>NC_037340.1:16148504-17632926 GCF_002263795.3 Bos taurus
GGGTCAACTCAAGTAGAGCACAGACAGAGTCTTGCCCTGTTCTGCACTCCTCACACCATCAGGCCCATGCTCTGTCATCAGTAAACACTTGGTTAATTGATTTTGTGTAGGAGCTGGGTGCAAGAGGGCATCATTGAAACACAGAAGCAAGGTCCCTAGCTCTAGATTTTTAAACACTGGGCAAAACTAGGATTTTCAAATACACTTAAAATCGAGCAAGCAAATTAACAAATAGTCCTGCAAATAATGTGATGATAATGCAGTTTTACAGGCTCCTCAGGTGGCTTCCAGTAGTCATGTATGGATGTGAGAGTTGGACTATAAGGAAAGCTGAGCACCGAAGAATTGATGCTTTTGAACTTGGTATTGGAGAAGACTCTTGCAAGTCCCTTGGACTGCAAGATCAAGCCAGTCAACCCTAAAGGAGATCAGTCCTGAATATTCACTGGAAGGACTGATGTTGAAGCTGAAACTCCAATACTTTGGCCACCTGATGCGAAGAGCTGACTCATTTGAAAAGACTCTGATGCTGGGAAAGATTGAAGGCAGGAGGAGAAGGGGACGACAGAGGATGAGATGGTTGGATGGCATCACCGACTCAATGGACATGAGTTTGGGTAAACTCCGGGAGTTGGTGATGGACACGGAGGCCTGGCATGCTGCGATTCATGGGGTGGCAAAGAGTCAGACACACCTGAGCAACTGAACTGAACTGAACAGGTGGCTCAGTGGTAAAGAATGTGCCTGCCGATGGAGGAGAGGCAGGAGATGCAGGTTCCATCTCACAGTCAGGAAGATCCCCTGGAGAAGGAAATAGCAACCCCCTCCAATATTCTTGCCTGGGAAATCCCATAGACAGAGGGGCCTGGCGGGTTATACTCCATGGGGCTGCGAACAGTGGGACATGGTTTAGCCACTCAACAGTAACAATAGTGCACTTCTACAGGAAATAACACTCAAGTATTTTTGATCCTAAGATGGATAGCTTCTCGTCTTTGATAATAACACCTGTTTATTGAGTGGCTATTACATGCTAGCTCTTTACAGATGGTTTCACATTTCACCAACAACCCAGTCATGTATAGAATCATGATGCCTGTTTTCACAATAAAGGAAGTGAAGTAAAGACTATTAAGTAATGCACATTCACGTGAGTGTCGTGAACAATCTCCAAAGAGAATGCCCTTTCCACGGATACCCGTTGGCTCTCCCCACACAAGAGGTGCATCTCTTCCATCCCAGAGGGTTCATCCTCTTACCTCTCATCACATGTGGAGGAGGGGTTGACTCAAGCACCTGAGCGCCGACAGCAGGCATTGGGAGCACTGGCGCTGGTGAAGGGTTGACCCAAGATGGGACTGAATTTGGGCTCACTTTGCTGCCGTGATAAAGGGCGCCTGCGTGGAGAACACTTATCCATTAGTTTCTGGGTTTACTTTTCCATAGAAGCTGCTTATAATTTTAAGAATTGGGTTTATGCAGGCCAACACCAGCGATTCTCAGCTAGGTTTTTCTAGAATTATTTTTATTCCTGAGTTCTCTTTCAGCTCCATGTGTCATCATGAATGAAATTTGTTGTCACTATTTAAAGAAGGTGAGAATTTTTTAATGTTGATTTAAACAATGTGTGAGGGGAATACACAGATTTTCAGAATTCCTTTGGAAGACAAGTGAGCAAACATGTTTGAAGACGGCAGCGAGAAACTGTCGCCGAAGTCAATTGGCAGGAAGGTCAGCTGGGGACACAGGACTGGGAAGAGAGAGGAGGGGATGGAGGACCTTGCTGCAGGATAGGAAAACCGACCGGAATACTTCTTGTCCAGGTAGGGAGACTCGCCTGAACAGCAGGAATGGTCCTGCGGAGGGGAGTCTGCCAGCATGCGTTCGTCCCCGGCCTCGTTCTCAATCACCATCGCCGTGAGGGGGGTCACTATGTGGTGATCCAGAGACATCTGCAGGATCGTCTTTGTAATTTTCCTTTTCATGGCAGCTGTAGGAGCCAGGCTCCTGTGTTCAGGAAACAGAGACATTGGACAGCATCACAAGACCGAACTCTGTCACTTTTGGGGTCAACCAGGACTCGGGGGGCCACAAGAGAAAACAGAACGAGCTGGCTTCATGAAGCCTGGTATTTTACCTAGCTATGTACCCTTAAGGAATTTTTTAAAATTTCTTCTTTTATTTTTTAATTGGTGAAAAATTGCTTTACTATGCTGCGTTGTTACTGAATACAGCAATGAGAATCAGTCATAATGATATATATATCATATATATATCATTATATATATATGATATATATATCATATATATATATATTATATATATATGATATATATATCATATATATATATATATATATATCCCCTACCTTTTGAGCCTCCCTCTTGGAACTTTTTAAACAGATTATGATTATTATTTTTTTTAGTGAAGTACAGTGATTTACATTGTTATTTTCTTTTTTTGATGGATCTCAAATTTATTTTTATGAGTATTCCTCATTAAATTAGCAATTACAACAAAAATATATGTATTTTTTTTAATTAACAAGACTTGTCCGTATGACAGTCATTCTTTTTTCTTTTTTGAGTTTTGTGGAAATTATTTACTTTTATTCTTTTTTTAAATGTACTTTTCAACTGGCGTATGATTGCTTTATAATGTTGAGTTAGTTTCTGCTGTACAGCAAAGTGATTCAGTGATACATACAAATATACATATATATATGTATACATTCTTTTTTAAAATATTCTTTTCCATGATGGTTTATTGTAGGATCCTGAATATAGTTTTCTGCGCCATACAGTCGGACCTTGTTGTTTATCCATTCTATATGGAACAGGTTGCATCTGCTAGCCCCCACCTCCCAAACTCCTCCTCTGTCCCCACCCCCCAACCCCCCTTGGTAACCACACATCCAAACAGACTATTTTTCAGAGCAGTTTTATACTCACAGTGAAACTGAGCAGAACGTAGAGATTTTATATTTACTCCCTGCCCGTCCCCCACCCGACAGCCTCCCCCTTCTCAGCATCTCCCATTAGAAGTGGTAGCTGTGTCAGATCGATACATCTACATCTACACATCGTCATTGCCCAAAGTCCACTGCTGAGCTGACATTAGGGTTCATGCTTGTGCTGTACTTTCTGTGGGCTTGGACAAATGTATAACGACAGGTATCCATCATTACAGTGTCAAGCAGAGTAGTTTCAGTGTCCTAACCCTCCCAACCCCCATGCAACCTTCCTGCTCCCCATGTGCTGACAACCACTGATTCGTTTAAGGGATTGTTCTTTAAAAAATCAATATTTAACTTCAGCACCAATTTGCTATATACCTTTAAATTACCCAGTTGCCTTTGTAAAGGGGAGGAGCCATTGCTCACTCACTCTAAAGCCACAGCTTACAATCTTGTGTCTGTTTTATAATCTTACTGATATCAAGGATTTTCTGAGTATGGTTATACAACTATATTTCATTTTCCCAACTCCATTCAGACCAGTCTGCTCCCCCTTCCCAAGAATCTGATCAAATAGGTGGAGGGGACTGAGGAGCAGTCACGTTCCTCTCCAAAGACCAGCCCCAACCCTACCCCATAATCCTGATGGTGGTCAAAGAACCATACATTGCTCTAGAAACATAGCTTTTGTATTGGAGCATTTAAACACCAGTTAGCTGAGAAGCCAGAGATGAAACAGTATCTATAGGAAGCCCTCAGTCAATATCAGAATTGCATAACCTTAAATTTCTCTTTGGACATTAACTATTTTCAGGAGTGAATGCAAATGAATTCATGGTCCCCACTGCAATGAGATGGATGAACCTCACAGACATCATATGGAGTGCAAAAAGCCAGAAACAAAAGAATACAGTTTGTATCATTATAAGAAATTTTGTCATAGACAACTAACAGTAACAGATGTCAGAAGAGTGATTTCTACTCAAGGCCAGAGGTAGGTGTTGAGTGTGAAGAAGAATGAAGAAGACTTCAGAGATGAAAGAAGTGCTCTGGAGCTGGATCCAGTACTGATGACATGGGTGACGTAGTTAAAATTCATTAGACTGTACATTTAAAATGAATGCACATCACACGCTTCACTGTATGCTTGTTATCCATCAAGAAAAAAAGAGTGAACCCAGCTTTAGTTAAAAGTGCTCGCATGCATGCATGCCAAGTTACTTTAGTCGTGTCCGACTCTTTGTGACCCTGTGGACTGTAGCCTGCCAGGCTCCTCTATCTATGGGATTCTCCAGGCAAAAATACTGGAGTGGGTTGCCAACCCAGAGATCAAACCCACGTCTCTTATGTCTCCTGCATTTACACGTGAGTTCTTTACCACTAGTTCTTCCCATCTGGGAAGCCCCCAAAGTGCTTGAAAGCAGTGGAAATGAATACTCCAAACCCTGAAATAATTTGCTGCCTTTCTTGGTTCCAAACTCTTTTTGTCTGTGACATCAAGTAACCTCAGCAAACCTTTTGCAAATCCCTGTGGCATATGGTCTTCTTACCGTTCAGCTAGAAGTTGGTTGATGGTCAGATAGGCCCACAATTTCTTGGTGAAATCAGGGTCTGCATGCTTGTCCTTGGATAGAAAATCCTCCAAGCCATCCATCTCGGCCAGGGTTTCCAAGACTAACTCTGCATTGGCCTGGATGATGGAAGGACACCAGGGGAGTGGAATTGTAGTTAAGCAGTTCACATTTTCTAAAGGACCTCCTGTGAGTGAGTTAGGGTAGCAGGTAACTTGCAGGGGGATGCAAAATAATCCAAAAGAACACACAAGAGGAAGTCAGTGCCAACCTCTGGGGTCTGGGCTTGGGTTTCAGAAGAAAAAGGTAAGGATTTACACCATAGTTGGGAAGATGGCACAGCTGTTCTCAGGAACTTCCCTTTCACTTTTTGCTTTTATTCTACCTAAGTGGTTCTCGGAATTCTGCTATCAGCCTGTTAATATACAAGGTGTACCCAGGAAACAATTCATATTTTTAGAATTAAAGTAAAAGTACCGAAGTTGCAGTGATAATGCTCTGTAACTGCCCCAATTTCTCAGGGTCCACTTTTCCAGCCACCACGATTTCTGAGCCTCCAAAATAGTTATGGAAGCTGTTCTGAGTGACGTCTGTGACTGACGGTTGGGGATAGTTAAACTGAACATTTCGGAGCAAGGGAGTTGAGACCTGGTTGTAGAATTTCTACAATTCATTAAAAAAAAAAAAGAAACAACAGAGAAATCATTATTTTCACATCGCATTACAAATCTGAGGCATTTTTCTCTGAGGTTCTTCAAGTGCTTAGTATTCTTCCAAGATCTCTGTGGAAAGCTATGGAAAATTCTCATAGTTATTACATGAACCGAAATAGAGACAAACAGGGCTTGTGAAGAAGATTACAAGAGTTCAAGAGCCCAGAACTTTTTCTTTCTGTTATGACGAGCATGAAAAGCTCATGGACACTCATAATAAGTCCTCTGGGTGGATATCCCTAAATTAGAACCTGTCTCTTACCTGTTCCCAGGTTTATATACAGTACCTCCTATTGATACATGGTACTTGGTACCAACAGAGGGTAGGGTAAAATATATTCTTCTTCTCCTTAATCTTTTCTTGGTCCATTTAGTCAAAATAAACAAGTGATGCATACATATCCTTTGTATTTAAGGAAACAAACAGGCTACAGTTTGCTTTGTGTTGCATTAGAAAAAGTTGATTTCCAAAATGCCAATATACTTTTCCTTTTTTTAAAAAAAATTTTTCTTGGCATGTAAGTTAGTTCCCCAACTAGGGATTGAACTTGCATCCCTTTCATTGAAAGCACAGAGTCTTAAGCCATGGACTACCAGGGAAGTCCCAATGCCAATGTACTTTCAAGGAAGAACAGTTCCCGTGACAAGCAGTGGGACTGGAGAGATTCAAGAAACTTTGATGGTGCTTCCCAAGACCTGTTCAGGGACTAGGGACCTTTGTACCCATCAACCACTGCCTCTCATCTCACTGTTACTGCAGATATACAAGTGGGGGTGGGGTGCATGAGAAAGGGACTGAGCACTAACATAGCTGAAATAATGACAATTTTTACTTGAATTCAGCCATCTTCTTTTAGGCATCAGATATTGCTAGCTGAATGATTTCGAGTGAACAATGACCAAAAAAGGCACAGAAAACAAAGTCACCTTGAGTTGGACAGAAGTGTCCTGGTTTCCGTAAATCCTTTGTGCGATCCCACGGTTGTCATTGGAGAGTCTCTTCAAAAAGTCATAGTCCACATCAAATCCTATCCCCAAACTGAACAAGGAGATGTTGTCTCGTATGTTCTGCTTCACATTCTTCTGGATTTTTGACAATTTCAGTTCACCTAAAGTTGATGTGGACAGGAAGGAAAGGAGTGAGGAGGCAATGGCACAAAGTTTTGGGAACATCCATGGAAGGCGGTTCTGCAAAATTCGTCCAAATTATAAATGCACTTAAGCTTCAGCATAGTTACATTGAGGAGATAAGACCCTGCACTAGTATGTATGAGCAATCCGCATAGCACAGACTCAAATTCAAATGCAAGTTTCCCCGGATTGTGGAGGTGAGGCTGAGGCATTCAGCATCCCCCTCCCAAACATCTAGAGGCTGTTGTAAGTGGGGTGAGTGTTTCAGGGTCAAACGAACTCTTCCTTTAGGAAGCATGGGTTTAAACTGGTTTAGTGCTGCATGTATGCTCAGTTGCTAAGTTTCGTCCAACTCTTTGCAACACCCCAGACTGTAGCCTGCCAGCCTCCTCTGTCCATGGGATTTCCCAGGCAAGAATAGCAGAGTGGGTTTGCCATTTCCTGGTCCAGGGGATCTTCCGGACCCAGGGATTGAACTTGTGTCTCTTGCATCTCCTGAATTCACAGGCGGACTCTGTACCACTGTGCCACTTGGGAAGCCCAAGCTGGTTTAGACACTCATGCAAAGGCCATTCAAGTTCCCATTTTAAGCCAATCACGTTCCCAAGAAACAACCGGAAAAATATGTATCACTAAAAATGGAAGGGGTGCTTACCTACTGTTGGATCCCCGTCAGACACCAAGATGATCAGCGAGACAGAGTTGGGGTCCAACATTCCCAAGTTATTGGCTTCATTCAAAATAAAGATGGCCCGCAGCAGGGCTTCGTTGATATTTGTGCCTGGGAAAGCCAGAGAACGTGCTGTTCTGTTATATACTCTGACTTCCCACAGAAACAACCACGTCTGGAGCCCAGGTTCATCTGTCTGGTGATGACTCACGTGTCATTCTTTCAGTATCCAAATCATTCAACTGCTTTCCAAATTCTACCCAGGCTGGTCCAGATCCCCCAGTGGAGTGAAATATTCACTTTGTATTAAGAGTGAACAGTTCCCTTAGAGATGAAGTAACCCTTTCAAAGCACCAGTCATTTTGTTAGCCACCAACTTGAAGTTGCCTATTCAGCCTTGCTGATATACTTGGATACTGTTCTGCAGACAACTGTGTGTTATTCTACGTGTTTTTTTCCCTTTTTCAAATTGAAGCTTAGTTGACTTACAATGTTGTGTTAATTTCTGCTGTAGAGCAAAGTAATTCAGTTATATATATATATATATATATATATGTATGTATATAATATACATGCTTTTTTGTGCTCTTTTCCATTATGGCTTATCACAGGATATTGAATATAGTCCCCCGTGCTATACAACAGGCCTTGTTGTTTATCCATTCTTTAGATAACACTTTGCATCTGTTAACGCCAAACTCTCAATCCATCCCTGCCCCACCCCGCTCCCCTTGGCGATCACAAGTCTCTTCTCTGTGTCTGAGTCCGTTCTGTAGATAAGTTCATTTATGTCTTATTTTAGTGATATCACATGGTATTTGTCTTTCTCTTACCGTGTGAGTCATAAGAAAGCTAGTGTCACTTACTGACACCGTTTTCTGAGGACAGAATGGTTAAAAATGTGTGTGGGATGGGGGATGCATATTATGCTTTCACCATGAACTTAGTATGCACTGTTTAATAATAACTGTATTATTAAGGCAAAGACCACTGGGGTAAGGAATCTCATTTCTCAAGTGATTCTCATATTTCTCAGGACTCCGCTGAATCCTGTGGGAGTTTCTCACTGGGCTTTAGGCTAAACCCACTCACCTCCACTGGGCTGGATTTTCTCAATGTAATTCTTGGCATCTGCAACCTGTGTTTTAGTAGCTGAGACTAAATCGTTTCTCCAGGTTCGAACATTGTGGTTGAAATCAACCACGGAGAAATGGTCTTCAGTTCGCAGGTCATCCAAAATGGTCTTCATTGCTTCCACCGTCTATTTCGAGAGAGAATGGAGAAGGGTCTTACTACATACTCTCTAAACCTAAGAAGAAATGAGGAAGCTCAATCATTCATCATTTTAAGCACTAGCTCGAGCTATAGTTCTCCCACAAACCTCATAAATCCACCTCTGTCAACACAGATCTAACACTCTCCTATTCCGTCCAAACATGTATTGTCTGCATTTTGATACTGAAAGTTTTACTGTCTTGTTTTGCATGACGAGTCTCACCAGCCTGACTTTACACTGAGAATCCTGAGCTTCAGATGTCCCATTTGTGGTGCCTGAAAATCAAATGTATTTCTCAAGTCCCTCTACTCAGCCTTCTCATGCATTAATTCCTGCTTCTCATCTTCAAACCACCAACACCTCCCTCTCCCTGTCTCAGCTGATGACCTGGAATCCTACTTCACTGAGAAATGGAAGTCATCAGAAGAAGATTTCTACAACCCCTGCCACCATAAACCTCCCCCCTGCCAGGATTTGTGCCCATACACTTTTCCCTGATGCCAGGTAATGCAGAACTAGGAGAAGCATTTCTGCCTAATGCAAATCCATCTGCTGGTGACCTAGGTTGGGCTCTCTCTTGGCTACTGAAAGGCATGGCTCTGGCGTCTGTCCTCTGGCTCTCCTGTATCATACATTTCGCTCTATTGGTACATCTCCATACATACAATAACGCTTTCATTTTTCATGCCTTTAGAAACCTTGAACGTACCCGTTTCCCTCATTTCTCAGTTTCCCATTGCAATAAAATTCCTCGAAAGAATTGTAAGCACACTGTCTCCAAATCTTCTTTTCCTGTTCTCTCTGAAGCCCGCTCCGTTCAGGTTTTCACCATCATCCCTCCACTGAAACTATGCTCATCAAGGCTGTTGCTAAATCCAATGGACTCTTCTCATCTCATCAGACCCAATCTGAGCAGCATTTGGACCAACCGGCCACATCGCTGTCCTTGTACAACTTCCTCATCTTCTTCCAGAGCCTCGGCCGCTCTGGGTTTTCTCCTCCTCTCATTGGCTGCTTTTTCTTTTCTTTTTAAATGTGTGTATTTATTTCGGCTGCACTGAGTATTAGTTGCAGCACATGGGACCTTAGGTCTTCATTGCAGCATGTGGGATCTTTAGTTGCAGCGTGCAGGATATAGTTCCCGGACCAGGGATCGAACCCCAGCACCTGCACCGGGAGCACGGAGTCTTAGCCCCTGGGCCACAAGGAGAGTTGCTGGCGTAGTCTTCTTTGCTGATTCCTCCTCTTCTCCCCACATTATTCTAGTTACTGGGATAGTGTGAGGTTCGCTCTCTGTTTCTTCTCTTATCTATACTTCCTCCTCGGTGTTCTCACCTGGTCTCATTGTTATGAGTACCTTCTACACACTGGTGGCTCCTAAGTGCATGTCTCACTCAATACCTTCTGACACCAGACTTGGAGAGCCAATAGCCTGCTTGCTGTGTCATGTCCACTGGGTGTGTAACAGTCATCTCAGACTTCAGTGATGAACTAAGTGCCTGACACAAGACAGGTGCTTAATAAATACTTGTTAAATGAGGGAAGGAAGGAACAAATAAACTGTATTAGGGCAGTGGTTCTCAAATGAGGATAATTTTCTCCCCAGGGGACATTTCGCAATGTCTGAAGACACTTTTCTAAGTGTGGAGGGGGAGAAGACCACCTTCTTTCTCATTCTTTTTTTTACTTTGAATTTTATTTATTTATTTTCAGCCGTGCTGTGCCTTTGCTGCTGTGCGCAGGCTTTCTCTAGTTGCAGTTCGCAGGCTTAGTTGCCTCACAGCACCTGCGATCTTCCCAGATCAGGGATCGAACCCATGTCTCCTGCACTGCAAGGGCGATTCTTAGCCATTCTTAGCCACTGGACCACCAGGGAAGCCCTGTGTAGACATCTTTGATTGTCATGACCAGGAGGGTGAGTTCCATGGCATCTAGTGAATAGATGTTGCTAAACATCCTACAACGTACAGTGTGGTCCCCACGACACGGACTCATCAGCCCCAAATGTCACAAGTGCCACTGCTGAGAACCTGGTGATAGGTGGGCAGGGCCAAGTCTTTTCCGTCTCTAGGATCCTAGAACAGTAGTGAACACCTGGGTGGTCACAAGTGAGTGTTGAATGAACAGAGATTCACTGCTTGGTTCACACTAGTTGAATGGGTGGACTAGGAATGTCCTTGTTCACAACTGTACCTACACCATTAACACTGAAGGAGCCTATGAGGAACTCCAAACTGGAAGACATGAGATGGAATGATCACCCTCAAGGAATTACAACATAATTAGAAAAACTGTGCATTAAACGTTTTTAAAGTTATTCATGCACAATGGCAAGATATTAGTCTAAAATGTCATGCAGGAGAACCAAAGGAATATGAAGCAGAAGCCTGAGCAGAGTGGGCTTATATGGAGGTGAAATTTTTCAAAAAGGCAAGTTTTGAGATAAATTTCTCCTGTTTAGAAGTCACCCAGCCTCTGTTCCTTTGTGAGCAGCCTGAACTAAGACTAGCTCTAGGGGGAAGGGGCCTCGAGCAACTGCACCATCACGAGGGGATCAGAGAAGGCATGGAGTCCTGGGTACCACTGCAACCCAGGGCTACTCACCTGTTTCATTTTAATCCCCCACATCGAGCCACTAACGTCGATGACAAACAGGATGTTTTTGGGAATTGGGTCCATGTTCTCAGGAGCAAAGAAGTGGACAAAATATCCATTAAATACCTGAAAAACAGGACATATTTGTGAGCCAAACCATTACCAGTGTTTGGCATGTAGGAGGATGAGGGTCTGGGGACTGAGAGGGGAGAGGAGACCACGGGGTGCAGGAGGCATGACGGTCGTAAAGAAGAGAACAGAGGCTTGGCTGCGTCCATCTCTCCCTTTTTCCTGCGCCCGCTCCATCCTTTTCTGAAAGGGCCCAGCCTCTCTGCAGTTTACCTCCCAGGGCATTTCCCTGGGGGTTTATTCAACAAGAAATAGATCTTTGGCTAAGGCAGAGCTGGCCCCTGAGAGTTGTTTGCACCCACCTCAAGTTCCCCAACCTTCTCCTCTCTGTTCACATCATACATCACCACCAGCTCGCCGTCGACCATCGTCTCTGAGCAGTTGAGGCATTTTCTCTGTTGTGCCACCGTGGGCTTGAAGGCAATGTGTGCCTGTAAGGAGCAGTGGTGTCAGAGCCTGGTCTCTGCCCCGTCCCTGTCTGGGGGGAGCACCTTCTCATGCACACAGGGGAGGGTCCAGGGCCACTCTGCACCCAAGCAGCATCAGTGGTCCTATCACAGGGGCACCTAGCAGCCTTCAGTGCTGTTGGCCAGGCTTCAGTCCTTTATAAGAGATTCGAAGAATTCCTCCCTCCCCCTCACCCCCACCCCATGGAAGAAATGGCCACCAGCTCTAGAAAGAGTTGGCAAAAGGTTCTTAGAGGACTTTGACCCCTCCAGAGGTGGTTAGTATTGGCCATTAAGGCAGAGAGAATTAAGCTGAGTAGCTCTCTCAGTGATTAAGGAAAATCCTCTATATAGTATGTGAAGACTGTCTTTTAGCTACCAGTCCACTGGATGACTTGGGGGAAATGGGTTTCAAAATGGACAGATACTGGTCACAATGCAATGAAACAATTGGTTTTGTTCTGTATGTCCTGTGGGAGGCCCTAGACTTTGCTCAGGGATCACAGTTCCTAAGTTCCCTGAGCTCAGCACCTGACAACTCTTCCATCCCCTAGAGCAGAGAGGGAGAGGAAAACCCGCAAACCAGTGGCCACTCAGACTGTGTCACATCACTGCTTGTGGTACCTTCTGGGGTCCTTTAGATACAACGGGAACGCCATCAAAATGCCCATCAAATGTGTCCAGAACATGAAGAGATCTTAGTCCTTGAGGTTCAATAATCCGCACATCTACCTAGAAGTGGGAAAGTTACTTAAAACATTAAAACATCTTTCAAGACTTTGAGCAAGAAGTACGATTATCAATTCTAAGTCCTCTGCTGCTCTTTTCCTCTCTAGGATCTCCCAAAGATGACCTAGCATGGCTCCACCATCTCTTCTGCAAGTTCTTTAAATCCTGTGTGATATGATGCATCTCACCAGGGAGGCTGAAAGACCCTCTGGGCAACTCAGTGCTCCCTTTCTATCGCTTTGTTTCTCTGGAATTTAATTCTCCTTCTACTCCATCCCATGCCATTCCATTCTTATTTATAAGAAAATTATACATGATCCACTCATCCCCTTGAATCTTCTTTGTCTACAGACAATTTACAACCTGTCTGCTTCACCCTCGTCTGTGTCAAACAGAGACCAGGTGAATTGTGTTCTTCCCTGGGTTTCTTCCAGCCAGCCCTCCTCTGCCTCTTACACAAATGTTCACATGATGTTAACAAGTTTAGAGCCAAGAAAAGAGAAGCTCAGTTCTCAAGACAAGACATGAAGACTACAGCAGAAGTGAGTTCAAGTTGCCCTGCACAGGCACTGCTATCCAGGTGATGAGACTTGGGGTGCAACGGGGGGAACGTGGAACAGACAATGAACTCAACCTTCGCCGACCTCTCATCACACTTGGAACCAAGGAATCTAAGATGGGACTCTTCACAGATGAGAAAATTGAGAATCAGCATTAGTTGGAAGGTCAGAGGGTTGAATGGTCCCCCCACCCCCACCCCCCACCAAAGGCATGTCTACATTAAATCTTTGGAAGCTGAAACTGCTATCTGATTTGGAAAAAGGATCTTTGTGGATACAGTAAAGGATCCTGATCATCCTGATCTACCCGGTGGGCCCGAAATCCAATGACAAATGTTCTTACAAGAGCAGAGGGAGATTTAAGACACTCAGGAGGAGGTGATGTGATCAGGGAGGCATAGGTCAGAATGACAGGCCATGAGGCCACAAGTCAAGGAATGCCAGCCGCTTCCAGACCACAGAAGCAGTGGGACAGACCCTCCTCAAGAGCCCTGCCAATACCTTGACTTCAGTCCGTGCCCCCAGAACTGTGTAAGAAGACATCTCTGTTGTCATAAGCCCCCTGTGTGCAATCATTTGCTACAGCAGCCACAGGAAATTGACACAGCAAATAAGGAGATGAGCTAGCCTTGAAATGTGTAAGGAAGCGGCACTTCCTTACTCCAAACCCAGAGTCAATTTCCATACACCACCCTGTCCTGCAGTGTCAAGTGGCGTGGAACACCACGAAGAGAAGATGAACAGAAAGCACAGATGGGGGCCCAGCTCTAGCGGGGAGGGCTCACCTCCAGGTGCTTGGCCAGTCGTCCTGGCTTCAGGTGGAGTCTGTGCTCGTAGGACCCCAGCTTCCTCCACTTCACTTCCTGGTAATGAAGTTCAAACTGCACCTTTGCTCCAGGGGCGATGCTCACTTCGGTTTTGAAGTCCTCCATATCGAGAGCTCTGCTCCTAAAGATACGAGCCCGCCCACATAAGTCCACATGTAGAATCTACGCAGAGGGCGTCCAGGCTGCCCTGGGCTAGCCACCTGCTCACTGCTTAGGAGAACGAATGGTAGGTCCAGGAGACATAACAGCAACTTCTAGATTAATTTCCTTCCAGTAGCCTGGAATTCCCCTCCCCTCTCCTACTTGATGTTTTTCTTGCAGAGCTTCATACAGATCTGAGTGTCATCTGCAAAGAGCTACTGGTTAGTGATCCCCTGTTACCTGCCAGGAACTTGACACATATCATTGCTATTATAGCCCCTCTAAAAGATGGACACCAAGACCTTCATTTAGCAAGTGATGACAAATGAGGTTCATAAAGGGTAAGTAACCCACTTGAGATCACATGCGAGTCAGTTGTAGGGTCGGAACTCAATTCCAGTTTAGATGATCCAAAGGACAGCACACCTTTCCCCTACTGCTGGTAAGACTCATTCTAGGGATTCTTTACATTTTTAAAAGTCTTCATAAAGAAGACATCTATTATTTCAAATTGAATATGTATTTCCAGCCCTAATGCCTTATTTACTCCCGTACACACCAAATCCAATGTGATCACTCATCTTGAAGTGTTTATGGTTTTAAAGAGAAAACAGCAGGGTTGTCAAATGAGGGTGAGTTGAGCCTTAGGAAAAACAGTCAGCGATTTTTAGAAAATTTAAATGGTAAACGAGCAAGGTGAGATTGTGGGTAATTGGATCGTGTGGGATCAGGGAAGTACCACAAAGAAGCGACCTAGCAGAGAAGGACGAGCTTCTCTGCCTTCCTGGGGGCTGGCTTGCCACGGAGGGAACGGGCTTGAGCACAGGCAGCAGTGGTGGGGAACCCTGCCCTTACCTCACCAGTCCTGCCGTCTTGCCTTTCGCTCTCGCCTGTGCGTAGAGAGCTCGGCCCACGGTTTTCTCCTTAATAGAACTAGTAAAAGTTGTGCCATCCACAGTCCTAAAAAATGACAGAAGGGTCACAGTTGGTCTGAATAGAAGCACAATGAACAAACAAGCCAACAACCCAACCGGGTGGACTTAATGAATTATTAATCATTTTGCACCTGGAAGGAACCTTCAAGTAGAGAGACATTTGCAGGTTTCATAAAAGGAGTTTCTTTATCTGGCAGTGTGATTTAAGGTAGATGAGGTAGGCTCCTGTACTAGAAGCTTTCTCTCCCGTATTGTTACTTGTGTTTAAGATGCTTCTTCCCCAGCGTTCACAGCAGCACTATTTACAACAGCCAAGACATGGAAGCAACCTAAGTGTCCACCAACAGAGGAATGGATAGAGAAGATGTGGTACCTATACACACTGGAATACTACTCAGCCCTAAAAAAGAATGAAATAATGCCATTTGCAGCAATATGGATGGGCTCAGAAATTATCAAACTAAGTGAAATTAATCAGACAGAGAAAGTCAAACATCACATAATATTACTTATAAGTGGAATCCCCTCCAAAAAATTGATACAAATGAACTTATTTACAAAACAGAAACAAACTTTGAAAACAAACATATGGTTACCAAAGGGGAAATGCGAAGGGGAAGTGATAAATTAGAGTTTGGGATTAACACACACACCACTATATATAAAATAAGAACAATGACCTACTGTATAGCACAGGGAACTTTACTCAGTATTCTGTAATAAGCTATATGGGTAAAGCATCTGCAAAAGGATGGACATATATAGTTGTGTAACTCGATCACTTTGCTGTACACCTGAAACTAACCCAGCATTGTAGGTCAACTATCCTCCAAGGCAAAATTTTAAAAAATGTTTCTTCATTTTCCAGGTTTACCCTTTGGATTAAGGGTTGTTCTCCTGTGCATCCCTTTGGAATGACAAACGTGCCTAGGGCTGTGATTGATAAACCACTAGCTATCTGGCTGCCATGTGGTTTATAGGGTCATTCTTCCATGTATTAAGGATCCTTTGAGGGTGAAAAAAAGCAAAGAAAGATGGAGAAAAGTGCTGATCCATCCCTGCCAAGTGTGTGTTTCTCTTTCTAACATCTCTCCGGGGGAACTCTGCCCTCTCTTGTCATCTCTGTCCCTACCTACCTTACTCTTCACTTGCTGTCACCTAATCTGTTCCAACAATGATTAGTCAGAGCAGTCCGATTAGAGTTTTTGAAGCAAAATAGAACATATGGCCTCTCCGTAAGGAAGTGGGAGATTACTGCCATAGAGACAGGCTTAAGGATATTTTCACTCATTAGAAAAGAGAAGCAAATCCTTTGCAAATTCTGTTACTCTGAACAGAAGCAAATTATTTGGTCCCACCCCAAGATGACTCCGGAGAAGGCAATGGCACCCACTCCAGTACTCTTGCCTGGAAAATCCCATGGACTAAGGAGCCTGGTAGGCTGCAGTCCATGGGGTCGCTGGGAGTCGGGCACGACTGAGCAACTTCACTCTCACTTTTCACTTTCATGCATTGGAGAAGGAAATGGCAACCCACTCCAGTGTTCTTGCCTGGAGAATCCCAGGGATGGGGGAGCCTGGTGTGCTGCCGTCTCTTGGGTCGCACAGAGTCGGACAAGACTGAAGTGACTTAGCAGCAGCAAGATGACTCCATGTCCAGTGGGTCCACAACTCTGAAATCGAGAACCCCTGGAATTGCTGACCAGCAGGGTCCACTCTGGGCTTCCCTGGTAATTTACGTGGTAAAGAATTCGCCTGCCAATGCAGGAGACTCGGGTTCAGTCCTTAGTTAAGGAAGATCCCCTGGAGGAGGAAATGGCAGACCTGCTCCAGTATTCTTGCCTAGGAAATCCCATGGACAAAGAAGCCTGGTGGGCTACAGTCCAGAGGGTAGCAGAGAGTCAGATAAAACTTAGCAATTAAACAACACAAAGATGCTGGGTATAGAGCCATGAAGAGTTGAGGCACTAAAGGTCCACTCTGAGAGGGGTTTGATCCTGGGAGCAGAGCATATCCAGTTTCCGGTTCTGAGTGGGAGTTACTCACATGGAGAAGTTGGAGATGAAGGCTCCTTTGGGGATCTGCACGTCAAACACGACATTTTGAGGCTGTGGAGAGTGGTTCACCACTTTGGTCTGGATAACAGTGTTGGCCACTCGAGAAGTAATAGTAGACTGGACTTTATAACTATAAACAGTCACTTGATCAACATCTTCCTGAAATCGGCAAGAAAAATCAACTGTACTCGGAGAAAAATGACAGAACTTCACTGCATATTTGATGATAACAGTACAGAAAATTCTAAGGCATCACTAAGTATATAACTCAGCTTTTATTAAGCATTCTCCTAAATTCTTGGGATATCCTGCAGGCAGAAGCTCGCTCTTGTTTTAAGAAATCTTGAGATGCCTCTACAGCACTGTGAGTCTATTAACAATGATTCTGAAAGTTGGAATATGAGGAGGAAATAGTTGTGGGGAAGCAAGATTGGATTATCAAAGTGCAGGAAATAACTCTGAATACAGGGCCAGAGGGCAGGAAAGGATGCGGGTGTGCAGTGTAGAAGGGGAACCCAGGCACTTCCTGGAGTACAGTGGAGTGGAACACACAGGCGGTCCCCAAAGCCCCACACTGCTACCTACCTTTCTGAACCTCATCTATTGCAATTTCACCTTTTCCCAGTCTTCTGTTGTTTCCCAAATCAAAACAAACTATGAGATATAGTTTGAACAGGAGAGCTAGGCTTCCCTGGTGGCTCAGACGGTAAAGAACCTGCCTGCAATGTGGGAGACCCAGGTTCGATCTGGATCGGGAAGATCTCCTGGAGAAGACAATGGCTACCCACTCCAGTATTCTTGCCTGGAGAATCCTGTGAACAGAGGAGCCTGACAGGCTACAGTCCATGGGGTCACAAAGAGTCGGACACCACTGAGCAACTGAGCACGCACGAGAATGCTGATGGATATGAGTGAAGAACAGAACATCTCGCAGAGGGCATTTTGATGCGGTGACTGGTCCAGCATTGTGGACCTGGCTCCCAACCCTTCTCTATTGATTGAAGGCAGTTCCAGTACCCATATGCTCAAAGACAAAGCACTGAAAACACACAACTTTTAGGAGGTGCCTCTAAACTGCCAGGATTGTGGCAGTGATGGGACCCACTGGTTTCTGCTTTTTTTTTTTTCCAAAGCGTTTTACTTATTTCAATACTAGGTATCATTTTCCCCAAACTTCGCATCCAAGATTAAATCTTTCAACTGGTGAACATCCAGCTCACCTCAAGCAAAGATAAAACCCAGGCTAAGCTGTTTGTCCTTCCTCCCCCTTAACCCAGAGCTTCTCACAGCTGCTGTCCATTCAGACTATGAAGCCAAGGAAACAACTTTCCTTTTGATGTCTTCCTGCCACAGGAGGAACTACAGTAAGCCCAAACATACATACGGACCTTTGAGGTGCAGCTGCAAATTTTCGAAGATGCGAACCAGCATCTGGTTCCAGCAAGGAACCGGAACGTGTGCCATCAACATCAGGCATGAGTGAAACCGCAGCTTGCCCTCCGTCTCCTGTTGCTGACGACCCTTCAGCCCTACCGTCTCCCACCTCCTCTCCCTCCTCCATCAGTACTGCCTCTGTCCTGTTCACAGTCCCTGCATGCCAGCTCCTGTACTGGACCACTGTACTTCTCAAGGTACTGTACTGTCCGATTAAAAACATTCTTTATTTTTTGTGTCAGTTTTTTTTTATGTATTATTTGTATGAAAAGTATTCTAAACCGATTACAGTGCAGCCACATACGGCTGGTTGTGCTGGTTGTGTACTTAGGTTAACTTTGCTGGATGTACAAACTCACTCTTGGAATGGGGCTTGTTTGTATGTAGGGGACTTACGGTACACCAAACGGCTCAGGGAATCGGGCCATTTCCTGTTTGCTGCTAAGTCGCTTCAGTCGTGTCCGACTCTGTGCGACCCCATAGACGGCAGCCCACCAGGCTTCCCCGTCCCTGGGATTCTCCAGGCAAGAACACTGGAGTGGGTTGCCATTTCCTTCTCCAATGCATGAAAGTGAAAAGTGAAAGTGAAGTTGCTCAGTCATGTCCGACTCTTCTCGACCCCATGGACTGCAGCCCACCAGGCTCCTCCATCCATGGGATTTTCCAGGCAAGAGTACTGGAGTGGGGTGCCATTGCCTTCTCCGATTTCGTGTTTAAAAGTGCCTTTTCCACACTCACGAAAGCTGTTAGGTGTCCTATTTTAAATCAAAACCATTATGTTGGAATCAATATATAGTTTTTATTCCAAAAAAAAAAAAAACCAAAAAAAAAACCCCAAAACCTGTGTTGTTGGCAAAACTTGCCAAAGTAAAGAAAAGGAACATTTTCAGCTCCTGGGGACATCTCTCCTGGTTGCTTACACACTCCACCCTCTTATGCTGAATTTTAAACACACTTCCAAACAGATTTGGGCAAACAGGTATTTCGAAAGTCAGGTAAACACTCTTGGTGCTGAAGACAAAGAAGGCAGCCGTATTGATTTCTCAGTAATAGGTAACAGAAAAGTCATTCAGACATCAATTTTTAACAAAATCAAAGTACACTTACCGTCCTTTCTCCAGATTCTCCAGAAATACTTCTCTGTGAAAGGAAGTTGGATAAAATCATTCTTTAGAAGCGTGCTGCTTACTGCTTTGAGGGCAAAAACTGTTTTCTCTGTCAAGAAACATTTTCTCCTTCCATACTGAGCTCTGATTCATTCACTGGAACCAAGACATAACTATCAAATATTCTTGAATGCTAGTTTCCCCTGGGGTGCTTCCGTGAGTAAGTGTCTCAGCGTCTCAGCTGTCTTTTGGTGGCATGCCCATCATTCTCTGATACAATGTTAAAACCAATGTTTTTAAATGAAAATATTCAACTGAGCTCATGCTGAGTAGCACAGATCACCTTTATCCTGTAAAAACCACCTTATTAATTCAAATAAAAACATCTGTTTGCCTGAGTGTTTTCATAGCAGCAAAATTCCTTCAAACCCAGACAGTGGGAAGGCATGTCTGTCTCTTCCATTAGACGCAGCAACATGGGAGCTGTAACGCATGGGTCTTCTCCTTGGCGTAGCCCCTGAGTTAAACATGGTAATTGGCAGATGGAAAATCCTGTATTCTAACTGCCATGCTAGAGATTTATCCACATGAATGACTGTCCTGTGGCATGGAAAGCGGGCTGGCTTTAGAGCGATGGGTGAGCATCTAATGTCAGATGGATTTTAAAGTAATAATTCAGATGTGGGTTAGTAGAGTTTAGCTTGCCTGCTTTGGGGTGAGCTGAAATTTTCGGGGGTGTTATATGACATAGTAAGGCCAGCAGTTGCCTTCTTTTAGACTTTTTTTTTTTAATTGAAGCAAGGTTTATTTACAATGTTGTGTTAGTTTCAGATGTACAGCAAAGTGATTCAGTTATTTCTACATATCTATTTTTTGTCAGATTTTTTTCCCTCAAAGGTTATTACAAAACACTGAGTATATTTCTCTGTGCTATATAAGTCCTTGTTGGTTATCTATTTTCTTTTTTGGCCATGCTGCCCAGCTTCCAGGATCTTAGTTCCCCAGCAAGGGATTGAACCTGTGCCCCCTGCAGTAGAAGAACAGAGTGCTAACCAGTAGACAGCCAGGGGATTCCTGGTTATCTATCTTATATACAGTAGTGTGTATCTGTTACTCCCAACCTCCTAACTTATCCCTCTCCCCCTTTTCTCTTTGGTAACTATGAGTTTGTTTTCTATGTCCATGGATCTTTTTCAGATCTTCAAATCCAATTCTCAACAGTTCTTTAAGTTTTGTCTTTTAGATGAAGACCCTGACATGAGGATTTACCTATGGGGTTTCTTTTTTTTTCCTCTTAAATCTTTTTGATGGGGACCACTTTTAAAGTCTTCATTGAATTTATTATAATATTATTCTGTATTACGTTTTGATTTTTTGGCCGCAAGGCATGTGGGGTCTTAGCTCCCAGACCAGGGATTGAGCCCACACGCCCTGTACTGGAAGGAGAGATCTTAACAACTGGAGACGGCCTCCAGCGTGGCTAGGTTGCCTGTGCTCTCTGAGCGGCTCCCCAAAACGGTAGTGACCGTGACCAGTGGGGGAGCATGTGTGGCCCCACAAGGAAGCCACAAAATATGTCCTCCTAGGAGGAAATTCTTCCATATATGACAGTAAAACCATCCATAATCTTAAGCTTTGAACACGTAGCCACGTATTGTTTAAGCGAACAACATGACCACTGCGTTCAGAGATGGACAGTCACGTGGAGGTTTCCCTTCAGAGATGGACAGTCACGTGGAGGTTTCCCTTCATTTCAGCAGAACTGTGTTTCTCCCAAGTATAATACTACTGGACTCTTTGCTGCTAAGAAAAACAAGCTCTTGAGAAAATGTAGCAAAAAGCATCTCAGTCTTTTTTTTATTTTTTTTTTATTTTTAAACTTTACAATATTGTATGAGTTTTGCCAAATATCGAAATCAATCTGCCACAGGTATACCTGTGTTCCCCATCCTGAACCCTCCTCCCTCCTCCCTTCCCATACCCTCCTTCTGGGTCGTCCCAGTGCACCAGCCCCAAGCATCCAGTATCGTGCATCGAACCTGGACTGGCGACTCGTTTCATACATGATATTATACATGTTTCAATGCCATTCTCCCAAATCTCCCCACCCTCTCCCTCTCCCACAGAGTCCATAAGACTGATCTACAGTCTTTTTCTTATTTTTTCATTCATGATCTCTTGCACTTATTTTCCCTTTTGGAACTGAGGTTTACTGTACCTGATACCTCCGATTCTCTGGCACAAACTGGAATTTGCCTGGAGCCAACTCCACATGGTCTCCATAGTCTGCAAACTTAAAACAAATCAGGATGTTTATTTCCATCAATGAAAGAAAGGCAGCTGGTGATAGGCAAAAAGTATTTAATATATTATTTTGTCTTGTTTTCTATATTTCTGTGCAATCTCATTTTTTTTCATATAATGTCTTTTTTTTTTTTAAATCAATAGCTGATTTACAACGTTTCAGGTGTGCAACAAAGTGATTCAGTTATATATGCTGCTGCTGCTGCTGCTAAGTCACTTCAGTCGTGTCCGACTCTGTGCGACCCCAGAGACGGCAGCCCACCTGGCTCCCCCGTCCCTGGGATTCTCCAGGTAAGAACACTGGAGAGGGTTGCCATTTCCTTCTCCAATGCAGAAAAGTGAAAAGTAAAAGTGAAGTCGCTCAGTTGTGTCCAACTCTTTGCAACCCCATGGACTACAGCCTACCAGGCTCCTCCATCCATGGGATTTTCCAGGCAAGAGTACTGGAGTGGGTTGCCATTGCCTTCTCTGATTATAGGTTGAATATTACAATGTATTGAATATAGTTCTTATGCTATACAGGAGGTCCTTGTGTGTATTTTATACATAGGAGTGTGTATCTGTTAATCCCTAACCCCTAATTTATCCCTCTCCCCTTTTCCCTTTGGTAACCAAAAGCTGTTTTCTCTGTCTGTTACAATGATTTCTTTAATCTATTTGTTTGCTGGTTATATCTTGGAGGTGAGTAACTAGGAGTTAATATCTCCAAACTTGGTGGATGCAGGAATTCATTTTTCACTTTGCCTGAAGATGACAAGGAGGTACCTGGGGGAAGAGTTGCGATGATCTTAGTAGCATCAGAAATGTCTACTAAGATGTTAGAAATGTCTATATGAAAGGAATACCAGTAAGTGACTGAAAAAGCACAAGCACCTTTAGAAATCCTGCCTCCAATTCCTGGCTCAATCAATGAGGCTTCCAACACACTCTGGTGGTTTCTAAAGTGTTGGAAAATATGATCATTTCTAGGCAGACAGAGTGATTTTTTTTTCTTGCAAATATGCCATCTTGTTCTTTGGCATTTGTATACATAATCCACCCTGTATCACAAGCCGCTGCATCTTCCAGGATATTCCCAGAATACATGTGGCTTTTCTAGTATCAGAATAGCTCTTATATGACTTTCAATCCAAGACTTTCATCATGCTGAGGATGGTCAAGGGTCTGAAGGGAAGACCATGAGCTCCTTGGGAATAATTCCTATACTCTGCCCGCTGCCTCATCCATCTTCCCCTTTAACAGGAATATTAAATGCCCTTAACTTGGAAATCACTGTTCACTTAGGTATAACAAACAACAGTCCTTTTTAATTTTTTGGCTGTTCTGGTTCTTAGTTGTGGCATGGAAGATCTAGTTCCCTGACCAGGGATTGAACCCAGGGCCCATGCATTGGGAGCTCAGATCTTAGCCACTGGATCATCAGCTGTTTGTTGTTGTTCAGTCACCAAGTCATGTCCGACTCTTTGCAACTGCATGGACTGCAGCACACCAGGCTTCCCTGTCTTTTACCATCTCCTGGAGTTCGCTCAAATTGATGTCCATTGAGTCAGTCGTGCCATCCAACCATCTCATCCTCTGCTGCCCCTTCCTCCTTTTGCCTTCAATCTTTCCAGCATCAGGGTCTTTTCCGGTGAGTCGGGGAAGTCCCTCAACCAGAGTGCTTTGAAAATGGCTTTTCTTATACTCTTACGTAAAAGACTAATAATGGTATTTCATAATAATAGTTATGAGAGCTAATAATTATCAAGTTCTTGCTCAGGTTCGCACTGTGCTGGGTAGTTTACAAATGCCACTTAAACCTTATAACCATCCTTTGGATCAGATCAGTTAATATCCCCAGTTTCTGAGATAAGGAGAGGCAGCTGTACTCCATAAGTGCTACACTATGGGGCCAGCCCATGAACTCAATTCTCATGAAAAGCCCATTAATGCTTTAAAGGGTAAATACACATTTGAGTAATTTCAACAGCGAACACTTCTACTCAGATGAACTTTATCATAAATTTCTAACCCTCACAGGATACAGTCCTTGAACAGCAACAGGTAATAGGTTTCGCTGGTGGCTCAGATGGTAAAGAATTCACCTGCAATGCAGGAGACCCAGGTTCAATCCCTGGGTCGGGAAAATCCCCTGGAGAAGGGAATGGCTACCCACTCCAGGATTCTGGCCTGGAGAATCCCATGGACAGAGGAGGCTGGTGGACCATGGTCCATGGGGTCGCAAAGAGTCAGGCACGACTGAGCGACACTCTATTTGCCAAACTAACAGAGGGGCCTACAGCAAGGAGTCTTCTGGAAGTACTTACTTCTGAAAGTCCATTGGTGGGGATTTCAAAGCCTCTCGATTCAGAAAGGAAGAAGCAGAGGAAAAAGCACGTGAGCCCCTTCATCGCGCTGGGTGTCTCTGCCCAGCTCTCAGGCGGGGGGTCTGGGGGGGAGCCCAGTGTCCCCTGAACCACGATCAGAGAGGCACAGCAGAGCAGTACAGTTGGGCTTTAAAAAGAAGAAAAGAGAAGAGAGCTCTCAAACTTTGCTCCAAACCAGACAAATATTTGTTCTGGAGTTCAAACTTAAGCTCTGGGGGTGGATCAGATGCCCAGAGGTTATTCAAACAGCCAAGCCAGAGGCAGTCCCTGGGCTGTAAGAGCATGTCAGGGTCAGATGGATGTGCGGTATTTTTTTTTTTTTCCCTTTCCGCTGATTTCTGTTCATCTTAAAATCAAAGAGATCTAAAGGTCAGTGTCATCCTCTTTGAAAGACCAGGTGAGGAACTTTTCCGAGAAATTGAGTCAGATGGGAAAAACCTAAAGTTAAAAAGTTTCTGGAAACAAAAGCCTAAAGTGAAAGCAGGAGGAATTTAGGGAAAGGAGGAGAAGAAACCCCAGAGTTTCTGAGCAAAGCACTCATGAGCAATGCGTTTTTCCGTCTCCCTTTGATTACCGAGAACCTATTTCATGAAAGAACTGGGTGAGAAGCAGTGTGGGAGGCACGCCCTGCAGCGAGGAAACTTTGGGAACATCTTTGATGAAGAGAACAGAGTCTGTTCCCACTGCTTCCAGTCAGCCTCACTCAGGTCGGTGGAAAATCAGCTCCCCCTAGTCCCAGAACCAGGGACAGCCCAGCCTGGAATCCCTTCCTGCTCACGGTCAGGAATCCTAGTAACAATGATAACTAGGATTCATGAAGTTCTCTGTGGTATCAGTCTCTTTTACTTGCATTAACTTTAGTCCTTTACTTTTCAACTATAAAAGAGCCATATCAGGTGTGTACTACATTTATCTCCATTCACAATGGCGGAAAAGAAGATTCGGTAATTGATTCCCCATCTCACAGTCAGCAAGTGGGGACTTGATTCAAGGTTGAGAATCAAAGTTCAGTAGGTGCCGGGAGAGGCGCCCTGGGTTTCCTCCCTGGGATCGGGGTTCCGGGTGTGAATTTACACTAAAGTTTACCTGTGGTCCCCAAGCTGGGTGACCAGTCTATTTGATGAAACTGTTTCTTGAGCCTCTACTCCAGATATCTGCTTGCACACAGCCAGGCTGTGGACCCCAGTCTGGCCAGCTCCCATGTCTTTTCTGGCAGTTTCCTTTACCAGGATGGAACTACCGCCTTTCTGTCCAAAGTTGTTTGATCCAGCACCTGGTCAGGGAGCTGCTGCTGAAATAATTTCTCTAAAAGTTCACTAACACAAGGGAACTTGCACCCCATGAAAACAGGAAGTCTGTGATGACCCGTGTGACCTGTGACGTAGGGCTGTTTCTACCAGATCGGTACCGACCAGACTCGGCTGCTTTCCATGGCCCTGACACTCACCGCGTGGATTGCAGTGAACCCAGGACAAACACATCACTTTTCTGAGATTGTCTTCTGGTTTGCTTTAAAGGGACACGGCTTAAAGTTTATTTCAAAAACAAGGCAAGTGGAAAGAGAAAATAAAAAACCATGCCAAAGAAGATAAACTGACATTCAAATAACGCAAGATGATCTTTAAAAAACTACAAATTTGTTAAATCCAAGCACGTGCCCAAAATAACTGGGAGTGTTGCTTCAAATGTACTATAAATGCAAATGGATTAAATGTATCTGTAAGATTATGAAGGTTTACTGATTTTTTTTAAAAAGTTCAACTTTATGCTGTCTCTAAGATTTACATTTTATCTCCAAGGGACAAAAGCAGACTGAAAGTTGAGATTGCATTAAAATCTATCTTATTTTTTCTAAATACTTGAAAATGGGGGTTACAAAGATGGTATTGGGTTAAGACAGACGTTAGAGCAAATAATAATAAAAGAAAGAAGAGAATTAAATCTAAGATTATTAACTACGTGCACGTTGTTGTGAAGTGCCTCTCTCTAGAAATTGTTCATCTAGCAAAACTAAAACCCTGTCCCCAGTAAACAATAATTCTCCATTCTGCCTGGCCCCAGCTCCTGGCAACCACCTACTACTTGTTTTTCCTATGAGTACGATCACCTTACATACCTCATGTAAGTGGAATCATCCAGTATTTGTCCTTTTGTGACTGGCTTATTTAACTTAGCATAACGTCCTCAAGGTGTATTCATGTTGTCATTTACATCAGGATTTCCTTCTTTATTTATCAGACGTCCCTGGCAGTCCAAGTGGTTAAGACTTCGCCTTTCAAAGCAGATTTGATCCCTGGTCAGGGAGCTAAGATCCAAAAAAAGACAAAACATCAAACAGAAGCAATATTGTAACAAATTCAATAAAGACATCAAAAAAAATGGTCCACATAAAAAAAAAGGCTGAATATAATCACCTACTGTATGTATATATCATATTTTCTTTATCCATTCATCCTGCCGTGAACACTTGGCTTGCTTCCATTAAACAAGTATATTTTAAATTTTCCTCTGTGATATTTCACAATTAAACATTTAAAAAACAATTTAAAGAGCAAAGAAAACCGATTCCAAGTCAGTTAAAATATTTTCAGCAAGGAATACAGGTAACCTTGGCAGAACAAAGAAAATCACTTGTTTTACACACCACCTATTTTTGTTTAAGTAAAATAGAGGTCTAAGCTAACCAGATAAATCTATTAGTTGAAGACAGAGCAGCGTTTGCTATAAGTGAAGATGACGTGGGGTCAGACCCCAGATAGTACTGATTTGGTTTTGTTAAGCATGTACTGCATGACTTTGGTAGTGAATTTACACACATACCCCGCTCCCCGCCCCCCAAATGCTTGGTCTCAGCTAAGAGTGAACGTGGTAAGCATTTCTGGGAACGTACCAGTTGATCTGGATTCCACTTCCTCTCCATTCCCACTGTCATCACATTCACTAATTTTCTGGAATGCTAGCAGTGTTTTCTAGAGGATGCCTTGGCTACAGTTTCTGAATCCATCACCCTCACACCATGGCTGAACACAGCACCCAGGTGCTGCTCTGAAGCAGTTACTCCCTGCTCCAGAGTCTCCACTCTCTTCCTATAGAAGATCCAGCCAAAAGTGACTTCACAGTGGTCAATCCACTACCTTCAGCCTGATCTCCAGGTGACCTACACACCACAAAGTGAAAGTCACTCAGTCGTGTCCGGCTCTTTTCGACCCTATGGACTATATAGTCCATGGAATTCTCTAGGCCAGAATACTGGAGTGGGTAGCTGTTCCCTTCTCCAGGGGATTTTCCCAACCCAGGGACTGAACCCAGATCTCAAGCATTGAAGGCAGATTCTTTACCAGCTGAGCCATAAGGGAAGCCCAGGAATACTGCAGTGGGTAGCCTATCCCTTCTCCAGTAGATCTTCCTGACCCAGGAATCGAACTGGGGTCTCCTGCATTGCAGGTGGATTCTTTACCAACTGAGCTACCAGGGAAGCCCTACACCCCACAAAGCCAGACAATTTACTCAGCTCCAAACCGTTCATCCAAGGGCTTCCCCGACAGAGCTCCCTTGCCTGCAAATCCCACCTTCTGCTCCAATGTCCATCTATCAGCATCACATCCCCCTTTCAAAGGTCATCTTCATTGCGACTTCTGTCACCAACATGCTACGGATTCCTCTGGCTGACATTCATCACTCGTGTCATTGGGGGCATATCTGCAGCACACAACTCCATGCCCTGCCACATTTTCTCAAGTGCAGAGACCACCACACCTTCATCCACTGTTCTTTACGGAGAAAGACAAATACCATATGATATCACTTATATGTGGAATCTAAACTGTGACACAAACAAACTTGTCTACGAAACAGAAACTGACTCAGAGACATAGAAAACAGATGTGTGGTTACCAAGGGGGAAAAGGAGGGGGAGGGATGGATTGGGAGCTTGGGGTCAGCAGATGCAAACTATTACCTATAGGATGGATAAACATCAAGGTCCCATGTAGAGCATGGGGAACTATATTCAATATCCTGTAATAAATCATAATGGAAAAAGAATATATATATGTGTGTAACTAAATCACCTTGCCATACAGCAGAAACTAACCCAACACTGTAAATCAACTATATTTCAATAAACTAAAAAACCCAGCCTTCATAGATAGCCTACTCTGTGCCTGGCACTGTATACAGCAGTCACCACAGTGCCTTTGAACATAACTGACCCTTAAGGATCAACACTGACTTGAACCACTCTTGGAAGGTGATCTGGCCCCAAAGTAATAACTCTTTCCTTTCATGCGTTGTCCTTTTCAAAATATTTTTGCATCAAGCTATTTAGTTCCCAATAATGGAACATGATGTGCTCAGTCGTGTCTGACTCTTTGTGTCATCAAGGACTGTAGCCCACCAGGCTCCTCTGTCCATGAGATTTCCCAGGCAGGAATACTGGAGTGGGTTGCCATTTCCTCCTCGAGGATTTTTCCTGACTCCGGTAATGAACCCAAGTCTCCTGCATTAGCAGGCAGATTCTTAAGCTGAGCCGCATGGGAAGCCCCAAAGGGACACGACACCATCTTCAAAACCTAGAGTCTGTCTCTTACTAGACCAGTGACTGTAGTGGGAGATTGCCTCTCTCTGTAAATCAGTTTCTTCACCGGTAAAATGGGGCTATACCGTCATGTCATAGCGCAGCAGGGAGGAAGAGCAGACCAAGAACGAATGAGATTAGGTGCTGGCACAGAGCGAGTGGCTGTCCTGTGCTTGCGTCACTACTGCTACTGTTCTAAACAGCCAAAGAAAACCTGCCTGGAGCGTAAAATACAATCACAGAGGATGCAACTGAGAGTTGCCTCTATTTTTCTGCCCAGGTTTTCCCTTCGGCCTTAGAAATTGCACGGTGCTATACTCTCTGGGAAGATGTATCTTCTGGACGCTGGAAGTGAGAAAACCACTCCTTCCCTCCCTTGTGTGCAGGCTGGGCTGGGGGAGCTCCCAGCCAAGTGGGTGCTTCAACCCGGCCCTCACGGAAAAGTTCCATCACAGCTTTGCATCCCCCGCTGAGATAATGACTATTCAGACCTTACTGCACGTTTTGCAAACGTTAAGTATGAGTTCCAAAATTCTGGCCCCTTCCATTGATCAGTTCCTCTTGATGACTGTAATCTGGTATTTGGAACGACCTTAGGACAAGTCAAGCTAAGAGCAGCCTGAGCCAGGCTTCTCTTTTTATGCTGATGACCTATCTCCAGATTCCAAGGTCATGAAAAAAAACTCACCACGTTTGATCTCTCTTGCCATCCAGAAGTGCCAGGCTCCCTACCAGGGCAGGTGTGTACTCAGGTCATGGGGTCCTCACCTGGGCTCCTTCCACTAGCCTTGGGCCTGGGTGGCTGTCACCGGTGAATGGAAGGTATCCATTGGTACTTTCCATTGTTACTTACACAGTCTGGATTTATATGGAAATCGCTACCACAAATGTTGCAGGAATATTCACTTCCATAAATGTGAGAATCGGTAGGAAATCTAAGAGAAAAAAAATTCAGTACATTTCATAATGTTTAAATAAAATAATAACTCATTTATTGCCCAATGAGAATTCTCAGGAACATCGATACACTTGGGTTTGTGGCTCTGAGTGTAAGTTTTGGTAGCTTAGATAATGGTGTCGTGATAACCATCACACAATTACAAAATCCAGTTTTATTTCTACCGTTGTGAAAGAGTATACTTTTAAAAGTCTGAAGTCAAAAGGTGATATAACTTACAAATAGCTGTATCCGATCCTTACCTGCTTGTTCAGATGGGGTGTGATATGGACCAGGTCTGCTTTCTACATGTCTTTGAACTTAGATGCCTTTTTTATGATAGTCAGGTTAAGATATTTTGCATTAGGTTCTTCAAGGATTATTTTTTTTTAATTTCTCAAGACGCTACTATATCATTCTGTCAGGTCTTTTTTCTTCTCAAAAAATACACCCGTCTGAATGCAGAGTTCAAAGAATAGCAAGGAGAGATAAGAAAGCCTTCTTAAGTGAATAATGCAAAGAAATAGAGGAAAACAATAGAATGGGAAAGCCTAGAGATCTCTTCAAGAAAATTAGAGATACCTAGGGAACATGTTATGCAAAGATGGGCACAATAAAGGGCAGAAGCAGAAGATAATAAGAAGCGGTGGCAAGAATACACAGAAGAACTCTACAAAAAAGATCTTAATGGCCCAGACAACCACTACGGTATGAACACTCACCTAGAGCCAGACATCCTGGAGTGCGAAGTCAAGTGGGCCTTAGGAAGCATCACTAAGGATAACAAAGCTGGTGGAGGGGATGGAACTCCAGCCGAGCTCTTTCAAATCCTGAAAGATGATGCTTGGAAAGTGCTGCACTCAATACGCCAGCAAATTTGGAAAACTCAGCAGTGGCCATAGGACTGGAAAAGGTCAGTTTTCATTCCAATCCCAAAGGAAAGGCAATACCAAAGAATGTTCAAACTACCACACAATTGCACTCATCTCTCACACTAGCAAAATAATGCTCAAATTCTCCAAGCAAGGCTTCAACAGTACGTGAACTGAGAACTTTCGGATGCTCAACCTGGATTTAGAAAAGGCAGAGGAACCAGAGATCAAATTGCCAATACCTGTTGGATCATAGAAAAAGCAAGAGAATTCCAGAAGAACATCTACTGCTTCTTTATTGACTATGCTAAAGCCTTTCACTGTGTGGATCACAACTGTGAAAAATTCTTAGAGATGGGAATACCAGACCTCCTTACCTGCCTCCTGAGAAACCTGTATCTAGGTCAAGAAGCAACAGTTAGAACTGGACTTGGAATAACAGACTGGTTCTAAATTGAGAAAGGAGTGTGTCAAGGCTGTATACTGTCACCCTGCTTATTTAACTTATATGAAGAATACATTATGCGAAATGCCAGGCTGAATGAAGCACAAGCTGGAATCAAGATTGCTGTGGTCCCTGGGGTCGCAAAGAGACATACACGACTAAGCGACTGAACAACAACAAGCATAAGTGTGGGTTACTGTAATTTGGGGACAGAACATAAATTTCAGAAGAAAAATGTTAGAAATTGGATAGAGCTTGCATGAGCCAAAAATACAAAGTTAGAGTGTGTGACGCGTCATACTTTAAAAATTTTTTTAATTTTATATTGGAGTATAGTTGATTTACAGTGTTGTGCTGTTCAGTTGCTCAGTCATGTCCAACTCTTTGCAACCACATGGACTGCAGCACGCCAGGCTTCCGTGTCCTTCACCATCTCCTGGAGTTTGCTCAAACTCATGTCCACTGAGTCAGTGATGCCATCCAACCATCTCATCCTCTGTCGTGCCCTTCTCCTCCTGCCTTCAATCTTTCTCAGCATCAGGGTCTTTCCCAATGAGCCAGTTCTTGGCATCAGGTGGCCAAAGTATTAGAGCTTCAGCTTCAGCATAAGTCCTTCCAATGAACATTCAGAGTTGATTTCCTTTAGGATGGACTGGTTTGATCTCCTTGCAGGCCAAGGATTTCTCAAGAGTCTTCTCCAACACCACAGTTCAAAAGCATCAGTTCTTCGGTGCTCAACCTTCTTTATGGTCCAACTCTCACACAATGATGTTGTGTTAGTTGGAGGTACACAGCAGAAGGATTGTTATCTGATTCTTTTTCAGATTCTTTTCCCATAAAGTTATCAGAGTGTACTGAGTAGAGTTCCCTGTGCTATACAGTAGGAATAAATCAAGAGATCCCAACACCAAAACGCACCTTTAAAACTATGTCTGGGGGACTTCGCTAGTGGTTGACTGGTTAAGACTCTGCTTCTGATGCAGGAGGCTCGGGTTCAATCCCTGGTTAGTGAACTAAGATCCCACATGCTGCACTCCCCCCTCCCCTAAAAATTAGTCTTTGTTTAAAAAGTAAAATCAAATAAAAATAAAATGATGTCTGGAGCACATGGGAAAAAATGAAGAACACTAGGCCTGAAGCCAGGGAAAATAGAGTAAAGTCAACCAGGAGTTTATTTACCTTGGCTCTTCCTTAGAATGGGACCATCAGCCAGAAGGAGGAGCACAAGCAATGGATTAAGAGGAAAATAAACCCAGGAGGAATGTGATGGTAATAAGGCTGCACTGCACTAATTCAAATTAACCATGTCTTGGCCCAGACTAAGGGCCAAGGGAACCAAAAGAAGTTTCAGAGAAACAGCTTGTAAAGGATTCCCATTGGGTTCCCTCCATTTCCAAAAAAGAAGACCTTTAGATGCTATACATTATAGGTTTCAGAGCTTGAGGTTGATTTTATTTTTATTTATTTATTTTATTAACGTTTTTTTCAGTGTGGACCATTTTCAATGTCTTTACTGAATTTGTTACAATACTCTTTCTGTTTTATGTTTTGGTTTTTTGAGTATGTGGGATCTTAGTTCCCCGGCCAGGGATCGAACCTGCAACCCCAGGATTGGAAGATGAAGTCTCAACCACTGGACCACCAGGGAAGGCCTTTGAGGTTGATTTTATTTTGAAAAAATTAAAAAAAAAAAAAGAAGCCTGAGTGAATGAAACCATTCAAAAGAGGGTTTAATAACTAGAAAAGGGAGCAGTCTGACAAGGTTCTATGTGTGTGGAAGGGGTTTGATGACTAAGGCTCCTTAGACTCTGCAAGGCAGGAACAGGGCGGGAGGCACACGGGGTGATGAATCAGAGTGGGATTCAGGGGGTGGATGGGCGAGAGAAGGCAAAGCAGGCCAGCCTGAGATCCGAAGTCCTAGGAGGCGGGTGCACAGGAGGCAGAAGGGGATCTGAAGACCACGGGAAGTTATGAGTGCTGTAAAGACCTTCTCAAGGGTCAGGAAGCAGGAAGGACCAAGCCACCTTCAGGTGAGTGCTGGCGTTGACTGGAGGCCAAACCATAGGCGAGGGCCCAAGCCTGGCCAGGCACCGAAGGGCCATCCTTCCTGTCAGCAGAGCCAGGGGCTGGTAACACACACGCAATCCATTAACACGATCATGTATCATAGCCTAACTCTCCCCCTTGATTTGTGAGTTCGTGGAAGGCAAAGAGCCATTTCCTGCCCTGCCTAAAGGATTGCTGATTATACAGTGCTTGATTGAACTAACTTCAGTTCTTTTTATCCCAAAGTTTCTACACTGGAGACCCAGAGTTCTTATAAGCACAAATGGATTCTAATATGCTTATCATGGACGAGGTGGAAAATGAAAACGAATGAGCTTTCCAAGCCTTCATTACGGAACCTGTTGTCTGAACAAACCCAAGCAGAAAAGCTCTTACGAGTAGATTCATGTTAACATGAAGGAATAGATTTTGTGGTGAGAAAAAGAATTGTAAAACTCATGGAACCTGTTCAAATAAAAGAAACTTGACGTAGAAGGGGATTAGCAGCAAAGGGGGTGCTAACTTTACGACATGGAAACATCATGACTATATCATGACCGTGGTATGATTATACAACTCTATATATCTGTCAAAATTTATCCAACTACACACTTAAAATTGGTGAATTGTATTGTATACACACTGTTGTTCTTTAGTCTCTCAGTCATTTCCGACTCTTTGCGACCCCATGGACTGTAGCCCAACAGGCTCCTTCATCCACGAGAGTTCCCAGGCAAGAACACTGGAGTGGGTTGCCATTTCCTTCTCCTATGAATATGTTATACCTCAGTAATAACGCTGATTGAAAAAACAAAACAAACAAATATATACTTGAAGTAGACTTGAACGAAATGCTGGACAAAATTTCAGACAACAAGTTGTTGGAAAGGGTGCCTAATATTTTGGAAGACAGGTTGAGAATTCAAAGACATCTTGATAGGCAAAAGTAAATTGCAGTAAAGGGTCAGGGCATTCTCCAGTGTAGACTCTACCTGGAAAATTGTATTCAATTCTGAACGAAATAGCATGAAGGACTCTAAGAAATTAGAGATAAACTACTGGACAGTAGTCAGGATTGTTAGAGATTTGAAAACTGGGTCATATGAGAGCATAATGCTATACATAATTTAGGAAAAGAGCTGCACAAAAATGAAAAGATGGAATGGGTATGACAGCATCCAAGTTTGAAGCCCCCTGGCCAAAGAGGAGGTTCATTATGGGGTTATAGTTCTATGTAGATACCAAAGCACAACAGAGGGAAAACTCAGAAGCCAGGCAAAGAATCTGTAAGCTGGATGGAGCCGGGCAGGCAGCCAGTCTCTGTGGCAGGAAAATGAACAAGACCAACCCTGCTGGGAGGCTGTGGTGGAGAGAATGGAAAAGTGAGGAAGAGTACATTATTTAGATGTTTATGTCTGGAAATGACATATGTCATTTCCGTCCACAGTTCACTGGCCAGAGGAAGGCACACAGCCAGGCTTCATTTCAGTGGGGCTGGGAAAGCAGTCTTTCTCAAGCCTCAGATGGTAAAGAATCTGCCTACAATGCAGGAGATCTGGGTTCAGTCCCTGGGTTGGGGAGATCCCCTGGAGAAGGGAATGGCTACCCACTCCAGTATTCTTGCCTGGAAAATTCCACGGACAGAGGAGCTTGGTGGACCCTAGTCCGTAGAGTCACAGAAATCTGGGCACCACTGAGTGACTGATACTTTCACTTTCACTTTCTATGCCAGGAAGTAGGAGGAAGCTGCATTTTGGTACCAAAAAAACCAGCAGAGGAAAGGTAGAACCGAGACTGGGGGTTCAGCAAGATGAAAAGCAGATGCTACCATAAGAATGAGACATAGAATTTGCAGAAATTTGGGGAGGCCCTTGTACCATGCATGGAACAGCACATTCAAACAGCATTTACGTCAACAGCAAAGTGTGCAGCTGACAAGAGGTGAGCAGGCCTCAGGAATCTGCATTTTCCATCATGCCCTGCAGCTGCCCTTAGGCAGCCAGCAGCGCTGCTGACTTTGCCAGAAGCCGCTGCATCACATAGTGAAGGAAGGAAATCTCTGAGATCCTATGATAAGCAGGGTGGTCTCTTCTAGGACACGTGGTGGGGGCGCGGTATTTTTAATACAAAGCTGCTGTACAGAATCGGGGGCACAAGGCTGGGAGAGTCTGAAAGAATGATTTTAGAGCTGTTGCTTAGTGGGGGAAAGATTCCGGTTTTATTCAAAGTTTCTGTCTTTACTGTGATTCCTAAGTGTATCCAAAGTGGCTTTTAAATGGTGTGGGTCTGCAAATCCAGGTCAGTAAATCACTGGAAAAGCCCCTGCTGCTGGGAAAGATTGAAGGCAAAAGGAGAAGGGAGCGGCTGAGGATTAGATGGCTAGACAGCATCACCGACTCAATGGACATGAATTTGATCAAACTCCAGGAGATAGTGGAGGACAGGGAAGGCTGGCATGCTGCAGTCCATGGGGTCCTAAGGAGTCAGATGCTGCTAAGCAATTGAACAAATCACTGGAAATGTTTTTTGTGTAACTCCACTAGATGGCGCAAGGTGCTCACCTATTTTGAGCTGATACACCCATCCTTGTTGGAGAAGACTCTTGAGATTCCCTTGGACTGCAAGGAGATCAAACCAGTCAATCCTAAGGAAATCGATCCTGAATATTCATTGGAAGGACTGATGCTGAAGCTGAAGCTCCAGTACTTGGGCCACCTGATGTGAAGTGCTGACTTATAAGAAACGACCCTGATGCTGGGAGTTTCAGCTTCAGCATCAGTCCTTCCGACGAATATTCAGGACTGATTTCCATTAGGATTGACTGGACGGATCTCCTTGCAGTTCAAAGGACTCTAAAGAGTCTTCTACAACACCACAGTTCAAAAGCATAAATTCTTCAGCATTCAGCTTTCTTTATAGTCCAACTCTCACATCCATACATGACTACTGGAAAAATCATAACTTTGACTAGACGGACCTTTGTTGGCAAAGTAATAATCTCTGCTTTTTAATATGCTGTCTAGGTTGGTCATAGCTTTACTTCCAAGGAGCAAGTGTCTTTTATTTTATTTTATTTTTTAAGTGAATATACAATTTATTTAACATTCAAACTTCATTAAGACATGTGCAATATGGCAATTTTACTGGGGGTTTAACCCTACCTAGGATGATTGCTTGCTGGGGCTTAGCAACAGGGTCCAGTTCACACTTAGCACTAATTAAATACTTTATTGAATAAATATAATACCAAACAAAATGCATTCAAATGCTAAAAAAAAATCAATTTTAAAGGCCTTTCTATTCAGGCTAATGACAAACACAATAAAGGCAGATATGCTAGTTTAACATAATTGGCTGATTTTATACAGCACTTATATCTTTTAGTCCACAAGTATATTATTAAATGATAGAGAACATCTAATACAACCATTTCTACAGAACTAGGAAATAAATTTCTAGGAAAGATTTTACAGACCCCATCTTTTATACCCACCCCAACAGTCTAACTCTAAAGAGGACAAAGCCAATGACTTTCCTCACAAGAGCTCACAACTAATATCGCTTTGCTATCAAAATCTGTATTTCTGATCCGTTATGAGCATTGAGACAAGATTCAAATATTCCCAACGAAAGAAGCACAATGCACATTGTGATCGCCTATTCAGCAACAGCGAGCACTGCATTCAAAACTATCTCATCCCAGGAATTAAATAAGATCGGCCACATTCATTGGCATTTCCTCCACTGTAGTATTGTAGAAAGTCTCAATGTCACGAAGAATCCTCTTGTCTTCTTCAGTAACAAAGTTTATAGCCACACCTTTCCTCCCAAATCGACCCCCTCTGCCAATTCTGTGAATATAATTTTCACGATTGGTAGGTAGATCATAGTTTATAACCAATGACACTTGTTGCACATCAATTCCACGAGCCAACAGGTCAGTAGTGATCAGAACACGGCTTGACCCTGATCGAAATTCCCTCATGATAACATCTCTTTCTTTCTGGTCCATGTCACCATGCAGGGCAGAAACTGTGAAGTCCCTGGCATGCATTTTCTCTGTGAGCCAGTCGACCTTGCGCCTTGTATTGAGGAAAAAAAACAGCCTGTGTAATTGTCAGTTTCTCGTACAAGTCACAAAGTGTATCCAACTTCCATTCCTCTCTTTCAACATTAATATAAAACTGTTTGATTCCTTCAAGGGTCAATTCTTCCTTTTTCACCAAAATTCGAATTGGATCTCTCATGAATTTTTTGGTCACTTCCAACACATCTGTTGGCATTGTGGCAGAAAGCAACACCACCTGAATACTAGTATTTAATTTTTGGAAAATCTCATAGATTTGATCCTTAAACCCTCGGCTCAGCATTTTCATCTGCTTCATCCAAAACGAACATTATGATCCATTTTGGAGAGAGATATCTTCTGTTTAACATATCAAACACTCTCCCTGGTGTTCCAACAACAATATGTGGTGCTTCAGCCTGCAGTTTTTGCATTTCATTTCGAACATTTGTTCCACCAATGCAGGCATGACAAGTTGCTCCCATATAATCTCCAAGTGCCAGAATTACCTTTTGGATCTTTAATACATGGAATAATAGCTCTCTGCTGAATAGCTGATGGCTTCTCAAAACCATAAGCATAGATGCCCCGAAGAAGAGACTCCTTTAAGTTCATATCATCAAAGTTATCAACAATCTCATTCCAGTTGCTCTCGATGACACCATCGGGGTCCATTCCCTCTGGGCCGCCATGTTCTCTGTTATAATCCGCGGAGCCACCAGACATGATCCGAAGAACCACTCAGTGCCGGACTGCAGCAAGTGTCTTTTAATTTCATGGCTGAAGTCACCATCTGCAGTGATTTTGGAGCCTCCCAAAATAAAGTCTCTCACTGTTTCCATTGTTTCCCCATCTATTTGCCATGAAGTGATGGGTCCAGATGCCAAGATCTTAGTTTTCTGAATGTTGAGTTTTAAGCCAACTTTTTCACTTTCATCAAGAGGTTCTTTAATTCTTCACTTTCTGCCGCAAGGGTGGTGTCATCTGCATATCTGAGGTTATTGATATTTCTCCTGACAATCTTGATTCCAGCTTGTGCTTCATCCAGCCCAGCATTTCACATGATATACTCTGCATATAAGTTAAATAGGCAGGGTGACAATATACAACCTTGACGTACTCCTTTCCCCATTTAGAATCAGTCTGTTGTTTCATGTCCAGTTCTAACTGTTGCTTCTTGACCTACATACAGATTTCTCAGGAGGCAGGTCAGGTGGTCTGGTATTCCCATCTCTTTAAGAATTTTTCACTGTTTGTTGTGATCCACAGAGTCAAAGGCTTTGGCGTAGTCAATAAAGCAGAAGTAGCTGTTTTTCTGGAACTCTCTCGCTTTTTTCGATGATCCAGTGGATGTTGGCAATTTGATCTCTGGTTCCTCTGCCTTTTCTAAATCCAGCTTGAACATCTGGAAGTTCATGGTTCATGTACTGTTGAAGCCTTGCTTGGAGAATTTTGAGCATTACTTTGCTAGTGTGTGAGATGAGTGCAATTGTGTGGTAGTTTGAACATTCTTTGGCATTGGCTGAAACTCCAGGACTTTGGCTGAAACTCCAATAATTTGGCCACCTGATGCGAAGAACTGACTCATTGGAAAAGACCCTGATGCTGGGAAAGATTGAAGGTGAGAGAAGGGGACGACAGAAGATGAGATGGTTGGATGGCATCACCGACTTGATGGACATGAGTTTGAACAAGCTTCAGGACTTGGTGATGGACAGGAAAGCCTGGCGTGCTGCAGTCCATGGGGTCACAAAGAATTGGAAATGACTGAGACTGAACTGATGCTGGGGAAGATTGAAGGCAGGAAGAAAAGAGGATGACAGAGGACAGGATGGTTGGATGGCATCACCGACTCAGTGCACATGAGTTTGAGCAAGCTCTGGGAGATGGTGAAGAGTCGTGTGAGATGAGTCAAACATGACTGAGTGACTGAACAACAACAATGGTCTTTGTGGGTTTCCTTGCGGTAAGGCCCAGCGGTAAGGAATCTGCCTGCAATGCAAGAGACACAAGTTCGATCCCTGGGCCAGGAAGATCCCCCAGAGAAGGAAATGGCAACCCTTCCAGTATTCTTGCCTGGGAAATCCCATGGACAGAAAACCCTGGTGGGCCCCTGTCCATGAGGTCAAAAAAGAGTCAGACATGACCTAGCAACTAAATGACAACAACAAAATGGTCCTTGTGCAAAATAGGGGACCAAGAACTTTAAAGTAAAACATTGACCAGGCAGTAGGTAGACAGGAACTCCTGTGTCATTCTAGAATAATCACAGGAGCTCTACTTTAGTGGCATTGCATAGCCATACACCTAATATCACCAGAGTCAACTATGCAGCGTTCCCTTCAAAAACACTGGCTTCACCACACATTAAAACTACTGATTCCGACATACAACACATAAAACTCATGAATACAGAGGACAGATTCACTTCTAAGTCTTATTCAGAAGCTGCACTTATGAAACGGAAGCAGTGGATAAGTACGTACTATAAATAATCAGCCAGTCGAGCAAGCGGCATTCACGAAAATACCTTCTATACACCAGTATCCTGGCTGAGGCAGGGGTTGGGGGGAGAACTCTGGGAGGGGGCTGGTTTGGTTTCCCTTCTGAATAGGCTGCTGGCATGCTTTCCCGGGGCTTCCCACGTGGCACTAATGGTAAAGAACTCGCCTGCCAATGCAGGAGACATAAGAGACTGAGGTTTACTCCCTGGGTCAGGAAGATCCCCTGGAAGAGTAAATGGCTACCCACTCCAGTCTCCTCTTGCCTGGAGAAGCCCAAGGACAGGGGAGCCTGGCGGGCTACAGTCCATGGGGTCGCAAAGAGTCAAGAGTACTGAAGTGACTCAGCGTGCGCTCCGCTGGGGTTACCTCCAGGTGCAAGTGCCTTGGCAGAGGCCTGTCTGTCTGAAGATGCTCAACTGCTGGCCTCCTGCCTTGTGGTCCCTCCACTGGGTCCTACTGAGTGTTTCTCCATGCATGGAAAGCAAGTGATCCCAGACCAGCTACCTCCAAGGTATGCCCATACCTCCTGAGAATGTGTCCACGTGCACGGACCACATATAGCTGACCCCTCAGTCTGCCCTCTCCCCTCATAGATGGCTTCAGCCAGCCTCTTGGGGTGGGGAGGTGCCAGAGACCCCCAGCAACCTTCCCCAAAGAGGTCCCTGACCTCAGTCTTTCCAGCATCGGCCCTGGAGGAGGTGATGGCTGAGGGGGCACAGAAGTGGGGTGGGGATGCATCTCCCTAAGACCCGCCTGTGGGCAGCACACATCTTGCAGCATGGTATGATGTATCATTTTGTTCTTGATCTTGGGGTGTCTGCAGAAAGAGCCTTTGTAGAAGACACATCTCTCCTCTCTCCTTGGAAGTGAAAAGCACAGGCTTTGGGTTGTTGTTGTTCTTCAGTCACTCAGTTGTGTCCAACTCTTTGTGATCCCATGGACTGGAGCTCGCCAGTCCTCTGTCCATGAGATTCTCCAGGCAAGAATACTGGAGTGGGTTGCCATTTACTTCTCCAGGGGATCTTCTGACCCATGGATCAAATCTCTGTCACCTGCACTGGCAGATGGATTCTTTACTGCTGAGCCACCAGGGAGAGTACCAAGGAAGCCTTCTGATGGTGTGGTAGGATAAATAAGAGCCCCAAAGATCTTCAGATCTGAATCCCCAGGACCTGTGAATGTGTAACTTACCTGGCAAAAGGGATTTTGCAGCCGAGATTAAGTAATCTTGAGATGAGGACATTATCCCAGGTTATCTGGGTAGACCCAAGGTGATCACTGGGATCCCTGTAAGACAAAGTGGAGGATGACGGGTCAGGGTCAGAGAGGAGGCATGAGGCTGGGAGCAGAGGCTGGAAGGATGTGGGCCCGTGAGACAGGGCAGCCCCGTTTACCCCCGGAATCTGGAGAAGACAAGGAAACAATTCTCCCCTGCAGCCCCAGGAGAAATACAGCCCTGTCCACCCTGTTCAGACTCTCAGAGCTTTAAGAGACTGCATTTGCGCCATTAATGCCACTAAGTTTGCGGTCATCTATCATAGCAGCCACAGGAAACCAGTTCAGATGCTCACGGAGCATCTGTCAGGGATAAACATCATCGATGTATAATATAAATGTGTGCGTTGGTCACTCAGTCATGTCTGACTCTTTGTGACCCCATGGACTCCTCTGTCCATAGGATTCTCAAGGCAAGAATACTGGAGTGGATTGCCATTTCCTTCTCCAGTAATACAAATACATCATAGCAAATGATACTTCCCTGTTGTGATGACATTATCTCAACAAGAGTCTTGGTACAAGGGGGATATAATGGTATTCCTATTGAAAAAATGGTAAAATCACGGCAGTATAAAAATAAAAGGAGAGTCCATTCCAAGATCATACTACATAATTGGTGGCATTTTCAATGATGTATTTCATGACTTTAAAATTTTAGAGTGTAGCAAAGATGGCTTTCCTTGTGGCTCAGCTAGTTAAGAATCTGCCTGCCATTTGGGAGACCTGGCTTCGATCCCTGGGTTGGGAAGATCCCCTGGAGAAGAGAACAGCTGCTCACACCAGTATTCTGGCCTGGAGAATTCCACAGACTGTGTAGTCCGTGGGATCGCAAAGAGTAGGACACGACTGACCAACTTTCACTTTCACTTCCAAGGTGGAATAGTCAACAAAAGCACAGAAGCCTTGTGAGAAAATACCAGCTACGGAGCTGTTCTGAGGGTCAGATGGTCATGGATTTATGACTTCTTAGCTCCACCATTTCCAACTCTGTCACCTGGCGAAGGACCTCGCCATCCTGAAGTCACCTTTTTATCTGTGTGTGAGAGATTGCCCTGAGGAAGAAAGAAGCCATGTGTACAATACTCAGCGTCAACTGGCAAGTGGTTGCATTAAGTGAGACAAGTTGGCTGTACCTCTTGCATTCAGTTACAAAGTTCTCTTAGCATGACTCATGATAGAATCATGAGTCTTAGCATGGCACTGGTATTTCATTTAAATGATGGTAAAAGCATGACTATATATATATATATTTTTTTTTTTTTTTAAGATACTCCACTAGAAAGATAAATGACATAATCAGTGGCAGAGCTAAGAAATAATCCCATATAGTAGGATTTCATTGGCCAACAGTGTTCTGTATTAGATATGATGTCATGCCTCATTGATAAGAGTAAGCCAAGAAAGAATGATTTTGTTCATTTTTGATAAGAAAGATAAAAAATAAAGGTGGTGACTACGGCCAGAGGGGGGCGTCCCTGGTGGCTCAGAGGTAAAGAATCTGCCTGCAATGCAGCAGACCTGTGTTCTTTCCTTTGGTCGGGAAGATCCCCTGGAGAAGGAAATGGGTACCCACTCCAATATTCTTACTTGGAGAATCCCATGGACAGAGGAGTCTGGCTGGCTACAGTTCATGGGGTTGCAAAGAGTCCGACATGACTGAGGGAGTTTCACTTTCAATGGTAAAAGGAGGTACAAAATGACCACACCCCCCACACACAGATGAACAGCAGGAAAAAACCTTCCCTTCTCTCCCTACCTCTTCCTCCACCTAGAGTCCCAAAGACATAGGGTACAATAAACTTTCTTTTTTCAACTTTTGTTTTGAGATGGTTATGGATTCACAGGAAGTTGTAAAAATAAAACATCAGGTCCATGTACCTTCCACTTGACTTCTCTGTTGGTAACATCTCACATAATGATAGCATAAGGTCAAAATCAGGGAAACTGTCATTGGTCCAACCCATAGACTTGCTCAGATTTCACCAGTTTTATATGCATTTGTGTGTGTGTGTAGTAAATTCTATGCAATTTTATCACACGTGTAGACTTGTGTAACCACCACCACAGTCGATACAGGGCAGTTTCATCACCCCAAGGGTGTCCCTGGAATTGTTAGCCCTCCATCCCTCCATCCCTCAGTCCCTCCCTGCATCCCTAAACCCTGGCAACGAGATGGGATGATGTAAGTGCCAACATGAACAGATGTATCAGTCAGCTCAGGTTGCTGTAACAAAATTCCACAGACTGGGGGCTTAGACCACAGAAGTTAATTCTCAGATTCTAGTGCCTGGAAGTCCAAGATCAAGGTGCCACTGTTTCGGTTCCAGGTACTGGTTCTCTTCCTGGAATGAAGACAGTCACTTCTCACTGTGTCCTCAAAAGGTGGAGAGATGGTTCTGGTGTCTCCTCTTCTTCTTATGAGGACATTAATCCCATTATGGAAGCCCCAGCCTTATGACTTCATCTCGCACTGATCACCTCCCAAAGGCCCCAACTCCAAATACCACCTCACTGGGGGTTAGGACTCCAACATATGAATTTTAGGTGGACACAAACATTCAATCCATAACACAGGTGATGACTGAGGACCAGTGGCTCCTCCCTGTCTACTCCCTAATGACTTTCTGTAACTTAGGACCCAGCTAACAGAGAGGAAGAAAGGCAAAAAAACCCTAAATTGACTAAGAAAACAACGATAATTTTAAAGATCCACATGCATGGTTTGGGGGGCTTCCCAGGTGGCTCTGTGGTAAAGAATATGCCTGCCAATGCAGGAGACATGGGTTCGATCTCTGGGTGGGGAAGATCCCCTGGAGAAGGAAATGGCAACCAACTCCAGTATTCGTGCCTGGGAAATCCCATGGACAGAGGAGCCTGGTGGGCTACAGTCCAAGGGGGGTCACAAAAGAGTCGGACACAATTTAGTGTCTAAACAACAACAAAGCATGGTTTACCATGAACGGGCAAGAGTGAAGTCCATTCTACACAGGAGAATGGCAACCCTGAGATACGGGGACAGGATTACATATTTGGATCAGCGAGTGTGCACCTGTGAGAGTCACACCTGCGGCACGTGTTACACAGACAAGACAGTTTCTCCCTCACCAGCCAGGCAGCGAGCCTGTGAGCCTCAGAGAAAGAACTCGATGACAGCTCTGTTGTTAAGTCTTGATTTCAGGGAGTGTAATCTATCTCTTGGCATCAACCACAAAACCAACACTGTTTCGCTTGAGTCAAAACCCTTCCAAAGAGACACCTGCAGCTTTCAGTGAAGGTCTCTGGACACCTCCCAAGCTCTGTCTGGAAAGGATCTGGCAGGTCATCAGGGAGAAAACACACGCTGTGGATGAACTCCAAGCTTTGTGGGCTTCTCCATCCTGCATGCCTCAAGACAAAGAAAAGGCCAGGCGGGGCACTCGCAGTCAGGAGCGAGGCGGGTTGATCCCTCATCTCTGTCACAGCATCAGCAAAGACTCTGCGCTGTTGCAAGTCTTCTGTGGTCCCAGGCTGAACCCCAGAAAAGTAGGACAGCTCTTGTGGTTCTAGGCGTCCTTCCAAAAGGGAAGTTGTTCTTGTTCAGTTGCTCAGTCGTGTCTGACTCTTTGAGACCCCAAGGACTGCAGCAGGCCAGGCTTCCCTGTCCTTTGCTATTTTCTAGACTTTGCTCAAACTCATGTCCATTTGAGTCGGTGACGCCGTCCAACCATCTCATCCTCTGTCACCCCCTTCCCCTCCTGCCCTCAATCTTTCCTAGCATCCGGGTCCTTTCCAAAAGATAAGAGTAATTCCTAAGTTTTCACTGACCTTGTTCAATGTTTAGTGAACACTTCTATAGTACAGACCATTGCTCAACCAACATATTTCTTCAGAACCATTTGCATGGCTTTGACATACTCGTTAATGCAAACACAGGAAAGGAAAGACAGCATCTACAGCTAATGCTGAAGAGTGAGGTGCTGGCTTTGATTTTGTGTGTGTGAGTGCATTTCAGGAAATAAGGCAAAACTCATGCTGACTGTGCCTCTGGATGACCTCAGGAATATGAAAAAAATATGTGATTACCTATAATCCTTAACATTTTCCAAAGGTTAAAAAATGATATAAATGAACTTATTTACAAAACAGAAAAAGATTCACAGATTTTGAAAACAAAGTTACAGTTATCAAAAGGGATTAAACTCGAAGTTTGGAATTAAGATACCCATACACTTCAGTTCAGTCCAGTTCAGTCGCTCAGTCGTGTCAGACTCTCTGCGACCCCATGAATCGCAGCACACCAGGCCTCCCTGTCCATCACCACCTCCTGGAGTTCACCCAAACTCATGTGCATCGAGTCGGTGATGCCATCCAGCCATCTCATCCTCTGTCGTCTCCTTCTCCTCCTGCCCCCAATCCCTCCCAGCATCAGGGTCTTTTCCAATAAGTCAACTCTTCGCATCAGGTGGCCAAAGTATTGGGGTTTCAGCCTCAGCATCAGTTCTTCCAATGAACACTCAGGACTGATCTCCTTCAGAATGGACTGGTTGGATCTCCTTGCAGTCCAAGGGACTCGAAAGAGTCTTCTCCAGCACCATAGATCAAAAGCATCAATTCTTCGGCACTCAGCTTTCTTCACACTCTAGCTTTCACATCCATACATGACCACTGGAAAAACCATAGCCTTGATTAGACGGACCTTTGTTGGCAAAGTAATGTCTCTGCTTTTTAATATGCTATCTAGGTTGGTCATAACTTTCCTTCCAAGGAGAAAGCGTCTTTTAATTTCATGGCTGCAGTCACCATCTGCAGTGATTTTGGAGCCCCCCAAAATAAAGTCTGACACTGTTTCCACTGTTTCCCCATCTATTTCCCATGAAGTGATGGGACCAGATTCCATGATCTTCGTTTTCTGAATGTTGAGCTTTAAGCCAACTTTTTCACTCTCCTCTTTCATCAAGAGGCTTTTTCATTCCTCTTCACTTTCTGCCATAAGGGTGGTGTCATCTGCATATCTCAGGTTATTGATACTTCTCCCGGCAATCTTGATTCCAGCTTGGGCTTCTTCCAGCCCAGCATTTCTCATGATGTACTCTGCATATAAGTTAAATAAGCAAGGTGACAATACACAGCCTTGACGTACTCCTTTTCCTATTTGGAACCAGTCTGTTGTTCCATGTCCAGTTCTAACTATTGCTTCCTGACCTGCATACAAATTTCTCAAGAGGCAGGTCAGGTGGTCTGGTATTCCCATCTCTTTCAGAATTTTCCACAGTTTATTGTGATCCACACAGTCAAAGGCTTTGGCATAGTCAATAAAGCAGAAGTAGATGTTTTTCTGGAACTCTCTTGCTTTTTCCATGATCCAGCAGATGTTGGCAATTTGATCTCTGGTTCCTCTGCCTTTCCTAAAACTAGCTTGAACACCCATACACTACTATACATCAAATAGATAACCAACAGAGACCTACTGTATAGCACAGGGAATTCTACCCAATACTCTGTAATGACCAATATGGGAAAATAATCTAAAAAAGAATATACGTATACTGAACCACTTAGCAGAAACTAACACAACATTGTAAATCAACTATACGCCAATAAAAAAAATTTTTTTTAAGAGAACAAAACTCAGAAAGATGAAGGTGAGTAGATGAGATGAAACTCAGCCACTGCTGACCCCAAGTCTGAGTTTTAGAAGACACTGTGCTGGTAGTTTTCCTTGCCCATCACACACACCTTGAGAGCATTAAGTTAAAAATGAACTGATCTCACTCTACAGCACCAGGAACTATGCTCAATATCCTGTGGCAAACCAAAATGGAAAAGGACGTGAAAAAGAACACACCTGACTGACTCACTCTGCCGTATGGTAGGAACTGCTGCTGCTAAGCCGCTTCTGTCGTGTCTGACTCTGTGCGACCCCATAGACGGCAGCCCACCAGCCTCCCCCGTCCCTGGGATTCTCCAGGCAGGAACACTGGAGTGGGTTGCCATTTCCTTCTCCAATGCATGAAAGTGAAAAGTGAAAGTGAAGTCGCTTAGTCGTGTCGGACTCTTCTCGACCCCATGGACTGCAGCCTACGAGGCTCCTCCGTCCATGGGATTTTCCAGGCAAGAGTACTGGAGTGGGGTGCCATCGCATTCTCCGATAGTAGGAACTAACGCACTGTAAATCAACCAGACTTCAATGAAATGAATTTTTTAAAAGTATACGTGTTCTTCTCACATGCGTGCGTGCATCACATGAAATGTTTATTGAGCCCAACTTACACTGAGAATTTCGTGGCCGTGTAAACATTTCCATCAGAATCCTAAATAAGGTAACCAACCGATCAAGACAGCATCTGGCAACAAGCCACTTCATTTAACTCGAATGGTTTCTTAAGAACAACTTACTTGATTTATCACTGCTTGCTCACTTTTACATGGCTGCATTGAAATTTCAAGTTTATTTGATTTGCAGTTGTACTTTTTGCTTATATTAGGTTAGATCACTTACATTTATCAAGCAAAAATTACTTTTTAAAGTTTTATTAATGGGAAAGACTTCTTCAAAAAAGCATATTTAACTACTCACTCTATGGTATTAATAACAGCAGTAAGTATGGGTCACTGAAATAGTAGTAATTTTTATACCACCTAGGTATACGGTACCATGTTTGTGGGGAATGTGGGCAGAATTTTGGAATCACCCAGGCATGTTTTCCTCTCAAAGCCTTCCTGAGGCTCTGGTTCACCACCTCTTTCACCCACCCCATTCTCCCCAATGTATATACGACCCCCCGGGAACATACTCCTCTCACCCTTCCCCCCAGGAACCCAGAGAGACACCAGCACTGGTGGGAGTGACAAAACTCTTAAAGTAAAGGACAGTTCTTTTTTTTTTTTTTTTTTGTTGAGGACAGTTCTTTTAAAAAGTTAGCTTGATGGAAAAAATTGGCAGATTTGCCCTTGGCGACTACTCGCTCAAGAACATTCTACAGGTAACTTCCCAAACTGGGACCTTTCCCCCAACATTTTGTGAATTTTCCACGATGTCTAAAGCCTTTTCCATGCTTGCACCCTCTCCTTCTTCTGTCTCCTGAACACCCTGTCTTCTCTGTCCGGCTTTCAAGTCTGATTCATGCAAAGAATAATTTTCTCTTCCTCTCCAAAGCCTTCTCTAATTATCCTAGACCACAATCACAATCTCACCCTCCTCTCCACTTAGCATCTCACCCTTCAGCTCAAACTACACTGTTAGTTCCAGCTTCATATTTAAATGGTTCAATTCTTCCAGGATCATGTCTAGAACTCCTGTTATATCATGGCACACAGCTAGCACAGGGGTTCATGACACAGATACACATTCTTCCAATCTATCAAACACACTGCATGCCGACTGTATTCCAGGAAGACTGGAATAGAGATTCCAGGGGATATTTTTATATTCCAGGGGATATAAAAATGAGCTTGAGACAATCCTTGCCCACGAGCAAATCAAGTCTAGGGTCTCAAATGTGTAAACAGAAAATTCAAGTAGAATATGCTGTGCTACACTTCGTGACTGTTGACATATTTAGCAAATCATCAATCAAAAGAAATAGGAAAACTGTATTCTCTGCTTCCTCTCTCATAAATCTCTCTGGGTAAGAGTCACCATCTGTAAACTAGGTGAAAATTGGCTTTGACCAACTCTGGGAGATAGGGAAGGACAGAGAAGCCTGGCGGGCTGCAATCCATGGGGTTGCAAAGAATCAGACATGACCTAGCAACTGAGCTACAACGACATGACCCCCCAAGGTACCAAGGGCCCCTGAGAAATCGTGGAGGCAAAGCCAGAAGGAATCCATTTTCTCTTCCTATCTTTTTGATTAAAAAGAAAAAAAAGTCACTAAAAAAAAGAAACTATCATGAGTACGCAAAGCTGTCAAGGGTTCAGGAGAAACACAATGTCATATAAGCAGATAAAAAGGTGAGTCGGAGGAAGTGGGAAAGAGCTGGCCTAGAATAGAACAACGGCCTTGCAGATGTTCAGAAAGAAGCTTGGGTAAAGGGGCCTCAGCGGGGCGGGGGGAGGCGCAGAGGAGGAGCTTGAATATCAGAGCAGCTAGATAGAGGGACCAGAAGGCGACCAAGGGTAAATTCGAGGGAGAAGAAAAGAAACCAATGGCAGAGCCTGCCTTCCCTCTTCAGTCTCTCTGCCCTGGCTACGCTGGCCAGGCCCATCCACTGGTGGTCTCACGTGGGGGACCAGGGAAAAGCTCCTAACTCCAATGAGCCTGATTCTAAAATCCTGGATCCCTTGCCCCATCCTTTAGTCACGCACGGAGCCACTTCCTGGCAAGAGCTGGCACAGGGGCCTCCCTGACCAGCAGATCTTCTTCACTCTTGTACTAAGACACCCTTGTTGCTGAGCCCTGCATCCAGACCCTGTCTGTGAACACATGGGTCCTGACTGGAGCTCTGTGTCTAACTAGAGAATGGGCCCTGCAAACCCCTTACAGGTCTCACTGGAAAAATTGGGACTGGGTTTTAGGTCTTTTCCAGCTTTGAGGTTCTTTGAGCTCGGTGGTTTCACACAGTAAAACCAGTAACGCCTGGCATCAAAGGACATATGTGTGGGGATACCTCGGCTCCTTTGAAGGGGGATCATTAATTTATTCATCCTGACTGATAAGGCTAATAATCACCTATGCTTAGGGAGAGTTTTGGAAACCTTCACTGGGTTTTATTTGTATGACACCTCCCTAGGTTTAAAGACCATCTCCTCTTGGTGACACAGACATTCTGATGTCACTCAGAAGCTTAGGAAGTTCTGTAAATACTGGGAAGTTCAGAAACTCTCAAGTTGCGTAGCTAGAAAGGGACCAAGTTTAGAATACAGCCCAGCAGTCTTCCTCCGGCACAGCTAGCTCCCTGCCCCACCAGGCCTCTTATCCCCTAATTCCATTCATCAAATGGTCCTTAAAGGCTAGGCATGCATTGAGCACAATGTTACAATTTGTGGAAGAAAACTTGGGGCCCTCAAGGAAGTTCTGATCCCTTAGGTCAAAGGTGCCATAAAACAAATGTAACAATCAACCAGCACCACCACCTAGAGCAGAATTGCAGAGTCCTAGCAGATGGAGAAAAGAAAACTCATTTCCCTGGATGACTTGACCTCTGCAGAAACCAGTTGGGACACAACGGGACAAAGGGCAGATACAAGGTCAAACAAAACAAGAGCTGAGTAGGAGAGGGGGGAAGAGAAAGACCAAGACGAGGTCCCCAGTGTTGCTGGAGGATTGACAGATTGAAATAACAGTAGCTGTTAATGTTTACTTTCAAATAAACCAGTTTTGTCCAAATTCAACTTTCAGTTTTTAAGCAGGCATTTCCTTTTGGAGGCAAGGAGGTGGTGGGGGCAAAATTCCAGAAGATTTGGGGCTCTCCTCTTTTTTATTTTCTTCTATTATTTTTCTCCCCCTTAGTTTTCAAATGAGGAGGGGACTGCACATACTTGGCATGCTGTGACGTTTCTAAGTGTGCCCAGGATGCATCTGTAATTCACGGTTAGTAAAGAACTAAGAATAAAAACCCTCTGATTACTTCAAAGCTCGCCCTTACCGGTGCTTCTGTTGTGGAAGCCTTGTTGGATCAGCTACTGTCACTCCATGGTGGAGGCATGTTTTTTTAATTAGCCCGCGTACAGGCTATTACATGTTTAATTGCTAATGACAATGATTTTCTTTCCATTTATTTCACCAAAACAACACTCTCCCAGCCCCTTAATGTCTTTGCTTAACAAAAATCAACATTTCAACAAGAGAAAACAAAATATTTTAAAAAGAGATACTGCCATAAGCTAACACACCCACTGTTTTCATTCTTCCCTAGTTCTAATGACCACTCTTATGTATTTTTACCTAATTAAACTCATACTTTTGATATGGTTATATGATCTGATTTTTCCTTTAAATTACGCTGTAAACGTTTTTCCTGTTTCCATGCACTTAATGATTGTTATTTAACAGCTGTGTAATATTCCACAGGATGGATGTTCTGTCTTTTGAGTTGACCATTTCCCTGTTTTTGGCCACTGAGATGGATGCCAACTTATTACTCAGTGTATTGATTTAGAAGGAATTTTTACAGAGACATAAAAAATGTCTTAAGGTGAAAAATTCAGAAGATGCATGATGGTAAAAGTTGCATGATAATATGAACGTACTTAGTGTCACCCAACTGTACAGGTAAATAGGGTAAAGTTAAAATAGTACTTTTTATTTTATGTGATTTTTATCATGACAAGGAGAAGGCAACGGCACCCCACTCCAGTACTCTTGCCTGGAAAATCCCATGGACGGAGGAGCCTGGTGGGCTGCAGTCCATGGGGTCACTAAGAGTCGGACACGACTGAGCGACTTCACTTTCACTTTTCACTTTCATGCATTGGAGAAGGAAATGGCAACCCACTCCAGTGTTCTTGCCTGGAGAATCCCAGGGACGGGGAAGCCTGGTGGGTTGCCGTCTATGGGGTCGCACAGAGTCGGACACAACTGAAGCAACTTAGCAGCAGCAGTATCACAACAAAAAAAATTTTTTAAGTGTCTTTGAGGTAATTGCCTTTTGGAAACAAGCAGATCCAGATCACTGTGTATCTGCCAGGTACAAAGATGGATCCCAGACTCTAAAAGGCCAGTGGGTGAATGGTTGGCAGATTATTAAAAATTCTTCCTATGACAGGACAGAAACATGACCAATAGTCTGTAACTATGATAACAGTGACATTCATTTTTATGATTAATAACCAAAAAAATCAGAAGTACTACGACGTGGTGCCAACTCTAACTTCCTCCTTTCTGTTCCCTTATGCCAGAGCCATATAAAAGGGGACCACATTGCTGGTACTTTCTGCGTTAGACCACTTAGCATTCCCTCAACTGGGCTTGTAAGCATCAGTGCTGGATGTCAAGGGGAACGCACTATTTTCCCAGAAGAAGGTCTCCTGATGCTTTCAGGTGGCAGGTGTGGGAATGGTGGTGGTGCATGTAGCAGGTGGGAGGTGGTATATATTGGAAGTGGGCGGGCGGTATACATGCGGCGCGGGAGCGAGGTCTGTATAGCAGGTGAAGGGGGCGGACTGTACATGGAGGGTCAGGTTGGCCCTTACCGTGTCCTCCTGCGACAAGAATGGCGCGAGTTCACGAAGGAGCGGGAGAGGGGCATGCAGGTGGTGGCAGGTGCCCGCAGAGCTGGTTGGAGAAGGCGAGGGAGGGGCGGGGCAGGAGTGGGGTTGCTGAAGGTCCTGGTGGGAAGGCGAAGAGCGATGGGGGGCGAACCGTGCGCTCTGGGCTGGGGGCACCCGGCGTGGATGCAGCGGACCCAGCGCTGGCCTCGCGGGAGTGAAGAGTCTGAAGCCGCGAGGGGTGAGGAGCCGCGACAGGACGCCGGGGGCAGGGCAGGAGGGGCGCAGGGGCCGGAGGGGCTAAGGGGCGGGGCCAGAAGGGGCGGGACCGAATAGGCGTGGGGGCGGGACAGAAGGGGCTAAGGGGCGGCCGGAGGGTTCAGGGGGCGGGGCCGGAAGGTGCAGGGGCGGGACCCGAATAGGCGTGGGGGCGTGGCCGGAGGGCTCAGGGGCGTGGCCGGAGGGCTCAGGGGGCGGGGCGGGGCGCGAGGCGGGGCCGCGCGCGTCTGCAGTTCGGAGCGCAGCCCTGAGTCCCGCGCTGTAACCGCGCGTCCCGCAGCGTCTTGGTGCAGCCGCCCAGCCTCACCATGCTCCCGCTGCTCGGGCTGTGCTTTGCGCTGCCGCTCTGCGCCGGGTTGCTGGAAGAGGCGAGGAGCTGGGAGGACACATCGGATCAAGTAAGTGGAGTTCTAGGGGGCCCCGGGTGGGCCCCGGGCGCCGGCTTCAGTCTCTTCCCACCGCCGCCTTCGGGCGCGTGGCTGCGGGACAGGCTACTGGACGCGAGGGAGGGTGGGATCACCCCCATGTCCTGGCACATCGTCCCCTCTTCTTCTCTCCGTCCCTGGTCTTCTGCTTGGGAGCTTCCCCATCTACTGTTCCCTCGAGGAGAGAGTCTGGATGACGAAGTTTCTTGCAGAATTGTGTCTGCACTTTAAAGTCCTGCGGAACCAAACCTCTTCGGCTCCTGTTACCTGCGCGGGTTTCTGCTGGTTTTGTTCATTTCTGAACCAGAACCCTAAGTTAACTGCAAGGTTCTTTCAGATGCGCCTGTGGGGTAGAGTGTTGGCAGGTTGCTGTTGGTTTCCAGTTGTTCCAGAGAGAGAGCACGTCTAGGAAATGTTCTAAACTCGTGGAAGCTTCCACTTTTCTCATCTGAAAACCGGGAGAACACAGTTTTCATATCTTATTGCTTTAGTAGCTTAAAGATGGCCAAATGATGGGCGGAGGACGAAGAACCAAAGGGTCTCAGTTCCCCTGGTTAATACTCTGTGTATCTGCCAGGATTTTTTAAATGGCTTAACCTCACAAGTGAATGAAACCTGCGAATATGAACTCTCAATACAATGTCTGATGGATAGGAATGCTCTTGAAAGAATATAGAACAGGTTCGCACAAATATCAGTGCATAGACCTTATAGGGAGAAAGGGCTCTGTCCTGATAAACGTAGACGGTGCATTTCTGCATCTTCTGGTGCTGTTTGCACACATGTATTTAAATTGTTTAGCTGAAAGCATGCTTTTGCAGGATGAGAAGAAGAGATAAGACCCCTTTCCCAGTGCCTTGGTTTGAAGGCAGATCTGGAAAACAGAATCTGCCTAAACATCCCATGGTTACTTTCACGTCAACTCTGCCTTAAGGATGTGCTTATCTACAAAATGGAACGATTCTTCTCTTGTAGGACTGCCATGAGGAATAACCCATAAAAATTCCAGGAGGCTGTGTGGTGGAGGAGGAATGTGCAAGCTTGGCATACAGAGAGCAAGGCTGGTCTCTCCTTTGCCCTTTACAGCTGTGTGGCCTGGACAAGCTCCTCTGTGCCTCTCTATGCCTTCTTTTCCTGTCCCTTACAGCAGGGCACACACCTCCTCCTGAGCATACTACAGGATCCAGCTGCTAGTTTGTGTAAAGGACCTCGTATACTGTGGTATATGAAATGGCAGATGTTTTGGTTACGGACAGGGACTTGATGCCGGCTACCAGGGCTCAATTCCTGATTCAGGCGCTTTTCAGCTCCGTAATGCTGAGCATAGTCCTGAGTGCTTCAGTCTCCAATTTTGTACAAAGTGGGAAAGAACAGAGTTATGAGGGTTGGGTAGGTAGTACATCAAAAGTGCTGGGGATGGTCAGCACTTGATGTTGGAGCCCGCTGTTAGGCTTGGGCAGCTGAAGTGCTGAGGGAAGGAATCTAGGGTAAAGATCCGAAAACTTTTTACGGGGCGGAGGGAGAAGATGTCGGGGCGGAGGGAGAAGATGTGGGAAGCACTGAAACAAAGATTCTGTTTATGAGCTAAGAGGAGGGATTAAAGCTCTGACATCTGCAAGTCCAAGTAGGCTTAACACGGAACTTTCCTGCTTGTAAGAACATTGGTTTGGCCCATGTTAATGATTTCATGCTGTCGTCAGCCCAAGGCACCGTTTATTCTTCTGGAAAATGACTAAATCAGGAGAAAACTCTGAATATAAAAGTTTTTGTGAAAATTTGTGATTTTACCTTCTTATCCCTATCCTCTTAAAAAAAAAAAAATTATGTGTATAAGATGTAGGACTTGAGAGCACAGCCTCCAGAACCAGACTTCTGGGTTCGAACCCTGTCTCTGTGCTTACTGGAGCGTTAGTTCACATCTGTGTGAGTGCTAAGTCACTTCGGTCATGTCTGACTCTGCGACCCTATGGTTCGTAAACCACCAGGCTTCTCAGTCCGTGGGCTTCTTCAGGTTTGCATAGTGGAGTGAGTTGCCATGCTCTCCAAACCAGGGATCGAACCTGTGTCTCCTGCATTGTCAGGCAGTTTCTTTATCACTAACGCCACCTGGGAAGCCCTAATTCACATCGAGCCTCTATTTACCCATCTCGAGGATGGGGGTGACTAGATTACTTAATTAAAGGATTTTGAAGAGTAATTAATGTGCTTTGAACAGTGCCTGGCAATGCAGTTAATGCTGTGGTCTCAATCATTATGGCCTTCAAAATTATATGTGAACCATTTTTTAAAATTTGTTTTTATTGTAGTTGAATTACAATACAGTTGTAGTTGTATTAGTTTCTGCTGTATAGCAAAGTGATTCAGTTATATATATGTACATTCTTTAATTTGATTGGGTCACTGTACTGTGACTTATTTGTATTTTACTTTTTTTTTTTTTTTAATCTTTTGGCCACACCACAAGGATCCTAGCTCCCCAACCAGGGGATCGAACCCACACCGCCTGCATTGGCAACACAGTCTTAACCTCTGGACTGCCAAGGAAATCCCATATTCTTCTTCCATATTCTTTTCCATTATGGTTTGTTACAGGGTATTGAATACAATCCCTGTGCTATGCAGTAAGACCCGTTGTATATACATTCTATAGCTAATAGTTCGCATCTGCTAACCCCAAACTCCCAATCCAACCCTCTCCCACCCCCCTCCTCCTTGGCAACCATCAGTCTATTCTCTATATCCCTGACTCTGTTGGTGTTTCATGTAGACAAGTGCATTTGTCATATTTTAATTACACATGTGGTATTTGGTGAACAGCTGTCAGAGCTTTCCAGGTGGCTCGATGGTAAAGAATCTGCCTGCCAAAGTAGGAGATGCAGGAGACTCGGGTTCGATCCCTGAATTGGGAAGATCCCCTGGAGTAAGAAATGGTAGGAATGGCAACCCACTCCAGTATTCTTGCCTGAGGAGTCCCATGGACAGAAGAGCCTGTTGAGCTACAGTCCATGGGATCGCAGAGTCAGACATGACTGAGCAACTGAGCACAAACAATTTTTAGATGTCAGTGAACTTGTGAATTTTAATGTACCTGAATTTGCCTGTTAGCCTGTATTGTAATTCCTATTACTTATCTTTAACTGAAAATATTACTAATATATGCTAGATTCAAGATGCTTCTTCCCCCATGCCTCATCTATAAACAGTATTACCCATAGTGTAATAAACCCATTATCTGCAGTGGTTTTCAAACTTCATCTTGCAGAAGGACACTCAGGGGCTCTTTAAGATTCAGATTCCTGAGCCTTACTCCCATCAGTGTCCATCCACTAGGTTTGGATGGGACCCCGATGGTCCTGATGCGGGCAATGCATGGACCACATTGAGACTGATACAGCTTTGAAAGCATCTTTCAGGAAATTAATATTAAAAAGCAAGTCTTGGTCTTCCCTGGTGACTCAGTGGTAAAGAATCCACCTGCCAGTGCAGGAGATGAGGGTTCCACCCCTGATCCGGGAAGATCCCACATGCTTTGGGCCACAACTGTTGAGCCTGTGCTCTACAGCCTGAAAGTTACAACTACTGAGCCCATGTTCTGGAACTAGTGAAGCCCGCACTCCCTAGAGCCCATGCTCTACCACCAGCGAAGCCAACACAATGAGAAGCCTGCGTACCGCAACTAGAGTCGCCCCTGCTTGCTGAAACTAGAGAAAAAAGCTTGTGCGGCAATGAAGACCCAGCGCAACCATAAATAATTTTTTAAAATAAAATTAGCTACATTTTTTTAAAAAAGCAAATGTCTTGTATAAAATCCATCTTCTTTCAAATTGATATGCTTTATTTAAATAAGGATGGGGCTGCATTCCCATTATTGCAAAAACAGTTTTTAATTTACAGAGTAATAGTAGCTACCAGGTATTGAGTGTTACGGAGAGTTTTCTAGGAGCTCTATGTAAAAATTATAAGAAGTAATAAAGTATATAGTTAACAACATTCCAAGTGGAACCAGGCTGCTTGGGTTCAAATCTGGATCCCGCTGCCTACTGGCTGTGTGTACTTGGGCAAGTAACTTAACATCTCTGGGTCTGTTTCATCATCTGCAAGATAGCATTGTTAATGGTTCCTACCTCATAGGCAGGGGTGGATCTAAATTTTTGAGAGGGGAATCAAGTTTACATAATTGGCAAAGCCTTCTCGACAAAATTCTGTGCTAAAATGAACAGTTATTTATTTTTAATTAATTAATTAATTTTAATTGGAGGCTAATTACTTTACAATATTGTAGTGGTTTTGCCATCCACTGACATGAAGCAGCCATGGGTGTACATCTGTCCCCCATCCTGAACGCCCCTCCCACCTCCCTCCCCATCCCGTCCCTCAGGGTTGTCCCAGTGTACCGGCTTTGAGTGACCTTGAACAGTTGTTTAGAATGATAAATCACAACAAATGACACATTCTGACAAGCAACATAATTTTAGAATCGTTTTTTCTCAGACTTTTTTTTTTTTGTAATTTATTTATTTATGGGTCTTCATTGCTGCTCAGGCTTTTCTCTAGTTTGGTGTGAGGGCTTCTCACTGCAGTGGCTTCTCTTGCTGCAGAGCATGGGCTCCAGAGAACAGGCTCAGTAGTAGTAGCGAACTGGCTTAGTTGCCCTGTGGCACGTGGGATTTTCCTAGACCAGGGATCGAACCCGTGTCTCCTGCACTGGCAGGCAGATTCTTTGCTAATGAGCCACTGCTGCTGCTGCTGCTGCTGCTAAGTCGCATCAGTCGTGTCCAACTCTGTGTGACTCCATAGACAGCAGGCCACCAGGCTCCCCCGTCCCTGGGATTCTCCAGGCAAGAACACTGGAGTGGGTTGCCATTGCCTTCTCCAATGCATGAAAGTGAGAAGTCAAAGTGAAGTTGCTCAGTCGTGTCTGACTTTTCACGACCCCATGGAGTGCAGCCTACCAGGCTCCTCCGTCCATGGGATTTTCCAGGCAAGAGTACTGGAGTGGGGTGCCATTGCCTTCTCCACTGAGCCACTAAGGAAGCCCAGTATCATCATTGTTAAGGGACTGTGCAAGTGAGGGATCCTGACGCTTACCTTTCATCAGCTTCTAAGTAATAATAAACTACTAAATAAAAAATAATCAACCCACTCTGTCAGGTAAAGCACTTATATATATAGTAACACTCAGGTCTCATGAGCCATTTTTATTATTTATGAACAGCCTGGTTGAATCTTTACCACTGCAAGGAAAGCCTCAGCAAGCTTCCTCTCCAGGAGAACCTTGGAAATCCCCCCAGGGGGAGTGATGCGCCCAAGGGGATATTTCAGAGCCTGAATTAGAACCCAAGTGCCCTGAATGCCAAGCTCGGCTCTCAGTGACTCCTCCAAAGACTGCAGCACTTTCATATTTACAACTCGATGTGGTCTGTTTAAGGACGACTTTAACTTTTATCTCCTGGCACACAGATAGTGTTGAGCCTCTGCTTCGGGTAACACATTCATTGCGGTGATCTGTTTGTAAGTCCCTGAACTGAGCATTTCTGCACTTTTAACTTTTGTAATCTACCGCTTTGCATTTGGAAAAACACAGAAAATCAAGACAATTTTTTTTTTAATTCTTTGAAAAATAAAGTCAAGGCAAGATCTTGTGAGCCCCAGACCACTCAATCATATCTCCTTTATGTGCATGGCTGTGATTGTTTCAGTGGAGTTGTAAGGCTGGATGGGGAAGAAGGATATTGTGGGAGAGATTCCAGAGATTGGCTCACTTCTGAACTAGCCGTGTCTGGTTTCTCTGGGGGTGGGACTGGGGAGAAGAGCGGGGAGTCCTAAAAGCTGAGCAATGAGTCCTGTGTGACCTTGTGTTCCTAACACACACTCTCCCAAAGTCCTGGATGCTCTAATGTAAAGGAGCCCTGCCCACATGCTGTCAGAGGTCCAGCTGGAAGTCCTGCAAGCTTTCTCTTTTTAAGTTTTTATTGACTTTATTACCATATTGCTTCTGTTTTACGTTTTGGTTTTTTGGCAATGAGGCACGTGGGATCTCAGCTCCCCAACCAGGGATTGAACCCACACCTCCTGCATTGGAGGTCTTAACCCCTGGACCACCGGGGAAGTCCCCTCGAAGCTTTCAGTATCTAAGGAACAGATGATCGGTTTAGGAAGATGGAGCCATTGGATGGAGACCTGAGCTTTTTTTTTTTTTCCTGCTGGGAGGGTCCGCGACCTCTTCATTATCTTCCCACAAGCCAGGTCCATGTCCCTTGTTTCTCACAGATTGAAAGCAACAGGGTGATTCACCTAAGGCTGGTTGGTTTGGGTTTTGTTATTGTTATCCCGGATGCCTGGAAATTGTTTGAAATTTCAGCCCACCCAACCCCCAACCCAACCCCAGATGAAGTTTCTTCTTCCATTGCTGAGGTTATGGGCAGCGCACATGGTGCGTGGCACGTAGCTGAACAACATGCAGCCCCATTTCTCCCAAAGAAAACTTTTGTGCCGGTGATAGAGAATTCCCGGAATGGGGCTCTTCGAAGACTAACTGTCCTGAGCCCAGGTGATGGGTAGTGTCTCCCGTGCTGTCCAGCCTGTTACCCTGGGATCAGTGTCAGGTCCTGGCCAGGTCTCTGAGGCAGCTGAGGTTCCTGGTCTTGGCTTCAGAATGTCCTCAGGAGATGCAGGCCAATGGTAGATAAATTCCTGGCACAGAGCCCACTAGGAGCTCATGTCTTCAGCCATTTGATGGTGCGTGGCTGAGACTGGCCTCAATGCAGCCACTCCTGGCTCTGTGATGGAACCTAGAGCGACAGAGCTGGTGGCAGAGCTCGGAAGGAATGAGGGCTTGAATCTGGCCTTTCTGTCTCTTGTTCAGTGGACCCAGGTCATGAAAGCACCCATCCCTAAAGGGAATGTGTGTATTGTTCGTATTTCAAATACCCCTCACTCCTCTCCTCCCTTCCCACGCTCTTCCCCATCTGTGGACTTTCTGGAATGCTTTCTCTTCCTTCCTGATCCTGATCCAACCCTGTGATTGATCCTGGGGGGAAAATACCATCTCTTTTATCCAGATGATGAACATTAAGTTGTTTTTCACCTGTGGTTGGACCGTCTGATGGTGGGATAGATGGGGATTCCAGTCCCCCAGCTCTGATGGGGTTATTGCTACATTCTTGGTGCAAAGGCAGTCTTCAGCCACCCATGCACGTTCTGGTAGTAAATGCTGCTTGGTCCATGTGAGTTGAAGAGGCAGATAATGAATGATTTCTCAGCATGGTTCTCATGTTGAACCTGATTCTCTTTAAATTTGTCTTCCCCCTTTATTCCACTCCAACCAACATCCTACACACCAACTTCAAGCCATCCCTCCATCGTAGAGCCTCTTGTGGTCACTTGAGAGTGTAGTGAACTCTTCTTTTTTCCCCCATTGTCTTTGTAACTTATAAAAATTACCTTATCTGGTAAGTTTCCCTGAGTGTATTTTCTTTGAATTTAGGTAGTATGGTCGGTCCTTCATGGCAAAGATTGTGGCTGATACTTGTTATTAAATACTGTGGTCTGGACATCTGTTCTGGCGCTGGAGAAGTAAGCTCAGCCTGGAAGGAGTAGAAAGTCTTATCTGAGCCATCTTTGGGGCCCATGCTCTGAGGTTATTTATTATTCAGAACACTCCTTGACTTTAAGCTGGATTCGGTTACCTGTCCTTAACCCCCACTTCCAGGTTCTTATAGGGGAACAGGAAAGCTCTCAAACAATAAAAGGGGTCAGGAATTCCTAACTAAAAACAATGAAGATGACATGAGTGTCATTTCCACTTCTAATCCTAGCTGGCACCAGGAGTCTCTGTGTACCAGGAAGTTTTGATTCTGGTTTGGTCCATGTCTAAATCTGGACTCGAGTGTTGCCATGGTGATCCCCTGAGCTATCAGATAGCCACCTCAAAAATGAAAAACCAACTTCTCTTGTTCTCCTGAATACTTGTTTATTTTCTTGGAAAACCTATTCTTCAAAGGAGGAGACTTCAAAGAGAATACTTTAGATCAACCAGAGAACATAATACCTGAGCAGGGCCAGGCTTCCCTTCTGACCATGGTTAGTTATTTTAAGTGGTCCCCAGCCGATTCCACAATTTTAGGAAGGGAGAGGCCTGAGATGAACCTGCAGAACTGGTGGAGACCTTGCCCAGGACACTGATTCTAGTTTCTTTTGGACCATTCATATAATTCCACCTCATTTTAGAAATAGAAGCCAGCGGCCTCCTAGTGACAGGTTCTCATTTGGCGTCAGAGCATATGTCAACTGAAATCCTTTACTAATTCTTCCTATTCCACGTTCTGTAGCATAGGAGACTCTACGATGGCTTACAATTGTAATTTACAGTAGCACATATCTATTTTCAGAAGGGATCAGAAGAGGATCATGATTAAACCAGTTTTTTAGTTTACAGAATGGAAATAGCTTTATTGTTTTTTCTATTTGCAAGTGATACAAAACTAAGGTACTACAGAAGGGTTTAAAGAAAAAAAATTCAGACATCCAGAGGTAATTGCCATTAAAATTTGGATGCATTCTACACATACAGACACTTATACTTAAAAAATGAGATCGTTAATGACAGCATTTTGTTACCTGATTTAATCATTCAAAGTGTGTCTGACTGTATCAGTGAGGCCAGGCCAGGCTGAACTGGGGTAAGAACCCCCAAACTGCAATGATTTAAATGACAAACATTTATTTCTTTTTTTAAAAACTTTTTGTTTTGTATTGGAGTATAGCCGATTACGGAGAAGGCAATGGCACCCCACTCCAGTACTCTTGGCCTGGAAAATCCCATGGACGGAGGAGCCCGGTAGGCTGCAGTCCATGGGATCTCGAAGAGTCAGACATGACTGAGCGACTTCACTTTGACTTTTCACTTTCATGCATTGGAGAAGGAAATGGCAACCCACTCCAGTGTTCTTGCCTGGAGAATCCCAGGGACGGGGGAGCCTGGTGGGCTGCTGTCTATGGGGTCGCACAGAGTCAGACACGACTGAAGCGACTTAGCAGCAGCAGCATGGCCGATGAACAATGTTGTAGTAGTTTCAGGTGGACAGCAAAGGGACGCAGCCATGCATATACAGGTATCCATCCTCCCCAAGATCCCCCTCCCATCCAGGCTGCCACATGACATTGAGCAGAGTCCCCTGTGCTATACAGTAGGTCCTTGTTGGTTCTCCATTTTAAATACAGCAGTGTGTACATATCCATCCCAAAGGCTCTAACCATCCCTTCTCTCCATCCTTCTCCCCACTACCTGGCAACCATAAATTAGACGAACGTTTGTTTCTTGCTTGTATGACATCCATCTTGGGGTGTCAGTGGAGCAAGTGTGACCTTAGGCTTGATGGAACAGCAACCTCTCAAATGTTACTACTTACTGTGCAGGTGAGAAAAGGCAGTTCTGGAGAATCTCATACCTTCCGTCGAGTCCTTGGTGGAGAAGTGACAGAGGCCACTTACATTCATAAGTTATTGGCTAGAACCAGTCATGTGGCTCTGTCTTCCCACCAAGGGCCAGGAAGTGCAATCCTTCCAGCAGACAGCTAGAGAAATATTTAGTGAACAGCTCAGAAGTCAGGTAAAACTAACATTTGATGTCAATAAATATAGGTCCATACCATTATTTGTAATAGCTGTATTCTGATTAATCACTGTATCATAATACATTTAACCAAACCACTTTTAAAGGATATGTTAGGCTCTTTCCAAGGATCAACAATTGTTTTAAAAGTTGCAAAGAAGTCTTTTCATGCTTTCATTTTTTTTGGTATTGATATTCCCCTCCCTCCCAATTGATAACTTTTCTGAAAGTAGGATTTCTAAATTAAAAGACCTGCATACTGGTGGGAATATAAAATATTACAGCTAGCTACTTTGCAAACTGGTGTATCTATTTCCCAAAAGTTAAATTTACAATATGACCCAGGAATTCCACTTATAAAGGAAATAAAAACACAGACATCTATGTGAATATCCACGCAAGTTCCACAGTATAAATAATAGCCAAAAGGTGGAAATAACCGTAGAGTCGGACAACTGGGAAGTGGATAAACACAATGTGATGTATGCACACAATAGACTATTATTCAGACGTAAAAAAGAATGAAGTGCTAATAAATCTACAAGATTATGCTAAGTGGAAAGGGCCAATAAAAAATGACCACATATTGTATGATTCCATTTATACGAAATGCCCAGGATGACTAAATACATAGAGACAAAGTAGATTAACTGGTACCTAGGACCAGGGAAAGGCTGGGGTTGGGAAATGACAGGTAAAGCAGGGTTTCTTTGGGGATAAAAATGTTCTAAATTGATTGTGGTGATGGTTTGCCCAGCTCTGTGAATATATTTAAAAAAATTGAATTGTGCACGTTAAAAGAGCAACTTTTATTGTTTGTAAGTTATACCTTACGAAGCTGTTTAAAAAGGTTTGTGTAAAGTCTAAGCATATTTTCCAAGGTTTGGATCGACATTGTCATACTGCCATCCAGGAACGGCAACTTATTACTCACAGCAGTGGAGTCCACACTTCTGTTCTTTAAACAGTGATTTATCTTGAGAAATGGTTGGCAACCAGCTAGGACTTCTACATGAGTCCGGAGGGGCTGGTTAATTATTAGGTGAATTTTTAAACTAAGGATGCTATCACCTCCCCATGCCCCTCCTGTGCCTGTGGGAAAGTATAGCAAATCATCCAGAAAAAACACAGTAAGAAAGTTCAAGGCAAGTTCAGTTTTGCCTGCAGAACTTCCTGGGGTTTTGAGCGGAATGAATGAACCCATCAGAGGCAAGCGGACATGTTTACTCATTGTAACAGACACAACAGCAAAGAGTTGATTTTCAAGCCAAAAATAAATGGAAACCAAATACAAATACTCTTTTTTTTTAAAAGATTTTTCTTTTGATGTGGACCGTTTTTCAGGCCTTTGTTGAATTTGTTACAGTATTGTTTCTGATTTATGTTTTGCTTTTTTGGCTGCAAGGCATATGGAACCCAGCTCCCCGACCCGGGATTGAACCCCAGCTCCCTGCATTGGAAGGTGAAGTCTTGCCCACTGGATGGCCAGGGAAGTCTCTGAATACAGATATTCTAGTGAACTCTGTTCTGATCATTTCATCTGCTCCCCTAACAGATATAAGAACCCTCAGATGAGAAGGTGGTGTGATATTGTGGGTTAAGCAGCCAGCCAGGTCTGAGAAGCATGAATTCTAATCTTGTTCTGGGTGCTTCCTGGTTCAAAGTCAAAACTGCTTCTCAGGTGGTGGATAATCCTTCGTGTGCCTTCATGGGCCTTAACCCTCTTCGTTTAACTAACTCACATGAGAATGATCTCACAATCGTATTTCACGTCTTTCTTCCTTCTAGGTTGGACTCAGGATCCCAAGACAAGTCAGGCTGTTGCAAAGGCTGGTATGTATATTCACATAAATTCTCTTAAAAGTCTGTACCCCTCACGAGTCTGTGGATTTGGAACCAGGTAACAGCTATGCTCGCAGCTACTCCAAACCTTACAGTTGCATGTAGAAGAAATTGAACGTGAAACAGCATAGCTTTTTAAAAAATCTTTATTATGATGATATTGTCATGTTCTTTTTTTTTTTTTTGGCTTCATAACATGGGGGATCCTAGTTCTCTGACCAGGGATTGAACCCTCACCCCTTGCATTGGAAGCATGGAGTCTTATCCCGTTGACCACCACGAAGTCCCCAGTGTAGCTTTTATAAACCTTTCTTTGATAAACTTTTTCTTTAAGTGGATGTTTTTCTGAAAAGAGACCTGATTATTCCGGTAAAAGTATAAGGACAAAGCATGAAATTTTCAAAGACCTTCTTAGAAAAAAGCTAACAGCTAAGTGAACCTTTCCTTTTTTTTAATAATGTTCTTACACAAGAAATAAAGATGGTGTTAGGAAATAAACAGTGAAAGCAGAGTATTCCCATTTGTAGACTGAAGCTTTGTGTGATGGAGGTTGGGCCAGGCTCTCAGTGTATGATGCAGGCTCCCAGATGGAACTTGGGAAGACGTTCAGGATTCTAAGTGTTTATTTGAAATGACCTCAGTCCTTCCTTCCCACGGTGTGTACAGTGATGTATCCAAGTGTGGGGACACGTCTTCAGGCTCTGAGGATACGGAATCCTCTGCACACCCTCAGGGATAAGCCATAAGCCCAAGCTGTTTACTCCCTGCTCCTGGCTGGTGTCTGAATTCCTGCTGAATTGCTCATGACCAATGTCAAAATCATTCCCACCTTTATTTGGACTGGGACTTTGTATTCTCATCATTTTCTGCATGGCTTCCTTTTCCCTGCCCACCCCCATCCTCCCAATCCTGCCTCCCCAAATTTATTACCCTCAGTCTTTTTCTGTTTCTCTGCATGTTCACATAATCATAGGCAGACATATGTGTAAGGTATAGTTCGGGCTGAGGCAGAAAAGAAGGAGAGACGACCTCAACGCAAGTAGGTTACCTTTATTCAGGCAAGGAGGGGCGACAGTCAGCCTAACAACCAGGCTGAGCGCCCAGAGAGATCAGGGAGGCTCCATATTTATAGGGAGGTTTGGGGAAGCGATAAGGAAAACATTAGTCAGGTGGGATGTTTTGGGTATTCTTTAGTTGAGATGGCATTTGTAGTTGGGCAGGGGTGATAAGTCTTCTGGGCAGGTGTAGGAGGTGGAAGGTTTCTGGACAGAGGGTGATAAGTCCCTGATAGATACAACTGGCTTGGAGCCTCAGGGCGGAACCTAAAGTTCGGTTTTGTTTTCTCCAAAGTTAGATGATTCAGCAAGGGCCTTTGAGACTGTTGTTTTCTTTTCTAGGCCCAAAGACTCCTTCAATATGTGAACATAAATGGGGGGCCAGGCGACACCTACACACCTGGTACCTGGTTGGTTTGACCACAAGAGGGGTGCTGAATACTGAGGGGGTCGCCAACCTCTAGGATCTAATGTCTGATGATCTGAGGTGGAGCCGATACAATAATAATAGAAATAAAGTGCACAATAAATATAATGCACTTGAATCATCCTGAAACCATCCCTCAGCCTCCTGGTCCATGGAAGAATTGTCTACCATGAAATGGGTTCCTGGTGCCAAAAAGGTTGGAGACTGCTGCCTTTTTGAGCACAGGGAACTCAATACTCTATAATGACCTATATGGGAATAGCATCTAAAAAAGAGTGGATATATGTATGTATATAACAGCAGAAACTAGCACATCATTGTGAATCAACCATACTTCCATTCAGCTCAGTCGCTCAGTCACGTCTGACTCTGCAACCCCATGGACTACAGCACGCCAGGCTTCCCTGTCCATCACCAACTCCCGGAACTTGCTCAAACTCATGTCCATCAAGTTGGTGATGCCATCCAACCATCTCATCCTCTGTCGTCCCCTTCTCCTCCTGCCTTCAATCTTTCCTAGCATCAGGATCTTTTCAAATGAGTCAGGTCTTTACATCAGGTGGCCAAAGTATTAGAGCTTCAGCATCAGTTCTTCCAATGAATATTCAGGACTGATTTCCTTTAGGATTGACTGGTCAGATCTCCTTGCAGTCCAAGGGAGTCTCAAGAGTCTTCTCCAACACCACAGTTCAAAAGCATCAATTCTTCAGTAAAAATTCATAAAACAGGGAGGAGCCCTTGCTCCAAGAAAGACATAGATGCACATATTCATTCATTCAAGGATTTTGTTGAGTCCTCACTGTCTGCCCAGCACTGTTCAAGGCATTGGGAATCCAGCAATGGACAAACAGGCAAAAGACACTATCTTTCATAGAGCTTGAATTCTAAAGAGGGCAGAGATAGGCAAAGTCTATAAATAAATGGTTAAATGTGTTAGGAATGGAGAAGATAAGTACCACTGAGAAAAAAAAAACAGCAGAGGAAGATGGGGACCCTTGTATATATTTTGAGATTTTTCATATTTGCTATCAGACCGTGTAAATACAGCTGCTGTTCCCTGCATGCTGACCACAGGCCAGGTGTTGTCCTGAGTATCTCTTATGTCCTAGCTCAGCCAAATACAGACACATTTTACAGACAAGAAAACAGAGTCACTTATCCAGGATTACACTTTCCATAAGAGGTGATCGAACATGAGTTTTGAGTCCCAACAGCCTGGCTTCTGAGTTTGTGCTCATCACTAATACACCCAACTGCCTTCTCACCTGAATGCATTTGTTTCTTCTTATTCTCACTCAGCACTGCCTCAGCTGGCCTAGATCTGTCCCTTCTTCTAATGATGAAAAATATACCATGTCGTTGGCACACCATAGCTTATCAAGCATTCTACTCTCGAGCTTTCAGTATGGTTTCAATTTTTTTGGCCTCTGTAAATGCTGCTGCAAGAACCTTTTTGCTTTTTGTCGTAAGTAGATGCTTTTAATTCTGTGGCCAAGATTTTCAATAGGAGGGTTGCTGGATCAAAATGTACATACATTTTTAAAAATTTGGTAGATGTAGTCAGACTAGTTTTTGAATACTCCTAGTACTTTGTCTTAATTCCATTTCTATCAGCAATGACGAACATGCACATTTCCGCCAGCAACAATAGAATTACTCTCTTTGATTTGTCAGTCTCTGAAATACAAAGTGATATCAGTCCTTCAGCGTGTACTCCCCTGACGTATGAGTTTGGATTTTTCTCCATACAGAGTCGTTCTTCCATGAATTGTTTTTCAGGTCCTGCAGCCATTTTTCTACCGTGATTTCTTTTCAAATTTTTCTTATTGCTTAGTCCCTAAGTCACATCCGATTCTTTGCAACTGCCTGCACTGTAGCCCACAAGGCTCCTCTGTCCATGGGATTTCCTAGGTAAGAATACTGGAATGGGTTGCCATTTCCTTCTCCAAGGGATCTTCATGCCCAGGAGTAGAACCCGTGTCTCCTGCATTGGTAGGCGGATTCTTTATGGCTAACCCACCAGAGAAGCCCTCTTTTGTGATTTTTATGTCCTGATTGTCAGTATGGGCTTCCCAAGTGGCGTTAGTGGTAAAGAACCCATCTGCCAAGGCAGGAGACAAAGAGAAATAGGTTTGATCCCGGGTCGGGAAGCTTCCCTGGAGGAGGGCATGGCAACCCATTCCAATATTCTTGCCTGAGAAATCCTGTGGACAGAGGAAGGAGCCTAGCAGGCTACAGTCTACAGAGTCGCAGAGTCGGACATGACTGAAATGACTTGGCATGCACGCACACACTTGTCAGTACGTGGGCGATCTCCGTGTGTTTGGATACTCTGTATTCTGAATTGGAAGAGTTCTTCCCTAAATCTGTCATTTGTCTATTAACTTTGTTTATGAAATATTTGTCGTTATAAAGGCTTTAAGTTCCTGAGTAATAAATAAGTTTATCTTTTCTTATTTTCATTCGTAGTTACAAAGATTTTCTTGACCCTTTGACTTTCATATAATCTCTCAGATTTTTCTCTAGAAATCTAGGAATGTTGAAAGCCTCTCTTTAACAAGTATCATATAAGTTTGTTAATGTTGACTTCATTTACCCATCCAGACAGTACCAGAATGATCTTTCCAGCATGGGTCTGGTGCATCACTCTCTTTTACAAACGTCTTCAGTGGCTTTGTGGCTTCCCTGGCGGCTCAGGGGTAAAGAAGCCGCCTGCCAATGCAGGGAACTTGGGTTTGATCCCCTGGGTCAGGAACATCCCCTGGAAGAGGAAATGGCAACCCACTCCAGTATTCCTGCCTGGAAAATTCCACGGACAGAGGAACCTGGCAGGCTACAGGCCATAGGGTCGCAAAACAGTTGGACATGACTTAGTGACTAAAATGAAAGCAAAAAAATCAGTGACTTTGTATCATGTGTAGGATTAACTATAAAGACGTCTAAGCCCACCCCCCACCCAACCCCCGCTCCGTGATCTGGCTCCTGCCTGGCTCTGTAGCCTTAGTTTACCCAAAGTTCCCTTGTATTTCACGTTCTAGCTGTGCCACACTAATCTGAACGTTCTCTACTCTGATTAATGAAGAGGATGTGGTGGCAACAGCTGGGAATGTCCTATCACTGCCAGCTCATGGACCCGCCCCCCCACCCCCCCCACCCTGGGACATGCTTTGATTTTATTCTGAATTAATTAGATACCCTTTTAAGGAAGCGCTCTGCTATCACAGATACCAACAGTGTTTACCTTTTGAAAAGCAGGAGTATCTTTTTGTTGGAGTCTCCTTGGTGCTTCGCAACTACTGGCCTGGTTTTCCTAGAATAATTCGCTGTCATACTTTAACCTCCCAATGGCAGATTCATGTCTTGGCATCCCCTTTGTAGCAGAGATTCTAAAATTTGCAGCAAAGATTTGTTTTGAGCGGATGTGGTGAGACACGCAGACACAGAAATGACCATCAGGAAGGAGGAGGTTTACATTCACAGGTCCCCAGGGACGAGTGGCATGCAGGGCCACGTGGAGAAGCACCAGGTCACTTGGGGCAGCAGGGTCAGAGGGGAGAGCATGGCCAGGAGCCTTTATTGGGGTTTTTGCAGGAAGGAATTGATGAGTCAGGTTAGGGGTGCCGAGTAACCGTAGGACTGGGTGCTGGTTTAGTCACTCATTGTGTCCAACTCTTTGTGACCCCATGGACTGTAGGACTGGGTAGCTGAAATAATTTTGGCAATCTCTGGGCTACAGCATCTGGCCATGGGGTGATTTGGCACAGGGGGAATATCGGCTGGTGTGCAAGGGCTTGGCAAAGTAGGTGGCTGGGATGGGGGTGGTGCTGTTACTGATTGGTTGTATCTTGAAGCTGTGCTCACAGGGCAACGTTTGCTATCTCCAGGAATCAGCTGACCCTGGGAGGGGCGGAGTAACCTCTCCAAGATCAAATCCCCAAATGCCGGAGCATCAGGAATATAGAAAATACTATAACAACGTAAAATTGATGTCCTGTGAATCAGGCACACAATCCCTACTGCTACCCCAGAAGACAAATGGAAAGGACATACAACAGACCCACCCCACCCCTACTGCCACCAGCATAACTCATAACATACTCAGCAGAAACCCCTACCTCTTCTATTGTATTAAGTTTTTTAAAAAATATTTATTTATTTGGCTGTGTTGGCACCTGGGATTTTTCATTGCAGTGCACAGGCTCAGTTGCCCCTAGGCATGTGGGATCTTAGTTCCCTGACCAGGGATTGAACCCACATCCCCTGCGTTGAAAGGCGAATTCTTAACCACTGGACCACCAGGGAAGTCCTTGTCTTATTAATCTTTAAAATTACACTCAGCCTAAACATTCACTTTTTTTCTTTAGAAGGTAATGTCAATATAGGGCTTCCCTGATGGCCAAGTGGTAAGAATCTGCCTGCAATGCAGGCGATGTGGATTTGATCCCTGGGCCAACAAGCTCCCTTGGAGAAGGAGATGGCAACCCACTCCAGTATTCTTGCCTGGAGAATCCCATGGACAGAGGAGCCTAGTGGGCTATAGTCCACGGGGTCGCAAAGAGTAAGACACAACTTAGTGGCTAAACAACAACAGCAACTATGTCAGTATACACAGCTAATAAAATGTAGTAACAAGCACTTTATAATCTATAAAAGTGACCTATATACTAATATTTGTGTGCTGACTACAATCCCAGTTTTCAGTAATTTAATTTTTCTGTAGTATTTCTAAGTATTAAAACATTACTATTTTTCTTGGTGTTAAAAAAAAAGGGATATAGAAAAGAAGAAAATACAGTCAATTGAGCAGGTAGCATGGTTCTGGCACTTTTACTTCGCTGAGAGCTAGTAATGTATGTATCTGTCTCCCTACTCCCAACACTGGCCATCTTGGTTCATCTTTAAAATTTTTTTTTTTTATTTTTTGGCCACAAAAACATGAGTGAGTCATTTATGTTTTTAAACGACTCACGTGGGCATGCAGAATCTTAGTCCCCGATCAGGGACTGAAACCTCGTCCCCTGCACCGGAAGGTCAGAGTCTTAACCACCAGACCGCCAAAGGAGTTCCATCATGGTTTATCTTAAGAGATTATAGAATTTTTTTTTTTCTGAACAAAGGTGATAATTGCCTGTTGTGTTTCGTCTCTAAATAAAATGAAATATCACGCCATAGAATGTATTACTGCAAATAGGCAATTCAGAGCTGATGACATCCTCTGTCTACAGAGGGGAAATTATTTCCCCAAGGTGGTAAATACAGTCCTCAGGGAGGTGCCGTGTCTGGAGGTCTTCTGCTTCATGTAATAGCAGCATGAACTTTTTCTAGATAAGAAGAAGCATTAAAAAAAAAGAAGCAGCAGCATTGAGGTTTATTAATAGTTAAGATCTCTGGACTTGGGGATTCCCTGGTGGCTCAGATGGTAAAGAGTCTGCCTGCAATGCGGGAGACCCAGATTCAATCCCTGGGCTGGGAAGATCCCCTGGAGAAGGAAATGGCAACCCACTCCAGTATTCTTGCCTGGAGAATTCCATGGACAGAGGAGCCTGGCAGGCTACAGTCCACAGGGTCGAAAAGAGTCAAAAACGGCTGAGCAACTTCAGTTTCCTCTCTGGACTTGGAACCAGCCAACTGCCAAGCTCCATCAAGTGAGGGGAGAGGATGAGGTGGTTTCTGAGGTTCTCTTCCACCTCTGAGATGATTTATTCTAGTGGTTGAGGAAGAATTGTTAGCCCAGAATAAAACAGCAGGAGGATAATCCTCTGGGAAGCGGCCTGGCTTCTGGCACTGCCCGTGGCAGACACTCCCGGTCACCTTTCCAATGGCATCGTGGGTGATTTGGGATGTCTTCTGTGTGGCTTGATCTTAAACGGCTCACATGAGTCACACGGAAACCTCTGATCCCTGACTAATTAAGACCCTCCCTGCCTCAAAACACTTTTCCATCTGTTTAGCTTTTGTAGGAAAAAATAATGAAGAAATGATTATGTCACAGGAAGGCTTGGTTTCTGCCCACATCCCTAAACAAAATACTGAGTCGAATACAAGTATGGAAAGCATGTTGGATTTTTAAGCACTGTGCTTTGGCAGAGGTTGAGGCCACTGTTTTATATCCTTTCTTCTACGACACATTTTTGTAAACCTCTGCCATTCCAGGTTCTGTGCTTGTCTTTGGGGTGGTTCACCCCTCACAATTTTATGTACCTGGCCAATATTCTTCACCCCACGCGCCCTCCTCTCTAACTAAACCGCTCTATTCTTATGCCAGGAATGGGCTCTGGTTTACTCTTGTTTCTACGTCTTTTACATTTCTAGAATTTCTTTTTGTTCTCTTTCACTCCATACAAATTCTATATCTCTTTAAAAAGCTTTTTCTTACTCCTACGGTCTTCACCGTTTTTCTCTTCCTTCTGGACTGTGGAAAGTCTTCTAGCCAATAAATAAATACATATGCCTCCTTGTATCTTCCTGTGTTTCTTCCTATTTTTTTGCGCTTTCTTCCCCCCCCACCCCCCCCCCCCGCCCCCGCCCCGCGCCTTGAGAGAACAGATTGTATGTTAATATTTCTTCCCGATCCATCCTAGAATGTAGAGTTGCACTTAACCAAATACTACTTCTTACCATTTCCTGTTGGGGGGATTTATATTTTTCTTTAATTGTTCGAGATTCAGAAAATTCAGTTTTGTAATTGGTTTTGATTTTGACTCCATGCTGAGAGCTGTGCATGAAAAAAAAAGAAAAAGGTCACGAGCCCTCTTTTCCACGTGTTTGCAGTCCAAGAGGGCAGGGAAAGCTTTCGGGGATGGGGATACAGGAGTGCATAATTGATGTTAATGGATTTTCAGCAGACAGTGCCATCACGGCCAGACAAGGGGTATTCGTGTCAATAACACAGCCTCCTATGGGAAACCAGTAACAAGGCAGGCGCAGAAACACTAAAATAGTTTCTTGAAACTTTTTTCAGCTCATCTCTTGGGGCCATGAGCCATGAACTGTGCTTTGTCACATTTTAGTCGCAGTGAAATTCTAACTGATCATTATCTCATAAATGAGAACAAATCAGTGTGACATCAAAGATAAGTCTCAAGGGTACCGAGTGTAGCCGATCTTTCATTACATCAGAAACAGTACAGGGCAGAGACCTTCTACAAAAGAAGCTCAGCTTTGTTCGGAATGCTAGAACTGTCCTCTGCTTATCAAAGACGTAAACTTAACAAGGGTTTTTTCTATGCTAGTACTCAACTTTTGTGTAAAGAAGTGATAATTGATAAGAAAAAAATGGGTGGGGGGGAATGTCAGAAGATGACACCAGTGCAGAAGGCATTCAGGTCCCTGCCCTGTCTGGAGTGCTCATGATCTGATGGGATGATAACTTTGAGGTTCACAGGTAACTTTTAAATCAGCGTTGTATTTACGATGTTTTGGCAGTTTTGTATTTTACTGGCTGTCTAACAGTGACCGCTGTGAAAGCCTTGAGCGGCCAGCTTCTGCAATCCTTTAACAGAAGAGGCAGGATTAGAAGTTAGGGACTCCCGATTCTTACACTGGGTTTTGTTTAAAGTATCGTTAAGACTTTGACTTTATTTTTTAGAGCAGTTTCAGGTTTAAACCAAAGTTGAGAGAAAAGTGCAGATTTCCTATATACTCCTACCCTGACACAGGCATCACCTCTGCTATCGTCAACATCATTCTCTAGAATGGGACATTTTTAACCAAGATGAACCTGTATTGGCCCATCATAATCACTCAAAGTTTATAGTTTACCTCAGGGTTCACTCTTGGTGGTGTACATTCTATGGGATTGAGCAAGTGTTCAATGACATATATCCATCATTATTGGAGCTTCCCAAGTGGCCCTAGTGGTAAAGAACCCACCTGCCAGTGCAGGAGACGAGGGAGATGTAGGTTCGATCCCTGGGTTGGGAAGATCCCCTGGAGGAGGGCACGGCAACCCTCTCTGGTATTCTTGCCTGGAGTATCCCATGGACAGAGGAGACTGGTGGTCTACAGTCCATAGGGTCGAACAGAGTCGGACACAGCTTAAACGACTTAGCATGCATCCATCATTATCATATCAGAGGAGAAGGGGGCCGTAGAGAATGAGATGGTTATATAGCATCACTGACTCAATGGACATGAATTTGAGATTCCCTGGTGGCTCAGATGGTAAAGAATCCACCTGCAATGAAGGAGACCAGGGTTCGATCCCTGGCTTGGGAAGATTCCCTGGAGAAGGGAGTGGCTCCCCATTCCAGTATTCTTGCCTGGAGAGTTCCATGGACAGAGGAGACTGGTGGGCTCTAATCCACGGGGTCACAAAGAGTTGGGACATGACGTAGCAACTGAACAACAACAACAAAATTGAGTATCTTCACTGCGCTAGAAATCCTGGACTCGAGTGTTCACAGACTGCCCCTCCCTGCAATAGTTGTACTTTTGCCATCTCCAGAACGTTATAGGGTTGGAGTCATACAGTACGTAGCCTTTTCATATGGACTTCTCTCATTTAGGACTATGCATTTATGGTTCTTCTGTGTCTTTTTATGGCTTGATAGCTCATTTCTTTTTACTCTGGATTTCTTAGCTCCCCCTGTGTGACTGGAGGCAAGTACCCTATCCTGATCTTACATTGGTTAAGTGATGGGATTGGACTTGAGTTTCTTCTTTTTTTCTTCATATTTGTCTTTGCAGCTTACACTATAACTTCTTCATTTCAGGGGTGTTTCTAATATGCAGAAGTCTAGTTCCCAAAACAAAACCAGTAAAATGTGTCATGATGAGACAGAGCGTAGAGTTTGGAATAATTAACCCAATATCTAAATGCAGCTCAAGGGCAACTCCCAACTAAAGCAGGGTTGTAAACTCAAACATCTAAAGAGACGAAGAGGGTGTGCAGTTTTTACTGTTGTATCAATTTCTCTCCAGACACCGTGGCGTCATGCAGCAGATTTTGTCCTAAAGAGACCAGATGTACATAAAGAATATTTTGTCATCAGTTATTCCTGATTTCAGGAATAATTTCTTAAAATCCAAAGCTTTATTCCTTACTTTTGGCTTTGCTTTATATTCTTGGATCTCAAAAGAAGACATAATTTTGGTGATTTATTCAAGCCCTCTCAATTTATATTGTTGTTTAGTTGCTAGGTTGTGTCCAACTCTTTGCAACCCCATGGACTATAGCCCACCAGGCTCCTCCGTCCACGGGATTTCCCAGGCAAGACTACTGGAGTGGGTTGCCATTTCCTTCTCCAGGGCATCTTCTCGACCCAGTGGTTGAACCCATGTCTCATTCTTGACAGGCAGTTTCTTTACTACCGAGCCACCTGGGAAGCCCTCTCAATTTAGAGATATTATAAAACTATAGCAGAAATACATGAAGTGTCATCTAGCAATATTAATTTTAAAAAGTGTTTCTCAAACATCAGAGTCCCTTAGAGTGCATGTTGAAACATAGATTGCTGGCCTGGCCCCTGAGATTCTTGCTCTGTGAGTTTGGGGTGGAGTCCGAGAAACTACATTTCTTCTAAAATTTTTTATATTTTAATCAGAGGATAATTGCTTTACAGTGTTAGTTTCTGCTGTACAAGAACGTGAATCAGCTGTATGTATACATATATCCCCTCCCTCTTGAGACTCCCTCCGACCCTCCCGGCCCACCCCTCTTCTCATCACAGAGCACCAAGCTGAGCATCGTGTGCTATTCAGCAGCTCCCACTAGCTGTCTGTTTCACGCGTGGTAGTGTAAATGTGCAGGCTAAGTCGCTTCAGTCGTGTCCGACTCTTTGGGACCCTATGGACTGTAGCCCACCGGGCTCTTCTGTCCATGGGGATTCTCCAGGCAAGAATACTGGAGTCGACTGCCATTTCCTCCTCCAAGGGATCTTCCCAACCCAGGGATCAAACTTGCTTCTCCTGGGTCTCCTGCATTGGCAGGCAGATTCTTTACAGCTGAGCCACCAGGGAAGCCCGGTACAGTATATAGGTCAATGCTAATCTCTCAGTTCATCCCACCTTCCCCTTTACCCACTGTGTCCACAAGTCCCTTCTCTGTGTCTGCATCTCCATTCCTGCCCTGCAGATAGGTCATCAGTACCATTTTTATAGATTCCACATATATGTGTTAAAGTTTCTGCATTTTTAACAAAAGTTTCTGGGTAATACTGTTGTTGCTGATCTGTGGACCATATCTTGAGAACCATTGTTTTGAAATAATTCCTTCTCAGACCAAATGAGAGAACTTCTTTTCTTTTTAGGTGAAAATCTTTCAAATGCAGTTAATTTTTTTTTTCTACTTTAAGTTCAGCCACCGGATGAATAGTCTCCAAAACTCTGCCTTCAACCCCGCCCCTACTCTGGCTTGGCTCAATGCTTGTGATGAAGACACTTTGCTGAAATTATAATACAAAGAGATAGAAGCATATACACGTATTATGGATGCACAGAGATCAGTGAATAATTTTAACCAGCCTTTAAATTTGCACTTTCTAGCCACTGCCCTTTATCAGAAGCTTTAGGGATAAATGTAATTAGCATACACTTTCCTTTTTGGGGGTTCCAATTCCCCAAATACTTTCTTGAGCTCAGTGTTGATTTCATTGTATAATAGTGGGATTGTCATCTGAACGGAAAAACCCCACAGTATCATTTCTCTAAGTGGATATTGAAATTAATTTGGAAGTATGAGAATTTCTTTAGGCATGCTGTGATCTTGTGATCAGTTCAGTGATCCTAGAAATGTGATCTAAAAATTTATAAAAGTGTTATGTGCTTCACATATTTATAAAATCCCAATAATGTATTAAATTCTTTAAGCAAAGTTAACTCTGTTAAATTGGAAAACTTGCATGTGTCTGTTTTTTTTTTTTTTTTACAGTTAAAAAAGTGTTTTTTGAAGTAGATTTACCATGTTGTGTTAGTTACAGGTGTACAGCAAAGTGGTTCAGTTACATACATGCATATATCCGTTCTTTCTCAGATTCTTTTCCCATATAGATTATTAGAGAGTATTGAGTAGAGTTCCCTGTCCTTGTTGATTATCTGTTTTACGCATGTGTGTGTGTGCTAAGGCGCTCAGTCGTGTCCGACTCTTTGTGACCCCATGGACTGTAGCCCTTCAGGCTCCTCTGTCCATGGAATTCTCTAGGCAAAAATACTGGAGTGGGTTGCATGCCCTCCTCTGAGAAAATCTTCCCGACCCCAGGATCGAACCCAGGTCTCCTGCGTCGGCCAGCAGGTTCCTTACCACTAGTGCCTCCTGGGAATCCCTATTTTATACATAGTAGTGTGTATATGTTGGGTTTCCCTGGTGGCTCAGCTGGTAAAGAATCCGCCTGCAATGCGGGAGACCTGGATCCAATCCCTGGGTTGGGAAGGTCCCCCTGAAGAAGGGAAAGGCTGCCCACTTCAGTATGCTGGCCTGGAGAGTTCCATGGACTGTATAGTTCATGGGTTCGCAGAGTTGGACATAGCTGAGCAACTTTCACTTTCATTTTCATGTATATGTTAATCCCAGTCTCTAATTTATCCGTCCTACTGGGTTCATTTCTTAAAGCTGGGCTAAGCGGGTTGTTTCTCTGTCGTGTGCTTGTTCAGCTGTGGTTTTCTTACAAGTGAAGGGGGAAATCACAGGAACTCAGGACAAGACAAAGAAAGAAATCAATCACAAGTTCAAGGACTCCCAAATTGAAGATGATTTTCTCTTACAGAAAAAAAAGACCATCCCTACCCCCAAATGGTTGAATCATGCTTTTGTGGGCTATGTGTGTGGAAAATACTGTGTTTTTTAAAAATTGAAGTATAGCTGATTTACAGTGTTGTGATTCTTTCAAGTGCACAGCATACTGTGTGTTTTGATTCCAACAGAAAACGAAACCCTTGATGACGGAGTTTTCAGTGAAGTCTACCATCATCTCCCGTTATGCCTTCACCACAGTTGCCTGTAGGATGCTCAACAGAGGCTCTGAGGACCAGGAAGTCACGTTTCAGATGCAGATTCCAGCTGCAGCTTTCATCACTAACTTCACTGCGTAGGTGAACCCTGGAATGAAGATTTCTCTGTAGAGTGGTCAGGGGGAGCCTGAGATGCTGTGAGGACCACAGCCTTTGACCCTGAGAATATATAAATTCTCAACCCAAAGGACTGTCCATGGGAAAGAAGGTTGATTCCCTCCACTCTGCCTTCTTCTTTCCATCCCCATTTCCCCCTGCCTCCTTTTTATTATCTCTTCTTTCGTCCCCTTCATTTCCTCTTTCTTTCTCTCCAACAAATGTCTCCCCACCCCGGGCCAGGCACACTTGGGTGATTGGTCTACTTCTTTGAAAAAGATGAGTGTTGTTCTGCTCTAGAAATTCCTCTGGGGAGAAACAAATAAGCAAACAGATGAATAATGAGATTGCCTTCAGACAGTAGTGAGTGCTATAGAGATGACAGGTAGGATTGAGGGGGCTCTTTTAGGTCGGGGAGTTGGAGAGGTGGCTCAGAGGAGTCAGTTTTGAAGCTGACATCTGAAGGACCAGCCAGCATGATAAACCTTTGATAACTAGACACCATATATTTCTTCTTTTCACCTGAACTAAGAGGTAAAGAGATGCAAAATAGGTGTATGGGTTTAATTTTAGGTCTGGGCAGGATTCTAGTTGGTGCATCTTCTTGGAAGTTTGTTTGAGCAGGTCTTCTGTGTCCCTCCTGGAGAATCAGAGACACCATGGGTTGGCTCTTAACACATGGACCTGTTGAAATTTGCCCTCGAACGAAATGAGTGATGCAAGGGTAGTGCCCTAGTCTGGAATGCATTCTCAGTGCATATCCAGGAGGCAAACAAAAATATTTTCTAGGGTTGTCATGGTTATGAGCTCCATGCTTGAGTTTGTCTTGGCAAGCTGGCAGCACAGCTGTCTCTCTTTTTTTCTTTTCAATTAAAGATTTTACTTTGTATTGCGGTATAGCCGATAAACAATGCTGTGATAGTTTCAGGAGAACAGTGAAGGGACTCAGCCATACATATACAAGTATCCATTCTCCCCCAAACTCTCCTCCCTTCCAGGCTGCGACATAACATTGAGCAGAGTCCGCTGTGCTATACACTAGGTCCTTGTTGGTTCTCCAGTTTAAATACAGCAGCATGTACATGTCCCCTCCAAACTCAACTATTCCTCTTCCCATCCCTCCCCCCGACATCCATAAGTTCGTTCTCTTAAGTCAACACAGCTGTCTCTTGTGTTTCAGGCTTATTGGAGACAAGGTGTATCAGGGAGAAATTACAGAGAGAGAAAAGAGAAATGGTGATAAGGTAAAAGAGAAGAGGAATAAAACCATAGAAGATAATGGGTAAGTACCATTGAATTCAAGAATTAAAAGTCCACTACAGCCAAGTGTCAAGTTTTCTACCTCTTTGACTTCTCATCTTGTTTTCACCCTGTTTCAAGGATTTATCTTTTTATTTTTACCATATTAAGAATATATAATATAACTGGTTAACAATATAGTAGCTGAGGGTTTATGATCAAAAACCCACTCACCCCCATCCCCCAGTTCTCATGCCCTAGAAAGATCCACTTCTGATATTTCTGTAGTTTTATGGTAGTTACTTCCCTTATTCTAAATATTATGATTGTTGTTCTTGTTCAGTCACTTAAGTCATGTCCAACTCTTTGCGACCCCATGAACTTCAGCACACCAAGCTTCCCTGTCCTTCACTATCTCCCAGACTTTGCTCAGACTCATGTTCATTGAGTCGGTGGTGCCATTCAACCATCTCATCCTCTGCTGCCCCCTTCTCCTCTTGCCCTCAATCTTTGCCAGCATCAGGGTCTTTTCCAGTGAGTCAGCTCTTCTCATCAGGTGACCAAAGTATTGGAGCTTTATCTTCAGCATAAAAGTCTTTTCAATGAGTATTTCCTTTAGTATTGTCTGTTTTGATCTCCCTACTCTCTGAGGGACTCTCAAGACTCTTCCCCATCACCACAATTTGAAAGCATCAATTCTTCAGCACTCAGCCTTCTTTATGGTCCAACTCTCACATCTGTACATGACTATTGGAAAAACCATAACTTTGACTATAGTCTTGCTTTTTAAAAAATTTCTTGATAAAAATCAGATATTGATTATTGATTCTCTGCTGTGAAGAAAGAGGATTCAGCAGATTTATAATACTCCCACTTCCTCTCTGCATTCCAAATTTTTGTATTATTTCTTTTTCTTCTTCAGTATAAGCAGAGTTATACCATCCTAGATGAGCCCTGATATCTTCAATGGTAGTATTCTCTCTCCTGCATGTCACCCTTTTCTTTTCCTACTTAATCATTTACTTTTGCTTTGTCAGAATTATCAATATTTAAATTCTGATCTGTCATGGTATTTGAATTCTTTGTCTATAAACTGAATCCAAACATTGAAGACCAATAAGTCAATTCACTTTGAATGACTGTAAATAACATTAACTGCAGAGCCACCTAGTATACTGAGATTTGTTTCCTTCTCTGCTAGCCCAGTTGAAAAAAGTATCTCTTCCTTTTGAAGAAAAACGATCACAGGATCTAGAGAAAATAGTGTGGGCTTTATGAGGATTATTATTAATTTTTTTTACATTTCACAAATTGTTCAGAATCATGCCACAGTTCTGTTCAGTTGGATCACAGCATGTATCTGCTTTCCTTTTTTTAAAAAATGTTACTTTATTCATTAATTTATTTTGGCCACGCCTCGTCTGGTATGTGGGATCTCTGTTCCCAGACCAGGGATCAAACTGGCAGCCCTGCGTTGGCAGTGCGGAGTATTAACCACTGGACCACCGGGGAGGGCCCTGTGTGTTTTTCCTTGGGGTCACCTGTGTCAGTCGTCTTCCCCTTTGCCCCCTCGGGTCTGCGTCAGGGAGAAAGAAGTAGAAGGTTTCCGTGGTCTTTGAACTCTCTGCTCTTCAGGATTCCTCGAACCTGTATAACGTTCCTTTAGTGCAGGCGTTTGCTTCTCTTCCCAAAGCTAAATTCTAGTTTTTCTTTATAATATCGACTGAAAAAGTTACGCGCAACCTGGAAGTCGAGGATTATGTTTTCTTGGGGGCATTTTTGAGGACCATAGCCCTGGAGACCATCTCTCAGGTAGCTCTGAGGGACTGTTCCAGAGAAGTAAGGGAGGACTAGGATATGGAGGAGGTTCTACTGAAAAAATAAATGTAGTTGAATATCAGAACATTCCTACTAATCAGAAAAAAATCCAGATGTCTCAGGTGAATGGTTTTAGTGCTTTTCTGTGTATGGGAAGGTGCAAGAGTCTGGGCTCTTTGAAATGAGTCCTTAGGTATGTACCTTAGCTACCTCTAAGTATAACCTATAACTAACTATAGGTCAGGCTCCTATTTCCCTCCATCCTGAAGCCCTTCAGGGTGCATCGTGGGGATGGCTGCAGTGGCTGGTGGCTTGTTGGTAGGGAATGCTGAGGGTTCTCACTGAGAGCGCTTGGCTGGGACCATCTTGGACTTTAGGGTGCCTGGCTTTCTCCGATCCCCCATCGCCTTTTCTCTTCCTTCCAGGGAGAAGGGGACGGAGACATTCAGAGCTTCTGCGGTGCTTCCCAGCAAGGACAAGGCTGCCTTCCTCCTGAGTTACGAGGAGCTCCTGCAGAGACGGCTGGGGAAGTACGAGCACGTGGTCAGCGTGCGACCCCAGCAGCTGGTGGGGCGGCTGACGGTGGAGGTGACCGTGCTGGAGAGGCCAGGCATCGCGGAGCTGGAGGTGCTGGGGCTGCAGAACAGCCGGCAGAGGGGCAGCGGCCGGGGGCCAGGTGAGAGGTGCCGGCAGGTGTGTTCAGGTGTCCCGGTGTTAAAGCCGATGGCGCCCCTGCCGTCCAGGCCCAAGGTGAAGCGAGGATCTGAAGGACAACAGCCAAGCAAAGACAGTGCCCTGTGCATTTTTAAAGAAAATTTATTTATTTGGCTGCATTGGGTCTGGATTACAGTTCAGGGGATCTTTTGCTGTGGCACAGACTCTAGTTGTCCCGAGGCATGTGGGGTCTTAGTTCCCTGATCAGGCAGACACTTTACCATTGGACCACCAGTAAAGTCCCAGCAATGCCTTTTGTTAAAGCCGTGCTCTATCAGGAGACTTTACAATGTTCTCATCATCTCTCACTCTTGTGTCGCTTCTGGGACTCCACCCTTGGTGAGGCATCTAAAATGTTGGGATGGTTATATATACGGACGTGTTTGATAATGTTTGTAGTAGCAAAAGCACTCCTTCATCCTAAATATTCAAGTACATGGATGTGATTAGTAAATTGGGGTTGTAAAAACAATTCGTCATATGATAAAGAAAAAAGAGACACATTTGTATGTACGCTTTAATGTTAAATATCGTAACTGAGAAGTTGACCAAAGACTAGGAAGTCATATAAAATAATCATTTATGGGTGAGGGATGATGGGGTCATTTTCTAATACTGTTTTATTTTACCTTATTTTTAAATACTGTGTTATCAAAACAAACATTTAACATTAACAGAAACATCTAACTAATGTGCTATATTCTTTCTAAAAATAGAGAAAGATATGTACTGGAAATTTGATTTAGACGCAGACATTTGTGTTCATCAGCAGGATCACTTAATTTGAGTTTTTCTCAGATTTTAATTTTTTTAAAGTTAACTAATTGATTAATTTTGGACTGTGCTAGGTCTTCATTGCTTCGTGTGGGCTCTATGTAGTTGTGGTACTTGGATTTCTCTTGTAGATGGTAAACTCTAGGGTGAGCGGACTTCAGTAGTTGCTCCTTGAGGTTTAGTTGCCCCAGAGAATGTAGAATCTTCATTCCGGGTCCAGGCATTGAACCCATGTCCTCTGGGTTGGCAGGCGGGTTCTTAACCACTGGACCACCAAGGAAGTCCCCTTATATTTTAATTTTTTAAGTAGCACTCTTTGCTGAGATGATCATGAAAAATTCAATCTAATTTAATTGCTATATTAACATCAACTAATAGTTTATATTTAATATTCACTTGCATTCGGCCTTATCCTAAATATATCTGTAAGGTCTAACGTCAAGTTGGATAACGATACAGATGTGCCCCCAAAATTGCACCAGGGTTAAAATGACAAGGCTTTGGGGTACCTGTGACCCTGAGGTCAGGGAAAGGCTGAGTGATAAGAGATCGCAGAAAATGCAGAACCTGAATTCAACCCCTGTGACTGCAAGGAGGGTGCAGAGTCGCCCAAGAAGCCTTCTCGTACGAGAATATTTAGGGATGAGTTTGCAAGGAGACGAGAGAAATGCCTTGACATGAGGAATAAGAGAATGTTGTTAATCTTACTTGAGGGGAAAATAGTGAAGACCTGGAGCTGTTAGTGGGAAGAGTAAATGGAATGGAACCTGGTTGCGCCCCCAGCATGCAGTTCAGTGAACGACTCTGGATGAGAGAGGTAGTTTGCTCTCAAAGACTGGAGCGTGGATGCAGGTCTTTGTTAGAAGTTAACTCCAAGCACTGAGTTTGCAGTCCGTCCAGATCTCATCAAAAGTTAAAGATATTGTCAAGAGACCTGACATTCAGAAATGATATGAGATAAAAGACATCATTCTTAGATCATTGAGGTCACTATAGGTAGGGTTAATGGATTTGTGATCAGTTAAGAGTTAATATCCTTGAAAAAAATGACTTGGGCCCTGTGAGATCAGCTTACACATCTGTAAATAGGGATTATAACCGTCTCTCAGGGTCATTGAGAAGCTTTCATGCCAAGTAAAATCTTAATCATCATCATTATTACAATTACCTTCTATTCAGTTTTTCCTCTCCAAATCGTATCTCTCCTATTAGATCATGAATGATTTGGAAACAAGACTTTGTCAGATTAACCTTTGTCATCTTGTATTAGTTTTTTTAAAAAAAATTATCATTTATTTATTTAGCTTCATCCAGTCTTAATTGTGGCATGTGGGATCTTAGTTCCCTGACCAGGGATGGAACCGAGACCGCCTATGTTGGGAGCATGGAGTCTTAGCCAGTAAACCACCAGGAAAGCCCCTCCGTACGGTATCAAACACTATGCCTTTTAAAGAGTAGATAGCTGATTAGGTGTCTGCAAAGTAGAGAAGAAAAGGGAAAAAAGAAACGAAAAAAATACACACCTAAACTAATAACAAAGAATGTTTTAAAATTTCATTTTTTCCTAATCATAATTTATCAGGAAATTATCCCACATGGGAAGGATGGTTATCCTGCTCTAGAAATGAAGTGCCTGTGTGCCCTGCCGGGTTCAGAACCACCAGGACTCTTCCAAGATGTGTCTGTGTGGTGGTGTGTGGGTCATCCTGTAAGGGCTAGGTCTGAATCCTGATGGTTGTTTGTAAAGTTGCTCACTGCTTATCAGCAGGGCCTGTGGGAATCTCTGAGGAATGTTTCCAGACCATTGATCTCCTGGGAATTTGTTTATTTTTAAGAAAATTGTTTTCCTGGCTCTTTGCACCAGACCAGATATCTGGCCTTGCAGAGCGAGAGATCTCACGGGCCGTTCCCTGGGCCAGGTGCGGTGGACTGGGGCCCTTTTTGCTCTTCAGTCCGGTCCAGAGCTCAGCTGCTGCTGTTCCTGCAAAACAGCCGCTGCAGGAAGGAGCCAGAGGCACAGGATGCTGTGATTGTGCCTGGATGTTGTTGCATGTGTTCCAAAAGCACCCGGGCAGAGATGCAGCTAGAAGAGAACTGAGACCCGGACGTGGGCTGCAAGCGTGTGAATGTGGACTGGAGCCAGTGCAGGCCGCTGAGGTCAGACTTCTGGATGTTGTCTGAGCAAATCTCTATCCACTGGACCCTCTGATATTGTTAGGGAAGCAGTTCTAGATAAGAATGACTGTGTGCTAGCTACTAGACTCGGCTTGTGCACACCAGACTTCTAGGACAGCCCTCCCTGGGAGCTTTTGTAAAATACTTAGGGTGTGAGTTCAGATTCCATGTCTCCCCCTAGGTCCATAAAAAGAAGAGAAAGCCTAAAAGCTGTGGAACCTACTTTTGCCTCAGTTTCCTTGTCTGATGTGTTCAGCCCATGGCTATTGAACCATAAATGAATGAACTTTGTCTCAATGTGAAAGCCAATGCTGTGAGACGTAATTTGCAAGTCAAAGCATTCTACTTTCTGGATTATTAAAACAGTTAACTTGTGTGTGTGGTTCAAACTCTAACAGGTTACAAATTGGTGTTCAGTGCAAGACCACACTCCCTCTCTTCCTTCACCCTGCTTCCTTCTCCCTCAGTGACTTGATGATTTGGGGGCTCAATGGAACAAGAGTATTTGAAATTCATTCTTTTCTGGAGCATCCCTGGATGTCTGACGATCTTAAGTTATAACCTGGATAAATATTCCATCTATGTGATTGGTTTAAAGCTGGTTACTTCACTCTCTAGGTTAAAATCTCAAACTTCTTGTGGTCCTGTGGCACCTATTGCCCTTTCCATGATTCAAAAAAAAAAAAAAAAGCAAAACAAAAAACTGGTTGGGGCCATAAAATTTTCTTTTATGATCAGATCCCTGATGGCTCGGAGTAAAATAAAATGAGATAAACAATATTAGAAATAAGGTACCTAAGGGCCTTTTTCATCTCCTTTGGCTTTATATCAGTGATGCTCAAACCTGGCTATACCCTAGAGTCATCTGGAGAGGTTAAAAAAAAAAACAGATGACTGAGTCCTCATTCAAACACTTGAATTAGAATTTACCCAGGTTAAGGCCTTGATAACTGTATTTTGAGGTGTGATATTCTGAGTCTATTCCATGAGAAACTGAAAATTTTATGAGTGCTTTTAATTTATTTATTTGTAATGCTCAAGAATAATGCTCAAAATTTTTCCTACCATTAAACAGATATGGCTCTGTGACTTGCATAGTTTATCCTTTATATTCTTTGCTCATTTCTTTTTAAAAATTTTATTTATTTACTTTTGGCTTTGCTAGATCTTCATTGCTGCGTCTGGCTGTCTCTAGTTGCGGTGGATGGGGTCTGCTCCCTAGTAGGGGGTGTCCGGGTTTCTCGTTGCTGTGGCTTCTCCTGCTGTGGAGCACGGGCTTTAGGCATGCGGGCTTCAGTAGCTGTGGCTCACCGGCTTAGTCGTTCCGGGGCATGTGGGATCTTCCCAAACCAGGGATTGAACCTTTGTTCCCTGCATTGGCAGGCAAATTCTTAACCACTGGACTACCAGGGAAGTCCTGTTCTTTGCTTTTTTTAAAAAAGCAGTTTTATTGAGGCTAAGTTTGCATAGCATAACATTTACTCATTTTAAGTCTTCTAACTCAGTAATTTTTGTACACTTGCAAAGTTGCGCAACCATCAGCCCAATCCAAGTTTAGAACATTCCTATCACCCCGAAAAGCTGTTTGTGCGTCTTTGCAGTCACTCCCTGTTCCAGCCTCAGCCCCAGGCAAACACTAATCCACTTTCTGTCTCTCTTTTCAGACAGCTGCATTTTTCAAAGTACCCCAGGTGGTTTTGACAGTTGGTAAATGTTAGGAGCCTTACTTTGGACCTCCCAGCAGAATGTATGGACATGAACTCTATTAGGATCCTGACCCATAGAAGCAGCTTTTTTTAGATGAATTGTTTTATTCATTTATCTTTAACCATTTTAAAAGTTGAAGTATAGTTAATTTACAGTGTCGTGTCACTTTCAGGTGTACAACAAAGCGATTCAGTTATAGGTACACGTGTATCTATTTCTTCAGATCCTTTCCCCTTATGTACTGTCTGTGCTTAGCCACTCACTCGTGTCTGACTCTTTGCGACCCCATGGACTTTAGCTAGCCAGGCTTCTCTGTCCATTGAATTCTCCAGGAGATAACACTGGAATGGGTTGCCATTCCCTTCTCCAGGAGATCTCCCTGGCCCAGGGATCAAACTGGGGTCTCCTGTATTGCTGGCAAATTTTTTACTGTCTGAGCCACCAGGGAAGCCCATATGTAGTAGTATATGTTAATCCCAAACTCCTAATTTATTTCTTCCCTTACCCCACCTTCCCCGCTTTGGTAACCCTAAATTTGTTTTCCATGTCTGTGGGTGTATTTCTGGTTTGTATGTAAGTTAACTTGTATCTTTTCTGGAAAAAAAAAATTATGCTTTAGGTTTTTAGAACCCATACCCGCGCCACCCCCCCCTCGCCCCGACCCCGCCCCCACCAAGTGCTCTGCAAGGAATGTGTGCTCATTACCCTTTACCTGCCCAGGAACTCAGCCTACAGCGTGCTTTTTAATTGTATCACTCCTAGGTCAGGTTCCCATAAAATAATCCTAAGAACCAAGAAAGCTTCATTAGAAAGAAGAGAAGCACTAGAAACACAGTTTCATTACCTTTGATGTTGGAAGATGAGATTGTTGACTCTGCGGGGGTCTTTGAGGATAAATTAATGACTAGTCTTGAGTCCTGCAAGCTCAAGTCACCTTTGACTGCCGGCTAGACTTGTGTGTATCTACAGTGTCTTGTGTATCCGTAGACACCAGTGAGGAGTTGGTTGAATCTGTTTAAAAATCATATTTTTCTTTTCCTTTGCTTGGTCTGGTAACCTCCTGACCCTGCCATTTGCTGTAATGGCTCTCGGGATTGTAATGGAGGCAACTAGCATGCTGCCTGCCATAGAATGGGTGCTCAGTAAGTATTTGTTAAAAGAATTTAAGAATAAATAACTGTCAGCAATGAAGATGCGATTGGGTTTTCAACACCTTCCTGGTTTGTTGTTGCTCAGTTGCTAAGTTGTGTCCGACTCTTTGTGACCCCATGGACTGACTGTATATAGCATGCCAAGCTTCTCTGTCCTTTACTACTTCTTGGAGATTGCTCAGACTCATGTTCCTTGAGTCAGTGATGCCATCCAACCACCTCATCCTCTGTCACCCCCTGCCTGGTTTAAGTTGGTTAAGTTCTCCAGATCTTGGGTATGGCTCTTATTCTGTTGTGAAGGAGGGATTCGGAGGCAGAGTTTGGTTCCAGAAGACTTGTTTCCAGAATTGCCAGATAAAAGAGGGGATGCTGGGTTTAAATTTGAAACTCCAAGTAAACAACGTGTCCCATGCAGTATCTGAGACATGCTTATCCTAGAAAGTCACTGGTGGTGTATCTGAAATTCAGATGTGATAGGGCATTCTTTTTCTTTGCTAAATCTGGCCACCCTGCGCTATTAAAGCCTGCATTGTGACTAACGGTTCACCCCCAGCTCCGGTTCCCTGCTGCCGTGTGTCCCTCCCCGGGATCCAGTCTCCAGGCTGCAGCTGGAAGGGTATGGCCCCGCTTGGCCTCTGTACCTTTGCCAGGAAGCAATCTGGCTGTTACGTGAGGGTTTCCAACATTGTTCGGTGCAGAAATCACTGATGTATGAATCATTTGGCTCCAAGTCGGGTCTGTTTTGTTTTGTTTTTAATGCTAATAGGAGGACCCACGCTATCTCGTCTGGTCATCGGCTGTAGCTGGGTGGGGGTCAGCTGTGAACAGGATGGCTCGGAGCCACCCGGGAGGGTGACCTTCTCTTTCACTTAATACTTGTAAGCATCCTCCTCTTCTTCAGGATGGCTCACTCTGCTTCTTCCTTTTCCCTGCTGTGTTAGTTTGCTATACGAGGTGGGATGTTGTCCGGGCAAATGGAACTGTCTGCCACAGGTGTGACTGAAACCAGAGGTGGAAGCATGTGCCATGATTTGACTAGAGCACTGCCACACCCATCAAAACACTTTCAAGATGGTCCTCTTGAAGGGCCCCTCCGTCCACCTGCCCGAGTATGTGCTGACCTGTTGAGCCGTGTCCACGTTAAACGTTCCAAGAGCTCACAGTGAGTCCTCACCGTGTTCCTGCTCTGTGCTACGATGTCCACGGCCCTTGTCATGGCCCTTGAAGAACTTAGAGTGGGCAGTTTTTAAAAATTCACAAAAGTGTTTTTCTTTAATTGACATGCATTTGATTTGCAACGCTGCGTTAGTTTCAGGTGTACGACGAAGTGATTCAGTTTACGTATACACGTATCTGTTCTTTTTCAGGGACTTCCCCAGTGGCTCACTGGTAAAGAATCCACCTGTCATGCAGGAACCATAGGAGATATGGGTCTGATCCCCGAGTCGGGAAGATCTCCTGGAGGAGGACATGGCAACCCATTCTAGTATCCTTGCTGTGGACAGAGGAGCCTGGCAGGCTATGGTCCATGGGGTCACAAAGAGTCGGACATAACTGAAGTGACTTAGCATGCACGGAACCTTCTTTTCCAGATTCTTTTCCATATAGTTTATTACCGAATATTAAGCAGAGATCCTTTTTGATTATTATTTTATATATATTGTTGCTATTTAGTCATTAAGTCGCATTTAACTCTTTTGCAACCCTGTGGACTGTACCGGCCAGGCTCCTCTGTCTGTGGGATTTTCCAGGCAAGAATACTGGAGTGGGTTGCTATTTCCTCCTCCAGGGGAAGCTTCCTGAACCAGGGATCAAACTCGCATCTCCTGCATTGCAAGCAAATTCTTTACTGTTGAGCCGTCGGAGACACCCCATTTTATAGTATATATGTTAATCTCAAAAGCCTGATTTATCCCTCTCCCCGTTCCTCTTTGGTAACCATAAATTTGTTTTCTATGTCTGATTTGATATTTATATATGATGCAAAATGATGATCACAGTAAACCTAGGTGACATCCCTCACAGTTACAGAATTTGTGTGTATGTGTGAGATGAGAACTTTTAAGATTGGCTTCCTTGCTGCTGCTGCTGCTGCTGCTGCTAAGTCGCTTCAGTCGTGTCCGACTCTGTGCGACCCCAGAGACGGCAGCCCATCAGGCTCCCCCGTCCCTGGGATTCTCCAGGCAAGAGCACTACTGTATTATTAACCTTAGTCACCATGGCGTAATTATATCCCCATCACCTTTTCTGTTAACACTCTGCCGATTGGCCTGAATTTGTCTTTTTTCGATGAAGGAGGGTAGTTGCCCAATTCTTCATTCCCTCTGTTGAAGAAATCTCCCCACTGGAGCCCAGGTGAGCAGGTGACATAAACAAACACAGGCAGTTTGACCTCTTTTCCAAGGGGAAATGAGGTGTTTGGAAATGCTTTTGTAAAATCCCCGGGTGTTGGCTGCTTTTCCCTGACAGTGGGCGAACCCAAGGCCCACAGGAAACAGAGGCCAGGAAATCCCCCATCAGTTGACCGAAAGGGGAGTAGCATTCAACTGATGCCCTTGACTGTGGTTCTTTGCTGTACACCTTTAGACACTGTGCATAGCAACTGGCTTTCCTTTCCTCCCATGTGGTCGTCTAGGAGGGGAATGTTTGTCTGTAAATAACATCCTGTTCTTTTCACCCTTTATGCAAAATAAACAATGTCTTATCAGTACAAGATAGAATCGGTGGGGAAAATAGGAGTTTTTAAAAATTATTTGTTTATGTGGCTGTGCTGGGTCTTAGTCATGTCGCATGGAATCTTTAGCTGCAGCTCTCAGACTCTTGGCTGTGGCATGTGGGATCCAGTTCCCCGACCAGGACTCGAACCCCAGGCCCCATGCGTTGGGAGTCTTCGTCACTGGGCCGCCAGGGAAGTCCCAAGAACAGGAATATTTCATACCACTTGTATGTGTGGTTCTGTGCCTTAAGAGGGCTCCTTGGAGAATCTGGTGAAAGCTATAGACATCTGTCCCGAAAAAGGTATACATGTACCGTTTCATGCCAAATTCTGTATGTAATTTCAGGGAACTCTTGAGAAACCACTGCCTCCACAACCTTTACAAAGGTTATTCCCTATATGTGAAGTGAAAGTGAAAGTTGCTCAGTCGTGTATGTGTCCATGGAATTTTCCAGGCCAGAATACTGGAGTGGGCAGCCTTTCCCTTCTCTAGGGGATCTTTCCAACCCAGGGGTCAAACCAAGGTCTCCCACATTGCAGGCAGATTCTTTACCAGCTGAGCCACAAGGGAAGCCCAAGAATACTGGAGTGGGTAGCCTATCCCTTCTCCAGGGGATCTTTCCAACCCAGGAATCGAACCCAGGGTCTCCTACATTGCAGGCAGATTCTTTACCAGCAAAGCCAGACATTGTTGAATTCCCTGTTATGGATGTTCCACATGATGTGCCTTTTTTTCCTCCCAATAATGAATATTTTTTTTACTAAGTTTTCAGTGGTATAGAGAAACCTGCTATTGGAAAATGTAAACTATATGTTACCAAAATGTCTTTTTTTTCTTGTGAGTTGCCTTTCATCCTAGACAGAATAACAAAGTGCTTCTTGAGGGAAAGAGGCTGGGGGCTAGTATGTATTGAGCATTCATTGTGTGTCTGGTGGGATTTCCTTAGTGGCTCAGACAGTAAAGAATTCACCTGCAATGCAGGAGCCACGGGTTCGATCTTTGAGTCAGGAAGATCCCGTGGAGAAGAGAATGGCAACTGGCTCTAGTATATTTGCCTGGGAAACCCCATGGACAGAAACCCCCTGGCAGGCTACAGTCCAGGGGGTTGCAAAGAGTCTGACACGACTTAGCAACAGCACCATCCTTAGTTCCTTTTAGATGTGATGTCATTTAATTCTGACCATGATTCTATGATGTGGATTTGAAAGATGTGGAACTAAGGCTCAGAGATGATAAGTCAGTCTTTTGAGTCTATCAAACCCTGGAGCCCACTTCCCTTGATATTGTATGGGTTCTAAAAAACACATATTTTCCAGTTAAAAAATATGGGACTTCAGACAGGAAGAAGGCCTTGTGGGGATGCTGATGACCTGAGAAGCAGGACAGAGTGGGTGGAGACAGACCAGTCGGTGCATCTTCAGGGGCTGCCCTAGAGGCAGTCCTGTGCCCGTGAAGGTCACCTTGCAGGAGATCACTCTTGCTTGGCTGAAAACAGGGAGATGGCATGAGAAGACACAGCTTCCTCCCATTCAAAGTAATCACGAAGTTCACTGCTAGCCCTGACCAAGTGGGTGTGAAGAAGGGCAAGCCAGGATATGTGGGTTCTCATGAGAAAAGTGGGTCAGGTTCTCATTCTCTTGGTCTGCTCCCAACCTGTTCCCTTGCACTCTTCATTATGTTTAGGACACATCCCATGATTGCTGAGGGCCCTGCTAATAAATTAGCTCATTGTGCTTCCGATTTTGTGGCAGGCAGCAGGACCCCTGTTCACGCGGAAGAAAAGCTAAATAGTATTATTCTGCTTTTCGATCTTGGTCAGTCATTAGGGCAGCCTCATTGATTTTTTTCTCTCTCTAATAAAAAGAGGATTTTATGTTCTACAAATACTTCTCTGGAATTTTTCCCAGTGGGCCTTTATATTTTTTTTTTTGATAGGTAGTGGAAAATTCTTTGGGTCACATTGACTGTCTGATACTTAGTGGGTGGAGGTCAACCTCAGGAACTGGGCTTCTTGGTGAATAACCCGGTTGGGGATCAACCCACTCTTTGAGCACATAAAAGAAGCCCATTTATAGGAATCTCATGAATTTTCATCACGCACTAGCAAACATCAGAGGTCAGTAGGAAACTAAAATAATAATACACTATCCTTTCTCATGGCTTATATCAAAGAGGCTAGTCAAATTGATTATGAAGAGAGAAATTATACTTTTTAATCCTTGGTGCTTTCATTCAACTATGAATGGTATTAATTCAGGGTAATTGTAAAGACCATTTCAACAAGAAAGACTTGGAACATGAAATGGTAGGTACATCCTGACAGTGTTGTTGTTCAGTCACTCAGTCGTGTCCGACTCTTTGCCACCCCATGGACTGTGCGTGCCAGGCTTCCCTGTCCTTCACCGTCTCCTGGAGCTTGCTCAAACTCACGTGCATCGAGTCAATGATACCATCTAACTATCTCATCCTCTATCGCCCCCTTCTTCTGCCTTCAGTGTTTCTAGCATCAGGATCTTTTCTAATGAGTTGGTTTTTTGCATCAAGTGGCCAAAGTATTGGAGCTTCAGCTTCAGCATCAGTCCTTCCAGTGAACATTCAGGGTTGATTTCCTTTACAATTGATTGGTTTGTTCTCCTTCACAGTGTAAAGAGAATAAAATCTCATTTGTGTCAACTTTGAAGGTTAGAGAGAATCTAGTGCCGCCCGCTCACAAAGGCACACCACCACTGTCTGTGCAGGAGCCAGAATCACCTGGGAAGCCTTGTGAAAATATGGATCCCTGGGTCCCACCTGCAGGGTTTCTGGGACGAGCCCAAGAACTTGTATTTCTAGCAAGTTCCCAGGTGATGGCTGCTGGTCCAAAACCACAGTAGAGCTGGTCTGTATCACCTGGCAGATGACGAACTCATCTAGGGTTTGCTAGAGCACTGCTAGAGAGACGAGTTGTGAAACTGCCTCTGCCAACAGGACATCTTTCTTAGAGCTGAGGGATGCGGAGGGCTTCCCTGGTGGCTCAGTTGGTAAAGAATCTGCCTGCCAAGCAGCAGACTGCCTGCAGTGCAGGAGACCTGGGTTCAGATCCCTGCGTCAGAAAGATTCCCCGGAGAAGAAAATAGCAACTCACTGGAGTTGGACTCAGTCCAATTCCCCAGAGAAGAAAATGGCAACTCACTCCAGTGAGTTGCCTGGAAAATTCCATGGACTGAGGAGCCTGGTGGCTACAGTCCATGGGGTCACAAAGTCGGACACAACTGAGCATGCACACTTAGGGACGCTGCACAAGGAAATGTTTCCCTGGTCCTCGTTCTGCCAGCTAGTACACTGTGTAATGCCACCAAGTATTACCCTGAGTGTATAAACGGCCACACAAAAAGATTTACCCTAAGGCAGAGGTCCACTTGACAAATAATACTATGTTCCATCCTGGGAGTTACTATTCAGTCTCTTGTGCTATGCAACTTTCAGCAAGTTTAAATTTTTTTTAAAAAATTGGGGTATGCATAGAATAAAGTGTATAAACCTTATGTGTGTAGCTTAAGGAAGTTTTACATATATACACACACACACACACACATATATATATATACACATATATATACACACACACACCTAGCAGTTACTTTCAAGTCAACACGTAGAGTATTTTCAGCACCCCACAAGGTCCCCTTATCCTCTTTCCCAGTCAGTGTTTACCCTCCCCAAAGGAACCAGTATGCACTTCCTTTTTTTTTTTTCCTCCAACAGATTTATTTCTTTCAAGGAATGGATTTTGAAAAGAAAAACCATGGGGCAGACAGGCATGAAATAGATGTAAGCTGTTCTGCCCATTGCTTTATAATCCCAGCACACTAGTACAGAGAATGCCCGGTACAGAACACAATAAAGGGTCAGAGATGGAGGGGTTCCCTTAGGCAGGGCTGAAGACTTCAGTCTCTGGAATTTGGAGTTGAGGCTGCAGTCCCGGTTTTTGGATGGACCACTGGGTGTGTGGTACAGTCCATGCTTTTAACCAGATTTGAACAGAACGGCCACTTGGCCCGGGTAGAAGTGGATGAAGTGTTCGGTGTCATGTGTCACATAACTCGTTCCTCCCCATGATGCAGCACCAGATGGGGGTGTGCTTCTTGCCACACTCCTTCTTGATATGGGCCTCGATGCCCTTCTGCATATTATATATCTCCAGTGCCTGAGTAGCAAGTCCTCCGAGTCCTGTCGCATCTCCTCTGACATGTCAGCATTCTTGATCACGGCCTTTGGGTCACCAAGAAGCAGGGGCTGGCCGGCTGCGACGGTCCCTGCGGGAGGGGTTGGTGAGGCTCCCACCCGCGGAGAGGGGCCCCAGTATGCTCTTTCGACCACTGTGAGTTTTGCCTGCTCCTGAGCTTCGTGTAAGTGGGAATAGTGAATACTTTCTTCTGTATCTTATGTTTTCACTCAAAATGACTCTGATTCAACCGTGTTGCCAGTAGCAATTGTCCTTTCCTCTTCCTTGCATAGAGTGTCCCAAGTGTGACACGATGTATTATTTCATGCCTGTTCACATCTATTCACTGTCACTTCGATTTTGTACCTGTTTCTGGTTGATGATAATGTTAGCAAGCATGACTGTTCCCCATGAATCAGAATGGTGCTAAGTACATCACATCACCACCATGTCAAGAGTGAGTTTGGTAGACCACAAATCCATTGTACCGATGAGATAACTAGGGCTCAGTAACCTGCCCCAAATCTCATAGAGAACAGGTGGACCCGGTATCAAGTGCAGGTCCGTGTGACCCTCCTGTGATCTCAAGTGCTTAGCTAGGGTATTTTCATACCTCTCACTCTTGGTGCCTGACCAGTAATCATCCGTGAGAGACGACTCCAGAGAACACAGGCTGGTACTCTTCATGGTCCCCTGGAGAGTTTCCCAGCACCTTTTTCTCATGAGCAGTTCTGTTGGAAGTATTCTCATACCTACACCTGACTTTCTGCAAGAACAGACTTCCCTGTTTACTACCTCTCTGGTCAGTCCTGAAATTCCTGCCCTTGGTAAGTATTAAAAATAGAAGAATCAGTTCTGCCTTGTGGTTCCTGGTAAGGTTACACCTAAATGGTGTCTTAAAATTAATTGTCTCTTTTGGTGAAGGAAATGTTTAAAGTTCCTTTGGCTTTTGTCTAATAAGTCCTTAGCAGAAGGAAGTTTATTCTTAGACACAAATTACCATGGGCAAATGATGCCTCATTTCCTTTTTTGTTTTGCTAATTAAGGATGGAAAATTGTTGGTCAGCTTACTCCATGGTATCAACTTGAATAGACTTAAAAAGAGAATCTGATGCTTTGCAGCAATTTCAAGCCAGCCTTTGATTCAGTATCTGGATTAAAAGTCTCCACATACTGATGTTTAGGAATTCCTCATTTTCCTATTCTTCATAATGCATGCAAATCTCCAAAAGCTAGTTGCTCAACATATAGACACAGTTTTGATTGGATTTACAAAGGTGGGTAGTCTGTGAAATAATTCTCCATAGTGTGTCTTACTGAAAGAAATGAAAGTTAGGAGGAAAACGAGATTGTTCTTTACTTAGTATATCATCTCACTCGTTTTTCTTAAATCACAGAAAAAAATCATTTATCTCTTCCTCTTTCTGGAATTTTAATTTACATCCTAAGTTTCGTGCTGGGGAAGGCTTTGGGCAGTGTTTTTTTAAAAGAGTCATAAACCTTCTGGACAAGCAGCACGTAATGAGCGCCAAATGATTGATGGAGGAAAAGCACCCCTTATGGAAGAATTGCGTATGGAAGGAATGAGAGAATCAGAAACCGCCGTTTTGCGACTCTGATGAAACACTGAACAAACATCATCAGTGACTGATAAATCTGTTAAGGGAAAGACTGATGAGGAATTTCATCATGGGCGATCAGAACCGTCCAGCGCTCTTACTGAAACTAAAAGCAGACAACTCGATATTGCGTACTACCTGATGTGGTAAAGAAGTAAGGACTCAGCATCACCAGGAGTGTTCTTGTCCACAGCACTGAACCTGAATCTAACCAGCCTCCAGCTCTACCCTCCGAACACAAGGAGATGCAGGGGACTGAGCTGTGAGCCTCAAGCTTGACTGAGCATTAGATCACGGGGGGAATTGGAAAGACCCGACACCCTGACTGTGTCCCAGAACAGTTAAATGAGCTCTTGGCCTGGGCATTGGCACGTTTTCTGCTCCCTGTGACACTACGTTCAAGCCAGAGTTGGGGACCAGGAGAGCAGGGGACCAAAAGACAGGACAGAAAAACCGTCATGACGTACAGAACGTGAGAAGCTCCACGGAAGACAGAACCGGCGTTTTACAAGATGTGTGTGTAGCACTAGTAAAAGGGTAGAGAGAGGACATTTGTGGATTAAGAGAGATTTCAGAAATATCGGTCAAATGTGATGTAGGGACTTTCTTACGATCCTGAGTCAAACAAAGCTGCCATTCTAGGACATTTTCCAGAGAATCAGGAAACTTTAAATACAAGCTGAGTATCTGATGATATTAAAGCACAAAGCATTAACTTTGTTACATTTGATACCAGTTTTGTGGTTACGCTGAAAAAAGTTCTTGTAGAGATACATAAAGAAGTATTTGGGGCTTCCCAGGTGGCCCTCGTGGTAAAGAACCCATCTACCAATGCAGGAGACTTAAGAGATGTGGGTTCAGTCGCTGGGTCAGGAAGACCCCCTGGAGGAGGAAATGGCAACCCGCTCCAGTATTCTTGCCTGGAGAATCCCATGGACAGAGGAGCCTGGTGGGCTATAGTCCATTGGGTCACAAAGAGTCAGACACGGCTGAAGTATTTTTGTGCTTCACAAATGCACTCACGCACAAAGAAGCATTTATGGCTGAAGCATGATGCCTCATATTTGTTTTAAAATTCTAGCAAAAAAATGGTGAGAGGGAGATTTCCCTGGTAGTCCACTGACTTAAGACTCTGTGTTGCCAATACAGGGGGCGCAGGTTCCATCCCTGGTCAGGGAACTAAGATCCCACATGCCATGTGGTACATCCAAAGGATTAAAAACAAATGGTGAGAGGATCCATAAAAACAGATAAAATAAAACTGGTGAAATGTTGATAATTGTTGGGTCGGATGATGGTTCCATGAGAGTTCACTTTACTATTTTCTCTCCTTTTGTGTGTTTTTTAAAACTCTTGTAAGAAAGGATTTAGAAGAAGACATAGAGATGAAATGCAAGTTAACATATCTCATGCATTGAGATATATTATCAGTACAAAGTTTTGGGAGTTCATCTGAAATGCAGACCTGAAATAAAGGCTAACTTTCTGTGTCCATGCAAAATAGATCTTGTTTCTTTTCAGAAAAAGTTATAGGTTCAGTTATTCATTATGTTTCTATCTTGCCTACAGATGATTCTGGGCCACCTCCTTCTACTGTTATCAACCAAAATGAAACTTTTGCCAAAGTTGTTTTTAAGCCTAGTGTGGTCCAGCAAGCCAAGATCGCCCAGAATGGCATTTTGGGAGATTTCATCGTTAGATATGATGTCAATAGGGAACAGAGCATTGGGGACATCCAGGTAATGGGTTTGTTGTTGCTGTTTCTCATTAGTTCCATGACACTTTTAGTTAGACCCAGAATGAGGGATTTCAGTACTCACCTGAGAGAGTGAGAACTACCGAGTCTTAGGAAATCTGTTTTAACACCAAATGTGTCTCCGAGTCCACCAGGGATGTTCTCTTGCTAGAGGCTGGGGATATCTATTTCCTGCTTCAGTAATCTGGAGGCAAATGAAACCTATAACCTAATTTTCCCTGAGGTGCTTTAGATGAAATTAGAACTTAGTCTGTCTTTTTAATTTAGAGAAACTGGCCCATGACTCAATTTCCTGTAAGTCATATTTGTCCAGAGACAGGGTAGGATTATCAAAATGTATTAACGTGCATCCAGCATGCAGGCAATCTTTATGTCGGAACATGAAAGATGCTTAGGAAAAAAACAGATCATGCAGGAAGCAGGATTCTTGAGTGACAAGGGTCGAGAAGAGATGAATGATTTAAGTTGAGTCAGTGTAATCGATATATTTTTAAGGAATGATTTTACCCTTATCCAAATTAAATTAGCAAGTAGTTGGAGGAATCAGGACCATGGATGCTTTTGCTCTGGCGTCTGGCCCGAGACTCTGTTTCATGCTGTCTTTGACTTTTAGACGTTCCGTGGAATCTCCATTTTGGTTTGTTTTGCTACCTAACCTGGGCACTATCCGTTTTGCTTTCTCTTCCCTCCACCAGGTTCTAGACGGCTATTTTGTGCACTATTTTGCCCCCAAAGACCTTCCGCCTTTACCTAAGAACGTGGTGTTTGTGCTTGACAGCAGTGCCTCCATGGTGGGAACCAAACTCCGCCAGGTGAGTCCAGGCTTCTTTTTCCTCTTTCATGTTCGTCCAGGACAGCGATGTTCTCGGTGAACAGGATTCAACTGACGTGAAATGTCTGCTTTACCATTCATCTGTCCCTGCCTGTGGGGAACATTCCTGAACAGGTTCAGGGAAGCCACTGACATGAACTGTCATTTCAGCATGGGGGTTTTAGGAGAGCAGAGGGCTGCAGAAACACCTTGAAATAAAGGGAACTGGGGGATAATGCGAGTGAGATAAGAATACAATGAGGAGGCCACTGAATAGCACCATTGTGGATGGAATAATTCTGTTCAGTGATGGTGTCCATTGAGAATAACAAAATAAAGTCATTGGCAGCCGCTTGGCCTATGATTAGAACCAAAGACCTGTGTCTCAATAATTCAGGACTCCCTGGTAGCTTAGCTGGTAAAGAATCCTCCTGCAATGCAGGAGACCCTGGTTTGATTCCTGGGTCGAGAAGATCCCTTGGAGAAGGGATAGGCGGTATACCCATTCCAGTATTCTTGGGCTTTCCTGATGGCTCAGACAGTAAAAGAATCCACCTGCAATGTGGAAGACCTGGGTTCGATCCCTGGGTTGGGAAGATCCCCTGGAGGAGGGCATGACAACCCACTCCAGTATTCTTACCTGGAGAATCCCCATGGACAGAGGAGCCTGGCGGGCTACAGTCCATGGGGTCACAAAGAGTTGGACATGACTGAGTGACTAAGTACAGCACAGCACAATTCAGGACTCATATTCTCACAGTACTTAGGAAGAATCTTAACATTCTAGGGATGGGGGACATTAAGGGGACATGTAGTCTATGCTGAAAAATTAAGTTATCACCTGAATGCAGCCATTTACATTTTTTTTCACAAACCACAGGAAAAGGCTATGCCTTGTTTTACTCTGATATCAGAAATGTCATAAATTTGCATTTATATTTCCAACTTACAGAGTGGAAAACAGAAAGCACTGCAGGTTGCCATACCAACAAATATCTCAATGGTCAACAAAAAATTAGGCCTCTTAGATTTTCTTTCTCAATTCATTATCCGTTTTTATCAATTAACAATAAATATGTGGTCTGATGAGTAAAACAGCATCTCATACCTCCTACAGACCCTCTGTCCCCCCTGTTTTCCCCTTTAAGTGCCCCTCTACATAGAATTGAATTTGATCTTAGTTCATAAACCCTTGCAAATATTTTCTCTCAGTTATCAGTTTGTAGTTACTTTGGCCATTTATATGTAAATATTTAGTTTACACATTTTTTAACGTGTCATATATGTGTATATATGTACTTTGTTTCAATGTGCTGCATGGTTGTTCAGATCTTAGTTCTCCAGACGCAGATTGAACCTGGGTCCCCTGAATTGGAAGCCCAGAGTCTTAACCACTGGACCACCAAGGAATTCCCACTATAACATACTGATCTTTTTTCCATGATGTCTGATTTTGCCCCACCCCAATATAGTGAATGAAGAAGGCAATGACACCCCACTCCAGTGTTCTTGCCTGGAGAATCCCAGGGATGGAGGAGCCTGGTGGGCTGCCATCTATGGGGCTGCATAGAGTCAGGCACGACTGAAATGACTTAGCAGCAGCAATATAGTGAAAACTACATTCCAAAATCTGATGCAAGGATTTGCTTTAGCCCTTTTTTTTTTTTTTTTTTTTGAAGGATAGATAAGTATAATTTCTAACTGGCATTAGTGGAGGATACTCTCTAAGCCAGATTTTCGTCATTCTTCAGCATTGCATTCTTGTAGTCAGCCTGCCAACTCCTTCGTCTCCTATTTTTTTTTTTTTTTTTTTGCCTGTGCTGGGTCTTCGTTGCTATGCTCGGGTTTTTTCTAGATGCGGTGATGGAGGCTGCTCTTTGTTGTGGTGTGTGGGCTTCTCATTGCAGCAGCTTCTCTTGTTACAGAGCACAGGCTCAGCAGTTGGGGCCCGTGGTCTTCATTGCTCTGCAGCATGTTCTGTCTTCCCGGAGCAGGGACCACAGCTGTGTCCCCTGCACTGGCAGGCAGATGCTTCTCCACTGAACCACCAGGGAAGTCCCTAGAGCATCTTCAGTATGCTGAGGCATTTCACTAAGGGTATTACATGGATTGTTGAATTAAGGGATGTTTTATCTTTATAATAATTTGGTTGTCATCCCCATTTTACTGATGGAGAGACTGGGGCTTTGCAGGGGCAGATAACACAGCTAGTACATGGCAGGTCCAGGCTTTTAAGCCAGGTCTGACCCTGAAGGCCATGAATCAAACCAAGATACTGTGGAGTCTCAGAGCGAGTAACACAGTGATGAAGCACTATCCTCGTGGGCAGTCAAAGGCGTGCAGGTGCCTACAAGGTCAATGCCTTGATGTTTCAAGACTCCATGGCAGAGGCTGCATCTCAGGAGGAGGGATTTCCTTGCCAAGAGCAGAGCAAGGATAGATGTCACCCTGTTTGTTATCCTCCCCTCCCACTTCGTTCTTGGATTCGTCGTTGTTTAGTCACTAAGCTGTGTCTGACTCTGCGACCCAGGGGACTGTAGCCTACCAGGCTCCTCTGTCCATGGCATTTTCCAGGCAAGAACACTGCAGTGGGGCTTCATTCTGGGGTAGGAAACTCCATTCCTTGCGAGGCACTGAGCATCTGGCCTGCACTCTTGCTGGCTTTTAAACCACAGCATGGCCTCTTTCCAGGGAGAACCACCCTAGACCAGCAAACACATGTCAGAAGCCTCCAGGAAATTTCTAAAGCCTGTGGCTACCTTAAGTGGTTTTGAAAACCATTGAGTCTTTGAGCAGCTCTCAGCTTCTCTAAGGCCACAGCCCTGAGTGAGCAGCTTAGCTGGCTCTGAGTGGAGTCTGTACACACTATCACATTCCCTGGAAGAGGAAAATTTGCCCCAAGCAAAGGGCTTTCGTGATGTGTCTACAGGCTTGGCAACACCAAACATTTGGAATGGGTCCCTTGAATGCTGTGAAGACCATGAAGCGTCTTTCTTGCATTCTTATCCAAATGTTCTTGGCTCCCTTCATCTTTGATGGGCCTGAGATGTTTCACTGTAATTATCACAATCTCAGGCACATAGTTGCTACTGAGTAAGTACTTGAACAATTGATCTGTAAGGAATTGTAAGGATCATTTGAGTTGAAAATGTGTTCTTTTTTTTTTTCAATTTTTAAAAAAATGTATTTGGTTGCATCAGGTCTTGGTTAGTTGCCCCATGGCATGTGGGATCTTAGTTCCCCGAACAGGGATTGAACCAGCGTCCCCTACAATGGAAGGCAGATTCTTTACCACTGGACTATCTGGGAAGTCCCCTGAAAATGTGTTCTTATTCAAGGGTCTATCAGTAACCTGGAGCAACCAAAGCTGTGTGCATTTGGCATCTTCCGGTTCTGTCCTGATCCTGGTAGGAGTGTGAGCCTAGAAGCCAGGACTTCACCAGCCTGGGGGCAGCTTCAGCATACACTGCAGCCGTCGATGCCGGGGTCAGCTCCATGTTCTCTCCACGTGCTCTTCTGCTGAGTCAGGCAGGGTTTCTGCCTCCCAGCTTGAGTTTGTAAAACTTAGTGAGACAGGAGGTCTGAAGAGAAACAAAAAAACGGTGAGCAGGGTAAATCTTTTTTGATTCTTTCTAGTTGCCTGCTAAAGACACTGACACAAGCAAACATACGTGTGCTTGGGAGTTTGAAGGCTTGTTGTTCAGTCTCTCAGTCACTTCTGACTCTCTGTGACCCCATGGGCTGCAGCACACCAGGCCTCCCTGTCCATCACCCACTCCCAGAGCTTGCTCAAACTCATGTCCATCGAGTGGGTGATGCCATCCAACCGTCTCATCCTGTCATCCCCTTCTCCTCCCGCCTTCAATCTTTCCCAGCATCAGGGTCTTTTCCAGTGACTCAGTTCTTTGCATCAGGTGACCAAAGTATTGAAACTTCACCTTCAGAATCAGTCCTTCCAATGAATATTCAGGGTTGATTTCCTTTAGGATTGACTGGTTTGATCTTGAGTCCAAGGGACTCTCAAGAGTCTTCTCCAGTGCTACAATTTGAAAGCATCAATTTTTTGGCGCTCAGCCTTCTTTATGGTCTAACTCTCACATCCATACATGAGTACTGGAAAACCATAGCTTTGACTAGATGGACCTTTAAGTGATGTCTCTGCTTTTTAATACGCTGCCCAGGTTTGTCATAGGTTTTCTTCCAAGGAACAAGTGTCTTTTAATTTCATGGCTTTAGTCACCATCAGCCCAAGAAAATAAAATCTGTCACTGTTTCCTTTTTTTCCCCATCTATTTGCCATGAAGTGATGGAACCGGATGCCATGACCTTAGTTTTTTGAATGTTGAGTTTTAAGCTAACTTTTTCACTCTCCTCTTTCACATTTATCAAGAGGCACTTTATTTCTTCTTTGTTTTCTGCCATTGAGGAGGGGGGGTATCATCTGCATATCTGAGGTTATTGAAATTTCTTATAGCTAATAGATGTCTATTAAATACAGTTTCCATTGACAAGGTCTATACATTCTTTCCTTTCTTTCCCCTAATCTATATAATTTCCCCAGTGGCTCAGCAGGTAAAGAATCCACCTGTAATACAGGAGACACAAGAGATGCAGCTTCAGTCGCTGGATTGGGAAGATCCCCTGGGGTAGGAAATGACAACCCACTCCAGTATTCTTGCCTGGGAAATCCCATGGACAGAGGAGCCTGGTGGGCTACAGTCTACAGGGTTGCAAAGAGGCGGATGGAACTGAGCACTTGGGACGTTCAGTATAATTTCTATCACTTTTGCCCTCACATTTGCCGTTGGCTAAGGGACCCACCTTGGTGACCAAGCAGTGGCTAATATATCAGTTTCCAGATGTCTTTCACAATGCAACTTTCTGCGGACCTGTTCCCAGGTTTATTCCCGTAATCGGTGCCATTCTGTGCCAATCCTCGACTCCAGTGTGGCTTTGGAAGCTTGTCATCCTTTTTCTGCTTAATGTAGTCAACAGTTTTGAGGGTAAAGAACAAGCATAGGGGTTCTTTTTTTATTGAAGCATAGTTGGTTTACAATGTTGTGCCAATCTCTGCTCTACCGCAAAGCAACTCAGTTATACACATGTAGACGTTTCTTATACTCTTTTCCATCATGGTTTATCACAGGATATTGATGACAGCTCCCTGTGCTACACAGTAGGACCGTGTTGTTTATCCCTTCTCAATGTAATAGTCTGCATCTACCAACCCCAAACTCCCAGGACAAGCACAGTGTTTCTTATCTGTGATTCTCAAAGTAAAATGAGGGCAAATGTGAGCTAGTGGATTGGAGAACCAGCATCTGAATTTCATTTGCACTTCCTTCATGGGCTTACTTCACCCTCCAAAACCTCACTTTCTTCTTCTCTGTGCAAAATTGGGCTTCCAAGTGCTGTTTGAACATTTTATGTGTAACCTTACAGGCAAGTAGTCCATGAGCTCCATAAATTTGGGAACCATCTTGGTTTTGATCATTAAAGTACACATTTCCAGCTCCTAGCACTGTACCTGGTAATGATTTTTGCCGAAAAACCCACGAGCCCATAAATTATGAACTGTAACTTTTTAAAGGCACAGTAGCTTTAGCCCCTGAGTGACCAGCACATACCCAGCACTCTAAGGATTTTGCATACAAATCTGTTCATTTCAGCTGCCAGCCAGCAGAATAGTCATGGTTATCCCTGCTTCATAGATGAGATGATGAGGGGCAGGAAGGTGATAATCAGTTCAGTTCAGTCACTCAGTCGTGTCCAACTCTTTGTGACCCCATGAATTGCAGCACTCCAAGCCTTCCTGTCCATCACAAACTCCTGGAGTTCACTCAGACTCACATCCATCGAGTCAGTGATGCCATCCAGCCATCTCATCCTCTGCCTTCCCCTTCTCCTCCTGCCCCCAATCCCTCCCAGCATCAGAGTCTTTTCCAAGGAGTCAACTCTTCACATGAGGTGGCCAAAGTACTGGAGTTTCAGCTTCAGCATCATTCCCTCCAAAGAAATCCCAGGACTGATCTCCTTCAGAATGGACTGGTTGGATCTCCTTGCAGTCCAAGGGACTCTCAAGAGTCTTCTCCAACACCACAGTTCAAAAGCATCAATTCTTCGGCGCTCAGTCTTCTTCACAGTCCAACTCTCACATCCATACATGACCACAGGAAAAGCCATAGCCCTGACTAGACGGACCTTTGTTGGCAAAGTAATGTCTCTGCTTTTGAATATGCTGTCTAGGTTGGTCATAACTTTCCTTCCAAGAAGTAAGTGTCTTTTAATTTCATGGCTCTAGTCACTATCTGCAGTGATAATAGTGCACCAAAATACATCAAGTTTCAAGTAGAAAAGTTTGGAGTCGAGCTCAGTCCACCCCACTCTGAAGCTCTTCACCAAACATTCTTCACTGCATCATCAGATATAACCTCAGACCAGCTCTCAAGCTTTTAAGCTTTACCTGTTCTCTTCCTTTCTTCTTTTTATAAATTATAGTTCATTTGCAATGTTGTGTTAGTTTCAGGTGTACAGCAAAGTAATTCAGTTACACCCACACATACACTGGAGAAGGGAATGGCAACCCACTCCAGTATTCTTGCCTGGAGAATCCCACGGACAGAGGAGCCTGGTGAACTACAACCCATGGGGTTGCAAAGAGTTGGACATGACTGAGCTACTGAGCACACGTGCATGCACAAATACACATATATATTTATTTTTCCTCAGATTCTTTTGCCTTTAAGGTTATTACAAAATACTGAGTGTAGTTCCCTGTCCTTATTGATTCTTTTATTTATAGTACCTGTTGCTTTTATTTGTTGATTTGGCTGTGCTGAATCTTAGTTGTGGCACATGGGATCTTTAGTTGCAGCATGCGAACTCTTAGTTGAGGCATGTGGGGTCTAGTTCCCTGACCAGGGATCAAACTCGAGCCCCCTGCATTGGGAGCACAGAGTCGTAGCCACTGGACCACCAGGGAAGTCCCTTTAGTACCTGTTCTTATGCCAAGTGAGGAGATCTCTTGAATGCTGCGCACCGCCAGTGACACGGTTGGAAGAGAGAACTCCCTGCACAAATGCAGGCGGGGCGGCACAAAGGAGGGAGGCAAGCACACGCGCCAGAGGAGATCTCGTCTAAGAAACTTGTAGAGTCTCAGGAGCAGGCACTGTGTGGCTGTCTTGCAGATGAAAAATGGACAATATAAGATTTGGATCCTCCTGCCTCTGAAAGCATAGCTTCAGTTCCTAACACAGTGTCCAGCTTCCCTCTTTCCAGTTTTCCAGGACAGGGGTCAGCAAACATTTTCTAAAAAATGACAGGTCAGTGAATGTTAAGCTTTGCAGCCTGTCGTGATGACTCAACCCTGCTGTTGTAGCACAAAGGCAGCTGCTGCAACGTGCAAAGACATGGGTGTGTCCTGTTCCCATAAAACAACACTTATTAAAAACAGAGAGCAGCCTGGATTTGGCCCCCAGGCCGTGGCTGGTGGACTCCTGGCTATAGTGACGGCTAATTGGTGCTGGCTAGAAATACTGTTTCAATTTATAAATACTATTTATTCTCATCCCCTGAGCTGCCCTTGTCCAAACAGTACCTCCAGCAAGCATGTGACTTAGAAATATATTGCAAAACAGAAGTCTGGGCCTTGGGGCCATGGACAGAAGGCAGCGGGGAAATCTGGTGTCTTCTGGCTCAAACTCAGAAAAATGAGAAAATAAATGATGGATAAAGGGCAAAATATTTTTACCCTGGGCCACTCATGAAAACTTGGACTTCTTGTTTCCAAAAAAAAAATTTGCTCTTCAACAAAATCATAAAGAAAATGTTAAAAAAATTGGAGGTACCCATTTTTAAAAAGGGCTTCCCTGGTAGCTGGTAAAGAATCCACCTGCAATGTAGGAGACCCTGGTTCGATTCCTGGGTTGGGAAGATCTCCTGGAGAAGGGAACAGCTATCCACTCCAATATTCTTGGGCTTCCCTCGTGGCTCAGCTGGTAAAGAATCTGCCTGCAATGCGGGAGACCTGGGTTCGATCCCTGGGTTGGGAAGATCCCCTGGAGAAGGGAACAGCTATCCACTCCAGTATTCTGACTTGGAGAATCCCCATGGATAAAGGAGCCTGGTAGGCTACAGTCCATGGATCACAAAGAGTTGGACAAGACTGAGCAACTAAGCACATTTTTTAAAAATGTTGAAACAGTGAAGATTGAGCCAAACTAGGTCATGTTTAAAAACTTTTGAGGGGCACTTCCCTGGTGGCTCAGTGGTAAAGAATCTGCCTGCCAATGTAGGGGACGTGGGTTCAATCCCTGGTCGGGGAAGAACCCACATTTGTGGAGCAACTAAGCCCATGAGCCACAACTATTGAGCCAACCTCTAGAGCCTGTGCTCTGCAACAAGAGAAGCCATAGCAGTGAGAAGCCTGTGCATCTCAAGTAGAGAGTAGCCCCCTCTGCCTGCAACTAGAGAAAGCCCACGCACAGCAGCGAACCCAGCGCAATTAAAAATAAAAATGAGTTTTGAGGATCTCTAAATGAAGGTACTGTGTGGTTATCGTGGGAAGGAAAAAGGAACAATACAGAGCTTTGAGTTCTCTTGCATTGTCTGTTCAGAGTGCAGGCCTGGCAGACGGCATCAGGAAGCATGGTCATCCCATAACCAAGAGCCTTACTTGCCCTTCCTGGTGTCCTGACCTTGCCCGTAAGTTTCTCCAGTGGGCATTGCCATCAGCCAACTTTCTCTGTAAAGGGCTAGAAGTATATGCTACAAGTCAAAATGAGATAACCTCTGTCGGTCAAAGAGGATTGAATGAGATGAGAAATGTGGAAGTGGTTATCAGAGTGCCTGCGAGTGTTGTTATTGTTGGATTGCATCTGTTTGGTGGCTGCTGGAAGCTGCAAAGAGGGTGCAGTTCCTAAGAGCTGCCTGGGCCTGACGTAACAGCCACCTCGCTCTCTTGCTTAGGACCCCACGCTCCCCCAGGCTGGCATCCTGGCTTTGACTCCAGACTTCAATTCTCCAAAGTTGAACATCACGTTGATTATGTACTGTGGGAGAGGTACAAGGCGGGGGGATGCAAAGATGAACAGACAGAGCCTTTTTTCCCAAGCGGTCCAGAGAAAAAGAAAAAGTCATGGAGAAAACTGTATGCAAGGTGCTCCCTGGGATAGACGCGAATGTAGGATCCGGTCACAGAGTAACCGGGGTGCTGGTCAGATTTCTCAGGGTGGAGCAGGGGCAACCAGGGCTTCCTAGGGGAGGGGAGAGTGAGTGAGTCTTTCCAAAATTAATTCAATGGATGGGGCAAGAAGGGAGACCGAGAACATTCTTGTTTTGGCCACCCTTCAGCATGCGGGATCTTAGTAGGGAACGAACCTGTGTCTCCTGCAGTGAAAGCAGGAGAATATATTTTTAATATTTTTATAATAAGCAGGTTAGAGGTGGACCCCTAGCCTCCAGACCGCCAAGGAAGCCCCTCTCTTTCCCTGTATGTATGATCCTCCCATGCTGAAGTGCCGTGTGTTGTTCTTCCGTAACCATTCCATTGTTTCACTCTGACCGTGGCTCGTTCAGAGCCTCCCCAAATCTTTGTGTCTTGTCCTTTATGTTCGTCAAGGCACATCCCTGGGGGTTTGCAATGAGTAGCCTAGGTGGATCTCTGCCAGGAACACAGGAGTCACGAGAACTCACATATAAGGGAAAGTTGAATGGGGCGAGGGGCGGTAAGAGAGTCAGATACCCCAAAAATCTGTAGACTGAAACGGGCAGGGCTCCAGAATCCAGGCATGCAGTTAGGCGATGTAGATTTCAGACCCTGGACAGCACTGGGGACCAAGCTCCATGCTGTCAGGCAGCAGCGTGTGAGCACGCGGGCGAAGCACGCCAGCTGCAAGGGTCCGTGGCCTGGGGGAACCTTGTCTTGATCAGCATCCTCTTGTCCACTGACTGTTTGAGCAGGAAGCCGCACCTGGGGATGACTATCTGTAGCCCATGACCACCTGGATGCAGGTGGTGAGACTAATTTCTTTCCCAGAATAAGAGATTTGGCATCAGCCTTGTGAGCAGATCCTGATAACTGCAAACCTCCCATGTGAAGAGAAGTGGAAAATATCATCTCTTTCAAGTCTTGAGTTATTTCTACATCAAGCAAGAGAAATCGATGTCCTTAATACATGATAAAGAATCAAAGAAATATTGTTGGCAAAGAACTTTTTACAAACATGTACCATGACATTATTAGGTAAATACTTGGTACATTTGTCAGAGCAAAGTCAAAACATTTGGTGATGGATTGTAACAATAACCAGAGCCTTCATATGAGAGAGACTTTGCTTCTCAAGTTAGAATAACATTAATCCAAACACAGACTAATAAAGTATAGTTATGTTTATATTGCAAAAGATAATGTAACATCTAAATATATTCAGACTTTTTTATTTAGCCAGAATTTAGTTAGAAATTATTCTCTTTTAGAACCAGTCCTAACGGAGAAGGCAATGGCACCCCACTCCAGTACTCTTGCCTGGAAAATCCCATGGACAGAGGAGCCTGGTAGGCAGCAGTCCATGGGGTCACTAAGAGTCGGACACTACTGAGTGACTTCACTTTCACTTTTCACTTTCTTGCATTGGAGAAGGAAATGGCAACACACTCCAGTGTTCTTGCCTGAAGAATCCCATGGACAGAGGAGCCTGGTAGGTTACAGTCCATGGGATCACAAACAGTTGGACACAACTGAAGCAACTTAGCACACACACACATGCCCAGTTCATTTCACAGTCGCTCAGTTGTGTCTGACTCTTTGCATGCCAGGCTTCCCTGTCCATCACCAACTCCCAGAGCCTGTTCAAACTCATGTCCATAGAGTCGGTGGACATCCAGCAATCCAATCATCTCATCCTCTGTCTTCCCCTTCTCCTCCCATCATCAATCTTTCCCAGCATTAGGGTCTTCTCTAAGGAGTCAGTTTGTCGCATCAGGTAGCCAAAGTATTGAAGTTTCAGCTTCAGCATCAGTCCTTCCAATGAATATTCAGGACTGATTTCCTTTAGGATGGACTGGTTTGATCTCCTTGCAGTCCAAGGGACTCTCAAGAGTCTTCAACACCACAGTTCAAAAGCATCAATTCTTTGGCACTCAGCTTTCTTTATAGTCCAACTCTCACATCCATAAATGACTACTGGAAAAACCATAGCTTTGACTAGATGGACCTTTGTTGGCAAAGTAATGTCTCTGCTTTTTAATATGCTGTCTAGGTTGGTCATAACTTTTCTTTCATGAAGCAAGTGTCTTTTAATTTCATGGCTGCAGTCACAATCTACAGTGATTTGGGAGCCCCCCAAAATAAAATCTGTTACGGTTTCCATTGTTTCCCCAATTTGCCAGGAAGTGATGGGACGGGATACCACGATCTTAGTTTTTTGAATGTTGAGTTTTAAGTCAGCTTTTTCACTCTCCTCTTTCACTTTCATCAAGAGGCTCTTTAGTTCTTCTTCGCTTTCTTCCATAAGGGTGCATGCAAACTGTTTTAAAATATTGGAAGATCTGATGACTTCTAGCCCCAGTTTTCCAATGATGCAAAGAAAGCTTCTGAATTTCTGCTCTTTCTCTAAAAAGAATACTTTGGCCAGCAGAAAAATAGTTTTTGTTTTTTTTCAACCAGTTCCTTGTATTGGTCATAGACACCTTTTGACGTTTTATGTTTCTTGTATTACAGGTTTCACTTTTTATTTTTAATGTAAATTATATAATGTGTTTCACTTTGGGAGTCACGACACAGGCGACAGCAGGGCACCAGGCTTTGTGTAATCAGTGTTTTCCTTTATGAGTCCTTATAACCTCTTGGACTGTGCTTACTTTGTCATCACTAGGGTGATGTTTTTTAATGTTTGAGGTTCTTCTCTGAAACCAATCTGTTGCTAGATTTTTCTGGAACACATAATGATATGGACACGAATATATTATGGAGAAATGGTCTTTCTCACTCAATTTATTGCCTTGCTGGTAAAGATGGGATTTAAAAAAAATTACTTGGTGGGTCAGTCTGGATATGATTTCAAAAAACTTCAAACCATTGAAAGGCCTGTAGCATGTCCAAGTACGGTTACGCTGCCTTTTATGGAATGCATGCTTGTGCCCTTGAAATGCCAGTCTTGGAATACCCCCACTGAAGCGTCATCGGTGCCCAGGGCCCCGCAGCAACTGGCTGGCTCAGCATGGCTGCCCTGGTTTTAGCCCTGACGGTGACTGCAGGGTGACGTGGGTGGATGTCTGTGGAGGGTGCAGAGAGACGCCGAGGTGCTGGACATCTCCATCCTTCTCAGTGACGGCTTAGACAGGTAGTTTGAGGTTGCAGGGAGGGCCTGACATTGCAAACTTTGATGGGATCACTGACTCTTGTCTGTCCTTCCAGTAGCGGGACTCCATTGCCAGTCCTGGGGATGGAGCGCTCCCCCTGCTGGCCACAAGAGGGACTGCACTGCACAGGAGGACAGTCGCACATCTCTTTCTGGTCCCCACCTGGGTCCCTTATCTCCACCCACCTGCGAAGGGAGAAGGCCCACTTGTGTCCAGTTGCCGATGGGTGTGTTCCCCTTCCCGGTATTACCTCTCAGAAACTTAGGGGGTTCTAGGGTACTTCTCTGTTGAGCACAATTCTCTGTCGTGGCTCGAGCCAGACTTTTAGAAGTTCTTAGCTTTCTTTTGCTTTTGATGAGAAGACTCACAGAGGATTTTCTCTTGGGTTCATCCAGAAGGAATGTGTGGAAAGGGAAAATGTCAGCTCCTCAGCAAACATTTTAGAATGGGGTGAGCGAGAGGACTGCTTCGGAGCACAACAGGGCCGTTCTGCTGAAAGCTTGGCATATCTGGTGTCTAAGACCCTTGACCTTGGATTTCCTCTATGATGTCATGGGCTCGTAACCACCCAGGGACTGGGGTACAAAAACCTTTTGTGTCAGATTTGGTTCCTGGTGTGGGCGGTTCGGCAGGGACACAGAAAGATTTGAGGAGAGTCAGCGGGTACCCCGATGGAGTGGGTGGGCAGCTGGGTTTTCCATGGGCTCCACTGATGGGTCACCCTAATGGTCTTCTCTCCTTGGGGAACGTCTCAGAGTGAGTGATTCAAAACGTGTGTAGCTGGAACACTCACCCCCTCGAGGGCTGAGCCAAGAGCCTGCAGCTGCTCGGGCTCAGTTTTGTAGGGAAGGGAAAGGAAGGTCCATCTTGTCTCTAGGCTGGCTTAACACAGGGGCTCTGAGCCCGCCAGACAGAGCAGTTCCCAGAAACTTCCCGCCCTGGGAGCAGCCCTAACAGGGAGACAGTAAGCGTGTAAAAGGGGCTGCACATCCCGGGGCCCAGCCCTGCCCCTTTCCTGACAGACACCGCCAGGGAAGGTTGCACAGTTCCTTTTCCTGAAGACCCACTAGACCAAGAGTGACCATCGCCAGCCAAGTTGGATGAACAGAGAATCTGAAACCGAGAGCTCCTTTTTATTTATTTACATTCTCCTTGCTCCTAAAAGAACTTAAGTGGACAGAGATGAAAAGGCTTACTTAATAATAAACCAGAGGCAGAGCTGGAATTAACTTCTAAGACATTGTTTTCAGAGGAAATACTTTCCCCCCTCCTTTCAACCCGAGGGACATACCTACAAGCAGAAGGATTCCTCACTAGCGAGCTGTTTCAAGGAGCCAGTCATCCCAATTCTCTTTGTTTCTACGAGGCTCAGATTAAAGGGAATCTTGTCTGAATGCTTCGTGCAGGCCAGGGTGCTTCTTTACTGTCTGAATAATGAGAAGTATTTCCTTTTCCTCTCTCCATTGTATTTGTGTGCCTTTTGTATCTCCCTTCAGTTCAGACACAACTTGGAACATCGTAAGGAGCCCTTCTGGGGACGTGTAGAGGCTGGTGTTTGCCGAGTGCCCTTTGGGGTCACCAAGGAGTGGATATGACCAGTCAGTGCCTCCAGGGTAGCTCAGGCCTTTGAACCAGCTTGCACCGTCCATTCTTACCTTTCTGGGCTTCCACTGATCATTCTTGAGGCTTCCCTGGTGGCTCAGATGGTAAAGCGTCTGCCTGCAATGCAGGAGACCCGGGTTCGATTTCTGGATCGGGAAAATCCCCTGGAGAAGGAAATGGCAATCCACTCCAGCATTCTTGCCTGGAAAATCCCATGGACGGAGGAGCCTGATAGGCTACAGTCTATGGGGTCGCAAAGAGTTGGACACGACTGAGCAACTTCACTTTCCTTTCCTTTCCTTTCTGATCTTTCTAGAATATGCTTACCTTGGTCTCTAGGGTATACTCTTGGGAAAAGCCTGCCCAGGTTTCTGTCTGTCTTCAGCATATAAACACAGGGTGCAGAAACACCAGCTGAAGCCACCTCACATTCCCTCTTCTATCTGGGCAACCACCTTCCTCCTGCCTGTTCAGCCTTCTGCAGAACGCAGAGCACCCCAGACCTCGCTGGTCGGAGCTCAGGAAGGGTTAATGAGTGGTGGTGGCTCCAGGCAGTGTCCGCCCCCGCCCCTTGGAATAAGGACCCAGAGACCAGCGCAAAGGTCCCGAGGCAACTGAAAGTGGAACTCCCAGGAGCCAGCAGGTCTGCCTGCCCCAGTGTTCCTGAGGACAAGTCAGAGCTGTGCCCTTACAAGGTCATCAGAAGCCCTTCATTGCTGAGCTCAGGGGAGGAGGGTGGAGAGACTTAAGGACTGCTCCTAAAGCAGAGAATCCTTTACGATGCGGGAAAACAGCAGCCAAGAAGCCAGGCCAGCCCCTCTTGAGGGCTTGAGCTCGCTATTTAAGGATCCCTAGGGATGCCAGCCACTAAACAAACAGCAGCCTTCTGAGGAGATTCCCCAGGCCCCAGCCTGCACCCTGGGGGGCCCTGCCAGCTCTGAGCCCCAGCAGCGGGAACATATCCTAGTGGCTGCCTTAGCAGCGGGCCCCCAACTGTACCGTCCCAGGGACGGCCTCGGCTTGCGGGTCCTGTCTGTCACCACCCAGCTGTGGACCTTCAGGCTTCCCAGAGGTCCAGCCTCTCGGATGGGGAACGATGCTGAGCCCATCTTTGCTCACACTGGGGTCGTGCTGGCTCTGAGCGGCTGGAAGGGTGAGGGGTCAAGGTGGGGCCAGCTTCCTGGAGTTCCGTCAGCGACGCGCTCAGGGCCCTCCACCTACATCTGTTTATTGTCTCGATCTGATCTATTCATTCTTGCTTTAATGCTGTCCGTCCTTCAGCTGTGTTTCCTGCACATCACCCTTCTCAATGTTCTGTCTTAGCTTCTCAGGGATGGGGGCTGTGTCTCCCCTCCTCCCTTTGTATTCACTCAGTAGAATTCTCCCCCTCTCTCTCCCTCTTTTTCTCTCAATTACTCATTCAGCAGCTATTTACTGACAGCCCACAATGTGCCAACTGTTGTGTTGGGAGGGCAGGGAGGAAACAAGGGGGCAGCTGTTTTGAGGAGTCTGGTGTCACAGATGGACAGTCTTCCCAGCACTCACTTTTATCTGCAAGCCTGTTTCAAGAATCTGCCACGCGGGCAGGCTTAGCTGGGTATGACCCAAGAGTGACGGAACAGAAAAAGCTCCTGCAGAGCTTTTTCAGAGACGTGGGGCTGAGTTGGACCGTCCAGTGAATGCACAAATATGTCATCACATTCTCTCTATCGACGCTGGGAAGGCAGGGGTCGGGGTGCCGGCTTGAAAGGACAGAGGAGCGAGTGAACCCAGGACGGAAGGACGAGGAGGGGGCAGCAGGCACGCCTACTGTGGGACAGAGCATCCATCAAGGGAACGGCAGATGCAGAGGTCCTGGCAAGGGCAAGGGCTGGAAGAAATGACGACACTGCCGTGTCATGAGTGCCAGAAAAGTGTGTGTGTGCCACGTGAAAGAGGATCTCAGAGAAGGGGGCTGTTGTGTCTTTTTTTTTTTGTCACTTGCTTTCCCCCGAGTTGTACTGAGGTACAGTTGATATACAGCACTGTAGGTTTAAGGTGTGCAGTGTAATGTTTTTTAAATATTTATTTAAATTGTATTTTGTTTTTGATCGGAGGGTGATTGCAATATTGTGATGGTTTCTGCTGTGCATCCACATGGATAGGCCAGAGGCATGTCCCCTCCCTCTAGAGCCCACCTCCCATCCCATCCCACCCCTCTTGATTGTCCCAGGGGACTGGCTTTGGGTTCCCTGTGTTGCATACAACAAATTCCCACTGGCGATCTATGTTACATGTGGTAACATATGACCTTCTTGGCTTCTTTCCAGGATGTCCTCCCTTGTATTTCAAGTTACCCAGGTCCTTCGGGCCTCTTCCTCAGATCCCCTCTGTTCTCTGAAACGCCTTCTCACGTCACTGCAGCCCACGGTGCTTCGTTCTCTCTTAAAATCCAGCGGTAGTTCTGATTCGCACCCTTCCTCTGTCATTCACGAATCGTCCTTGTGTTCTTTCATCTTCTGAACTTCTCTCTAGGGTGTGTCAGGAGTTCTCTGCCCTGCGTGATAAGAAAATAGATGGAGGGACGTCCCTGGTGGTCCAGTGGGTAAGAGTCCACCTGCCAATGCAGGGGGCACATGTTCAATCCCTGTTCAGGGAACTGGGATCCCACGTGCTTCAGGGCAACCAGGTCCTTGCTCCTCAACTGTAGAAAGCCCAAGTGCCTCAACGAAGACCCAGCACAACCAAAAAAAATAATAGATGGAACCTGCCTTCACTGGAGGAAGGGAAAGAGACATGGAGTGGACTATAGTCGAGACAGGGACGCACTTACTCTATAAGTACGTTGAGGGCACTGCTAGCCTAGAGGACAGAAGGTCCACTCTCTTTAGAGGAGCCAGAAAATGTTTCAAAACAGAATATAGCGCATTAGCTGGGTTTTGAAGAATGACTAAGGACTTGTCAGATGAAACAGGGGCATAAGGCAGCAGGGAAGAACACCCCAGGTCTCGAGAACAGCAGTCGTGAAGTTCCAGAGGCTTAAGGCTTGATGTATGTGGATCAGAGCAGACAGGACATTTCGTATATGAAAAACATTCGTGTTTTATATAAAGTTGTAAAACACGTTGTTGTTTAGTTGCTCAGTCTTGGCCAACTCATTTGTGACCCAATGAATCGTAGCCCGCCAGGCTCCTCTGTCCATGGGATTCTCGAGGCAAGAATACTGGAGTGGGTTGCCATTTCTTCCTCCAGGAGATCTTCCCAATCCAGGGGTCAAACTCAAATCTCCTGCACTGCAGGCAGATTCTTTCCCACTGAGCCACTGGACTGCAAGGAGATCCAACCAGTCCATTCTGAAGGACATCAGCCCTGGGATTTCTTTGGAAGGAATGATGCTAAAGCTGAAACTCCAGTACTTTGGCCACCTCATGCGAAGAGTTGACTCATTGGAAAAGACTCTGATGCTGGGAGGGATTGGGGGCAGGAGGAGAAGGGGACAACAGAGGATGAGATGGCTGGATGGCATCTCTGACTCAATGGACGTGAGTCTGAGTGAACTCCGGGAGTTGGTGATGGACAGGGAGGCCTGGCGTGCTGCGATTCATGGGGTCGCAAAGAGTCGGACATGACTGAGGACTGAACTGAACTGAACCGAGGTGATAAAGTTCCTTGACATTTATCCAAGTCCCTTTACAGAGCAGGCACTCCATTATAACCCTGGGATTGTCCCCAGTGTGCAGTTTCCAAGCCAGGGGATGTGTAGACTCATGCAATGGGACATGACTGGCCTTGCTTTTGTGTTTGCCTAGACCAAGGATGCCCTTTTCACAATTCTGCATGACCTGCGACCCCAGGACCATTTCAATATCGTTGGGTTTTCCAACCGGATCAAAGTGTGGAAGGACCATTTGGTGTCAGTTACTCCCAATAGCATCAGAGATGGCAAAGTCTACATCCACCACATGTCGCCGAGCGGAGGTAAGTACGTCCTGCTTTGCCTGTTTGCTGAAACACGATACAGGGATTTGAAAGTTGACACTGATCATAGGAAAGGAGATAACAGGTGAGCACTTTCCCCGGGAGCTTGCTTCTCCTTTTCTGGGCACCGAACTAAGATGGTCAAATAAGTTACGGGGGAAATACCTGATAGGTTTTGGAGCCTTTCCTGGTTTATCTCACGGATCCCAAACAATGCAGCTCTTTTTGTAAACCGATTTTCGGGGCCAGGAGTGAAAGCCAAGTGGCTGATTCAGTGCTTTGTGTGCTTGAGTGTGAGAACCTTAAGGCAGCAGATGGAGCCGCCCCCCTGAGCTGTCGGTCCTCCTGGACTACGGTGGCCTGGGAGATGCTCTAGGTGGAAAGGCAGTGGAGCCGCCCCCCTGAGCTGTCGGTCCTCCTGGACTACGGTGGCCTGGGAGATGCTCTAGGTGGAAAGGCCTGGGAGATGCTCTAGGTGGAAAGGCAGTGGAGCCTTTGCAGCCTCGCCTGGGGGCGGTGCCAAGGTAAGGGCGCAGGCGAGGGGAAAGGCCAGAAAGAGCTCTGAGATGATCTGAGACTCAGGACAGCGTGTTACCACCTGTGCTGGCTGTCAGTGCCGTCAACCCTGGGCCCAGATCTTACTCCCACTGTCAACTCGTCCTGAGGACAGTGGGCGCCTGGCCGAAGCTCAGTATCGGCATGTTGACTGGACCTTTACCATCCTTCCTAGAGGCCCGTAGAGACACTGTCTCCTGGGGGATTCAGGTGATTCTGCTTTCGAGATCTGGAGACAGAAAACACCCAGTTCTGTCCATCCTCTTCTGTCTGAGTTTCTCATCACTCATGTTGGTTATTTTCCCTCCAAGGCAAAGCTCTGGTTTCCCAAATGACCTTTGTTTGGAACTTGATCTTGTGTGAATGGAATTTTGATTTATGGATACAATGGGATTTCCTACCAGTTTCCACAACAGTGTGATCTAGAAATTGTTTTACTGGTTGAAGCGAGAAATGAAAGTTTAGAGTTAATATTTTAGTGATGATCCTTGGAAGGAAGTTGGGAAGTCTCTGAGGAAAAAGACTTCCCTTAATCTTTGTTTAGCCTGTAGTTCCTGGAGCCAACTCAATGGAAAAGACCCTGATGCTGGGAAAGATTGAAGGCGGGAGGAGAAGGGGACGACAGGATCATATGGTGCATGGCATCACTGACTCAAAGGACATGAGTCTGAGCAAACTCCAGGAGATGGTGAAGGACAGGGAAGCCTGGCATGCTGCAGTCCCTGGGATTGCAAGGAGCTGGACACGACTTAGCGACTGAGCAACAACTTGGCATAGCTCCTGACATACAGCACCCACTTAAAGAATATGCATTAAAAGGAGTTTATTTTAAAGATGCTGCTTACTATTAGAATGCTATGTGTGTGCTGGGGAGAGCAGGATAAAGCTTTAGAAAACAGGTAATGCGTATTATGCCCTTTTGGAATCTAAATCTTAGAAACCACACTGGTTTCCTTTTTTTTTTTTGTCTCAGCATTTCATTAACCCAACCCTCTGCAGATGAACAGAAAATTAATGTTCTCTCCTCATCAGGAGATGAGCATGGATTTCTGAAGCCAGACTGCCTGGATTTAAATCCAGCCCCACCAGCTATGAGGCATTTAATCTCTCTCTACCTCCTTTTCTTCATCTGTATAATGAGGATAATGGACTTTTTTTTAGGATGAGTTAAAATATATTTAAAGTACTTAGAACAGTGGCCTCACACAGGAGGTCTTCTCTAGCTGTCAGATATGGCCATTTTGGGCTTCCCTGGTAGCTCAGCTGGTAAAGGATCCACCTGCAATGTGGGAGACCTGAGTTCGATCCCTGGGTTGGGAAGATCCCCCCGAGGAGGGCATGGCAGCCCACTCCAGCATTCCTGCCTGGAGAATCCCCATGGACAGTCTGGCAGGTTTTGCAAAGAGCTGGACACGACTGAGCGACTAAGCACACACACACATGGCCACTTTTACCCAAATAGTCCCTCTTGCTGGTGCACTGTGGCCCTTTAATATCCCTGGGGGAGCTCTCAGTGGGATGGTTGGGGCGGCTCCATGGGAACTCTCCCGTTGTTTTTTCACTTTTTGTTTTTATTTGGCTGCACCAGGACTTACTTGCATCACGAGGCATCGTTTAGTTGTGGTATGCCAACTCTTGGTGTTGGCATGTGGGATCTAGTTCACCACCCAGAGATTAAAGCGGGCCTCCTGCCTCGGGAGCCTGGAGTCTTAGCCTCTGGACCGCCGGGGAAGGCCCAGCCCCCGCTGCCCACCCCCGCTGTTAAGTGTGCAGGAGATGCCTCAGCTTAACAGAGATTCGATGCCAAGCCCTGCTGTGCCTGGCGTGAGAAAAGCTAAGCACATCCTTTGCCTGGGGCTGTCCCTGGCTTTGAGAGATTTGGCATCATCGCTTAAGTTCTGGATCAAAGAGGAAATAAACACCTGCCTTCTGGTCCACGTGCACACCTTCAGAGGCGATGAAGCTAGGTGAGGCATCCAGAGAGGCAAGCGGGCCGAACCCAGAGAAGTGCTGTGTGCTGTCTCAGCTGTAAGTTTCCCTTACGTGTGGACCATGTGTGCATCTTAGAACGAATTAGTGATGCGTTCGCACAGTCACAGACATCTATATTTTTAGCCAGAAATTCTGGAGGATGTGAAGCAATGGGGGAAATTTTCTGGTTCAATCAAATACGGTAGATTTTGCAGGGAGATTAAAAAGCACGCCAGTCAGGTGGCAGGATGGTGGTAGTGGGTACACAGCTTTATACATTTACTAAAAATCATTAACTGTGTACTGAAAATGAGTGAAATATTTGGTCTGTCAAGAAGACCACTTAAAAAACTAACCCCTGGGGTCAGAAAAAGGAAATGGGTGTTCATGTCTGCTATCAGAACTCTCGACTTTTCTTGGTAATAATAGAGCAGCTGCAACAGAGTTGAACGAAACTCTTAGGATCTAGAAGCTTCGTGTTGGCTGGGAGATTTAACTTCCACACGCCATCTATCTCACCTTACCCCAAGCAAAAAACCTGTCCAGCACCCGCGGCAGGCAGGGTCCCCTGACTTGAATCAGAGCGGCTAGTGACAAGCATGTCTGAATTAGAAATGGCAGCAGTGGTGGGAGGCATAAACTGGACAGCCTTCGCTTAGTGGGGTCCTTGTGGACAGGGGAGACCCTGAAGAGGCAGGAAGCCAGAAAGGCGATGCCAGCAATAAGAAAAAAATGAGTGAGTTCTCTAATCCTCGTCCTCCAGCCCCAGGCCATACATGACATCCCCACGAAGGTCTCCACATTCCCACCTCCACACTCGGTGCTCCCTGCTTCCCTTTGGGGTGCATTCTTTCTCCAAGTCCCTGCACCCAACACCCTCCTGCCTTTGCAAAGCAATTCTCCGAAAGAGGTGCAGGTCGGCCATGCTAAGGGAATGGAGACCCCTAAGCTGAGGCACCATCAGAGACCCTCATGTGTGCTCAGTCACTCAGTCTTTGTCCTGCCCTGTGACCCCGTGGACTGTAGCCCACCAGGCTCCTCTTTCCATGGAGTTCTCCAGGCAAGAATACTGGAGTGGGTTGCCGTTTCCTCCTTTAGGGGATCTTCCTGAATCAGGGATCAAACCCATGTCTCCTGCATTGCAGGCAGATTCTTTTTTTTTTTTTTTAATTTTAATTGGAGGCTAATTACTCTACAATATTGTAGTGGTTTTGCCATACACCGACATGAATCAGCCATGGGTGTACATGTGTTCCCCATCCTGAACCCCCTCCCACCTCCCTCCCCGTCCCACCCGTCAGGGTAATCTCAGTGCACCGGCCCTGAGCACCCTGTCTCATGCATCGAACCTGGACTGGCGATCTGTTTCACATATTATAATATACATGTTTCAGTGCCACTCTCTCAAATCATCCCACCCTCGCTTTCTCCCACAGAGTCCAAAAGTCTGTTCTTTACATCTGTGTCTCTTTTGCTGTTTCATGTATAGGGTCATCGTTACCATCTTTCTAAATTCCATATATATGCGTTAATATACTGTCTTGGTATTTTTCTTTCTGACTTACTTCACTCTGTATAATAGGCTCCAGTTTCATCCACCTCATTAGAACTGATTCAAATGCATTCTTTTTAATGGCTGAGTAATATTCCATGGTGTATATGTACCACAGCTTTCTTATCCATTTGTCTGCTGATGGACATCTAGGTTGCTTCCGTGTCCCGGCTATTATAAAGAGTGTGCAGGCGGATTCTTTACCCACTGAGCCACCTGGGACGCCCATCAGACACGTTCAGGACGAGGTTATATAACTCTGCACCTTTCCTGTGCATCTGCGGAGTTTCTAGGCTGCCTGTGTGGCCTGGAGTGAGTGCAGGGGGCTGCTCTCCCCACCTGTCAGCCCTGCAGGTGCATGGGAGGGGTGTGAAGATGTGTCCAGGTGAGGGAGGCAGCGAGCCTCCAGCATCGTGTTCTGTGTCCCGCAGGCACGGACATCAACGGGGCCCTGCAGAGGGGCATCCAGCTGCTCAACGACTACGTGGCCCACAACGACATTGAGGACCGAAGCGTGTCCCTCGTGGTCTTCCTGACGGACGGGAAGCCCACTGTCGGGGAGACCCACACCCTCAAGATCCTCAACAACACCCGGGAGGCCGCCCGGGGCCGTGTCTGCATCTTCACTGTGGGCATCGGGGCCGACGTGGACTTCAAGCTGCTGGAGAAGCTGTCCCTGGAGAACTGCGGGCTCACGCGGCGAGTCCACGAAGACCACGACGCCCGCGCCCAGCTCATCGGGTCCGTGGTCTGCCTGTGTCCTCAGGGCGAGGGGAGGGCAGGGGTAGGCTCAGTGGGAGGCCTGGACGTGAGGCTGGACCCCGAATCTGATCTATGCGTCTTAAAATCAGGCTGATCTGGGTTCACATTCTGGCCCTGCCTCATGTCTTCAGGCCTTAAGACCCTCTGTGCCTCAGCCTTCTCTCCTGTGACAGGAGGATTCTGGCCGGATGATAGAATTTAATGAGAAAAACCACGTGACGTATTGGCAGGACTGTTAGGGATTCTTAAAATTATATTCTGTGAAGACTTGTTAAGATGGATTAGGCTAGGTAAGAAGGAGTATGCATAGTCACGGAATATGCAGCAGTGTCTATACCCGTCTGAAGGTCAGTGTCTTCCAGCATCTAAATACTGAAGGTGGATTACCCTCATTCACACTGTGTTACTCCAGAAGCAAAACTGAGACCAGTGGGTGGAACTTGCAGAAAGGAAAATTGTGATTTACTGCCAGAAGCTCCCTGGTCCTCCTCAGAGCAGTGGACAAGAGACGAGGGAGCTTGTGGAGTAGTGAGTTCCCCATCACCAGTGGTATTCAAGCCTCTGCTGCATGGCCTCCTGTCTGAAATGTTCTGGGTGGAATGTTGGACTTGGCTGCTTCTAAGATCAGAACTGCCTCCCCAACAGCCCATGGTTTCCTCTAAGCCCTGTCCTGCTTGCCGCCTGGGCAGTCCCTGATTCTCCCCCTCCATTCCTCCTCTCCAGGTTCTACGATGAGATCAGGACCCCACTCCTCTCCGACATCCGCGTGGATTATCCTCCCAGCTTGGTGGAGCGTGCCACCAGGACACTGTTCCCCAACTATTTCAACGGCTCGGAGATCGTAATCGCAGGGAAGCTGGTGGACAGGGCAATGGACCGGCTGCACGTGGAGGTCACGGCCAGCAACAGTAAGAAGTTTGTGGTGCTCAAGAAGGACGTGCCCGTGGAGCCCCGGAAGGTGGGGATCGACGTCTCGCAGAGCCCCAGGCCCAGGGGGCGCGGCCAGGAGGAGCCCAACCACCTGGAACGTCTCTGGAGCTACCTGACCCTGAAGGAGCTGCTGAGTGCCTGGCTGCAGAGCATCGAGGAGCCAGAAAGGGAGCGGCTGAGGCAGGAGGCCCAGGCTCTGGCCGTGAACCACCACTTCCTCATCCCTTTCACATCCATGACACTAAAGTCAGCACCGCGGACAGAGGCCCCAGAGGCCGCTTACGGCATGTCCAGCACGTCCATGGCCACTGGACCCGAAACGGTGATGCAGAGCCTGCGGGGCACACACCTGCAGCCAGGTGAGCGCATATGGGGCTCAGTGTGGGGACCCGCATGGCCCTTTCTGGCTGCTTTTTCAGGCCAAGGTCATCTCTTTTATTTTCTTGTGTCGTAATTTTTATAAACAATGTTCTATTCCTGCAGCTCCTAGCCAACAGTGGATTAGCTTGTGTGTGTGTTGTTATAAACCGTGGGTCACTATAGAGTTCAAGAAGGTAAAGTCAGTCTATCGATAAATCATCAATATTGAGTGCCTACAGGAAGGAACAGACAAGTAAACAAATATTCATTTTTAAGTGCCTTTCTATATATTTTTAAAAGATTTTATTTATTTTATTTTTTGGGCTGTGGTGGGTCTTCCCACTACAACTTCTTCTGGGTTTTCCCAGAAAACCATTGCTGCACATGGGTTTTCTCTAGTTGGGGAGAGTGGGGGCTCCTCTCCAGCTGCAGCGTGCAGGCTTGTTTGCAGTGGTTTCTCTTGGGGAGCACAGGCTCTAGGGCACACAGCCTTCAGTACTTGCCACACGTGGGCTCAGTAGTTGTGGCTCCTGGGCTCTGGAGCACAGGCTCAGGAGTTTAGCACATGAACTTAGTTGCTCCACGGCCTGGGGGATCCTTCCCAATCAGGGCTCAAAGCGGTTTCCCCTGCATTTCAAGTCTAATTTTTATCCAGGGGACCACCAGGGAAGCCCACCTTTCTATATTTTTAAATACTTCAGTTATGTAATTTGATGCATATGCTTGATTTTATATAGATAAAAATAAGTTATATGATAAAATTTTATAGGTAAAATAAAATGAAATTTTACTATATATTGTATTTTATTGTTTAGTCACTCAGTTGTGCCCAGCTCTTTGTGAGCCCATAGACTGCAGCATGCCAGGCTTCCCTGTCCTTCACTATCTCCCAGAGTTTGCTCAAACTCATGTTCATTGAGCCGGTGATGCCAGCCAACCATCTCATCCTCTGGCACCCCTTCTCCTCCTGCCCTCAATCTTTCCCAGCATCAGGGTCTTTTCCAATGAGTCAGCTCTTCTTATCAGGTGGCCAAAGTATTGGAGCTTCAGCATCAGTCCTTCCAATGAATGTTCAGGGTTGATTTCCTTTAGGATTGACTGGTTTGATCTCTTTGCTGTCCAGGGGACTCTCAAGAGTCTTCTCCAACACCACAATTTGAAAGCATCAATTCTTTGGCACTCAGCCTTCTTTATGGTCCAACTCTCTCACCTATACATGACTACTGGAAAAACAATAGCTTTGACTATACAGACCTTTTTCAACAAAGTGAAGTCTGCTTTTTAATACGTTGTCTAGGTTTATCATAGCCCGTGTCTTGTATATTTTATGAATGTTACTTCTCATGTTTTTATTAAAATTGTATTTTTAAAATTTTAATGATTTTGTTTACAATGAAATAAATGAAATTTTATTTTATTATAGATATTATTTAAATTATACAGGAGAAATTAAGTTCTTCTGTATAAGAGAATCCAGAGTTGAAACAGAAATTTTTTATTATCTGTCCCAGTGCCATTTTTCAGGGGAAATTAGTAGAAACAAGAACGAGAGGGACTTCCCTGGTGCTCCAGTGATTAAAAATCCGCTTTCCATGCGAAGAGCACAGGTTCAATCCCTGATCAGGAAACTAAGATTCCAACATGCCTCGAGGTGCAGCCAAAAAAAAAAAGAATGGGAAAACGGCAGGAAAAGTAATTCAACCAAAGCAAAGGGTTATATTTCAGTAATATCTGCTTGTGGAAAACAGCACTCTTTTCATATGTGACGTTTTTATTAGCTTCCTGCCAGGTTCACATGTCCTGAGGTGAGGGAACTGACGTGAACCCGGCCTCGCGCGATCCTCAGATTCTAAACTCTGAGAATCACCTGGGCGTCGTGGAGAGAGCACAACCTTAGGATCCAGACCATTTCAGCTCGTGGCTCCTCCTCGCCAGTTGTGGCCTGGGGCAGGCTTCTGAACTTCTCTGAGCTTCTGTTCTCTCACCTGTAAAATGTAGATAGTGGTGTCTTTCCTGAAGGGCTGTTGCAAGGATTAATGTGCAGCATCTTAAGTACAGAATGAGTGTTCTACACATGTTAGATACCCTCTCCCATGAGGAGTGCAGAACTAGAAATTTATCGAAAAGTGCAGAGCCTGATGTAGAGGTGAAAAATGCTACATTGCGTTTTTAGAAAGAGTGGAGCTTGTCTTGGCAAACCTAGAACAATATTCATTCTGGTGAAAAGGATGAATAAGTAAGTTGCATGGTGCTGTGAGTTCATGCCTCAAGATCTGTGCCACATCCAGGGAAAATGGGTTTGAGTAACATCTTGATTTGATGTTAGTAACTCAAATTTCTGCAGCTTCGGGAGATAGCAAACTCATAAACGACACAGGACTCAGAGAGCCAAGAACACATATGAGGAATAACCAACTGATTGAGCAAAAGGCTCGTTAGATGTAAAATTTTCCTGAAGCATCAGTTAGTACTCAGACAATTTCCTCCTTTTGTTTAAAGCTCTGATGATTTTTTAATTTTAAGATTTTTTTTGAGTGTCCGTGACAGTTTAAGGCTCCCAAAGCAGGCATCCAGACTGAGATGTCATTTCTCCCGTGTGGTTGACCTGATTCAGCCCATGTCCTGCTTATGAGGGGTCAGTTAGAGAAGGGAGCACTTAGAAACATTCAGATACTGTGATCTTCATTTTCTGGGTGCAAAGATCAATGAAACACAAGCATCAGAGGAGCATAATCTTGTTAATACAGACAGCTTGAAACAAGATATTAATTTTATTTTATTGACAGAAAGTAATTTACTTTTGGGTTATTTTTTAATATTTATTTTTGCTGCTGCTTTGTGAATTGTGTTTACACTCATGGCTCTAGACCTGGATTGCCATGATATCTTTTTCTTTTACATTTTTGTATCCTTTGGTTGTTGTAAAGTGCTATTTTATAAAAAAAAAAAAAAAGTTAAATAAAAGTTACCATCATAACCATTTTTCCATTCTTTTTTTAAATTGAAGTGTATTTGATTTACAATGTGGGGTTGCTTTCTGCTGAACAGCAAAGTGATTCGGTTATACATAGTTCAATCCAGTTCAGTCGCACATATACATTCTTTATTTTTAGTCTTTTCCGTGATGGTTTATTATAGGATATTGAATATAGTTCTCTGTGCTATTCGGTAGGGCCTTGTTGCTTTTCCATTTTATTTGTAAAAGCTTACATTTGCTTTTACAACCTCCCACCATCCCTCCCCCGACCCCCTCCCTCTTGGCACCCCCCATTCTGGCCTCTACATTGTAACCATTTTTAAGTGTACAGCTCAGTAGTGTCCAGTATATTCACATCATTGTGAGACAGATCTCCAGAACTTTTTCATCTTGCAAATCTAAAACTCTGTCCTCATTAAACAATTCTACTTTCCCCTTCCCCCATAACTATAGAATATTTTCTGCATTTTTTTCCTATCATATGCACAGAAATCACAGGCAAGAAGAATATTATTTAATTTATAAAGAAATAAAATAGTTTCCCCTCCTTATGTTACACCTTCCCTCTGTGTTGGGAGGCCAAGCTCCTCCTGTAAAACCAATGTTTTTAAATGGTCACAAATGTATGTGAAAGCTGTATTTGACTCATCTCAACTCTCTATACCTCTCACTTCCTCCTCTTTAATAAATAACAATGGTGGGTCTCTTCTTTCTCCTCTCTAGGACCTGCTGTCAAGAAACCATACAACCCAAGGATTAAAATCTCCAAAACATCAGGTAAAGGAAAGAATAAGCTTGTGTGTGATTGAGAGTTGAGATATTTAGGACTAAGATGACCAGGAATTCCCTGAAGCCAGTTAGATCACCTCATAGAACAAGATGTGAGGACCTATATTTATAGGTCAAGTCTGCAGCCTGGGGGCAGTTCTCAAAATCCCGATTGTCATTACACCATCACCTAAACTCCACAGATAACACAGTCCTTAGGACCCTAGCAGGAGCCCTGGTAGAAGGATGGATTGGACAGAGGCATGCGTTCATTATGACTGAGTTGAAAAGACATTTGTTTTTAGAGATCTGAAGTATGCTCGCGTCCAGCTTCTGGTGTTACAGTTATCTGCCACAGTGCACACTTTTTAAACATTATTATTCTATTATTTTCATAATCCTTGGCTTTAGAAGGAAAGAGCAGATAACGATACCATAAAATTTCCCTTGGCCAGCTTTCTGGGATTACAATAAAAATCTGGATGGAATAATGACCCACTGGCTGGGTTTTATTCTTCAAATGTACACATCTGCCTTTGTAAGCCTTCCTTATTGCCCTGCTGCTGATGTACTGGGCATGCGGGTTCACAGAGCCAGGGAGTCTGGAGATTAGCTCTGGGTAGAGGAAACACATCGTCCCCGGTGGGTAGGGTGTCATTCCTTTGAGCACACACGCGTTATGGAATGCAAGAAAACTTTCCTCTTGGATACTGAGCAGAGTAATGACTTCCAGACCTCTCCTCTCCTCTTTTGGAGCAAGCAACATCTTCCCTTGTAAAGGAATTTGGAAGATTTGAGTACAAATGATGTGGTATGAGCACAAGACACTCTCAGAGAATCGTCACGTAGTTATATGTGTGCCCACAGAGCACCAAAAGTATGCACTTTTATCTCCACTGGTTGTCATCTTCTCATCTACAGAAGACCAGTACCTTGTATGTCTTTATTACATTGTCCTTCACTCGATGCTTAAGGCAGTTTACAGTGAGATCAACCAGATTCTTTCAGAGGCCCCTCTAAGTCAGGCTGGGAACAGAAGGGGTTTCTCAGCAGCTCCTCCAAGACCCTTAACTGGCTCATAGCTTGAAAACACTGAACTCCTGGTCCACCACCCCTCACCATATACGAATGGTGGAATATATACGTATACAGGAAACTCAGTCCTGTACATGCATACATGTGTACACATGAAGTAGAGGGGAATTCGGAAACATGTTGTGTTTGGTGTAGAGAGAGAAACGAACCCTCCACTCTTGTGGGAAAAGAGAACTGATGTAGACTCTTGGGAAATAGTTTGTACAGTGAGAGGCAAGACCGTCCGTCTGTAGCAGAGGTGAAAATGAGGGAACAGGCGAGGAGCAGGGGCCAGCCAAGCTTTGTGGTCTTATCTGCGGACAGAATTTTGAGAACAGTAAAGTCAGTGGAACCCAGAGGAGGAGTTGCCATGGTCACTGCTGACTGGCCTCCTGCTGACTGTGTCCTTCACTTGTCACCAGCTCTAAACTGGGCTCAGTCATTGCCACTCACGCAAGGGCTCTGTCCGACTGGCTCTGGGAACGTCTCTAGGGCCGTGGCTCTCCAGAGACAGGACAGGAAGTTCTTATCCACATCACTTAACTAGGCTGGCCTAAGCGTGACAGAAGGGGTTAGGAGCAGCCACAGAGGGAATTGAAGAATGTGGACTCAGTCGTCGTGGGGGTGTAGGCTGAGGCCCCGCTTACCCCTGCAGCTCAGTTGACTGCAGTGTCATCACAGGAGCGTTGGATTTGAATTTAGGGGACCTGCATTCAAATATTTACTTTCCACAAGCTACCTGTGTAACCGCTGCATCGCTTCATCTCCCAGGCATCTTCCTCATGTTGACACGGAGTAAGTCAACAACACAAGAGAAAATACGAAAAGAGTGCTTACACAGGGAAGGTGCCCAATAAATGTCTCTTCTTTCTTTTCTCTCCCGTTCTTGCCCTGGCCTGGCAGCGGATGGAGACCCCCACTTTGTCGTGGATTTCCCCTTGAGCAACCTCACGGTCTGTTTCAACATCGATGGAGAACCTGGGCACATCCTGAGGCTGGTCTCTGATCATGCGGACTCTGGTGAGTTCTGCCTAGAAAGTAGAAGATCTTGCGTTTGTGGACTAGAAATAAATAAATCCTAATATTTGCATTTTACCCCACTCCTCATGGTGTCATGGCATCTGGTCCCATCACTTCATGGCAAATACATGGGGAAACAGTGGAAACAGTGACAAACTTTGTTTGGGGGCTCCCAAATCACCACAGCTGGTGACTGTGGCCATGAAATTAAAAGACGCTTGCTCCTTGGAAGAAAAGCTACGACCAACCAAGACAGTATATTAAAAAGCAGAGACATTATTTTGCCAACAAAGGTCTGTCTAGTCAAAGCTATGGTTTTTCCAGTAGCCATGTATGGATGCGAGAATTGGACTATAAAGAAAGCTGAGCACCAAAGAATTGATGCTTTTGAACTGTGGTGTTGGAGAAGACTCTTGAGAGTCCCTTGGACGGCAAGGAGATCAAACCAGTCCATCCTAAAGGAATTGAGTCCTGAATATTCATTGGAAGGACTGATGCTGAAGCTGAAACTCCAATACTTTGGCCACCTGATGGGAAGAGCCGACTCATTTGAAAAGACCCTGATGCTGGGAAAGATTGAGGGCAGGAGGAGAAGGGGACGACAGAGGATGAGATGGTTGGATGGCATCACTGACTCAATGAACATGAGTTTGAGTAAACTCTGGGAGTTGGTGATGGACAGGGAGGCCTGGCGTGCTGCAGTCCATGCAGTCGCAAAGAGTCGGACACGACTGAGTGACTGAACTGAACCGAATCTTTGCATTTTACCCCACTGCTCATGGTGTCCCGGGGTCTTCAAATCAGGAGTAGTGGAAACTAGTGGATCAGAAATACTGTGTCAGGGCCACATGAGAGTTTTTGGAACAAAAGCGGACAAACATGTCAACCCCCTTTTATTTTCTATTTTTTAACTTTTTTTTCACTTTTAAATTTTTATCAGAGTATAGTTGATTTACAATGCTGTTTTAGTTTCAAGTGTACAGCAACATGAATCAGTTCTACATATACATATATCCACTCTTTTTCTCTTTTAGATGCTTTTCCCATATGTTGTTGTTCAGTCACTAAGTCGTGCCTGTCCTTCATTATCTCCCAGAGCTTGCTCAAACTCATATTCACTGAGTTGGTAACGCCATCCAACCATCTCATCCTCTGTCATCCCCTTCTCCTCCTGCCCTCAATCTTTCCCAGCATCAGGGCCTTTTCCAATGAGTCAGCTCTTCCCATCAGGTGGCCAAAGTATTGGAGCTTCAGCTTTAGTAGCAGTCCTTCCGATGAATATTCAGGGTTGATTTGCTTTCTGATTGACTGGTTGGATCTCCTTGCAGTCCAAGGGACTCTCAAGAGTCTTCTCCAGCACCACAGTTCAAAAGCATCAATTCTTTGGTGCCTAGCCTACTTTGGGCTTCTGTTTCCCATATAGGTCATTACAGATTATTGAGCAGAGTTCCCTGTCCCTGTGCTCTGCAATAGGTCCTTGTTGATTATCTGTTTTATATATAGTAGTGTGTATATTTTACATCAGCTTCTTCTACCCAGGACATTGGTCAAAAATCAGTTACACCTTCATGCATGTGTTCATTCATTCACTACGCACTGAGTGGTCCCTGCATGAGAGCAGAAGTTCTTGGTTCTAGAAACACAGGAGAAGGAAATTCTAACGAGATCCCTTCATGTGGCAGTGGGGGCAGTTTGTCTAACCGCTGCTCTCTTCCCCTCTGCCTTTGAGGTGTGACGGTGAACGGAGAGTTGATTGGGGCCCCTGCTCCTCCAAACGGCCACAAGAAACAGCGCACGTACTTCCGTACCATCACCATCCTCGTCAACAAGCCGGAGAGATCTTACCTGGAGATCACACCCAGCAGGGTCATCGTGGATGGTGGGGACAGACTGGTCCTCCCCTGCAACCAGAGCGCGGTTGTGGGGCGCCGGGGGCTGGAGGTGTCCGTGTCTGCCAATGCCAGTGTCACCGTCAGCATCCAGGGCACCGTGGCCTTTGTCGTCCTCCTCCACCTCTACAAAAAGCCAGCCCCTTACCAGCGCAACCACCTGGGCTTCTACATCGCCAACGGCCAAGGCCTCTCCAGCAACTGCCATGGCCTGTTAGGTAGGTGGCTGATTCCCATGCCCGTCACAGTTCGGTTTCCCAAGGTGAACCTGATGCTGTCCACGCCTTGACTTGGCTGAGAAATTCCACAGAAATGTGGTCTCCTTTTTAAATTTATATTTTGGCTGTGCTGGGTCTTTGGGCTTTTCTCTAGTGGCAAGCGGACGCTGCTCTCCAGTTGCGGCGTTGCTCAGGCTTCTCACTGTGGTGACTTCCCTCGCCGTGGAGCACGGGCCCTGGGCACGTGGGCTTCAGTAGTTGTCGAACATGGACTTGGTTGCACCGAGGCATGTGGGATCTTCCCAGACCACAGATCAAACCTGTGTTGCCTGCGTTGGCAGGAGGATTTTTAACCGCTGGAGCACTAGGGAAGTCCAGGAATGTGGTCTTTATGTAGCTTATGAAAAGCCTATTTCTTTCTCTCTCTTTTTTTTTTTTCTTTTTAACAGTTTTTTTGTGACTTGCCTGGTGGCTCAGACAGTAAAGAATCTGCCTGCAATGCAGGAGACCCAGGTTCAGTCCCTGGATTGGGAAGATCCCCTGGAGAAGGCAGTGGCTTCCCACTCCAGTAGTCTCACCTGGAGAATTCCATGGACAGAGTTGCCGCAAATGGCAAAATTTCGTTCTTTTTAATGGCTGAGTAGTATTCCATTGTATATACACCCCATTCTATTATATATACATCTTCTTTATCCATTCATCAGGTGATGGACACTCAGGTTGCTTGTCTATCTTGGCAGTTGTAAATAGTACTGCTGTGAACTTTGGGGTGCACGTATCTCTTCAAATTAGTGTGAAAAGTGCATTTCTTGTTTCATGACTACTTTGTAGAGTAGGAATGAACTTTACTAATTTTTACGCACCTTCAGGGAAAAGGAGCAAAGAAATGGGGCATCCTTCTCTTCATCCTTCTCTGGTTCTTTACTCTCAGGGAGACCATGCAAACACAGGGCAGCCCACGGCCCAGCACCCGGTGGGCCCGCTCTGCCTGGCTTCCCACCACGTGCCATTTCATGTGGGCCCTTTGCCCACAAGTAAGGAGGGAGCCGCTGCCAGGGCTGGGTTTAGAAAGCAGGATTTCCTGGCGCTCGAGCTGGATGTCTCAGTGCAGCCTGCCTGCCAAGTGTGAGCTCCTCTCATGGACGCAGAGCTCGGGTCCCTCGGCCTTTGTGATGTCCTAGCTTAACCTGGAGAATTCTGACACTGCTTCCCACACCCACTAAGTGCACGCACAGACGAGGTCCCCAGGCGGGAGGAGGGCGGGGAAGACTGGACCCTCCTTCTCTATTTGTTCACCCCCATCTCGTCCTCCTGCCTCAGTAGGAGACTGGGTATCTGTGTTTTTATTTTATAATTTTTAAATGTTTATTTTTGGCTGCGTTGGGTCTTCGTTGCTGCTTGGGCTTTTCTCTAGTTACAGTGAGCAGGGGCTACTCACTAGTTGCAGTGCTCAGGCTTCTGATTGCAATGGTTTCCCTTGTGGCCGAGCACAGGCTGTAGGGAGAGTGGGCTACGGGAGTTGCGGCTCCCGGGCTTTAGAGCACAGGCTCAATAGTTGTGGAGCACAGGCTTACTTGGTCCGAGGTATGTGGGATCTTCCTGGATCCGGGATTAAACCAATGTCTCCTGCATCGGCAGGCGGATTCTTTACCACTGAGCCACCAGGGAAGCCCCTGGTTTTGTTTATTTAAATATTTATTTAGCTGCACCAGGTCTTAATGGCAGCATTTGGGATCTAGTTCCCTGACCAGGGATCGACCCCAGGCTCCCTGCATTGGGAGCGCGGAGTCTTAGCTGCTAGACCACCAGGGATGCCCCCCGCCCCCCGGGAATCTGTTTGCAGGCGGGTCATCTTTCCTGTGTTGGCTCCCAGAAGTGGAGGCTGAGATGAGCCTCAGGTCTCTCCTCCCTACATCCCTCCGGACACTGGTGCAGGTGCCTCTGGGGGGGTCCAGCCCAGGATCGCAGGCCTCACCTTGACAATGATGTCATAATCTCCTTCCTCTGGGTCACACCTGGGCATATGTCGGTCACCAGCCCCCAAATCAAAATTAGATGTTGTTCAACCGCATTGCTTGCGCTTGACCTAGACCTGATGTCTTTTGTGCCCTCTCAGGTCAATTCCTGAACCAGGAGGCCAGACTCATAGGGCTCAGCAAGAGCCCTGCCCATCCTCCGGTTCCCGAGGCAGGAGAGAGGTCTGAGGCCGTCCTTGAGGTGAAAGGTCGCCAGGTCCCGGTGGTCTGGAAGCAGAGGAGGATCTACAACGGGGAGGAGCAGGTGGACTGCTGGTTTGCCCGGAACAACGCTGCCGGCCTGATCGACGGGGAGTACAAGGGCTACCTGGCGGCCCATCCTTTCGACTCCGAGACCGCCTTCGGCCCGGGCCTCTCCCAGGGACTCTGACAGCAGCAGCCGTGACGCAGGAGTGCATGGCAGGGGACCCCGTGGTCTGGTTCTTGGCTGGTAGCCAGCACCCTGACCTCAGCCCTAGTGGCGGGGAGGTCTGCCATCTGCTTGAAATGAGAGTGGGGTCAGGACCTTGAAGGGAGGATGGGATTTTCCCCCTCTCCTCCCCCTCCCTCATCTCCAGTAGTGAAAGATGGTGGCACCAAGGGACCAGTCACAGCTAAAAGCAAGTCTCTATCTTGTCCCAGCTGGCTTGTCCATCTCATCGCTGACCCTAAGGTGACTGATGAAGGAAGGTCTGGTCTGTTTTCTTTGTGGAAATGGCCAAGTTTGGGCACTCTTCTCTGCGCCTCATACTAATGCTTAGGGATCTCTCCTCCTAGCCTGGCTGCGTCCTCCAGACATGTGGCCAACCTCTGCCTCAGGGGAGCCTTTCCCTGGCCTCACCACCCCCTGGTATTGCACACAGCACGCAGACCGGATCATTGTAAACCACTTGACCTGGCTTTAGCAGAGGATTTTCTTCTGCCGTGATGTCTTGCCCTTGAAAATTTGTTTTCATTTAAAAAAAATCAATTCAAAATAGAAACGCTGCATTCCAGATACCAACATTCCTCTAACAGGCTCTGTAAACCCCTTGTCTTTTGCTGGTGAGATTCTATTTATTCCGGAAAGCTGATAATACACAGCGCGGCCCACGTGGGAGTATTTCACTGGCCCGTCTCGGAGCTGGAGTGCCGGCCAGCTGCATGATGAATCTTCCACTTGGCTCTTCCAGCCTGGTCCTGCTTCCAGCCTGGTTCGCTCGAGGTCCCCAGGAGGTGATGAGGCAGGCTCCGGCAGAACTGGGAGGGGGAGGGATTGGATCAGCACAGAGCCGACCTACAGGGATCAAACTCTCAGCAGGAAGTATGGACGATGGACTTACAGATCTAAGGGGCCCACATCCCAGACCGAGAGGCTGGAAGTCAGTATGAGCGAGGGGCTGGGGACAGATCTGATTCTGTCAGGACAGGTTACAATCAGGGGTTGGGGGTGATCTCAGAAGTCAGTGACGTCACCCTCCTCAGGGGAGCTGTGAAGCCTGCTGCGTCATCAAGGGGCTGGGAGGTGGGTAGTGGTCTTGGGATCTCTTTTCTTGCCCCCAGCTTGTGCTCTGCTTGGTCTTCTCTGGACCACAGAGGTCATCCTGTAAGTCTGACCCTCACAGCAGTTGGAGCACACATGGACACAGAGGGCCTGCCAGCCAACAGCGAGGGAGGAAAGACTTGGGTCAGAGAAATGGAATATCTTAATGGCAGACTGAATAGAATAAAGGCTTTTGTGCTGGTTTCATGGAGGTCCCGTCCAGGAGGGAGTGACTCTAGAACTTCCGTGCCATGTGGAAGCCGGAAGCACTTGGAGAGAAATCAGAGTTAAGAAAATTGTTTATCATCTTGGCCCTCCCGTGGGAAACATGTGAGCAGCAAATTGACCTGCCCGTGTTTCTGTGGACCAGGCGACTGCAGGAGGTGAAGGTAGTGCCGGGCTGAGCCGGGGGCTGGGGGCTGGGGGCGGTGGTCGGTTGTGTCTCAGAGTCTCCGTGCCTCTCCACTCTGGGAACCCACCAGACCAGAGCAGGCAGCTGTTATTTTTGACTCAACTCAGCTGCCTATTGTCGTGCCCGCGGTGTGAGCGCACCAGTCCAGGCTGCCGACAGCTGATTCCATATTTCAGAGGGAGAGAAGGAGCAGGAGGCGGGCCAGCAGGGGCCTGGGCAGGCTCTGCAGGGTCCTTCCTGTTCTGTAGACCTCAGCCCCAGCTGGGCAGACGACCCTGTGGCCCCAGGGTTGTGTTCCAGGCTCTGTGTTCCAGGCGTGGCCTCAGCTGCAGACAAGACGAGAAGCTATTCCTTCAGGACTAGCTACTACAATGAGACGCCCCTCCCTTACTCTCCTATTCAGGGGAAAAAAAAAAATCCATTTTGTAAAAGTATTAGGTTAAACTTTCATTTTAACATTTTTACTTTAGACATATCCCACTTTTCTTTCTTCTCTTCCATTGTATATTTTTTTTTTTTTTTTTGCAAAAAGTATGTACCAGGACATTTTCTGTTTCAGCCAGAGACTATGAGATTTATGGGCCCCCAACTCCACACCAAAGTCATACTTCAGGTTTTTTTTTCTTTTAAACTTGATTGAAAAAATGTCATATTTTCTGTTGGTCAGGTGTGTCGTGAAGAGCAAGATCTTTTCAAATAAACTTAAGCCCCCTATGTACAAACGAGTTCCATCCTGAGAGGGCATTTGTAAGTCCAGTTTGTTCATCAGTCCAGGTGAGTCCGACAAAGTTAGCCCAGGTACCCAACCTACATAGTCGGCTGTATAGGACTGTACTGTAATAGATTTATAATGCTTTTCATGCAAATAATACATAAAAAACAAACACAAAAAATAAAGCAACTATACTCCAATAAAATTAATTTTAAAACTAATTTTTAAAGAAATGAGACATTTTTAATCTTACAGAATAGTACCTTGAAAAGCACAGTAGTACAGCTGGCATACAGAAGCACGTGTGAATCTTTGAAGGCACACAAGCTCACAACTTGCAGGTCTGTATGTAGAGGACTTACTGTAAATGCAGTGGCAAGGAGGGATTCTGTTCTGGGGGGGACATGGAGGCAGGTGGGCGGTTTCCCCCACATCATACAAGACCTAGAGCAGGACCAGGCTGAGTCTCCAGAATGCATTCATTAGCTTCACAATATCGTTGTCTGGACAATCATTTATTGTCCTTGAGCATGTAAAAATAAGTTGGGGTCAGGGATACTCAATGAGCAGTTCAATGAGCTTGAGAAGTCTGTTGTGATAATGAGGGTTTAAACCTCAAGTTACGACATCACTAATGTCCATGAGTCCTAACTGTTGCTAGGCTGGGCTCTCTAGAAAGTATCCACCCCTGGGTTCCTAATCCCCACCCTCATCTGAAAAAGAGAGGCATCTCCATGTGTTGTCTTTAAGGGTCTCCAGTACTGTTGCCCGCAAAATCCCATGGATGGAGGAGCCTGGTAGGCTGCAGTCCATGGGGTCGCTAAGAGTCGAACACGACTGAGTGACTTCACTTTCAGTTTCCACTTGCATTGGAGAAGGAAATGGCAACCCACTCCAGTGTTCTTGCCTGGAGAATCTCATGGATGGAGAAGCCTGGTAGGCTGCAGTCCCTGGGGTCGCACAGAGTCGGACACGACTGAAGTGACTTAGTAGTAGTAGTAGATGTAGTTTCACATTCCCTGAATAAAACGGACTGAAGTTCTGTACTCATTAGATGCTTTTTCTTCTGTTTGCCTTTTCGCTGGTTTACTAGTTTAGGATCCAGGACATATGTGTCAGGAGGACAACCCTTCCTGAACCTCCATCACCCTGGGGAGCATTAGTGCTGGTCTCTGGAATGGGAGAGATCATCTCTGTTTCTATCAGATGACACATTAGATCCTTAGTTGAATCATGTGTCCCCGCAGGTGGACTAGGGACAGGTTTCGTTTTCTTTACATTTGAATCTTGACTGTGCTGAATGCTATGGGCAGAAAGTCTGTGTCCCTCCAAATTCATATGCTGAAGCCTAAATCAAACCCCAGGGTGATGGCACTAGGAGGTGGGGCGCTGGGGAAGGAAGGGGGGATGCTGGAGGGCGGGAGGACGGGGCCCTTGTGATGGGATTGGTGGCTGGTGGTTTAGTCGCTCAGTTGCGCCCGACCCTTGTGATCCCATGGACTGTAGCCCACCAGGCTCCTCTGTCCATGGGATTCTCCAGCCAAGGGTACTGGAGTGGGTTGCCATTTCCTTCTCCAGGGGATCTTCCCGGGCCAGGGATCGAACCTGAGTCTCTTGCATTGAAGACAGATTTTTTACCAGAGCCACCAGGGAAGCCCTTTGTGACGGGATTAGTGAGACATGAGATGATTTTTCTGTTCTCCACCCTGTGAGCACTAGAAGGAACACCTTCTAAAATCAAGAACTGGGCTCTCATCAGACACCGAGTCAGCTGGCACCTTGATCTTGGATTTCCCAGCCTCCAAAATTGGGAGAAATAAATGTCAGTTGTCTAAGCCACATTGTCTATGGCATTCTTTCTTTTTTTTTTTAAGATGTATTTGTTTATTTTTGGCTGTGCATGTTCTTCATTGCTGCGAGCAGGCTTTCTCTAGTTGTGGCAAGCGGGGTCTCCCTTCACTGTGGTGTGCGGGCTTCTCACCGTGGTAGTTTCTCTTGTTGCGGAGCACAGGGTCTGGGGCGTGTGGGCTTCAGTAGCTGCAGCTTGGGAGCTCTAGAGCACAGGCTCAGTAGTTGCGGTGCATGGGCTTCGTTGCTCTGAGGCATGTGGGATCTTCCCAGCTCGGGGATCGGACCGTGTCACCTGCATTGGCAGGTGGATCTTCAACCACTAGGGAAGCCCCTATGGTGTTCTTGATAGAGCAACCTGAGCTGACTGAGACGCTGACTCATTTAAGATGCGAATTCCTTTTCTTTCCTTCAAGCTGCCCTGAATGTATACAAACAATGTTATTACTAAATCCACAGGACTCTTGGAACCATTCATGCACGATCCAACTAAAGTAAACAGCAAATAAAACAACACAGCTAAGCAAACACTTAGAATTGTGACTTTAAATATTTATTCTGTTCAGTTTGAAATAACAAGTAGGGCACGAGCTAGTTCACCTTCAAGAAGCATTTTCCTTCCACAAAAAATTTGTAAAATTATAACATCTAAAAACAAACAACACCCTGGTGTATTTGTTTTGAGGGGAAATGACTAGAGAGAATAAAACTTGTTGATTCTAACCACACTGTTTGTAAGAATTTCTGAATTCCATAGAAATATATGTAAATCGAGCAAGTGACTTGACGCTGGAAGAATCATGTGGAAACAGGGCAACCTGCTATATGGAACAGCCAATGTATATCAGCCATCTCTGACCTTTTATAAAACAGTCAAATTCATAGAGAAGTGCCTTAAGCGTCAGTCCCTTACCTTCCAGGGGTGTGGGCATCCCAACCCTTTTATCGCCTTCTTGGGTCATTCGCCTGCCCAAATTGCCCATCACCTTGCTCAGTACTTCTAACACTGGCTCAGGGCATTTGTCGATTGTGGTTCTGGCATTGCTACCTCCAGTTCCTGAGGTCCTGCCAGATCTTGCTTAGATGTTAGATTCTGAATCCGAACCAGAGCAGACCTACCGAAGGAGTGAGACATCACTGGGAGGCTGTGTTAAACAGAAAACCAGCCAACTCCTTATCTCAAGCGCATGAAATCAACCTCTCCCAGCTTTGGCTCCGGCTTCGTCTCTAATGAAGGGACTGAACAAGGTAACATGCTCAGATCCCATAATCTTTATCTTCTGACGGCTTGGAAATCCTGCCAGAGAACTCTGCAGAGGCCCAGTTGTGAAGGGAGGAAGGAGGTGGGGAAAACATTCCAAAGATGGAGTGTATTCAGCTGCAAGGAAGAAGTGCATATTCAGAGGCTCCCACAGGAAATATCTTTTCTGTAATGTTAAGCAGCTGGGGACAGCTTATGACCTGAAGTCATCTTCATACTCCGTTCAGTTTCAGTCAGTTTTGACCGGTGCCCTGTAGATTCGGGAGTTACTGAGACCCCATGGTGGATGATGCTGGGTGAACCTGCAGACTCCTCTCTCCCTGCAGCCCTACTGGGTCTGTCTCCAGCCCTGCATCCTTCACTTGTGGCCCCAGGTATCGATGCACCGGGAAATCACAGAGTTCTGCCATAGGTCCCTTCAACCAGCCGGTTCCTGCTGGCCTTTAGCAAAACTTAATCTGTTTTCCTTGAAGCGCATCGGCCTCCATGGCGCCTGTGTTCTGCTTCAGCTTTCTAGACTTCCTCACTCCACAGTTCTCCACAGAAATTTGCCCCCTTTTATGCCAAGGAAACTGTATCGGGTGCTCCCTCCGTTATTGCTGTGTCTCATCACATCTCCATCTCCCCATGTAATGGTCCGCCTTCTTCTGGGCTCCATTCTTCTCGCTCCCTCCGCGCACTTGTCTCAGTGACTCCTTGTCTTTCTAGAATCTCTAGACTCTTACTCCCAGAGGCTCTTCCCTCTTGGGCACCCTTCCAGAAGTCTCCTCCAGTGCTTGTCGCTGGCCGGGCTCCGCGGGGCTTCCTGCTGGTCTCTTATTTCACTGTCAAGCTTGTGCTAGAGGTCAGTGTTTGAATCCTCTTTTATTAAGATTTTTTTTAAATTTGTTACAATATTACTTCTGTTTTGTGTTTTGGTTTTTTGGCCACGAGGCATGTGGGATCTTAGCCCTCCGACCAGGGATCCAACCTGCACCCCTGTGTTGGAAGACGAGGTCTTAACCACTGGACCACTGGGAAGTCCTGAACCCTCTTTTACACCTCCTGGAGTTCCCTTTCACTTTTCACTTTCATGCATCAGAGAAGGAAATGGCAACCCACTCCAGTGTTCTTGCCTGGAGAATCCAAGGGACGGGGGAGCCTGGTGGGCTGCCATCTCTGGGGTCGCACAGATTTGGACACGACTGAAGCGACTTAGCAGCAGCAGCAGCAGTCTGTTGCTTGTCATCAAATTTAACTTCTGTCTTCACCACATTCAGTAAACCTTGTCTTACATGTCACGTTACTGCTTCTGATGTCCAGTTCCTGTGATGGGTATCTCCAGACTCTCCCATGTGACCATGTCGACCTCTTCCTCTTTTTTAAAATGTTAGATCCCATTGTTTCTCTTAGCTGATTAGAATTTCTTCCTAGTCTCCTTTGCTACTTGTCTTTCCTCCTACCAACCTGTGGATGTTCCCCAAGGTCATACTGGTCCTTTTTAATTTTTTTTTCTGTTTTTTGGCCAAGCCATGTGGCTTTCTCTGACCAGCAATCAGACCCTTTGCAGTGGCCCTGCAGTGGACGTGCAGAGTCCTTAACCCCAGGACCACCAGGCAAGTCCCCATACTGGTCCTTTATAGTCCCCACTCCCCGTTCACAGTCTCACTTCTTGGTCTCAGCATCTGACCTGACGTGGAAATTGAGAACACTTCCCTTCTGTTATTCTGGCATCAGCTCAAATTCAGGAGTAAAAACAAACTTTCCATGTTCAAAGTGGTTGGTGGTTTAGTCACTAAGTCTTATCTGACTCTTTTCAACATGATGGACTGTAGCTCACCAGGCTCCTCCGTCCATGGGATTTCCCAGGCAAGAATACTTGAGTGGGTTGCCATTTCCTCCTCCAAGGGAGCTTCCCAACCCAGAGATTGAACCCACATCTGCATTGCAGGCAGATTCTTTACCAACTGGGCCATCAAGGAAGCCATATTCAAAGTGTCTGTATATATATTAGAGAGATTTGAGATTTGGAAGGACGGGAAGAAGTTCTGGCACAATATTTTAAAATTTTGATTGTTGCAAATAAAGGTGGAAAGGTCTATGTGTGTTCATGTGTGCGTGTGTGTGTGTGTGTGTGTGTGTCTTTGGTACATTTCCTAGACCAATTCAACATTTATTTTTATTGACACAGAGTTCTTCCTGAAAATTCTCTGTTAACCATATTATTTTTTCAAAACAACAGCTGTGTTTGTGTAAGAGAAGACTCCATGTCCTGATTGCTCACTGGGAATGTCTACATATAAAAAGATGAAAATCGCAGGTCCTAAGTTTATCAATGCATCAATTAAGTCACTTCATTGTAGTATAAGTACAAAATGCATCCTAAATGTGTATGATTTTTTGAAATGAATACACTTTGTTTGAAATGTATGGGGTGATGTAGAAAATACAGCATTGCAGATAACTTGAGTGTGAATAAATGTCTGTATGGTAGACACACACTGCTCCATCTGGGACATTTCCTGCCCAAAGTCTTCTCAGGCGCTAGGATCCTTCCTCCTGAAGATAACATAACCCATCTACCTGTTATGGAATGTTATAAAGGAAACAAACTTTCCAGGGGAGAGCAGAAACAGTATGTCTGAAGGCTCAGCTCCAACCTAAAGTGTATTTGCTTTTGGAAAAGGCTGGATTCTAGGAATATTCTATAAACTAAATGTTCTCCTAAGTTGGAAGTAACTATTTATCCTTTTGATCTCTTCACTGGCCTGGCCTAGAAAATTTAATAAGACTTTAAGACCTTGTGATGAAAATATAGGATAAAATTGTGTATATTATTGAAAGACAATAACACTTTAAATTGTTCCTGAAAATTTCCCAGAAGAGAAAATGCTTCAAAGCAAGTACATTCACTTATTCATTCGTTGGACTCATGGAAGTGGGCGCTAACCATATGGAGGGGACAGAGGGCCCTCCCTAGCCTGCCCTAGAGATAACTTTGTATGTAATTAGTTACAAACACAGGCAGCAGTCTGCCCTTAAAAGATTCAGGGAAAAAATGCGGGTGGAAAGGGGTTTAAAAAGAAGACACCTGGGTAGAAGAGGTGCTGGCATTCGATCTGGGTTGTACAGAACAGGTGAGGAAAGAAGGGGGAAACGTCTAGGAGTATTTTATACAATAACATTCATAATAAAAACATTATAAAGGCAAGGAAATAAATTGTGTAAAGGAACTAAAATTTCAGGGAGATGGCCTGACCAGCCCTCATCACAGCGCTAATATCTGGGCTTAGTCTGGATGCAGGAACTCTGCTCTTCTCATGATCCTGAGATGCTCTGGACCAATCGGGAGCAGCTTCCACAGACGGCCAGGACGCTGGACCACGGGAGCAGGATCCCACCTGTGTGTATCGGCTGAGCATCACAGGGCAAGAAGTAAGGCTGGGGAAGGGGGGCTCTTCTACATGTCTCTGAATGCTCTGGTTTCAAGGTTGCTTTTTCTCTCTAAAAGCCGGTGTCCCTTTCATGGAAAGGGCTTTTCACGGCTTTTGCCGCCGGTCTGGGCTTGAAGTGGGCTGGGAATTATATGGGCTGGAGATACAGGGTTGCTCCAAGTTCATCTTTCTCTCTGTTCTTTAGAAACGACATCTTAGAAAATATCTCGCAGTCAAGTAGCTCCCTGAAACAAATTGCCCTCTGTGCGAAGGTCATAGACACACATCTGGGGAGTTGGGGCGAGGAGAGCCCTCTGGAGAGGGGGTCCCGCCCCACCCCCCAGCCACTTAAATTGACAGAAATGGAGACAGGACTCATGTATACATCTGGTGGCTGTTAAATGTCACTCGTCTTCCTTGGGAGAGGCGCAGACAATGCAGCCCTTGACGTGATTAATGAGCCTGGTGGAGAGAGACTCAGGCTGAGGCGGTGGAAGCACTGGGAACCTCCCTTTTCTCTGTCAGACACTCAGCGGCATGCCCACAGAGGCGATAAGCAAGGCTGACACGCAGAGAGGAAGAAACCAAAGAGCCGACACAGACTCAGATCAGAGTCTGTGGCTGGAGAAGTAGACTGTGGGAGGTGCTCTCCTGGGAGTACTCCCCCGGCCCGGAGGTCAAAGACCTGGGAAGGAAGTCTCCCAGGTCCCTGCCCAACCTCACGTGCACATCCTTCATCAGGCGGATCACGTGGGCCATGAACAATTGGATGAGGCTCTCCGCAGGTCCTGCTGGCAAGCGCTGGCTTCTCTTTCCACCTCGCCCCCTCTTGCTTCTCTGCCCGTTGCCTGGGTTACTCCCCCCCACCCCCACCACACGGCCTGAGACCCATGAGGGCATTTAGGTCCTATCGCCACTGCCTGATCCGCTTGCCCATGCCCATCGTCACCCATAGCTGTTTCTGCTACGGGCACCTCCGTCCTAGAGTCCGGAGGACGAGTGGGGAAAGGCTGGAGAAGTGTGGCTGCAACTTGCCACTCATTAGAGAACCAAAAGCCTCTTGACAGGTCACAACAGCTAGATTTTTCTTTCATTTTACTTTTATGAATTTAAGGAAATGGCAACCCACTCCAGTGTTCTTGCCTGGAGAATCCCAGGGACGGGGGAGCCTGGTGGGCTGTCATCTATGGGGTCGCACAGAGTTGGACACGAGTAATGCGACTTAGCAGCAGCAGCAGCATTCACAGAAATTCGAAGTTGCATGTACAGGATGTTACCGCTTTCTAATAACAATAAAGATACTAAGAAACAATAGATAATTAGTAACAATATATTGTTACTAATAACAATAGATAATTAGTAACAATAGATAATACATAGTACAATAGATTATTAGTAACAATATCTATTGTTACTAATAACAATAGATACTAAGAACTGGCCATCTTTTCTTTAGATACTACTAAAGAACCATCATGGACGGAGGAGCCTGGTAGGCTTCAGTCCATGGGGTCGCAAAGAGTCGGACACGACTGAGCGACTTCACTTTCACTTTTCACTTTCATGCATTGGAGAAGGAAATGGCAACCCACTCCAGTGTTCTTGCCTGGAGAGTCCCACAGACGGGGGAGCCTGGTGGGCTGCCATCTATGGGTTGCGCAGAGTCGGACACGACTGAAGCAACTTAGCAGTAGCAGCAGCAGCAAAGGACCATCAGAGGACTTTCAGTGGCTTGAGACTTTGCTTTTCAGTGCAGGGGGTACGGGTTCAATCCCTGGTCGGGAAGCTAAGATCCCACATGCCTCGAGGCCAAAAACCAAAACATAAAACAAGCAATACTGTAAGAAATTCAATACAGACTTTTAAAATGGTCCACATTGGGGGAAAAAAAAAGACCTAAAAAAAGAAAACAGCCACCAAGGGCATATTAATTAATACCTCAGTTTACAGCTGTTATTAATGAAACGAGTGATGTATTATGTCATGTATATTCACATAGAAATCTGTCTAACATACATGCAATTAAAAACCAAGTGGATCAATAGCCTGTACAGAATAAGCCTACAGATCACACACCTTCATGTTTAACATCTTTGGAGTCAAGGGCACTTCTGAGCACGTGATCAAATAGGAAAGCTAAAATATGAAATCTGTTTCCCTCCCCCTCTCCAAAAAAAAAGAAGCTCACTTCTAGGTTAATGTTTTACTAAAGCTCTTCAAAGCAGAAGGCCGCTTGCAGTCACGTGCAAGTGTCAAACTCCAGTCAAGCCTGAGTGCCTGGTGCTCTGATTTCACCCTGATTCATCCAGGACGGGTCCTTAAATGACCCTCCCTACCCTGGTCTGCTCCCAACTGCCGGTCCCTTTGAGGGAGCAGTGCTTAATTCTAGAGAAAAAAAAGTATCAAATATAACTACTGATGCTCAAAGGAGACAATATAAGTTTTGAATCACAAAATCCAATTTTTATATTATGAAAAGTCTTTCATTTTTCTGGTTAACAGCAGTTACTATTAGTCGGAGTTAATATTGAGCCAAGATGCGCCAGTATGACAAACCCCTGCTGTGGGCTGGGGGGGGGGGCATTGAAGAGACTGATAAATAATGGATATTAAGGATTTTGAATGTCAAATTGTACTTACAGACCCTTTTGTTGTATTCTCTTTTATCTACAATGTTAAGTTGTTGTTCAGTCGCTAAGTCATCTCCGACTCTGCCACCCCATGAACTGCAGCACGCCAAGCTTCCCTGTCCTTCACTACCTCCCAGAGCTTGCTCAAACTCATGTCCACTGACTCACTGATGCCATCCAACCATCTCATCCTCTGTTGCCCCCTTCTCCTCCTGCCTTCAATCCTTCCCAGCATCAGGGCCTTTTCCAATGAGTTGGATCTTCGCATCAGGTGGCCCAACTATTGGAGCTTCAGCTTCAGCATCAGTCCTTCCAGTGAATATTCAGGGTTGATTTCCTTTAGGACGGACTGGTTTGATCTCCTTGCTAATGTCATAACTGGCTAAAAATAAATTGAATAAATAAAAATATCAAAGAAAAAAAACAAAAACAAACAAAGAAAAATACTTAGAATTGTGTTTTCCCACCAGCTCTGCAACTCCTTTCCTCCGTGGGACTTTCACATTTAGACTAAAGGTTCCCAAGCCCTCTCTGCAAGGTCAAGAGAGGGGAGCCTGTTCTTTCTTGCTTCTGGGGTCACGGTGGAAGCTGAGAACCGCCGACCCGCCCTTGGCCACAGAGTCTGGGAGGCCCGGCGGCGTTCTCACCCCCAGCAGGAGCCAGGCTGGGCTCCCCTGCCCGACGGCTCGGGTTTCCGCTGAACTGACTGCAGAAAGGCGAGAAGAGCCTCGAGCAGGTCCCGCAGAGCCGGGGTCCCCGCGCGGGAGGTCCCGGGGGCCGCTGCTGTGGAAAGAATGAGGCTTATTATGCGCGGAGACGAGGGGGCGGCGAGGTGTCCAGCGGAGCAAACGGTTGAAACCCAAGTCGCACGGATGCTGGCAGCGCGGCGCCTGCTGTGAGACAGTCAGATGAACCCTGATAAACCCCGGGCACTTTCCCCACCCCCGCCTGCTCCCCGCCTGGCCCGGAAACTTTAGCATCACAGGGAGAGCAGACAGCCGGAGGGATGGGCGAGGCAGGCTGCTGGGGGTCCAGGGAGGGGCTTTCTGCACTTCCAGAGGGGCAGCGAGAGGCTGACTGTGCTCAGGTCAGGCTGCTCAGCGCTGGTCTGGTGACAAATGGGGTCTGCGGGGCTGGTGGGGGTGTGGGGAGAGCGCATGGCCAGGAAGGACCCTGCTGGAGGGGGAGCAGAAGGGCCGGAGTCCAGAAGGGCTGCGCTGGAACCACAGTAGGTGACCAGAGGCTGGAAGGGAGGCCAGTGAGAAGCCCGCCTAAGAAACACCCCAGGGTTCTTTTTCTAGGCCTGGAGATGGGGCGGCCGCCCTGCTGGGTAAAACCAGTACTTGTGTGCTTGATCCCCAAGTCTTCAGTATCCATGCACAACAAGGTGACTGTACCTAATACCACTGAATTATACATTTAAAAATGGGCAAATGTAGAAGACCTACCAAGTTATCCAGAAATCCCACTTCTGGGTTTGTAGCTGTGAGTAGATAAATAAAATGTGATACTCACACACACACACACACACACACACACAGGATTATTCTTCTGCCCTGAACAAGAAGGAAATCTTGTATTTGCAACAACATGGTCAAACCTGGAGAGCTAAGTGAAATGAGCCAGGCAAAGAAAGATAAATACTGCATGGTATTATTTACACGTGGAATCGAAAAAAAAGTTTTCATAGAAACAGAAAGTAGAAAAGTGGTTGCCAGGGACAGAGGTAGCTGGGGGCTGGAGGCAGGAAATTGGGAAAGTTGGGTAAAGGTACAAATTTTCAGCTATAAGATGAATAAAGTCTGAGGATCTAATGTGTAAAATGGTGACTATAGTTGATAACATTGTATCATATAATTGAAATTTGCTGAAAAGTAAAATTTGTGCTAAAAAGTGATCAAAACAGAGACTTGAAGAGATATTAGTACTCTAAAGCATTATTTACAATAAACCAGAGATGGCAGCCACCAGAGTGTTCATTGATGGATGAATGGATGAGTGGCCCGCCCATTTCCTAGAATAAGATTCAGCCTTTGAAAAGGACATCCTGATACTGGCTGCAACAGGGATGAACCTTGAGGACCCTGCTGCTGCTGCTGCTAAGTCGCTTCAGTCGTGTCCGACTCTGTGCGACCCATAGACGGCAGCCCTCCAGGCTCCCCCGTCCCTGGGACTCTCCAGGCAAGAACACTGGAGTGGGCTGCCATTTCCTTCTCCAGTGCATGAAAGTGAAAAGTGAAAGGGAAGTCGCTCAGTCGTATCTGACTCTTAGCGACCCCATGGACTGCAACCTACCCAGCTCCTCCGTCCATGGCATTTTCCAGGCAAGAGTACTGGAGTGGGTTGCCATTGAGGACCTTAGGCCGAGTGAAATAAAACAGCCACGAGAAGACAAATACTGTAGAGTCCACTTATATGACGTATGGAAAATAAAATCATAGGAAGAGAAAGTAGCTTGGTGATTACCGGGGTCTGGGAAAGGGGAAGAGGGGCGGGGACTGCTGTTTAATGCGTCCAGAGTGTCCTAGTGTGTACAGAAAGCCCTGGAGATAGGCATCAAACACTGACCTGTATTCAACGGCGTAGAACTGCACACTTAAAGGTGACTAAGGTGGCCAATTTCATGTCATGTGTTTTTTTAATAGGCTAGACTTAGAGCAATTTTAGGTTCACAGCCAAGTGGAGAGAAGGTTCAGGGATTCCCCACAGACTTGCTGCCCCCTATACCATCGCCTCCCCCACAATCAGCGCCCCCACCAGAGCGGGACACTTGTTACAACTGATGACCCCTCACCAAATATCGTCACCCAAAGTGCTGCGTCGTTTTTGCTGCAATTAAAAAAAAAATAGTGAGCACAACATTGATAGAAAAACCTGACAAATTGCCCAATGAGAGAATTGTAGACAAAACATTTGTGGACATGGATGTAAAACTTTTCAATAATGTTGGCTAAGAGACTCTAACTACGTTAAAAGAATAACATACAAACCAAATGGTAAATGTTACGTTCTCTGTACTTTACCACAATTAAAAAAAAACCAGCCTTGAGTGGTTTACTTTCCAACCTGAAGAACAAAACCCTGTGGGGCTCCAAAGAGGGGAGGCCGGCTGGGCATCAAGGCCAGGCCACGACTGTGGGACGTCCCAGACGGGCGCCAGGATGCACTGGATCCTGGTTAGCGGCACAGCCGGCTGGGGACGGGGTGAGGCCCGGGGGCTCACAGGCTCCTAGATGTCTGTGACTCAGGGTTTAGCTCAGCCAATCACTGGCAAATATCTGCAGGTGAAAAGGTAGCCCAGGTCCCTCAGGACAGGAGCCTTCGGTACCAACAAGAGGGTTGGGTACCAACGAAAAGATTCTTGAAAAGAAGGAAGCAAAAAGAAAAAGCACAAATGGAATACAGAGCCTAAAATATGTTAGTTTTAATTATAAAAAGAAATACCTAGCTTCTCTGTAGGGTGGGATGTGGTCAACTGATTCCTCTCTCTTCCCTCCTTTTTTCTTCCCTCTTCCTCCTTCTTCTACCTCTTCTTCTTCTCCTCCTGCTATTCACCACATGCATCCTTTATATCTGCTCCCATGTTTCATGTCACAAAAGTGTTTATACATAAGCCATACAGCATATATATATAAATTAAATATATACACACATATATTTAATTTCCTACCTGAAGACATGCTCAGGTTGACACACTCCAGGGATCATGTGACTGATTGAAGGATGGACTGTGTTGATGCAAGGCAGGCGCTGTGTCCATCACCTCCTTTTCCCATCTACACACCCAGGACACTTACTGGCCTCTCTCACGGCAAGAAGGTAAACCCTGAAGACAGAAACCTTTCTAAAATGACCAGAATTTATTGTAATTCAAAGTAATCAAAATGGACCACTGTTCATACCATTGCTTCAACAATTTTACATCATTTTTTTTTTTCAAAGAAGGAGGAAGTTACTAGGTTGAGGTGGGTTTGTGAGATAAGTAGTAGAACACTCCAAAATTACTTCTAAAATTATTGCAAGGGACATCCCTGGTTGTCCAGTGGTTAAGACTCCGAGCTTCCAGTGCAGAGGGCACAAGTTAGATTCCTAGTCAAGGAACTAAGATCCTACATGCTGCATGATATGGCCCATAAACAAAATAAAATAAATGCAAATATATTCAGCTTTCTAGTCTTTTATTAAAGTTGCCAACTGTTGAGAAGGACTTTGCTTCACTTGTGGGTAGCTGGCAATAGATAATGCGTGTAAAAGTGCTTTGTTCTTTGGGAGACATTGCATTAACTTCCTCACTGGAAGAGCATCGAAAGGAACATTCCATGATACAGGTTCTCCAAGAGGAGGAGTGGGATGGGGGAGAGATTTGAGAGGACATAGTGCAAAATGCCCCTCTGTGCTCCCGTTGGCCTTTGGGCTGGAAGTCCTCCATTTTCAATTACAAACAAAGCACAACTGTTATCTGATTGCAAAATAATACACATTCACTGTTAAAAAAAGAAAAGAAGAGAGAATACCTTGGAAAATAAGACCACAAAGGATCCATTTCTTTTTGATTTTTAAAATCTTTTTGGGGTCCTTTAAGGGGAAAATACTTTCAAAAGAGATTTTTTCCCAGGAGTTTATCTAGAAGGAATAAAACACCTCTTCTGACACTTTAGGTAAGCCATGCCAGTAAACAACAGGAAAGTGTATTATCTGAAGTAAGATTCAGGCTCTTTAGCCAAAATTGAGAAAAAGGATTGGGTCTCCATAGTCCTGTATTATTGGATTTTTTTGGTTGTGACAAAGTGTGGGAGGGATCCTGTCCCTCTCCTATGAATGTCTCTCTGACCCTCAAGAAAGACGAGGTGACAAATTGAGAAGAGCAATCAGTGCACACCAAAAGACCTCTGGGCTGTAACTGACCACGTGGCCTCAGGAAGATCCACAAAGATCCTCTAAAGTTTCCTCCTGGGTAAAATGGAGATCTTAGTGACTACCTCCCAGTGGTTGAGAAGAGTCAAGGAGCTGATGCACAGAGAGAATCTGGGGCTGTAGGTGGCATATACTAAATATTCAAAAAAGATAGTTACATATCCAATAAACAGCCAAGAAACTGGATTTTTCTACAAAGCAACCCCCCTTGAAATTATGATGCTGAAGCTCCGATATTTTGGCCACCTGATGCAAAGCACCAACTCATCGGAAAAGACCCAGATGCTGGGAAAGATTGAGGGCGGGAGGACAAGGGGACGACAGAGGATGAAATGGTTAGAATATCATCACTGACTCAATAAACATGAATTTGAGCAAACTCTGGGAGATAATGAAGGACATGGGAGCCTGGCATGCTGCAGTTCATGGGGTTGCAAAATGTCAGACACGACTTAGTGACTGAACAATGACAACAAAGTTAGAATACTGGTTCTGACACTAGTTTTTATAAATAAGACAAGAAAGACTTGGGTTTACCCAAGAAGTGGCCTTAGGACAGTTAGGACTTCTCTGTAGCTCAAATGGTAAAAAATCTGCCTGTGATTCAGGAGACCAGGGTTCAATCCCTAGGTTGGGAAGATCCTCTGGAGAAGGGAATGGCAATCCACTCCAGTGTTCTTGACTGGAGAATCCCATGGACAGAGGAGCCTGGCAGGCTACAGTTCATGGGGTCGCAAAGAGTTGGACATGACTGAGGGACTAACACACACACAGGGAGTGGCCAGCTGTCTCCTAAGTGATCTTTTTTTTCCTGTTTACTTGGCTTCTAATGCCATGAGCCTGCCTGGTTGCCATGAGACTCTTGGGCTTTGCAGGGTATGTGGGAAATCTCATCATGTTTCTATCTTTCTGCTCTGCTGGGAGTAAAAAGTGTGCAATGCCCTGGACTATATGCCACAGAGTTAGAAGGCGCCTCTCCAAGGATGAGAGTGAATACTGCACTCCTGCCCTGAATTCTAGGGCAGACACTTTATCCCCACACATTGTTCAAAAGGCGACTCCTGCCAGCCGGAGAAAACAAGAGTGCGGTTAACAGGACTAAGCTGACCCTTTGTCTACTAATCGGCGGCTGAAACCAATCCCCTCTGACGCTGTAACTGACAAAAGTGGAATGGATAGGACCCCTGCTACCTGCGCTGAACTTGCCACTGACCTCACCCTTTCTATCATATAAGCAACGACACTGAACATCTGTCTCGGTTTTGTTCTTATGGTGCTGGTGATTTAGTCGCTGAGTTGTGTCCAATTCTTTTGAGACCCCATGAACTGTAGCCTGCCAGGCTCCTCTGTCCATGAGATTTCCCAGGTAAGAATATTGGAGTGGGATTCTTTACCCCTGAGCCACCAGGGAAGTCCCTGTTCTTATAGTTGTAATGCCTCCACAAAACCCCTGCTTATTTCTCATATGCAGCCCTGAGACTTCCTGATTTTGTTGTATGGTGTCTTTGACAGCTCTGGCCATCATTACAAACTACAGTAGACTAAGGGGCTTAACCAGCAGGCACTTATTTCTCACAGTTCTGGAGGCTGGAGCTCCCAGATCTAGGTGCTGGCCAATTTGGACCCTAGTGAACACCCACTTCCTGGCTTGCAGACTGCAACCTCCTTGCTATGTCTTCATATGAAGGACAGAGAGCGAGAGAGAGCTCTCTGGTGTCACCCTTTTTAGGGCGTTAATCCAATTAAATCAAGGCTCCAGCCTCATGACATGAAATCCTTTTTTACTTCAGAGGCTGGAGGTGAGGGCTTCAGCACTGGAAATCTGTGCAGACACAATTGAGTCTATTGCATGTTGTTATAACTTAGTGTCTACATTCCTAGATCCATGCCATTAATGAAAAGGTAATCAGACCACATTCTAGGCAACTAACCATGGGAAGAAAGTCTTCAGGAAAGAATGAGGAAGCTTGGGTTCCTGTCTTGTCCACAAAAACTAGAAAACCTTTAGGCAGGTCTTAGACACAGGTTCCACTAGATTTCCTTAACCTTGGATGGATACCACTAGTGCGGCAATTAGTGTTTTAAGAGTTCTACAAGCTGACAACACTGTTAAGGTTTGACCCTGTTTGTTAAGAGGGATGCGTACATGCTCAGTCATATCTGACTCTTTACAACCCCATGAACTGTAGCCCGCCAGTCTCCTTTGTCCGTGGAATTTCCCAAGTAAGAATATTGGAGTGGGTTGCCATTTCCTCCTCCAGGGATCTTCCCACCCCAGGGATCAAACCCTCATCTTCTTTGTTTCTTGCATTGGACTCTAGCACTGAGTCACCTGGGGGAGTACCTTAGGAAGTGGTCAGAACTCTAAGCAAGCCTTGGTCAAGAGCCAGGAAATGAGCATCAAGGTGACCTGGCTTTTCCCGCAGAGCTGTGAACTTCATTTGGGCAGCTCCTGAACACTGGAGACCCACTTGTGTTTCCTCACTATTAGGAAACATGATGGAAAAATCATTATTAGCATACGGTTGACAATTATATGGGCTTCCCTGGTAGCTCAGATGGTAAAGAGTCAGCCTGGAATGCAGGAGACTCCGGTTTGATTCCTGGGTTGGGAAGATCCCCTGGAGGAGGGCATGGCAACCCACTCCAGTGTCCTTGCCTGGAGAATCCCCATGGACAGAGGAGCCTGGCTACAGGCTACAGTTCATGGGGTTGCAAATAATTGGACATGACTGAGCACATACACACAATTATATATGGCCAAGGGAGGAGGGACACTTTGGGGACAGTTGCTTGAAATCAACTCTCAATTTTTCAAGTGGAGATCACAGAGCTAAGTCATGAATCTGTAAAATCCTCCCAGCCTCAAGGGGACTCTGCGGAGGTTTATTTTCTGCCCAATAAGTGTTTGGCCAAAGCTGTTTTAAGATGCAAGCAGAGGGCCAGGTTCTGTTCCCCTGGAGGACCAGAGAAATGGCTCAGGTGTGAGAGGCAGGTTGGACAACTATCATCAGTTCTTGAACAGCCTAGAGTTGGCCAGACCGAAACCTGACCCTGGCTCCTGACCTCGCCACTCCTGTGAACAGCACCCCCACAGAACTGCCAGGAATGTCCCCCGAATTCTTACCTTGGTCCAGCCCAGGAAGAGTAGAACCAGGCTGGTGGCCACCTGCTCAGACACCACGGTCAGCAAGCCTGGCTCAGAGAGAGTCACCTGAAGGACAGGATGAGCCCAACGGGAGCCACTAATACCCACCCAGGAGACATCCGCGGGAATCACACTGGGCAGGCTGTTCAGCAAAACTTTTGGTGAGTCCTAAGTTCAACTTTTTCTGTTTTAAATTGGAGTACAGTTGCTTTACAATACTGTGTTAGTTCCTGCTGTTCAGTGACGTGAATTAGCTATTAATATATGTGCACATATATGCCCTATACATTCCCTCTTTTCTGGGTGTCCTTCCCATGTAGATCACCACGAAGTGTCGAATAGAGTTCCCTGTGTTATACACTATGTTCTCATTAGTTATCTATTTTATATATAGTGTCTGTAGCGTCATACCTTTTTGCCTTTTCATACTGTTCATGGCGTTCGCAAGGCAAGAATACTGAAGTGGTTTGGCATTCCCTTCTCCAGTGGACCACATGTTGTCAAAAGACTGAACGCTGAAGAATTGAGCTTTTGAGTTGTGGTGTTGGAGAAGACTCTTGAGAGTCCCTTGGACTGCAAGGAGATCCAACCAGTCCATTCTGAAGGAGATCAGTCCTGGGTGTTCATTGGAAGGACTGATGCTGAAGCTGAACCTCCAATACTTTGGCCACCTGATGCAAAGAGTTGACTCATTGGACAAGAACCTGATGCTGGAAAAGATTGAAGGCAGGAGGAGAAGGGGATGACAGAGGATGAGATGGATGGATGGCATCACCGACTCAATGGACGTGAGTTTGAGTGAACTCCAGGAGTTGGTGATGGACAGGGAGGCCTGGTGTGATGCTGTTCATGGGGTCGCAAAGAGTCGGACACGACTGAGCTACTGAACAATAACCAATATGTGTCATCCCAGTCTCCCAGTTCATCCCACCCCTCCCCTGTTGTTGTCCATTCGTTTGTTCTCTGTGTCTCTATTTCTGCTTTGCAAATAGGTTCATCTATGCCATTTTTTTAGTTTCCATTCAGTTCAGTTCAGTCGCTCAGTCGTGTCCGACTCTATGCGCTAATATACGAATTTGTTTTTGTCTTCTTATTTCATTCTGTATGACAGTTTCTAAGTCCATCCAACGTCTCTGCAGATGACTGAGCCATCACTGCTTCTGAGCTTTGGAAATTTAATGGCCAGTGCCACCTGGTGTTCAACACCGATATTCCCCCTTCTACAGTCAGCAAACCACAGCGCAGCAGGAACAATACCTTCCCACTGACCCAGAAAGTCAGGAGGCCTAAGCGGCCGTGGCATTGCGTCCTATTTTCCCAAATGCTCTGGTTTGGCTGGGATTACTTTCTCTTCCCCTCGATGTTAGAATACTCCATCAGGGCGACATGCCAGGGACCTCCTTCTCCCCGTTGCTGTTGCTGGTCCCCAGAATCTGAGGCAGGTGGCTTCCTAGTAGCTGCCACAGCTCTGCACGCACCTGTTTTCTGTGGAACTGAATCCCGCATGACACCGGGTTTTGTCCTCATGGCTCCAGAGTACACGGCACGGTGACTTACGGTATGTGGGAGGTGATTAATACACATGGATTGAGTGAAAGAACACAGAGAGACTGTGGGTAAGACTGATGTTAAATCTGATCATTTTTCTTTTCATTACTATGTTTCTCCATTAGTGGAAAGAAGCCAGAGCCTGCTTGCTTTTGCTTTTTTTTTGTCTCCTTTCTTCCGCCCTTCCTCCAGTTTCCCTCCGCATCATCTTCCCACCTGATCTGCACATAATCCTGAATGCATTCTACCATCGTTTCCCAAACAGACGGACACATGCCACCATTCTTTTAGGTCTTATACACATAAAGCAATAATGCAGTGTTGAAGGGTGAGAAAGTTACTCCCCATCCGATTCTCTTCCAATCTTTTTGATTCTGACAATGAAAAAGAGAAGGAACTAGATCACATTACGCTGCCATTAACACCTCTCAAATATCCATGTTAACAAAGAAATCACAAGCAACCATCACAAGGAAAACCAACAGCAGGCAATAATATCCTTTTGTAGCTGAAAAAGTTCTATTGCCAAACACGGAAGACTAATCTGTTTTCAATGTTGATGTTCTTCGCAAATTAAGTCCATAAAGTTTTCTGAGTCAACTTAAGGGAAAACATTAAGTAAATCATTGTAAAGACAGTACCAGTTTATGGCAAGAAAAACAGGACGGTGGCAGATGGTATGGGCATGACTTAGCTTTGGGAACCAGATAACCAGCTATCTCGTCCTTCCTCTCGCTGCCTTTCTGCACATCCTCCTGGTGTGCCTTTCAGGGCTTGCTCAGCCATTTCAGAAAAGGTTAGGATACCAGTGGGAAGGTCTATGCAGAGGTGGGCCTCACTCAGACGAACAAGTTCCCCATCAATACATGATTTCTGCCCAGCATCTTGCATCAGCGAGGCCAGCCTGTGGACCACAGTGAAAAATTCAACCCCTCTTTAGTTTTCCCTGGGGCTCACTCACTTTGCAGCAAGACTCGTGAGCCAGGCTCAGCTTTGTAGAATCTCATTCATCAGAATCACTTTAAGGCTAACAAGCTGGCCCCTCTGCCCGGGCCCCGTGTGGGCAGATCAGATGTCTAGGGGCTGGCGATGCCGGCGAGATCGACAGAGGAACATGTGGTGACTAAAGGTCTCAGGAAAGAACCAGGGGTTTCCATTATCCTTGGCTTTCGGGGTAATGCAATCTGAAAATCAATTCTCATTAAAAACAAGTGATACTAAGACCTCTGACAGGTTACATCTTAAGTGATAATTAAAAGCATATTTCCTGACGCTTAGCTGAGATGAAATGCATCCCTATTTATGCCACAGAGGGGGTCTCAGGCTAAGACCCTATGGACAGTCACTCGCTGCCCCAGGAAGCCTCACAGTTCCTGGAGTGTCATTCATTATTTTAATCTGATTTTCTTTGCTTAAGTGAAATGGAATCTGGCACTGGAACTTTCTCTCCAGTTTCACCAACAATCCTTAAAAAGCAATTGAGATCGTGCTAAACCAAGGAAGAAAGACTTATTTTGCACAAATGAAGTCTTTAGTGCAATGAGTGGGTGGACTTTATGAATTACCAACAGCACTCCGCTAAGCTTTATTCTTGTTGTTGCTCAGTTACTAAGTTAAGACCGACTCTTTGCAACCCCATGGACTGCAGCACGCCAGGCTTTCCTATCCTTCACCATCTCCCAGAGCTTGCTCAAACTCGTGTCCATTGAATCAGTGATGCCATCCAACCATCTCATTGTCTGTCGCCCCCTTCTCCTCTTGCCTTCAAATTTTCCTGGCATCAGGGTCTTTTCCAAAGGGCTGGCTCTTCTCATCAGATGGTCAAAGTATTGGAGCTTCAGCTTCAGCATCAGGCCTTCCAGTGAATATTCAGGGCTGATTTCCTTTCAAGCTTTATAAACCTTCCTCAATCAATAAAAGGCGACATGGCGACTGAAATGCAAAACTCTTTATTTGTAGGATCTCAGCATCGAAGGCCCTGAAGTGAGCAGTGGGGTGACAGAGGGCTCAGACTTTCAGGAAAGTAGGAGAATACTTACTGCTGATAATAGTTACTGACTTGGCCCTTTGGTATCAAGATATTGAATTTTATCTCAAAAACTATTGTGAAAAATGGGAATGTTCACAATCTATTTCTTCTGAATTGGATTTGCAGGTTATCAAAACATATCGTGAAGGCACAGGAATAAGCCACCATGTCAAAAGGACAAAAACATGTCCATCATACATGGTTGCAAATCCAGGGACTTCCTGGCGGTCCCGTGGTTAAGACTTTGCCTTCCGATGCAGGGGGTGTGGGTTTGTTCCCTGGTCAGGGAGCTATAAGATCCCAAAGGCCTCACAGCCAAAAAACCAAAACATAAAACAGAAGCAGTATCGCAACAAATTCATTAAAGACTTTAGAAAAGGATCCAAATTAAAAAAGTATCTTAAACAGAACCACAGTGAGAGACTGTCTCACACCTATTGGGATGGCTATTATCAAAACAACAACCCCCACCACAACAAAAAGCAAGTGTTGGCAGGGGTGCGGAGGATTTGGACGCTCACACACAGTGGGAACGCAATATGGTATCAGATCAGATCAGTCGCTCAGTCATGTCCGACTCTTTGCGACCCCATGAATCGCAGCACGCCAGGCCTCCCTGTCCATCACCAACTCCCGGAGTTGTGTGGCAATATGGTATAGCCTCTACGAAAAACAGTATGGAGGCTCCTCAAAAACAGCCTGAGAAGGGGGTGCCTGTCCCTGGTGGCTCAGCTGGTAAAGAATCCACCTGCAATGCGGGAGACCTGGGTTTGATCCCTGGGTTGGGAAGATCCCCTGGAGGAGGGCATGGCAACCCACTCAGTATTCTGGCCTGGAGAATCCCATGGACAGAGGAGCCTGGCGCCCTGCAGTCCATGAGGTCACAAAGAGTCGGACAGGACTGAGCGACTAAGCACAGCCCGTGAGAGCAGCGGTGGAAGTGGCCGCGGGGTGACCTGTCTTCACAGATGCCCCTTGGTCTGCTGAGTCACCAGCAGGAAGACCCCTCTCAGCCCAAGGCAATGTTGTTTCTGGTTCTGAGTAAATGCAGTTAGTGAGTTTTGTTGCCTGGATACTTGCTACTCTGATAAAACTGGTGATTTAAGTAAGGTCGGAGCCCACATGCAGATTCCAAGCTGCCTCGCCATGCTCCAATTACGACAGGAGGAATCCTCTTTTCAGTGACATAGACAAGCCTCAGATGGCGGTGTTTTGCCATTGCCAAGAAACAGAAAGCTCTCCTTAAACTTGAGTTTGGATTACGTCCTCTTATACCTCCCTGTGTAAAACATAGCTAGTGGGACAGCTTGGTGCCCTGTGATGACCTAGAGAAGTGAGATCAGGGTGGGTGGGAGGGAGGCTCAAGCCGGAGGGGATATATGTATACATATAGCTGATTCCTGTGGCTGTACAGCAGGCGTTAACACAACACTGTAAAGCAATTATCCCCCAATTAAATGAATAGAAACAGTAATAAAATTAAAGAACAAATTATGTTCCTGAAATCTTTTTTGTTCTTTGGTAGAAAAGCCTCAAACCTTGAGCTGTGGAAGTTAGCCATTGCCTGCCGTCTAGTCATCAGCTCCCTGCCTGCTTCTCATCTTTTGTTTTCTCACCCTGCTCTCTGCAGCTGCCTGGATCTCATGGACATGCAACCCCTGCAGCTGAGACACTCAGCCCTCCCCACAAAGAAAAGGAAAGAAGGGAGAGAGTCAATGCATTCAATACCTTCCGTTCAACCCCGTGTCTTTCTCCATGATCGTCTCCTTTCGATCTTGAGCCTGTGCTTCTGTACAAGCCTGGCTTGAGCCGGAGTTAAACTTTCACACACAAAGCTCAGCATAGCAATCCCCAAGGGCCCTTGAGCCATCTCCAGCCTGACTAGCATCATGCAGGGAAAACCATCCAAATCGGCTTGCCCAGAAAGCAGGAAGACTGTGTTATGGAAACACTGCCTGGTGTCATGGTAACGGAATGGACAGCATCCTCCACGCCTGCCTCCGTGGCCGGCAGGATGTGTGTCTAAGACAGGAGGGCAGAGGACCAGCCATATTCAGAATCAATCTTATTTTAAGGAGGAATTAAGTCTCCATGGCCTTTGGATGATGAACAACTGCAACCCCAAGGGCCGTATCTACAGAGATAATCATGGGCCACAAAGAAATAAGACTTGATTCAGTTCAGCCTGCATCTGAATATAATATACAGTTTTATCCTTACACAAGGGGGAGAATTTATGTCAGACTTTCATCCTGTTCTTTCTATATGGTCTTATTGAGTGCTCACCACCAGCTACCCACGCACACACTATTTGCACGGGGTCGTAGGACACGCCATGTGGGTCTCTCCCAAGAGAGCAACTGTCTCAGCACTCAGGTGTTATCCTCAAAAGTGAACTTCAATATTTGCTTTAAAAAATATAGAGGGAGTGAAATGGTTGTCTAGCCTACTAGCATAAACAGTTTCTCACTGTTTAATCAATCACATAGCTGATAATTGTCAACTAAGGATGCAAAAAAAAAAAAAAAAAATGCTATCCATGAATAGATAGTTGGTATAAACTTGCATCATCTGTGAACCTAATGTGCTTCCAGGACAAATTTCCCTGCTGCAAACTGGCATGTGCTTCAGGCAATACAGAGACATTGTGGAATTAGACAAATACTTGTCCTGATTAAACAAGTGATCGGGACAGTGAACCGACCAACACAAAAGCAACGCAGGATATTCCAAGCCAGAAAGAGCTGAATTGTGGACGATCCACTGTTGGGTAAGTAGCGTGATCACTCCATTGCTATACAACTCATTCGAGACGCGCCCCACCCCCAACTTCTTGCCTCCAGGGTGCCTATCATGGGAGAAACAGACACATCTCACTTCTAACCAGGACACACCCTCCGGGTCCCAAGGAGGGCGGTCCTGCCTGCCCCTCTGCCAAGAATGTTACTGAAGACAGCTGGGAGCAGGGTTATTAAGCAAAGAGATGGGAGGAGAACAAACATAAATTCTCTCCCCTTGGGCTTTCAGATTAAGAATGATGCATAGCCTCCCATTGGTAGAAAAAACTAAGCCTCAATAAGTCCTTGGAAATTACTTGTGAAAGTTCATAGGCTTGGCCTCAGGTGGAGCTGGAGGATGTTGCTGGAAGAATTTTAAACTTCTAAGGAGAAGGCTCTTTAGAATGCCGAGGCTCACCGTCACTGACTTCCCCAAGTCCAACCAGCGTGCACGTGACCTGACAGTGACTCGAATCCCACCCACTCCCAGTTTTGGGAGCAACTTGAAGTAGTCATTTCTTCCACCCTCTCGCCATCTGGTCTCCTCCTGCACAAAGGGAGTCAGTGAGGAGCGCTGCCCCCCCCCAACCCGCCCCCAGATTCCATTAATTCTGACCCCTCCCAGCTTCTTTCTACCACCCCCAGAATTACACGCCTAGCGCTTTTCATGCTTAATTCTAAGCAGTCGTGAAACATCAGACTTCCCAGCCCCCAAAGTACAAAGCCAGGACAACACGAAAATCAGAGAAGCTAGAAGACAAATTTGACATTTGTTTTCTTTCTTTGAAGAACAACCCAGCACTCAGACGAGATGTCACATTTTTCAATAGGTCATGGGGCTGCGGTTTTCTTCCATGTCGTGTGTAGCCCATGGAGACCAACTTTGGAGTGAGCTAATAAATGTATAATCTAGCCAAGGACCAGTTGTTGCATGCCCGCTCTGTGTTCCTCAGTGTAAGAGGTGCCACAGTGCGTGCATGTAGCTGAGAGGTACATGCACACACGGGGGCATCAGCTTATCACGAAGCAAGTCTGTGCAGGGGTCTGTCGGTGATTGAGAGGGTACACAAGCTTTCAGAAAGGCAGGGGAGGTGGTGTGGCATTTTCCCAAGTCTTTATAACTTTCTAGAAGGCCACTTTCACAGCCAGTTGAACCAGTGTGACAAAGTCTGAGTGGGTATCCATTGAGCTCAGGGAGACGACCACAAATTAGCCAAGCTCCGGTCAGGGATAAAGCTGGAAATGCTGTCTAAAAAGTGCTCCCGTCATACGGAGTAAAATTAAAAGTAGATTCGTCTCTTTTAGTGCAAATCTTATCACAAAGAAGGACCAGGCTGACGTAGGGGGAGAGCAGGGTGCAACACACGCCTCGTGCTATGGTGGACAGAGCTGAACTCGCGGACTCCCCGCCGAGATGGCAGGTGGCTTTCTGATGATGACAGCCCTGCAGTGCCTCGGTGGTCATTTCTGCACTGTGACTTTGGGAGAAGTTCCTGGAGTTTCTTCAATGTCAGTTCAGCCTAGAACTTCTTCAATTTCTTCAGTCCCATTGAGGATGCTGGGAGTCATGTAACCTAGTGATAAATCCTCTGCTTAAACTCACCAGAGCATACTTTGTTCTTTGCCAGGGAACCCTGTCCAATGTGGAAACTCTCCAAACTCCTGCTGTTAATGGGACACTGGAGTCTCAGGGATCCCACAGAGAACTTTCTGTGAAGACCCACAGTAGGAGAGAAAAGAAGCTCTGAGCAAAGAGCAAGCTGACCCCAGTGTCTCTTTCTCTGTTGCAGGGACTAAACCCTCCTGAGCTGGATTTCTTCTGTTTCTCATTGTGTTCTCCAAACGTCAGTAGGAATAATCCTGATATCCCACTAGCCAGGACACTAATTTCACTCTAGCCCCTATGAGTTGCATTCCCACAGTGGCCCCTAAGACAAAATTTACTGGGTAATTAAGCAAAGAGGAAAGGAAAGGAAACAGGAGGTGCTAAAGCCCACTCTGTAGGCGCTGACCATCACGAAAGGCCCATAGGTGGGAAACACGGCTTTCCTTTCACTGGCCTAAAAAAAAAAATCCAAGGCTTTATATCCACGGCCAGTTCTGCTATGGCAATCCCATTTTATTGAAATGATCCTGTTTTTTCCCACAGTTCTTTGGCTAAAAAACACAAACACCACCCTTTCCAGGGGACAGAAGCTTGGTCTCTGCCCTTGTGGATGATTCTTTGCTGGACATTGTTCTTCCCTGATGAGGTGTGAGCTCCACCAACAGGAATCAGAGAGGGCATTGCAGCTTGTTCTATGGCAACCCACTCCAGTGCTCTTGCCTAGAAAATCCTGCGGACAGAGGAGCCTGGTGCAGGCTACTGTCCATGGGGTCGCAAAGAGTCGGCCACGACTGAGTGACTTCACTTTCTTTCTTTCTTTTCTATTCCCAGGCCCCGGCGCAGTGCCTGCACGTGGTAGAGACTAGGCAGAGATGTGTCGAAAGAAACAAGCGAATGAATGAATGCACTTAAAAAGAGAGAGGGCCAAGCCAGTGATACGCTTAGGGACAAACAGAAAAGGAGGGGAGCTTGCGTCCAACACGGCAGGAGATCCAGCTGTCTGTGTTTCTCAGAAATCCGTCAGCCAAGGGCAGAGACTAAAGAACGTCTGTTCGGCTCCGGCCCCAGCACAGGGTCTCGTGGGCAGTGATAGACACCAGGCAGTGATCAGTCCAATCAAGGGCTGCTGTGCTACCCTGTCTCATTTCTGACAACCACCGTCTCTCCAACAGTTTTCAAAGAAACTGACCAACCCACTGTCATAGATCAGAGGCAAAATGCGATGCAGCCTATCCAGTAAAAATGAATTGAGCTGTTTTCCCAAAGACGTGTTCATTGAATATGAAATGCTATCAGTAGAAGAAACGAGGATGGAAGAAAAGGAGACGCTCATCACCATGACATCAGGTTTTCCTGCTGAAAAAGTGCCCTGATTGGCTCAGAAAAACTGAATGTCCATCCTAGAGTCACTCAGCATGGCTCATTGCCAACCAGAGCCCATTTCAGGTGTGCAGCAATTTGTGATGATTACGTGCGTTATGCATATTTATTTGTAGACAAAATCCAGTTAATTACGGTTGCAAAGACAATGGCACATTTTAGAGCACCCTGTATGGGCACAGAGATTAGGGTCTTGTTCTACAAGATGTTACAGGGAGATGTTGGTGAGGTACATGAAAAAGGCTCCTATTATTTGTTTTCATGTTTCACAGAACAGAGGAACAGGTTTCTTTATGCATTACCATTTATTGTATGATTATAGTCTACTCTGTACTGTTTCTCTGTACTTTGCAAATGTATTTACTTCTACGCTATTCATGTGGGTGAATTTTAGAAATGAATGAGATGGACATGAAATACAAATATTTACAGTTCTTTATACATTATAATGTTTGCCCCAATTACTTCAATGAAAGAATTAAGTGACAGCATTAATATTTTATTTATGTTCACAATAACTCTGACCATAAGTCATCCACTTGATTTTTTCATAAGGAGGAAATTATGGAGACTTTAAGAAACATCCTCAGACTAATCAGTTGGATAAACAAGAAATCCAGAAAACATCCATATACCCAAACCCATGGCGTTTTTGAAATAAGCTGAAGTTAAAGAAAGTCAAATGTATTTCTGAAGTCATTTTATGCTTTTTGGGTAAATGTTTAGGTTTATCTCATTTGACTCTCATGTGTGGTAGGTAAAAGGAATAACAACATATTTTGTGCAGGAGGTTATTATATAAACTGAGAAAAAATACCCCCAAATGGGTCCTGTTTGGAATATCCAGGAGAAAAAAGCAGCATGATGACAAGTTAACACTAGGGAAAACTCTCTGGGCACTGGGAGCTTCCACGTTCTTTAGATAGACATTAAAAGTGGTCAGATCAGACCAGAATCTCCAAGAGTGTCTTTCATCCTTTGGTTCCTTAAAGTGTTCCACTAGAAGTGAAGGCAGAAGAAAAATCAGAATTCCACCACAATATTTTCAGATTCACCAAGATGGGAAAAGTTGTAAACAAGGATATGAAAAAGAGAGACCTGAGCCTACCCTGTAACTGTATGAAGTCTTTTTTCTTATTGCTATCAATCACGAGACCTAAACCTTTGAAGCCATCTCCACATCTCCCCCGAGGGGCATTTGCATAAACCTCCCCGGGCACTGAGGGTCCCCCTGGGGCCTGATCAGTTTCAGCAAAAATATTTGAAGCATGTGGCATTGTAATCAAGCGAGCCCATTGTATGTACAGCGGTCCATAAAACAACAAAGCTGTTGTTTGGTGGAATCTTTTTTAAAAGCAGAAGCACTAGATGGACCTGGTCTTAATTAATCATTCTCATTTTTAAAGTGGCTTCTTCAGGGCACTTAGGCAGACTTGAGGGTTGCATAAGTCACTGACTATATATCTAAGACCTCTAGAGAAGACAAGAGCATTTTCTACTGTGACCTCAAGTTGAATATTTTAATTTATGGATGGAAGGGCCAAAACACTATCAGTTATGCCCTCCCATCAAAGTAGCCTGTCTTCCTCCAAGAGTTCACCCTGCAGAGCATGCTTGGGTCAGAGAACAGTGCTCACAGGACCACACCAGCTCCGCACCCCGAGGAAGTGCCCCAAGATCTCAGCCATTTCCAGGCAGGATAAGCGCTGTGTTTATTCTTGTGCTTCTGAATTCTTACTCAGCTTTGTTGCTGCAGAGAAAGGCCCTCCTGCTCCCCCAACACTGCCCACCTTCTCTGTGGATGGAGCTCACAGCTGTCCCAACTCTGACGTGTTCCTGCAGTATCCAGCCAGGGCATCCCAAACCAGAGGAGGATCCACATCTCACTTCACCAAAAATATGCAAATAGGATTTCTCTATGATGTCAATTAAAAAATTACTTGTGCCTTTCCTTTGGATTACCTTTGTAATAAGGTAAAGTAAACTGAAGTATAAAATCTGTCGAACCGTCTTCCCGGAGAAGGCAATGGCACCCGACTCCAGTACTCTTGCTTGGAAAATCCCATGGACGGAGGAGCCTGGTAGGCTGCAGTCCATGGGGTCGCTAAGAATCGGACACGACTGAGCGACTTCACTTTCACCTTTCACTTTCATGCATTGGAGAAGGAGATGGCAACCCACTCCAGTGTTCTTGCCTGGAGAATCCCAGGGACGGAGGAGCCTGGTGGGCTGCCGTCTATGGGATCGCACAGAGTTGGACACGACTGAGGCGAATTAGCAGCTTAGCAGCAGCAACCGTCTTCCGCTTATCTATCCACCCACCAGTCGTATCTATCATCTCTCTACTGATCTCTGTGTCCATAGTCCGTCCATCCATCCATCTAATCTGCTGTGTGTGTGTGCTCACTTGTTTCCTACTCTTTTGCAACCCTGTGGATTGTAGCCCCTCAGGCTCTCCTGTCCGTGGGATTCTCCAGGCAAGAATACTGCAGTGGGGTGCCATGCCCTCCTGCAGGGATCCTCCCTGATCTATTAATATCAATCATCTCTCTCTCTCCCTGTCTCTTTTTCACCTCTTTGGTTAAATAAAATGGACACTGTCAACTCTTCCAATGATGCCACAGAGGGTAGAAATCTCACCCCCACCTCCCCACACCCTTCCTCCTCCTTCAACTTCAAAAATTAAATCAGTTTTGGAAAGCACCCTGGATGAGTGCATTTAGACAGCTTGGACCAAGTCTGCCCAACAAATAACAAATACGGTAAAGGTACCTCGGATGGAGGAAGGCGGGGAGCAGAGAAGGGAGCCCCAGGCAGCGGACTAACGCTGTGAGTCTGAACGGGACGGGGGCAGCGGCCTGTTTGTCCGAATTCTTCCCCAAACGTGTCCCAGGCGCCTTCCTGAGAAGCTAAGAGGTGACGGGTCGTAATGTTGATGTTAATGCAAGTGGACGCACCACGGGGTGGTCTGGGCAGAGCTGTCACCCCGCATCTCATCAGCCCGGTGGTCCAGTAGCAGGGAGCCCCCCTCCCCACCTTGGGGACCCCCGCCCCCACCTCCAGGTGGAGAGGTGGTCCTGAGCTCAGAGGTAATCACAGCCCGCCAAGGACAAGTCTGGTTCTTTGTGAATCTGGAATAATCAGATCATTATTTTAATAATAAACTTTTAGGCAGAAATCAAACCCACATTGTAAAGCAATTATCCTTCAATTAAAAATAAATTTAAAAAAAAACTGTGAGATGAAACTTTGAAAAGAAAAAAAAGAGAAATTAAGTAGCAGACTGTTCTGGTCCTTGGTCACAGAAAAACCAGAGCCTAATTAGAGAAGGGGACAGAAGGAAGCAAAAGAGCCGCGAGGCAAGAGCCGGGCACCCAAGGTCAAGGCGGGGACAGGACAGAAGGCCCAGCTCAGCCTGCTGTTGGAGCTGCCAAGACACCCCTGCATGGAAATGTCTGTTCCACATGCCAACGTGCCCTCGGAGCTCAAACCCAGCGAAAGACCTGGAAACGTGAGCGCCGTTCACAGGCAAGACATAAAATGTTTCTCAACGTGGCTTGATGACTTCCAGATGAGGACAGGCTCACAGGAGGAGTCACTGCTCTCACCCAGCATGGGAACCCAACCCTGCAGGCCTCGTGGGCAGTCAGGGGAAGTAAACACTAGGCCGCGATTTCCAGGCAACTGCAGTATTTATTGAATATGAGAGAGAGTGTCCCATGTCCCACGCACTTTCCCCTCCTTGGTGCCTTCTGTCCATTTGCATTGTCTGGGCTTTGTTACAAAATCCCCTCACATCGGTTGCTTAGCACACTGAGCCTTGCAGCTAGGAGATTGGGACCTTCATAGGCACTTTATAGTCAAAGTGATCTTTATTTAATTTACTTTTTAATGAATACAGTGTTTCTAAGGAAATCTTGCCCTCTAGCTTTCTAGTCTCAAAACTGGATTCAACCCCTGGAAGGGCTGCAGGCTGTTGGATAAACAGACAGATGGGGCCATCTAGTGGATGACTGTCATGAGGCTCCCTGACTCCAAGGAAAAATGTAGTACAAGAGGAGGAAGTAGCGACAGACTATTTTCTTTGGCTCCAAGATCACTGCTGATGGTGACCGCAGCCATGAAATTAAAAGATGCTTGCTCCTTAGAAGAAAATTTATGACAAACCTAGACAGCGTATTAAAAAGCAGAGACATCACTTTGCCAACAAAGGTCCATATAGTCAAAGCTACGGTTTTTCCAGCAGTCGTGGATGTGCGAGTTGGATCATAAAGAAGGTTGAGCACCGAAGAACTGATACTTTTGAACTGTGGTGTTGGAGAAGATTCTTGAGAGTTCCTTGGACTGCAAGGAGATCAAACCAGTCAATCCAAAAATAAATGAACCCTGAATATTTATTGAAAGGAATGATGCTGAAGTTGAAGTTGTACTCCTTTAGCCACCTGATGCAAAGAGCCAACTCATTGGAAAAGACCTTGAAGCTGGGAAAGATTGAAGGCAGGAGAAGAAAGGGGTGACAGAGGACGAGATGGTTGGATGGCATCACTAACTCAATGGATATGAATTTGAGCAGGCTCTGGGAGATGGTGAAGGACAGGGAAGCCTGGAGTGCTGCCGTCCATGGGTTCGAAACAAGTCGGACGAGGCTTAGCGACTGAATTACAACCAACAAAGAGGAAGAAAGGATGATGTATTTTCTCTCGTGGCAGAAGATGACACTCATGGCTGTATTTTTTTCACTGTGAATAGATTTCCCATTTCATTTCTCTGAGGTACAGTTATATTCTTCAGATCATTTATAGGTACAACTTCTCTCCATAAAAGACGAGGACTCACAGTACAGCCCGTTGTCTCAGTAAGGTGACGTGAATAGCTCCAGTAGACTTTAATCCACTTGTTACAAAACTAGGAAACAGCCAATTCTAACCTTCTCCGTCATTACCACGGGGGACGTGGGAGGCTGGAGAGCAGAGAAAGGGTCCACGCTCCTGACACAGACCCTGTGGTCTCTCCTTTGGTCTAAGAGAGGATTTTTGAAGGTAACAGTGCAGTGGTCTTTCCAGACTTGGAAGCACAGAAGTAGAGTTCATCATGTTTTTATTGACATTATAAACTGATCAAATTCCTAAGACCATAACTTGGAAAATACCTGTGACCAATGACTTGATTTTTGTGTCTTCCCGAAAATAAGAGAAATCCATGTGCCCGGATGAAAATCGACCTTCTATTCAAGGTGTGTGTCTGAGATTCATTTCCAAATCACAGAAATAACCCTGACAAGATGGAAAGTCTTGCCTGAGATGTTGCCTCTGAAGTTCATTTATAGAAGCAGACTCAAAATGAGCTCCAAAGAGAATACATAAACAGAGCCCCAAGGCCCACTTTCTCACCCCCAGACGATTTGACAGTGATAACAGTGGAAGCTTGGTCTGGGGCTGAAAGGCAACCTAAAGAAGTAGATTTTGATAGCACCTCGACTCTATGAATTTATGCCCTGACTCATTTCAAAAGTAGACTGAAGGGAGCTATCTTACTTTTTTCTTCCAGGCTGATGTGGCTTGGCAACATGTGTACCAATGAACTCATGTAGTTTTGGAGACAACCCACAGCAGTATGTTGTTTGGGATAAGGAATTAGAGAGGTTAAAGGGTTTGCCTGAAGTCACTCGGCACCAGCTCAGCAAGACTTCTCCCTGTTACTTTCAGGGCTTTTCTTTTTTTTTGGCCACGCCTCAGAGCTAGTGGGATCTTAGTTCCTAGTCCAGGCACTGAGCTCCCCACCCTCAGCAGTGAGAGCACAGAATCCTAACCACTTGACTGCCAGGGAATACCCTTCGGAGGCTTTTGAGATAAAACATTATACTTCCTGGGAGCAGAGCATGATAAAGTTGAAAGTGTTAGTCACTCAGTCATGTCCGACTCTTTTCGATCCAATGGACTATAGCCCGCCAGGCTCCTCTGTCCATGAAACTTTCCAGGCAAGAACACTGGAGTGGGTTTCCATTTCCTTCTCCAATGCATGAAAGTGAAAAGTGAAAGGGAAGTCGCTCAGTCGTGTCCGACTCTTCGAAACCCCATGGACTGCAGCCTACCAGGCTCCTCCGTCCATGGGATATTCCAGGCAAGAATACTGGAGTGGGTAGCCAATCCCTTCTCCAGGGGATCTTCCCAACCTAGGGGTTGAACCTGGGTCTCCTGCATTGCAGGCAGATTCTTTACTGTCTGAGCCACCAGGGAAGCCCAGGAGCTCCCCTAAAGATCTTATTGTCTGGTTAGTGGAAAAAGGATTTGTCTGAGAGGTTCCCTCAACCTGGTTTGTGGGTGGGATAAAATACAGGTTTGTAAGTGGTCCTGGAAGGCGATTAAGCACCAGTGCTGAGTGATCTGCCAATGGCAAGTGGCCGGTTAGCACCTGACTGGCGATGCGGTGATGGAGGGCACAGCATGACACAGAAGGTAATGACGCGTTGCCTTGTGAAGCAGAGCTGGCCACACCTCATTAGATTAAAAAGAGTTATCAAGACACAGTAATTATCAGAGACCGTAAAACTGCTGTATTAAGATGAAAAAGCCAGTATCAAAGGGAAATAATTAACTGCTTCCCAGGGCATCTGATGAGCTACTTGGTCCAGGAATCAGACTCCGAGAGACTGCACAGGGGGGTGGGGCGGGGGGGGGGGGCGGGAAGGGGGTGCTTCTGCTCGGTGGGGCTTCAGGCAACATTAGTCATTTTAGGCCAGACCTTTTTTTCCTTTCAGTTGATTTTTATGGTGGTAAAATGGACATAATGGGAAATTTGCCATCTTAACCTTTTTTGAGTGTACACTTCAGCGGCAATAAGTACATTCATCATGTTGTACAGTCATCACCACCATCCTTCTCAAGAAGGCTATCACCTTGCAAAACTGAAACTCTTCCCCGTTGAAACACAACTCCTCATCCTCCTCCCCAGCCCCTGGCCACCACCATGGTACTTTCAGTCTCTGAAGCTGACTCTGCTGTTGTTGTTTTCAATCACCAAGTCATGTCTGACTCTTTGTGACCCCATGGACTGCAGCAGATCAGGCTTCCCTGTCCTTCGCTATCTCCCGGAGTTTGCCAAGTTCATGTCCATTGAATTGGTGATGCGCTAGGAACTGCATGTGAATGGAAGCATGCAGCATTTGTTTTTATGTTTTTATCACTGTCTTATTTCACTTATTTCAAGATTCATCTGTGTTGTAAGAGGTATCAGATCTTCTTTCCTTTCTAAGACTGAATCATATTCCATGGTATGGATAAACCACATTTTGTCCACCCATTTATCTGTTGACAGACATCTGGGTTGCTTCCATCTATTGCCTGGATAATGTGTACAAATATCTGTTCAAGACTGTGTTTTCATACTCAATATCCTGTGATAAGCCTTATCGAGAAGAATATTAAAAAGAATATATATTCATAAATGAATTTATAAATTCATAAATGAAAATATATTCATAAATGAATTACTTTGCTGTACAGCAGAAATGAACAGAACATTGTACATCAGCTCTACTTCAATCAAAAAAAATTAGCAAGAGAATCAGGAAAAAGAAGACATTGCTTTCAATTCTTTTGGCTCTATATCTGGAAATAGGTTTGCAGGGTCATGTGGTAGTTCTATTTTTGATATTTTGAGGAACCACCAAACTGTAGGATTGGCCAAAATGTTCCCCCAGTATTGGTCATTCAGGAGGTGACCAGTAAATACATTAATTAAACAGGATTGAAGTTTCTACCACTACAAGAAGACCTTGATTTTTTTCCTGTGGATTTGTTACTTTAGATTGCCGTGCGCAGCTGGAGTCCATTTAATTGGGTATGATTCAGTGACTACTGCAGCTATAGTAATGTGATTCATTTTGCAGATGGGGGAGACAGAAGGAAACTTTTCAGCATATACTATAGTTTGCCTTATTTTCTACAGGTCAGATGTACTCAATCTCTGTATTTATTCAATTTCTGCCAGTATTTTTCCTGGAGACATTTTATACACTTAATCTCAGTCAAGATTCAAAACTGGTGAACAGAAAGGGAAAAAGGAGGAAAAGGGGAGGAAAAGGCGGTGTAAAGTGGCACCAGGTCCACCTGATTTGGTAGCTTAACTGTAGAGCAAAAAAGAGGGTTTATAACATCTTTTATTTGCTCGGTAAAGAGAGAAAAAAGAGACCTATAATCACCTTCCCCAAAGAGAAGCAATTTTTAAAAGATTGCAGGCCCCAGGATATTCATGATTATGTGTAAATTCATTTCACAAAAGGATTTTCTTAAGACCAATAAATGTAGCATGTTAATTCTGTACCGAAGGAGTCACAAAGAGATGTTCAGGAGGAGAGCAGGTAGGTTGATGTCTCCATCTCCCCAGACTGGTAGAAAAAATTTTTTTAACTTTTTATTTTATACTGGGGTATAGCCAAATAACAAAAAATGTGATAGTTTCAGGTGGACAGCAAAGGGACTCAGCCGTACATACATATACACATATCCATTCTCCCCCAAACTCCCCTCCCATCCAGGCTGCCACATAACATTGAGCAGAGTCCCCTGTGCTATATAGTAGGTGATTGTCCATTTAAAATATAGCAGTGTGTACATCAGACTGGTAGAGGTTTTGATCTACAAAGGTGACAGTTCAGAAATTTGAGTATTTTAAAAACCTGGGTGCTCACTATTTCAAATGAAGGCCTTAGTTTAATTCAAGTCATCTAGCTACTATCAGCTAAGAAAGTGGAAAAACAAACAAACTCTTATATTGTCAACAAGTCAAATCTTTTAAATTAATATTTAGCGCAGTGACTCTTATCCTTTTGGAATTCTGGCTTCCTTTTAATAATGAGATGAAAACTCTGATATTTTCCCACAGGTTAACAAAAGTTACAAGTATAGACAGACATGGCTCAGACAGTAAAGAATCTGCCTGCAATGCAGGAGACCTGGATTCGATTCCTGGGTTGGGAAGATCCCCTGGAGAAGGGAAAGACTGCCCACTCCGGTATTCTCGCCTGGAGAATTCCATAGATAGAAGAGCCTGGGGGATACAGTCCATGAGGTCACAAAGAGTGACTAACACTTTCACTTTTTCAGTTTCATAGACAGACACACGGAGTCTTTTTAACACTATTCAGAGGATTTAGAACCATTTTATACTATTATATATACTATATATAATAGTATATATATATTATATTATACTATATATATTATATATACTATATATGTTATATATATATGAAGGGAATATATATATATAATATTATACTATATATATTATATATACTATGTATGTATATATATGTGTATATGTATATATATATATATATATATATATATATGAAGGGAAAGCTCCTTAAGTGGAGTCCATTCTCTCCAGGTTACAAAATGCTCATCTAGAAATATCCAGAAAGAAGACAGCAAAGGAATTCATATTTCATTCTGTTGTTTAAAATATATCAGGAGTTGATTACAAATAAAGAGTGGTAAGGTTTCATGCAAAGCAAAATGCATTTAATGCAATATATTTATTCTAGGACTTGTGTGCAAAATTTTCATCTTTGAGTGGATAAAATAATTTGATGTTTGAAGCAGAACAAATGAATGGAGTATGTATCTCATAAACATTGAAGAGAAAACAAAGCAGCTTTGAATTTAACACTTTATGCTCAATGTTTTAGAAAAATCAGCTTGAAAATTTGGAACCACTATTGCTTAAAAAAAAAATGGAACTTCAGAAAATGACCCTCTTCATCCCTTATATGAGACAAATCAAGGGGTAACACTCCCCACGTAGGAAAGGCATGAAATATAAAGTTTGAAGAGCTACAGTTTACTGGTGACTCCCACTTTTTTCCTTACAAATCTCCTCAGCCTATATATTTTCCCCTGTTACAAATTACAATGTAGCTTCAGCCATCTCAATGTAGCTTCGGCCATCTCCGACTCTTTGTGAGCCTACGGATGGTACAGAGGAATACTGCTCAGCTATAAAAAAAGAATGAAATAATGCCATTTGCAGCAACATGGATCCACCCAGAGATGGCCAGACTAAGTAAGTCAGAAACAGAAAGGCGAACAACATATGATATAACATATATGTGGAATCAAAAATATGATGCAAATAACTTACTAAACAGAAATAGACTCACAGATATAGAAAACAAACTTACAGTTACCAAAGGGGAAAAGATGGGGGGAGGGACAAATTAGGAGTTTGGGATTAATAGATACAGACTACTATATTTAAAATAGATAACCAACAAGGTCCTACTGTGTAGCACAGGGAACTATACTCAATAGCTTGTAATAACATGTTATATAATGGAAAAGAAACTATACTTCAATAAAAGTTGAAAAAACCCTTCATTGCTTTGTGCCTAAGCTCAGTTCAGTAGCTCAGTTATGTCCAACTCTTTGTGACCCCATGGACTGTAGGCTTCCCTGCCCATTACCAACTTCCGGGGCTTACTCAAACTCATGTCCATAGAGTTGGTGATGCCATCCAACCATCTTATCCTCTGTCGTCCCCTTCTCCTCCTGCCTTCAATCTTTCCCAGCATTAGGGTCTTTTCCAATGAGTCAGTTCTTCCCATCAGGTGGCCAAAGTATTGGAATTTCAGCTTCAGCATCAGTCCTTCCAATGAACATTCAGGACTGATTTCCTTTAGGATTGACAGGTTGGATCTCCTTGCAGTCCAAGGGACTCTCAAGAGTCTTTTCCAACACCACAGTTCAAAAGCATCAATTCTTTGGCGTTCAGCTTTCTTTATGGTCCAACTCTCATATCCATATCTGACTACTGGAAAAACCATAGCTTTGACTAAACGGACCTTTGTTGGCAAAGTAATGTCTCTGCTTTTAAATATGCTTTCTAGGTTGGTCATAGCTTTTCTTCCTAGGACCAAGCGTCTTTTAATTTCATGGCTACAGTCATCATCTACAGGAATTTTGGAGCCCCCCAAAATTAAGTCTCTCACTGTTTCCACTGTTTCCCCATCTATTTGCCATGAAGTGATGGGACCAGATGCCGTGATCTTAGTTTTCTGAATGTTGAGTTTTAAGCCAACTTTTTCACTCTCCTCTTCACTTTCATCAAGAGGCTCTTTAGTTCTTCTTCGCTTTCTGCCATAAGGGTGGTGTCATCTGTATATCTGAGGTTATTGATGTTTCTCCTGGCAATCTTGATTCCAGCTTGTGCTTCACCCAGCCCAGTGTTTCTCATGATGTACTCTGGATATAAATTAAATAAGCACAGTGACAATATACAGCCTTGACGTACTCCTTTCCCATTTTGGAACTAATCGAGTTCTAACTGTTGCTTCTTGACCTGCATACAGGTCTCTCAAGAGGCAGGTCAGGTGGTCTGGTATTCCCATCTCTTGAAGAATTTCCTAGTTTGTTGTGATCCACACAGTCAAAGGCTTTGGTGTAGTCAATAAAGCAGAAGTAGATGTTTTCCTGGAACTCTTTTGCTTTTTCGATGATCCAGTGGATGTTGGCATTTTGATCTCTGGTTCCTCTCCCTTTTCCAAATCCAGCTTGAACATACTTTACCCATAGACAAAATGAGAGCCCAGACAAGTACTACAGTTACAGCATGAGGTGAATGTATACAAAAATACTCTGATGCTTCTTGGCAAGTAATTTTTCACGTTTTAGATGAGGAATTATTGACCAGTTCTCTTGGGTACCATGGTCACAATTGATATGAAAGTTCAGTTTGGAAGGAGAAATAGCCCCACAAATGTGGCTCCTTTGAGGCAGAATTAAGCTTAAAAGCCCGAGGCTCTGAAGATAATTATTCTGTGTAGAATCTCATTTTCTTAATCATAACAGGCATCTCCAAATCTTGTCTTTGAGGGTGTTAATCATTTGAAAGGAACCATAAAAGCACTCAGAAGGGAGGAGAAGAATGTATAGAACAGTATTTTGGACTCTGTGGGAGAGGGAGAGGGTGGGATGATTTGGGAGAATGGCATTGAAATATGTATAATATCATATATGAAACGAGTCGCCAGTCCAGGTTCGATGCACGATACTGGATGCTTGGGGCTGGTGCACTGGGACGACCCAGAGGGATGGTATGGGGAGGGAGGAGGGAGGAGGGTTCAGGATGGGGAACACATGTATACCTGTGGCAGATTCATTTTGATATATGGCAAAACCAATACAATATTGTAAAGTTAAATAAAATAGAATTACAAAAAAATAGGAACTAAAAAAAAAAAGAAACAAGGAGGGAAGGACTTACCTGGTGGCCAGAGGCTAAGATTCCCAGCTCCCAATGCAGGGGGCCTGGGTTCGATTCCTGATCAGGGAACTAGATCTCACATGCCTCAACTAAGGCTCAGCACAGCCAAATAAATAAACACTTTAAGAAAAGAAAGGAGAGGAGAGGTGCCCCCACAGTGTTCTAAACTCCCTACAGCCTGAGAAAACAGGACTGTGGGTAGGAGATGACTTTCTTCCCTCCTGTTGGGTAAGGCAGCACAGTCGTGCCTGAGCTCTGAAATGAGCTGCCGAGAGGTCAGTGATGTGCACAGCGCCTCCGCTGAGCCGTGTGGCCGCGCTGCCCTATTGCAAAACAGAGTCCTGAACCTTGATCTTTAAAGGGACTCAAGGTGAAAGGCGTGGCCACCATGGCTCACAGTCTTAGCAAAGGAAACGAAAAGGATAGAAAGTAGGCTGAGCTCTCATTTGCTTGAGAATCACTTAAAAAATTACCAGCACGATTCCGTATCCATTGTCCTGTCTGGCTTCTTATTAGGATGGTGGAAAAATGGGTGGAGTGAACAGATAGCATCTCTGCCTCCCAGGAGACAACAATATTGACTAAGACTAAGAAAGCAAATAGTATCAGATAACCTACTAAAATAAAGCAGGGAAAGTCATTATGCTTTTACTTTATTGATCTGGGCCCTGGCTAGTGGGGGAAAAAAACAAGTTACATTGTTGATGGTGGAGATCTCTAAGGTTCTAACAACATGATATTTAAAAAGAGGTGTATTTATCAGCAGTAAGAAACAAGACATTGTATTGAACAGTCTGGGGACATGCTGAACACCCAGCCAACAATGGAGAGGAGGGAAAACCATTTGCTTTTAATTGTTGGACATGGTGTCTGAAGAGATAACCATTTCAAATACGTTTTTATATTAGCAGCATCCTTTAAGCAGGTTTTGAGAATGGAGTCCAGCTCAGTCTTGTTCACTATTCTCTACCAAACTTATTAAAAATTCATAAATAAATGAATGGCATCTAATAAGAGAAAACTTAAATGTTAACATACTATGATAATTGTGCTAATTTATGTCATTACTGCAGAATAGAAAAACATGAAGAAATGCAAGAGTTAATTTCCTGGTATATATACACATACACATATATATACATACGTAAATATACACACAAGACTTCCCTGATGGCTCAGCAGGTAAAGAATCTGCCTGTAATGCAGGAGACGCAGGAGATACGGTTTGATTCCTGGGTAGAGAAGATTCTCTGGAGGAGGAAATGACCACCCACTCCAGTATTCTTGCCTTGAGAATCCCCATGGACAGAGAAGCCTGGTGGGCTACAGCCCAATGGGTCATAAAATGTCGGACACAACTGAGTGACTTAGCACAAAATTGCTTTAAATTCACTCAGTATGGTAAATTTCAGTGTATGTTTTTATTTTTGTTTCAAGATATTTTTGTACTTATATTTTCTATTTTGCAGCTCAAACTTCTCTTATTGCCAGATTTTACTGGTTGACCTTCTCTGAGATCCTTACACCACCACGAAATCTAAGGCTATGACAAACAAACACGAAAGGAAGACACAGATCTTCAGCACCCAAAGGCTACCAACAGGAGGCCTGGGGTGTTGCTAGTGGGGCTTCAGATGCCCACTTTATATCGAAAGCAACACTCCAGTTGTTCAGTTGCTAAGTTGCTTCCGACTGCAACCCCATGGACTGCAGCACGCCAGGCTTCCCTGTCCTTCATTATCTCCCAGAGTTTGCTCAGATTCGTGTCCACTGAGTTGGTGATGCTATCCAACCGTCTCATCCTCTGTTGCTCTCTTATCCTGCAGCCGGTCCAAAGCTCAGCTCTTCTAGGTAGGACCAAACCTCCAGGGTGGGGGCAAGTGGCCTGGAGAAGGAAGACGGGGATCTCATCACTCCTCGGGGTCCCTATACTGCCTCACTCCTGTCTTTGGCACCCTGCGGACTCCGAGGACCCTGGCCTGCCCCACAGGCCCCGAGACTCTGCTCAGGAGATGTGGGCTTCTTATTTCCACACAGCCTCGGGCTCATGAGTACAGGTGTTAGGGTTCCTCCACCTGCGCCTTACAGAGAGATGGACACGGGCTTCACAGTCTGACCCTCTGCACCCTGGGCCTGGTATACTGGGCAGGTACAGGTGAATCCAGCACTGCCCATCTTCCATCCTCTCTTCCCTGGTGGAGAGCAGGGAATGCCTCATGCCCCACAGATGATCCGATTCCACATTTAGTGGGATGTGAGCACAGCGAGCCTTGCCAGCTGCCCTGGAGCCTTACAAGAGAAGACGTGACTTGTGCCATCAGAGAATGTGTCATCTAGTGAGACTTTTACAAACAATGTGGTTGGACAATGAAGGAGCATCTTCTGCCCTGAGCCAGAAGCCTGATGCTCCATGCAGGGAAGAGGAGGTCCTGCCCTCAGAGACTTGACAATGTAATGAACCAAGGATAAATTATAGGGGACTTCCCTGGCAGTCCAGGGGTTAAAATATTGCCTTACAAAGCAGGGGAGGTGGGTTTGATCCCTGGTCAGAGAGCCAAGATCCCACATGCTTTATGGCCAGAACACCAAAACATAAAACAGAAGAAACATTGTAACAAATTCAGTAAGACTTTAAAAATGGTCCACATCAAAAAAACTCTTAAAAAAGAATAAGTCATAGCACAACATTGTTATGGAAACTAACACAATATTGTTCATCAGCTATGCTTCCATATAAAATAAAAACAAACAAAAAAGGTCAATGGGTAACGTCTCAGTCAAAGGAAATACTGACTTGAGACAAACAGAAACCCAAGTCTTGGTCTAACATGAGCAGAACTGGTATCACACTTTGGAACTGAATTACTTCACTGAATAAAGGGCTCAGAACTAAAGGGCCATTCTCACCCACAGGGCAGAGCTGCTTAACGATACCCCGTGGAGGGTCCCAAGGCAATAGTCAACAGGAAATTCCTATGGGCGCAAACCAGCTGTGCACCAGCCCTCAGGCAGGTCTACAGCCCAACTGCTCTCTCGATTTTCTGCTTTGCAATCTAGTGCCACTGGGATGATGACCCGGGGAGGGGGAGGGGAAATTGGGGGGTGGTGCTTTGACATCTTTCAAGATGGATAAAACAATTACTTATAATACAAATCAATCACTTAGGGGAGAGAGAATCTCATGCCTCGGGGAATCTTTCTTTTCTCCCCCCCTTTTCTTTTCCAACTTTCCTTCGCTGTCACAACTTTCCATCTATATTTCAAGACTTTAATAACGTCTTTAGAGTAACAAGCAGGTCAAAGACTTGAGGAAACATATGCCAATCCTACTTAGCACATTTCCCTCCCCACCATCCCCATCCAACCCAACCATCTGCTGCTCTGTCAGCCCAAGTATTTATAGCCTCTTGCTTTTGCCTCATTACTGGGGCCCTGGAGTCTAGCTTTCTCTCCCCCACCCCGAAGAAATAACAGGACAGAGTTAACTTCTAATCATTGGACCATTTCCTTCCATTTCAGACCTTAAGACCAAGTTAATCTTGCAAAGTCGTGACTGAGATCTGGTCAATAATTTGCCATGTATTCAGCCTGCAAAGAACAAAAATCACTTCTGACTTTTCTCATTCTCTCAGATGGAACTCAATAGCCATAATTCAGTAGAATAGGGTATATTAAGCCATAGGCATTCAATCCCATTTTTTAAAAGCTGGCTTTTATTCACAGTTTGGGATGTCATATTATTGACCTAGAAAATCACAGGACTAAGAACAAGAGACGTGAACACTTGCAACAACAAGTGTAATCAGATCTATTCATCCTGGTCGAACTGGAAAGCTCTCCTCTCTCAAGAGGAAATCATGGACTGACCCAGAGATTGTGAGTCTGTGGTTTTTTGTAGTAAACTTTCCAAGCATCCGTTTCTTCATTCACATCACAAACCAAGTTGATGGACTCAGAATACTTGATAAAGGGAGGCTTTTGGTTTAACCCTTTCTTTTGATGGAATCCTGCAAGTCCAAGCATTTTCTCACCATCCACAGGTTCTTTATCCTTTGAACCAAGGGAAACTTGCGAAATAGCACCCCAACACTGCCCATCCTGCTGTCACGCAACTGTCACCCTAATCCTAAAGCAAATCTGGCCAAGAGCTCCTACAACTTGGGAACATGGTTGCCAACAGCCAAGTCTGAGTTGGGACTCAGAATAAACTCACAGACTGATTTTCTGAATTTGGGTTTAAAGTACCAGGCCTCCCAAGGAAGATAAACCAGAACTCTGCATTTACACGTCAAGGTTGCTGGAGGTGCCTACAGACAGGAGGGCTTATAAGGGGACCCCAGATGGTCCCAAAGCACTTCACTATTGCAGCTGCAGGGTGGGGTCATAGTGAAGGCTATGAGGAGAGGGGTGTAGCCGGGAGGAGGGTCCTCAGGGCTGGCTGTTTTGCAAAACGCCCCTTTTGCCATCCACCTGCGTGGAGAGGGAGTCACTCAGACCCCAGGGCACAGGCATACCTTCCGCATGGGACAGTGAGGGTTAGAGATCTAAGACTCCGGAAAGGAGTGTGTAATAACGCTGCAAGGAAGTGTTTTCTTGTGCCCACAGATCAAGGTCCTTACAGCCAAAATGCTACTTCAGAAGGGCCTTTCTTGGACTTCTCTGGCGGTCCACTGGTTAAGACTTTGCCTTCCAATGCAGGGGGTGCTGTTTCAATGGTTGGGGAGCTTATATCCCACATGCTTTGTGGCCCAAAAAACCAAAACATAAAACAGAAGCACTACTGTAACAAATAAAGACTTGTTTTTACGGCCTTTTCTATTTACCACCTTGTGCAAGATTGCGTGGAAGGTCATGGTCTTCAGAAAACGTTTCTGTGTTGGATGTCTCTCTGAGACTTGTCACCACCCCATCCCTACCTCACCCACCTGATAAAACCCGGGATTCGTGGAGGGCTTGCCCTGAGCAGATGCAGAGTCAGTTGTCCAGTCCTGTGGATCCACAGGGAGTCCCTCTGCTACAAAGCCCCCCACAAAGAAAGAGAGAACCTGGCAAAGTGGATGGAACTCAGAACTGGAATTTCGGAATTTGAGTTCTAACACCAGAAAGTCACCTGCATCTTTATGCCCAGGTCTCAATAAATGAGGAAATGGGGGCCAATCATCTTTGGGTCCTTTCCTGCTCCAAGATCCTGGACATCTTGGCCTTCCGTTTCCCTCCCTTGTCTCCAGGTTAAAAGCACATGGCTGTAAGAGGGTGGCCTCATAATGTATTTTTCAGAGCTTACATTTCACTGTGACTTATTTTTAGAATTGTGATGAAATAAAGCTGTGAAATCTTCATTTCTGGCTTATCACTGATAATGCAGATAACTTGGCAAAGGACGGCTGATTTTTTTTTTCATCTTCTGCAAAGTGAGGGCTCTCCTTCAAAGGCCTGCTCACGTGGTTTGCAGAAGACTGCAGCCTTTGCTGCAGAAACACAGAAGGATAATGACCAGGTCTTCTGTAGGCTCTCTCATCTTGGTTTCCATTCATGCGAGGCTGATTTCAAAGCAAACTTGTGAAAACAAGTCTATTCCACTGAGCCTCAGCTAGGCTACACACTACACTTTTTAAATAGGAAATCCCCGCATCTGGGCGTTTATGTTTTCTGTGGTATCTGGAAACTTCGCTTGAGAAAGAACCCTCTGACTCTTTCTGTAGTCCTCTCAAGTTCCAAAATAATGATACGTAGAAGGTATTCTGAAGGGCTTCCATCAGTCAAGGGCACGGAGTTCTGCAAATCTAGCGCTAGGAGGGCAGATAGAACCATTGGCTGATTGCCAATAGATTTGTGCTCTTTTCCTCTGTAACTCACAGGCCTGGAAATTCTGACAGTGTCAGCAGCTCAGTGGTTTTCTAAGTAGCTGCCCCCTCGCCTGTTTGAAATGCTTCTCGCTGGCTGGTGAAGCTTTAGAACCTGGCAATTTCTTGCTTCCCTGGTTTGTAATAATTAAGACATTCCTGCTGAGTTTAAATCAGCTCGAGGAACAAAAACACACACTCCCAGAAGAGGAGGTCCGAACAGCGTGCCTTACGTCTCTTGCAGCATGATATAAGGAAATAAGTACTTGACTTGGGAAGTAAATTTAAATGTCTTTGGGAGAATCACCTTACCTCTTTGAGCCTTAGTTTTGTCATTTCTAAGATGGTGATGCAAATATCAATCTTGCTGTTTTGTTGGGAAGTTTAAGATCTAAAGTGTAAAAATATAACATCTTGTAAGTTGTCCCTCCAATATTGGATATTTTATTGTTTGGGGTGATTTCATTTTTGTAGGTAATATTTAGACCAAACTATCTCATAGCTGATAAATTCTTCAGTCCAAAGACAGCAGGGTCCACCTTGCATTGCCTCAAGGGGGAAAATGCAATTAAGTGCTTAACATTTTTCCACTTCAAATATAAAATGAAAGAGGTCTTTATTAATCCAATTTTCATTTATTAATCTTTGCGTCAGTAAATACTTGTTTTGTAATTTTTTATGAGTTCTGTGTGGATCAGACTCCTTTTTTCCTTCTTTCTGTCTTTAAAATTTTTTTCCTAAGCACTGTTTATCCATATTTTATTTTTGAATGTGAAAATATAATAGAGGAAGTAAAACCCAAAGATAGCAGGGTCACCTTGGATCTTGTGGGCCTTCTGGACCTAGAACTTCACGTTCTTGGTAACCAGCAGGGTCTCTTCCCTTTGGTTATGGGGGGCAAGCATGTGGGAGCAAGAATGGTTACCTTATTAGGGGTCAAAGCCAATCACATGGAAGGCTTAAGTCCACAGTCCTTCTGTGTAACAAGGAATCATCCTACTGTGGTCTCTGTTTGATAGCTAGAGTTAGTTACATAAAGACCTTCATCTTCATCCCTGATATCCTCCGTCATGGAACTGGGACATTACATGACCAGCAATAATATTCTACCACTTGCTATCTCATATTTGTAAATGTGGCTTTCTTTTTTTATTTTTTGGCCATGCTTCACAGCATGTGGGATTTCAGTTCCCTGACCAGGGATCAAACCCGTACCTCCTGCATTGGAAGCACGGAATCTTAACCACTGGACCACCAGGGGAGTCCCTTGTCTCTGTCTTTTCATTGATCTCCCTGTCCTGCTTTGTTGTATGTCTTACTTGGTCAACTTTTTCTCCTTCTATCTGTGTGTTTTTCCATATCTAGCTTGTCTCCACACGTACTTGTTTCTAACTCCTTTTGTTCTATTACTGATCCAAAATGTACAACTAAAATCCTTTTTTAAAATTATTTTTTCTAGTTAAAGATGGCAGGTGAATTTCATGCACGTATCTCTGCTGCTGCTGCTGCTGCTGCTGCTGCTGCTAAGTCGCTTCAGTCGTGTCCAACTCTGTGCGACCCCATAGACGGCAGCCCACTAGGCTCCTCTGTCCCTGGGATTCTCCAGGCAAGAATACTGGCGTGGGTTGCCATTTTCTTCTTCAATGCATGAAAGTGAAAAGTGAAAGTGAAGTTGCTCAGTTGTGCCCGACTCTTAGCGACCGCATAGACTGGAGCCTACCAGGCTCCTCCGTCCATGGGATTTTCCATGCAAGAGTACTGGAGTGTGGTGCCATTGCCTTCTCCAGCATGCATCTCTAGTCTCTCCTAAAACTTCAAGCAACTCAAAGAAGGTTATGAAAAAGCAAACGATCATCATAAAATATAAATCCACACAGATAAGGAGAACAGAAGGAGAGGCAATGGAGGGGGAATTTGCAAGCTGGAAGTAGAAGGTATCTCTTCGGTAGAAAGAAGTACAGATCTAAGATTCTAAGCCAGCATTTAGAGAAGCCAAGAAGCAAAATGCTCACACTGCTGCTTCATGATTTTTCTGGAAATGCGAAATTAATTCTAAGAGAAACTGTTGAAAGTCATTGTTTGTGTGGAGCAGGAGACTCTTCAAGTTATTTACATGCATAACTTTAATAAAAATAAAAATGAAAGGGAAAAAGCATCAGGGGAGAAATATTAATTATAATACTTCTCAAGCAAAGATTGTTTTTAAAAAATGAAAACTCTTTCTTAAATTAAGTTGCACTTTCCTTATGTGACATGAATATCCTTCCCCTGTAGAAGAGTCTCAATAGAAAAAGATATTCCTAGTGCCAAAAATAACACAACTAAATCTAAGCTTAATAACTATGCTAATAGCTATGGTGTCTTTGTTGAGGTAATACATACATACAATAAAATACACCCATTTAAACTTCATTTGATTTGTATCTGTGCAACTTCTAGTGCGATCAAGATAACGGGGCATTTCCATCACACCTAATGGGCTCCGTCTCAGACAACTGCTACGTGAAGCTCCAGGTAACCACTGCCCACTTTCTGTCACGTTAGGTTTGTCTCTTCCAGAGTTTCATAGACACAAAGTGACATACACACAGTATATACTCTTGTGTCTGGCTTCCTTCTGATGCACTTAATGTGTGTTGCTGTTTCATGCCTCAATAGCCCGTTCCTTTTATTACTGAAGACTGTCCCACAGTAGGAGGGATTCCCAGGGGGCGCTAGTGGTAAAGAACCCGCCTGCCAATGCAGGAGATGTAAGAGACATGGGTTTGATCTCTGGGTCAGGAAGATCCCCTGGAGGAGGGCATGGCTACTCACTCCAGTATTCTTGCCTGGAGAATCCCATGGACAGAGGAGCCTGGTGCGCTAAGGTCCGTGGGGTCACGAAGAGCTAGACACGACTGAAGCGACTTAGCATGTACATGCACACGCATCCCACGGCATGAATACACTGTAATTTGTTTATCTAAGATTGAAGCTTTTTTTGTAAAACTTGAGACAGTTAATTTTTTCAGTTTCTCAAGCCTCTAGATGACAAGCTCTTTCTTTCCACCAGCACACTCTCTCCTTGGTCAATTGTCAAAAAGGGAAAACAGGTCTGACAGCGCCGCGTGAGGTTCTTCTAGGTAACCCAGCTCTGTTGCTTAGCAACAGCAGAATAACTGTATTAGTTTAGTGGATTCTGAACAAAAAGATAATTATCTTTTATCCCAAGATAGATAAAAGATGATGTGATTTTAAGTAACGTGGGGGGAAAAATAAAAAACATGCGAATGGAAAAGAAAACACATCTAGAAAATAAAGGCATCCTGCTGACACCTAAACTCACACTACTGAGCCCCAACATCTGTGCTATAGGAAACCAAGGGATCCTCCCTTATATTAAATATCATGGTATAGGCACTGATGTGGGCAAAATCTTCTAAAAGGCAGAAACAAATGATGCCAGAAATAATTATAATTGATAACCAAAACAAAGAGAAACACATTAACCTTAATTAGCATTAATCCAAAAAATCCACATAAAGTAAATGAGGAATTTTGTCCTGTATATCTGCCTCTTCTGAGAAGGAAACAATTCCATCACAGGCTATTCTGCACCCCTTAGTGAGGAACTGCATTCCATAGGAAAGGTGCTGACTGGTATTTGTTCACCTGGTTCCTTAACATCAAAAAGAATGGCATTCATTTTGCGGGTGATGTTACTGACAGAAGTTTTTTTCAAACTTCCCCTGGAGTTTTGCCAACTCTACACCACTACTTCCTCCTCATTATCCGTCACTCCCTCCCCGCACACCACCACCCCCAAAATGATAAAATCTGGCAGAAATAGCTCTGCTGAAAATCATGGATTTAACGAGCAGAATATCCCCCAGCTATTTAATGGCAAGTGTTTAATAATCAATCGGAGATCAGTTTCACTTAGTTTTACAGGGTTGAGAGGGAGACAGAAATGCTTCGCCACCATTTCTGAGCTGTCCCTGGAGCGGGTCCCCACTTGCCTCCCAACGACAGATTTCTTGGTTTAAATCACGCCCCGAGGGGATGGCCATGAAACTCTGGTCGTGCAGTTCTCTGTCAGTGCCTGGGCATCTGGTGAAGGACAGCTTTGCGGTTTCATTTATTTGAGGGGTGGAGTTGACCACCAAATAGTTGGGTTCACATCCCCCCTTTTCTTGAGTGGTGAGGCTTGAGTTTTCCCGTCACTGTGCTACATTGAAGCCTTCAGAGGAAAGGGGCTAGGGAAATACACCTTCCAGAGCTGCTGTGCTCTTTATTTTCAGCCTAATTAAAATATTCTGGTCATGTCTGGTTTTGTGTTTGTTATTTTAGTTTTTAATCAGATGATAATTGCTTTACAATGTAGCGTCCGTCCCTGCTGTACAATGAAGTGAATCAGCTCCAAGTATAGACACATTCCCCCTCGCCTTCCAGAGCCTTCATCCCTTCCCAGCCAGCCCCCCTCTAGGCCATCAGAGCACCGAGCTGAGTTCCCTGTGCTGCACGGCAGCGCCCCACTGGCCATCTATTCTGCACAGGGCAGTGTAAGTATGTCAATGCCACTCTCTCAATTCGTCCTCCTCTCTCCTTCCCCCACTGTAATGGACGAGACGTCCACTTGTGGTTGGAATCATGTGTTCTAGGAGAGCCCACCGAGGCAGATAAACAGGAAGGCAGGCCCTGCCAAAGAGCTTGTAAAACACATCCTGGGGCCCCATACGATTCATGAAAATCTCACCGACACGCAAAGCGAGCAGAGCCACTGCTGCCATGGGGCTGAGACACCGTCACTTCTGAGTGACGAGCCTACAGTGTCTCACTCCCTGTTGTGATGCTTCGTGGCTCTGGTGTCTGCTCAGGGGAGATTTATCAGTTCAAACAGACTGGATGGAAAGGTCCAGCTTTGCCCATTAACAGATCCTGGCCCACAACTGCCCCTGTTTACAGACACTTACTGAAATGGATTCTCCTTGCAGATAAGAGACTCTGAAAGAATGTGTCCGTATCTCTATATTTCAAAATACATAAAACAAGAGCCAGATTTCAGATTGTTCCTTTCTTAAAGCGAAGTATAGCTGGTTTACAGTGTTGTGTTAGTTTCTAACGTACAGCAAATTGACTCTGTTATGTACACACACACACACACACACACACACATACTTTTTTAATGTTCCTTCCCATTATGGCTACCCCAGGACACTGAGTATAGTTCCCTGGCCTATACAGTAAGGTCGCTTCATTCTTAACTTAGTGCTGTCAAGGGATATATAATGGTGAGAGGAAAATATCAGAGCAGTGTCCTCTGAAATTCCGATTTGGGGTCAGCAGCGGCTGAGTTCCATCTCATCTACTCATCTTCGTCTTTCTGAGTTTTGTTTTCTTTTTTTTTAAAAAAATTGTACAGACAAATAGTTGATTTACAATGTTGTCTTAGTTTTAGGTGTACAGCAAAGTGAATCAGTTATGCATACGCATACATCCACTCCTTTTTAGAGTCTTTTCCCATATAGCTCATTACAGAGTATTGAATAGAGTTCCCTGTGCTATACAACAGGTCTTTATTAGTTATCTATTTTATATATGAGAAAGTGTTAGTCACTCAGTCGTGTCCAACTCTTTGTGACCCCATGGACTGTAGCCCGCCAGGATCCTCTGTCCATGGAATTCTCCAGGCAAGAATACTGGAGTGGGTTGCCATGCACTCCTCCAGGGGATCTTCCCAAGCCAGAGATCGAACCCGGGTCTCCTGCCTTGCAGGCAGATTCCTTACTATCTGAGCTACCAGGGAAGCCTATGTTATATAGAGAAGTATGTATATGTCACTCCGTTTTCCAGTTTATCCCTCCTCCCATTTTCCCCTTGGTAACCATCTGCAAAACTAAGGAGCTCGTTTCCCCTTTTCCAAGAAGAGGACAGCTAATGCCGCTTTGATCCAGCAAGTGGCTCCAGTGGCCCCCGTGGCCGGAACTAACTGTGTTTGCAGAAGCCATTAGCTGTGAATTAAGGGCGCATCTGATCTTCCGGAAGGTGTAGCTCATGGGTTCCTATCTGTGAACCTTGATCTGTTTTGCACACTTGCGGGTAATTTATAAATCAACCCTACCAGTCCTGCCAAGAGGAAGTCTATAACAAAAGAGATGTGCTCGGTCCACCTGGAAATGCTTTTATTTGGGAGAAAAGCAAAGCATACACTTCAAATAGAAATAAGCTGAGGCTGCAGAGAGCATCTTCCTGCAGCTCTATGACATCAGGAAGGATGCACAGCCTTTCTGAAAAGCACACATTATTGAGAAGCCACATCTCTCAGTTTTCAATAGGGGCCTGGGTCTCATGCAATAACCAGGGCATGGAATTGCAACACATCTGTAGGAATTCTTACATAAAATCAATTAGCCAGCACTTCTGACTCTGATGCAAAAGGCCTGGTTACCCACCTGGTGAAAGCACCTTTGTAAGGAGAATATGAACATACCAGCTGAAGGCACTCTTACTAAGATGTGTATTTTTATGCTTGAATTGCAAGCATTCAGTGCTCAGTTTTAAACTTGGCTGGGCTGGATGCTGCCCATGATGACTGATGTGAGATCCACAGGCCATCTGTCAATTTAAAAGTTGTACCCCATCACCCACCTGAGGCTAGATTTGACCCTTTTTGATATTTTCACTTATTCCTGTTATTTCCAACATCCTAGCTTCTTCACTCATTGGCTGTGTGACCACAGTAAGTGGCTAGGCCTCTCTGAGCTTCTGTTTCCTCATCTATAAATTGGGGTTATAATCTCTATTTCCAACACAGAACACCTCGCAAAAGCTAGTTTGAAACATACCGCTGACAGTGGGTTTCAGCCTCCTCTCTTCCCCTCCTGCCCCTCTCCGCACTCTCTCCTATATCTTGTTACTGAACAGCTCCTCTGACTTCTGATGCATTTTACTTCTCTCTCTAGCACAAAACCAAAAAAAAAGAGAGATAAGAATAATCATGTGAATTACGGGCTGCAGACTTCTGTGGCTAACAATTCCACTCTAGGGACATTTCTGAACAGAAGCCAGGTCGATGATGAAGTCTGGAGTCCACTAGATGACAACATTTCACATTCAAATGAGAATTATTCTTACTACATGAAGGATGGGTGATAGAGTGAATTTTCTCATCATTGTCTCCAATAAGTTTTATCTACAGGTACTAGTGGAAAGATAAAAGTCTTTGCCACCTGAGTTACTCAATATTTTCTTGTCTTACTTTAGCCCTAGTAATTTTTAAGGGCTTAAAATAATATGGGTCAATGTAACCAGGGGGGAAATTTTTAAAAATAAATTTAATCTGAGATAAAACTCCTGCTTTGTTTTCCTGTGGAAAGAATTTTTTATGATTGGTAACTTTTGGTCTGCCTAAACAGTTGGAAAAGAGTTTAGTAATGGATTTTGTCTTTCACATTGCTTTGTGTCTCCGTTTTATGTCACCTAGGTATTTGATTTCCAAATGCTATGTATTTCATAATTTTTTTTCCAATGTGCCCACTTAAAAATGAAAGTATGGAGGGTTCAGGATGGGGAACACATGAGAAATAAAGGAATAAAAAATTTTAAAAATTTAAAAAATTAAAAAATTTAAAAAATAATAAAAAAATAAAATTCTTTTAGAATTAAAAAAAAAAAAAAAATGAAAGTATGTAAGTATATGAATCCTAAGTAGGTGAACTACTTTCTAGTTCTGACATTGAAAGAATAAACCATAAGGGGAAAATATTACTACACAAATATTGTATAGACCATATAAATTTGTACAGACCACATTAATATATATTAATATGTGGCAACATATCTTATATATAAGATTAGGAGGCAAGTAATGAATGAGGAGAAGGTAATCTTAAAGTATGTAAGAATCATATATTTAATATTCTTAATTTTAAATAGAGAGAACACTCACAAATCAAGAAGATAAATAAATAGAATAAAGTGAGTAAAAGACAAGGAAGAGTATTTCACAATGGGAGAAGAGTGGTTGAGCAATAAATACACGGAAGTATGTGCAACTACAACAATCAAAGAAATATAAATTCATATTGGGAGACAGTATTTTTAACTAATTTAATTGGCAGAATGGTTTCTTTTTTTCAGTTGTCAACTTTATATTGGTAAAGTTGAAAAAAAACAGCAATTTTCATACATATTGCTACTAGGGATAATATTCATATCTTTAACCCATCATTCCTCATCTAATAATTTACCTAATGAATTATTTGCAAAGATCTGGCTGCAATGATATTTACTTTAGTGTTCTTTAGAATACTTAAGGAAAGGAAACTAAAAAATTATAACCAATAAGGAATTAACTGAATTATGATATTTTTATGCAAGAGAAAATTATTCAGCTGTTAGAAGGACACTATAGATAGCCAATGCTTTTCAGTTGAAATTCCCTTAAGTAAGTAAAGTAAAAAGGTAAAACACTGAAAGGTCAAAATAAACCAATGAACATCTAAGGGAGAAATATCAATAACCTCAAATATGCAGATGACACCACCTTTGTGGCAGAAAGTGAAGAGGAACTGAAGAGACTCCTGGTGAAAGTGAAAGAGGAGAGTGAAAAAGCTGGCTTAAAACTGAATATTCAAAAAACAAAGATCATAGCATCTGGTCCCATCACTTCATGGCAAATAGATGGGGAAACAACGAGAGACTTAATTTTCTTGGGTTCCAAAATCACTGCAGGTGATTTGCAGCCATGAAATTAAAAGATGCTTACTCCTTGGAAGAAAAGCTATGAGCAACCTAGACAGCATATTCAAAAGCAGAGACATTACTTTGCCAACAAAAGTCTGTCTAGTCAAGGCTATGGTTTTTCCAGTGGTCATGTATGGATGTGAGAGTTGGACTGTGAAGAAGGCTTAGTGCCGAAGAATTGATGCTTTTGAACTGTGGTGTTGGAGAAGACTCTTGAGAGTCCCTTGGACTGCAAGGAGATCCAACCTGTCAATCCTAAAGGAAATCAGTCCTGAATATTCATAGGAAGGACTGATGCTGAGGTTGAAACTCCAATACTTTGGCCATCTGATGTAAAGAACTGAGTCATTGGAAAAGACCCTGATGCTGGGAAAGATTGAAGGCAGGAGGAGAAGGGGGTGACAGAGGATGAGATGATTGGATGGCATTACCGAGTTGATGGACATGAGTTTGAGCAAGCTCCAGGAGTTGGTGATGGACAGGGAAGCCTGGCATGTTGCAGTCCATGGGGTTACAAAGAGTTGAACACGACTGAGTGACTGAACTGAACTAAAGTGAAGAAAACAAACTTAACCAGGTCACATAGGAGCAGGAAGTGGAAATCAGGCGTCAAGGCTACAGTACCCGCCTCTTCACCCACAGACACCTGTGGTCTCCCGCTCCTGCCTCTCCACAAGTCACTCTGCTCCCTTCCTCTACTTGTAGACCAGCTTGCTAGCGCTACTCAAGATCTCTCTGCATAACTTCTGTTTGCAGGTAGCTTTTCTCTTGACTTCACTAGTTTCAGCCAACGCATAGGACTGTTTAAAGACCTTCATTGTCATCTTAATGACCAGACTTTCACAGCCCAGTTCCAAATTACTAGAAAAGAGAATCCGATTGGCCCCATCAAGGGAATGTATGTGTGAATGTGTTTAATGTGGGGTAGGGGGACGCTGGCTATAGAATGAGTGAAGAGGTGTTATGAACTCTGATCACATGATCCCTAAGGTCACCTTTTCCAGTCCTAAAATGGGGGGAGAGGTTAGGGTCTTTACAGATGAACTTCGCATATCTATTACACAGAAGAATATTTAGTGATGTAAAAAGACATTCAAACTCCACTAAGTGCAAAACAGATTGCATTAAGTATAGTATAATCCTGATTTTTAAAAATAAATACGCATAGAAAAAAATAGTAGAAGAGTCCCTGGTATTGGAATAATGGAAGACTTTTCTTTTTTATTTTATTTTTTAATATTTTTGTTTTCTGTATTTTCTGTAATAAAGTAGTATAAGTTAAGAAAAAAATACATTTTTAATAAAGAAAATAAGTATAGCAAGTGCTACAAATTTTAAATGTACAAAGAGATTAGGATCCTAAAGTAACTTTTAAGAAAAGATAATTACCCTCATTAATGGGTGATTACTTATAACCCAGCAGATAACAATATTATAGGGGGGGATATCTGAGTATCTAAAGGTAAGGAGCCCTTTTACCCTTAAATTCACTATGTTTCTACTTGGTGGATATGGGCAGTGAACACTTAAGAATATGCTTAATCTATAGGATTTATAAATATCAATAGGATTAAAATATAATATGATTATATTATTATATTATTGGATTATGTCAACAGTAGGATTATATTATTAATTTAATAGTAGATATTCATTGATTGGAATCAATACTGGGAAGTTTTTTTAAGACCTTGCTTCACTTTTTAGACTTTTTATTATAGAAATTTTCAAACAGAGGCAACAGTAGAAGGAATAGTACTGAGAACCCTCACGTTTCCACCACTGTTTTCCGTGATTACTCCGTTCATTTACCTTTTCACTCATACTCCCCCCCTGCCCCCTTACCCCCATCCTCAGATTACCCTGAAGGACATCTGGCTGAGAACTGACCCCCGGCTTCCTGAACGACAGCCACACCCAAGCAGCCTCAGATGGTCTCCAGCTTCGCTGGAATCTGGCAGGCAGCTGCAGAGCCGGGCAGCAAGAGGCCCTTGGGCACCTCATTTGCTGACTGTCGAGCGACTGTTAAGTAACACTACACACACTGCAATGTGTGCAAGAACCCAAACACTGTTCTACTGCATTCAGAGCTTTGTAAGTCTCATCACCCACCCTTGGTCCTGGCATTTCTCGTGGGTTTCAAAAGATTCATGCCTGCTAAAGAATCACTCTTAAAAACATAAGCTCAAGAATATACGCTTAAATACTCCTCATTAAAATCAATGCAGGGTGGGACAGAATAAGGTAAGAAATAAGGTATCAGTGTTAGTTATAGGTAGCAGAACCATTTCAGAATAATTAAAACAGGCAAACCAATTAACCAGTCTTTGAACAATAACAGAAACTTAACCCTCACCTTTGGTTTATCATGCTAGAGTGACTGAGATAGCCCCTGTTACCTGGGTTGAGAGGTATTTTTATGGTGGTAAATCTGGGAAATTCAGATCCTCTCCCAGGATACCAGGGGGCATCTATGAGGCACCTCTTCCAAGATGGGATGGCAAGAGCAGTGAGTGCAGTCATCCAATACCTGCCCATCTGACTTACTCTGCAAAATGGGAAGTCAGAAATACTTCTTTTTTGAAAGGGCGGTTCTAGATTTACAGCAAAACTGAAAGGAAGATACAGAGATTTTCCATCTCCCTTCTGCATTCCCCCACGCGCTCTAGCCTCCTCATTATCAGCATCCCCACCAGAAGGGACATTTGCTACAACTGATAACCCTACGTTGACATGTCCTCATCACCCAATGTCCATAATTTGCATTGACTCCAAGGGTCCCCTTTGTGTTGTATCACATTGGGTAGTTTTACTGCCCTAAAATTCTCTGTGGCCCACTTACTTCTCCCTCCACCATCCCCTCACCTGCAACCACTGATGTTTTTACTGTCTCCACCATTTCCCCTTTTCCAGAACATCAACATATGTTTGGAATCATACGGTGCATATGCAGCCTCTTCACATTGGCTTCCTCCATCCAATATGCATTTAAGTTTCCTCCATGTGTTTTCATGGCCTGATAATTCACTTTTTTTTTTTTTGGCTCAGAATATTATCTCATTGTCTGATGCACCAGTTTATTTATCCACTCACCTACTAACTGACATCTTCCAAGTTTTGGCAATTATGAATAAAGCTGTTATAGACATCCCTGTGCAGAGTTTTGAGGACACTGTTTGGCTAAATACCAGGAAGTGTAATTGCTGGATGGTGGCTCAGTGGTAAAGAATCTGACTGTCAATGCAGGAGAAGCAAGAGTCGCTGGTTCGATCCCTGGGTCAGGATGAACCTCTGGAGTAGGAAACGGCATCCTGGAGAATCCCATGGGCAGAGGAGCCTGGTGGGGTCACAAAAAGTCAGACTCAACTGAGCAGGCACGTATGATAGGAATACGTTTAGCTTTATAAGAAGCTGCAGCATCCAACAGTGTGTGTGCCATTTTGCATTTCCATCATGGTAAGTTCTCTAAACATTTATATGTATCTGTTACAGTCAGTGATCTAAAAAGCACCGAGGAATGTATTACTTTAGAGAAGCACCTATTAAATGCTCTAGCAGTTAGGACAAGACCCTTTCTCTTACAAACTAACTATATTATTGTTTAAAAACGCACTTTTCTCTCCAACTCCCTCACTTCTCTGTTGGCTCCCAAGCCTATAATTGCTCATATACCCTGAAGATCAGCTTGATAACAGCCTCTATATTTCTCCCAACATACACCTCACAGTTTGCCAGCAAGAGAGACCTGACTTTATAGGAATGTTTACCTCAAAGTGAATTCTTAAGAGATGCCAAAGCTCCCCACGTCCACTCCATTCTTCCTGGAAAATAAATATCCATTAAAGATTCACTTCTTTGGGTGAAAGTAGAGACAAGAAGCCAGGATTTAAGATGCAAAAGGCCCTTGGAAGGGAATGCATTTAACTGTGAACACTTTAGCGTGGATACTTTTATCAAGATATGCTGTCCCGTCCCCTTCCACGGCCCCGAGAAAAAGAGGGAGACTGATAGCCTTTTAAAGAAAAGAATCCAAGATCTGAGTGGTTGTCAGGCGGCCTCTAGGAAGAAACAGCTGGGATCAGCAGGCAGGCACTAGACACTTGGCAGGCATCTACCCTGGGCAGGAGACTGGGGAGTCGAGGTTCAAAAGCAAAATTGCAAAGTGTTGATTTAACTCTGGGTTTTTCCCAAGAGGTACCCCTTGTCATTACAGTTAATCTCTGGAGTTTTTGATCATTCCCTTTACACAAATCCAGATCCTTGGGTGACCCCGGAGCTTTGTCCTCACAGTAGGGTAGGTTGGGGTGCAGGGTCACCAATGGGTCCATTGGCTGTCACTACGGTGTCCCTGGGCATAGGGCCAGTTGTTCCTGCCAAGAGTCATAAATCACCAGTCTTAACCTGTTGCTATGAAAGTATCGTCCACAGTTATTTTTCTTGTAGTGTTTTAGCACCCAGCTGAGCTCATGGCTAATTAGACTCAGAGGAGCCAGGGGATGACTTGCTCATGATTGTGTTGGCTGGAATGCATCCCTAGGATGCACTGCTCTGAATTGGCTGCAACAGAGTTTTGGAGTTTTAGAATTTTGCTGCCTAGTTGAAGTCTACAGTATTTAAAAGGTATTCCAGCTCACTTAACCTGTATTTGCAATGAGTACATTGCAGAGCGCGTTAGGGGTACAGAGCACGCCAAGATGCTTGCTTTCAAGCACCTCTCTATCCATTGTTGTTGTTGTTGTTTAGTCGCTAAGTTGTGTCCAACTCTTTGCGACCCCAGGGACTGTAGCCCACCAGGCTCCTCTGTCCATGGGATTCTTCAGGCAAGAATACTGGAATGAGTTGCCATTTCTTTCTCCAGGGGATCTTCCCGACCCAGGGCTCGAACCCACGTCTCCTGCATTGGCAGGCAGATTCTTTACCTCTGAGAAACCAGGGAGTGCTTAAACATATGCAGAATTAATTCATGAGTGTGAGATAGTTTATAAAAATAGTAAGAGGGTTACCGATTTCCATGGAAGTGGCAGAGAGTGGGTGGAGGGTGTTCAGGAAGACAAAGGATTATCTAGTGGACCCGATGCAATTCCCGTAATCATTGTAAGGGGAAGGCGGGATGCACAAGGTGAAGGGAGATGCGACAACAAGAGCAAAAACTGAAAGGAGTGATGCATTTTAAAGTTGGAGGAAGGGGCCACAAGCCTGAGAATGCAGGCAGTCTTCAGAAGCTGTAAAATGTTAGGAAAGAAACTCTCTCCTGGAGCCCCCAGAAGGGGTGCAGCTCTGCCATCAACGTAATCTGATCCAGAAGACCTATGTCTGACTTCTGACCTCCCAAACTGTGAGGCAATAAATTGGTGGTGTTTTAAACCACAAAATATACGATCATTTGTGATAGCAGCCTCAGAAAACAAATACACCTGGGAATGGACAATTTTATTTTTGCAGTTTCATTTGGGCTGTTTGGCAAAAGAGAAGGATGGTTAAACACCCAGACTTTGGGAGTCAGATGGCCAGAGCCCAAACCCTAGAAAGCAGCTCTGTGAATTGGATACATTACGTAACTTCTATGGGTCTCAGTTTACATTTTTAGTAAAATAGGTCCATCTCATAAGGTGGCTGTAAGGATTACATGAGTTAATACACGTAACTCTTGTATTAACTTGGAATTAACTCTTTTATTCCAAGATGATATTCTTGGAGGAGCATCATGTAGTACACAGCAAGCACTCAACACATTTTAGTTGATTCATATAATATTGTGTCGCATATTTCATCAAATACTGGAGCTACGATTGTGTGGAGAGCTCTCTATTGCTGCTTTCGGACAGCTCCTGCTGCAACCACAGTTGCTGTTTAAAAATCAAGAAGATGGGCTTTCTCAGCACTCACCCCCAACAGATGCTGGCTGTGCTGCTGTGATGTGTTTGCCTTTCGGGAAATCCTCCCCTCTCCCCTCTTCCCTCACCCCACCAGCACACATACTCCCTTGGGAAGGATTCTCTCTTTTTAATTCCTTTTTCAGAGTCTCTGAACTTTCATACCATCTGGTCTTGGTGGTTCTGTGGTTCTTGAAACACAGTTTCATTTCTGTTTGTGAAGGTAGAAAAATCCTCCAGGCTATATTTAAACCAGTTTCAAGACCCTCCTGACTATACCCATCTGGGCTCACCCTGGGAAATGGCTCTTCCTGGTGACAAGCTGCTTCCCCTCCCAAACTGAACCGTGTACAGGATTTTGTTTTCTTCTAGGAGCCCAAACTTGGAATAGACTGATCCGGGTTTTGTGAGTGGCAATGAACACTATTTACGTGTGTGCACCATCCAAGCAGGCGTGCAAACATTCAGCTACCCCAATAGCTGCATTTGCAAGCTGGCATCTGGAGCTCTAAACTGTAACAAGAGTAAGGATGCACTGACTACCAAACAGATCTTCAGAGCCTATGAAGCAGGAGCTTTTAAGGTCAACCACAGTGTTTCGGGAATGGGGTGTGGGGGCAGTGGGGAGTGGAAAGAAACCATTGCCTCATCCCAGGCAAACATCAGGAAGATGTTTGCCTATGTATCCTTCTAAGACCTTTATAGTGTTAGCCATTACACTTAGGTACTTGATCGCTTTTGAATTAATGTTTACCTGTGGTGGGAGGCTGAGGCACAAATTCATCCTTTTGCAGATGGATGGCCCGTTGTTATAGGACCATTTGCTGAAAAGGCTACTCTTTTCCCATTGAATTGTCTTGGCACACTTATTGAAAATCAATTGCCCCTTAATGCAAGGGTTTATTTTTGGACTCACTGACATGGATGGCAGATCAGACCCTCTTAATCACAGTAGCTTTGTAGCAAGTTGTGAAATTGTGGCATGTGAGGCTCCTCTCACTTCCTTCTTCTCTCAAGATTGTTTTGGTTATTTGGAGCCCTTTGTATTAGGATCAGTTTGTCGATTTCTGCAAAAGAAAGTTGGCTTAGATTTGGTAGGGATTAAGCTGAATCTGAAGATCGACTTGGAGAATGTGTGTGCTCTCATGCTCAGTTGCTTTGGTCATGTCTGACTCTTTGTGACCCTATGGACTGTAACCCACTAAGTTCTCTGTCCATGGGGTTCTGCAGGCACAAATACTGGAGTGGGTTGCCATGCCCTCCTCCAGGGGATCTTCCCAACTGCGGGGTCCCAACCGCGGGGTCAAACCTGAGTCTCCTGCACTTCAGGCAGATTCTTTACCCATTGAGCCACCTGGGAAGCCCTACTGCCATCTAAACAGTCTTCTAGTTCACAGACACGTCCTTGAATCCTTTGACAGCCTTGAATTCTGAAGACATGTCTCCAACGTGAACCTGTCTACCTAGCAATGGTCAGGCAGGGTGACTCTGATATGTCTAGGCAGAGTACTGGGCAGTGAATTAGTTGGGTGTGGGGCCATTAGTGTACACACACTTTTCTGGGCTGCTTACATCTGTAGGATGGAGCATGACCCCCAAAAGTCCAGATAAGTTCTCCAGTTCAATGACCACAGACTTTTTTTCCAGTTTCAGTCAAGTATCATTCAGATTCTTAAAGCTGGTATGAAGAAGTACTGGGAGATTATTTATCATCTTTGGGGTAATGTGTCTTCCACATGGGAATGAAGTCATGTGCCATTCTTTTGGGATGTAATCTACTCCACATGAGCCTAAGATGCTCGGGTGGCCTCCTGCATCCTGTCTACTCATCTACCTAAGAGTTTACTCCAGTCATTCTGAAAGAGATGGGAATACCAGACCACCTGATCTGCCTCTTGAGAAATTTGTACGCAGGTCAGGAAACAACAGTTAGAACTGGACATGGAACAACAACTGGTTCCAAATAGGAAAAGGAGTACGTCAAGGCTGTATATTGTCACCCTGCTTATTTAACTTATATGCAGAGTACAGCATGAGAAACGCTGGGTTGGAAGAAGCACAAGCTGGAATCAAGATTGTCGGGAGAAATATCAATAACCTCGGATATGCAGATGATACCACCCTTAAGGGAGAAAGTGAAGAGGAACTAAAAAGCCTCTTGATGAAAGTGAAAGAAGAGAGTGAAAAAGTTGGCTTAAAGCTCAACATTCAGAAAATGAAGATCATGGCATCTGGTCCCATCACTTCATGGCAAATAGATGGGGAAACAGTGGAAACAGTGTCAGACTTTATTTTTGTGGGCTCCAAAATCACTGCAGATGGTGACTGCAGACATGAAATTAAAAGACGCTTACTCCTTGGAAGGAAAGTTATGACTGATCTAGATAGTATATTCAAAAGCAGAGTCATTACTTTGCCAACAAAGGTCTGTCTAGTCAAGGCTATGGTTTTTCCAGTGGTCATGTATGGATGTGAGAGTTGGACTGTGAAGAAAGCTGAGTGCCGAAGAATTGATGCTTTTAAACTGTGGTGTTGGAGAAGACTCTTGAGAGTCCCTTGGACTGCAAGGAGATCCAACCAGTCCATTCTGAAGGAGTTCAGTCCTGGGTGTTCTTAGGAAGGACTGATGCTGAGGATGAAACTCCAATACTTTGGCCACCTCATGCAAAGAGTTGACTCATTGGAAAAGACTCTGATGCTGGGAGGGGTTGGGGGCAGGAAGAGAAGGGGAGGACAGAGGATGAGATGGCTGGATGGCATCACCGACTCAATAGACATGAGTTTGGGTGAACTCCGGGAGTTTGTGATGGACAGGGAGGCCTGGCATGCTGCGATTCATGGGGTCTCAAAGAGTCGGACACGACTGAGCGACTGAACTGAACTGAGAGCTTGAGAGGGGTTTCCTTGGAGGAAGAGCCGTGTGGTTCAGAGGAAGTTTCAGTACTGTATGTACCCTGAGCATCAAGGAATTAGGAGGACGTGGCAGCTTTTGGGGTCATTTTAATGGAGTCAGGAGCTGATGGACCCACACTTTCAAGCTGTGGGATTCGAACCATCCGTGGGGCTCTGAAATCAATGCAGTGGTTCACAACCAGAATTCTGGAAAAATGAAATAACAAATAGAACAAGTTCATCGGGAAAGGTAACAGTAAGGTTTGCTTCTGGGAACTGTCAATGCAACAAAAAATTTTTGAGGTTTCGGTGCTTTTGTAGCTGCTCTGTGTTTGTTATTTCAGCTGGCTTTGTCTCTTTCTCTACAGCGATGAACAGAAGAGGCTTGAAACAATAAGGCTGGAGAGTTTAGCTCCAAGCTCTTTAAAAGGAATGAAGCACAAGGGGATTTAAGCTGGGCAGTGACTCCATCAGCGCTGGGTATTCTGGGAAGAAAAGGGCTGATCCTTTGGAAATAAATAAATCTCGTTCATGGGAAACATATCTAGGACTGAGAAATGGCCACAGGATTTAACCAGCAAAAAGCCCAAAATATTCTTATTCCTTTGGCCACAAGAAAACAGACCCAGACAGAACAGATTTAACTATTTCTGTTTAATTAACTAATTAATTAACTAAACTGAATTTAACTATGACTGAATTTAACTATCACATTTCATGAAATGTGAAATTGATAACATAGGCACTTATACTAGACAGACTTTTTTTTTGCCACGTGGAATCATGATAAGGACGATTCATATATATGAAATTCCTTTGCAGGAGATCAAGGATAAGAACTTGATTCTCAGGAAATAATGTGCTTTAAATCCCTACCATTTGCCTCTTCCTTAGGTACCAAGTCAAGAGCTTCAGGCAAGGAAAGTCCTTCAGAATAAAAATCAGGAAATCATACAGGGCATCTGAGTGTGTACATTCAGGAGTTTAAAGTGTTTTTTTTTTAACTCACTTACTGAGACTTAACACCTTGCCAGAACATGTTTCCAGCAGGTCAAGGGTAAGTTAGGACAAGAAACGTTTAACTTCCATTGAGAAGGAGGAGGGCTCTGACAAAACCTTCAGAATGTGGTTTGAGGAAGCAGGGGTAATCGCCCCCTCCCACTGGCCTCCTGAGACCTCAGGGGAAATAGAAACACACATCTATATACATGGGAACAAGTGAAGGATGATGTGCCTTCCCATGGGGGAAGCCAAGAGAAACCATAAGATTTTCAGTTGATAAATCCTAATGATCAACATGTACACATCCTATGAAAGCCCCCCAAGTCCAAGCATAAAAATGCCATCTGGTGCAACTCAGCACTCTGGAAATACAGATTTCGCCAGCCCAGGGGTGAGAGTCCAGGAGACGTGTGTCTGCCACGTTCTTATCTGGACTCCCTCTGTGGCACTCCTAGCCACATCACAGCTCTATTTCTTTCCTTAAAAAAAAAAAAATAATAATTCCCCACATGTACCTTTCATCCTCTTGACTCCTTTATTTTGTAACTGGACTTTTTTGCCCCTTCATCTCCCTCACCTGTTTCTCTCCTCCCCGAACCCGCTTCCTTCCAGTAACTACCTGTTTGTTCTCTGTATCTGTAGCTCTGTTTCTGTTAGGTTGTGTGTGTTCATTTCATTTTTAGATTCCATATATAAGTGAAATCATATGGCATTTGTCTTTGTCTGACGTTTCTCTCAGCATAATACCCTTTGATGTCGTCCCATATGGCAAGATCTCATTGTTTTTAATGGCTGAGTAGTATTCCATTCTCTACGTACTCCACATCTTCTTTATTCATTCTTCTGTGGATGACCACGAACCCCATCCCAGGCACTCATATCCACACCTCTGTTCTATTTTTAGGCCAAAAAAACCCCTTATTTAAAAACCACGAAGCCCACAGTATTTTAGCCTTTTTTCAGTATTAATATTTTGGTCTTCCAGCCACAGTCCTAATCTCCTTTCCAAATTGCCCTTTTGACTCAATTCTCCTTTACACACTTCCAGTTTTGCCATCTGTCCTCTCTATTCCTGATTTCTATGTGTCCAACTCTTTTTCTTGGGCTGCCCCTACTTCTGAAACCTGTGAAAAATCTTGCGATGGGGAAGGGAGAAGAGAAATGTAAAAACGAAATGAGACGCTGAGGAATAATTTCAAGAAATGGCACAAATCCACTCCCCTCCCCCAACCTCAAGCCCCACAATAGTTTCAGCTTTGGTTGGTTTTCATCCTTTCTGCTGTCTCTTCGATACATTTTCCAGATTTTTTTTTTCAAGTCAAGGTTGTGTCTTCCAAAAATTGACATACACAGCAAACCACCCAAGATAACCCACCAGATAACATTTTCTAATTTGTATCAGAATGTCCTGGAATTTGTATAAGGCTTCTTCCCCCCAGAGTCACTTTACAAGCTTTTTTTTGGCTGATTATTTGGCAAGATGCCCCCATCTATAAAGCTAAACAATGTTTTAAAAATGTAATTTCCTTATATAAACAACATGTCCTACACTCTGATAAATAACTTCAGATTTGTTTGTTGTTTTAGGTAGGTCCTAAATTCCCAGTCCCTCCCATGACGTCTTCCCTTAAAGCAATTCTAATTTTAATTTTTAAAGTAAACACTGCAAACGATCATATGTTGAGTGAGAGAGAGCAAAACCATTCCATGAATTATTCAAAGAAAGGGCCTGAGGAATATCTGCTAGAATTTTCTATAAATTTGCACGTAAAACTGATCATTTGGGATCATTTCCTTGGCGGTCTGGTGGTTAAGACCGCCTTCCCACTGCAGGGGCCTGGGTTCGATCCCTGGTCAGGGAGGTAAGATCCCACATGCTGCATGGCCGAAAAAAAAACAAATAAAAGTGATCCAGATAAATGAAAGCGATCCAAATAAATAAAAGTTAGATTTGTCGAACTCATTTTACAGACGAGAAAACTGAGGCCTGGAGGTGTGGTAAAACTGTTCCAGATCTCGCCGGGGGGTGGGGAGCGGAGCGGCGGCGGTGGTCCTGCCTGTCTTCTGGCTTCTGCGTTTATAGTCCTCTCCACCTGGAAACTAACACCAACACCTGGCCCCACCCTCACCCCCACCTTCCTTTGTCCCTCTCAGCATGATGGTCACTTCCCATGGGATAATGTCTGCGACAATCCCCCGGAACTCATAAGCTCGCAGAGCAGCCTGCACTTACTCTCTCCCACTTCACACCACACGGTGCCCCTTGCTGCTACTTGCGGTCTCCGCCTCTGAACTGTGGACTCTTTTCTTTAGTTCTCTAAAACACACAGCTTCCTATAGTCCCTGCTGTGTAATAGATGCTGAATAAATATTTGTTGGGGATTTTTCCAGGTGTCTTGCTCTCCCAGAGCGTGCTCTTGCTTTTATACCAGGATCTGAAAACCTTATCGAGTGCCCTTTTCTTTGGCCACACCCTGCGGCCTGTGGGATCTGTGACAGCTACGTGGAAACACGTGTGTGGGTGTGATGGGGATGATGTTGCTGACAAGGCCACGGGTGTATTTTCCTTCTAAATGACCCCCCTGCCATTCTCTAGGGATTACCCCCATCTTACACCAGGAAGCTATCTTTTTTTTTTTTTCCCCCACGGAAGGAAATGGCACATACCACCTAAAATGAGATAGCACCTTGCAGTAATAAGAAGGCTTCCCTGGGACCTGAGCCAGTCTGTGCCTCCTTCAGCCTGGAGGGGCACTGAGGGTTTGAAAGGCACTGCTAGTGTGGAATACAGCATCTGAGGGCCAGTGTGTAAATACGATGGAAGTACCATTCGGAGTAAGATTGTTCAGCCAGGTGGTGGCTCAGCCAGGTGACACCTGAAATCCCTAATAGCTGGAATGGTGTCAATTGCATGAAACTGGTCCTGGAGATGGTCTCCAAGGCTATGCCATACTTCTCAAAAGTCTATAAGCTGAATGTTAAAAGGAATGTTAGTGTAAATCATGAAGATCTTATCTGGCTCAAGGGAAAAAACTAAGAGCCTGCCCAAGATTCTGTTTTCAGGCTCCTGATGATTTCAGGATATTAAATGTCAGCGACACTACACGCATAGGCCACATCACTGATTGGCAACTGAGATAAAATCTAGGTTATGGATCGTAAAATGCTCTCAAGCATCTTCTCGACAAATGCAGCCTGGTGTGAATGATTTGCTAGGGTGTGATATTGTAGAAAATGGGTAACTTCTCGCAGTAGGAACGATGAGCCCCTCTCGACGGCCAGTGGGAAACCTCACTCCTGCTCTGGGGTTTTAGGTTGTTCTAGAAAAGCAGGTATTGATATGAGGAGAGTCTGACACAGGAATAAAGGGATAAAGCAGATCAAATGCAATATACAGTTATCCCAGAAACCAGCTGTTCAAGACACTGGTTGTTAACACAGAGTTTTGCTTCCTGACTGACTACACAGAGGGCCTAATCCAATCACTAAGAGGGTGTCAGATGCTTGCTTTACTCATTTCTTTATTCAGCAGGTATTTTACTGAAACTGTATTGTGTCAAGCCTTGTTCTAGACCCCAGAGATAGCAACATGGAAACAATAAAATCTCTAACCTCATGGAGTGTGCTAAGCAAATTTGAATTCTTCCTGATCTTCGGACATTTTCACTTGAGAATATCAAGTGGGCCTGGGAGAGACTACAATACAACACTGGCACAGTTTGAATCTACAGACTGATGGAGTTAATCCACTTCCTGAAATACACCTGCAGTTCCGTGGAAGGTTGCATATCTGGTTTTCAGTACATGAGAAAATCGCGTTATGATGCTGTTTCTACAAGGGGATCCCATTTTGTTCCAATATATCTGCATAGAAAAAAAGTACCAAAAGGCTATGCACTGAATTTTTATTTTATTTTTTTTTAAATTAATCTTTATTGGAGTACAGTTGATTGACAATGTTGTGTCAGTTTCTGATGTACAGCAAAGTGAATTGGTTCTACATAAGTATATCCACTTGTTTTTATTTATTTATTTTTTTTTCTAGTCCTCCTGCCGCTCCCGCCGCCGCCGCCCCGAGACTCGGCGCCCGCCCCGCGCTGCCGCTTAAGAACCGGCCGGGCGGGCGCCAATCCACTTGTTTTTAGATTCTTTTCCCATAGGGCCATTAAAGTACTGAGTAGGGTTCCCGTGGTATATAGTAGTCCTTATTAGTTATCTGTTTTGTATATAGTGGTGTATATATGGCAATCCCAATCCCCCAATTTATCCCTCCCATCCTTACCCCCTAGTAACCATAATTTTGTTTTCTACATCTGTGACTCCATTTCTGTTTTGTATATAAGTTCGTTTGTGCTATTTTTTTTTTTAGATTCTACATATAAGTGGTATCACATGCTATTTATCTTTGTACACCTAAATTTTAAAAGCAACCATGGAATGACGGAGGCATTTCATTTTTCTCGCAAGGCTTAAACGACTTGAAAATCTCAGTGCTTCAACACCATATGCCTTTCCTTTTTGCTCACCAGCATCCCTTCCCTGGTGCAGTTCCCCGCTCCTCAGAGTCCCCTGCTCCCTGAAAGGAGCAAGGTCGTGCACGGCAAGGCTGTCTGGAGGCCCCACCTGGCAGGGAGGGAGCCGCCTTTGTGTGTGATCCATTTTCCCAAACTCAGCTGCTTGGCCCCCTCCGAACCGCACAGGAGGCTCGGAAGCACCTGCTTCCCGCAGCCAGTGAGCAGCCAGCAAGGCTAGGATGCGAGTCTCGGTTCCTTGCTGAACCCGTGAGAGTTCTCTGAGTATCTGGTACTTACTGGATGCTCTACGCTTTCTGAAAATGAGCCTGGGAACTTTATATATGTTATTTAGATGCAAACAATTCAATTTCATAGTTAGAACTGAGAGGCACAGAAGAGAAACTATGGGTCTAGTGTGGCCAGTGCCTTAGACCAGAAGACACAACAGGAGCTCATTGTGGACCTGCTTTGGACAAGGCATGTGATTTTGGACATATGAGCAGCCTCTTGATCGGAAAAAGAATAACATCACTTATATTTGTAATATTCTATGATTGCTTAAGCTAAGTAGCTGTTTATATGTATATATTTAAAGAATCTACAGTTTTACATTGACACACACACATAAACATACACACATTATATATATATATCAGATCAGATCAGTCGCTCAGTCGTGGCCGACTCTTTGTGACCCCATGAATCGCAGCAGGCCAGGCCTCCCTGTCCATCACAAACTCCCGGAGTTCACTCAGACTCACATCCATTGAGTCAGTGATGCCATCCAGCCATCTCATCCTCTGTCGTCCCCTTCTTCTCCTGCCCCCAATCCCTCCCAGCATCAGAGTCTTTTCTAATGAGTCAGCTCTTCGCATGAGGTGGCCAAAGTACTGGAGTTTCAGCTTCAGCATCATTCCCTCCAAAGAAATCCCAGGGCTGATCTCCTTCAGAATGGACTGGTTGGATCTCCTTGCAGTCCAAGGGACTCTCAAGAGTCTTCTCCAACACCACAGTTCAAAAGCATCAATTCTTCGGCACTCAGCTTTTTTTTTTTTTTTTAGCTTTCTTCACAGTCCAACTCTCACATCCATACATGACCACTAGAAAAACCATAGCCTTGACTAGATGGACCTTTGTTGGCAAAGTAATAACTCTGCTTTTGAATATGCTGTCTAGGTCGGTCATAACTTTCCTTCCAAGGAGTAAGCGTCTTTTAATTTGATGGCTGCAGTCACCATCTGCAGTGATTTTGGAGCCCACAAAAATAAAGTCTGACACTGTTTCCACTGTTTCTCCATCTATTTGCCATGAAGTGATGGGACCAGATGCCATGATCTTCGTTTTCTGAATGTTGAGCTTTAAGCCAACTTTTTCACTCTCCTCTTTCACTTTCATCAAGAGGCTTTTTAGTTCCTCTTCACTTTCTGCCATAAGGGTGGTGCCATCTGCATATCTGAGGTTATTGATGTTTCTCCTGGCAATCTTGATTCCAGCTTGTGCTTCCAGCGTTTCTCATGCTGTACTCTGCATATAAGTTAAATAAGCAGGGTGACAATATACAGCCTTGACATATTCCTTTTCCTATTTGGAACCAGTCTGTTGTTCCATGTCCAGTTCTAACTGTTGCTTCCTGACCTGCATATAGGTTTCTCAAGACACTTTCTCATGACACTTTCGGTCTACGCCATCTCTTTATTGTCTTCCTCTTCCCTCAGAGAGGAGCTTCCTAGTGGCTCAGGGGTAAAGAATCCACCTGCCAAGCAGGAGATTGGGGTTTGATCCCTGGGTCAGGAAGATCCCCTGGAAAAAGAAATGGCAATCCACTCTGTTATTCTTGCCTGGGGAATCCTACAGACGTGTGAGCCTGGTGGGCTACAGTCCATGGGGTCACAAAAGAGTTGGACATGACTTAGCGGCTAAACAACAACAACAACTCCCCTCAGAGAAGAGGTGCGTTCATCCCGTGGGGCCCTGGCCATCCAGGCAGGTGTGTGTCGTCAGAGGGGAGGGTATGCTGATGGCAGCTGGGGGTTCCGTCCCCAGCCTGTGGGCTCTGCTGGTAGAAACAACATAGGAGCTATTGAGAAACCCAAGGGCAGTGCAGCCCTGCAGTCAGTCTGGCAAAGCCATGTGCCTTTCTCAGTGCTAAGGGGGAGGGCGCTCGGGCTATTTATTACACACCAGAGACCAGTAAACCACATACCGATGAAAAGGCAGCATTTTCTAGCTAACAAAACAGTTTGCGGTGCCAAGGGACAGGGAAGTCTTTTTTTCCAGCAAGGTTTACACAGTCCAAGCAGTCGGGGGAAGGACTGTAATTCCAGGAAACTCAGCTACAAGAATTTGACATTTTAACAGGAACCAGCTAGCATTGCAACCTTGAGAGGCGACAGCCTGCTACAGAGAAGAGGAAGAAGAACCAAGACAGATCCAAAGAAAGGATGCTGCCACCACGCTGACTTCTGGTTAGGTGGGAAAACACACGTCCTTATCATTTAAACAGTTTGAGTCAGATTACTATGTATATGCATTTTTAAGTAATTCAGATATAAGGTTTTTTGGTTTTGTTTTTGGTTGTGGCAGGTCTTCCCAGGCTTTCTCTGGTTGCAGCGAGCGAAGCTCCTCCTGGTTGCACTGTGCGGGTTTCTCACTGCGGTGTCTTCTTTTGCTGTGGAGCAGGGTTCTAGAGCGCACGGGTTTCCACAGCTGCGGCTCCCGGGCTCCAGAGCTCAGGCTCGGTAGTAGCACAGGCTTAGTTGCTCTGCAGCGTGCGGGATCTTCCCAGATCAAACCCTAATCCCTGCATTGGCAGCCAGATTCCTATCCACTGTACCACCAGGGAAATCCCCAGATTACTATATTTGTCGTAAAAAAAACCTTCCTGGTACAAGGACGCACCTAGAGGGACCACATACTGATAACCAAACCCCCCTCAGGGAGCTGTGCTTTAACAAGCCCCCAGGGAGCAGCCAGGGTTTTTAGAATTCTGAACAATAATCTTTGATTAACTCTAGAAATTGCTGATGGGAGTTTGTGAATGTCAAATGTCGTTAATCCTCTTGCCTTCCTTAAAGAGACCTTTCAAGTATATGTAAAATGGAGGTTTAAGAGTCAAAGGAAGGATGTCCATTTTTGGATCAGCTCTTGGCAGAGGATACATGGAATCCAAACAATTTAAAAAACAACACTGCCCTAAAAATAACTGGTGACGTTCCACTGGAGTGGAGGAACTAGTGGCTAATGTTTCCTGGAGGAAGTATTCCCAGTAGTAGCTAAACTGCTATTTGTTGCATAGAAACTGCAGATAAAACACACTGCTAAGTGGTAACTACCGGGGGACCGTTTATTATAATTACGGTAATTTAGAAAAGACTCCCATAAACTCATTTTGACTTAGAATGCACAAATCAGTGAGAATATTCTTTACTGTTCCTCTCCTGATAGTTCTGTGCGGACTTTTCCCCAGATACTTGTTTACAATCTTCATTAAAAATTTGGACAGACTCATCAAAGCCAACAATCTGTTCTCTTTGATTTTTTTTTTTTAAACCAATGGGTGGTATTTCATTCTCTTTGCATTCTCTCTGAAGAGAGTTTTGTGAAAATTTGCATAATTTTAATTGAAAGATATTTAGTCCTTGTGTGTGACAAGGAAACACTGGACTAGAGAGAGTCTGGGACCCCAGGAGGCAGTCTTGTGCATTTTCCTCTGTCTGGCTGGCTTCTTCCCTGTGAATTCATATAAAATGTTTGTGAAATGTATTGAAAATATAGATGAGAAACCATTTTGTCTCAAGGAATTGTATTAATTTTCCTCTTTCAGTTTGCAAGGAGTAGAAACTGTCTCTTACTTCAGAGGACAGACTTCTTGTTAAATAGGAATGAAACAGAGGAATCAGGAAAATACATCCATGACTGGATAGCCACTATGCAGAGAGAACAAAGGCTTTTTATCCATTAGGACCCAGTAATAGCAACAGTGGGCAAGAACTCTGGGGACCAGAGAGCTTTTGTGTCCTCAGAACTGAACAGCTGTCACCCCCGACTTAGGATTGCTATTGGGACTTCGTATCTTCCGAATCTTGTTTGCCAATCTTTTGTCTTTAAAAGATAGTTTCACTCTATAGAATTCCAGACTTTGATAGTGGTGTTGTTGTTGTTGTTTTTTTGGTTCGTTTTTCTACTTTAATTTTATCATTTCATTGCATTCTGACTTGCATTGTTTCTAATGAGAAGTTAGTTATCATTCTTATTATCAACACTGCATTAAAAAAAAAATCTCTTCAATTTCTGACTTAACTGGATAATTTCTATCTAGTGTTCAAGTTCACTAATGTTTTCTCTTGAAGATTCAAACTGCTGTTAATGTCATCTAGTGAGTATCTAATTTCAGGCATGCATTTTAGAGTCTTTGAATTTCCATTTTGGTCGGCTTTCAGAACTCCCTTTGCTCTCATGAAATACTCCTTTCTCTTAACCATTATATTCATCTTTTTCTGTCAATTCTCTTTTTTTTAATTGTTTTGATTTAGAACACTTTAAAAGTCTTTATTGAATTTGCTGCAATATTGCTTCTGTTTTATGTTTTGGTCTTTTGGGAGATCTCCGCTCACTGACCAGGAACTAAGTCTGCACCCCCCTGCATTGGAAGGCAACATCTTAATAGCTGGACTGCCAGGGAAGTCTCTCTATAAATTCTTAAAAATGCTTAAAATAATATTTTAAAATTTTTGATGCTAATTCCAATAACTGGGTTAACTGTAGGTCTGCATTAAAGATGTAGGTCTTAACAGACCTAGTGTAAGATGTAAGTGAAGTGAAGTCGCTCAGTTGTGTCCGACTCTTTGTGACCCTGTGGACTGTAGCCTACCACGCTTCTCTGTCCATGGGAATCTCCAGGCAAGAGTACTGGAGTGGGTTGCCATTTCTTTCTCCAGGGGATCTTCCCAACCCAGGGATCGAACCCAGGTCTCCCGCATTGCGGGCAGACGCTTTAACCTCTGAGCCACCAGGGAAGTCTACTGTAAGATGTAGGTCTACATCTATTAACCATGTTTTCTCTCAGTTACTGGTCAGTGTCTCCTACTTATTTGCATGCCTCATAATTTTTTACTGCATCTAAGATACGTACATTCGAAGACAATGAAAACTGAAGTATCATAATATTTTGATTTTATTTCTCAGATCATGCAGGCTCTTTTCTTCTGTTGACAGGGCAAAACATTGAGTATTTATTTTCCTTCTGGAGTCTAATTGGCGTGGGTCTGTGCTGAAGTTTTAATTAGGTTGAGATGACCTATGCTTAGACCAGCCCTTAGCTCCCACACAGCTTCTGTCTTTCTGAAATCTTCAAATCTTTTTGAAATCTTTGAAATCTTGTATTTGAGCTGATGGGCTTCCCTTTAAAGTAGTTTTCGTTTACTTTGGATTCAATTCAGAATCCCTGGAATCCAAGCCCGGGGTGAATGCAGGGGTCTTTGTGATTTTGCTCTGCATTTTAGCCCTTTCTTCGATGATTATTTTTGTCAAAGTGTGAGGGTGAGGATGGGGATGTGAGAGTCATTGGGCCAATTTGGTTTTGCACTTGGGACTCCTCCGTATTCCGGTTCCCGTCTCTGGGCACCACGACCGTCTGAATCTCAGCTCATTTCTTCTCCCTGCAAAACCTCTCTAGGCCAGCCCTGCCGTATCTACACTAGAAGTTCCTGCCTATGAGTGTATGCTGTTCAAACTTCCCCTTTGCCAGTGAAGGGTTCATTTCTCTGAAATTCAGGTTATTAAGCTTTCCCCTGTCCCCAGTCTTTGTCAGCCCCTTGGGAAAGTATGGTTTTTATATGTCTGGGCCTTTTTTGGTGTTGCCATGAGAACAAAGGTCTTTCATGTTCTTCTAACCTGAAGTGAAAGTCAGGGTCAAACGTTTGAATTTTTAAAAGTGAAACCCTAAAATCACTAGAAGAAAATTTAGACTAATGTATTTTAAGTTTTGGAGTGAGAAAGTCCTTCCCAAGCAAGACCCAACCCTCAGGATCTCACAAGTCATAAGGAAAATGATTTACTTTCTCTCTCACACATATGAGATACATATATATCAAAAGCTACATATAAACATGTTTCTATAACTCTCTTCAACTTCAGTGTAGTATTAGTAAAATATACCAAAGATTGAAATGACAAACTCAGAAAGAAATATTTGCATCACATAAGACAAAAATGACTTCAAAAACTATTAAGAGATTTTTAAAGAAGTAAATATTTTCAAAAAGAAAATGAAAAAGGCAGGTATTGAACATAAAATCATCATAAATAGAGTATCCAATGAAAAGATACTCACACTCACTGAAAATTAATAACTACAAACTGAACTGAGACATTATATTTGCCTATCACCTTGACAAGATTAGGTGCTAGCAAGGGTCTGCGGAAACCAGCAATCACAGTGTGAATGGGGTGGAAATAGCACAACATTCTTAGGTTTGCTTCTCGTTATCTTCAAGTGCTTTTTGGTGACATCTAACAAAATTAGAAAATTAATCCACCATTTGACCCAGCAATTTCAGTTCTGGGAATTTATTCTGTGCTAAGCGTGTGCTCAGTCACTCAGTTGTGTCTGATTCTTTCTGACTCCATGGACTATAGGCCACCAGGCTCCTCTGCCCATGGAATTTTACAGGCAAGAGTACTGAAGTGGGTAACCATTTCCTCCTCCAGGGCATCTTCACAACCCAAAGATCTAACCCAGGTCTCTTGCATTGCAGGCAGATTCTTTACCACTAGTACCACCTGGGATGCCCAATTTATTCTGCAGATACACTGAAATACACATAAGAATGTATGCAAAAGTGGAACCATTGCTGTGTTGTTTACAAGAGGGAAAACCGGAAATAGCTTTACTATTCATACCAGAGGCCTGATTCATAATATATAGTACATCATCTTAATGGAATATTTCATAACTAGAAGGAAATTAATAGAGCTGTGTGTGCTAATATAGAAAGATGGCCAAGGCATATTGTCAAGGGTAAAAATCAAGTTATAGGATAATATGATTCCTATGTCCTCACTAGTATATATAAATAAGAATGTCTGTGAATATGTGAGTACAGGACAATATATCCAGAAGGTACACAAGGAATCGTTGATGAGTGGGTCTAAGAGTCTGAAGGATTTATTTTTAATTTTAAACCATATTATTACTTGGATTTTTTTCAAACTCAAGGATCATGGTTACTTTTATAAAATAAAGGAAGGAAGCTATCACTATGCTATGAAATAGTATATTTAGCAACTGACCTATATGGTTTATTGTGTTACAGACCACATCATACTCACGAATATTCTGAGTCCATTGCAGAGTCTTGCACACAAGAAAAGCAACATGTGAATGAATGAAAAACGAAGCTATGACTTTTTGGACGGTATGTGGGAAACAGGCAAGTTCACAGAGTCTGCTGGTAACATTAAAATGCTGATAGATTTAGCAAATCTCCTTCAGTTCACCAGGTAGTGGCTTATTTTGCTGACCTGAATTCAGAGTTGTTTGTCATAAAGGCTTTGGAAAAAGAAAACATAAACTTTTGCTTTTGGGTGGGACTGAGCTGTCGTTCCAGAAGAAACAAGAACCTGTTGTCTTGCTTGAATTGTAGCAGCATTTTGGAAATCAAGGGCCACTGGTCCCAGAATCAGGAGTCTGGCGTCTGTTGTCTTCACTTTGCTGCTAACTGGCCTGTTACTGAAGGCAGTTTCTAAGGAGATGCTGCCAGTGCTCGCATGCAGCCCCATCCCGCCCTTCTCAGATTTGTCTCTGCCTAATTGAACTCCCTTTGGCTCTGATCCAGGACGCCCTGTTTCACCTGCTGATAAATAGTCTCTCGCTTTCCAGCTTCAGAGCTAAACGAAGCCCTGGAAGGAACCACCGTTCATCTTAACTATGTACCCAGTGCAGAGACCAGCAGGCTGGGCGATCAATGTGGTTTCGCAGCAAATTGGCAGAGTTCAGCAGTTATTTGCTGGAACATCAAAAACCCAGGTACTGAAGGGCTTTTCTCCAGAGTCACCGGGGACCTTCGTTTGAAGGTATGAAAAAGAGAACTTATGCTTTGTTTCAGCTTCTTGCTAAAGTTTGGAAGTTCTAAATAACGGCCTGAGTGAACTCATCAGGGAAATACTGAATTCTCCCTTGGGTTAGGCAGGGGAAATGAAGGATGACCTATGAAGTCATGAGACATGCCTACCATGTGGATGGTAACCCCAGCAGGCATGGCTGTCTACACAGCCTGAGTTTAGCTGATTGGCAGAGCACAGTTGGCCCCAAGGACTTCTGCTTGTACGTCAAGGCACCAACTCCTCTCTACTCTGATGCACTCTGTTTTGACTTGCTGCATTTCCTGCAACAAGTGGTGACTCTCAGACTCCCCATCACTCAGTTCTCGCATCTGTTACCTCCTCACTCCCTACAGCCCTTCTGTGGTCACCTCCTCGGTCCAGGCGCAGCCCAGGTCTGCAAGAGGATTAAGTCATTCAAGGAAAGCTCCATTGGGAAGGATGTCCAACAGGGAGGCTGAACACATGTGTATAAAACCAAAGCTAGGTTTCTTTCAGAGAAGCTGATAAATGGAGCTACTGTCAGCTCTGGGCATGGAGACCATGAGCAGCATTGGATGAGAAGCACAATCACAAAAGTCACTGGGGCCAGGTGCTGGTTCAAGCAGCAAGAATGTGGGGCAGCCCCGGACACGTGGCACTGACCACACTGACAAGGTGCAATGAGATGTCCCTGGGCTCTCTTTTTGACAGGTGGGGGCCAGGTCAGGTGTTTGGGTTTTATGCTGCTGTTTCCTTGTTCCCACTATAATTTTTCTGGATCAAGTCCTTGCAGGCTTACAGTTTGGGTAAAGTGGACTATTTGATTGTCTCTATAGGTGGTCACATTTCCTGTCTAGTTTATGGCATATTCACATTTAACACATTATAGGGATTCCTAAACCAAGCGCCTTTTTCAGAACACAAGAAAGTCACATTCAGCCTGGAGGAAATAACTGAGTGACTTCTGCATCTTTTGGGTTCTAACACACCCAAGTGCTCAGAGGTCTAGATTTTTTTTCTGTTGAGTAGGATGGCTGACTCATTGGAAAAGACCCTGATGCTGGGAAAGATTGAGGGCAGGAAGAGAAGGGGACGACAGAGGATTAGATGGTTGGATGGCATCACCCACTCAATGGACTTGAGTTTGAGCAAACTCCAGGAGATAGTAAAAGACAGGAGATCCTGGTGTGCTGCAGTCCATGGGGTCAAAAAGAGTTGGATATGACTTAGTAACTGAACAACAAACAAGGAACTTTCTAAAAATACAGTTTTAAAGGCTATTTTCCATTTATAGTTATTACAAAACATTGGCCAGTGAGGACTTTTTTGGTCTTATTTTGATTTTTGCTTAGAAGTGAGAATCCATTTTAAAAAAACTACTCATTTTACCTAAGTATCACTTGCTTCTTCAGTCTCAGAAACCATGCAAACCTGGAACAGAATGGGTTTCCTGGGTAGCTCAGGCAGTAAAGAATCTGCCTGCAATGCAGGAGACCCTGGTTCGGTCCCCTGGAGAAGGGAATGCCAACCCATTCTGTATTCTTGCCTGGAGAATTCCATGGACAGACAATGGAGTCGCAAATAGTTGGACACAACTGAGCGACTAACAGTTTCACTTTGAACAGATCACCCGCGAGCAATCTTGTATCTCCTTGCAGTTGCTAAGTGTTCCCAGAAGCCCAAGTGATCCTAGGAGATGGTTTATATAATCGTAACGCGAGAGCAACACAGGACTGGTAAGAGCGTCATTTTTCTTCCATGCCATCACCTCCATTTCCCTGTGACAAAGACCAATGGAGAGGAGCGGCTTGCCTCCGTGGCCTGAAAGCTTTGTAAATTACACTGGTAAACCCCTGATGGATCACTTCACGGCAAGGAGTCGAGGAGGAGGGGGCCCCTACGTTTTCCCTTTCCCAGTCTCTGTTCTAGTTTCATCTTTGTCCCATCTCACACATCATTCCCCATCTTCCTCATCACACTTTTTCTATAATTTAGGAGGATACTTTCCAGGGCAAAAGCAAACCAGGGAGCTGGCTTAAGAAAAGAGCGCCAAGGAAGAGATTGAGAGGTCTGTGTGCGTGTGTGTGTGTGTGTGTGTGCACATGCGCACTGCTGCTTGCATAGCTACACAACACACGCCTGGAGGTGTTCTCTATGATCATTGTGGTTTCTCTTTCAGTGGCTGCCCTGCGTTATCCTCCCTTGGGCGGCACCCAGTCTGAGAGGCAGTGCAGTGCAGTAGAAAGAATGCTGGCCTCCGGAGTTCATCCAACTCAGCACTGAATTCCAGGCTCTGTTACTTATTATCAGACACACTCTCTGAGTCATATTTCTAATCCCTAAGAGAAGGATACAAATCCCCACTCGCTGGGCTGCTGCTGTTAGGTCTGTGTTCCGGGTGTGCAGGGCATACATTCTCTGGAAATGAGTGATTTCGTGTTTCAGACTCTTACACTGTGATGCGTAAGAAAAAAATCAGATTTATTTATTTTTTTTTTTTTAGGGAGAGTACGCTGAGAACTGATCCACTTTTTTTTTTTTTTTAATGATTTCAGGGTCTAGATAAGGCTATAGCTTGAGTATTTGAATCACAGATCTCTGTGTTAGCAAGGTCCTTGGTACCTCACGTGGCATGTGTTTTATGAAGGTCATCTTTCCTGATGCTCCTGCGTTTGCCAATGGAGAAACAAAGGTCTACAACCTGACAAATTAACACATAAACTCTTTAGCTACTGCTGAAGTCCTTGCCAATGTTTCAAGCCACAGAAAGGAAAAAAACCCACACATATACTTTGCCAGGCCTTGTAAAAACCGCACAGTCATTTCAGAAAGTTTCCAAGCAAGGAATTTCTCTGTAACCTAAGTTATTTGTGAGGTTTTTTTTTAAATATAGAAAATATGTTCCTTGCTTGAACCAATTCCCATGTTAAACGTCTGCCTTCATCACTCATTTTTATTACCAGTCTAAACACAGACTGTTTCAATGGAGCCCATTTACAGAGGATAATAAAAAGGATTCATTACTCATTTTCTTCTTATTATCTTTCAATTGCTCGAGCTCAAGATGGTACTTAAAGTGGACATTAGGCCTCAGTAGCCAGGACATTACAGGAATGCAATTTACAATACTACTTAACACCCTCCAACACTTAAAGAAGAGAAACGCTCTTTCTCTAATTCCTTAGCTCAGGCTGCCTTTCCTCATGTATATTCCACTTTTAGCTCATTAAACTTCACATTTTTATAGGAAGTTTTCCCTCTTTTCTTCATTAGGATGTTTCCCTCTTGGTCTGCAATTGTCTCAGGTCCCATTCAATAAGCTTGAACATTCTCTTCTTCAAAAAATACACATAAAACACCTGCCTTATCACTTTCATCATTAAGCATAATTTCTCTACAAACAAGCTGTCATCCACCACTAAAAATTTAGCTAGAAATTGAATTTCAGTGCCGCATGCAAATAATAGCTGTTTTTGAATGATGGTCAATGGTTATCTCATAATGTGAATAGATTATAGCCCCAAATTATATCTTCCCATGGACTAGTACCTTCTCTCCATCTCAACCTTCCCCTGGATTGATCCCACTATACTCAGAATTATTTTATACTTAAATAGCATGTACTGAAATTGGAATTAACTTAGCACAGTAAAACAGGTGCTGAAAAATCCCATTGGCTTTTTCCCCTTACTTTTAAATTACAGTATAGCTGATTTACGATATTGAGCTAGTTTCAGGTATACAGCAAAGTGATTCAATCAGACATATATAAGTGTGTATATACATATATATTTCAATTCTTTTCCATATAGGCTATTAAAATATACTGAATATATTTTATTCAATATATGAATATATTCGTATATTGTGCTGTGCTATTCAGTAAATCCTTGTTTTTAATCTGTTTTATATATAGTAGTGTGTATATGGTAATCCTCCCTCTCCCTCTTTTCTCTTTGGTGACTGTAAATTTGTTCCCTATGTCTGTGAGTCTCTTTCTGTTTTATAGATACATTTATACCCACTGACTTTTATAATTCAAGTTAATGTCACTTTGCTTCTTTATTTAAGCAACAATATTCTTTTATTAATAAGAATCATATAGCAACTTTCTCTATGAAGCTCTAAATCATTTACAAACCTCATGGTTGCCTGGGGGGTTAACTCCTGATGTATTTAATTAAAATGGAGCAGGCTTATACTAACAGGAAGTGGCCTTCTCCACCTGCCACTTACTGTGTATGGAACCCTGAATAAGTCAGGTAAATGCTCCATACTTTCATCTCCTTGTCAGTAAAATGAGTATAATAACAAATTAATATAATACTTAGTTCTTAGGGCTGTTGAGAGGAACAAAAAGAATAATGCTCATAAAATACTTACTGCCTTGCCTGGAGTATATTAAATGCTTCATAAATATTAGCTATTATGTCTGCACTCACTACTTATTAGGTGACTATTGTGTGATGAAGTCTTTTATGTGTTGTCTTAATTAATCCCCCTGAAAATGAGAGGCACCGTGGTGGCGTTGTTGCTGTCAGTAAATATTAGATAATAGTCTGAATAGAGACTGGAGGGAGTGGTTTGATGGGGATGCAGAGCTCAACAGACTGATTGACTCCACCCACTGTGGGGCTCAGGGGACATCCAAGCTCCTCTCCTGCCTCCTTCTCCACCAGGGATCTAGAAAGGGAGTGTTGGACACAACACTGCACAAGAAATACCCTCGGCTTTGTCAGCAAGGCCACTGCTTTCCATCAGGGGTGGCCTGGAGTGAACTACTAACCCTCACTCTGTCTTGGTTTCTTCCACTGTAAGTGAGTAGATCATAACCCCCTCACATGGTTTGGGGGAAAATTCAAGAAAAGAATGCTTGTAAAACTAGCTTTCACAAAGAAAAAGAGAACATAGTAGACTGCAAAAAAATTTTAATTGGATTATAATTGCTTTACAATCTTTACAATGTTGTGTTGGTTTCTGCTGTACAGTAACGTGAATCAGCTATAGGTATACATATATCTCCTCCCGCTTAAGCCTGCTCACCACCGCCCAGTCCCGCTCACTCCAGTCCCAGCCCTCCACAGAGCACTGAGCTGAGCCCCCTGTGCTATAGGGCAGCTTCCCACTAGCTATCTGTTTTAAACATGGTAGTGTATATATGCCAATTACAACCTCCCAATTCATCCCCCACTCCCACGTCTGCACATCCATTCTCTATGTCTTCGTCTCTGTTCTTGTCCTGGAGGTTCATCTGCACCATTTTTCTAGGTTCCATATATATATATGGAATATATATATATATATACACACACACACACACACACACATTAATACGTGACATTGATACAGTAGATTTTTAACACTACCTTCTTTCTCTTAACATCCACTAAAGCATAAAAAACAAACACTTCCTAACCCCAAAATGAAAACACATGCACAAAAAAATTATAGAGTCACCTTAGATCACACAGCTATAATCATGATACCATGCAGTGGCTAGCCTGTGTTTTCTAAAAATAAATTTGATGCCTAACTCAGCACAGGAGCCTTGGAGACTGGATCAATTTCTCTTTCTGACACCTCTACTCAAAGAGTCCATGGAAAAGAGGTTCACAGATTTAGCCAGAAAGTAGAACACACAACTGGACTGTAACGGAGCAAGATGAAAACTGAAACCAGCGAGGTTCCTGCTGAATTCAGGACTGTACACTTTATCAAGCAAACCACTTTCTTCATTGCGCCCATCGTCAGACACTGTTTGGCTTATTTTCCTTTTTAAATATGGGGCCTGTGAGGTGGCGACACCGGACCCTGTGTGTGCGTTTTCACCCAATCTGTTGGTGACGTCAACAAGGAAAGCATTTGCTCTGTCCTTTTCAAATACAGATATCATGGTCTCTTTTCCTTTGCTTCCCTCCTGGAGTCCTGGGCGCCCCCCTGCCAGGTCTCCCTTTGTTTATGCTAATGTAATAAACCGTCCCCAGGGAGTTCTGGCTAAACATAGTACGAAACAGTCAGCAACATAATCAATTATTTTACTAGCAAGGATGGCTTTGTTTATTTAATCTCCCTTTTAAAAAACAATCATTTCTAAAAGGCATTTCATATTTCACTATTTTGACAGCATCAGGAAACTCCATTGTTAATCAGAAACATGTTATGTTACACAGACATACATACAGGCAACAGCCAAGATCTGTCAGCTGGATTGACTTTTACAGCATAAAGCTGTAAAAACACTTTATAGGAGAAAAACCCTAGAGCAGCAGGGTACGCACAGACTGAGTGACAAAGCTCAACCCAGATGAATCCACAACGGAACCGGGCATTAAATACCCAATTTCACTTTAATACACCATTTTTATAGGATGGGCGTACTTGGATATGAAACGTTAATGATAGGAAAGAGTATTAAGGATTAATGAATATATAGGAAACATAAAGAGTCATGGTTTCTGAATCACTAAGTGTATTGGTTGATTTATTTTGACAGGTGCAGTTTAGTTTTAATGATTTCAAATAACACTTCGTAGTAGGGTACTAAAAATCCTGCCGGGTGTATGTATGCTCATGGTAATAAAATCTTGGTAATATGAGTTCCACTGTAAGCCTTAGCAGTTAAATCTTCATTAAAAGTAAGTTCCTCTGCAGGTTTGTATGTCAGTGAAGTGAAATTATGCAGATCTCTTCTACTTTATGATGTGATATTTTAGATCATTATTATTTATGTTTGGTTCAGAATATGATTCCTTTTTGAGGTTAAGAGTGAGAATTCATCTCCTGGATAATCATTCAAGTCAAGTCTTTACATGATTTCAATACATCACTTCATTTTCTGCCTCAGTTTCCCAAGGATGCGAAATAGGTAACTTCCTGATGAGAGAATTAATTAATATCTCGTAAAGAATTTTAAGGTTTTTGTATGAAAGAACCCTTCATGAGGAAAAATATGAAGCTGTATGACATAAAAGAGCAAAGACCGTAGATTTCAAACACTGTGGAAGTTATTGAAGAATAAAAAAAATACCAGAGGGATATAATTATCTTCAGAAAGACATCTATCATCAGGCAGACTATAATACAGTGATGAAAGATATATTAAGAAGGAGTCTGATGAAGCCTTCGGGGAATTAAGCACCATGTCATTGGCAAGACTGCTAATACTCACATTGTACAAACACTAAATCAAATATCATCCAGAAGGCTGAATAAAATGAGAGTGGTCAAATTATAGCCTAAATGTAAGGCTTCTAGTAATCCCGACAAATCTATCCATGACTCGGTTTTCCCTTGTGTTGACATACCATGACTGATGCTCATTATTGACTCAGAAAAGCCTTTCCATCCTTGCTTATACACCTGAAGAGCAGGATAATGGAGGGCTGTAGGCTGAATTTCTCTTCCCATCACTCTTTTGTCCCTGGTCTCCCTGCCTTGAGTTTCAAGGGATAAGAGAGGAAGAGATAAGAAAGACTTCCTCTGTGATCAATGCAAAGAAATAGAGGAAAACAACAGAATGGGAAAGACTAGAGATCTCGTCAAGAAAATTAGAGATACCAAGGGAACATTTCACACAAAGATGGGCTCGATAAAGGACAGAAATGGTATGGACCTAACAGAAGCAGAAGATATTAAGAAGAGGTGGCAAGAATACACAGAAGAACTGTACAAAAAAGAGCTTAATGACCAAGATAATTATGATGGTGTGATCACTCACCTAGAGCCAGACATCCTGGAATGTGAAGTCAAGTGGGCCTTAGAAAGCATCACTACGAACAAAGCTAGTAGAGGTGATGAAATTCCAGTTGAGCTATTTCAAATCCTGAAAGATGATGCTGTGAAAGTGCTGCACTCAATATGCCAGCAAATTTGGAAAACTCAGCAGTGGCCACAGGACTGGAAAAGGTCGGTTTTCATTCCAATCCCAAAGAAAGGCAATGCCAAAGAATGCTCAAACGACCGCACAATTGCACTCATCTTACACGCTAGTAAAGTAATGCTCAAAATTCTCTAAGCCAGGCTTCAGCAGTTCATGAACCGTGAACTTCCAGATTCAAGCTGGTTTTAGAAAAGACAGAGGAATCAGGGATCAAATTGCCAACATCCGCTGGATCATGGAAAAAGCAAAAGAGTTCCAGAAAAACATCTATTTCTGCTTTATTGACAATGCCAAAGCCTTTGACTGCATGGATCACAATAAACTATGGAAAATTCTTTAAGAGATGTGAATACCAGACCACCTGACCTGCCTCTTGAGAAACCTATATGCAGGTTAGGAAGCAACAGTTAGAACTGGACATGGAACAACAGACTGGTTCCAAATAGGAAAAGGAATATGTCAAGGCTGTATATTGTCACCCTGCTTATTTAACTTATATGCAGAGTACAGCATGAGAAACGCTGGGTTGGAAGAAGCACAAGCTGGAATCAAGATTGTCGGGAGAAATATCAATAACCTCAGATACGCAGATGATACCACCCTTATGGCAGAAAGTGAAGAGGAACTAAAAAGCATCTTGATGAAAGTGAAAGAGGAGAGTGAAAAAGTTGGCTTAAAGCTCAACATTCAGAAAACGAAGATCATGGCATCTGGTCCCATCACTCCATGGGAAATAGATGGGGAAACAGTGGAAACAGTGTCAGACTTGATTTTTTGGGGCTCCAAAATCACTGCAGATGGTGACTGCAGACATGAAATTAAAAGACACTTACTCCTTGGGAGAAAACTTATGACCAACCTACATAGCATATTGAAAAGCAGAGACATTACTTTGCCAACAAAGGTCCATCTAGTCAAGGCTATGGTTTTTCCTGTGGTCATGTATGGATGTGAGAGTTGGACTGTGAAGAAAGCTGAGTGCTGAAGAATTGATGCTTTTGAACTGTGGTGTTGGAGAAGACTCTTGAGAGTCCCTTGGACTGCAAGGAGATCCAACCAGTCCATCCTAGAGGAGATCAGCCCTGGGTGTTCTTTGGAAGGAATGATGCTAAAGCTGAAACTCCAGTACTTTGGCCACCTCATGTGAAGAGTTGACTCATTGGAAAAGACTCTGATGCTGGGAGGGATTGGGGGCAGGAGGAGAAGGGGACGGCAGAGGATGAGATGGCTGAATGGCATCACCGACTCGATGGATGTGAGTCTGAGTGAACTCCGGGAGTTTGTGATGGACAGGGAGGCCTGGCGTGCTGTGATTCATGGGGTCTCAAAGAGTCGGACACGACTGAGCGACTGCACTGAACTAATTCCATGTACGGTTGTCTCTGTAAAGTGAAGGTGAAAGTGTTCAGTCACTCAGTTCTGTCTGACTCTTTGTGACCCCGTGGATTGTAGCCCACCACGTCCTATTTCCATGGAATTCTCCAGGCAAGAATACTGGAGTGAGTATCATTCTCTTCTCCAGGGCATCTTTCCAACCCAGGAATCAAACCCGGGTCTCCTGTACTGCAGGTGGATTCTTTACCATCTGAGCTGCCAGGGAAGTCCTATGGTTGTCTCCATAACTTCAGTTTAAATAGAACTTCTGTCTCATCACTTTGTACTCGATAACTCTCCCTCAAAAAACTGCTTGACTTTTTTTTTCAATATACAGTCCATTTTGTGCAGACAGCATCCAACATTTGCAAAGTATTGGGAAAAACAATGCTTTATTTTGTCAGGGACAAACAACAGATGCCCAAAGAGTCTTTCTGAAGAAAAACTTGGGAGTTTGGCTCCAGGATGATTCCAGCTCTGATGATAATTTCCTACATGACATGCACCATCCTCTGCAAAAAGACATGCGTGGTAAACCACTAGGAGATGGCAGATTGACGGGACCATGGGTTCCTGGAAGTGTCTCTGGTCTTGAATTTTTTTCCAGTAGTGCTGATCCTTTTCTAAAATCCAGAGGCCATCAGGAATTTCCAAATAATAAATTATTTGACGGAGGTAAAAATGTTTCTTTGGAATAAATCCCAGAAAAGGATCATCATTTTCAGAAGCTTGAAACTCTGACTTCCCTGGTGGTCCAGTGGTTAAGAATCTGCCTTCCAGTGCAGGGAACAAGCATTCCCTCCCTGGTCCAGAAGATCCCACACGCCTCTGGTCTACTAAGCCCACATGCCACAACAAAGACTCAGCAGAGCCAAAATAAAAAATGATGATAATAATGAATAAAATAAATAAAAATAACTAACAGTTCTTTGCTGTATTTTTTTTTTTTTAAGAAACTTGAAACTCACGGTTATTTAAGAGATAAACGTGGATTGAACAGTCAGCATGACCACGTACACAGAGCACTCACTACGTTGCTGGGTTCACTGCTGCTGCTACTGTTTAATTGCTAAGATATGTCCAAGTCTTTGGGACCCCATGGACTGTAGTCTGCCAGGCTCCTCTGTCCACGGGATTCTCCAGACAAGAATACTGGAGTGGGTTGCCATTTCCTTCTCCAGGGGATCTTCCTTCTCCAAGGATCACAGTAAGAGCCAAAAATATTCCACAGGAATCTTTCCTACAGAATGAAATGTGGTGAGAAAAGAGATGGGTAACAACATAATACGTGATATAATAATCCAATCAAACTCTCTTACACAGTCTGGATGTGAATTCAGGCGACTAGAGCTGGGTGTTGTTACAAATGGACTGTTTGTGTCTCCCCCAAGTCCACAGGTTGAAACTCTCCCCAAAGGGGGTGGGGCCTTTGGGAAGTGAGTAGGTCGTGAGGGTGGAGTTTCACTGGCTTTAGCTCGAGCTCACTCTGGGCGGAGTGAGGACTCAGAGACAGTGGCTGTCATTGACAAGACACAACTTTGGCCCTCATCAGACCCTCATCTTGGACTTGGAGGCTCCAGAAATCATTGTCCAGAAATGCATGCTTAAGCTGCCCAATTTGTGGTATTTTTGTTTTAACAGCCTGAACAAAGACAGATGTCGACCATTGTTCTTCTGTTCAGCTTTGTGAAAAACTAACAAGTGCCACGTTTTTCAGATGAACTGTTGTACCTAATTACTTATGTCTAAGTGTGCAGGGAGCTACTTCAGTTTTCAGTCTGCTTCTAAATTCTAATTAATAATGAACCCCTCCCAAGAAGTTAGAATTGGGACCAACCATGTTTAAATAACCTATAATTGCTTTGTCTCTCCCGTGGATGAAAACACAAATGGTTCTTTCTTCCAAAAGGAAAAAAGAGAACGAAATTCTAATAAATACCTAGCTGATTTCATACTGCTTGGGAAATCAATTGGGTAATGGAAATGATGGATAATCATAGAGTACAGCTAAGACATTGCATTTCACATTTATATTTTTAGAAGGTGGTTACATTTAAAATATGACAGTAATTATCATATCATGGAAAAGACAGTCTAAAATTTTTTATTTTATTTTTTATAGTTGCACCTGAAGACTGAGGGAAAGAAAAAATTGATGTTAGGAAAACTGCCCTCACTAAGGAAATATATTTAACCCAAGACATTTTATTCCATTTGTACAGATGAGGATAGCCAGCAATATATTGATAATTGAGTTCAACTGGTTATGGAAGAGTTGAGGTTACTTCCTATTTCAACATCACCTCTAATTCCCATTTATAACCAGAGAAAAATTAGTATATAGAGTGGTCAGTTTAGAACTCAATGAGTAAAACATTTTTTTCCAAGTCCCTTTATTTATTTTTTTAAGCATTTATTTATTTATTTAGCTGTGCCAGATCTTTGACCTTAGTTGCAGCGTGTGGGATCGAACCCGGGTCCCCTGCACTGGGAGCAAGGAGTCTAAGCCACTGGACCACCAGGGAAGTCCCCATAAGTGCCTTTATATTTTTCCATTTGCATTTTAATCTTGTTTATGTTAAACATGAGCCATGTGAGCTTGGCTCCTTCGTTGCATTCACTGTTTTCATCTGTCAAAAAATGGAATTAAACTAAATCAGTGTACCTCAGGCTTTATTGGTGCATTTGAACCACCTTGGAGTCTTGATAAAATGCAGATTTGAATTCAGGATGTTTCTGGGTTGGGATCTTGAACATCTAGAGCTACCAAGTGATGCCAGGGATGCTGGTCCAGGGACGTGTTTTGAGTAAAGATGGTGATTTACACATCTTCTTTCATCTTTGTTTTTTATTAGATAACCCAAGGATTCCTGTTCTCATCATCAGGTTGCTTGAGTTGTCTACTGAGTTTAGGACGCTCAGTAACTTGATCACTCTCAGAATTCTGAAATAAAAGGTCCAGCTTAGGTTTTACTGTTGATTATTTACAGTGTCTTTTTTCATTTTCCATCAAATACTGGATGTGATCAAGTTTTAAGAAAAATCACAAGTTTTCGAAAGACTAAATTCAGCTCCCCTGAGTTTAAGACCACGGAGCCTAGCACTGATACGAGGCACTCGCTCTCCAATCACTTTCCGTTTGATTCCTTTCAATGTTCTTTGAAAACTCAGTGACCACCTCTTTAAATGGCGCACATTCATCACCTTTCCTTTCAGTTTCTCGGACTGTGATCTGTTGCCTGTAAAAGAGGCATCTCTTACTCTTATATGTGAGGGAGCGTGGTCTAGCTAGAGCAAGTGACAGAGATTCAGGGCTCCCAGCTCCATCGTGGTGTGAAGATATTTATTTTAGGCATAACAACAAACCACAACCTTAAGTGCCTTATTGAAGCACCAGTTTATTTCTATTTGTCTGCAATAAAATACTTTATGAGGCTTAGGTGAAGAGTACTGGCTTACGAACAGAAGCAACACCTCCCCAGAGCCTATGGGACCATCTTGGGTGAGTTATTTATTCTTTCTATCCCTTGTTTTCCTTATCTGTAAAATAGGCTAAAGTTTTCCTAGGATTGTTAAGAAGATGAAGTGAGTTAATACCTGTTAAGTGCTTAGAACGATACTTGGCACATTGTGAGTCCCACGGAAGCATTTGTCAGTGCTGCTGCTCAAACCTTGTTTCAGACCATATGCATTCATTTATTTATTAAAGGCAGCCTGAAGCATGCTGCACACCTAGTGGCTGTGAGACTGCTGTATGTTCTCTAAGACAAAACTGAAGCCTACTAGATAAAATAAGAAAGTACCAGAAATGGAGACTCAACTTCAGTTGTCACCACTGTCACCGGCAGTTTACAACTATAATGATGGGTTTTTAAAAATCCATCTATCTTTCAGTTCAGTTCAGTTCAATGGCTCAGTTGTGTCCGACTCTTTGCAACCCCATGGACTGCAGCACGCCAAGCCTCCCTGTCCATCACCAACTCCCAGAGCCTGCTCAAACTCACGTCCATCATATCGGTGATGCCACCCAACGATCTCATCCTCTGTCATCCCCTTCCCTTCCCGCCTTCAATCTTTCCCAACATCAGGGTCTTTTCCAATGAGTCAGTTCTTCACGTTAGGTGGCCAAAGTATTGGAGTTTCAGCTTCAGCATCAGCCTTCCAATGAACATTCAGGGCTGATTTCCTTTAGGATTGACAGCCTGGATCTCCTTGCAGTCCAAGGGACTCTCAAGAGTCTTCTCCAACACCACAGTTCAAAAAGCATCAATTCTTCTGTGCTCAGCCTTCTTTACTGTCCAGCTCTCACATCCATACATGACTACTGGAAAAACCATAGCTTTGACTAGATGGACCTTTGTTGGCAGAGTAATGACTCTGCTTTTCAATATGCTATCTAGGTTGGTCATAGCTTTTCTTCCAAGGAGCAAGAGTCCTTTAATTTCATGGCTGCAGTCACCATCTACAGGAATTTTGGAGTCCCCTAAAACAAAGTCTGTCACTGTTTCCATTGTTTCCCCATCTATTTGCCATGAAGTGATGGGACCAGATGCCATGATCTTGGTTTTCTGAATGTTGAGTTTTAAGTCAACTTTTTTACTCTCTCACTTTCAACCAGAAGCTGTTTAGTTTTTCCTCGCTTTCTGCCATAAGGGTGGTGTCGTCTTCATATCTGAGGTTATTGATATTTCTCCTGGCAATCTTGATTCCAGCTTGTGCTTCATCAAGCCCAGCATTTCTCATGATGTACTCTACGTATATCTTTAGGGATTAATAATAATGTGCTATGATAAAAGACTGAAAAAACATCAGAGCAGCAAACTGGAATCAGGGGGCTTCCCTGGTGGTCCAGTGGCTGAGACGCTGAGCTCTTAATGCAGGGGGCCCAGGTTTGAGGCTTGGTCAGGGAACTAGAGCCCATGTGCTGCAACTTAACACCTGGTGCAGCCAAATAAAGAAATATATTTTTTAAAAAAAGAATGTCTAAGACTCACTATACTTATATATAAAAAGAGAAAACTGGAATCAAATGGGCCATACACCATACCCAGGGGTTCCTATCCTACATGGCCCCAGAAGAGTATAAATCAGTACCTGGCTAAGGATCAGCCAGTTGTGGCAATGTCTCTGGGCCGGTGTCATTGATGCTGAGATGTATCAGGGCCAGTCTAAGGCTGTCCCTTGCAGAATTTCCCCCATTCTTGGTTGGGGGTGGTGGTGGCAGCCTTTGCTCTGTTAAGGCTGCCAACTGATCAGAGGAGGCCTATTCACATAATGAGGATAACGTGCATTACTCCAAATCCACCATCATATGTTCATCCGATCCAAAAAACACCTTCACAAAAACATCCAGAATAATGTTTCGTCGAATATCTGGGCACTGTGGCCCAGCCAAGAAGACACACGACGTTAACTGTCATACTGCCGACCCCCAACTGCAATATACTCACACCTTTGCAAGAGGGAAGACAGGAGAGGTGTGCAGCCATTGCAGTGTTGGTGCTCTCTGTTTACTCCTTGGCGGTCCCCACAAGCCGGTGGTCTCAGGCTCTACCGTTTTTCATAACGGCATCTGCAAATGAATGTGTGTACTTTTCCGGTGATGATCAATAAAGTTCACCAGTCCCCTCCCCCGCCTCATTCGAATCCAAGACTGCATAGTACCTTTTTACCATTAAAATTCGTGGCCTGAGGCCATGACATTGAGTGCCAGGCGAATGTTAAAAAAGCCACCATAAAAACATGGACCATGGAAAGTTTACCTCTCATTGCCCTCTCTAGGGAAAACGAAAGCAGACTTTTTGTGTTTTTTGTGCAGAGCAAGGCTCCCTTCTCTCAACTATCCCTCTTGCTAAGATGTCTGTCGAGGTCATTCACTTTTCACTGTGGTGTGGGTTTCTGGCCCTGCTGCACAGCCTGCGGGCCCTTAGTTCCCTGACCAGGGATTGAACCCAGGTCCTTGGCAGTGACAGCAGAGTCCCCACCACTGGGAATTTCCCTCAGCTTACTTTTTAAAACCATGGTTTTAAAAAAAAAATCAGGGTTGTGTCGAGATGAAGTTGCCAGTGTGCCAGCAAGTACTCTCAAAAGAGCCCACACTGACACTCAATAGAATAAGACCAATATTCATAATGGTTCACATTTGCATTATCCTTTGAAGCTGGCAAAAGTGCCACAGCAGCGTGGATGATGAGAAAGATTTTAAGGTCTTTACACCTCTCAGGTTTCCCAGTTTGAGAGTAATGTATCCTTAGCTTTTCACTTTTCACTTCCGTGCATTGGAGAAGGAAATGGCAACCCACTCCAGTGTTCTTGCTTGGAGAATCCCAGGGAGGGGGGAGCCTGGTGGGCTGCCGTCTATGGGGTCGCACAGAGTCGGACACGACTGAAGAGACGTAGCAGCAGCAGCAGCTTTTTAAGAGTAAACAGACCACACGGCAGGGCTCAGCATCCCACATTCTTTTGTCACTAAAATTCAGTTTATAAAAATAATTTTCTTATTAAAAGCATCAGCGGCCTGTTGCTGGGGCCTCTCCGCAGCAGGATATCTCCTCTTGTTCCAGGACAACAAAACCAAAAGTAAATAAACCCAATGGTGCAAACAATGGACCTCTCCGAAGCTATGCAAACAATCTTTGCTTGCAAAAAAGCAGAATCTTGATCATCCCTTTTCTTCCAAGAAGCTAAAAAGGTGACAAAACTGTAATGACTTTCATATAATCTTTCCCAAGGCATGTGTATGATAACATCACACTCCTTTTCCAGAAGGGGAAAGGGAGGTGCCTCCCTCCATGGTTTACATTCAGGTCAAGGCCAAAGCCCTGACCAAATCCCACAAACATATGCACTGAACCTTTTCTGTGGACAAATGACCACGGTAAACGTCAGATTCAGGTCGAGATCTTCAGACAAGTATTTTTTCACTACTAAAATTGTAACTAGAAAATATTGGCTTTTACAATGTGATTTATGATACTTTGAGTCAAGAGAAGGAAGATGGAGGTATTTCTGTCTCAAAGAACTCCTGGTTTCACATATTCTCTTTCTTTCTTTTGCTCTTTTTAGCAGCTGAAGGCATACCAACAAAAGACTCTTAAGAAATAAGAGCCATATGTTCCATTCTGTAGAACTGTTCCTTCTAAGAGTCCAAAGTAGTTTGAAGCTAGTACAAATATGAAAGCAAATAGCATGTATCACAATACCTGGAATATAACAGACAATAACTTACAATGACTTGGATTATAGCACTGCCTTACAACACAGCTTTTTCTGATTTCTTTGACTCATGATTTGAGCTGGACTTTAGAAAGTTGGTTTATTATTAAACAGAAAAGGAGGATGAAAGGAAGTGTGTTTTTATTTCTTTGCACCTAAGTCAAAGTTCTGTATCACTGAGTATGTTCAGTTCAGTTCAGTTCAGTCGCTCAGTATTACATTGCCTTAAATTCTCTCAATCCTGTGAGGTAAGACGCTATTAAGAAGAGGTGGCAAGAATACACAGAAAACTACGCAAAAAAAGATCTTCATGACCCAGATAACCATGATGGTGTGATCACTCGCCTAGAGCCAGACATCCTGGAATGCAAAGCCAAGTGGGCCTTAGGAAGCAGCACCACGAACAAAGCCAGTGGACAGAAAGAGAAAGATAAATATTGTATTCTGATGCACATATACAGAACATAGAAAAATGGTTCTGAAGAATTTATTTACAGGGCACCAGTGGAGAAAGAGACGTAGAGAATAGACTTACGGACATGGAGAGAGGGGAGGAGAGGGTGAGATGTATGGAAAGAGTAACAAGGAAACTTACATTACCATATGTAAAATAGATAGCCAATGGGAATTTACTGTATGGCTCAGGAAACTCAAACAGGGGCTCTGTATCAACCTAGAGGGGTGGGATGGGGAAGGAGATGGGAGGGAGGTTCAAAAGGGAGGGGATATATGTATACCTTTGGCTAATTCGTGTTGAGGTTTGATGTTCAAGCTCGATTAAGAAAAGACGGAGGAACCAGAGATCAAATTGCCAACATCCTCTGGATCATCGAAAAAGCAACAGAATTCCAGAAAAAATCTATTTCTGCTTTACTGACTATGCCAAAGACTTTGACTGTGTGGATCACAACGAACTGTAAAAAATTCTGAAAGAGATGGGAATACCAGACCACCTGATCTGCCTCCTGAGAAATCTGTATGCAGGTCAGGAAGCAACAGTTAGAACTGGACATGGAACAACAGACTGGTTCCAAATAGGAAAAGGAGTACATCAAGGCTGTATATTGTCACCCTGCTTATTTAACTTATATGCAGAGTGCATCATGAGAAACGCTGGGCTGGATGAAGCACAGACTGGAATCAAGATTGCCAGGAGAAATATTGATAATCTCAGATATGCAGATGACACCACCCTTATGGCAGAAAGTGAAGAAGAACTAAAGGGCCTCTTGATGAAAGTGAAAGAGGAGAGTGAAAAAGTTGGCTTAAAGCTCAACATTCAGAAAACTAAGATCATGGTATCTGGTCCCATCACTTCATGGCAAATAGGTGGGGAAATAGTGGAAACAGTGAGAGATTTTATTTTTGGGGGCTCCAAAATCACTGCAGATGGTGACTGCAGCCATGAAATTAAAAGATGCTTACTCCTTGGAAGGAAAGTTATGAGCACCCTAGACAGCATATTAAAGAGCAGAGACATTGCTTTGCCAACAAAGGTCTGTCTAGTCAAGGCTATGGTTTTTCCAGTGGTCATGTATAGATAGGAGAGTTGGACTATAAAGAAAGCTGAGTGCTGAAGAACTGATGCTTTTGAACTGTGGTGTTGTAGAAGACTTTTGAGAGTTCCTTGGACTGCAGGGAGATCCAACCAGTCCATCCTAAAGGAGATCAGTCCTGAGTGTTCATTGGAAGGACTGATGTTGAAGCGGAAACTCGAATACTTTGGCCACCTGATGTGAAGAACTGACTCATTGGAAAAGATCTTGATGCTGGGAAAGATTGAAGGCGGGAGGAGAAGGGGATGACCGAAGATGAGATGGTTGGATGGCATCATTGACTCAATGGACATGAGTTTGGGTAAACTCCGGGAGTTGGTGATGGACGGGGAGGCCTGGTGTGCTGCAGTCCATGGGGTCTCAAAGAGTTGGACACAACTGAGCGACTGAACTGAACTGAACTGATGGCTGATTCATGTCGTGGTTTGACAGAAAACAACAAAATTCTGTAAAGCAATTATCCTTCAATAGAAAAAAAAAGCTAGTGGAGGTGATGGAATTCCAGTTGAGCTATTTCAAATCCTAAAGGATGATGCTGTGAAAGTACTGCACTCAATATGCCAATAAATCTGGAAAACTCAGCAGTGGCCACAGGACTGGAAAAGGTCAGTTTTCATTCCAGTCCCACAGAAAGGCAATGCCAAAGATTGTTCAAACTACCGCACAATTACACTCATTTCACATGCTAGCAAAGTAGTGCTCAAAATTCTCCAAGCCAGGCTTCAACAGTACATGTACTGAGAACTTCCAGATGTTCAAGTTGGATTTAGAAAAGGCAGAGGAACCAGAGATCAAAGTGCCAACATCCACTGGATCATCGAGAAAGCAAAAAAGAGTTCCAGAAAAACATCTACTTTTGCTTTATTGACTATGCCAAAGCTTTTGACTGTGTGGATCACAACAAACTGTAGAAAATTCTTCAAGAGGTGGGAATACTAGACCACCTGACCTGCTTTCTAAGAAATCTGTATGCAGGTTAAGAAGCAACAGTTAGAACTGGACATGGAACCACAGACTGGTTCCAAACTGGGAAAGGAGTACATCAAGGCTGTATATTGTCATCCTGCTTATTTAACTTATATGGAGAATACATCATGAGAAATGCTGGACTGGATGAAGCACAAGCTGGAATCAAGATTGCCAGGAGAAATATCAATAATCTCAGATACCCAGAGGACATCACCCTTATGGCAGAAAGCCAAGAAGAACTAAAGAGCCTCTAGATGAAAGTGAAAAAGCTGGCTTAAAACTCAACAATCAGAAAACTAAGGTCACAGCATTCAGTCTCATTACTTCATGGAAAATAGACGGGGAAGCAATGGAAACAGTGACAGACTTTATTTTAGGGGGCTCCAAAATCACTGCAGATGGTAACTGTAGCCATGAAATTAAAAGAAGCTTACTCTTTGGAAGAAAAGCTATGACCAACCTAGACCACATATTAAAAAGCAGAGACATTACTTTGCCAACAAAGGTTCATCTAGTCAAACCTATGGTTTTCCAGTAGTCATGTATGGATGTGAGAGTTTACTATAAAGAAAGCTGAGCACCGAAGAACTGATGCTTTTGAACTTCGGTATTGGAGAAGACTCTTGAGAGTCCTTTGGACTGCAAGGAGATCCAACCTATCAATCCTAAAGGAAATCAGCCATGAATGTTCATTGGAAGAACTGTTGCTGAAGCTGAAACTCCAATACTCTGGCCACCTGATATGAAGAACTGACTCATTGGAAAAGACCCTGATGCTGGGAAAGATTGAAGGTGGGAGGAGAAGGGGATGACAGATGATGAGAGATGGTTGGATGGCATCACCAATGTGATGGACATGAGTTTGAGTAGGCTCCAGGAGTTGGTGATGGACAGGGAAGCCTGGCGTGATGTAGTTCATGGGGTTGCAAAGAGTTGGACACGACTGAGCCACTGAACTGACTGAAGACGCTATTATGCCCATTTCACAGTTGGTACATCTGAGGCTCAGAGAAATCCATTGACTTATGAAGAACCTACTAGGGAACACCATTGGGAGTTGAATGCAAGTCTCTTCATTCCTTATACTTTTCCCCCCCCAGTATTTTGGTCTGAAGTATTATTCTATGTCCCATTGTATGTGAAATTTAAAACAATTTGTCTAGAAGCAGGATATTGGTGTTGTCTGCTTTTCAAACTGGGCATTAAAATTTGTTAAGTCCTTTAGAGATGGGCAAAGTTTCACAGGGTTGTGCAGCCTTGGTATCTATGAAGACTGTCTCCAATAAGAATCTAACTTACAGCCTCAACCCTGAATATTCATTGGAAGGACTGATGCTGAAGCTGAAGCTCCATTCCTTTGGACACGTGATGTGAAGAGCTGACTCACTGGAAAAGACCTTGATGCTGGGAAAGACTGAGGGCAGGAGGAGAATGGAGAATGGTGCAACTGAGGATGAGATGGTTGGATGGCATCACTGAATCAATGGACATGAGTTTGAGCAAACTCCAGAAGACAGTGAAGGAAAAGGAAAGCCTGTTGTGCTGCAGTCCATGGGGTTGCAAAAGGTCAGACAACTTAACGACTGAACAACAACAATATATGAATCATTTGCTAGCCCCCTTCTTGTGATGGAATGTTTTGTGTTTTCAGGAGAGGAAGCCACTGAAAAGTGGGGTAAAGATAAAGATAATAGAAGACGGTCAATGAAGAAGAGACTGAAATGATGACGTAGGATGCAAGAATGTGGTAAGCAAAAAACAGATTTGGGATATGATTTGACGCAGTCATCCAACCTGCAGTTATTAAACACAAATTTTGAAATATTGCAAGACTGTACTAGAAGTTTATGAACAATGTGTACTTTGAGCAAGTGGAAGATAGGAGGAGATGGACCTGGAGCAGGTAGTATCTCTTAAGCTTCTCCTATGTACCAGTCCATTCCCCTGAAAGAGAAATTTAATCCATTTTTACATAGATACCGGTAGAGTGGGAGGAAGGAGAGAGAGACAGAGACCGAAAGGGAAACCAATCATGGCAGAGCTGGTATTTAACTACTACTCCTTTTGGCTTCTAGTCCAAGTTCTTTCCAATCTAACATACTGCCTCTCTTTTTTCTTAATCAAGCATATTTTCTTTCTTTCTTTTTGTCCCCACTGCACAGCTTGCAGGATCTTAAATGCACGACCAAGGGTATTGAACTCACGTCCCCGCAGCGAAAGTTCAGAGTCTTAACCACTAGACCGCAGGGGAAGTCCCACCAGGGAGCTTTCTGAAGGCCTCTGCTGAGTTTGGCAACAAGATGCCCGTTAGGTTAGAGTAATATCTAGTGCGACCCCATTTTCAGCAAAAACCATTTTGCCTCTTAACTCAAATATAAGCAACGATCAATAAATATTTGAGGTTAATTTTTGGTTTATGGGAGCTAATTATCTCCTATGTCTAATTTTTAACACATTTACCTCCTTGAGAAACTGGCTTGGAAAACCCTGAAAAACCCTCATGTCCCTCCCCTATGCTGCTGCTGCTGCTGCTGCTGCTGCTAAGTCGCTTCAGTCATGTCCGACTCTGTGCGACCCCATAGATGGCAGCTCACCAGGCTCCCCCGTCCCTGGGATTCTCCAGGCAAGAACACGGAGTGGGTTGCCATTTCCTTCTCCAATGCATGAAAGTGAAAAGAGAAAGTGAAGTCGCTCAGTCCAACTCTTCACGACCCCATAGACTGCAGCCTACCAGGCTCCTCTGTCCATGGGATTTTCCAGGCAAGAGTACTGGAGTGGGGTGCCATTGCCTTCTCCATAGGGTATAAAATTAAAAGGAAAACCTCTAAGAAGTCATCAACTTTATTCCAGAGGCACTTACAAGTGTAAAAATTAATCTTTACAGGGATAAGAAAGAAATTATAGCACTCTACTAAGAAGTTAGTTGTAATGACTCTTTTTTTTAAAAAATGGAAGAGGTCTTACTTTCCAAAGAAACATGTTAAGGACTCTTTATGTTATTCAAAAGCTGAATGGTTTCATATGAATATATCTCAGTTTACTTAAAAGCAGATTCGTTTGATTATAGATAACAACTTGTCCAACCTGTTATCTCTAATCAGATATGTGTGAGTGTTAGTCGTTCGGTCATATTCCACTCTTTGGGGCCCTGTGGACTGTTGCGACCTTGTGGACCGTAGCCCGGCAGGCTCCTTTGTCCCTGGAATTCTCCAGGCAAGAATACTGGAGTGGGTTGCCAATCCCTTCTTCAGGGCATCTTCCTGACCCAGGGATCCAACCCGGGTTTACTGTTTTGGCAGGCAGACTCTTTACCGGCTAAGCCACCAGGAAATCTTTCTTTACCCCAGATATCTTCCTTTACCCCAGAAATCACAATTCTCCATTAAAAAGCAACAAAAAACTATATTAAAAAAAATCCGAAAGCAAGTCAATATTTGTTTCCAGTAGATGGCACTGCACATCAAGTCTTTATGGGTCTATTGCCTATTATTTCTTTGACCAGGATAATTATTTTCTATAGTGAGGTCCACTAAAGCAACTTACACAGTGAAATTTTCAATTTCACTAGTTGAGCAGATGGGGTTGAGGTTACAATAAAGCTGCATTGTCCAGCGTCCAAACACTGGTATTTCTTCTCTATTTAGAAGAGTTGGAACTTTATTAAAGTGGTAGATACACAGAATAAAATCTGTCCACTTGCTTTTACACGAAACCTACTTTTTGATGTGGGATTTTTGTTGCCCACTTTAATTTGTTTAGTCTATGCTATGTTATGAGTCCAAGGGGACATTTTACACTTCTGCACAGTGTCTGATTCAATCTCACTAAGGCTAGTTAACTTGCAGAGGCGAAACTGAGCAGGACCATAAACCACATCCCTGACTTGTGCTGGTTTTTGGGTGTGTGTGTGTGTGTGTGTGTGTGTGTGTGTGTGTGTACGGGGCAATAAATACCTTCAGTTATAGAGAATGCAAATAATTCCAGACAACTCCAGCTCTGCCAGAAAAAGTGACACATGGAAATGTTCTAGTGACCGTGGATCAGAGTCTAGTTTTGTATGTAAAAGAATATATGTTTAAAACGTATTTAAAAGCCATTTATAAGAGACACTACACATAATAGAGACTAGAACACAGTACATCCTATCACATATGTAAAGACTCCAGAAGAGCGACTGGTGTAAAATAGATGCTAATAAGTCCTCCCTTGGCTTTCTCCTTCTTTAATGGAGCAGAAGAGGGAAAGGTCAGGCCCTGCTCTGCAGCTCTGGGTGAGATCTCTGTCATTTTACCTCCTTGGACTCTGACTTCCCCACCTCTCAAAAGGACTAGGAGCCAGGCTGCAAGATCTAGAATATTCTGCCTCATGTAAAACAAGACTTACAAGTGGAGTACATAATACTAGGCAGCCCATACAAGTAGCCTCAGAAGTTGGATGTGACTTTCATCATGGTGTTTGTCTTCCTCAGTGAGAAAGAAGCCATCAGTCAAAACAGGCACTTTCGCATCTCTATTCTTTAAATCAATGTCCTAGGGGAGTTCAGACATCACTAATTTTTTTTAATACACACTCTGTGTTCGCTGTTATTTTTTCTCTTGTCAAGGAAGTCTGAAACTTCTTCAAATTATATAGGAAGCAATGGTGGGTTTCTGGAATTTTAGAAATGGATGAGTAAGTGCTCTGATAGGAGATACCTTTGTGGAGATATCCTCAGATAGATGCTATCTTTGTGGAATAGCCTATTCATCACTATGCTCACTTCCCCACTTAAACAATGAGCTCCATCACCTAGACTTGACTCTCAGCCCAGACACTTCTGGGGGGGGGGGCGGGGAACCCATACAGTAATTGTAAAGACAAAATAATGATCTAAACAAGGCAGAAATATGACTCAAACAACACTTTACTGCTGGCTGGGAGGGCAAAAAAGGCCCTTCCCCTGAAGATCTGTTCATTACTTTTTTCCTCTTTGTGACCTCAGAATTTACACCTTGGCTATTTCTAGTCTGCAGAGATGGTGTTAGGATATTACAGAAGGCAAATTGTGGCTTTCGGTGGGGTAGATGGATAAGCACTTTTTAGAGTTTGAAAGGACCTTACAGAATATCTAGTCCAATCCCCTCCCTTTACCCTTGAGAAAAGATGGCTCAGAGAGGTCATTAGAACTTTACATAGGTCACAGAGAAAACTAGTGATGAAGCACTGATAAGGCCATTTAACTCTCATCCCAGGAGCTAGGCGCTGGAACAGGGATGGAGGTAAAGGGTGAAAAATAAGGGAGGAAGTGTCTTCAGATTTAACTCTCAGTGACCTTAAGAGATGTGATAGAAGAACACAGTCTCACCCCAGCCAAGAGACGTGTTTAGATCTCAAGCCTCCGGTAAAAAGAAGATTGCATACATTCTTCAAATATTTATTTTATTTTTTAATCTTTGTTTATTTTTTAATTGAAGTATAATTGCTTTACAGAATTTTGTTGTTTTCTATCAAACCTCAACATGAATCACAAATATTTATTTTGAGAGGCTTTTGGGGGACACTTTTCCACCCTTATGCTTTTATGTTAAGCTAATTTGTCTAATATCTCAGAGATTCTCTTTGTTAAGGAAGCAAAATAGTTCATTTTCTTTAGGGCATTTCCTTATACAATGATGTCAACATGGAGTAACTATGAACCAACTGACCAATATTTTTCTTGGTGTGAAGATTAGTGAGACAAGGTTTAAGTAATCATATGCCTTTAGAATAAATAAGATAAATAATATGCATATAATTTTTGACTCATCTGAAATATTTTTTTGTGAAGTCATACTTAGAAATGCCCAATATGAGAAACTTTTCAACTGTTGTTTTTAATCCTATTTTCCAATTAGCAAATATAATTTTAATATTTTATATATTGTAGCCTCATTTGTAGGAAAGAATGTCAAAGTCCCTTAAAAGGCATAACTTAGATGTGTAAGTGCATTTTGAAAGTGATATAATTCATGGTTTAACCATTGTTTAGACATGAAATAAGTTATAATCAGCTGGTGTGAGCAAAAACTTATTTTTGCCAAGATTTTTAGAAAATGTTAACAATTTATAGAGAGACCTCATGGTGTTTATCATGAGATTTACTTGGTTGAATTTCCTGACTTGGAATGTATTAATATTATGTCTTCTTTACTTTGAAACAGTCCTAGGCTTTATCTTTGGCTGACTCTGCTGGTCCCACTCCCACTTTATCTTTAATAGATTTAGGGTGGATTCTACCCCTGGATACTCACATCCCTTAAGTATCTTGCTTCTGAAATAAAAATGAAAGTGGGAAGGTATTGGAATGGGATGAAGGGACCCTTTAATAACGGCAGGGAATCTTGGAACCAATTTCTTTTGTCTCATAGGTGTCCTTGGACAGAGAAGAATGGAGGCAGGATACAGAATAGAAAGCCAAGGAATGTTCAAGAAGTCACGTGGGAAAAGCAATATGAAAGCCAAAGTTGGAGAAATTTTACCCTGGACAACGTTGAGAAGATTCTTGGAGGTAACAATGTGACGACCATTGTATACACAATGTGGCTTTATGATTTTATGTCTTAATCGCGGTGAGTACAAAAAATCAAACTCCTCCACACTGCTCTCCAGACCCACTGACAAAGTTATGCAAGAGTGTGAGTTCCAAAAATATAAAAGGACTCCATTACTTCGGAGGAACTGTAGGATAATGTAGAGACAGTTCATCGAGTTGGGGATTAGGTGTTTTGTTTTTTTTTTTTTTTTTTGGCAATTGTTTTTTATTTTGATGAAATAACGTTCCGTGCATAATAATGACTTAAAACTGGTAAACAAACCCAGAGCCGGCGCAATGGCTGCTGCAGCTCACGTCGCCTCTGCTCTTGGAGAGGAAAAGTGCATCCTCTTTGTAAACTGGAGTCGCCCGGAAGTGCTGGGGGGCCAGGCGAGAGCAGCAATCCTCTGCCCCCTCCCCGGCCCAGGCCCCACCGCTAGGTTTGAGACCCTCGAGGAAGGGGCGCTGCCGCGGTCACCGTGGAGGGCGCAGCACGGGGCGGGGGGAGCCGGACAGGCTGGAGGAGGGGAGCCGGCCTCAGACCTCTCTGCGGCGGATGTTCTGCGCTTCCGCGGCGCGGGAGCAGGTGATCCCAGCGAGGGAACGGTGGATCTCCCCTAGCTTAAGTCCACTTGGGACAGGACCTTCCCCCTACCCCACCCCTTCTGGGCCAAACTGTGTGTTGAAGGCTCAAGCAGTCGAGACCCCGGAGTAAAGCCAAGGAGGCCGTCTGGAATCCTACTTCGGGATTCCTCGGAACCTCTGTGCATCCACGGTCTCATTTAAGAGCCATCTCGGGGCACCGAGGGAGGCGGTTTTGGGGTGCAGGCGGCCGGGTGTGGTTGGAGATGCTCCGCTTTCGGTGACCTTCAGGTGAAAGAGGTCGGATGTCCCAAAGAGGTGGGGACCGGGAAGCTGGTCTGGGAAAGAGACTCTGGCTGGAGTATGACCTGTGAGTCGCTTGCCCTTCCTTTTTTGAGCCTCAGGGGCACTCAGAAGGCGTGACAAGACGAAGGCTCCCTCCAAGAGCTCTCGTAGAGCGCTCACCAAGACGTGAGGAGACACCACTTGCCCAGGCTGCAAGCGCGAGGGCTCTCACGGCCGCGGAAGTCCCCCAGGATCTCCGAGCTCCACCCACCATTTCGGTGCAGGGGCACTCGCGACCGCAGGGCTTGGCCGGAGCAGTTTCCGGGCACATCCCTCCAGTGGCTCTTCTACACCGCCGTCGGAGAGAGGACCCAGCGGGCAAGACCCCTGCCTGTCCCGCGCGCGCTCAAACTCTTGACTTCCGCTCTGCATCCCTGGTCCCTGCCCTGTCCCTCGCCCTTGGGAGCATCCACTTATCCTTCGGGGACCTCACGTGCCTGAGCACAGGGGTCCTCGAGGACTAGCCGGGGTGACCGGGCGTGGGAGGGCGGTCGGAGCTGGGAACGCGCAGCAGTGTCCGGGGTGAGAGAGCCTCCCGACCCCTGGGCCAGGGGAGGGACACGGAGAGAAAGTCCGTAGGAAGGAGATGGACACAGAATTGGGAGACTCTGGGGGTGGGGGGTGGGGATTTACCCCTTGTGGTAAGAGAGCAAAAACCCTGTCAAAAGTGCTGGTTCTCCATTTCCCTTGGAAATAAATTCTAGCTTCCAGCAAGATCTCCTCGCTCCTCAGTACAGCAAAGCCCACCTTCGGAATGTTCTCGGTCTGACCCACTCGGGGGTCGCCAGCATTTCCGCATTGGGACATTCCTTTCAGTCTCTGCCCAGCCACGGCTCCGGCCAGAGAGATCCTCTTTGTCGTCCGCCCCCCGCCCCCACGCCCCAGGCAAAGTGCCCGCGAACCCGCACACGCCGCACGGAAACCCTGCCCCGCGCAGGTCTGCTATGCCTCTTGTTCACTCCCTCGGTCGCCGAGGGCCACGTTTTTCTCGGGCAGGATTCTTTTCCCGACCTCCAAGAGCCAGCTAGGTCAGGTGCCCTTCGCTGTCCCCCAGACCTGGACATCCGGAGACGCCGTGGCTACCCTCGTTACCTGCGTCTTGCCGATCTTAGCGGCAAGGCTGGTCCAAACAGCCCTGATTGAACTTCCGACTCCTCTGGGCACGTTTCCCAGGAAAAACCTTTCTCCGGCCCCCTCCCTCCACCCCTAAGGCCTCAGAAAATATTTGAATCTCCATAGAAAAGGCACTATTTAAGAGCCGGGTGGGGCGCAGTGGGCGGGTCCCGGGTCTCGGAGCGGATTATATTTCTTTCCGCTGGCTACCAGCCTTCCGCGGATAAAGCGCAAGTTTTTGCATTTAGTCCACGAGGGGATTGTAAACCGACTGAACCGAAAGTGTCCAGTGAGTTGCGGAGTTTGCCCAGATTTCCCTGCAGATGGGTTTGCGAAAGCGCCTGTGATGGGAACTTTCTGCAGATCGTGCATGGAGGGAGCTAAAGGAAAAAAGCGAGGGGAGTGGGACGAGGAGGGGGCAGTGGGAACGTGGAGTGTGTGTGTGTGTGTGTGTGTGTGTGTGTGTGTGTGTGAGTGTGTGTGTATGGGGGGTGGCGATGTGCCCGGGAGCGGGGGCGTCCCAGCGTGGGTAGGGGAAGGGGTGCAACGTCCCGCCGGCTAATTGGCTTAAGACGTTCCGCAAGCGCCTGGAAAAGGTCGTTGAAGGAGTTCGCTGCGCACACACACAAAATAATAATCTTAAAAAAGAGTGCCGGGCATGCGCACAGAGAGGATGCCATATTGGAATGAGGCTGTAGTGGGAGTCCGAGCCGCGGAGCGGGCGCGCAAGGGAGGCGGCGGGCGGGGAGCGAGCGAGGCGCAGCGAGCGGGTGAGGCCGGCGTCCCCCGCCTCGGCGGCGCCCCGGCCTCTGTCCACGCCACGGGGAGGACGAACTTCACCAGGTAGGACCCCGCGCCGGCCGCTGTCCCCGCGCCCAGCCCTCCCCGCGAGGGGACCTCCGGCCCGCAGGTTGAGTGCGCCGGTCAGCTTCTCTTTTTCCAGCTCGGAGAAAAAGGGAAGCTGGATTGGGCTCGGGGTGGGGGGGCCGAAGGAGGGGGTGCAGTGGGAGAGAAGCGAAAGGGCAGGGCTGGAGGAGAAGGCGACAGCTCTGGAGCAGAGCCCCAAACTCCGCGCTGTGCTCCGGGTTGTCATTTTTGCTCCCCCCCGTCCCCTTCCTCCAGGTCCCTCGGCTTCGCAAAGCCCGGCCTCACGGGAGTCTGTCCGTAGTTGGAAAGCGTACTCCTCCGGGTGCACAGTGTCCCCTCCCGCCGCCCACCTTCCTCATTTGTGCGCTCATTTTGGCGACGCAGCCGCCCTTGCTACCCCGCGTTGGGGTCTCTTTCTTTCCTTTTTTTTTTTTTTAGATGGTGTGTGTGTGTTCGGGGTGGCGGGGTGGTGGTGGTTGGGGGAGATGGTGGGGTGAGGACTGGAGACCAGCCATCAAAGGGATTAAATATCGTGGACATATTTGGAATCGCCCACCCGCCCCCGAAACATTTGCTTGTGTAGCTGAAATGAAATTGTCAGTAGTAGTTTCGGAGCGTGCTCCGGCATGGATGATCTTTTTGTTCTTTTTTTCTTTCTTTTTTCTTTAGCGTTAAAGTCACATCCTGTCCCTTGGGGCTTTCCTGTTGTCTACTCTCATATAACCTCCTTTCACAATTACTAATCTGATCTGGCTTTGGAGTTTATTATTTTAAAAAAATGTGTGTGTTAGCAAAATCCGCAAAAAAAAAAACAACAACAACCAAAAAACTGCTGTAGGAACTGCTAGATATATTTGTGGATTTTTAATCTGGAGCGGCGGGAGACGATTAGCCAGAGAAGGGGAGCCTTAGCTGAGGGAAGTGGTTGATTTGCGGTGGCCAGACGCGCGCCCAGAGCCCGCTCCGTTCTGGTGTTTTCTTGGAAGCCGCGGCGGAGGAGTATTTAGAAGCCTTGCCAGTTTCAATATGGCGGGCTAAGGTGGCTTTTAAAAACTGAAAATAAAGATTTTGAGGTGGGAAAAAACCCAACCGGAGTTGCCATCTCTTAGTTTCAGCTCTCTTTGGCTACTCTAGTAGCTGCTTTAGCGAATTAAAGGGGAAAAAAGAGAAGGAATGAGCTGCCCTGGTTTTTTCCGTGGTTAGAATCTGCGTGTGTCCAGTCCATTGCTAGAGGGGAAAGGGGTACCGCTGGCCCGGACCGGGGCATCGGAGCGGGACTGTTCTGCTTGCCTTTGAGTCAGTGGGCATACCTGTGTGTGCAGTTGGGTGGGAGTGTCCAAGAGATGCGCCCCAGATTCGTGTGTGCGTCTCCGAACCAGACCCTGCCCTGATTTGACGTGACAAACTGCTGACACGTGGTGCAAAATGCATGAGGGCAGAGGGAATGATTTATTTCAGCTTTCTAGGAGACCAGTTCTCTTTCTGTCTCTATACGCAGGATCCTGTGTGGGTAAAGCCGGGTAGGTGCAGCGGTGTGCCGCTTACTTAAAAGACTCAGTATCCAGGGTTTCGGGGGCAATCAGGCTGCAGACGCCGGTGGGGTTGTGTGTGTGTGTGTGTGTGTGCGCGCAGGGGGCGCGCTGTACTTGGTGGAGGGCACCGTGTAGTTTGCGCCGCGGCGGGGTAGAAAGTGGGAGTGGGGGGCGGCGGCGTCCGGGGCGTGGTGGGTGGGGTGGAGTGGGGGTGTGTGTGAAAGTACGTTGGCGGAAGGGCGGGGGCGCACGGCCCTGGCTGCAGAGCGTGGGGTGGAGCGGCGGAGTTGCTTTTGGAGTTGTGCTCTAGGGAAGGTGGGGGATGGGGAGAGCGTTCGCGGAAGAAAGTGCTCCTCGCTGTTGTTGGATCGGCTAGCCTTCCAGGCGATCGAGCGGGGATGTCGCCTTGGGGTTGAAGAGGGCGGCGAGGTGCCGGGGAGAGGCCGACTTCGGAGTCCTCAGAGGGTCTGAGTTTGAGGGCAGAGTCTGAGTTTAAGTGAAGCCCGAGGGTGAGCGAGCAAACGGAGTTTCCTTAGCTGGAAGGGGTCCCCGACAGGGGTCGCCAGTGGCCAGGATGCCGCCGCGGAGCGATGGTCGCGCAGCGCAGCCTGCAGGGTGGACCCGGGGGATGGGGGCCACATGGCAGCCGCTCGCCGTCTCCGGGGTCAGGTTAGGGCAGATTTGGGGGACTTTACCTGGGCCCAAGAACCTGATGGCGCGTCTGCCTAGTGCGCCAGGAAGATTTTACGTCTCAGGATTAAAAAGCGTTGGCCAGGTCTGCAGTTACCACTGTGACGTGGGCTCTGGGCATTCGCAGGGGCTTCAAGGAAGGATCGAGAGGGTCAACTGTCCTACTTGGACGGTCGCCGCGCCATCGGACAGTCTGCCCCCTGCGGCGTCCCCAGAGTAGGGCCTGGGGGCAAGCATTCCCCAAATTGGGGACCCCACGGCAGATTTCTCCTCCTACTGGGCAATGAAGCTGACCCTCAGGCCCAGAGGCGTTTTGCACCCGCGACCCCCGAGCTGAGCGCGCGGCGCGGCGCGTCCCCGGCGCTCCGGTCCCGGGCGTCCCCTCGGCGACTGCTTCCTCGTGGGTTTCGTTCAAGGGGAAACCAGCCTAAAATGGCCCAGTGCTTGTAAACTGCAATTTCAGCCGGGAACCCCTCCCCTCGTCCTCCTGACGTCGCTGCTGACAAGCGCACAATCCACTCCAACGCCCCGAAACCTGCGATTTTGCACCGAGCTGTGCGGTGGAAGCCAACGTACAGCCGATTACAAAGAACGTTCCCCAGGATTCTCGCAGGGCCCAAGTTTCCCTTCTTGTGGGGAGGAGCGGGCGGAGGGCGGAATGGAGACGAGGTAGGAGCACCGCCGACCCCCGTCCAGGAACCTGGACTGGGGACTGTTGCGCGTGAAAAACCCGGGAGGTGCACGAGAGCAGCGGAGGGCGACCTTGCGGAGCGATGATCACTCACTGGGGCTCTCATCCTTGACTGCGTCCGTAGTGTTCGGACGCCGGGAGTCTGGGAGGCCGTTTCCAAACTTCTGGAGACCTGATTGCAGTTTCGCTTTCGGAATTTTCGGGATCTTAGTGTTTACCGAATTGGGTGGGATTCCGGGAAGGGCTGGGCGCCCGGGGCTGGCCGCATGGGTCTTCGTTCCTTTCGGCGCTGGAGTGAGGCTGCTCACCCACCCTGGTGTCCCTTGTGTTGCCTCCTTGGATCCCGAGCTCCGGCTACTCCAGGGTCCGGGACTTCGGGCCCTGCGCTCGCCCCTTGGCTCCAGAGAGTCCCGTCCCCGCGCCGCGTTTTGTCCGCTCCAGCGGCGCATTCGCGGCTGATCCGAGCCCACGGGTGGGTAACTGTCTCGGATGCCCGCAGACCGTGTCCGAATCCAGACCCATCGCCGCCGCCTTCTACCTTCCCTCATTCCTCCACCCTCGCACCCTTGCCAAGGGACCCGGGGGACCGATTGGCGTGTCTGCACCAGGCAAATGGACCCAGGTTTCACCAGATGAGAGAGAAAGTGAAAGCCGGCACGAATTCGGCCCCCTTTCCTGGGGAGGCGGTTGAGGGTGGGGAGGGAGCGGGTAAAGGAGGGTAGGGGAGAGGCTTCGGTAGGCACAAGGAGTTGCTGGCTAGGCGCTCCTTGGAGGTAGGAGGTTTGCTACTTTGCGTGCAAAGCGTTACATTTGCACACTCTGCTTCCTCCCTTCGATGAATAAGTACTGTTTCAGATATTTGTCTTAGCTCATTGCTGGGACCCAGCCGCTGCCTGGAAGGTGAGGGGCATGGATAATATACTCACAGGCACCAGAAACCCTCCAGTCCCCTACTCAAGCGCAGGAGACACTCCCCTGGCTAGTGGAAACCGCAGCCCACTGGCAGGGCTATTCAGCAACCCTTAGGCTAGACAACTCCACCAGTCCGTCTGTTTTGAGGTGTGTTCTAGAGACCTGCAGGGGTGTGGGATCTTTCCCCTTTCCCATTGGATTACCCACACCCTAAACCTCAAACAAGCCATACTGATGGTACCCTGAATTTCTCTCATGATGGGAGTGATTGATCAGAGAGGGCTTTTCCTCTTAATGTTTTCCTGCAGAGATTATGGACTGATTATGAAGTTATGTCAGCAAGGCTGACCACTCATCAGATTCCATTTTGTGCACTCTGACTGAGGTGGCAGTTTCCACCTTTCTCCCAGCTGCTGCTGTTAAGTCGCTGCTGCTGCTAAGTCGCTTCAGTCATGTCCGACTCTGTGTGACTCCATAGATGGCCGCCCACCAGGCTCCCCCATCCCTGGGATTTCTACCAGAGGACTTGCCAAATCTGAGCAGAAATGCTGGGTGATGGAAACATTCCTCAGAGCAGTAAGTGAATGTGGTGTCCCTGGAATTGATACAGGGTGCTTTGGGGATACAAGAAGCATAGGCAGTGAAAATATAGAGAACTTCAAAGTTAAAAGAGATTTCTTTCTTTTTTTTTTTTTTAAGTGATTTGAACAAAAATAGTCAATGTGGAATTTGAATCATCTCCAGTTCTAGTATTAGATACCATTTCTCTTTTAGTATTTCACTTTCTGGGGAGCTTTTGGAGTTCTTGTAACAGTGTGGAGGCCATAAAGAAGAACTGGTTCCTGGTGGTCCAGTGGTTCAGACTGTGCTTCCAAATGCAGGGGGCATGGATTCAGTCCCTGATTGGTGAACTAAGATCCCACACACCATGGGGCACAGCCAAAAATAAAATAAAAAATAATAAAGAACTTGTAAAAAGTTCTTGCCCCCAAAAGAAATTTGGATCCATAGTTTAAGACATATTTAGTATTTTTTCCTGTTCTTAAATCGACATTTCCCTGGTGGCAGTTTACCATTCCCATTCTACAGGTAAGCAAAACTGGTTAGGGAAATTATCTCTGTGATGGCAAACCAATCTGTGCATTTGCAGTGGTGACTCATGACCTGACAGCTCTGTTTTGTGAGGAGGATTCCTGACAGAGGAGGCCACGACAGAATCCAGAGGAGGCCTGGTTTCAGTGATGGTTTTGTCTCGGCTTGTGACCGTGGACCAGTTACTGGTTGTCATCTTTCTGAGAATCAGTTTCCATATCTAAGATTAAGTACTTTAAACTAGAAACTCACTCAAACATCTCCATGGTTCTATTTGGGGAAAAAAAAAATTGGTGGTTCAGCACATCTGTGCAGACCTGCCCATGTGATTTATCTTTAAGACTCTGGTCTGGGAGGTAGAGTGGACACGTGACTGGCCATCATCACAGAGGATGTCTTGTGAAGGCAGATCCCCGTCCAGAAGTAACGTTGTTGTTGTTAAGTGATACAGGTGCACATGGGGTCATGGTTTCACCTGGGCTCTGGAAAAGGAGAGAAGTAGAGAAAAACGGGGCTTCCCTGGTGGCGCAGAGGTTAAAGTGCCTTCCTGCAGTGTGGGAGACCTGGGTTCGATCCCTGAGTTGGGAAGATCCCCTGGAGAAGGAAATGGCATCCCACTCCAGTATGCTTGCCTGGAGAATCCCATGGATGGAGGAGCCTGGTGGGCTACAGTCCACAGGGTCACAAAGAGTCGGACACGACTGAGCGACTTTAAACAGAGAAAAACTGAGGCATACCACTCTAGCTTTCACATATAACCCAGTAATGGTAGGACCCGGGCAAGGTCAGCCTGCCTTTGAATACAGGCCAAAGAGGAAAATTTGATTTGAGTTTGCTCTAATAATTCCTAGACTAGAAGGGACCATTCCAAATAGCCCTCTGTACCCCGCCCTCCCACACAAGGTGACTGCTTAGACTATCTGATTATATTCATGATATGTGTGTTTGTGTTTTGGCGAGGGGAAGCGGGGATAACTGCAGCCTCCACATAACTCAGCCAGTGAAGGAATCAGACCTGACCCTCTGTTTTCCACACCTACCCTTCAGGTTGGGCCACTAGGCCAGTCCTTCCTCTCTTTGTAAGGCTGAGAATGTCCTGGGATAGTTCACAGGAAACTTGATATTGTTGGCTAAGCCAAGTGTTCTCTGTTTGGAGGTCAGTGTAAACAAGATGTTTATAGACAGGACAGTGTATTGTAAGAGGAGATACTCAATTTGGAGCTTGCAGTCCAACAGGGAATGAACTGTGCTGTGCTTAGTCACTCAGTTGTGTCTGACTCTTTGCGACCCCATGGACTGTAGCCCACCAAGCTCCTTTGTCCATAGGGATTCTCCAGGCAAGAATACTGGAGTGGGCTGCCGTGCCTTCCTCCAGGGGATCTTCCTGACCCAGGGATTGAGCCTAGGTCTCTCGCATTGCAGGCGGATTCTTTACTGTCTGGACCACCAGGGAAGCATTACCAAATAAAATTCTTAGGGTTTGGTTTTGAATGATCAGCCCAGTGGTGTTCTGATTGAAAGGTACCACCCTTCACTCCCTATCTCGTTAGCCCATAGAAAATTTTAGTTATAATTTTGGCTGTGCCACATGGCATTCAGGATCTTAGTGCCCCTACCAGGACTTGAACCCCCACCTCCCTGCAGTGGAATCTCAGAGTGTGAACCACTGGATTATCAGGGAAGTCCCTCATAGAGAATTTTAAAACATGCTAATACTTCGCATGCTAATACATCAACAGTCAGGGTCCTTCCTGTTACCTATGATATTCACTATTCAAAAAGTTTTACTCTCTTGTCCTGTAGGTTTATATTCTTGTGATAAGATGGATGTCTTAGACATTGATTTAAAGAAAGAATCGATTGTGCTTTCGGTTTTATTCTTTTTGATTTTCTTAAAAAACCAGAGTGACGCATTTTGGTTGATGCCTTATATTTGGTGAACTCTAGTGTTGGGCAAATAGTGCCAATGGTTGTGATTATAAAGAGGGGTTTAGAGCCACAGAGGTAGGGGACGGTGGGAAAACTTTTATCCTGGTTCCCCCCCCCCCCCTTGCAGTTTTATTGGCCCAAGGAAAGATGGTTTTTAAGTGTACTTTCTCCTCAACTGGCAAGCTGTGGTATTTTTTTTTTTTTTCCATTTTAGTCAAAAGTGATAGGAACTTCATTATTTTAAGGTACAGTATGAGCATTTGGGAGAAGGCAATGGCACCCCACTCCAGTACTCTTGCCTGGAAACTCCCATGGACGGAGCCTGGTGCGCTGTAGTCCATGGGGTTTCGAAGAGTCAGACATGACTGAATGACTTCCCTTTCACTTTTCACTTTCATGCATTGGAGAAGGAAATGGCAACCCACTCCAGTGTTCTTGCCTGGAGAATCCCAGGGACGGGGGAGCCTGGTGGGCTGTCGTCTATGGGGTCCCACAGAGTCAGACACGACTGAAGCGACTTAGCAGCAGCAGCAGCATGAGCGTTTGAAATGCCAAGTGCAAGTTCCTACAAAGCCTCAGGTGAAAGGTCATTTAAATAGATGCTTATTTACTCGTCTGTGCTAAGTCTGAGTTGCACCTTGCAGGCTCTAGTGCCCTGCTGCTGCTAAGTCACGTCAGTCGTGTCCGACTCTGTGTGACCCCATAGACGGCAGCCCACCAGGCTCCTCTGTCCCTGGGATTCTCCAGGTAAGAACACTGGAGTGGGTCGCCATTTCCTTCTCCAATGCATGAAAGCGGAAAGTGAAAGGGAAGTCGCTCAGTCGTGTCCGACTCCTAGCGACCCCATGGACTGCAGCCCACCAGGCTCCTCCATCCATGGGAGTTTCCAGGCAAGAGTACTGGAGTTGGGTGCCATTGCCTTCTCAAACCTGGACTCCCTGCATTGAGAGCAAGGAGTCTTAGCCACGGGACCACCAGGGAAGTCCCTGTCATCATTTTAATAAAGGCTGATGGTTCTGGAGCATCTCGTTTTTCTCTCCTCCCCTCTCCCTTGTCCCTAATAGTCCATAGTGCTGTTACTAAGAAACAGCCAACTCTGGGATCAAACCTACCAGCTCTGGTTTTCTGTGTTCTTTGATGTTCTGCTTGGAGGCAGGAGAAAGGCTCTAAGTGGAGTAACAGAATGTTTGGAGCCTCGAGTCTTGGTCCTTACCATTTATTGTCTTTACAACTTTAGCTTAAATATGCTTTCTTCTTCCCAGCCAGGTGCAGAATTCAGACGCCTTCTTCCCTTTTTCCTCCCTGTGCTGTGAACTAGGGCGGCTCTGGGCAGTGTAGCAGATTGTCCACTCTGAGTAGCCAGATGGGCACTTGGGACCAGCCCCATCTCTTGAAAGCTTTTGAATGAAAGCTTTTGGGATCCAGCGTAGACCATGGTGGCTGCTTCCTTTTTTGAGTCTCTGTTCCATTTGAGAGGATTGTATATTATTCTTTCTCACCACATCCAGTCTCGACCAGGAAGGTTCAGGAAAATCTAGATCTTCTGAAATGTTTGAGCGGGCTGAGAGACTTTTGGAGACCTCTAGAACAGTCCCTGTGTTTTACAGATGAAAACTTGCTTGTTGTGGTTAAAAAGGCCCAGAGTACATTCTGCTAAGTGATGGTTACACTGCAGGGTTAAACCAGCTCTTCACAGGATTGGTTACATTTCCCAAGTTCTTTATAACTAAAGTAAATTAGGGTGTTTTTATTGACTTGGCAGTTGGATGGGGCCCAACTTATTATTGTCTTATTATTTATTCTCTTATTCCTCTGGAGCTTCCCTGGTGACTGAGACGGTAAAGAATCTGCCTGCAGTGAAGGAGACCTGGGTTTGATCCCTGAGATGGGAAGACTTGTTTCTAGTAAATTTCCTTTCTGCATTTAGATCATACCTCTCATGCCATTTGATTGGTGCCTAATTTTATAGATACATATCTGTGGCTTAAAGTCAAAACCTGAAATGCTCTTCAAGTGCTCAAGAGCTCCCCAGAGCTCAGCAGACTGGGGTCACATCCTTCAGGGATGGGCTCGCAGAATCCAAATCAGTTGAAGTACTACTGCTGTGCATCTGTCCTCCTTGAAGTCATCCATTCAGAAAACCCCCTCAGAAAATTAGGTACTGATGATTAGACGCTTACAGCGGGTCTCCCAGGTGGTCTAGTGATAAAGAATCCTCTTGCCAATGCAGGAGACTTAAGAGACGTGGCTGCAATCCCTGGGTCAGGAAGATCCCCTGGAAGAGGGCGTGGCAACCCACTCCAGTGTTCTTGCCTGGAGTATCCCATGGACAGAGGAGCCCGCTGGGCTACGGTCCACGGGGTCACGAAGAGTCAGGCATGACTGAAGTGGCTGTACGCGCGAGTGCTCACTGAAGGGGACCCTGTCGGGTGTACTTCTTGAGTTCTAATGACTGTACGTACAATGCACAGGCTCATTTCCCTAACTGACTCCTGTGCACAGGTGTGTGATGTGGGATGCACGTCTCCTGTAGAATGTGAGGTTACTTAGCTTTGTTACGGGGGCTTCCCAGGTGGCTCAGTGATAAAGAATCCACCTGCTAATGCAGGAGACTTAGGAGACATGGGTTTGATTTCTGGATTGGTAAGATCCCCTGGAGGAGGAAATGGCAGGCCTCTCCTCAGGGATTTCTTGCCTGGGAAAAATCCCTGGACAGAGGAGCCTGGTGGGCTGTGGTCCATGGGGTTGCACAGAGACTGAGCAGGAGCATGGTAACTTTGTTGCAGCCTCAGGATGGTGCTCTAATTCATCGCTCTTAATATTTGGGGATGACAGGGAAATCCTATATTTGCAGTTTGTCCAAGATACTAGCACGGAATGTCTGTTAATTCTGAACGTCATGCTTTGATAAGGCCTTACAGCCAACCTCTTCCGCGTCAAGTATTTCTTGTCCGTTGTATGCTGACATAAGGATGGTGTTCACCTTTGTGGCTTGGAAGTCAGTTTCTGGTGTGACAAGCCCTGGATAGCTACCTTGATGCAAAGACCATTTGTAAAGTCGATTTAATTGCATCTTTCAAGGCCTAGTCTATCTTGATAGGAAATAAGTAGAGAATTCATTGTACATAAATAGTTATAAGGGAAATAGTTAACAAATAAATGAACTTCCAGGATGGTGGCACAGCTAGTCTGTGATTTGATTGGGTTTTCTTTTCTCTCGAGCAAGTAACGAGGAGGGCTGTTACCTTTCTCATTTTGTCCACGCTCTCGCTCTTGAGTGACTGATTTAGCTCTATCTGGAGTAATACACTTGCTGTTTGATTGGGATGGGAGATTAAGAGGTGACAGTTAAGACTGTGAATCAGAAGACACGATTGGCTATGCTCTGTGTGACAGACTCTAGGTTAGAGTGATGTAAGAGGAAAACAAATATTGTATATTAACATATGTATGAGGAATCTGGAAAAACAGTACTGATGAAGCTATTTGTACGGCAAGAATAGAGGGGCAGACATCGAGAATGGACCTGGAAGGTGGGGGGAAGAAGAAGGTGGGATGAATTGAGAGAACAGCATTGACGTACATATGCTCCTGTGTTGTAGAATAGCCGGCTAGTGGGAAGCTACTGTGTAGCATAGGGAGCTCCGTTTGGTGCTCTGGGATGACCTAGAGGGGTGGGACGGCGGGAGACGGGACAGATGCTCCAGAAGGAGGGGGGATAGCTGATTCACTTTCTTGTACAGCAGAAACTAACGCTACTTGTAAAACAGCTATCCCCCAGCTTAAAAACTTCTTTAAAAAAAAAGACGACGCAGTTTGCTGTCGTGGGGATCATTGGCTGCCACTGGCTTTGCTGTGTACTCTTTGACCACCTCTTACCCTCTGTAGATCTAATTTCTTGGGACAGAGGTATGAATTGGGATGTGAGAAGTTAGCATTTCTTATGCTGGGGCAGCCGTTTGTGTCAGCTTTAGAGTGAACTGGATGCAAACTGGTTGCAAAATGGCCAGGAGATTGAGGTCCTAATCAAGGTGTAAACCAAGCTCTGGAGCACATCGCCGATTTCATGAGATCTTCTGTCCCAAGGAATCCGGTCATCTCCCGGGATGACGGAATCGGAAGGCCTGCCTCTTCTTGGAGAAACAGGGTGTTGGCTGGTGAGCATGGCGGAGATGGGCTTAGTCACGCATGGTTAGTAGAGGGATCCAGGTGACAGGATGGGTGTAAACAGAAGGGAGCCTTCCTTGATAGGTGCCTGGATACTTAACACCTTTTTTCATCTTCAGAGCCATTTATAAATGTGGTTCTTGCAGATAACACCCGTGATCCCAGGCTCGTATTTGCACGTTGCTTCTTCGGAAAGTGGACGCAGTGATCGTTTCAGAGATGAGGTTTGGGTCACAACTTTGTGCCTCCTTCAGAATGCTCTGAGATTTTCCATTTTGATGGAAATGTTTGGGAAGGTCTTGGATGAGCACAGGATGAGGTGTCCTGTGCTCATTAGGAAATTCCTGGAGTGTGAAATGAGGCCGTTTTCTCTGATTTAGATATGCTAGACTAACATGGGCAGCCAGAGCCTGTCTGGAATTTCATAAGCTGTCCGTTTAGGCCTTCGCCTTTAATTTTCAACCTGGAGAAGAGTCTCTCTTTGGAGTCACATAAAAAACAGCTGCCAACCATTTCCCTGTTTCAGAATGACGAGCTTGAAATGGTAAGCATGTTAATAGGTAGTAAAATTGCCCGTTTCTTGAACTACTTTAAGTGGATCCCTTTGAAAGGGCTAGATAATTGGGTAACTTTAAAAGAGAAGCAACATTTCTTTTATTGCTGTTATAATAACGCTCACTGGAGTGAGGCCTTCGGAGTGGTATGTTTTTGAACTTTGCCTTTTGATGAATACAGGTAAGAATGATTTTTAATGCTAAGTCGCTCAATCATGTCCGACAACTTGTGACTTCATGGACTGTAACCCACCAGGCTCCTCTGTCCATGGGATTTCCCAGGCAAGAATACTGGAGTGGATTGCCATTTCCTTCTCATCGTCTTGATCCAGAGATTGAACTTGTGTCTCCTGCATTGGCAGGTGGATTCTTTATCCACTGAACCATTGGGAAAGCTTCATTTGGGCTTCCTTGATCGCTCAGTGGTAAAGAATCCGCCTGCCAGTGCAGGAGACAAAGATTTGATCCTTGGGTTGGGAAGATCCTCAGGAGTAGGAAATGGCAACCCACTCTAGTATTTTTGCCTGGGAAATTCCATGGACAGAGGAAGAAGGCTGGAGGGCTATAGTCCAAGGGATTGGAGAGAGTCAGATACAATTTAGCGACTGAATAGTAACAACAAACCAAACTGAGATTTTTTTTTTTGGCTGTGGAGCCGGAGTGAGGGTGGAGAAAGCAGAGACAGCATTTGACATTTTTTTTTTTTTAAAGAAATTTATTTAGTTAGTTACTTTTGACTGTGCTGGGTCTTCACTGCTGCACGCGGGCTTTTTCTCTGTGAGGGGGCTACTGTTTAGCCGTGGTGCTCGGGCTTCTCTCGTTGCAGAGCACAGACTTCAGTATTTTTAGCACACGGGCTCAGTAGCTGTGGCTCCTGGGCTCTGGAGCACAGGCTCAATAGTTGTGGCGCACGGACTTAGATGCTCCGAAGCATGTGGTATCTTCTCGGATCAGGGATCAAACCTGTGTCTCCTGCATTGGCAGGTAGATGTTTTACCAGAGTCACTAGGGAAGCCCCTGCCTACCACCGCCCCCCCCCCCCCGCCCCCATTTTTGGCCTTATTGATAGGCTTTGAGATAAAAACAGCGCACGCGCTGAATTCTGGAGGACCACCCAGTCATCTTCATTACAAGTGTGTCACTAAGGAGCACGGTCCTTTTCGGGTGTATTTATTGGGATTGGCTGTGTATCGGAACCCTCAGATGGAGGGGTGGAAACCACGCAGCTGGTTTCCCTCTGAAGTAGTCATCTGTAGCTGACAGCAGAACCAGAAGGTCACAGCCTGGGGTGGAGAAGGCGGGCTGAGTTCATTCACTCGGCAAACTTCTCACTGGCCAGAATGACCACATCCAACTTTTAGGATGGTCCATAAATGTTTATTTTGGGTAACCAGTTCCTCCTCCCTGCAGACAAAGCAGAAAATGAAGATTTGATGGGGGAGGGGGTCTCTGGTGCACAGTCATTCCTCCCTGTGAGCAGGTTCTGGCACTTTCTGTCCACAGAGTGGCTTGTGATGATCAGGTCGCGAGTCTGGGTTCCCAGCCGTGCAGCACCATCGTCACCCCTGTATAAACCTGCCTTAACGGCCCCAAGTTCAGTGATCGCTGAACTAAGTGGAGGATGTGTGAGTAGGAGTCATAGTTCCTATTTTGCTGACTCATAATTAAAGGAAAGTTGGTGCACGGAACCATAGCCTTGTATGTCTAAGAATTTAATAGATGGTAAAGACAGGTTGTTAAAAACCCAGTGGGGTAGGAATGGATTATTAACTGCAGGGGATGGTCAGTTCATAGCTGCACTTCACAAAATATTTGAACATAAACATATGGGGAAATATGTTAAAAAACTAAATGTGAAACTTGAAACCCAGGAAAGTTAGGCTTCTGGTATCTTACAGTTGGGGAGGACATTTTATGAATATAATTTTTAGAAGACATAAAGTGAATCGGTGGATCAGACTAAGTTGAAAAAGACAGCATGTTCCATACATGTGTCAGAAGGTATCGCTAAGGGGAGAATTAAGGGAAAATGTCTGCAAGGGTTTTGCGGGATAAGATACGCAGGGCTCTTAAAAATCCATTAAAAATACCAACAAAGTTCAAATGTGGGAAAGAGCTGAGGTGTCATGGGAGAATTGCAAATTACAATGCCCATAATAATGAAAAATAAAAAAATCAAAATAATGGCCAGTAGTAGGAGAGGGATGGCAAATAAATAACCTATTCATATTGTAATACAAATCATACAATCGTTTTAAGTCATGTTTTCAGAGAAGTTTATTGATGTGGGGGAAATGCTTTCTAGGTGATATTAAATGGAAATGAATTAAAATTCTAAATTCTATATGCAAAAAAAACCCACAGAGAAGTATCAGGAGGAGACAATATAAATACAAAAGAGATTGTCCCTGGGTGTTAGAATTACAAGTGATTTTAATTTGTCCGTTTTTAATTTTATTTTGCAAGACTTCTGCAGAAAGTGGAAAGGTTACCTTTTATGGAAAGGAAAAAAGTAAACATTGCATTGCGAAAAAGCAAATGGTGACATGTCATTTACCAAAATAAATAAATCTTGCAGCTGCCTGAGTAGACAAAGACTTGTTACTTGTCCTTACAGATCAGTGTGGATTTTTGGTATAAATGTTGTTGCTCTTGACTTCTATTTAAAATGATGGGTCTGGTTCATTAAAATTGAACTTACTTTACAGTCGCTGATTACCTTTTTACAGCATGTAGTTAGACGCAGACAGAGTTGAATCAATAGGAATCTTAAAAACTTGAGCAGACTTTTTCCTCCTTTGTTAAGGGCATAGAAGCTACTGATATTTGACTAATTTACTAGTAGTTAGGTTCATAGACTTTTCCTTGCAGAAAAACTGTGCCTGATTACAGTTCTGAGGTGGAATGATTTTCTTTTAATTTGCAGATGAATGAAGGAAGCTGTAATCTTAGTGGCATAACTTAGCTGTGAAGATTGCTTCTCTTTTGGAATTGTTTTGGTATAAAAACAGCACATTCACTAAAAACCTACTACTTTTAAGAAGATTGCAATGAAAAATTTTGGAATATTATGGAGAAACTGTTCAGTCTGCTTTTGAAGTTCTTTAGGTTTTAAGATTCCTATGTTCTTTTAACTAGCTTGCTATATATTAAAACTACTAAGAGAGGCAAGAATTGGTGCTGATTTAGGGCATATTCCAAACTCAAATATCATAAACTTCTGCTTACCTAGGCAGTGGTCTGGGCGTTCAGTATGGCAGCTGCTAATCACATACGGCTTTTAAATAGGTACGCGTGCTCAGTTGCTAAGTCACGTCCGACTCTTCGTGACCCCAAGCCTGCCAGGCTTCTCTGTCCGTGAGATTCTCCAGGCAAGAATACTGGAGTGGGTTGCCATTTTCTTCTCCAGATTTAAATAGGTATAAAAGGAATATTACTCAGCCATGAAAAAGAATGAAAAAATTGCCATTTGAGCAACATGGATGCACCTGGAAGGTATTATGCTTAGGGAAATATGTCAGACAGAGGACGACAAATACTGTATGTTATCACATATATGGAATCTAAAAAATATAACAGAGGCATGTAATAAAACAGGAGCAGACTCACAGACATAGAGAACAAACTAGTGGTTATCAGTGGGGAGAGGGGGTGGGGGAGGGGCAAGTTAGGGGGAGGGGCTTAAGAGGTACAAAGTACTAGGAAGTAATTTCTCCGTTTTTTCTGTATCAGGTGATGATGCCCTGTCACTCAGCATGTTCTTGTTTTCTGTCTGTTTCCATTCAGTCTCTCCCTGTCTGTCCTTCTGTCTGGCATGCAGCTGCTGTAATGATTTTTCTGAAACAAACCTGATCGTTTCGCTTCCCCTGCAGTGCCCACTTTTGCCTGCAGAGTGAAGTGCAAGGATCGGGTCCCTATTTTGGCAAATCAGCCCTCACTGGCTGACTCTTCGTAATAATAGCACCTGAGTATTTCACTGGCTGTGAAGTACACAAACCAGATTGTAGGATTCTGTGAGAATCGGCTGTAATTTTGCCTGTTTTCCTACCAGTTGTATCAGAATGCAAGTGTGGAATCGCCATCTTATTACAGGAAAAGTGCAGTTGGTCAGAAAGCACGTTATTGGCATGCAGTGATGCTTTATCTGGTTTTGGTAACAAATCACTTGTGAGATACCAGTTACCTTCCCTGTGTGTGGGGATGCTGAGGCCGGGGCAGGGGATGGGAGGTGGGTGCGGTTCCTCCTGAGAAGGAGGGGAAGGTGGATCGCGGAGTGTCTTACTAATGCCGCCAAGGTAGATTTGGGGGTTGAAATGGCAATTTTGTTGATTGAATGGCAGTTCTGTTGATTGATGAAAAATGTGTCCATCTTACTGGTGGTGATGACCTGGAGAAAATGGGTGCTTTTGCTGTGCTGTGACCTTGTTGTTGACCTTGTGCGGGTATGTGCTCTTTAGTCTTCAGTCCTGGATTTTTTGTTGCTAACATGACGTCATACCCTGCATGTTGTAATGAAATGGTGGAGCTTTGATGGGGTAGCATTAGTTTTGGCGAGTTCAGAAATTCGTGGTTACGATTACAGTGCTCTGACTTTGCTGTTGCTGGTTTCCCTTAGGTAACTCTTCCTACAGGATGAATTAAGAGAAGACCTTGATCTCAGCCGTTAAGAATGGAGGGCAGTGTGTCAATTTCCAGTATGCAGGACCCTTCATCCTCACCCTTGGAAAAACATCAGAGCTCCGCAGATCGTAATGGAGATCTTGATTCAGGTGGGAGTTTGTTTCCTAAACGAGTTTGGCCCTTTGAGGTCTTGACCGGTATTTTCCCGAGAATGTTTAGAAAACATTGGGGCAGTATTCTGAGGGTTTACATACTGCTTGTTCTGAGATCTTCAGGGATATTTATAAGCATATGGCAGCTTGAAAGTTAATGCAAAATTGGGTTCAAAATACTAGACAGAGCAGGCTAGGTTATAATAAGGTGACTGCTGCTGCTGCTAAGTCGCTTCGTGTCCGACTCTGTGCGACCCCATAGACAACAGCCCACCGGGCTCCCCGTGTCCCTGGGATTCTCCAGGCAGGAACACTGGAGTGGGTTGCCATTTCCTTCTCCAGTGCATGGAAGTGAAAAGTGAAAGTGAAGTTGCCCAGTCATGTCCGAGTCTTAGCGACATCATGGACTGCAGCCTACCAGGCTCCTCCGTCCATGGGATTTTCCAGGCAATAGTACTGGAGTGGGGTGCCATTGCCTTCTCCACTTCAAAATCTCAATGGCTCTGTGATCCAGCAGTCCCCATCCTGGGCGTATATCTGGACAAAACTGTAGATAAATGCACCCCACTGTTGGTGCAGCACTGTTGACAGTAGTGAAGATTTGAAAGCAGCCTAAGTGTCCACCGACAGATGAATAGATGAAGAAGATGTGGTACCTAGATGCGAATGGACTCTTAGCCACAAAAAGAATGAAATACTGCCATTTGCGGCAACATATTTGAATCTAGAGACTGGTTATCATACTAAGTGAAGGCAGTCAGAGAAAGACAAATATCATATGATATCACTTATATATGGAATTAAAAAATAGTACAAATTGAACTTATTTACAAAACAAAGGCACTCAAAGACATAGAAAACAAGCTTAAGTTTACTAATGAGGAAAGAGGGAGGGGGCAAATTAGGAGGCTGGGATTAACATATACACACTACTATATATATAATAGATACATCAACATGCTGTTGTATATAGCACAGGGTACTCTACTCAATATTCTGTAATAAACCATAACGGAAAAGAATCTGATGAAGTATATATATGTGTGTGTGGGGTGTGTGTGTATGTATGTGTAACTGGGTGACTTTGCTGTACACCTGAAATGAGCACAACATTGCAAATCAACTGTGCTCCAATAGAAAATAAAACCTCAGTAGCTTAACACAGTAAGTGCTTATAAATCGGCCATATCGTTTGAGCAGGGCCAGTGGAGGCTCTGTCCGATAAGTCCTCCCATACCCTCTTTAGGGCTGTCATCTCTCCATGGTGCTCCGAGGTCTGTCCTCACGGGGGTGAGCCGGGCTGGAGGGGCTTGAATCAGCGCTTAAAAGCTCGAGCCCCACGGTGCTCCGAGGTCTATCCTCACAGGGGTGAGCCCGGTTGGAGGGGCTTGAATCAACGTTTAAATACTCAAGCCCAGAGGAGACCTTTGCTCCCAATCTCTTGACTAGAACTAGTTGCGGGTTTTGGCCGCTGCAAGGGAGGCGACCGAGTAAAATTGTCTCCCATGTGCCCAGAAAGAGAGGGCCAGGGCGATCTGCCCAGTTTTCGGATGCCCCTTCCCAAGACCCTTTATTTCCTTCTTTTTTTTTTTTTCCGGCTGTACCTCGAGGCTTGAGGGATCCTAGTTCCCCTGTTAGGGCCTGAACCTGGAGCACAGCAGTAAAAGCACCAAGTCCTAAAGAGCATGATGTGAAAGATATTTAGGTTCTGTGAATTTGTGCTAAAATATTTCTCCTTTTAAGAAATCCCAAACAAAGCAATGGATATCTCTGATTGAATTTTCTATTTAACCAGTGAATTTACACATGCATCTTTTTTTAACTACTGACGTAAAAAAGAGTTTATTTAAAAAAGATAATTTTTTAAAAATAAAGGTTTGTGATATTTACATAACAGCAACTTTTATAAGGACAGCTCGGCTCTGAATCATAAACATTGCTCTGGAGATTTCATTAAAAAATGACCATTAACTTCTGGGAGATTTGACCTCCATCTGAAAAGTTACAAGATGTGTCTTTGCATTTTAATGAGACCATGAGTCTTAACGTGGTTGCTCCTGGGTGTTTGTGTAGTTGGGGGTCCCCCACGCTTGCTCCCAGTTGCTGCAGTTTCCTGCTTAATGATCCACTTTTTGCTATGAAAACTTCAGCTTCACACAGAGGACTCTGTGTCTCATAAACAGCTTTTTTATTTTTCATTTTGCCTCATTTTAAGGAAGGCTCAAGTAGTAGTTGGGGCCCATGACACTCGAGTCCCCTCAATGAAATTGTTGTTCAGTCCCTAAGTCGTGTCTGACTCTTTGTGGCCCCAGGGACTGCAGCACTTCAGGCTCCTCTGTCTTCACTATCTCCTGGAGTTTGCTCAAATTCACGTCCATTGAGTTGGTGGAATCAGTGACGTTATCCAACCATCTCATCCTCTGCCGTCCCATTCTTCTTTTGCCTTCTGTTTTTTCCAGCATGAGGGTCTTTTCTAACGAGTCAGCTCTTTGAATCAGGTAGCCAAAGTATTGGAGCTTCAGCTTCAGTAACGGTGCTTCCAGAGAATATTCAGGGTTACCATGTAAAATTCCTCCTCCTCCCGGGGGCCCTGAGGCCACCCCCAGGATAAGCCCCATGGATGCTCCGAGGCCTCCCCAGCGGACAGCCTGGGCAGCTCTGGTACGAGGCTCACAGGAGAAAGTTGGGTCGGGATCGGATTCCTGGAACTCTCCATTTCTTCAGTTGCAGTGATGAAAGCAGGCAGAACAGTGTGCTGGTGGAGATTCCTTGACGTTCTTTTTTCAGACCAGCTCAATGTAACTTGCTGATGAAGCCTGCAGATAGAGTGGCATTGCACATTCAGACAGGGCAAGCCACTGAGGGAAAGAATTATGCTGGAAATGTGGGCTTGATAGATATATTTTTTGTATTAGGGGTATACCAATGTGAATAGTGGATGCGACTTTGCGACTGAACCAGAGTTCCATGGGTTTTGCTATTTGGGAAGGAAAGGAATCAACATTCTTCGTAGAAAATTCCAGATCTCTTACTCTTCCTGCTGGGGACTAGTTCAGTGTGACCCAATAATATTCTCCCTCCTCCCCTTTTAAAGTCTCTTTGAACAGTTGTTGCCTCCCTAACTAGGAGAATGGGGTGTTTTCTTTTTTTTTTCTGGAAAGTCTCTCCGGCCTTCTTGGGGTCTGGAAAGCCGAGACAGCCTTGAGGGCCTTGTGTTTTGTTCTCCCCGCCACCCGGGTGTGGTCCTGCAGCCGTGAACTCAGACCTAGGATGGACGTTGGCTAGTCCTTGCTGAGTGTCATCCATACGTGTGTCTGTTCAGGGTACTTACAGTGCGGTGGCTAAGTCGTGTGTGGCTCTCTGTGACCCCAGGGACTGCAGCACGTCAGGCTTCCCTGTCCTTCACCATCTCCTGGAGTTTTGCTCAAACTCACGCCCATTGGGTCGGTGAGGCCATCCAACCATCTCATCCTCACCCCTTTTTCCTTTTGCCTTCCATCTTTCCCAGCATCAGGGTCTTTTCCAACGAGTCGGCTCATTGCAACAGTAGAACGGTTTTCTAAACCTTGTGATCCTAGGGACTGTCAGCAGTTAGAATGATGAAGATTGAGTGTCTTCTTCCTTTCTCTTTCCACTTAAATATCTAGCACACAAGAAGGTGCCCTGTAAGATTTCATTTACTCTAAACCTGCTGGTTTTCTGTTCCTTGACTGGGTACTGGAAATAGGTTTAATATTTTGCTTGCAAAGGGCTTCATTGGCAGCCTAGTTAAGACTCCATTTAGGGGGCACAGGTTCAGTTCTTGGTTGGGCAACTAAGATTCAACATGTTTCATGGCCAAAAAAAAAAAAAAAAATTTTTTTTCCCCTTGCAAAGTTAGTCTTATTTCAGATGGTAATAGTCTACAACCCAAGATCTGATCCCTTAAAAAAAGATGGGTAAGTCCTGTGTTGATTCCATCTTTCACTGTAAAGTCTGCATGTCCACTTCTCAGTAAAGTGTTCAGTATTCTTTTTCTAGTTAATAGGAATGATTCTGGTCACATACCCAGCGTTCTGTATTCTAGAAATGGATCACCACTAATAAACCCTCCTTTCGTTTAAATCGTGACATTTCCGTCGTAGCTCGTCATAGTCTGTTTGCATTACATCACATCATGAGAAATGCCTCCCACCGGTTCTTGTGCAAAGAGAGATTGTCGAGAGTTTCCTTGATAAAATGTGGATGGGTTTAAGAGGTTTATGAATCAGCTGTAAATATTTGCTGTGGGTTTATGAGACCTCCGTTCATAAACATTGCGTGTTTATGTGTTGCTTTTTGAGATGTCTTTGGAGAATCAGCTGCTCAGGGCACAGGTGGCTGAGGAGGTGTCATTGCTACAGTTTCCAAGAGGGTGTCTTGTGGGTAATCTTCAACTTTGTGCATGATTTTATTGTTAAACAGCATTCTTGTTCAGTCACTTAGTTGTGTCCAACTCTTTGTGACCCCATGAAGACCTACAAGACCTTCTAAAACAGCATACGTAAGAGTTAACAGCACCGAAGTCTGGCCCCAAGGCATTGCTGGATCTTAGCTTCCCGACCAGGGACCGAACCCGCACCCTCTGTATTGGAAGGGCAGATTCTTAACCCCTGGACCTCCAGAGGAGTCCCTCAGAAATTTGTTTAGATGATAGAGAGCACCTGTGCTTTCCCGAGCACTGATCTCACTGATCAGGAGGACCCTGATAATACCTTGTCCTTTCTTGATTGACGGGCGTGAATGCCTGGGTGAGCGCCAGAGCTGCTGTGGCCTGTTTTAGTGGGAGAGGAGAGTGGAAATGTAGCTTGTAATGAATTCACATTGGGCAGAAACAGCCTTTTTGGTGACAGTTTAGGTGAGAATCTTGTGGAGGATCAGGAGTTCTGGGGAGTGGGTTCAGAGTTGAACTTGAGATTAAGCCCTGCCTGTGGTCTCCCCACTGCTTCCAGGGACTGGAGCCGTCAGGTCTCCTCTGGTCCTGACGTGGGACTCCTTAGGGTCAGGTCTGGACAGCACCAAAAGTGTCCGCATGGTAATCCCAACCTTCTGATTTGTGCCACCTTCCCCTTCTGTGGCCACATGTCCATTTTCTGTGTCTCTGTCCCTGCCCTGCAAAGAAGTTCATCAGCACCATTTTTCTAGATTCACATATACGTGTTAATAGACGATATTTGTTTTTCTCTTTCTGACTTATTTCACTCTATGACAGATTCTAGGTCTATCTGCATCTCTACAAATAACCCCATTTCTCCCCTTCTATGGTTGAGTAATATTCGATTGTATCACATCTTCATCCATTGGTCTACTGATGGGCATTTGGGTGGCTCAGTGGTAAAGAGCCCGACTGCCAGTGCAGGAGCTGCAGGAGACCATTTGGTCCCTGGGTAGGGAGGATCCTCTGGAGGAGCAGATGGCAGCCGTCTTCTAGGATTCTTGCTGGGAGATCCCATGGACAAAGGAGCCTGGCGGGCTGCAGTCCACGGGGTCACAAAGAGTGGGACGTGACTGAGCATACATAGACACACTCCTAGGTTGCCTCTATGTCTCTTTCCAGTCTTCTGTTTCTAAAACCAGCAAATGAGAACTTTGAAAAAGAATTCAGCAGTACCCATGTACACGTTGAATTTGTTCCTCTCTTGCACCAAAGAGTTTCTGATTTTCGTGGAAGGCCAGTGCCTTTCCATTCTTCTTGCTAGTATTGATTTTCTGTTTGTTTGTTTGTTTTTTGGTTTGGTTTTTGTTTTGGGTGTTTCTTTTAAATGTTAAAAAATTCTAATTTTTTTTGGTCTTTCCACAGAAGAAGGCTCCAGTTTGGAGGAGACCGGCTTTAACTGGGGGGAGTACTTGGAAGAGACGGGAGCCAGTGCAGCCCCACATACATCCTTCAAACATGTAAGTGGTGGTGATGTCCCTTCTTCTGGTTTGCGTTTGGGGTGTGGGAGATCCCAAACCTGTTTTGCGAAAGGGAATGAAAAGGGAAGATAAATTTGGCCCAGATTTATCCCCTGGAGAAAGGAATGGCTGCCCACTCCAGTATTCTTGCCTGGAGAATTCCATGGACAGAGGAGTCCATGGGTTCGCAGAGAATAGGACACACCTGAGCGACTAACAGTTTCTTAGAAATATGGAGGAGATGAGGAGGTGAGAGGGGGGTGAGCCTTGCTCTGATCCTGCCCAGGGCAGGTGCTCACGGGTTTCAGCCTTGTTTTGTGCCTCAAAAAGCCAGAGCAGAAGGCTGTGTTTCCGTCCGTCTGGGGGATGGAGACAGGTAAGGTTGATGTGAGCAAATAAAAGCAAACTAGGCAAGTAGGTGTTACAAGTCATGTCTTTTTAGGAGGCTTAATGACTGTATATTTTAATTTTGCATTGATATTTTTACTTTGAAAGGACACCTAAAAAGCCATCTAGCCATTTGTGGATAGATGAGCCTAATTATAGGAAATGCCAGAAGTATTCAGGAAACATTTGGAGCAAACCAAAAAATCACCCTCATCAATACTTTTTTTGAACAATGCAAATAGTGTGCCAAGCAGAGGGCAAGTCCCAGGAAATAAAAAAAAAAACAAGTTTTCATCCAGTGTTTGCTTAGATAGGAGATTTTGGTGCTACATCATTAGCAAGAAAAAGAGTAACTTTCTAGGACCCAAGTTCCTGGGTTTTACTCTTTGCTTTACTGGAAATGAAAATTTAATAATGAGAGACATTCCTCCCCCCGACCCTCCCCATACCAGGCTTCCCAAGGCAGAGATTTAGCCATCATTAGCAAATTGGGGGACTTTCTCTACCTGGTCTTCCCTCTGGCTCTTTTGCTGAATTAGGAAAACACTTTATTTTAATGCAACATTTTATTCTTTTTGGAGGGGAAGTGTTTTTTGAAAAAGAATTTAAGACCTTATTAAACTTGCATGACCTCGTTAAAGGTGGATTGCATTCCTGATTGCTTTTTAACACTGACACTTAGATTGTTATAATTACTGGTTTATTATGAATGGGATCGTGGCCATTTAGTGAAACCAGCAGCCAAATATTAAAACGTAACAAAACTAGAACTCACCTGGCATACCAAGTGGTTTCCGTTTTGCCAAAGCCATTGTAACGCGAGCCTTTTCTGGTGCCAGGAGGACTTGGTGGATTTCTCCAGGCACTTTAGGAATGAGGTAGGTCTTCCTGGAAGCTCAGTGGTAAAGAAACTACCTGCCAGTGCAGAGATGTGGGTTCTATCCCTGGGTTGGAAAGATCCCCTGGAGAAGGAAATGGCAACCCACTCCAGGATTCTTGCTGAGGAATCCCATGGACAGAGGAGCCTGGAGGGCTCCAGTCCATGAGATCACCAAGAGTTGGACATGACTTAGCAACTAAATAACAATTGACCCAAAACTTTTCCTTCCTTTCTGTACCGGGAAGTTACCAATATCTCTGTATGAAGTCAGTGCTGTTCTCTTTAATCCAGTCTGTTCCCCTCCCTCCCTTTCAATCATGGTATAGTGTTCTGTACTGCAGAGGACCCATGGGTGAACAGTTTATAATCCCATCATCTCTTTGCACAGCAGATACTCAGGGACATCTGATGTGCCTGCTCTAGAATATTGTAGCTTGCAAGGCTGGAAAGCTTTCTTCTGTGGGGAGGGCTGGCAAATAGTCATAGACGCGCCTGTGTGCGTGCTAAGTTGCTTCAGTCATGTCCAACTTGGTGTGACCTAATGGATTGCAGCCTGCCAGGCCCTTCTGTCCATGGAATTCTCCAGGCAAGAATACTGGAGTGGGTTGCCATCTAGAGGATCTTCCCAACCTAGGGATTGAACCCTTGTCTATTAAGTCTCCTGCATTGGCAGGTGGGTTCCTTACCACTAGCACCATCTGGGAAGCCCCTTCATAGATGATAACCCTTAATTAAAAAAAAAAGAAAATCCATTTTCTGAGGCTGCACCGTTCACATGCTATCTAGCCACGTGCTATCTAGCACTTGGAAAGTGTGTCGTCCAAATTGAGAATGAAAGTGAGCAGGACACTACAGGACCTTCCTGGGGACAAATACCCATGTTCCTAATTCCAACGCTTTAGCCTCCTAAGGTCTTCTCTGAGTTTCAAAGAGCAGATTTAATCAGAGAAGTAAGAAAAATGAATAAGGGAAAAGACAAAATAATAATTGTTGTTGTTTAGTTGCCAAGTCATGTCTGACTCTTGGGACCTCATGGACTGTAGCCTGCCAGACTCCTCTGTCCATGGGATATCCCAGGCAGGAATCCTGGCGTGGGTAGCCATTTCCTCCTCCAGAGGATCTTCCCAACCCAAGGATCCAACCCGTGTCGTCTGCATTTGCAGGTAGATTCTTTACCAGTGAAGCCCTAAATAATAATAGTTCAGCCATAAAACAAAGTCAGGGACTCTTAATTCCTCCTCATGGGCTACAGATAATATCCTGAGCATGATCCTTGAGTAGTTTTGCAGATACCAAAACCCCCACCAGCTAGAAGAGGTTAACTGCATGGCAGCCAGCAGCATGTGGACCCCAGACACGTCAGAACCAGAAGGTTGATGATTGAGTTTCTGAACACATCACCCTGTTACCTCAGCACCAACCAGTCAGAGAATTGTGCGTTAGCTGATGGCATACTTTGTGGTCCACACCCCTAACCTTGCCTTAAAAACCCAGGGAGTTTGGTCTTTTGAGCATGAGCTGCCCATTCTTCTTGCTTGGCCCTGCAGTAAATGCTGTACTTTCCTGCACCACAGCCCAGTCTGTCGATTGACTTTACTGGACGTCTGACTAACAGACCCAAGTTCTGTTTCGTAACAGGACGTGCCGTTAAGTGTAGAATGCACACCAGATTTCAGAGGCTTCCTTGGAAAATAAGAATGTAAACTTTCTCATTACTATTTTTTTATGTTGCTTACATCTTGAAATGATGCTACTTGGGATCCTTTGGGTTAAATAAAATACATTACTATAATTAATTTCATCTGTTTTATCTGTTTTTGAAGTGGCTACTAGGAAATTTAATGACTCACCAGTGGTTCACATTATGTTTCTCTTAGGCGGTGACGGTCTCAGGAAACAAATATTAAGTGTTAATGTTTGTAATCGTTCTTGTTATTTTCTGGATGTTATGTGTCTAGCGTGTGATGGACTTCTTGTGTTTTGGTTCTTTAAGGTTGAGATCAGCATTCAGAGCAACTTCCAGCCGGGGATGAAGCTGGAGGTGGCCAACAAGAAGAACCCGGACACGTACTGGGTGGCCACGGTTATCACCACCTGCGGGCAGCTGCTGCTGCTGCGTTACTGTGGTTACGGGGAGGACCGCCGGGCTGACTTCTGGTGTGATGTGGTGATTGCAGACCTGCACCCCGTGGGGTGGTGCACGCAGAACAACAAGACCCTCATGCCCCCGGACGGTGAGCATGGGCTGGCCCAGCTCTCGGGCATCACTTGTGATGCTCAGAGACAAACCTCATAGCGATTTGATAACTGTGATTTCCTGGAAGATCCACCATTTTCACGATCTGTTCTTGAGTGGCTTCAGCCTGAGGGTGCTGGACTAAGGGAGAGCTGGGTGCGTTTTCAAGAGTTGGAGCTGAACCTGATGGCTGAACCCACCATGGCCCTTAATAACCTTTGAGCTTAATCAGTCCTTGTGTGGGTTTTTGGAGATAGGGAAAGGAAGGCCGAAGTGATGCTGACAGTGGAGGTCTTGTTCTCTATTTCCTGCTGATGGGTTATCTTGCCTTGTTTCTGGGTGAAATCCTGCCTTTTTGCCGTCCTTGCTTATCTCAAGCCTTACTCTTAAATTTTGACACTTTTAAAACACTTGGAGAAGCTGTGAGTGGGCTTCTTCACTTTATAATGCATCCTCCAGGGGGTCGTTTTCAAGAGAAGTTCCAGGGTACAGAATTTTAATACTCTTAAGAGCTGATGGGTTCATTTAGTTAAAAAAAAAAAAAAAAAATCCACGTTGTAGCTTTAGAAAAGAGGGCAGAGTTGATGAATCAATTCTCTTTCTCGCTTGGGTGAAAAATGTGGCATCCACCCTAGTTTCAGAAACACCATCAAATTTGTATCCTCTTGACTTCGTGCTCTTAAGCAAGACCCAGGCACACTTAAAATGACAAATTGCAAGTGAAAAATGGGGAAACCCCGTGAGAAAGAGACACCATTAATGTGACTGAAAGATCTGAAGTCTGTTCAGACCATCCCAAGTGATGCTAATTGGAGAATTTCTTTATTGCTCGTTTTAGAGAACTTTTAACAAAATTGAGTAGGTGATCGATACACGGCTTGGAAATCTTGCGTACAGAGAACAAAGTCAGGAAGTCGCAGGTTCACGGGGCAAGAGGTTTATTGATTGCTGTAGTGCAGGATAATCATTGCTTTGTAGCCAGAGATAGCAGCTCGTTCCAGAGGGAATCGTGGGATGTGTTTCTGCACAAGGATTCTTGGTGGTGTGGTTTTCTGTCTTGCAGAGCTCATCGCACGGTATATCCCACAGCTGTACCTGCTTGATCTTTGTCATGGTTAAACTTGAAAGGCGTCCCAGACTATTTAACACAAGTGAAAGTGGTCCGTGACACCTCATGTATTTGTTTGAGATGCTGTGTGGTTAAAGATTTTCTTACTGATCCCAGGAATCACGGGGTGGGAAAAGCAGGAACGTGGAGGTGGAGCCAGACATGGGAGTTCTTGTCCGCCATTTCCTGTAGGGACCTGGGTAAGACCTCTCCATCTTCTCCTCCTTGAAATGAGAGGTGCTAGTGTATAATCTCTAAAGAGCTTTCCAATGTGACCTGCCTTGGTTTGTGATCCATGGGAAGGAGAGGAGGAGGAGGGCACGGGTTTTGCTGTTGGGTACACGAAGCGTGGAGTTTGCTGTGGGATTAGAATCAGTGGAATTCCAGCCTGGGAGTCTGTGCAAAGCACAGAAGTCAGGTTTCTTTGTGACTGTTGGGGCCAGTGATGTTTCTGTGGATCAGGGAGCAGACTCGGTGGGGAAATCATGATGAGCGTTTGAGTCCTTTCTTGCCTGCCATGGATACAATTTCACCCGATACAGAATTGTAGACTCTGCTTCCTCTTTGGAACCCTGAGATCTGGGAGCCCTCAGGTTCCGAGAGACTAGTCAAGACGTGGATGTCAGTTTCAACATACTGCTGGATCAAGCGAGAGGACGGGAGTTTTGGGTGATTTTATTAATGGGGAAGGGAGAGGACTGCCTTCTCCGGTCACATGTAGGGTGCAGGGCCCCAGTCTTTCAGGTCATTTTGGGATTCTTCAAGTAGCTTTCTGTCTTCCAAAGTCACCTCCCTGAAAAAGGGTCATTTTTAAAATTTTAGATGATCGTTTACCAAGCATGTGGCATCTTTTGCAGTCCTGTATGTTCCTGCCTTGCTCTTTTTGTTTGTTTGCATTTATTTTGGCTGCCTTGGGTCTTAGTTGTGGTATGTGACATCTTTGTTGAGTCATAGGGGAACTTCATCAAGGTGCACAGACTCTCTAGTTGTGGCGTATGGGCTTAGTAGGTGGAAAATCTTGCGTACAGAGAACCAAGTACATCCCACAACTATACCTGGTTGATCATGCAGGCTTAGTTGCTCTGTGGCATATGGGACCTTAGTTCCCTGACCAGGGATTGAGCCAGCGTCCGATGCATTGCAAGGCAGGTTCTGAACCACTGGTCCACCAGGGAAGTCCCTGCCTTGCCCTTGTAAGTGAGATTACTCTTTGAATCAGTGCAGGCCATCATCACACCGTTGATGTTAGGAGGAAGGAAGCAGCATGGCAGCAGCCCTGTGGTAGTTTGTTAAGAGAGATCCTTTAATAAAGACAGGTTCAGAGAGACTTGGGTTTAGTGACCCACTGGCCATTCCAAGAGCAGTGTTCCTGCTCCAGAGCTAATAGCCACTAATCTTTCTTATTAAAAGTATTAAGGAGCACAGTACATTAAAGCCTCACTAAGTGCAGTGGAGGATGATAGCTCTTAATACCGGAGCAAAATGTAAAGCATTTCAGCTTGCTGAATCAATACAGCTCGATTTATTCATAAGCACGTTCACGCTTGCAAAGGGCAGCTGCCAAATAATTATTGTTTATGGTGATAATGTAAGGAAATCGTTTAACCCAGTGACTGTTTGACTGTTATTTGTTCAGAAGTAACAACATTGCCTCTTAACGTCTGGGCTTGGGGAGCTTTGGCATCCTGGCAGGTACCCGCAGAATCCCGGAAAGGAATGCTCCTGTGAGATTGCATGTAAACACATTCGAGGATGCCCGTCCAAGTAATGCCTACCCTCCCAGCCCCTGGCTTATACATTGAGAGGTATCATATTTATGTGCGCTTTCTACTGTTGCAAGGACAGTATTGGAATTCTGGTGCCTTAGGATTCATGCCACTAATTTTTATTTTCCCCATTATTAAAATTTCCATAATTTGAATTGCAAACTCTGCAGTCTTGCCAGAATGACTCCATTTGCCGTTCTAGGTTGAATCAGAATGACTGGAGTTAGTTAATAGGTAACTTATTTGAATACAGGGATGTTTATTCATGAAGTGTTGGGAGAAAGTGTGACTGTGCCTTCTGTTAGGTTGTGGGACTGGATCCTGCCTGGTTGTGAAGCTGGTGCTGGACTCTTTGGGGGAATTATTGTTTTGGCTATAGTTGATTGTGAAATAAGAGATGTGGCCGTTGGTACACAAGACCCTATAATATGAGTGGGTGACAGAACCTACCAGTCTGTAAGAGTTGGACACGACTGAGCGACTTCACTTTCACTTTTCACTTTCATGCATTGGAGAAGGCAATGGCAACCCACTCCAGTGTTCTTGCCTGGAGAATCCCAGGGACGGGGGAGCCTGGTGGGCCGCTGTCTATGGGGTCGCACAGAGTCAGACACGACTGAAGCGACTTAGCAGCAGCAGCAGCAACCCTTGTATAACTGTGGACTCAAACTAGACTTTGTGTTACATGAGACAATCAGCATTTAAAATTCCTATTTTTTAAAAAAATTTAACGACATTTTACCAATACTAGCAAAACCTAAACAATCACATTGTTTTCATTGGCTGTCTAATATTGTAACTGGAATTTGATTTGTACACTAATAAGAAAATTAAATATATATACTATAGAGTCAAAGAGAAAGGGTAAATCTAAGTGGACTCTTGGAGTTGACTAAATGTTAGATGGTTTAATGTGAAAAATTCAAGAAAATTATTATTAGGAAAAGTGGTGGATTTGGCTTTTTGAGATTTTTAAGAAGAGGATGGAAAACTCCGTCCAGACTGTTTTCCATTTTGTCATTTTTTGGAGGCAAATAAAAGAAGAGATTTGTTCTGGAGTTTCCTTGCCAAATGGTAATCGTGAGATTATGTAAAGTTATGTAAATTGTATCAGATGCTATTTGGGTTTTTCTGCACCATGGGAAAATCGTAAGCACAGAGCGGGACTATGAGATTTTCCTTTTTGGTGTTAGTCATAAATGTGTTTATTTTCTTTTGCTTCCTAACCCTGCAGCATATGTACTTTAAATCAGGCTAGTGTTTAATTCTTTGTGGAAGTGAGGGTGAGTTAGTCCTGTGGGTTTCCTTGCCCTGTGGTCTGGTCCCTATTCCACACGGTTAATGCTGTCGGAGTCCCAAGCCCACCCGTCAGCTCTCTTCCTTGCTCCCCTACTTCCCACTTAGGGATCTTGGCCTCCGGCTGCTCCCGACTGGGCTTTGGTCCTGGTGGTCCATTGTGGGGGGCTCTCAGCTCTCAGTGGACCCTGTTCCTGCTGTGGGCAGACCCTTTACTACTGTGACCCTAGTACAGAGCAAGAGAAGTCTCCACTCACCTTCAGACAGGCTCACCCCCCCTTGGCACAGTGGGTCCTTGGGGACTGCCGTTTTCCCCAGTTTTGACGTTGACTAGTGAACCTCCCTGCTCTCTGACCCTGAGCCAGGAGCCGTCAGTGCCGTCTGTCCAGGAGCCCTCAGTGTCCTCTGTCCAGGGGCCCTCAGTGTCCTCTGTCCAGGGGCCCTCAATATCCTCTGTCCAGGGGCCCTCAGTATCCTCTGTCCAGGAGCCCTCAGTATCCTCTGTCCAGGAGCCTCAATGTCCTCTGTCCAGGGGCCCTCAGTGTCCTCTGTCCAGGGGCCCTCAGTGTCCTCTGTCAAGGAGCCTCAATGTCCTCTGTCCAGGGGCCCTCAATATCCTCTGTCCAGGGGCCCTCAGTGTCCTCTGTCCAGGGGCCCTCAGTGTCCTCTGTCCAGGGGCCCTCAGTGTCCTCTGTCCAGGGGCCCTCAATATCCTCTGTCCAGGTGCCCTCAGTATCCTCTGTCCAGGAGCCCTCAGTGTCCTCTGTCCAGGAGCCCCCAGTGCCATCTGTCCAGGAGCCTCAGTGTCCTCTGTCCAGGGGCCCTCAGTATCGTCTATCCAGGAGCCCTCAGTGTCCTCTGTCCAGGGGCCCTCAGTGTCCTCTGTCCAGGGACCCTCAGTATTCTCTGTCCAGGAGCCCTCAGTGTCCTCTCTCCAGGGTGTCTGTCCAGTGTTGTCTGTCTCGGAAACCTCAGTGCCATCTTTCTGGTCTCCATCACGCTTCTACCTCCTTCTAGCCTTTTGGAGAGGTGCACTTCAATTTCTCTTCTTCCTCTGAGTTCCTAAACAAGCCTCTTGACCTCACACTGCTTCTTATGAAGGCTCTCATCATGGCTCCACGTTCCTGGGCCTTGCTGACCTTCCAGGGTTGTGCCCTCCTTCCGTGACCGTGCCTCTGTTCCAGGGTCATTTCTCCAGTTTGCATCCTTCTGTTTGGTCTCTGAGACAGTCTGCCTTGTTTGACTCCAGTTCTCAGCAAGTGACTGATGTGTGCATGGATTGTGCCCTGAGCCTAGAACCTTGTGAAAGCTGGGCAAATACAGCTCATGTGCAAAGTCCTGGGGGCTTAGACAGTGGGATTTCAGAGTAGTTTGGTGTTGTGTTGATCAGGGTTTTCCAGAGAATCAGAACAAATAGAAGCGTGCACATACACACACCCCACCCAACCTACCCAGATTTATTTTAACACATTGGCTAACCCTGCTGTGGAGGTTTGGCAAGTCCACAGTCTGATGGGGGAGGCCAGCAGGCTGCAGGCCCAGGGCAGAGTTGCCATGCTAGTCCCGTGACCGTTTCCTGGAGAGACAGAAGACCTGTGGTTGCTGAGGAAGTCCAGAGCTTCCTGCTGGAGAGTCCCTCTTTCTGGGAGAAGTCAACCCTTCACACAGATTCTTCTCTGAAGACACAGCAGTTTAAAATTTTTATTTTTGCACGTTAGATTTTTTGATGAAAATATTATAATTGTATCAGTTCAGTTCACTCGTGTCGGACTCTGCGACCCCATGAATCACAGCACGCCAGGCCTCCCTGTCCATCACCAATTCCCGGAGTTCACTCAGACTCACGTCCATCGAGTCAGTGATGCCATCCAGCCATCTCATCCTCTGTCATCCCCTTCTCCTCCTGCCCCCGATCCCTCCCAGCATCAGAGTCTTTTCCAGTGAATCAACTCTTCGCATGAGGTGGCCAAAGCACTGGAGTTTAAGCTTTAGCATCATTCCTTCCAAAGAAATCCCAGGACTGATCTCCTCTAGAATGGACTGGTTGGATCTCCTTGCAGTCCAAGGGACTCTCAAGAGTCTTCTTCAATACCACAGTTCAAAAGCATCAATTCTTCGGTGCTCAGCTTTCTTCACAGTCCAACTCTCCCATCCATACATAACCACAGGAAAAACCATAGCCTTGACTAGATGGACTTTTGTTGACAAAGTAATGTCTCTGCTTTTCAATATGCTATGTAGGTTGGTCATAACTTTCCTTCCAAGGAGTAAGCGTCTTTTAATTTCATGGCTGCAGTCACCATCTGCAGTGATTTTGGAGCCCCCAAAAATAAAGTCTGACACTGTTTCCACTGTTTCCCCATCTATTTGCCATGAAGTGATGGGACCAGATGCCATGATCTTCGTTTTCTGAATGTTGAGCTTTAAGCCAACTTTTTCATTCTCCTCTTTCACTTTCATCAAGAAGCTTTTTAGTTCCTCTTCACTTTCTGCCATAAAGGTGGTGTCATTGGCATATCTGAGGTTATTGATATTTCTCCCGGCAATCTTAATTCCAGCTTGTGCTTCTTCCAGCCCAGCATTTCTCATGATGCACTCTGCATATAAGTCAGATAAGCAGGGTGACAATATACAGCCTTGATGTACTCCTTTTCCTATTTGGAACCAGTCTGTTGTTCCATGTCCAGTTCTAACTGTTGCTTCCTGACCTGCATATAGGTGTCTCAAGAGGCAGGTCAGGTGGTCTGGTATTCTCATCTGTTTCAGAATTTTCCACAGTTTATCGTGATCCACACAGTCAAAGGCTTTGGCATAGTCAATAAAGCAGAAATCAATGTTTTTCTGGAACTCTCTTACTTTTTCCATGATCCAGCGGATGTTGGCAATTTGATCTCTGGTTCCTCTGCCTTTTCTAAAACCAGCTTGAACATCTGGAAGTTCACGGTTCATGAACTGCTGAAGCCTGGCTTGGAGAATTTTGAGCATTACTTTACTAGAGTGTGAGATAAGTGCAATTGTGCAGTAGTTTGAGCATTCTTTGGCATTGCCTTTCTTTGGGATTGGAATGGAAACCGACCTTTTCCAGTCCTGTGGCCACTGCAGAGTTTTCCAAATTTGCTGGCATATTGAATGCAGCACTTTCACAGCATCATCTTTCATGATTTGAAATAGCTCAACTGGAATTCCATCACCTCCACTAGCTTTGTTGGTAGTAATGCTTTCTAAGACCCAGTTGATTGCACATAAGTGAAAGAAAGTGAAAGTCACTCAGTTGTGTCTGACTCTTTGCAACACCATTGACCATACAGTCCATGGAATTCTCCAGGCCAGAATACTGGAGTGGGTAGCCTTTCCCGTCTCCAGGGGATCTTCCCAACCCAGGGATCAAACCCAGGTCTCCAGTATTGCAGGCAATTTCTTTACCAGTTGAGCCACAGGGAAGCCCTCACATAAGTATATTTGTATGATTTAATCTCAGATGATTTCTGTGAATAGTAGACAAATTATGTGTCTGGAGTTTCTCTCTTATTTTTTTAACTAGACATGATTTTGCTGAACTGAAGGCAGAAACAAATTTTATGGACTCTCTCTCTCTACACACACACACACACACATACATGCACACATGTATTCACACATATAAAACAGTTTACTGATTTATTTTATTACTCATCCAAACATTGCTAGCCCATCAGCAGAACACCCAGACAAGTGATCATAATTAAATTTAGTAATCTTTGGCATTTTGCCAGCCTGCAGTCATATATAAGCCACAGATTTTTACATCCTTTTTGATTCTGTCCACTGAAGATGTATTTGTCAGCGTCGGCAGATAGAATGTAATTCACAGTTAGTTTGCTTTGATAAGTAAGTTAAAACTATTTCCATGTGGAAGTGGTCCGTGGCTGTGGACCTGAATGTGCCCTCTTGCCCTGGGCCCCAGACCTGTTACCAGCAGACCTGTCCTCTGGTTTCCAGTGGCATTTCCCAAGTCCTTTGTGCACTGACATCTTTCCAAGGGTTGCTGTGCACGGGTCGACTGGGGGAATCAGCTTCCATCTGCCTGGAGTGTCCCCATCGCTGTGCCTCCCCCGCCTCAGCCATCCTTTATCCACTTTGGAGAAGGATGTGTCCCTAGGGTGCATGCTTTGTGACACTAAACACAGACTCTGTGTTTGCAGCGATTCCTCCTTTTCTCAAGGCCTCACCCTGACACTCCACCCTTAACAGTAACATATGACAATTACCTTTTTATGCTTAATCATCAGACATTTGTAATGTTATAGATTGTTTTTTGCTCGGGACTAAAAACAGTTGGCAGTGGCCTAAGCCGAAAGGTAATTCTTATTCTGTGATCAGAGAAATTTTGAGAAGTTTAATTATGTTTTACAGTTTTTGTCACATATGAATTTTTGTGGTTGCTGCAGAGAAGAAAAGTCAGAGGAACCATAAAAGACTTTGGGGAAGGACTTCCTTGGTGGTCTGGTGGCTGAGACTCCATGCTCCCAGTGCAGGGGGCCCGGGTTCGATCCTTGGTCAGGAAACCAGATCTCACATGCCACAACTAAGATTCTGCATGCAGCAACTAAGACCCAGCACAGACTTTGGGGAGGTGGCTCAGATGGTAGACAATTTGCCTGCAATGCCAGAGACCTGGGTTTAATCCCTGGGTTGGGAAGATCCCCTGGAGGAGGGCATGGCAACCCACTCCAGTATTCTTGCCTGGAGAATCCCCATGGACAGAGGAGCCTGGCAGGCTGCAGTCAATGGGGTTGCAAAGAGTTGGACACGACTGAGCAACTAACTAAGCACATGTTAGGGTAAGAGTCTGAGGATCTGTGACTTCAAGGAGAAAAAGGAACGCTACACAAATTAACCAGTAAGGAGCTTATTTATGTCTGTTTGAAAATGTATGATGGGAGAGATCAGATTATTCCGTTGAATATATTTTATGGGAGTGATAGAGCAATTTTATTCAAAATGTCATGTCAGCAGTACGTAGGAAATGACATCCTTCGCAACTGTTTAAAGCAGTGAAAAATTTTAGAATGCCAAATTGAGAATACTTGAAGCGGAGCCATCAGATCTTCAAAAGTAGAGCCTCGGAGGTTTCCGTTCATCCTGAGTAGTTGTGCTTGGGGCCTTGTGGGTCTCTGAAGGTTTTGTACTCCCCTCACCCTCTCACCCCTGCCCCTTTGTATCCATCCTGGATAAAGGATGGGGTGAGATCTGATGGCCCTCAAACCACCTCTGACCTCTCTTTCTCCCTGACTCTCCTATGCTGTCTCTCATCTTGTCCACTCATTATGACAGTTTTTCTTGTGATTTAGATGATTATAAGTCCTCAGGGCTTCAAAAGTGCTTACCATCATAGGACTTTTATGGGTTTATATGTATGTCATTGAATTTCTTTGGTCGTGGTAAAGGACACATCTCGAAGCTCTACCCTGATGGGGCAAGGACCTGGCAGAGGAAGGTCTTGGGTTGATGGGCAAGGACCCTGTCCGGGGTGCCAGCAGCCACTTCGGTCCACAGAGGATGCCACTGACCTAGAATGGAACGATTTTTATATCCATCTATGAAAGGTTATTTATGGAGGCCCTACTATGTGCCTGATTTTTTTTTTGTTTGAATATACAGTATGGTTAATATTAAGCATTTTGTATGAAGCATGTTTGTGACGCAGTCAGCTTTTTGGTGGACGGCATGGACTCATCATGATAAACTTATTTTTGGAAAAGATGTTTTGTGCAGAGCTGATGTCATGATTTATTTGTCAGTCCTTTCTGCTTGGCCTTTCACTCCTGAGGCTCTCACTTGTCTGGCTCAGAGGTATGAGAAGTTGATTTGAAATTCAGGCAACATGGGTATCGTCTCTCTCCTTGTTTGGGTGGGAGATGTTTTGAGAGCCACTTCTTTTCCAGTTTTTTTTTTTGTTGTTGTTATAAGCATGTAACGAGTTACTTACTATTTGTACCTGTTTGGTTGCTCTGATTCCTCCTTGCTCTCTGGTTCTTCCTGCCGCGCAGGCTCCCTCTGGTTTTGGAGAGTAGGGGCCACTCCCCAGTTGCGGTGCGAGGGCTTCTCATTGAGGTGGACCACACTCTCTAGGGCTCTAGAGCGCAAGCTCAGGAGTTGTGGTGCATGGGCTTAGTCGCCCCTCAGCCTGTCGAATCTTCCGGATCAGGGATTGGACCTGTGTTCCCTGCATTGGCAGGCGGGTTCTGAGCCACCAGACCACCAGGGAAGTTCTGTTCTAGGCATTTTTAAAGGGTGGCTAGCCTGCCGTGGAAATTGACAAGAGCTGGACATTGGCTTGCTTGGTAATGGGACTCTGACCCTTGACTTCTGGGGTGATCTACTAATAGCTAAATGGAGGGGCTCCTCTGGACTGGATTCTGCTGGCGTTTCAGTAAAATAAGTTGGTGTTTCTGTGGCTGACTTCTGTGCAGTAAGAGTGCTCCTTAGGTCTGCATGGAGGCGTGGATTGGCCTGGTGAGTGGCTCAGCTGTGCCTCTTGCTGAAAGTAGGACCCTTGGAAAAAAGTCACTTAACCTCTTGGCGTCACACTCCCTGTATCTTTAAAATGGCTAATTAATACCTGACCTTGGTGATGGTGTCAGCAGCAGCTTGCATGGCAGATGAAAAACCTCTCTGTAGCTGTGAAGTCAGAAGGGCACTTAGCCTCACGTTTTTGTTTTTTTTTTCTTCTATCTTAAGTGGAAGAATCTCTGATGGTCCACCCTAAATAGGCGGGGACAGAGGGAGCTATCGGAGGGAGGATGTGTCTGTATCCAGCATGAAGAATCTGGAAAAACAGCTCCAGAGGCGTAGACGCCCCTCACTTAGCTGGAAGCTCCCCGCCCCCCACCCCCGCCCACTTGTGCTCAGGCCCCAGGACACTGAGAAGGAATGGCCTTTCCCTCCCTCTGATCTCGGAGAACTTTGGTCACATTTCTTTTCAAACCGTTATCTTTGCCTGTGTTATAGTTGTTTATGGATCTGTGATGGCACCCATTTGATGACAAAAGTAAAACTTGGTGAACACTGTGTAACTTAGAAACGCATGTCCTGGATCCTGATATCACTGCCTAACTAAGTGTGTGAGCTTGGGCTGGGTGCGTCCTTTCTAAACTTGGTGACCCTCAGTGTGCTCATTTGCAACTTGGGGGTCATGATAACTGTCTTATCATGGATTGTGTAGTGTATCAAATGGGCTTTGTGTGACTGCATCAGAGCCGTGCTGAGAATGTGGGAGGAGGTGGAGAAATGCTGGTTTTTTCTTCCTTCATCCTTCTAGTTAAGGGTGGTATCTTCTCTGTCTTTTACAAGTTGTTTATTTCTTGCTGTAGAGCAGTTTATTGTTTTCGAGCCGTTTTAGGTTCACAGCCAGAGGAAGAGAAGGTACAGAGGTTTCCCATCTCCTGTGTGACCACCTCCACCGCATCCCCACCATCAACATCCCCACCAGGTGGTACTTCTGTTGCAGTTGATGAACCTGCGCTGACACTTCATCGTCACCCAGAGCCCACAGTTGACATTAGGGGTCACTGTTGCTATTGCAGGACTTCCCTGGTGGCTCAGACGGTAAAGAATCCACCTACAATGCAGGAGAACCAGGTTCAATCCCTGGGTCGGGAAGATACCTTGGAGAAGGGAATGGCAACCTTCTCCAGTATTCTTGCCTGGAGGATTCCATGGACGGAGGAATCCACTGGTGGGCTGTGGTCCATGGGGTCGCAGAGAGCCGGACATGTCTGAGTGACCAGCACTTCTTCAACACTTCTTGGTGCTGTGCGTTCTGTGGGTTTGGACAAAAGTATAATGATGTATGCTCTATGACGGTGCCGTACAGAGCAGTTCTATGGCCCTAAAAATCTTCTGTGCTTCACCTTTGCATCCCTCCCCACCCCAGCCTTCGGCAGACACTGATCTCCTGTCTCCATTGTTTTGCATTTTCCGTGTTGACGTATAGCTGGAATCACACAGCCTCTTGTTTTTATGCCTCACACAGACTTAAAGCCCTGTCCTTGCTACGTGGGTAAAGAGCAAAGCCTCTGAGCTACCACGACGATGACAGCAGGGGCTAATTGGTAGGAGTGCATGCGTGTTGTTTTTTGAAGAGCCTTTAAATACAGTCACGCTCATGCACTCCAGTCACACTGCTTGATCTTGATACTTTGCATGTCGGTTTTTTGGTGGTGAGAGGCGGGGAGGAGAGCTGTGAGTCACACAACCTCACAGATAAGTGACCGACAGCCCATCTGCAAGGGTGGAGAGAGAAACATGGGGAAACGTGGATGCCAACCCAAGGGCAGTGTCATGCCATGGACTGGTGAGCAAACAGCCCAGTGGTAGGTCTGGAGGATCTGGGGTTATTACACAGTGCCCTGTGTGTGTGTTCAGTCATGGCTGACTCTTTGCGACCCCATGGACTGTAGCGGACCAGGCTCCTCTGTCCCTGGAATTTTGTAGGAAAGAATACTGCAATGGGTTCCCATTTCCTATTCCTCGCACAGACTTAAATCAGATGCTGTTGATTTTTGTGTTTCGAGATGTCATGAGCTGTGTTGGTCAGCCAGAGGGATAGGCATGGGAGCTGGACTTGGGGGACACCTGCTGGGCTGAGACTCAGGCTGACCTGGAGCATGGCTGGCTGGGTCCACAGTTAAGGCAAAGGATGTGACCATTCAGCCGTCGATTGAGATTGATTTTCTAAGATGACACAGGCAGATTCTCTCTGGTGGATGGTGCATCCATATGAGAGGTCCAGGTGACGTACTCCAAGCCTGAGAACAAAGCAAGACCCTGATCCATGGGATGGGCTCCTTGGAAGAAAAATCTAGAACCTACAGCAGTGTTAAGCACTGGACTGGGAAGCTTTTAGGTAGGGTCAGAGCATGACCTGACCTCATAAATGTGTTAGCAAAGGTGGGAAGAAGGAGCTAAAATGGGGCTGTTCACTACTTCCTGGGGCCCTGAACAGATTCCTAGGATAAAGCAGGCTTGGCAGGGCCATGTGTATGCACCCTGGGAGTGAAAAATGGATAGGGAGGTTCATAAATACCATAGGTTCCTGAGACCTCAGAGTTGGTGGGAACACTCTGATCTGAGAGGTGGAGAATCGGGGAGTGAGCCCCCTAGACAAGGATCTTGAGTGTTTTGTATTATCTCTTATCAACTGACAGAGCATTAAGCATATTTGGTTAAACAATACAAATTAAAAAAAAAAACATATTTATACAGCGATGACAAACAACCTCCAGAAGCCCATCGTGGATTGTACAAACAAGTTATAGCCATTAAAATAATCTGTAATTATTTTTTTCGACTAGACAGTACGTCAAATCATTAGCGTCCGTTCAGATTATTTCGCAGAAAATTATGTGTTGGGTATCTTTTGAGTCTGTCATAAAGCAAAATAATCACACCAGCTTCCCTCATCACCTTCAGTCATAAGCAAAACAAAACTGTTTGAAAGTCTCCAAAGAAAATCACGGTTATTTAAAACTTACTTTCGGGTTCAAATGTTTTCTTGCCCTGTAAAGGTCATGGGATGAGGCATATGCCTTGTGTGTTATGTCGAGCAATAGGTAATCACAGCTTTGTTTTGTGAAATCTGAAAAGCAACCCTGTCTTCAGATTCCTCATTTGTACATCCAAGGTTTGTAATTTTTTTAGCATCAAAATTAATTTTCAGTCCCTAATGTACATGGAGCTTTAGACCTGTAAGTTCAGCTAATGATTCTTTCAGTAAAGTGTATGCATTTATATGCCTTTTCTTGGGTGGATTTCTTTGAAGCATTTCTGAAGGCAGGATGTTCACATAAATAACCAAGCAGCAAATAAATGTCAATTAAAAATTCTATTAACGTAACTGGCAGGAGTCCTTTAACAAATATTTAAGTACAGTATATTTAGATTAAATTTAATTCAGGGGGAGATGCTTGCCTGCTTAGCTTCCCAAAGTAGCTCATCTTTCTTCTATAGCAGAAGAATATTTTATTTTACATTTCAGAAGTAAAGGTCTAAACTGCATATATCTGAATTGTTTTTTGTTGTTTGGTTGCCAGGCTGTGTCTGATTCTTTGCGATCCCATGGACTGTAGCCTGCCAGGCTCCTCTGTCCATGGGATTCTCCAGGCAAGAATACTGGAGTGGGTTGCCATTTCCTTCTCCAGGGGATCTTCCCCACCCAGGGATCAAACTGTGTTGGCAGGCTCATTCTTTACCACTGCACCATGGGGGAAGCCCCCATATATCTGAATATTGCATGTTAAAGTGTTACAAAGATTTTAAAGTGGTTTTTAGAAGCAAAGAAAGTTGGTCATTTTCAAGTTTTCAACTTGCTTCATGGTTACCTTTCTTCTTTCTTCCTGGACCCTCTATTTTTCATTTTCAAAATTTCTCTTTCCTGAGGGTTTTTTTTTTTGGTTCGTTTGCTTACAGCTCATCTGAGGGCCTTGATCACATGGTTGATGTATTAGGGTGCAACCTCGGCAGCTGTGATGGAAAGATTGAAATACCAAGGCTCACATAGACTTACATGGTTACTGCTCTTTACTTCAACAGGCCAGGGTGAGCAGTTTGGGATGGTGGTGTCTCTTTTCCACTGGATCTGTCCGGCACTGGGTTCTCTCCAGGTTGTTACAGAGTAGAGTTCCCTGTGCTACACAGTAGGTCTCTGTTGGTTATTGTCAAGTTCCCACCACAAAGATTCGGAAAACGCCCACTGGTGCAGAGCAAACTGGAGAGAAGAGAATCTGAAAAAGAATGAATGTATGTATACGTATAGCTGATCACTTTGCTGTGCCCCTGAAACTAACCCAGCTATGCTCCAATAAAATGTATTAAAAATTAGCCTCTGCAATCACAAAGAAGGAAGGGAGCATTCAGAGTCTTGGGCTCACTTCCCCATCAGCCAGAACTTAGCACTTGGCCATATGTACGTCGTCGTAAGGGATGATGGAAATGTCCCCAAGTAGCCACAGTTTGGTTCAACTTTGTAGCCAAAACTTTCAGGTAGGAGGCTTCCTTTAGGAAAAAATTGTTTATTTGTTTGGCTGCACGCAGGATCTAGCTGCCTGACAAGCGATGGAACCTGAGCCCCCTGCACTGGGGGCTCAGAGTGTTAGCCACTGACCAGCAGGGAAGTCCCGAGGCTTCTTGACCTAGAAGAATCAAGGGGACAAAGAGGTCCAGGGACACAGCAGTGTCTACCATAATTCATGTAGCTCACAGAATTTTTTTTAGGATGACTATTTTCGCCTTACCGAACATGTCAGGGAAATGTCCAAATGCTACAAAGATAGAACCAGACAACTTTTTTCTTCCTTTGGGACTCAAAATGTATTTTCTGTAGTTGATACAGTACCTTTCAATTTCTAACTGGCAGTATCTACTGTTCATTTAATAGGACTTGTGCTTTCCCTGGTATTAACTTTTAAGGAGATTAATGGCCCACGATATCATTGCCTTTCTAATAGTTGGGCTCATCAGCCACACTTTTCACTGTGCTTTTAAACTGCAGTCCATTTGGAACAGTCCTTAAAATCATTTACCACTTTGGCTGGATTCCTGTTTATGCACTAAAACATAATATCTTGGGCCTAGATGAATTTTCTCATATTTAGATTCTGTTTTCTAAGCTAGAGTTTATTAGTCAATGAATGAATGAATGTTAGTTGCTCAGTCGTTTCCAACTCTTTGTGACCCCAATGACTGTAGCCCACCAGGCTCCTCTGTCCATGGGGTTTTCCAGGCAAGAATACTGGAGTGGGTTGCCGTTCCCTTCTCCAGGGCATCTTCCTGACCCAGGAATCGAACCTGGGTCTCATGCATTGCAGGCAAATTCTTTACTTACTGAGCCACCAGGGAAGCCCTGTCAGTTAATATAGCCACAATATTTTAGAGACAAATGGTTCTAAAACACTGTTGAAAAAAATTAGCAGTGTCTTACATCCTGCAGAATGCTCTTTCTCAAGGTGCTTTCAGCTGTTTAAGATAAGTACTCAGTATAAGACCCTCCACCATGATATAGCATTAACAAGTTATTTATTTTTTAAGGAATGTTTTGTGATGTGAATCATTTTTAAAGTCTTTATTGAATTTACTGCACACTGTTTCTGTTTTATGTTTTGGCTTTTTGGCCATGAGACATGTGGTATCTCAGCTCAGCTCCCTGTCCAGGGACTGAACTGGCAGCTTCTGCATTGGAAGGTATAGTCTTAAGCACTGGACTACTAGGGAGTCCACAGCATCATACAATTTTAGAATACAGAAGTCAGAAAGATCCTACAAGCGTCTCAGTTCATTTCAGTTCAGTCGCTCAGTCGTGTCCGACTCTTTGCGACCCCATGAATCGCAGCACACCAGGCCTCCCTGTCCATCACCAACTCCCGGAGTTCACTCAGACTCATGTCTATCCAGTTGGTGATGCCATCCAGCCAGCTAGAAAGAAAAAACAAACATTGTATACAGACTGTTGATTAAAATATTGTGAATCAGTTACTTTGCACAAAGATAGAAAGGGGAGGTTGTCAGGTGTGTATGTTCTTTGGTGTGTGTAGTCAAATGTTAGACTCAAAGTTAAGCCAGCAGCTCCTGCCATTTTGGACTTTGGTCTTGAATTAAGTATCAGTGAGGAAATTTGAGAGGTGAAGACCACAGAGTTCAAGTGTTCAGGGCCTTACTTTTGCCTTAAACATGGTAGGAATTTATAGTGCTTTTATTATATTTTATTTATTTCTTTTTATTTTTTTATTGAAGGATAATTGCTTTACAGAATTTTGTTGTCTTCTCTCAAACCTCAACATGAATCAGCCATAGGTATACATATATCCCCTCCCTTTTAAACCTCCCTCCCATCTCCCTGCCCATCCCACCCTTCTAGGTTGATACAGAGCCCCTGTTTGAGTTTCCTGAGCCATACAGCAAATTCCCGTTGGCTATCTATTTTACATATGGTAAGGTAAGTTTCCATGTTACTCTTTTCATGCATCTCACCCTCTCCTCCCCTCTCCCCTTGTCCATAAGTCTATTCTCTATGTCTGATTCTCCATTGCTGTCTTGTAGATAAATTCTTCAGTACCATTTTTCTAGATTCTGTATATGCGCATTAGAATACAATATTTGTCTTTCTCTTTCTGACTCACTTCACTCTGTATAATTGGGTCTAGGTTCATCCACCTCATCAGAACTGACTCAAATGCATTCCTTTTTATGGCTGAGTAATATTTCATTGTGTATATGTACCACAACTTCTTTATCCATTCATTTGTCGATGGACATCTAGGTTGCTTCCATGTTCTAGCTATTGTAAATAGTGCAGTGAACAGTGGGATACATGTGTCTTTTTCAGTTTAGCTTTCCTCAGGGTATATGCCTAGGAGTGGGATTGCTGGGTCATATGGTGGTTTTTATCCTAGTTTTTTAAGGCATCTCCATACCGTCTTCCATAGTGGCTGTATCAATTTACATTCCCACCGACAATGATGAAAATTTGCATCTTTCCTTCCTTTGGTTGACCCACAAGAAACACTGGGTTTAAATGAAGTAGGTTTGCATTGAACTGTCGGGGTGAACGTGGCTTTGTGCCACTGGTCATCTGTGGAGTTTCCATGTTTTGCTTTTTCAAACTCCTCATCAGATGAACACTAATCCATAGTGGATGTAATAAGAGCATCTTAGCTCTGATCCTGGAGTGAGCTGAGGTGGCGGTGAGCCCTGGGGGTGAGCTTCCACATCCCAAAGTAAATGAATTACAGGTGCTTGTAGTGGGTATTACTATTTGTAGACTAATTTTATTTTTGTTTTTGGCTGTGCTGGGCTTTTGTTGCTGAGAAGGCTTTTCTCTGGTTGCGGCGAGCAGGGGCTGTTTTCCAGCTGTGCACGGGCTTTTCACTGCTGTAGCTCCAGTCGTGGAGCACGGGCTCTAGGGCTCTCGCCTTCAGTACTTGTGACCCCTGGGCTCAGCAGTTGCAGCTCCCTGACTGGAGAGCACAGACTCAGTGGTTGTGGTGCACAGGCTTAGTTGCTTTGAGTCATGTAGGATATTCTCCACCCAGGGATTGAACCCGTGTCTCCTGCTTTGGTAGGTGGATTCTTTACCCCTGAGCCATCCGGGAAGCCTTGGCATTACTGTTTCTAATGGATTTTTAAAGAGGAAATGTTGAGAGTGTAAAGCATGGAGCTGCCCTATGGTATTGAGAAGTTATCTCTGCAGAAAAGACGAGCTTATTCTATCGTGGAGGTTTTGAAAGTGGCTTGTGGTCATGTGTGGGGCTCTCACTCAGCTGTACCTGTTTCCTCTTCTTACTTTAACCATTGTTTAAGAATCTTGAGGTTCTGTCCCAGTGACGTTGTTAGGAGGATTGTCGTTGCTAGTTGTCACTGATGGTTGGAAGTGGAACTGCCAGGAGCCCGCTGTGCCTTCACCTGTGACTGCTGAGGAAAGGTTGTCACCTGCAGGACCCGACAGGGGTCATTGTCCATGTTCATTTGAGTGACAAGAACCCTGGACACCAGCCCACCTGTGACCGGCCTTTCTGAGTCAGTGTTCAATCTGCACGACGAGATCCCGCTGTGGGAAGAGGGGGCACAAACCCAGATGTTACAAATGGGGGCAGCCTGCGAACACTGAGACTTCTCAAAGGTTTATTCTTGGCTGTCAACAGCCTCGGAGCTTGTTACCTTCGTAGGAGGTGGAGATGTATTTAGCGTTTTCCTGCTCGTAGATTATGCAGATCCCACGGTAGGCAATTCCTGAGCCTACTTCCCTTCCTAGAAAATCTGTTGTGTGATGACTTTAAAGGACTTAGGCTAATTTGTGGGACATGGGAGAGTGATAATAAACTTAACTTGAAATTAAAGTTGCTTTGTAAAAAATTAAAAATTTCAGTTTTTATTGGAGCATAGTTGATTTACAATGTTGTGGTAGTGTTAGGTGTACAGCAGTGTGATTCAGTTATATACATACATATGTGCATTATTTTTCAGATTCTTTTCCCATATAGATTATTACAGAATATTGAATAAAGTTCCCTACACTGTATAGGAGGTCCTTGTTGATTATCTGTTTTACATATAGTAATATATATATGCTTTTGAACTGTGGTGTTGGAAAAGACTCTTGAGAGTCCCTTGAACTGCAAGGAGATCCAACCAGTCCATCCTAAAGGGGATCAGTCCTGGGTGTTCATTGGAAAGACTAATGCTGAAGCTGAAACTCCAATACTTTGGCCGCCTGATGCGAAGAGTTGACTCATTGGAAAAAAACCTGACACTCGGAGGGATCGGGGGCAGGAGGAGAAGGGGACGACAGAGGATGAGATGGCTGGATGGCATCACCGACTCGATGGACGTGAGTTTGAGTGAACTCCGGGAGTTGGTGATGGACAGGGAGGCCTGGCGTGCTTCGATTCATGGGGTCACAAAGAGTTGGACACAACTGAGAGACTGAACTGAATATATATATATATTAATCCCAAACTCTTAATTTATCTGGTGCTCCCCCCAACCTTTTAGAGCTCTAGAGAGAATCCTGTTCTTCCTGTCTATCAAATAAAATTTTGGTTGGAAGAAATTTTATCCCAAACTCCAATTGGGGTTGTCTTCAACTAGGAGAAACAAAGGGTCTTGCAACTGAAGAGCATCTCCATTTCTCAATTTCCCCCAAAGAGAACCAACAAAGGATGACACACCTTGTCCTGAAGTTAATTTGAGCATGAAGCAAAAAGTCAGTTTGGTCTTTACATAAAATTTAAAATTAGGCAAATGTCCCTAAACCTGAACTGCTGCTGCTGCTGCTGCTAACTCGCTTCAGTCGTGTCCGACTCTTTGCGACCCCATAGACAGCAGCCCACCAGGCTCCCCCGTCCCTGGGATTCTCCAGGCAAGAACACTGGAGTGGGTTTCCATTTCCTTCTCCAGTGCATGAAAGTGAAAAGTGAAAGTGAAGTCTCTCTGTCGTGTCCAACTCTTATCGACCCCACGGACTACAGCCTACCAGGCTCCTCTGTCCATGGGATTTTCCAGGCAAGAGTACTGGAGTGGGGTGCCATTGCCTTCTCCACTAAACCTGAACAGTCTATGTCAAACATGAGAATCCTCTTGAATTATTGTTGAGGGGTCAAGATAACAAGTGAAGAATGGGGAGCAGAGTGAAGTGCGGAGAGTGGTTGGCTGGAGAATCAGAAACAGAGCAAAAATAAGCAGTTCGGGTGAAGTGCATGCGAACCTTGATAAAAACTAATGGTGAAGTCATTCTTAGGGGAGAAATGTCATCTTCGTGAGACAAATGCCTTTTCCCACCTGGTAGGTTTCTTCACTGGTTAGCCCTGGGCAGGATCAGCCCTGCTTTTAAAATGTTAATGAATGAATTATTATTATATTGATTGCTATTAGCTCTTGTCATTGCTGGACTGTGGGAGACAGTGGGAGAAAGTAGGTGGATTTAGGACTACGTGTGTGTCCTGGATGTGGAAACCTGAAAGTGTTGAAAAGTATTAGTGGAAAATCTTTGAGCCCAGTACAGGGAAATGGGGTTGACTGTGGTCTCACACCTGTGAGATGAGGAATCCTTTTGTTTGAGAGGTCCGGTTTGACAAGGATTTGTACTCTATTTAAATTTTTTTCCCTGAGAGGCATGTAGGATCTCAGTTCCCCGGGGATTGAATCCTCCTGCATCGGAAGGGTGAGTCCTAACTGCTGGACTGCCAGGGGCGTTCCAAGGATTTGTAGTCTAGAAAGCATTTTAGGATGGACCCTGAAATGAGCTGGAGAACATGAGTGATTGTCACCCTCGGTGTCAAAGACTGAAAGCTGCCGTCTTGGTCCTGGGCGTTCTCAGGATGGGTAGGTGCTGGGGACCCAAGATGCGGCCGTAGCGGGCAGAGGGGCCCTGACGGCCTTGAAGGTCCTTGAAGGACCTTCCAGTCGAAGAAAATGAAATCCTGGGGAAGGTGCCTTGGCTCGTGAAGGGCAGCAGCTCACTTTTCATACCTTTGGCCTAACAGCAGCAGTTTTGAACGATACCAGTATAGTATCATTCAGGAAGTAGGATCGTCAGTAACGATACAGTAAGTAGGATCCTTGATTCACATCCCTTGCATGTTTACAAGCTTTCCTAAAAACTGTCATTTCAAGGAGAAGTGGAGACACTCCATCTCTAAATCAGGGTGCATGCCCAGTCCATGGTCATAAGTTATGGTACATGTGTCAATGAAAAGAACTGTGTTATCTTTCACGGGGTTCAGTCTAATTGGATAGAGAAAGTACCCTGTACATCGATACTGTAAACAGTGGCATTTAAGACCCTGTTGTCTGTGTCGAGTCCTTGAATTTTTCTCTTCTGACATCCTCTGTCTCCATTTCCTTTTTCTCCATCTGCTTTCTCCTTGATGCTCAATTTTCTGTCCATTGTCATGCAAAAATTACACTTTCAGGGCACCACTAACTCTTACGGCCAAACTCAGTGGTATTTTTCTGTGAAATTTGTCACAAGTGGATTGCATTAGCATTGTTCTTCCCTCATTTTCCCAACTGTTTTTTAAAAAATGTTTTGTTTCCCTGGTTTTTTGTTTCTCTTGATAGTATTTTTGCATACAATTCTCAGGTTTTCTGTCTAATGGCACCACATTTAAATTTGCTGACATCACAGAGGATAAAATAAAACATCATCCAGCTCTTTGTGACCCTGTTGACTGTAGCCCACCAGGCTTCTCTGTCCATGATGCTCCAGCAAGAATACTGTAGTGGGTTGCCATGCCCTCCTCCAGGGGATCCTCCCAACTGAGGATTGAACCCAGGTCTCCCCCAAAGGCAGATTCTTTACCATCTGAGCCACCAGGGAAGCCCCCAAATAAAACATCACATTCCCCTAAAGTACTTTGGATGGGGTGGGGTTCCAGCTGTGCCATTATGACCCCTGAGGGTTTATCCTTCCTTCCTTGGCCAGGCTGGTCATGGCTTGTGTTCATCTCCATTTTATGATCTGTAAAATTTGTCATGAGTCAAGAGTTGCTGCTGTAGTCAGAGTTCTAGCTAATTGTGCTCCTGATCAGTCGCTCAATTCTGGCTGACACTTTGCAGCCTGTGGACTATACCCTGCCAGGCTTCTTTGTCCATGGGATTTCCCAGGCGAGAATGCTGGAGTGAGTTGTCACTTCCTACTCCAGGGGTCTTCCCAACCTACGGATCCAACCCGCATCTCTTGCGTTGGCAGGCGGGTTCTTTACTACAGCGGCACCTGGGAAGTCCTAGCTAATTCTACTGTGAAGAAATTGGCGAGAAGAAAAGTGAACCATAATTCTGCAGGAAAACAGTCTTTTATGACTCCTTGAGCATATTTTACACTGTTTTATTTCAAGGCAGTTTTTCATTTACAAATGATTAAGGATTTTAGAAACTGTTGGAACGGAGTGAGTTCAGATGGATTGAATTATTACCTGTTTGGTTTTTATGTGTGTCTGTTTGACATTCTACACTAGCAGGTGAAATACTCATTAAAGAAGTGTTTGTCCTCTCATGGAGGGTTTTTATTTCCTTTTTAGTGACTGAGGATGTATTGCAGGAGCTTTGGTTATGCCTCGTTCCATAAGGCATTATAGTCCCAAATGTTTTAGGTAGAAATTTGTGTTGTTTAGTTGCAAAGTCGTGTCTGACTCTTTGCAACTCCATGGACTATACACAGTTCATGGAATTCTCCAAGCCAGAATACTGAAGTAGGTAGCATTTCCCTTCTCCAGAAGATCTTCCCAACCCAGGGATCGAACCCAAGTCTCCTGCATTGCAAGTGGATTCTTTACCAGCTGAGCCACAAGGGAACCCCAAGAATACTGGAGTGGGTAGCCTATCCCTTCACCAGAGGGTCTTCCCAATCCAGGAATCGAACTGGGGTCTCCTGCATTGCAGGCGGATTCTTTACCAACTGAGCTACCAGGGAAGCTCAAGGCAAAGGGGAAGACCATTCAATTCAGGAGCCGTGTTGGATACGTACGTTTAAAGGTTGCTTATTGACATTATTGTAATACAGTATTCACCCAGTTTTCCTTTCCACATGGATCATGGGAATTCTTTTCTTACTGAAAAATACCATGTTTATAGATGGACGGTTAGATAGCATGTCAATACGTGCTACAGAGTGACAGGAGGAAGAGGGTAGGCTTAGCATAGGGGCAGGGTATTAGCCAGAGCTCACAACATAATTTTTATTTCTGTATGGTAGCTTAGTTTGTAATGAAGGCTGGATTGGCTGGAGTATTCCTGTCAGAATATTGAGCACAAGTGAAGGCCCAGGGGAGTATCCACTGAGGTTTTCAAGGAAAAAACAAAACCCAAAAAACCCCCTACCCTGGACTGTGCCCAGATTTGGTGAGGGAGGGACTGAGGTTTTTTGCTCTGTGTGAGGCTTGGATGACGTCGTGAAAAAGATGTCTGCGTTCTGACAGTCGCCTGTCACCCGGCGCCCTTTGTTGGAAGGAGGCAGGTAGTGAAAAAGGCATCAGAAGTCATTGTTCCCGTGTTCTTGCAGCAAAAAAGGTGTTTCAGTCAGAAAGTGGTTTAGTGGTAGCGACACAGATTTAAAATGCACATCTGACTAGGAAAGGGGCTGGTGAAGGAAGAGAGGGATGGGGAGGGGAGGGGAAGGGGAGGAGAGGTACTTAGCCAGTCTGGCTTGGCTTGATGGAGTGTGTCTTGATTAGGTAATTATGGTGATTATCAGTTAACGGGTTGTACTTATAGGGTGACACACCTCCTCGGGTGACGTGTGCTCACTCACAGGACTAGATGGGGAGAAGGGCTGTGTCCCTAAGGCCACTGGGTACCAAGGTGCTCAGCTTATGTACCTGCTTCCTCCTGGCATTTGGGACAGGGGGTGGATGTTTGACCTTGGAAGTTGGGTGTTGGAATTCAAGATTAATCACGAGGTTTCCCTGAAGAGAGGGGGCCTCACAGAGGCAGTTTTATAGGGAGTCACGAAAAAGCCTTGGAACTGGCTGGACCAGTTATTTTTTAAAGATAATGAGAAGTGTTATAAAGTTAGCAGAAGGGAATGACTTATCTTTCAGGTTGTTGAGAAGCAGAGTCTTCAGGACTAGGTTTGCTCCATGGTCATAAGGGGAGTAACAGAGCTACCCTCGTTAGAAAGCCTTCATGCACCATTTTTGGGAGGCAGAATAAGAGATTTCCGGATGCTGCAGAGCTTGGTAAGGAATCTCCATCACCTCTGGAGACCTTTTTAAAATCAGACTCTAGGTTTCTTTGCCCTCCTTTCCGTTGAGGGAGGGGTCTGTTCCAGGGGTCTCCTGGAACCTGGGCAGATGTGCAGCCGTTTGGACCTATAAAGTGCAGCCCAGATGACCACACGTGACTCCCAAGGCCCAGGATGAAAGGTGATGCGGCCAGCACGGTCCTGGCTAGAGCACGAGCCCGCGGGACTCGGGGCCACCACGGAGCATGTGGGACTCCGTGGCTGAGAGGACACCAGGCCGCACGGAAAGGTCTCAAAAGGTTACGTACTGTTTGATTCCATGAGTGCTGTTGTTCGTCGCTAGGTCATGTCCGACTCTTTGTGACCCCATAGACTGTAGCCCGCCAGGCTCCTCTATCCATGGGATTCTCCAGGCCAGAATATTGAAGTGTGTTGCCATTTCCTTCTCCAGGGGTTTTCCTGACCTAGGGATTGAACCTGCGTCTCCTGCATTGTCATTTGGGTTTTTTACTTCTGAGTCACCTAGGAAGCCTGTTGCTTATATGGAACCTTTAAAAGGCAGAACTGCAGTGATGGAGAGCATCACTCTGGGCGAGGCTATGGGGTCAAGGGAGGTTACAAAGGGACCCAGAAAGGGATCTTTGTGTGTATGTGTGTGTGTAGGGGGAATGGAACCTTGCTTATATCTTGATTGTGGATATGATAGTGTGAATCTATACCTGTGTTAAAATCTATACTATACCCTGTTGCCTTGAAAAAAAATGCACAACGCAAGAGTTGTGGGTTAAGTTTCATTCGGGACAAAAGTTCTGTCTGGTGCAGCCTGGGAGACTGCACCTCAGATAGCTCTGAGAAGCTGCTCCATAGAGGCAGCGGGGAGATCAGTATATATGTGATTTTGGTGAAGGCAGAGTGCATGCAGTCAAGCACATACTTTTCTAGAAGGTTTCTGCTAGTCTGCTGAAGCTTTCCGCTAGTCACGAGGAATGGTCATCACCATGCAGGGTTTTAATGCTTTTCTAAATATAAGACTTAGGCTCATAAAAAAAGAGTACTTTAGATACTCTGAAATTGTCTAGCTATCTGAAGGCCTATCCTGCCAGTTTCCCCCGAGCACTGAGTGCCTCATTCCTGCTCTCCACCCTGAACTCCTTTCAGAGGGTGTTGAGAATCACCAGCTGCAACGGCACATGATTTAATCCTTATAGAGGTAGATGGCAAGTGCCAATTTTTATCTACCAACCTCCAAAGGTCAGTTTTATCTCACAAGGGAAAAAACGACAGAAACAATCCTTGTAACTTCTTTGGTTGGTGAAGAGCACTGTGAGGAGGGCTACTCCTTACAAGGAAGACCTGGTTTCTCGCTGGCAGCTAGTGGTCCACACCGAAGCCTTGCACAGGAGCACTGGTTGCTGGAGGGTCACAGGAAGGTGATGCTTCCTTTCACTGTGATGTTCCCAAGGTTGTCGTAAGTGTTAACTTCCTTAACTGTTGGCCTCAGAAATGCATGGAGAAGGTGACTCGGTAAAGAATGCCCCTGCCAATGCGGGAGACACAAGACTTGGATTCAATCCCTGGGTTGGGAAAATACCCTGAAGGAGGGCATGGCAACCCACTCCAGTATTCTTGGCTGGAGAATCCTATGGACAGAGGAGCCTGGCAGGCTATAGTCCATGGGGCTGCAGAGTCAGACATGACTGAGCGTGCACGCGCATGTGCGCGCGTGCACACACACACACAAACTTGCATACACATACACAAGTGTTAACTTTGTAAAATATTACCCAAAGAAATACATGGAGAATCCAGAGATCTCCCTCTCCAATAAAAGAGGGATATCTGCTTTTGTTTTAAGGGTATATTTAAAAGAGAAAGAGAGATTACTTTGGCACCAGGAAACGGCACTTGACTTGATGTTTATGAAGAGAGGGAAATTTAAAATTTTCCTCTTTAGTGTGCGTGGTAGAGATATAACTTTGCGATTCAAAATCACAGCTAATCAGTGTCATACAATTAAATTACCATGCACTGCTCAGAAAATTAAAGGGTAAACTCCTCAGTCTGTGAGATTGGAAGACAGATTTGTTTCGAGACAATGCAAATGGTGATCTTTGGTGTTCAGACTAATATCAATGTTTACCTGGTATGTCACAAGGGTTATGGGTCTTCTTAGCTATAGCTGCCTAAGCTGATTTCAGATAGGAGTTGAGAGCTGATGCCTTTGAACAGGCAAGATCAGTGATTTCTTGGGTGCCCTGTGGAGCTTGGGGGGATTTGAGAATTTGCGGGGGAGGCTTGGTGGGGAAGGGCAACTGGCATTTTGGGAGCAGGAGCCACAGATGCTGAATGTCCTCTGGCACATAGGACCTCCATGTGCAGTGGAGAATTGTCCCATGATCTTGGAATGTCCAGGTGGACGTGAATGTGAAACACATGTGTAATTAATGGACCCTGGACCCTAGTCATTTTTTTAGAGTTTGTATGGTTTTAAAACCTGTCAATTTTTCAGGAATGTGGCTTCCTGGTAAATTGAGGGAAGATTGTGCTTATTTGGAACCTTAACAAGAGTTGTTCATTCTCACATCATCTTTGCACTGGTGGTATTCAAACACATAAGTATGCCTCTGCACCTGTGACAATTGTATACTTGTATTTATGTATAAATATACTTTGTATAATATACTTTATGTATATATATATATATCGTATATAAATATACTTTTTTCTAAAAAGAAATAAGGGCAGATATACATGTGATGAGGGGCTTCCCTGATAGGTCAGTTGGTAAAGAATCCGCCTGCAATGCAGGAGACCCCGGTTCGATTTCTGGGTTGGGAAGATCCCCTGGAGAAGGGAAAAGCTACCCACTCCAGTATTCTGGCCTGGAGAATTCCATGGACTGTATAGTCCATGTGGTCACAAAGAGGCAGGCATGACTGAGTGGCTTTCTCTTTCAGTTTCGTTCATATATGTGATAGGGCTTCCGCGGTGGTTCAGATGGTAAAGAATCTGCCTGCAATGCAGAAGACCTGGGTTTGATCCCTGGGTGGGGATGATCCTCTGGAGGGGGTCATGGCAACCCACTGCAGTATTCTTGCCTGGAGAATCCCCATGGACAGAGGAGCCGGGAGGGTTACAGTCCATGGGGTCTCAAACTGAGCGACCAAGTGCACAGCACATACAGGTGACAACAAATACGAATATACTTGTGCTTCTTTCAAAATGTCACGTAGAAAAGAGTGTCAGAAACGTGCAGTGTAATACTATCTGCTTTTAAATTCCAGCTGACTTGTGAATAGGTAGAAGTTTTGACTCCCACAATCTAACCTCTGGTAGAATTTTACCCGAGCATTTATTAATACATTCTGAAACTCACCTTAATTTGGTAAAAATTGCTGTCCACTTGGTTTTCTTTTTTTTGTTATGATTAGGGCATTTTATTGATTTTTTTTTTTTTTTTAAAGAAAAGCTTACATGTAATGGTAGGCTTTGTTGGGCTCCCATAATGGCTCAGTGCCAATGCAGGAGATGCGGGTTCTATCCTTGGGTGTGGAAGACTCCACGGAAGAGGAAATGGGCCTGGTGGGCTATAGTCCATGGGGTCGCCAAAGAACCAGACGTGCCTTAGTGACTAAACAAGAACGAAAGGGCTCGTCACCTCTGTTGTTTGGTTATGTGAAGAGAGGTTACACATTACAGAGAACACCACTGTCACTCCAGACAGCTGTCCACGAATGCACGGGCCCCACACCCACACCCCAGTTTACACAGACTGACAGTTTTACACTTGTGGTGCTGCCGTAGCTGCTCTCTGGTCAACTACTTTGTAGTTGTTGTCCCTGCATGTCCTTAGCAGTAATAGGGACATGACATAATAGGGGATGAGTGTATAACATTTAAAATACCATGTGGAATTCCATTGTATGCATTTACTATGGTGGATATAATTAGTCTCTACCCCATGGACTTTTAGAATATACATGCAAATACCTCCAAATATTTACATAGAAATGTTTTTTTTCTAAAAAGAAATAACGTTCCTATGCAAAGTTCTTGGGACATGTCTCTCAGTATCTCTGTTTCAAGGAACTGTTTGGTCAATCTATATTTTCTTTTTACAAAAAACGTTTTGGGGACTATAGCACATGTTCAGGAAAAGTGCAGAGATGAAGGGATCAAGCCCTCCCCTCTGCGTTGGAGGCGTGGAGTCTTAACCATTGGACACTCAGGAACCTGCACTTTTCTTTTTTTAAGTAAGACCTTTCCTTCTCTTCCCTCCCAGGGAGATTGTTAATCTGTTTTATATACGAGTGATCCTGTAATAAAACTTGTCATATTATTAATTAAAAAGAACCCACACTGGATCCTGAGGGAAATCAGATGAAAGAAGAATGTTCGGTGAGATTTTTGAAGAGTGTTTTTAGGTGATTTATTTCATTCTCTTTACTGTCAGAACCAGTAGAGGCACTGGAGCTAGGCAGGGCTGCTATGCTGGCAAATGGGAATTGCCAGCTCTAATAACAGGGCAGTTTGCATTGACAAATCAGTGATGTTAATTTAATTTCCCAATGAAGTGTGGCATTTGGAATTAGAATGACGTAGTGAAAAAAAAAAAAAAAAAAAGTGGACTTTGGCGGCTTCCCTGGTGGCTTAGACGGTAAAGAAACCATCTGCAACGCGAGAGACCCGGGCTCGATCCCTCGGTTGGGAGGATCCCCTGGAGAAGGGAATGGCAACCCACTCCAGTATCTTCGCCCGGAAAATCCCCATGGATAGATGAGCCTGGTGGGCTACAGTCCATGGGGCTGCAAAGAGTTTGACACGACTGAGCAACTGACACTTCAGGGTCAGAAAGACCCCAACATGGAATCCTTGGTTCAACTCCCCCTCCCCAAACTGAGTGGACCCCAAATTAGACTCTCTAAGCTTCATTTTCTTTATCTGAAAAATGCAGATGATATTTTAGGGTGGTGTCATGGAGAAAAAGAAATTCCATATACTGTAATGGACCAGGCTGTCAGCAGACATGACTCCTGCTTCTCTTGTGATTGTTTATCTTTCTTCCTGTAGTTAAATAGTTTCTTGAGGAGTCTCTGGGAAAAAAAAAATTCTGAGGAAAGAAGGTTTCCATCATTGAGAAGCAGCATTTCTGCCTTGGTTCTCTCTTGATTTGTTTTCTGAACAGAGACGAGTGGCTGCAGCTCTGGGGGATCTTCAATGTGTTTCATTTAAACCACAGGGCAGGGTGTTTGAGAATACTACAAAAGTGATTTCAGATCCTTTGAGGAAGAACTGAAAAAAAGGGCACCATTAATTAATTTTAAAGAGTCAGCAGCTGCACACTTAGCCATCTAGTTTGATAAGAAAGGAAAACAAGTTCAGTGAATTTAAATTGCCTTCTGTGTATGACAGCATATTAGAGTAATGAGGGCAATTCATCTTCCCAACATGGAGTTGTCAAGCTGTGCTTTCTCTCTCTCTCCTTCTCTCTGGTAACACCTCGTTTAATTCCTGCAGTTTATGTATTACAGAAAGATACAGCAACAATACACAAATAACCAAAACTAGATACTTGTGACTCTTGGGGTTTCTTAAGATACCTAGAAACAAATTTACCTTCCTGGAGAATGTTATATTTTTCCCAAGTTCAAGGTCAAATGAAGAACAGACTTGCTTCCTGTACAATTTGAGTTCTCTCTGGGACCTGTGGGCAGCATTGTGACGGTGTTCAATTTTATACTTTGGATTTCTCTCACCTGAATGAGCACAAAGAATGCTTTTGCAGACGCAGAGGAAGTAGTTGCTGCTAGATTTTGAAAGACAGCTTGAACAGTTCCTAGCTCTGTAATCTTACACTAGGATGACTGAGCTGGATGATTTTGGTGTAGTAAGTTCTTTAAAGGGCTTCCCTAGCAGCTCAAATGGTAAAGCATCTGCCTGCAATGCAGGAGACGTAGGTTCAATCTTTCCTGGGTCGGGAAGATCCCCTGGAGAAAGAAATGGCAACCCTCTCCAGTATTCTTGCTTAGAGATTTCATGGACAGAGCCTGGTGGGCTACAGTCCATGGGGTCGCAAAGAATTGGACACGGCTGAGCGACTAATACACTCAAGTTCTTTAAAAGCAAGACTTATTATGCATTTCATTTACATATTGATAACTTTGCCTCAAAACTGAGGCACATGGTTTTGAGGATGGTTCAACATATGGAAATAAGTGAGATATGCCAAATTGATAGAATGGATGATAATGTGATCATCTTAGTAGATACAGAAAGGGCATTTGAGAAAATGCAACATCCTTTTATGATACTGCTCAACAAATTGGGTATTGAAAGAATATAACTTCCTGAAAGCCATATGTGACAAACCCACAGCCAACATCATACCCAGTGGTGATAGACTGAAAGCTTTTCCTTGAAGATTAGGATGCCCACCGTCATTACCACCCCATTCAATATTGGACTGGAAATCCTAGCAAAAGCAATCAGACAGGAAAAAGAAAGAAAAGGCATCCAGCTAGGAAGGGAAGAAGTAAAATTGTTTGCAGATGAAATGATCTTACATACAGAAAATCCTAAAAACTCCCATCAAAAAACTGCTAAAACTAATCAACAAATAAAGTTGCAATATACAAAGTCAACATAGAGAAAGCAGTTGTGTTTCTGTACGCCAACAAGAAAACATCTGAAAAAGAAATAAAAGGAATAGTCCTGATTGCAAGAGCATCCAGAACAGTAAAATTCTTAGAAATAAATCTAAGCAAGGAGATGACAGATCTGTATGCTGAAAGCTACAAGACCTGGATGAGAGGAACTGAGGAAGATGGATTGGAGGATCCTGTGCTCCTGAATTAGAAGAATTAACATTGTTACAATTAACGAGTACAGAGCATAGGGTTCTCTACCTCCCACCTCTGCTCTGATTTTGTCTCCTGCAGTTCATTCTTTCTGATTCTCCTTTTTTCCCATCATTCCACACACATGCCAAGTTCATTGACACCTGAACCTGGCCTTTGCATTTACCTTCTGCCTGGAACCCCAGATAATCGCACGACTTACTCTCGCTCCTTTTAAGTCTCTGCTAAAATGTCACCTTTTCAAAGGAACCCTCCCTCCCCGTGTAATACTCTGGCCGATGCTGGCAGATTTACTTCTTTTTCTTTACTCTTTTTCCTTGTCTGACATGCAGCATGTTTGCCAGCTGACTGCCTCCCCCAGCCCAGGACGTCAGGGTAGAGACCAGAACTTCGCAGTGTTGCTCCCTGCAGTTCCCGTAGCCTTGAGGCTCTGTGTTTACGGAACGAAAGGTTGATTAGATAGCCTTGCATTAATAAGTCATATTATGGCTCAAGACGTATTTAGCAGAGTCAGTGTTTAAACTTCTACTAATGAAAAGTAAACATTACTGAGCTCATTCAAGTCATAAAATTCATGACTGAGCCAGTGGTCCTGCTTAGAGTCCAAGAACTTAGCCATGGGTGTCCTGGGGAGTCAGGCATTTCTAAGGGAGTGAAAAAAATCATATTTATAAAATGTGTAAAGAGTAAATGCACAAATAATATGTGAAGAGATACATACTTTACCTGTGGTTTTATTTTTATTTTTAAGTTTTTTTTTGACGTGAACTAATTTTCAAGTCTTTATTGAATTTGTTGCAGCATTGCTTCTGTTTCATGTTCTGGTATTTTGGCCATGAGGCATCTGGGATCTCAGCTGTCTGACCAGGGATCGAACCCACACCCCTACATTAAAAAAAGCTAAGTCTTAAGGGCTGGACCTCCAGGGCAGTCCCTCCTTGTGGTTTTAAAATGCCATGAGGATATGATTTCGAAAAAAAAACATCTGAAAGGGCTTCTTAGGGGGGATATTGGGGGAAAAGAAAAGTGAAAAACCCTGGTTTCTAGGCTGAGAAGATCAGTAAAAACAGGCAAAACTTCCCCACGGATGCCCCCCGCACCCTCATGACTGTGCTCATCGTGTGTCGCATTGTGGGTATGGCTTCCTGGTGTAAGTCAGACCTGCCTGTAACAGGACCCATTTTAAAATCCATTTTCTTAACTGTATAAGACAGCAGGCTCTCCTCCTTGCAGGGTAGTGATGTGAATGGTTGATTGATAAGACGGGGTACATCTCCCAGTCATCCTGACCTCAGGTTGTGCTTGGGAACAGAAGTCATTGTTTTATTTAGGGAAGTCCTCCAAAGGCAGGCAGAGGGCTTTGCATGCTCCCATCAGCTCTTTGACTGGGCCAAGCTCAGGGATCCCCCGGATTCCAGTAGTCTGTTCCCTTTGCGCTCTGACCGTAATAATGCTGTCATCTTCTGAAGTTAGGTTCTGCAGTACGTTTACCTGACCAGTCATTAGAACTTCCATTTTAGAGCTTTATAATTAACCCCAAGGAAGAAAAACAACCCCAGCCTAACTTTCTACTCTGTAGGGTTCGGGAAATATCATTTTGATATGCTCCCAGCCCCTGATGGAGACAGACACAAGCTGTAACCTCAACAGGCCATTCAGCTGAGAATAGAGGCACCAAACTGGTTCTAGTCGGCTAATTTGCTGATTATTGACAGGTGTTTTAAGTCTTGTAACCAGAGCTCCTGAAACCTGCGGCTGCTGTGCGGTGTGCAGGATGGAAGGGCATACTGTCTGCCGTCCCATCTTCTTTTCTTTCTTTCATCCATTTTGCTTTGGGCTTCAGCACTGCCGGTCATCCTGAACACGCCGCTGCAGTGTCCTTCGTATCACAGGAAGTGTGGATCCTGTCTCTCGGCTTTCCCAAGTCCTCCTGCTCTTGTCTCCTGCTGGCTGCTTTGAAAAGTGCCTGTGGCTCCTTCAGATCCCCAGACACCCTTTAGTAGATAATATTTACTATTTCTGTGACCTGAACGAACCTGGTGTGCTTGGCTTATGGCTGATGCCTTAAGGATAGTCCTATTTTTGTGAGTGGTTTCAGTACACAAATTCTGGGCCAAGAAAATAAATGTCTAGCAATCCCACTCCTGGGCTTATATCCAGGGAAAACTATAATCTGAAAAGATAACATGTACCCAGTGTTCATTGCAACACTGTTCGTAATAGCCAAGACATAGAAGCAACCTAAATGTCCATTGAAAGAGGAATGGATAAAGAAGATGTGGTATTTATATATATAGCGGTCTATTACTCAGCCATTGAAAAAGAACGAAATAGTGCCATTTGCAGCAACATGGAGATGCAGGAAAGGCCAGTTTGATCCTTGGGTCGGGAAGATCCCCTAGAGGAGGAAATAGCAACCCATTTTCTTGCCTGGAAATTTCCATGGACAGAGGAGCCTGGTGGACTGCAGTTTTGGGGGCTGCAGAGAGTCAGACAGGGCTTAGCATGCCTGCGTGCAGTGCAGCAACATGGATTGGACCTAAAGGTTATCATACTGAGTGAAGTAAGTCAGAGAAAGACAAATATCATATAATACCATTATATGTGATTCTAATAAAAAATGATACAAATGAACTTATTTACAGTACAGAAACAGACTCACAAATCTTGAAATCAAACTTATGGTTACCAAAGGGGAGTTTTGGGGAGGAATTGATGAATTAGGAGATTGAGATTGACGTATACACACTACTATATATAAAATAGATAACCACCAAGGACGTACTATATAGCACAGGGAACTCTACTCAATACTCTGTAATAACCTTTGTGGGAAAAGAAATCTGATTCACTCTGCTGAATACCTGCAACTCACACAACATTGTAAATCAACTCCAATAAAGTTTTAGAAAAAGAAAATGAAATGGCTTCTGCTAATGATTTCTACAGCGAAGAGAAGTACGTTTTGAGTTACAGATAAGCTTTTCAAAAGTGGTGGTACTAGCCTTTCTTCAGCTGTCCCCTGCTTCCAGCACTTAACATAAATCCTTTTTTAGAGGCATTAAAAAGGGCTGTGACAAGCGTCATTACAGCAGATAAATTTAGGTCATGTATTTTATCTGCATATCTGATAGTAATTTATATATTGCCAGCCTAGATAAAGCACAGCCGTTTCTTCTTAGTAAATTTTTCTTGTTGTCAACAAGATGTGATATGATGTGAGTTGGATATTGACTTTCCTTGAAGGGTGGTGATTCATCACAGCCCTGTTTGGGGAGGTGCGGGAGAGATGATTTTATTGCTGGCAGAACTGAGTGACCGCCGGTTAAAGCTGTGAGTCAATCAAGATTAAACCCAGGCGAGTTGGTGCCTCTTGGATGACAGTGGATGATGTGATGGATATATTAGTGAAATTCTCTTTTAAAAAGCACTTTGTATTCTTAGCAGGTGGATTTGCAAATAGGAAAATGAAGAGTCTCCCTCAGTGGAAGAATCTGCCAGTTTGCAGAGCAGAGTGTGGCCAACTGAGTGTCACAGTGAAAGATAAACCACTGAGAAATAGCCACTGGCAGCGTGTAGCTCAAGATAACTTCTTATTAAGTGCAAAGAAGGCAGCTACATTCTTAGTGAATCCGTTGTTGGATAGACTAGGAAGAAGACCTTCGTCTTGGGTACACTGACACAGATGGTGTCATGGGATTTTATTTTTTAAGATTAGAGCAAAATACTACTTCCTCCCCCTCAGAGAAAGCTTTGTAACCGAGGCTGACATCCTTCTTCTATCAAGTGTGTGTGTGATCTCTTATTTTCCTCTGCAGAGTTGGTGTGAAGTTGGGAAATGCAACTTAGTATTAATCTAAAATAAAAGAAATTTTTAAGGAAGAAGCATGTTGGAAAAATCAGGCAAGTGCTGCTGAAGTTCAGTGTCAGCGATGATTGGATTATCCACCCTTGATCATTTGTGTCACTGGTTTTCTTCATTTGAACGCTTTGAGAGAGGGTTACCTAACTGAAATGTTTTTCGTAGAAGGTAGTAGGTTAGTCAGTTTCCTTCTAATTTCTGGGTGATTAGTTTATAAGATCGGGGGCTTCCCAGGTGGTGCTAGTAAAGAACCCGCCTGCCAATGCAGGAGACGCCAAGAGATGTGGATTCAATCCCTGGGTCAGGATGATCCCCTGGAGGAGGGCAAGGCAACCCACTCCAGTATTCTTGCCTGGAGAATCCCATGGACAGAGGATCCTGGGGAGCTTCAGTCCATAGGGTCTCAAAGAGTCGGACATGACTGAAGTGACTTAGCACAGTTTATATGGTCAGCGTTCACTAAAATTTATTCATAGATTTACCACTTTATTTTCTTGTAATTCCTTGTTAGATCTTAACATCCTCCTTCTGGGGTCACTTTCCTTTTGTGTATGAAGTATGGTGTTCTAAAATTTCCTATGCAGTGTCCGGGGGCTATTGATAAATTCAAATTTTTTTTTTTTTTGGTCTCAGAATGCTTTCCCTTCTCTCATACTGTTGAAAAGTGTTTGCTGTGTAAATACTGCTGGATATACAGGTACTTTGTATTTTATTTTTTGCTCTGCACCGTGTGGCATGTGGGATCTTAATTCTCCAGCCAGAGATTGAACCCTCGCCTCCTGCGTTGAAAGTGTACAGTCTTAACCACTGGACCACCAGGGAAGTTCTTGGAAATGAAGTGTTCTTAACGATGGACGGCACCTACACGATATTTAGATGTTGTTCAGATTCCATTGGTGTATTTTGTATATGTAGACTCCTACGGGTTGGCCTGGCAGACCATTTGGTAACTTCGCAATTGCTCAAAATGTATTAGGGAGTTCTGGAACAGATTATTAATGGGCCCTTGAAGCAAAACCTGTTTGTAGACTGGGGACTCTCTGTAACGGTCATAAGAAAAGCGATTCTTTAATGACTTGTTCCAGCTCTTTCTGCCCTTGAACTCTCTACAGTGGAAAAACCTTTTCTGTGGTCCCCACTCATTTATGAAAAGAAGATACCTGTAATTATGATCCATCCTTGTTTCTCCCAGCACTTCCTGATGGGCCAGGCAGGACCCTCATTCACAGGAAAGAGGACCTTCTCTCACAGGAAGTGAGAGAAGAATGCAGACATTGTGCTTTTCTGCTGCCGCATAATTGCCTTCCTCCTGTGGTCAGATGAGATAGGCTCCCATCTAGCTCCTCTCTGGGGCCATGTTAATATAACTGATCAAGCAGTTATATTAAGCAGAGGGATGATGGCACTACAAATATTCCTTTCCCCTTCTTTTCTTGCTGAAAGAGTCTAAAAAATAAGAGTTGTAACCAGGAATGTTTACTTGAAAGAGGTACCGGGTTTTAAAATCTCAGCAGTTTATTGTGTTGGGGTTATCAAAATTCTGGATAAAATGTCAAAAACTACCAAGAACTTGTGATTTTCTTTTTTTTCCTTAAAAATTTTTTTTATTAGAGTATAGTCGATTTACAGTGTTATGTTAGTTTTAGGTGTACAACAACAAATCAGTTATACATATAGCCAGTCTTTTTTTTTTTTTTTTTTTTTAATTTTTTAGTTCTTTGAGTTTGTGATTTTTTGACAAGTCAGTTCCAGGTTGAGGTGAGAGTCACTGTCTATATAGAAGGTCTGTTTCACTATACTCTCCCTTCTTATAAAATCTCAGATTGCCTTCTCTTCCTTCTGTGGAAGGAATCATGGTTCCAAAATGAGCCGGAAATTTACTCCTCTCCACTCTGGCATGGATTGTCTGCCCCACAAAAGTTGATGAATTGCTACTTCCAGAGCTGACCCAAAGTTTTTGTTTTGTTAAATAGCTATAAATCTCATCTAAATACGGTTTTAGTGGTAACAGGAAGAAAACCGTAAATTAGTATCTGTTAGGTTTTATTGCTTAAAAATAATTGTTACTTAGTAAAGCTTCATTTCTACAAATATCGTTTGACCTTGTGTGATTGATAGAAGAAAAATCGGGAGAATTTGTCCAGGCTCTGTTGACAGCTGACTGTTTCAAGAATTGCCACATACAATACTACAAATGAATTCTGTTTATGTGATAGAGCGGGTCAGATTTATGGCAAGCACACAGAATGAATTACTGCCCAACTGCTGGGACAGACTCTTCCTTCATGAATTCTGACCCCTTTGCAAACTTTTATTGAAATATTTTGTGATATACTATGGGAGCATTTTTGGTTGGTTTTAAGAATCACAGAGGACAAAATCCTAAGGGATTAATTTTTTTGAAATCTCCTATTCAGTTATTGAGGATCATGAGAGAGAGAGAGAGACATACACTAAAATACACCTCCTTCTATACTCTCGGTGCCCACCCACCAAATTTATAGTTTTCATTTGAGGCACCATGACTGCCGCATTGTTCTTCACTGGGAGGAAACAGCATGTAGTAATTTGGGTTCTTTCTGAACAGTCTGTCTTTAATAACAAACTGGTTTATGGTTTTAAATCATGATTCCCACACTTTGGAATGTTCTTTTTAATCAGTCACTCTTATTCTCCTTTCTTATAACAGGAATCGAGCTAATTGCCTAGGTATCTCTGTTTTTGGAATAGGCATTGAATTCTGTTTGTGCTGTTCAGGAACTTCGGGGGAACACTAAGGGTCAAGGTTCAATGTTATGGTCAGTTGGGGCTGATTTAACAAAGTACCATAAACTGAGTGGCTTGTAAGCAGCATATTTATTTCTCACGGTTCTGGAGACTGTGAGAGTAGGGGGCCAGCGTGGTTGGGTTCTGGGCTGCAGACTACCCGCTTCTCACATGGAGGAAGGGGCTCAGGAGCTCTCTGGGGTCTCTTACAAGGACACTGATCTCATTTGTGGAGGCGCCATCCTTTTGACCTCATCACCTCCTAAAGGCCTCACCTCCTAACACCATCCACCTTGGGGGTTTGGATTTCAACATAAGTATTTTTGGGGAGGCTGGACCAAAGCATTCAGAATGTAACACTAAGTGAAGAATGTTTCAAAAAGGAGAGTGTGATCTTACTTACCCAATGCTCTTGATTATGTCAAGTACATATATGATTGGGAATTGGCCATTGGGTTCAGCAATATGGAAGACATTGTGTTTTTTTGCTTTTGTTCTTGTTTTTTTTTAATTTTTGGAGGATGCTTTGCACAGCATGAAGGATCTTCTCCCCTGACCACGGATTGAACCCACACCCCTGCACTGGAAGCGCAGAGTACAACCACTGGACTACCAGAGAAGTCCCAGTCTTAACCTCCTATCTGTTAATCTTTCCACTCTGCTTTGTGTCCTGCAAGTCTGGCCCCACCTGCTTCCTGACACTTGCTTAACCTCTTTCCAAATAGTTCTGTTCTGCATGCCCGTGCTAAGTCAATTCAGTCATGTCTGACTCTTTGTGACTGTATAGACTGTAGCCTACCAGGTTCCTCTGTCCATGGGATTTCCGAGGCAAGAATACTGGAGTGGCTTGCCGTGCCCTCCTCCTGAGACCCTTCCCTACCCAGGGATCAGAGCTTCATCTCTTATGTCTCCTGTATTGGCAAACCGGTTCTTTACCACTAGTGCCACCTGGAAAGCCCAGGTATGTCCTGGCATCAGACAGTTGTCTTCTGTTGCAGCGTTTGCCCTTGGCCTTCACAGAAAGAAGTTGATATTTGAACCTTGCTACATACAGTTTTTCAGAGCAGAAAGATTTTTAAGGGAAAAAATATGTGAAAAGAGTGAGATTATATGTTGAGATTGTTCTCCATTTTGCAGACCTGTAATTTAGATACCATTCCACCTCTGTAATTTTGAGTTGTCAGTGACTCTTTTCATTTCACACAAGATGTGTTTTAAAAAAAAGTTAAAATTCAGTAATAGATTTTGCTACATGATGAGAAAATTTACAGGTCAGTAATAATGTCAGATGTGCACATGACACCACCCTTATGGCAGAAAGTGAAGAAGAGCTAAAGAGCCTCTTGATGAAAGTGAAAGAGAAGAGTGAAAAAGTTGGCTTAAAGCTCAGCATTCAGAAAACTAAGATCATGGCATCCGGTCCCATCACTTCATGGCAAATAGGTGGGGAAACAGGGGAAACAGTGGCTGACTTTATTTTTCTGGGCTCCAAAATCACTGGAGATGGTGATTGCAGCCATGAAATTAAAAGATGCTTACTCCTTGGAAGGAAAGTTATGACCCACCTAGACAGCATATTAAAAAGCAGAGACATTTTCTGTCTAGTCAAAGCTATGGTTTTTCCAGTGGTCATGTATGGATGTGAGAGTTGGACTATAAAAAAGCTGAGCACTGAAGAATTTATGCTTTTGAACTGCAGTTCTGGAGAAGACTCTTGAGAGTCCCTTGGACTGCCAGGAGATCCAACCAGTCTATCCTAAAGGAGATCAGTCCTAGATGTTCATCGGAAGGACTGATGTTGAAGCTGAAACTCCAATATTTTGGCCATCTGATACGAAAAACTGACACATTTGAAAAGACCCTGATGCTGGGAAAGATTGAGGGTAGGAGGCGAAGGGGACAACAGAGGATGAGATGGTTGGATGGCATCACCGACTCAATGGATATGAGTCTGGGTAAACTCTGGGAGTTGGTGATGGACAGGGAGGCCTGGCGTGCTGCGATTCACGGGGTCGCAAAGAGTCAGACACGACTGAGCCACTGAACTGAACTGAACTGAATAATGTCCTCGTAGACTGTAGGGATGGAAAGGACTTAAACTACAATAGCTAGATAATAAATCTATTTTCAGGAATGTGTTTTCCATTTTGCCAGCAAATTCTGTTTTCTTGGAGAAGGAAATAGCAACCCACTCCAGTATTCTTGGCCTGGAAAAATCCCATGGACGGAGGAGCCTGGTGGGCTGCAGTCCGTGGGGTCACAAAGAGTCGGATGCGACTGAGAGACTAACACTTCTGTTTTCTAGTACTTGAGAGAGAGAATCTCAGTGTTTTTATAGGGCGCTTTGGTAGAAGAGAGTTTCTATTTTATTCGTCTTCTCACACATGGCAGGTTTAGAGAGTTTAAGCAGCTCTGGGGCCATGTTTTATATTCAGGCATGACTCTCAGGTCACTGAGTTTGTCCATTACTTGTAGAATGCCTGCAAGCCCTTGGCACTCACAGTTGGACCTGACTCATTATGTATGAATCACACTCTTCTCTTGAAGAACATGTTCTGAATCTTCTTGAACTTGACTTTAATAAGGGGAATTTCATTGCATATCATAAATATGTCAGATCTCACATTGAATACTTACATTGCATTCATCGCATCTCTTTTCTTGTGTTTTGCTCATCCTAGGTAGAAACACACTTCACTGAGATGTATTTAAAGATGATACCTTTTTTAATGATTATAATTAGCATGTCATCAAATTTGACTCTCTTAAGAAAGCAGTACTCAGTTAAGACTTTTCACGAAGTATTACTCTTAAAAAATTCCATTCTAAGGGAAATAATATTTCATGAGGTGTCATTGCTGGCAGTTTTCCAATTATTTATTTAAAATGTGTTTACCTAGTGATACAAATCTTTTAAAGAATACAAAAATTAGTTTTGAGAAGTCTGATCAGGATCTAAAGGTTTTTTGAGTAGTTGTGTTTCATGTTCTTAATTTCTGAAATAATGTGGGTTTCACATTTGTTTTATTTCCTTAATTATATATGTGTTTGGAGGAGTTACTGTTCTAAAAATGGAACTTTTATGCATATTATGTGAGTTAATGGAAATCTGTCTGTTATGAATGTACTCTTTGAATATATTTGCCACCAACTGTGATACAGGTCTGCTTAGTCTATTTGAATCTCTTTTTGTGTGTGTGGAATGTGGATGAAAATAACTAGTTCATTGGAGTTTTGGAAGCACTGAGTTGCTATATGAGAAAGTACTTGGTGCCTAAGGAACACTCACTAGGTGTCTGTAATCAGAACGGTAGTATCTTAAACCTGTTGAGTTGGAGAAAGGTGATAAAAGCTGCTTCACTTTGGACAGCTATGTGGGGTTATTTGTGCTGGGCAGCAGGATCAACAAAAATGATAAGAAAGAGCCTCAAGGAACTCAGTCTAGTGACTTACATCGCAGCCACATTTTAACATAGTATTGTCTCTGTTCTTTTTTTCCATTTAATTTTTACTGTATATTGGAGCATAGTTGATTTACAATGTTGTGTTAGTTTCAGGTGTACAGCAGTTGATTCAGTTATTTTTAGATTCTCTTCCCACATAAGTCGTTACAGAATGTTGAGTAGAGTCCCTGAGTAGAGTTCGTTGCTTATCATTTTTATATATGGTAAGTACAGTGCGTGTGTTAATCCCAAACTCCTAATTTGTCCTCCCCCATTTCCTCTTTGGTAACCAAACGTTTGATTTTGAAGCCTGTAATTGTTCTTAGTCTTGCTGGGGTCACATAGCCCTTTGAGAATCTGATGAACTCAATGAAAGTTCTTGGAAGAGGCCTTCAACACATGGGCACAGGTACACACGCATGCATAATTTTGTATTCAATTTTATGAGCTTTCAGTTTGGTGAAATTCACTGACAGTTTCACTGTACTCAGTTTCATGAATGCCATGAAGGCAGTCACACACTGTATATTAAGAATCTTTGCTTTGGAGATATAATAAACAGTCAGTCTGAGACTTTAGTGATGACCGGGTCTGGGAGGAGAGACCTGACCTGGCTGCCGGGCTTTTGTTTGAGTGACAGTCCCAGCAGTCCAAACAAATATGGCAACCCAAGAGATGGAGAAGCCAGCACTAGCTGGACCAGAGTCATACGTGGCAGGTGGGTTTGCATCTCTGGCAGGGCTTTCAGGGCTACTCCAAAAAGGTGAATGCAGACATGGTGGTCTGGCTTTGGAGCAAGGCTCTGAGGAGAAGCTCAAAGCACAGAGCATGTTCATTGTCTGGCTCCTATAAAACCTCCTGATTAGAATGGCTGGTGGATGTCACTGAGAGGCTGGGTCTCTCCAGGTTGCCTGGAGTCCTAATTCTATTCTTTTCTTTTTAAAAACACTTATTTGGCTGTGTCCCGGTGTTAGTTGCAGCACATGGGATCTTTAGTTGCTGCGTGTGAACTCTCAGTTTCGACATGTGGAATCTAGTTTTCTGACCAGGGATTGAACCTGGGCCCCCTGCATTGGGAGCATGGAGTCTTAGCCACTGGACCACCAGGGAAGTCCCATAATTATTTTATGAAGCAAAACTCATGCACTTCCTTGTGGTTGAAGACAAATCATGGATTATTGTGAGTGAGGCCTCTGGATATAGGGTGTGTGACCAAACACAGACCTCCCTGTTAACCTCATTTAGGATGGATTCAGCTGCCCGGCCAAAGGGAGCATTTTCTGTATTGGGAATACCAGTGTGTACAGCCCAGAGAGGAGATTACAGCTGTATGTGTGGGGTGGGGTGCAGCATGTGGAGAAACTTGTTGCAAACACCGCCCTCCTATATCTGTCCACCGGAGTGTCACGCTCTCCTTAGTTGATTCTTGTAGTCATCAAGCACTGGGCATGCATGCTAAGTCACTTCAGTTCAGTCATATCCAGCTCTTTGTGACTAAACTGACCATAGCCCTCCATGAGGACAGGCTCCTCTGTCCTGGGATTTTCCAGGCAAGAAGACTGGAGTGGGTTCCATGCACTCCTGGGGATCTTCGCATCCCAACGATCAAACCTGCATCTCTTACATCTCACGAATTGGCTGGCAGGTTCTTTACCGCTCGAGTCACCTGGGAAGCCCCATCAAGCACACAGGAAGACACTCAAATAATTATAACTGATTTAAAATTTGATTCCGTTTTCTGTGTCTGCAGTAAGCAATTATGTGATCTTTGATGATGGTTTAGTTTCAGTTTTGAAATCTAAAAAGGTAGCTTCCAAATGAAAATGATTCATTTTGAAAATTGGATTATTTCCTCATCACGGTGCATCAGATGGGGTGTGGTCATGTTACCACCACTCCTCTTGGTCGTTAGGACCCTGTCCCTTCCCCTCCTCCCACTTCAACTCCCCTACCCCCTTTCTCCCCCATTTCTGTTATTTAGTAACACTTAGCCTCTGCCATGGAGAAGGCAATGGCTACTCCAGTACTCTTGCCTGGAAAATCCCATAGACGGAGGAGCCTGGTAGGCTGCAGTCCATGAGGTTGCCAAGAGTCGGACACGACTGAGCGACTTCACTTTCACTTTTCACTTTCATGCATTGGAGAAGGAAATGGCAACCCACTCCAGTATTCTTGCCTGGAGAATCCCAGGGATGGGGGAGCCTGGTGGGCTGCCGTCTATGGGGTCGCTAAGAGTCGGACACGACTGAGCAACTTCACTTTCACTTCTCACTTTCCTACATTGGAGAAGGAAATGGCAACCCACTCCAGTGTTCTTGCCTGGAGAATCCCAGGGATGGGGGAGCCTGGTGGGCTGCCGTCTGTGGGATCGCACAGAGTCGGACACGACTGAAGAGACTTAGCAGCAGCAGCAGCCTCTGCCAAGAACTTCCTGTGGGTGATCTCACTTGCCATTCACAAGACCCTCCCACTTTGCTCTCCTTCAGTATTGTATTGGTTGTTCGGGTTTTTGCCTCTCTCTGTGTAAACTTTAGAGTCAGTTTTTCAGTATCCACAAAATAATGTGCTGAGGTTTTGATGTGGATTGCATTGAATCTGTCAGATTGGGCAAACTGACATCTTGATAAAATTGAGTCTTCCTATCCACGAGCAAGAATATTTGTGTGTTTATTTAGTTCTCCTTTGATTTCTTCATAATTCCTACTTGCTCAGGGGAGCCTTCAAGTGATCAGATGAGGGCCCACCACATTAAGGAGGGCAATCTGCTTTACTCAGAAAGTAGCAAAAGTGAAAGTTAAGTCGCTCAGTCGTGTCCAACTCCTTTGCGATCCCATGGACTGTAGCCCACCGGGCTCCTCTGTCCATGGGATTCTCCAGGCAAGAATACTGTAGTAGGTTGCCATTCCCTTCTCCAGGGGATCTTCCTGACCCAGGGATTGAACCCAGGTATCCTGCATTGCAGGTGGATTCTTCACCATCCGAGCCACCAGGGAATCCATTTGACTCAAAAATCCACCAATTTAAATGTAAATCTTCTCCAAAGATATCCTCTTGGAGACAGGATAGTGTTGGACCAAATATCTGGGTACCATGGTCCAGCCAGGTGGACACATAAAATTAACCATTACACACAGCAATGTGACAGCTGTTGAAAGTTAGACTGAATCATGTGCTCAGATACATATGAGGGGCAGGTGAATTTAAGTTTTTTACAAGCTTATTTCTTTTTAAAATGTACTCTCAATGGGGAGCCCTGAGAAAAATTTAGAAACTGTTTAGCTAAGAAAGTATAGAAAGAAACAAGTGGTGTGAGGGAGAGAAAGAGAATATGAGAGTAAAACCTAATAAACAAAGTGTCTTATTCCATTGAACTTAGAGGCCTGGACCCTTGTGGATATATCAGTTCAGTCTTGACACTTTCTCTGCAGTGATAGCCAATAAAAGAGCTGCAGGAAATTTTTCCGAGTAGAGAGAAAAAAAATCCCTGTCTCTTTGGAAGGGTGTTCTTTAAAAGCAAGAAAACGTTTAAAGCGAGAGCAGAAATGTCTATAAATGGGATATGACAGCTAGAGAAGAAGAAAATGTACAATATTGAGTGAAATTCCATATTTTATTGGATAAAAATCTCTAGTGAACAATGATAAGGTTTTAAATTTCTTCTAATAGTTTTAGAGGCTGTTTATCTTCTAGGCTCTTAAAGATATGATGCAGAGTAATATGAGTTATACCTTGAGAATGTTATAAATAGGTCTTATCTTTATGGCTTTTGTTGTGTAAATTATGGCTGTTTCTAGGGCTCAGAGGTCCTAGGGCACTTCAGAGAAAGCAGCTGGTCCCTTGGGGATTAAGCTATGAATATACAGTATCTTGAGTTTCTTTAATCTCTGGGTGATGCCCTTGTCTAAAATGAATGGTGTCAGTGTTGCCTAATGGCATAGTAGCATGTACTCACCCAAAAGGAGAACTCGAGAAATATTAAATTTCTGTACTCTCTCATAAGGTGTTTAATGCCCACTCAATTAAATGAATGACCTCTGGCTTTCTGGGCTTCCCTGGTGGCTCAGATAGTAAAGAATCTGCTTACTATGCAGGAGACCTGGGTTTGAGCCCTGGGTTGGGAAGATCCCCTGGAGAAGGGAATGGCAACCCACTCTAGTGTTCTTGCTTAGAGAATTCCACGGACAGAGGAGCTTGGTGGCCTACAGTCTATGGAGTTGAAAAGAGTTGGACACGACTGAGCAACTAACACTTAGCCGCTTTCTGGGTGATGTGTGCTGAAACTAAAATCTTATTTGATAATTTACATCATGTGTAAGCAATTATAAGCCAGGCAAACACAAGAAGAAGCAAAATGCAGTGTCAGTTCTTTTGTGAATGTCGGACATGACTTAATGACTGAACAGCAACAACGATAATGTGTACTGCGGTGCTAAATCATATTTTTTATTGAAAGGTCTGTGTAACATCCATGGTAGCAGGGGTTCCTTATCTGAATTCAGCGAGTTCTTTTGCATCCCAAGATTAGTTAAAAAACAGACACAATTTGGACTTACCTGGTAGTCCAGTGATTAAGACTCTGTGCTTCCAACATAGGGGAGGCGTGGTGTTTGATCCCTGGTCAGGGAACTAAGATCTGATATGCTGTGCTGCTGCTAAGTCGCTTCAGTCGTGTCCGACTCTGTGCAACCCCATGGACGGCAGCCCACCACGCTCCTCTGTCCATGGGATTTTCCAGGCAACAGTACTGGAGTGGGTTGCCATTGCCTTCTCCGATATGCTGTGCAGTGTGGCTCAAAGAAAAAGAAAGAAGACTCAGTTTATAAAACTGTTAATCGGTCAGTCCTTCTCTCCGGTGACATTTTATTAAACACCTGCTATGCGGTTGTTTGGAGAAGGAAATGGCAACCCACTCCAGTGTTCTTGCCTGGAGAATCCTATGGACGGAGAAGCCTGGTAGGCTGCAGTCCATGGGGTCTCACAGAGTCGGACACGACTGAAGTGACTTAGCGGCAGCAGCAGCAGCATGCAGTTACTACAGGGGATACAGGGATAATGCAGAGATGTGATGGTTCCCAGGTTCGTGGAGGCATCAGATGGGGACTGTCATTGGACAAACGAGTATGAATATGTAATTATAAGTTATACTAGGTCTAGGAAGGGAGAGGATGGGGGATCCCAGGAGAGGACAGTTGTGTATCGTGGAAGGTAGGGAAGATGGGGGAGGATGCGAGATGAAGAGGGGTCGTTTGGGGACAGACGGGGAAAGTGTTTCTATGAAGAAGGAGGAGGAGGCGCAGAGCCATAACGCAGCCCTTTGGAAGAGAAAGGGGAAGAGAAGAGCAGCGCAGAGAGACAAGGGGAGCAGGGCGGGGTGGCCCCAGGGGTGTGGGAGGTTGGGAGTGGCGTGGGGAGCATCTCCATCTCAAAGCCGCGTGCAGTGTGCAGCCACCTCAGAAGACAGCTCAGTTTGGCAGTTTCTCTAGTGGAACCTCCACTCCCCTACCACCCAGAAGTTACCCTCTTGGGTGTTTTATTTGTAATTATTCAAGTATATTTATTGCAGTGGAAAGAGTTCTAAAAGTTTGAATACAAACTTTTCCTCCATTCTGTATATTTTTAAGTTCTAAGGAATATGTGTGTGTGTGACTTTTATGACACTCTTTACAAGCTGTATCTTCATCTAAGCTGTTTTTAGACAGAAATACTGTTATCTATACGTTTGAACCCTAGTAGTATGTAATGTGGTCCACGCACATAGAAGGAGCTTATTAACCCTGTTGAATCATTTTATGATCTGTTCTTTTGATTGTAGGAACAATTTAATTTGGACCCTCTGTGAAATATTAATACAGATTTCTTTCCTTTAAAAACGAATACAATTTTGTAAAGTTTAAAAAATAAAAAAATTAAAAAATAAATAAATAAAATAAAAAATAAAGGTATAAAAAAATAAAATAGCTCTCTAAAATGAAAAAAAAAAATATCCAAGAGCAAGACCTCTATGGTCTTTTATTTTTAATAGTACATGTAGGTGCTTCCATTTATAATTCAGGATTCTCCACTGCCTCATTTCTTTAATAAAATAAGCTTTGTGCTCAAGGGGCTTCCCAGATGGCACTAGTGGTAATTAACCTGCCTGCTAATGCGGTAGACATGGATTCGATCCCAGAATTGGGAAGATTGCCTTGAAAAGGAAATGGCATTTCTAAATCAGCCCTTCCTATGGGCTGAATGTGTTGCCCCCCAAATGCATTTTTTAAAAACACGTATCATTCTTTTTTGCAGTTTTTTTTTTTGGCCACATCCCATGGCATGTGGTATCTTAGTTCCCTGACCAGGTGTCAAACCCACATACCCCTGCATTGGAAGAGAAGGCTTAACCACTGGACCATCAGGGAAGTCCCCAAAATTCATTTGTTGAATCCTCATGTCCCATGTGATATTGCATTAGCAGGTGGGACCATGCCAAAGCATGTTGAAAGTTTCAATCTGGAGTTTGTGGGACTCAGTAATAAATATCAGAGAAGGTGATGGCACCCCACTCCAGTACTCTCACCTGGAAAATCCCATGGACGGAGGAGCCTGGTAGGCTGTAGCTCATGGGGGCATGAAGAGTCGGAGATGACTGAGCGACTTCCCTTTCACTTTTCACTTTCATGCATTGGAGAAGGAAATGGCAACCCACTCCAGTGTTCTTGCCTGGAGAATCCCAGGGACAGGGGAGCCTGGTGGGCTGCCGTCCATGGGGTCGCACAGAGTCGGACACGACTGAAGTGACTTAGCAGCAGCAGTAATAAATATTGGATAAGAATGTGTAATAATTTAATATACATTTGTAACAGAACTAGAGAGGCTGTTAATTGCATAAATGTGCCAGATACGGTTATATTTTACCAGCAGGTGTATCTCCTTTAATCCTTATAGCATCACACAGGCAACATGTTGTAGCATCAGAGGAAAGAATACAAGAGAAATTGGATGGATTGAAGTCATGTAGCCAGTGATGGCAGAGCCCCGCTCAGAGCCCAGGTCTTCCCTACACCATGAACTTTGCCACCACTCATATGGCTTGGTTTCCTTTGGTAATAACTCTGTTCCTTTAGGTTTCAGCTAAATAGTTGCATCTTGCTTTGAAAGAACCTAGTGTGGAGTGGAAGTTGCTCAGCCATGTCCAACTCTGCAACCCCGTGGACTGTAGCCTGCCAGGCTTCTCTGTCCATGGGATTCTCCAGGCAAGAATACTGGAGTGGGTTGCCATGCTGTCCTGCAGGGGATCTTCCTGACCCAGGGATCAAATCTGGGTCTCCTGCATTGCAGGCAGATTCTTGACCACCTGAGCTACCCCGGAAGCCCATCTTTTTAGAAAGGTGTCTTAAATGCAGTGCTTTTTGCGCTCTTTGGGGCCCTGTCACATTTGCACTAAGAACAGCAGCCTCTACCTTGACTTCTCTGCCATTGGCTTCCTTTGTTTCCCTTCAAGCCTTTATGCTGCTTTCAGATTGATTTTATGCAGAGGTTTCCTGGTTTAAAAACTTTTTTATTGGCATGTAGTTGATGCTGAAGCTGAAGCTCCAATACTTTGGTTACCTGATAAGAACTGACTCAATGGAAAAGACCCTGATGTTGGGGAAGATTGAAGGCAGAAGGAGAAAGGGGCAGCAGAGTATGAGATGGTTGGATGGTGTCACCGACTCAGTGGACATGAATTTGAGAAACTCTGGGAGATTGCGAAGGGTAGGGAAGAAGCCTGGCATGCTTCAGTCCATGAGGTCATAAAGAGTTGGACATGACTTAGTCACTAAACAACAAAATAGTTGATTTACAATGGCGTGTTAGTTTCAGATGTACAGCAAAGTTACTCAGTTATATGTATACACATATCCATTCTTTTTCAGATTCTTTTCTAATATATGTTATTACAGAATATTGAGTAGAGTTCCCTGTGCTATATAGTAGGTCCTTGTTGGTTTATATATATTGATAGTAGTGTGTATATGTTTCATCTCAAAGTCTTAATTTATACCCCCTGCCACGTTTCCCCTTCGGTAACTCAATTTTGGAAATTGGTGAGCGTCTTCCCGTTTTGTAAATAAGTTAATTTATATAATTTTTTAAATTTAGATTTCACATAGACATTTCCTGTTCATTAAACATGGGTGCTGGCTTTTTGGGCTGTCTGCAGCTTCGTTCCTGCCACTTAGCATTATGTTCTGTGCTCTAGCCAGACCGTGTGCTGCTGAGGGACGTTCTTTCTCCATCTCCTCCCTCCCTTCATTGCTCTCATTAGCAGATGCCATTCCTCTCAGCCTGAAAATCCCTCCTTTCTCCTCTCTGCGTGAGTAATATGTTTTTGTAATTCAGAGCCTGGCTTTATTTTCCACCTGGAAAACTTTCTCCGATTCTTCCATTCCCTCTTTCTTCTTGGAGCCTCCTAGATTCTGTGCTTTGAAATATCTCCTTGGTTGTTTACAGAAGTCTCTAAACAGACATCAGACTGCAGGGTCTCATGTTCTCTGACCTTTCTGATGCCCAGCGAAACCTAGGCACGTGTTCGATGAGACCATTACCCACTGCCGGCAGGTCCCTTGTTGCCATTTTAGTTCTTCCTTTAAGTACGGCATCTAAAATGAAGAAACGTCATGAAAGAACTCATATATACGCAGAGGTGCTGGGGTGCTCCATTGCTTTGTTGAAGTGTGTGTGTTTTTTCTCCTTTGTCTCACCAGCTATCAAAGAGAAGTATACAGACTGGACAGAATTTCTCATTCGGGATTTGACTGGTTCCCGGACGGCCCCTGCCAGCCTTCTAGAAGGTGTATGTATTGTTATCCAGCTATTCTCTGTCATCTGAAGCTGCACAGTTAACACGAGCTCACAGCTAAGAGCACCTTTGCATATATCCTTCTATGGGTGCATGAGTCCACACGGACATCAGTGTGCAAAGTAACATCGTGTCTTTGCCCGAATCACTTAGAGGACTGATTCTAATGGGACCCAAGTGTCTCCACGTGTGGTCCAGTCCATAAGTGGAAAATTTGCTTTTATGAATAACATGGTAGGATGGTTACCTACTATCCTGTACCTTTAACAGTCCATCTTATGTTTGTGAATGCGTATAAAATCCTGTAGAATAACTATTTTGTTGAAGTGACAACTAAGCATTCATATGCTGGGGTGTAGCCTCAAAGTGTGTTGATAAATGATTAGCTGTTTTATTTATGCATCGCCCCAATTTTTAAACACACGTGTTAAATCATATTTGAATTAGTCCCTCTTGTAAAACAAGAGGAGAAATGACTAACCATATTTAAATGTGGTTAAGTTCGTTTTAAGGTACTGAAGAAAAAATGGGTTACTTGAAAATAATTTTATTCTGATATATTTTAATATTTATGTACCAGAACAGTATATAAGAGGACTTCACTGTCATAAATCATTATTGAGTTACCAAATCTGTTTTTGAAGAATGCCCCTGAGAAGGGGAAAACACAATGAATGACCAAGAATATGACACAGAGTTTGACAGTCTCATTATTCTCTTAACATTAACCATAAATTTCCTGCCTTTCATAAATGATACTGAAATTTTGGAACACCACAGACTCATACAGGGTTGTCTTTGTTTTGTGATGATTTTGCCTAATGTAGTTTTGTATCTTGGTGGCTACTAATTGAATTGTTTGGTTGACAAATCAAAGTAATGGTTGCTCACCCTTTCAAAAGGACAGATTGTCTTACTTTGTTAATTTTTTAAGCATATTTGCCTACAGGGCTGGCTGAACAAACACCCTTTTCATATGCAAACATGTGCTAAGAAGGTTGCTTAGAAGGGGCAGACATTATATACATTCTCCAAACCAACGGTGGGGTGAAGTGTACAAGTTACCAGTAGTCTAATTCAGCTGATTATTAGTGTGTATTAGGCATTCATCAAGAATGTCCTCCACACGTATTAACACTTTATGGTATGAGAGGGTGTTGATTATGAGAGCAGGGCCATCGTAAGACAGACGTCTGCTGAGTCAAGGTAGAAATTGATGGCCCCATATCAGATGGATCCATCGCTTGGAAAAGTAGACGTTTTGTTCCCACTTGTTTTCCAATTTGAGGCAAATTTGGTGGAATGCTTCTTCAAAGCACCCTCACAAATGGAGTTGTGTCTGGGAAGGGTGATTTGTTTGGTGAGAACTTAGCACACACTGTTATTTTGTATTTGCTTGTGGTTTTGTTGCTGGATACTGAGTTGGGAAAGATGGATGTGGGGTGGGAGGGGAGGGTGGGGGGTGGGAGGGGAGGGTGGGGGTGGAGGGGAAACACCAGACTGTTTGCCAATAGCTTGGATGATGGTGTGGAAAAAAAAAAATATCTTCTGCTGTCATCTGTTTCCATGAGAACCTGAAAATAAAGTTTAAAATAAGGAGTTTTGCTTCTGTTTAAACAGCCTCTGCGAGGGAAAGGCCCTATAGACCTCATTACAGTTGATTCCTTAATAGAGCTGCAGGACTCTCAGAACCCTTTTCAGTACTGGATAGTTAGTGTGCTTGAGAATGCTGGAGGAAGATTACGCCTTCGCTATGTGGGATTGGAGGACACTGAATCCTATGACCAGTGGTTGTTTTACTTGGATTACAGACTTCGACCAGTTGGTTGGTGTCAAGAGAATAAATACAGAATGGACCCACCTTCAGGTAAGGGGCGGGAGCTTCAGCCGTTCTCAAATGTTGTCGGAAGAGATGTGATTATTTTCCTGGGTGTCTCTCTGGAACATGTGTTAGCTCTGTGGTGTCTTTCCCATTTGTACTCGTGCGCAGGAAGTGTTTTAACTTGAAACACTCTCTGTTGTGAATGGAACCCAAGACCTCAATGAATAGTGTTCTGAAATGAGAAAGCAGAGCAGGAGGCTGTGGAAAAGCTGATCTGGTTCCTTTGGAATCACTGGTTTGGAAATAAAAGACCCAGTGCATGGGGACTTGACAATATTCTCTGCTTTTCTTTAGGAATTTGATAGTCTTGCAAGTAGGTTCTGAAATATTTGCCCTTCTACCCACGGCCATCCATCCATCTGTCCATTCATTCATCCATCCATCTACCCACTCACCCGCTCATCCATCCATCCATTCATTCCCCCATCCAACCTTCTATCCATAGATTCATCTACCCACCCATTCATCCATCTGTAGATTCAAGTAAAATGCAGATTCAAATAAAATGCTTATTGTTACATTATCTGTCCTGACCTGGAAATAGCAAAAAAGAAAACCATCATGCTTTTTTCCGCTGGTGCATCATAGATTTTCAAATAGCTTCAAGTACCTTGACGAATGCCTTTCCACAGATTTAATTGGGTAGAAGACGACATCATGCTTCCTGACATACCCAACTGGGCAGAAACCTCAGAGTTTACAAAAATAACCATTCTTGAATGTTTTCTACCTGCCAGGTGATTTTACATCTGTTAGGTTGTTTATTTTGATTCCAAAAAAGTGCTACATGTTTCGGGTGAATATTTCCTCTTATGGCAGAGAAAATTTGAGACTGAGTTTAAGCTACCTGTCTAAGATTGCACAGTTTTTTTGGAGGAATGTGCTGGAATTCAGATTCCCAGGTCCCCTTCTTCTTCCACACAATTTCCCCTGCTGCCTCCTACTGGGCTTATCAACCTTTTTTGATAGATAGCTGTAGAACAAAAATGTTGGATTCTCATGGAATTAAAGATGCCAAGGAAGGAATACATCTTCCCAAATTTGCTGATTTTCATTCTGGTCAATTTCACAGGTTTACTGGAAGCCAAGAGTTGGCTCTTTCCTTCATTAAAATTGCCAGAGCCTTTCCCCTCCCATCTTAGTTGCCAGAGTTCGTCTTGAGGAGTGAAGCAGAGGAGTCATATTTCCCTTTTCCATCAGTCAAGAGCTTTAATTGAAAAGTGTCTTGGTTCTCCATGTCATGTGTTTACATTTGTGTTGGATTTGACAGGCGTATAAACCTGTAACGTGGTATTTTATTAGTATTGTTCTTGTCAATGTTATGAGAAGCAGGCAAGAAATCCACTTATACCCTGAGTAGTCTGGGGATATGATTACAAATGAAAGGCCTGTCGGTTTTGTGAGGAGAGGCCTTAGCTCCCAAGGTTTGCCTTGGGATTCATGACCTAACAGGAGAAATTTATTTCATGTAGAAAGTTGGGTGTGTAAATCTTAGTTCAGTATCTAATTGCTGTAAAATTTTAAGAGCAATATATAATTGCCAGTATAAATTTATAGCAAAGCAAAGGATGACTAATAGCTCTTAAACTCTGTGTAACGCCCCTCTCCTCTGCTCATACTCAATGGCCAGAATGGAAAGTGTCCCTCTAGAAACTAGGGAAATACTTGAATAAAGGAAGAGACCTCTCTCTCTAAGATAATTTGATGTTTTTATAAGACAAGAATAGACTGTATTTACTCATAGTAATTTTCTGACCATGAATTGTTCATTTCACTGAAGAGTTAAAGCCTTTGGGAAAGGTATTCCTCATCAAGAACTTATATTTTCAACATGTAAATTGTCAACAGGAAAGGCTGTGGATGGAAAGAAGAAATTAAAAGGTGAAAGGTCACCCCAAGTATGATTTTGAGTTCTTCAGATGCAATAGTTAGAAGATGAACTCTGACTTCTACCTGAGTCAGCAGACCAACACCTGGGAATAGAATCTAGTCCTTTGGGTTTCTATAAATTAGTTTCAGGACCCGATGTGACTTGTTAAACTACGATGGCAGTGCTCTTTCCTTGACCAAAGTCTAGGTGGGAGTCAGCTTTCAGGCTGGCACAGAAAGCACTAGACTGTCTTATTCCCAAACACACTTAAGTAAATGAAAGTGTTCATTACTGACAGGTGGTAAGAAGTTGAGATGGAAGGGTGGGCAAGGAGGGCAGATAAGGGGCACTTTGGGTAGAGCGTCATCCCTTGGTATCCACAGGGGATTGGTTCCAGGATCCCCACAGATGCCAGAATCCAGTGATGCTCAAGTCCCTGGTATAAAATAACGCAGTACAGTTGACCTTCTGCATTTGCAGGTTTGATGTTCTGCGTCCGCCATCTTCCCATCCACAGGTTCTGTATTCTCAGGCTTCTCTATCCGCAGTCTCTGCCATCCTCGGGGGTCCTTCTGCCAAGGGTGGAATATTCAGGAACGGCAGGCCTGGAGGGCTGCCTGGACTTTGAGAGTGAGGCTGCGCCAGGTCACCCTATCCTCTTTGCTGAGCTGACAACTCCTTTCTTTTCCTGATACTTTCTGTTTCTTAAAGGACACAGTATTTCTCAACTCTTCAGTACAGGTAGAGGTATAGAAGTAGGTGGTAGATAGTACCTGTTGCGGAGAAGGCGATGGCACCCCACTCCAGTACTCTTGCCTGGAAAATCCCATGGATGGAGGAGTCTGGTAGGCTGCAGTCCATGGGGTCGCGAAGAGTTGGACACTACTGAGCAACTTGCCTTTCACTTTTCACTTTCATGCATTGGAGAAGGAAATGGCAACCCACTCCAGTGTTCTTGCCTGGAGAATCCCAGGGACGGGGGAGCCTGGTGGGCTGCCGTCTAGGGGTCACGCAGAGTCGGACACGCAGTAGTAGTACTTGGCAAGTAGGTCTTGAAACACTGGAGAAGGTGCTGGCTGTTATGCTGTCTGCCAGCGAGAAGCCTGCATCCCATTTCTGGATGGAATCCAAGAACACGGGATGGTGGATGGGCGATTAGAGAGAGGGTGTGGCCACCCCACTCCACCCGCCATCAGGGGTGCAGGTGCTGAGGGGTAGGAGAGTCCAGCTTTAGCAAAGACCAGATGAGGGAACGGAAGATGGTGAAATGCCAGTGATCACGGGAGGGCAGTGGCTTCCTGCGTCCTTGGTGATTCAGGTGTTATCAGAGCGGGACGGGGAATCCAGAGGTGCCCTTTCTTCAGTGCTGAATGGAAGGCAGAGCATGATTTGACAGATCTGGAGCTCTTTTTCCAGCCCCGCATCCCTGATGCCTCCCCTCATATGCTCATTTTCTGGCATGCGGCCTCCTCTGGGGTCCCCAACTTTTCTGTGTGTGTCTCCTCTTTTGGAAGACTGCTTTCTCATGCCCTCACTTCATCCAGAACTTGGATGCTGAACTCAAAGTGCATGGCGCAGTCTCTGCTGTGCCCCCTGACACCCTGTCTAGCACATAGTAGGTGCTCAGTAACTATGTGTCAAGTGAGTTGACTGAATACAAATTCAAACGTGTCTAGAAGACAGAAGGAAGGAATTAGCCAAGTCCACCTTCCAGGAACCAAATCACTGATGGGAGTTTGGAAGCCAATTTGGAGGGGAGAGCCTGGTGGAGATACCCCTAGACTGTGCTGTTCACTTTGCCCTGAAGTGTTAGTGGAGCTTCTGAGCAAGTAGAGATGCGATCTCTTTAACTCCTGGGACAGCTCCAGGATATGAGGTCTGTGGTGTTCAGGATGGGAATTTCTTCCTTTAAAAAGGTCTCCATGTGACTAGAGTTTGAGAACCTGACAGAGGGGAAGGAACCTGGGCTTGGAGTCAGGGTCTAAGTGGGCCTCTCCTTCCACTTTGTCACTGGCCGCAGAGCGTCTGGGTGAGTTCCTCTACTTGGAACCTCAGTTTTCACATCTGTAAAATGGGAGTCTCCCCATGTTTGCTTTGCTGCTGTTACTCAGGTGATTGGTGTTTTCTAAATATTCAATCTGTGATTAGAGTATTAAGGTTGTATTTGATTTTCTAAGAAATTTAAGTAGGCTCTTGAGGTCCAGGGGTCATTGAGAGGCCCCACCTGCTTTTAATTTTTAAATTTATTTCAATTGGAATATAATTACTTTACAATATTGTGATGGTTTATGCCATACATCAACGTGCATAGGCCACAGGTATGCATGTATACGGAAGAAGGCAATGGCACCCCACTCCAGTACTGTTGCCCGGAAAATCCCATGGTTGGAGGAGCCTGGTAGGCTGCAGTCCATGGGGTCACACAGAGTCAGACACGACTGAAGTGACTTAGCAGCAGCAGCAGCATACATGTATACCCCCATCCTGAACCCCCCTCTCACCTCCCTCCCCCCACATCACCTGCTTTTGTGTTTTTGGAGGTTTAGAAAGCAGATAGAATCTGACATGTTTTTGCAGAAACTAAAGAGATGAAACTTCTGAGGTTTAAGAAAAATCCTTAGATCCTTATCTCTATATTCTTTTGTATATCTTTTCCCTTCAAAATCTTTATGTCACCCATCCCCCCAACCCCTCCTTCTTTTTATTTTAGATAGTGCCTGGAGCTAGACGTTTCTCAATCTAATTCAGATGCTTCCTACATGAACTGTTTCTTATTCCAAAAACAATCATTATTTTTTATCTTAGCTTGGGCTGCCTTAACAAAATACCATTGACTGAGGGGTTTGAACCTTGGAAAACACAAATCCCCAGTTCTGGAGGATGGGAGTTCAGGGTTAGAGCATCAGCAGTGTTGAGTGCTGGTGAGGATTTCTTCGTGATTTGTAGATGGCTGCCTTCTTGCTGGGTCCTCACCTGGCTGCCTCTTCTTCTTTTTTAATCTTCTGGCTGTGCTGCATGACATGTGGGATCTTATTTCTCCACCAAGGATCAAACCCACATCCCCTGCACTGGAAGCATGAAGCGTTAACCACTGGACCGCCAGAGAAGTCCCCTGTCCTCTTCTCTGTGTGTGCATGGAGATGTATATATATGTGTATCTCTATCTGTATGTTGACAGAGAGCGAGCATGTACTTGAAAGAGAGCTCTTTGGTGTCTCCTTTTGCCAGGGCACTAATCCCATCACGGGGGCCCTACCCTCCTGACCCCATCTAAACCTAATTACTTCCCAAAGCTCCATGACATCAAGGGGTTAGGGCTTCAACATACAAATTTTGGGAGGACACAAGCATTCAATCCACAGTACTTCCCAGCGTCTATGAAGAAGCACAGTCGAGCCTTTCCTCACTGGTCCGAGGCTGGTGGAGAAGGAGGGAGTGGGGGGATGTGGGGTGCATAAATAAAGAGGACTGCCCCTCCAAGCCTGTGCTTACCTCAGCCTGTGAGATGAGTATTTCACTCGTCCCTTTTCCTCCTGCGCTTTCCATGAGATGGATGGCCAGTCTGCAGAGGTGGACACCTCGTTTTCACTTAGGTTTCTAGTTCAAGATGAGTCAGGACGGGTTTTAATTGCCTCTTAACTTCTTACCAACAGAAATGGACATGATACACTCTTTAATTACCAGCAACACGATCACTTTAAAAACATGTTTTATGTTCTTTTAATGGTGCTGTTTATTGTCCATAAACTTACTGGCATAACCAAGTACCTCTCGCTCTAATGAACACACATACAGACTATTGTTCTCTGCTTGTTGAAACTAGGAGGTGTTTAGCTTCTGCAGGTGGCCGAGGGTCCTGACAAAACTGCAGCTAATTTTTCACCTTTTAAGACAGTGTGCCCTGCCGTGGGATTAAATTCTGTATTAGAATTTAATATCCTCAGCATGAAGGCAAAGCATCTTGAGATTGTAGGACAGAGATGAAAGTCTGGCAAGATCTCCTAGGTATCTTTCTTCATTCCAGCTGCTGTAACAGATGGGAAAGAGGGGCTTATAAACAAGAGACATTGATTTCTCCCGGCTCTGGAGGTTGGATGTCCAAGATCTGGGCACCAATAGATTCAGTGTCTGATGAGGACCTACTTCCTGGTTTGTAGACGTGTCTTCTCACTGTGTTCTCACCTGGAGGAAAGGGTAGGGATCTTTCTGGGGTCTCTCTTATAAAAGGACACTGATTCCATCCTGGGAGGTCCACTCTCATGATCTCGTCACCTCCCAGTGGCCCCTGTTCCTAAGGCCATCACCTTGAGTATTTCAACATGAATTTTAGGGGGACCTATATTCAGATCAAAGTACTAGGCTTTATGACACTTCTCTCTGGTTTGCTTGAACAGATACGGCATCAGGTGGACGCAGCCCCCTGGGGTGACATGACTGGTCCAGTCCTGTTCTGCCAGCTGTCAGGAGGGCTGTGAGCATTTCTCTGAGCCCCAGAGAAATCGCTGCCCATCTCCTTGCTCAGATATGAGTTTGGATCTGACCATGTTGGGTTTTCGTTGCTCTGGTCCTGAATAATTTTTTTTTTTTTAATTTTTTGGTTAATTAAAGGTTTCTCTTTACCTTTCTTTGGTTAAATATGGTTTCTCTTACCTTTCTCTTTAGAGGTAAAGATTACATTAATTTATGTAATAATTTGTCAGACCATAATCCCACTCGTTCAATTTCAGCATATCATTTGGTGATACTCAGCAGCCCTTTTATCTTAGTATTTAAAAAAAAATTTTTTTTGTTGGAATCTAGTTACTCAGCCTTGGGTAATTTTTAACCACTCTTTTTTTACCCTCCTCTCTGTCTCAGGGGCTCCTCCTGCCTCAAGAGTCCTCAGTTACAGACCTTGGGAGTTCAGGGAGCGGTACTTTCTCTTCTTTTTTCTCTCCCTGTATGTCTGCAGACCTTCCTTTAACCTTGTCTTTAGAAGTCACTCTCGTTTTGTATGATTTGGTTCTCCTTTTATTACAACATCGAGCTCCCCATCGACCTGCTTCCAGAACCCTAGAAAAGTGGGTTTATTTTACTTAGGAAGTCCAGGATCTTGTTTGTTGTTCCCTCCTGCCCCCGCCTGTTGGGGCTTCCCTGGTGCCTCAGTGGTAAAGAATTCGCCTGCAATGTGGGAGACGTGGGTTCGATCCCTGGGTTGGGAAGATCCCCTGGAGGAGGGCATGGCGACCCACTCCGGTATTCTTGGCTGGAGAATCCCCATGGACAGAGGAGCCTGGTGGGCTACAGTCCACGGGGTCACAAAGGGATGGACAGGACTGAGCGACTGAGCACGTTTGGCACATCTGACCCCTCTGCAGCTGCTGCGCTTGGTGTCCTCTGGGCTGTGCTTCAGAAACCTGAACTGCCTTCCTCTTTCCTGAGGTTCTGATGCAGTGCCCTGAGCACCAGTGCATCCCAGGGAATCCCCCTCACCCTCCCGGGACACTTCATAAGGCTCCGTGAATTGGTCCCTCTTCCTTTTTTGTGGGACCTTGTGATAAGTAATTTCTCCCTCTGGCCCCCCGCCTTCTCACCTGTGGAGGCTGGAGGGACCATTCTCTGCAAAGGTGTTTATTGGGAGAGTGGCTAACTATATTCCCCTGAATGTGTCTACCAAAAAGAATCTCATTCTATTTTTGCTCTGATACTGAAATACCAAATTGGGGGAAAGAATTCTGCAGAGGTGTAAGAGCATAAATAAGAGGCTAGGAAGGATTATAGACAGTTTACATAAATAGAGTCTGTCCTGTCATTAAGTATCCTTTATGGGACTTGACATAGCTGACAAGACTGACGGTAGGCAGGGCATTGATAACCTGGCCCCTCTGGTAGCACCGCATGCCCACCATAATTGTGATAGTCTGCAAAGACCGAATAAACTGCTAAAACACAGGCGATTCAAGCTCAAGGTGAGTTCAGACGCTATGAGCATCAAAATATATGGCTGCCTGCTAAAAAGCAGACATGCAAGAAATTAAAAATACAGCCCCAAAGGCTTAATGTTGCCTTTTAACTGTGCTCAAATTGATATTCATATCCTAGCTATCTGTCTGAAGTAGCCTGAGTTGATATAGCGAAGGTATAAACATATCTCCTTCAAGTGAGTGCTTCCGCAAATCCTGTTTTGATAAGGTCTTAAATCTGTTGAGATCAGATCATAAAATTCCCCTGCAGTTTCAGCAACTGGTAAAAACAGAGCTCACCAATTTTGTTCTTCTAATTTTGTATTCAGACAGTGTAACCTCCCTTCGTAAATCCCTTCTCCCCACCGTGGGCAGAAACATGGGCACCATGTGATGTGTTAGCAACATTTCAAGTACAGATATTAAACTTGGTTGGTAAATTTTAATCTACCTTTTCATAATTTCCTGGCTTATGTGGACTATTTTTAGCATATGAGAGCTTAGAGATTTAGTGAGTAATAGGCTGTACTAACCGAAAACGCCAGACAAGAGTCTTTTCTTATTTAGAAACTTACCAGATAATAAGTTCTTCATCATTGGATATGACTTCCCCGGTGATGTGTGGAATTTGGGGCTGAGAATGGATGAAGGTGTGATGAACGTGACGTATTCCATCAAATTACATACAGAATGCATGCAGGTAGTCCCTGAAGAAGAGCCCTGTTAAGTCGATTCTTTATTTCGGATCGCAGAATCCCAAGTTGCTATTTAACTCAAGGAAATCTCTTTAGCAGGTGGCTTTTTATGGCGGGCAGGGTGTGAATGCTTACGGCCGCTGAGCCTGCCAAGTTATTATGAAACCCTGAGAAGATAAAATTGAGCAAAGAACCACCCGGTAGAACGTTTCAGCCCTTAAACTCTTATGTGATTTGCTGTTGATACAGAAATCTATCCTTTGAAGACGGACTCAGAGTGGAAACGTGCTCTGGAGAAATCTCTTATTGATGCTGCTAAGTTTCCTCTTCCAATGGAAGTGTTTAAGGTAAGATGTTGATTCCTTGCAATTTATCTACTCTTTTCAAGAATAAACCCTGTTTTAAGGAGTTGCCTGCCTCCCAGTACTTCCGCTATTTAAAAAGCTACCTTCTTGACTGGTGTTCATTTTAACTGTTTAAAACGCTGTCTGTTCCATTTCGCTCGGTTTTGTAATCTTCCCAAATACCCACGTTCCAAGATAATGCCTAGAACCTTTTTATTAAATAATTAATAAGTATATTATGAGATAATCCGAATCTGACTAAATTTTTTTTTTCAAGATTTACAGGTTTTTTTTTTCTGTCATATAAGATTATAGAAATCTCATTTTCACCTTCTTACTCCTTACCAAAGAAACCAAAGAAAATAGAGCAATCTAATTTTGTTATTTGTTTGATAAAAAAATGTTGTTTCCCATGATGGCTCAGACAACTCCTGGCTCTGGGTAACCAGATCCCTGACTTTGGTGTTAACCATGTCCTTGCCTGTCCGTGTCCTGTTACTACCTACCTATGTTTTCCTTAACGTTACACGACTTACTCTTGACCATGTACATGAGGAGCAAGACCAGCCCTGATTGTTGGAGGAGACGGCATTTTCTTGTTCTCTGGAGTGGAGATAGCCGGACATGGCCTGGGTGCTAAACAGTCCTCACCTTCCACTGAGTTTTCAGGGAAGTTAGGTAGGCACAGTCCTGAGCTAACCTTGGGGAGCTAGTTGGATCATCAGCCAGACTGCATCCTGAACTGCAGGTGCTGGACATCCCTTAGTGACACAGATTGCAGTCCGCGGCTTACAGTCTCTGCTTGTCCACCTCCGGTTCTCAGAACACACCCAGCACCGCATTTCTGTGCAATGACTCGAACCTTCCCATCTGCTCTGGGCAGCGGGGCCTCAAGTTGGCCCTGGGACCTTCTGCAGAGCGTGGTCAGGACGAGTCAGGTGTCATTAACAATCTGGAGCTGGCTTACTCTGCCGTTTTGTCCTCAGGTTACGAAGATGATAAAATACAGCCCAGGCTCTCGTACTGGCAGCCTGCCCTGCCCTCATCCTGAGGGACTGAAAGAGTTGTGATTCTGTCTCTGTACGTCTCTGATAGATTGGGTCTAGAATTCTAGGTCGGCTGTCCCTTTTGTCGAGAATCCGGAGTTACTCATTCTTCCTTTCCTCCTCTGGCACCGTATATTCTCTTTTTCTCCACTCTTCTGAAATTTCACGACGGTTGACCTTTATAGGTGTCTGTGTCCATCCAGAGTGCAGGGTACGTTGGGTGACCGCCACTCACGCCTTTTAATTTTGGAGGTGTTTCTTCTCAAGTCCTGTCTTCGGTCTCTCTTATTTTCTTCACCTGTGACTATGTGGATGTGGGGCTCTCAGCCTGGCACTGTAACTTTTTTCCCTTCATTTCAGTTTTTCGTCTTCGGCTCCGTCTGCTCTGCTGTCAGATGTTTTCTCCACTCACGTGTGCTGTTGTGTTTCCACGAGCACTTGTTTGGCATTTTTTTCTGTGACTGCTCCTGTTTATGGCCTCCTGTTCTTTCAGCCTGGAATCATGAGTGTTTCTTGTTGGAATTATTGACTTTGTCAAGTTTTTTTTTCTCCCGGAATAGTTTGCTTTCTCCACGTTGCTTCTGGTTTCTGCCATTCTCGCTCGAGGCTGTCCTTGGGTGTCTGAGAACCCTTCACCGTGCCCTGGAGTAAGAGGGAGATGTGCATGCTGAGGGCGGGCTGGGCCGTGTAGCAGGACCTCCTTTGTACGGGAGCCTCTTCTTTGTATGATGATTTTTTCTCTTTAGCTGATTTCCGAGGAGGAGAATTTCAACTTCCCACCAGGGGTTCAGGTCCAGCTGCCTGCGTTCTAGAAGCTGAGTAGCAGAAAGAGGGCTCGGGGTTTCCACCTTGAGTTTGTATGTACCTGCACCCACAGACTAGGGGCCACCTGCTTCATCCTCTTCACAGGAGACTTGGGGACCCCTGGTCTGTAGAGTTGGGGAGGGAAGGATGCCTGGGGTCTGACTGCCTCTCAGAAATCCCCCCACGCTTCTTGCTTTATCACCTTCCATTCACCCGCAGTTTGAGACATACCTGCTGTTACTGGTTTCTGAGCCTTCTGAAGGTTCTGCCCTGTTCATAGGACTGGGTCTCAGCTCTCCTGCAGGAGGCTTATTTGGCTCTGTTGAGCAAGTTTAGTTATTCCTTGTTCATGTGTGTTTTAGCTTCTCTTGTTTTTTTTTTTTTTTCTTTTGGCTGCACCGAGCAGCATGTGGGATCTTCGTTCCCCGATCAGGGATTGAACCCACTTCCCCTGCAATGGAGTCTTAGCCACATTCTGTCTTACTGGCCTGCCAGGGAGGTCCTTAGCTTCGGTTCTTTAGTTGCTGATTGAGTGGCTTTGTGTCTTTAAAAGACTTTACTATAATTTTGGTTAGCATCTAGGAAGAGGTGAAATTAATGTGGGTTTTTAATCTGCCATCTTTATCCGGGACTTCCCTTTTTTTAAAGTCTTGTAGCTTGGACTGTAGGGTAAAGTTCTCATGTCATTCATTCAGTGAAACATAACTCCTGGCCTATACTTTAAGTGGGAAAAGAATTTTAAATTCTTTTCCCACTTAAAGTATTACAGAATATTGAGCAGAGTTCCCTGTGCTGTACAGTCGCTGCTTTAAAGAGTAGATACTGAATATTTTCTGTTTTTCACAGGGCCTAAGGGTGTATGGAGTGGCAAGTCATATTCAGTAAATATTTCTCAAATATGGAATGAATTCTTGAACAGACAAATTCATTTTACTCGTTGATTTGAAATATTTTGAGTTAGTAATATATGAATAGTCACAGAGTCATTGGATATGCAGATTTATTGTTTAGAATTATGAACACCAAGACTCAAAATATATAAACATTAATAATTCTTATATATTTTTAGGAGATTCCCAGGTGGTGCTAGTGGTAAAGAACCTGCCTGTCAATGTAGGAGATGTGAAAGACATGGGTTCTAACCCTGGGTCGGGAAGATCCCCTGGAGGAGGGTGTGGCAACCCACTCCTGTATTCTTGCCTGGGAAATCCCATGACTAGAGGAGCCTGGCGGGCTGCAGTCCTTGGGGTTGTAAAGAGTCAGACATGACTGAAGCAACACAGCACACATGTATATTTTTAACTAATAATTAACTTGTTAGCTGTTTATTAAGTAGCTACTCTGCATAGTGCTCTTGACCCAGTTCCAAGGTTTCATAACTGTTTATATTTTTCTCAAAAACACCAGTTACCTCCTTCTCTCACTTTAATGTTTTCTATTAGAAACCATGTTATTTTCATGGAGTACCTGAGAATTGTCCTCATCCTCAGTATTTTGTTTATAATTAACAGTTGCTTTTTAAAAATTATTCTATTTTGGAGTATAGTTGAATAACCATGATGTATTAGTCTCAGGTGTACAGCAAAATGATTCAGTTACACATATACATGTGTCTATTCTTTTTAAAATTCTTTTCCCACTTAAAGTATTACAGAATATTGAGCAGAGTTCCCTGTGCTGTACAGTCGCTGCTTTAAAGAGTAGATACTGAATGTTTTCTGTTTTTCACAGGGCCTAAGGGTGTATGGAGTGGGCACTTAATAAATAAAAATTGGCTGAATTGAAAATTCTGTGTTCTTAAGCTTATGAAACCCTTTCATAAATGTTACCTTTTATTTCAGTTTGGTGGAAAAGAAAGGGGAAATTTTCTGAACCAGACTTTGTATGCAGTGAATGTTTGTACGGTTAATTTTGAAATCCTGAGAACGACCACCGTGTTAGTTTCCAAAGACCGTTGTAATAACGTGCCACAAGCTGTGTAGCTGAAAACAACGGACATGCACTTTGTCACGGTCGTGGAGACTGCAGTGAATACCCAGGTGTCGGCAGTGTGCCCCCCAGAAGGCTTTGAGGGAGAAGGGTCCCTGGAGTCTGTCCTCACTTCTGGGGGCTGCCCACGGTCCTTGCTGTTGCTTGGATGTGACTGCAGCCGAAGCCCAGTCTCTGCCTCCTTCTGCATGTGGCCTTCTCCCTGCGTGTCTGTCCAGATTTCCCCTGTGGGGTCACTGACCGTTCAGTGTGGGCCCATGCTGATGCCTCGTGACCTCCGCTTCACTTGAGAGCAGCAGCAGGGACCCTTTTTCTGAACCAGGTCAGATTCGCAGGTTCTTGGTGGATGTGCCTTTTTTTTTTTAAAGAGATGCGGTTCCACCCAGGACAACCATATTTCATGTATGTACAGTAATCTCAGAAACCACAGAGTAGTATTTTCTACTGAGTAATTCCACATGCATGGAGGTAAATTATTCAGATATGTTACATGGGGGCATGGGATGAGATTCAAACTCTCTTAGCAGTTGAATTAAAACAAGAGACAATTTATTGCCCTTGATTTGAGAGAGGACATTAAATGATTTTCGGATGCCATATTTTACTGAGAATTCTAACTTCCCTATTTGAAAAGTGCAGATAAATTTCAAAACGTATCTTCAGAAGAAACATAAATAGTTAATGAAATGAGTGCTAAAAATGGGGAAGGGATTAAAAAATATTTTTTGTTATTGGAAAATAGTGAACTTTTGTTCTTGAAAACCAGTCTCATCATTTAGAGACCCAATAGATTTGATAAAGACTAATCCCAAAAACAATACTAATTTATTTGAGAGAAAATATTACATATATATTCCTGTGCTACAAATCAGCAAGGCCTCTCACTGGCTTTTTTTTTTTTTTTTTAAACATTTTATGTTACCTTTGTAAGCCATCATATATTTACGATACATCCCACTGTCAGATAAAGTGAAATGCCCCAGTTTCAATGAAAACTTTTTACTTTTGTCTTCACAAGGGACTACCAGGGTAGGTTTCTCTTAAGAGTTTTTTTGTCATGAAAAATGAAGGACAGGGCTAAATCAGTTTTTGGCCAGTGATTTCTTACCTGCTTCAGTTCTAATTCAGGAAGTATGTATTAAAATATAAAGAGTGGATTTGAGGGAATTTAGTTAAGTTTTAAAAATAGGACCGAGGGAGACTAGACCGTAAGAATCTAATGATAATCAATGTAGTGTTTCATATATGAGACACTCATAAGCCTTTTATAATTACTGCTGCTTTTCATTTTCTGCAGTTCTTATAAATAAATCGTAATCTGCCATGGTGACCCCTCTTGTTTGCAAATGTTAAATTACAGAGGTTTCACGGACAACTCCCATGTACATCAAAAAGACCTGCAAATGAGAAACAGCAGTTCCCAATTTGCCAGGTGATTGAAATACAGGCCTTTTTTCCTTAGAGGAATACAGATGCTCAGCCCAGGAACAGCAGGGACTTTCAGAGCACCTCATTCGTGACCACACCTTGTAATTGCAAGGGAAGAACGTTCTTTGAAATGTCACTAAGGTCCATTCTTCATTTTTACCTCTTAAAGAAGCGAAATTGTTTGAATACTTTTTTCCATTCGTTAACAGCAACAAAAAAAGCTTAAATCCTCAATGTGAAATGCGGAAGAAGCTATTTAGAGACATGCGGGAGAGTCAAGGGAGCTCTAAGTGAAGAACTGAGGTGGGGGCCGGAAACCCCAGCATGCTTCCCAGGTCAGAGGCCTTGGATCTGCCCCCTACCCCCTCCTCGGTTTGGTAGTTCACCAGGACTCAAGGTTGCTGTAATCACGGCTGTAGTTTATTACAGTGAGGGATCCAGCAGGCAAGGGGCTTCCCTGGTGGCCTGGTGATAAAGAATCTGCCTGCCAACCCTGGAGACGTGGGTTCCGTCCCTGATCCACGAAGATCACACATGCCAGGAGTAACTAAGCCCGTGTACCACGACTATTGAGCCTGTGCTCTAGAGCCCAGGAGCTGCAACTGCTGAAGCCAGTGAACCCTATCTAGAGCCTGTGCTCTGCAGCAAGAGAAACCACTGCCATGAGAAGCCCATGCACCTCAGCTAGAGAGCAGCCCCGAGCTCCCACAGCTAGAGAGCCCACGTAACAACAAAGACCCAGCACAGCCAAAAACAAGTAAAATTAGGGAAGAAAAAAAAGCTTCCTTAAAAAGAATAAAAGACAGCTGGCAAAATCAGCAAAGACAATGAATGCAGTGAATGCTGGAAACCCCCCCACACACGCTTCTTTACCTAGAGTCCTCTTCCAGAGAAAGTGCACAGGATGGTCTTAATTCCTCCCGCAGCACGTTGGCCCAACATGTCCTGGGGGTGCTCGGGAGAGACTCAGGGTGTCGGGGCAGTCGTGGGGGGCAGGCAGTTGTAGGTGCCCTTTGCCCAGCAGGCACCCATCTTCCGGCCGCCTGGAGGGAAACTAGGGGTGTTGCTATACACTGTATGGTTGGTACAAACTGTGGGTGCAGTGGGCCACTCTTATATTTAGGGAAGACTTCACGTCCTTGTTGGGTCCTGTTAACCTGCCTCCTGACCCTGGAGGCAGGCCTTTCTCAGGCCTGCTTCCTGTGCCTGTTCTTGTCTGCACGCCTCCATTCCGCTCGTCTAGGAGCCTCTTGGCTCTGCTGGAAGAATCCAGAATCCTGAGTCCACTCACCCTTCACTGTGTCCGCCACCAGCACCCTAGTCCAAGCCACCATCCCCCCTGGACTCTTGCATCCGTCTCAGAATTTGTTTCTGGGCTTGTTCACTCATGGCCCCTCTGCAGTCTGTTCTGAGAGCAGCCAGACGGATTGTTTTGAAACAGGATTCAGATCATGTCACTCCTCGGCTGTGTGGTTCCTGATCAGACTCACGTGTGATGCTGGGATCCCCATGTGCTCTCTGAGCACCTCTGCTGCTCACAGGCCTCATCAACTCTGCTCTGCCACCAGCCTCTGCCATCTGTCCAGGGCACAGAGATGCCCGTTCACAGGCCTTTGCGGTGATTCTCTACTTGGAGCATGATTTCCCCTTCTCACCCCCCTCACTGTCTTCAAGTCTCTGCTTAAAGTCAGAAAAAGCATCCTCACGCCATCTCCCCAGCCTTGCAGCCTGCTTGGCTTTTATCCCCTGATGCCGTGTGCATCAGGTTGCTTTCTCTGGGTCTGCTCCATTTCTTCTTTCTGGAATGTACGCTCCATGAGAGCAGATTGCTTCTATTTTCATGAGCTGGCACCTTGAACACTTCAGCCATAGGAAGCACTCAGTATGTCTTCTTGAGTAGGCTAGTGAAGACATAAGTACAAATCTCTACTTGGATAAAAGTTCCCATCCATCGTGGCTGCCTTGACCAGCTTCCCATCAATACATGTGGCCGTGGTGGAGGTTAAAGGGGTTCAAGGTCGTGAGAGCTGAGGCTTTGACTTTGTCAGGACTCACAGCAGGTAAAAGGTGTGCCTGGTGGAGTGCTTGGATAAGACTCCCAGTCTCCTGGTGACCCCCTCACAGCTCAGCCTCTGTCGTCTCTGACTTGGGTAGCGGTTGAACGGATCCAAAGTTATGTATCTGTAACTGACAACGTGTTATAGATGTTAAGTGCCCTTGACATCTGTAAATAAGGGGCTTCTACTAAGGACAAAGTGGTAAGTTAAGCCTAGTTTGGTTTCATCTTAGGTGATGCCTGTCTCACTTTTCATTCCTCCGTGTTTTCCCATAAGTTCATGTTTGATAAACAGAGAAGGGACCACTGAGAAAAGGCTAATTGAGAAAAAAAGATACTCTGTGTGGCCATTGTGATTTTTTTTTTTCCCCACAGACACATAAAGACAGACATTCCGTGCACGTATTTCTTCACCGCTCAGAGTGTACAGGCTGTGCTCGTAACACATGGAACAATCCACATCTGGTATTTCTTTAGCTCTTTCCAACTTTGAATTATGTACCTGTTGGTGTGTTTGTCAACTTAACCCTTAGTTAAGACGAGAAACCCTCGTCTGTTTTCTCATCTGAGACCAAGGTCACAGGCCAGAGAGAGAAGGTCAAGAGTAGCCAAGAGAGCTTTTCCTTTCTCATTCTGTCTGGTGTGGCCGAAGGGGTAAGAGACAGTGTGAACTGCTGTTACCACAGGTTGTCAGGTTACGGTTTCTATGGCGACCGACTTCTTCCCTTCTTGGGCAGCTAGATACAGCAACACCATAAGACTTGTAGCTGAATTTGGCCTTCAGGTGAGACCCTTGGATTCTTCCTGAATTTGCTCGAGGCCCCCTCTGTAGGGCCCGAACTTAATTTCTTGAGCATGACAGTCCCTGTTCCAGCCAGCAGCATGTCTGATACCAAATAATGAAGCAGTACTTTGGCCACCTGATGTGAAGAGCCAACTCGTTGGAAAAGACCCTGATGCTGGGAAAGATTGAGGGCAAAAAAAGAAGGGGGCGGCAGAGGATGAGATGGTTAGATAGCATCACTGACTCAATGGACATGAATTTGAGCAAAGTCTGAGAGACAGTGAAGGAAAGAGGAGCAGTTCATGGGTCACAAAGAGTCAGATGTGACTTAGCGACTGAACAAAATGTGTGACGCGTGGTGACTCTTTCTTTCTCGTCAACTAAAACCCAATGGTTCTTTGAAAGAGAGCCTGTCTTAGACAGCAGATCATGTTCTCACTGGCCTGGGGGCTGGAGCCCTGTGATCCTGCTGGTGTTGCTGACTTGACCTCAGAGTTTCTGCTCAGTGGTGGGCCCCGGGCTGCCCTAACATGGACTCCGGTCCTGCACACCCAGGCTTGGGAGCTCAGTCTCTGCAATTCCCCCACTTTCTTGCTCTTGCTCATCTCTTTAAAGACTCAGGCAGGACAGCCTCTCTGGGATGGTGAATCACATCAGTTTATGTAATGCTCGTCCTTTGCCACTTAGAGAAACCAGAGGAGGGGCTTGTGTGTGTTATTCTTCACATGTTCTGGGTTCTTGAACTGTAGCCCTTACCTCACAGAACTCAGAAAGCACAGTGGGGACAACCTGTTTTTACGTGTGTTGGAAAAAATCTTGTGAGACCTGCTAAAGAGGGCAGCTTGGTCCAACAGGAAAGGTAATGGTGAAAATCTCAAAGCCCAGTTGTGTCGAGAGTTCAGAACAAACATCACATAAACACATATATAACGAGTCAAAAAAAAAAACGGTAAGGATGAAGGTATCTGCAGGGAGGGAATAGAGACACAGAGAGTGGACATGTGGACGCAGTTGGGGAAGGAGAGGGTGGGGCGAGTTGGGAGAGTGGCATTGACATATGTACACTGCCATGTGCAAGACAGCTCACTAGTGGGAAGCTGCTGTCTAGCACAGGGAACTCAGCTCGTCGTTCTGTGATGATCCAGCGGGTGGAACGGGAGGTTCAAGAGGGAGGGTTAGGGCTGACTCACTTCATTGTACAGCAGAAACCAACACAGCGTTTTAAAGAAACTATCAGTTCAGTTCAGTCACTCAGTCGTGTCCGACTCTTTGTGACCCCATGAACCGCAGCATGCCGGGCCTAGCTGTCCATCACCAACTCCCAGAGCCTACTCAAACTCATGTCCATCCAGTCGGTGATGCCATCCAACCATCTCATCGTCTGTCGTCCCCTTCTCCTGCTTGCAGTCTTTCCCAGCATTAGGGTCTTTTCACCTGAGTCAGCTCTTCGCATCAGGTGGCCAAAGTACGGGAGTTTCCGCTTCAGCATCAGTCCTTCCAATGAATATTGAGAACTGATTTCCTTTAGGATGGACTGGTTGGATCTCCTTGCAGTTCAAAGGACTCTCAAGAGTCTTCTCCAACACCACAGTTCGAAAGCATCAATTCTTTGGCACTCAGCTTCTTTATAGTCAACCCTCACATCCATGTGACTACTGGAAAACCATAGCCTTGACTAGATGGACCTTTGCGGGCAAAGTAAAGAAACTATAATTAAAAAAAAAATAGTGAAGTCTGGATTGTGGGCCCCTGTGCTGTTGCCTGTAGGCTGCTAGGTAGTGTCTTGATTTTAATTCTAAACACTTGAGAATTTAGAAACACAGTCCATCTTGGCTATCTTTGCTGTGATTTGCCTGCTCAGGGAACTAGGATCCCACTTGCCACACTTCGTTGTTGGTTAGTTGCTCAGTCGTCTCCAAGTCTCGTGGCCCCGTGGACTGTAGCCCGCCAGGCTCCTCTGTTCATGCAATTCTCCAGGCAAGAATATTGGAGTGGGTTGCTGTTCCCTGCAGGGGATCTTCTTTACTCAGGGATCCAACCCATATCTCCTGCATGACAGGCGGATTCTTTATTACTGAACCTCTATGGAAGCCCGTAATCACTGTTTACCTATGTGTTTGTTTTCCTGTTTTTGTTTTGTTTTGTTTTCTTACAGTGGTGCTGTAAGTAAGGTTGAATTTCTAGCCACTTACAGTGCTTTTGTGGTGTTCTAAGTATTTATCAGTGAAAGGCATTCTCCTTGCCCCTGTTGTTTTAAAACAACCAGGGTATCAGTTTGGGAACTTAACTTTGGAAATAGTCCTGCTACAATCACCTGTTACAAATCTTTGTGGTTGGGGTTGAAGTATGTAGTACTAGGTTTTCTCATGACTGCTTTTTGACTTGATTGAATGCAGGACTAGCTGATAAAAATTGGTATTTACAGCTGTAAGTAAAAAATGGAAATACTTATTAGTGTTCAGCTTATGGATTTTTTATTTTTTTAATAAAGACTTCGTTGGGTGAGTTTAATTAAGTGCAAATTGAAATATAATAATGCTATTGATTTAATTAATGCTGGCATCTTAATGTCCATTTTTAGATGAAACTAATGTAAAGAGGGTAATTATCTAATGACCATTGAGAACTAGGTCTTTGGTAAGACAAAAGAGGAACAGTATGATAAATTGCATTGGATTTTTTTTTTTTAGCATAACAGAACATGCTGATGTGAATGAAGGAATTAAGGCCTAGGGCATTGTGTATTGATAATATATATGTGTAAGGCTAATTAAAACCCTCCTTTGACTTTTCTGAAGCCTAGTCTTAGAAATTATGCAAATTAAATGAAGCCTTTGAAAAGATGCTTATGCAATGTTTGAGGTCCCTGAAGACCAAAAAAAAAAAAAACTGGCATGTTGCAACTGAAAAAATTATACTGGGAAATGTTCTTTTTTTAATTAATTAATTTAATTGGAGGCTAATTACTTTACAATATTGTAGTGGTTTTTGCCATACACTGACTTGAATCAGCCATGGATGTACATGTGCTCCCCATCCTGAACCCCCCTCCCTCCCCATCCCCTCCCACTGCACCGGCTTTGAGTGTCCTGTTTCATGCATCGATTTGGACTGGTGATGTATTTCACATATGGTAATATACATGTTTCAATGCTGTTCTCTGAAATAATCACACCCTCACCTTCTCCCACAGAGTCCAAAAGTCTATTGTTTACATCTGTGTTTCTTTTGCTGTCTTGCATACAGGGTTATTGTTACCGTCTTTCTAAATCCCATATATATGCATTAATATACTGTATTGGTGTTTTTCTTTCTGACTTACCTCACTCTGTATAGTAGGCTCCAGTTTCACCCACCTCATTAGAACTGATTCAAATGAGTTCTTTTTAATAGCTGAGTAATATTCCATGGTGTATGTGTACCACAACGTCCTTATCCATTTGTCTGCCAGTGGACATCTAGGTTGCTTCAATGTCCTAACTATTGTAAATCGTGCTGCAATGAACACTGGGGTGCACGTGTCTCTTTTAATTCTGGTTTCCTGGTGTGTATGCCCAGCGGTGGGATTTCTGGGTCATATAGCAGTGTTTTTGTGTATGATGTGCTAAAAGATTTTGATACTTATGTGCAAGGGGACTGAATTGCATATTGTTTTTTGTCCATTTTTTATATCCTCATGAGCAAAACTAGAACCAGAGGATTAAAGATTGAGGCTCAAATAGCCACCGCTGAAGGAAGTTCCTGGAGTATTTAATCATGGAACCGGGGCTGTAAAAGTTTGGTTTCTGGACAGAGAGTGAGGCACTGCTTTTCTTACATGAAAATCTTCACCGAGTACATTTTAATTGTGTCTTGTTAATTAGTTTAAACTCCCTCTCCCCCATGCTACAGTCTTCCTATTTTTGTATCATGTGGGGTGTATTTATCTAATGAAGCAGGGTTGGCAAGAAGCTTTGGCTGTTTGGAGAACCTGTGATACACGTGTGCTAAATTGTAAGCGCTGCCAGCTCCTCAAGTAAATGGAGAGCAATCAGTAGGTTAAGATCAAGGAGGCATTGGGGAGATGAGGTGACCCTAAAATGTTCTTTCCTTTTCCCTGTCTTCTGCCTCTCAGTTCGTACTGTTCACCTCCTTCTGTGGGCTAATACTCTGGCACTTGTCTGTGTTATAGAGAACCTCAGTATTCACCCTGAAGCTTTGCTGCTCCGCCAGTGACCAATATTCAGGCAGCTCTGTGCAGTGTGTGCTCAGTCGTGTCTGACTTTTTGTAGCCCATGAGGCTCCTCTGTCCAAGGGATTCCCCAGGCAAGAGTACTGGAGTGGGTTGCCAGTTCTTCCTCCAGGGGATCTTCCCGACACAGGGATTGAAGCCGCATCTCTTACGTCTCCTGCATTGGCAGGTGGATTCTTGATCACTGCACCACCTGGGAAGCCCGCTCTGGGCAGCAGTGTTTCTTAAATGGTGATATTTGATTCTTTCAGGTCATGCTTTTTTCCCCAGGCATAAGGGTCCCTTTAAAGATAAAGATGCCCTTTAAAGGCATCTCGGGGACCAGCATGTACCTGGGGGTGCTCTGAGGTTGTCTGATGTCCTCTGCCTCACAGGCGAATTAAAGGAAGACGTTGGGCAGAATGCCAAATATATTGCATTTTGTGCACACTTTTTTTCCAGGCTTCTTTATCATATCTCATTCACATCTCATTCATTTTCTAACTAAATTCCAAGATTCTCAGTGTTGGGAACCACATGTTTTTTACTTCATTCTGTACCCAGGTTAGCACTTAATACAGAGCACTGAAAATGCCACCAGCAGGTTGGGACTCCTGTGGACCTGGCAGCTGGGCACGTTTCCTGGATGAACTCCATTTATCAGATGAACCCATCTGGGTTAGCACTGATATCATTACGACAGATAGGATTCGATGACTGATAACTTGTAGAGCATTGTAAGCATTTGCTGTATGCATTTCTTCAATCTCCATGCCTTAAAGAACATGAAAGCAATTAGTAAAAAATACTGGTTCGTTGTTGATGAAGACCGATTGTATACAACCATTGGGAGGTAATTCTAGTGTCAGAATTTTATCTTGACAGTTTTTTCTTGAGCCATCAACAAGTGCTGTGAATTGACAGCAGTAATTGGAGGTTTGCAGAAAGTGGTCAGTATTAATAGCTATCACTTTTTAACCTGGCAATATCTGTCTTTGAAATAGCATCTTAGGAACATATAGGTTGTAAATAAGGGTTTTATTTATTGTTATTTTTTGGCTTGCTTAACTATTAGCAGTTGAAAAATGAAAAGAGCCATTTTGGTCTTTGCTTCTCAGTCTGTTCCATGGCTAATCACAGACGACTAGGTAATCTGATGGCTAGGTCATGTTCTTAGCATCAGACCATGTAGATTTGAATCCTGGCTTCCCAGGTGGCTCTAGAAGTAAAGAACCCGCCTGCCAGTGCAGGCGAAATAGGAGATGCAGGTTCGATCCCTGAGTCTGGAAGAGCCTCTGCAGAAGGAAATGGCATCCCACTCCAGTATTCATGCATGGAGAATCCCATGGACAGAGGAGCCTGGCGGACTATAGACCATGGCATTGCAGAGTTAGCAGGCACACATGCATTCTCTTGTCAGCTGTGTGTCCTTGTTTAGGTAACTTAACCTCTATATGTCTTAGTTTCCTGTCTGTAAAATGGATCCCACCCCATAGTCTGCTGTGAGGGGAAATAATAATACAAGGAAGGTGCTCAGAAGTATTTACAATATGTTCATTGCTGTTACTGTTTCTCCCTGCTTGAATATTTTAATCCAAACCAAGCTAGTGTCAGTGCAGAGTCTCTGACTCTTCGGTTCAGTTGTTGCTCAGTCGTGTCCGACTCTTTGCGACCCCATGGCCTGCAGCATGCCAGGCTTCCCTGTCCATCACCAACTCCTAGAGCTTGCTCAAACTCTTGTGCAGCCAGTCAATGATGCCATCCCACCATCTCATCCTCTGTCGTCCCCTTCTCCTCCTGCCCTCAGTCTTTCTCAGCATCAGGGTCTTTTCCAATGTGTCAGTTCTTCTCATCAGGTGGCCAAAGTATTGGGGTTTCGGCTTCAACATCAGTCCTGCCAATGAATATTCAGGACTGATTTCCTGAGAGAGTGAAAGCTCTGTGGGTTTAGGAAAAATAAAGCTGATGAGGTTTGCGTGGGTTATGGAAGTTGATGTGTATAATAATCTCTTTTACATTGTCATTCGACTGAAAATAAGATTCCCTGAAGAGCGATTGTTAAGGTAGGCTGGTAAGACAGCCCTTCAGTAAAATGAATGGTGTTTTACTTCTAATCAATATAAAACTACTTGAGGGCAAAAATAAAATGTGTAGGCATTAATGAAAATGGGAATGACATTGCCAGCCTGTCTTAAAAGAAAGGGGATTTTCCATAAGCAGTTTAACCGGACTCTGGTTCGTTTGAATAAACAGTATTGCGTGAATGTGACAGGCACATCTGTAAATGTCCTGAGGATTTACTACTTGCTCCTCATTTCAGGAACAGCGTCATTCTTGATCCAGTAATTGAGAGGTGTGAAGGATTCTTCCGAGCTTTGCAGAGGCCAGGATGTATCTTTCAACCCTCAGTGAATTTCCCATTATCTCTCAGCAGATCATCAGTTTTCTGAATCATTTCCAGGGTCAGCAACACTTCCCTCAGTCTCTCCTTAGAATCAAAAATGATTAGCTGGTGTCTGTAAATGAACGCGTGTTCTCTGACTATTAATAGCCCAAGTAAATGGGCTCGAACTAAATTTGTTTTCCAATGAGAATATCTTTGCCTTTTCTCATATATTCATATGTATGTACATTTATTTGCACACACACTGAGCTCAGAAGGTCTGTATATTGGCTTATTTGGAAATGCACTGGCATTGAATTTTTTTTATCATAAAAATCTCTGTATTTATTAGGAGTGCTGAATGACTACTTTTGCTTTTTGGATCAGACCTAAAAACCTCAATGCAGCATTTTAAGACCCAGCCTCTCTAACTGAATTTACTGTCCCACTTTCCCAGAATCATTTCATTGTCATCCGAAGTCTCATGATTTTTATATTCAAAATTAAGTTTCACGCTTTTAAATCCCTGGACTGCCAGTGTCTTGGTGGTTATGCTTTTTGATGCTACAAGTGAAAACAGTATTTGTTCTGAATTTTTCTTCTAAGCCTGCGTCTACCATCGTTGTTCTCTGTGTGTCTCTTCCTTCCGCCTTTTACAAGTGCAGTTTTCACTGTGTGTATTCTGTGCATCATCCGGTGGCCTGGTCTGTGGTGAAAGCGAAGTGAAAGTGCTAGTCGTTCAGTCACGTCTGACTCTTTCCGACCCCATGGACTGTAGATCGCCAGGCTCAGGCTCCTCTGTCCATGGAATTCTCCAGACAAGAAAACTGGAGTGGGTAGCCATTCCCTTCTCCAGGGGATCTTCCCTATGCAGGGACTGAATCCAGGTCTCCTGCATTGCAGGCAGATTCTTTACCACTGAGCCTCCAGGGAAGCTCACTGGGTGGTGCCCCAGTGGTTTTTAGTGGATGCTGATCAAATGAATGGATGATGGCAGAACACAGAATTGGAATGGATATCAAGAAATCATGTAGTTTTGATGTTTCTCTGACTGAATTCCTTTGCAGTGTTGGAAGAGGGTGTTCGCTATACCAGTGCATTCTCTTGGCAAAATTCCATTAGCCTTTGCCCTGCTTCATTCTGTACTCCAAGGCCAAATTTGCCTGTTACTCCAGGTATCTCTTGACTTCCTACTTTTGCATTCCAGTCCCCTATAATGAAAACAACATCTTTTTTGGGTGTTAGGTCATAGCAAACACCCTCTTCCAACAATGCAAGAGAAGACTCTACACATGGACATCACCAGATGGTCTATACTGAAATCAGATTGATTATATTCTTTGCAGCCAAAGATGGAGAAGCTCTACAAAGTCAGCAAAAACAAGACCGGGAGCTGACTGTGGCTCAGATCATGAGCTCCTTACTGCCAAATTCAGACTTAAATTGAACAAAGTAGGGAAAACCACTAGACCGTTCAGGTATGACCTAAATCAAATACCTTATGATTATACAGTAGAAGTGACAAACAGATTCAAGGGATTATATCAGATAAGAGTTCCTGAAGAACTATGGATGGAAGTTCATGACACTGTACAGGAGGCGGTGATCAAGACCATCCCCAAGAAAAAGAAATACAAAAAGGCAAAATGGTTGTCTGAGAAGGCCTTACTAATAGCTGTGGAAAGAAGAGAAGTAAAAAGCAAAGGACAAAAGGAAAGATATACCCACTGAATGCAGAGTTCCAAAGAATAGGAAGGCAAGATAAGAAAGCCTTTCTCACTGATCAGTGCAAAGAAACAGAGGAAACCAATAGAATGGGAAAGACTAGAGATCTCTTCAAGAAAATTGGAGATAACAAGGAAACATTTCATGCAAAGATGGGCACAATAAAGGGCAAAAATGGTATGGACGTAACAGAGGCAGAAGATATTAAGAAGTGGCAAGAATACTAAGAAGAAGTGGCAAGAATACATAGAAGAACTATACAGAAAAGAACTTCATGACCCAGATAATCACGATGGTGTGATCACTCACCTAGAGCCAGACATCCTGGCATACAAAGTCAAGTGGGCCTTAGGAAGCATCACTACAAACAAAGCTAGTGGAGGTGATGGAATTCCAGTTGAGAAATTTCAAATCCTAAAACATGATGCTGTGAAAATGCTGGAAAAGGTCAGTTTTCATTCCAGTCCCAAAGAAAGGCAATGCCAAAGAATGCTCAAACTACCGCACAATTGCACTCATCTCACACGCGAGCAAGTAATGTTCAAAATTCTCCAAGTCAGGCTTCAACATACCGTGAACTTCCAGATGTTCAAGCTGGATTTAGAAAAGGCAGAGGAACCTTAGATCAAATTGCCAACATCCACTGGATCATCAAAAAAGCAAGAGAGTTCCAGAAGAACATCTGTTTTATTGACTATGCCAAAGCCTTTGACTGTGTGGATCACAACAAACTGTGGAAAATTCTGAAAGAGATGGGAATACCAGACCACTTGACCTGCCTCCTGAGAAATCTGTAGGCAAGTCAAGAAGCAACAGTTAGAAATGGACATGGAATAATAGACTGATACCAAATACGGAAAGGAGTATGTCAAGGCTATATACTGTCACCCTGCTTATTTAACTTAAATGCAGAGTACGTCATGAGAAATGCTGGGATAGATGAAGCACAAGCTGGAGTCAAGACTGCTCGGAGAAATATCAGTAACCTCAGATATGCAGACGACACCACCTTTACGGCAGAAAGCAAAGAAGAACTAAAGAGTCTCTTGATGAAAGTGAAAGAGGAGAGTGAAAAAGTTGGCTTAAAGCTCAACATTCAAAAAACTAAGATCATGGCATCTGGTGCCATCACTTCATGGCAAATAGATGGGGAAACAGTGACAGACTTTATTTTCTTGGGTTCCAAAATCACTGCAGATGGTGACTGCAGCCATGAAATTAAAAGACGCTTACTCCTTGGAAGAAAAGTTATGACCAACCTAGACAGCATATTAAAAAGCAGAGACATTAGTTTGCCAACAAAGGTCCGTCTGGTCAAAGCTATGGTTTTTCCAGGAGTCAGGTATGGATGTGAGAGTTGGACTATAAAGAAAGCTGAGAGTCGAAGAATTGATGCTTTTGAACTGTGGTGTAGCCTCTGCTCGCTGTAACTAAAGAAAAGCCCACAAGCAACAAAGATCTAGCACAGCCAAAAATAAATAAGTAACTAAAATTTTAAAAAGTAATTTGAAATTTGTAAGATTTCATTAAAAAAAAAAAAAAAATGACCTAAAGAAAGTGAAAGTTAGATCTGAGCAGAAAAGGATATATTTTAAAATTTCCAAGTTCCTTTTTGAAATTTGGAGCTCATGTTTATTAATAAGGGATAGTCAATAGTTCATTTCAGTTCAGTCGCTCAGTTGTGTCTGACTCTTTGCAACTCCGTTGACTGCAGCACGCCAGGCCTCCCTGTCCATCACTAACTCCCGGAGTTAACTCAAACTCTTGTCCATTGAGTAGGTGATGCCATCCAACAATCTCATCCTCTGTTGTCCCCTTCTCCTCCCGCCTTTGGTCTTTCCCAGTATCAGGGTCTTTTCCAGTGAGTCAGTTCTTCCCATCAGGTGGCCAAAGTATTGGAGTTTCAGCTTCAGCATCAGTCCTTCCAATGAATATTCAGGACTGATTTTCTTTAGGATGGACTGGTTGGATCTCCTTGCAATCCAAGGGATTCTCAAGAGTCTTCTCCAACACCACAGTTCAAAAGCATCAATTTTTTGCCTCTCAGCTTTCTTTATAGTCCAACTCTCACATCCATACATGACTCCTGGAAAAACTATAGCTTTGACTAGAAGGACCTTTGTTGGCAAGGTAATGTCTCTGCTTTTTAATATGCTGTCTAGGTTGGTCTTAACTTCTTCCAAGGAGTAAGCGTCTTTTAATTTCATGGCTTTAATTTCAGTCACCATCTGCAGTGATTTTGGAGCCCAAGAAAATAAAGTTTCTTATTGTTTCCACTGTTTCCCCATCTGTTTGCCATGAAGTGAAGGTACTGGAAGCCATGATCTTAGTTTTCTAAATGTTGAGTTTTAAGTCAACTTTTTCACTCACCTCTTCAGTTTCATCAAGAGGCTCTTTAGTTCTTCTTTACTTTCTGCCATAAGGGTGGTGTCATCTGCCTATCTGAGGTTATTAATATATCTCCCAGCAGTCTTGACTCCAGCTTGTGCTTCATCCATCCCAGCGTTTCTCATGATGTACTCTGCATATAAGTTAAATAAGCAGGGTGACAATATACAGCCTCTCCATACTCCTTTCCCTATTTGGAACCAGTCTCTTGTTCCATGTCCAGTTCTAACTCCTGATTTCTCAGAAGGCAGCTTCGGTGATCTGGTATTGCCATCTCTTTCAGAATTTTCCACAGTTTATTGTGATCCAATCAATCAAAGTCTTTGGCATAGTCAATAAAGCAGAAATAAATGTTCTTGTACAACTCCCTTGCTTTTTCGATGATCCAGTGGATGTTGGCAATTTGATCTAAGGTTCCTCAGCCTTTATAAATCCAGCTTGAACATCTGGAAGTTCACGGTTCATGTATTGTTGAAGCCTGACTTGGAGAATTTTGAACATTACTTGCTCACGTGTGAGATGAGTGCAATTGTGCGGTAGTTTGAGCATTCTTTGGCATTGCCTTTCTTTGGGATTGGAATGAAAACTGACCTTTTCCAGTTCTGTGGCCACTGCTGAGTTTTCCAAATTGGCTGGCATATTGAGTGCAGCACTTTAACAGCATCATCTTTTAGGTTTTGAAATAGCTCAAGTGGAATTCCTTCACCTCCACTAGCTTTGTTCATAGTGATGCTTCCTAAAGCACAGTTGACTTCACATTCAAGGATGTCTGGCTCTAGGTGAGTGATCACACCATTGTGATTATCTGGGTCATGAAGATCTTTTTGTATAATTCTTTCCACCTCTTCTTAATCTCATCTGCATCTGTTAGGTTCAAACCATTTCTGTCCTTTATTGTGCCCATCTTTGCATGAAATGTTCCCTTGGTATCTCTCATTTTCTTGAAGAGATCTCTAGTCCTTCCCGTTCTATTGTTTTCTTCTGTTTCTCTGCACTGATTATAAGGAAGGCTTTCTTATCTCTCCTTGCTATTCTTGGAACTCGATTCAAATGGGTTGATCTTTCCTTTTCCTCTGTGCTTTTTGCTTCTCTTCACAGCTATTTGTAAGGCCTCCTGAGACAGCCATTTTTTGCTTTTTCAAATTTTTTTTTCTTGGGGATGGTTTCGATCCCTTTCTCCTGTACAGTGTCCTGAGCATCCGTCCATAGTTCTTCACGCACTCTATCAGATCTAATCCCTTGAATCTATTTCTCACTTCCACTGCATAATTGTAATAAATTTTATTTAGGTCATGCCTGAAAGGTCTAGTGGTTTTCTTTATTTTCTTCAATTTAAGTCTGAATTTGGCAGTAAGGAACTCATGATCTGAGCCACAGTCAGCTCCCGGTCTTGTTTTTGCTGACTTTGTAGAGCTTCTCCATCTTTGGCTGCAAAGAATATAATCAACCTGATTTTGATACTGACCATCTGGTGATGTCCATGTGTAGACTTCTCTCTTGTATTGTTGGAAGCGGGTGTTTGCTGTGACTGATAGACATGGATATTTGAGACCAGAATATAAATGACCTGCTTATGGTTGCAAATAATCCCTCAAAATATTCAGTTTCTTTCTTTTTTTTTTTTTGCAGTATTTTAAAGAAGAAAGCTCAAGAGTTTTCACATAGGTTGGAACAAAACCAGATAGGTTTGCACGAGTAAGAAATTTGTGTGCTTGCAACTGAATCCTAGTAGAAAAAATTGAAGTGTAGGAAATCTCAGTTGTGATTCACAAAGGAAAACTTGTTTCTCAACCTTTGTTCACTAAACTTTATTTTAAAATATTTTATTGTCATCAAGACAAGGTGTTGCTAACAGTATTTTAATTCTTTAAAAATGTTCATGTCATTAATATTTTATTTTCATCCCACATGTGACTACATATGGTTTTGCTGTGGTGATATTTCTTAAGTATGAACAGAGGGGAAGATGTTCAGAGGTTTACAGAGGCGCGCAGGGACTCTAGAAAGATGAGAGGGTGGTATGTACACAGAGTGATCCCCTTTTAACCTAGATGCACAGTTTAATTCAGGAGGCCCTGAAGTCATTAACAATAAGGATTTATTATAGAGTCCACAGCCTTGGAGAGAGAAGGTTGTCTGTGGACCACATTTCTGTCCAAGACTTAATGCTTTATTTCTAAGGAGCAGCAGGTCCCTCTAGACACCTATGAGTAAAACAGGGCAGCAGGTCATTGGGGTTGTTCCGATGCCAAGTAATGTCCGACTCTTTGCGATCTCATGGGCTGAAGCATGCCAGCCTTCCCTGTTCTCAATCTGTCCCAGAGTTTGCTTAAACTTGTGTCCACTGAGTCCGTAATGCTATCTAACTATCTCATCCTCTGCTACCCCCTTCTCCTCCTGTCCTCAGTCTTTCCCAGCATCAGGGTCTTTTCCAAAGAGTCAGGTCTTCATATCAAGTGGCCAAACTATTGGAGCAGGTAAGGGACAGTTATTAGTGTAGGGTTCCTGTGCATTAAAGGGTTTCCACCCCAGCATTGGGAGTTGTGATTGAGCAACCTTCTGGTGGGGCTTGGAGCCGAGACAGGGATGGATGTGAAATTGGCTGAAGACTTCAGGTCACTGGTCAAGGTCACACGGAGAGTCTGGGACAAATTAGACATTTGGGATTAAAATATACACACTACTGTATATAAACTAGATAGATAACAAGGACCTACTATATAGCACCAGGAACAATATTCAATTTCTTGTAATAATCTGTAATGGAAAAGAATCTGAAAAAGAATTCACATATATTTGTACGTGTAACTGAATCACTTTGCTGTACACCTGAGACTAACACAGCATTGTAAATCAACTATACTTCAATAAAGATTTTTAAAAATCCACTTTACATTGGCAGATCAAAGGAAGTCATAGATCCCCGGCTGCGTTTGTACTTCTCACACCCAACTGATGTATTTAGAAATAGCAGGATTTACTTGCAGCTCTTATTTCCTCAGGGACACGCCTCAAAGACATTTATTTATCCACTGCTGTTTATAAAGACCGTGAGTTACGAGGTGACCTCCATCTCGGCAAGATAAATCCTGGTGGCCTGAGTCCCACCAGCCTCATCTGTTGCTGGGTAGCTGAAGCAGTTACTGAAAATGTGTTTTCTTGAGAAGACAGGAAGCCTCTGCTCACACACACAAGGCTTTGGTGAATTGTCTATAAAACTGCCAGGCACCTATTAAATGGGGGATGTAGCTCATCTTTATAGAGCAGGAGGCAGGTTCTGATTGGGTGCTGGGCTGTTTCGGGATGTGTTGTCTCCACATGTCCAAGGACCAGTATCAGTACCCATCACTGTTACCCTGAATGCAGAGAAGACAAGCTGTATCCCCCCACCTGATCCTCCCCAAAGCCTGCGAAGTAACTCCAGTAGCAAGAGGCCACCTTTTCCGAGGCTGCCCCCGCTGTGTTTTAGATGACGGGTTGCTTCCATTACTGTGCTGCACGTCTGTCCATGATAGGAAAATCAAAGCCATGTGGTGTTTTGTTTTTTTTGCTTTTTTTTTTAATTGTGTAGTACAAATTTCAGCATGGCCACCAAGGCTTGTTTCTCTCTTGGAAAAACAATTAAGCCTGAAGAAAATAATTAAATACACAATGAAGTGAAGCAAAAGTCTCTCACTCACATCCGACTGTTTGCAACCGCATGGACTGTAGCCCTCCAGGCTCCTCTGTCCATGGAGTTCTCCAGGCAAGAATACTGGAGTGGGTTGCCACTCCCTTTTCCAGGGGATCTTCCCAACTCCGGGATCAAACGCAGGTCTCACACATTGCAGGCGGATTCTTTACCGTCTGAGCCACCAGGGAAGCCCTAAACACATGGTATCTTGCCATAATTAGAGGCTGGAGAGCGTTAATTATTTCAGTCTGTTGTAGGTCGCCCACTAAAACATTCAAAGGAAGCATCCGGACAGTTAGAGTTAATTTACAATACAAGGTCTTTTTAACAGTTTCAGTCTTTTCCTTGCAGGACCATGCAGATTTGAGAAGCCATTTCTTCACAGTTGGGATGAAGCTAGAGACCGTAAACATGAGTCACATTTGCCCTGCATCCGTGACCAAGGTGAGCATCCATCCCCTGCTCCTGACCTCCACCTCTGGAGTGGATCGCATAGTAAGTCTTTCTATTCCAAGCCAACCCGAGGGAATAGGCTCGATGCCAAGTAAACCCAGGAAAGAGGGCTTCCTCTGCAGCCCAGCCCTGTCTTAAGCTCCCGTCTTGGTCACTTACATCATGGAGCGAGTTTGATCAGGTGCCTCCTCTTGTAACGGGTGGGTGAACATCACTTGTCCTCTGATAGTGCAGAATGCAGACACTTGTGTCCTACAGTGACTTGGAGGAGATGCCGATGAGAAACTGAGTTTATAGCAGTGAACTCAGCCACTGAATATGTGCCACCTTCTCTTATTAACCACATGACACTGAGCCTACCACTTGTCTGTGCTCATGAAAACAACTGCTGATAAGTTTGCATACATAGTCTTTGTACTAATAATTGGGCTCCTCCTGCTACACTGATTATAGCCCATGTGATCTGTTTTGAAAATACTTGAAAATGGTGATAAGCAAAGTCCTATTTCTGGAGTGAGGGGGCAGAGAACACTTCACTTCCTTTCTCTCATCTGCTTTCACTGATTAAAGGAAAAGTCATACATCTACAATTCGCAGATTTAAAATGAAAGTACCATTTCATGTAAAGACATTTTTATTAATGAACTGATAGTCTTTTAAGATTATAACTTCCCTTCCCCATCAAAGAAGTCTCAGTGAACTCACCTATCGTAACATCTAAAGTATGTGTTTCTACTTTAAATACACACACACACGTGTACATACATACATACACACACACACACACACACACACACACACATACTATTTATTGGAGGAAGAAATGTCAACCCACTCCAGTGTTCTTGCCCAGGAAATTCCATGGACAGAGGAGCCTGGCGGGCTGCAGTCGATGATGTCACAAGTCAGACATGACTGAGGGACTGAGCTTATCCACTATTTATATCATTTTATAAATGGTGGAAGAATCCAGCACATTCAGATTCTAGCCAACATGCGTTTTAGTTCCATTAGTATGACTGAAATGATCACCTTAAACTTTTTCATGATGGGACCACTTTAAGAATATATACTGAAACGGCAGTTATTGCTGCGACCATTGGGGTGAAATACATTTACTTCATTTGAAAGCTGTGCCAGTCTTCCTTTGGAGCATTATTTGTTCATCTCAAGGAATTAACCCTGGGTGCTGTTGTCTTTTCTTTCAGGTTTTTAACAATCATTTTTTTCAAGTGACTATTGATGACCTCAGACCAGAGCCTAGTAAACTCTCGATGTTGTGCCATGCGGACTCTTTGGGGATTTTACCAGTACAGTGGTGCCTTAAAAACGGAGTCAATCTCACCCCTCCCAAAGGTTTGTGTTTTGTGAAAATTGACAGCGTTTGGGTGGTTCAGGAGGACTCGTATTGTCACCAACGTGATGCCTTTGTTGATGTGGAGTTGTTTATGCCATAAATGTTTCAGATGCAGTGGGATACAGTGTGTTTCTTGGTTAGCTTGACGTAGGGTCTGTTACAGCTCCTGGGGCTTCCCAGGCAGTGCTAGCGGTAAAGAACCCACCTCCCAACGCAGGACACAGAAGATGCAGGTTTGATACCCGGGTCGGGAAGATGCCCTGGAGGAGTACGTGGCAACCCACTCCAGAGTACTCTTTCTTGAAGAATCCCATGGACAGAGGAGCCTGGTGGGCTACAATCGATGGGGTCACACAGAGTTGGACACGGTTGAAGTGACTTAGCACCCACATGTGTACACACACACAGCTCCATCCCCTGGGGAGGTATGTGACCCTGGGCTCCTCTGTGAAACATTGCTACCCTTCTGTTATTGTATGATTGGCAGCTGTGTTTCTGCTGTGTGTTGAGAGGGTACAGAATTGCCAAGTGATTGGGATTAAAAACTTGAACGTGTCTGAGCTGTGGCTTTAAAAAGGCAGCAACCTACTAATGAAACATTTCTTTAAAACGGTATTTCCAATAAGTTGACTTTCCCCCAGAGCCCAGTTGCTCTCAGATTTTCAGCACTTTGTTTCCATAAGACATGACAGTAATTAAGTTGGGAACCAGGTTGCGTTCCAGTCCTCTTAAATTGAGATCCATAAACCATTGTATCGCTGAGTACCGTGCTGTGCTTTACAGATGTAATTTCCTGTCCTTGTAGTTCTCAGGTTTATCCAGGGAAGATGCAGAGAGATGAAAGGTGAGAAGATGGATAGGAAAAGAAAGGGAATGAAGGAAGAGAAAAAAACAAGAATAAAGAGCTAAAGTTCCGGGGAGATTTTGACAGATAATCTCAAATAAAACAGGACTTTTGTGCTCATCTCTTCAGATCTCCGGAGATTGGGTTATATGGACATCAGTTGTGTTTCACCGCACTCACTGTGGAATGACTATACTTTGCTGGGCTTTCATCCTAACTCATCCTCCAGTGTCAGCCCCACGGAAGAGATGCTTTTGAATTGTTTCCATCTCGGCCCTTGCTTCTTCTCATTAAACTTCTGCAGTAATGGAATTCAGCCTGATTATAATGTTTCTCCAAAACACTGCTTCCCCTGTTTCCAGTGCCAAATTCACTGAGTCCTCAAAATGAGGATTTCCCTACAAGGAGACTTAGTTCCAGGGAGTTTATGTAACCTGTCCAGGACCCGCGCTTAGTAACAGGACAGGCGGTCGGGCTCCTGACTCTTTGCTCAGTTATGGGTGGTGAAGATTAGGATCACGTGGCCTCTGTTTTTGTGTCCATTTGGGAGCCTGTGGATGACTCTACAAATCAGTGTGCCTCAGTTTTCAAGACTGGTAAGTGGGGGCACCCCTGGTACCCCACAGATACTCTATAGCAGGGATCCCTGACCGCGGGGATCTGATGCCTGATGATCTGAGGTGGAGCTGATGTAATAATAATAGAAATACAGTGCACAATAAATGTAATTCACTTGAGTCATCCAGAAACCATTCCCCTACCCCTGGTTCATGGAAAAATTGTCTTCCATGAAACCAGCCCCTGGTGCCAAAAAGGTTGGGAAACTCTGCTGTATAGAATCAAAGACGTGATACAAACCAGTGTTCTTATAATTCTTTACGTGACAGTACAAGTTCTATGCTGTTTGCGTGCATGCTAAGTTGCTTCATTCGTGTCTGACTTTGCTACCCTATGCACTGCAGCCCACCAGGTTCCTCTCTCCATGGGGATTTTCTAGGCAAGGATACTGGAGTGGGTTGCCATGTCTTCCTCCAGGGGATCTTCCTGACTCAGGGATCGAACCTGCATCTCTTATGTCTTCTGCATTGGCAGGCGGGTTCTTTACCACTAGTCCTACCTGGGAAGCCCAAGTTCTATGTTATGAACCATCTGCTGGTTCAGGCAAGAGAAGTCTTTTCCTTCTGTGAAATGTCAGCAGCTGGCCAGTTGTAGAGTTGGAAAGCCCTCTGGCCGTCTTTGTTTCTTCCCAACTTCTAATCAAAGTGTGTGTGTGCAGATGAGTCTCTTGTCATTGAAGAAAAATGTCACAGATACCTAAAATGTTGCTTGGTTCGACTTGACAAATTTTGAGTGTTCCCAGAAAAATAGGATCTATTTAAGAATTAAAAAAAAAAAATGAGTTGGGTATTTCCTCACATAGTTTAAAAAAATAGGAAAAACATTTATATCTGCATTTTGGATGTTTGATGGATGGTAGAGGTTTAACATTTACCAGGGTCTTGAGAATTTTTAAATATGTTTCCGAAAAGAGATTATTCACATAGCTTAGAGCTTGACTAGTAAAATGGATGTGCCTATTTTGATAATTTCATTTTATGATATTAAGAAAATTGTTTTATATTAATATGGTTGAACTCTTAAATGTGCAGTGAAATGATGGTACAAATTTTTTTATAATATTAAATATTTTTTATATCTTAAGCTTTTTATACCTACCCTTCAGCCATAATTATCACTTCTCTGTCACCTAAGTATTTGTGATATTTGGTAAAATGAAATTGTCTTCATGTAGTCTTCCAGACTGTTCCTTCCACTGTTGAAATTGAAGCATATCTTTTCTAGGAGGAATGTTGGTATTATGTATCATTTGTAAAATACTGAGTAATGGTGATTAGTATCTGACAATAAGAAAATCTCAGTGATAATCATTTTTTAAACCCTTAAAGCAAGAAGTGATCCATCAGTAATCTTTCAGTTCAGTTCTGTTGAGTTGGTCAGTCATGTCCGACTCTTTGCAACCCCATGAATCGCAGCACACCAGGCCTCCCTGTCATCATCACCTCCCGGAGTTCACCCAAACTCATACCCATCGAGTCGGTGATGCCATTCAGCCATCTCATCCTCTGTCGTCCCCTTCTCCTCCTGCCCCCAATCCTTCCCAGCATCACGGTCTTTTCCAGTGAGTCAACTCTTCACATGAGGTGGCCAAAGTATTGGAGTTTCAGCTTTAGCATCAGTCCTTCCGATGAATACCCAGGACTGATTTCCTTTAGGATGGACTGGTTGGATTTCCTTGCTATCCAAGGGACTCTCAAGAGTCTTCTCCAACACCACAGTTCAAAAGCATCGATTCCTTGGCACTCAGCTTTCTTCACAGTCCAACTCTCACATCCATACATGACCACTGGAAAAACCATAGCCTTGACTAGACGGACTTTTGTTGGCAAAGTAATGTCTCTGCTTTTGAATATGCTATCTAGGTTGGTCATAACTTTTCTTCCAAGGAGTAAGCGTCTTTTAATTTCATGGCTGCAATCACCATCTGTAGTGATTTTGGAACCCAGAAATATAAAGTCTGACACTGTTTCCACTGTTTCCCCATCTATTTGCCATGAAGTGATGGGACCAGATGCCATGATCTTAGTTTTCTGAATGTTGAGCTTTAAGCCAACTTTTTCACTTTCCTCTTTCACTTTCATCAAGAGGCTTTTTAGTTCCTCTTCATTTTCTGCCATAAGGGTGATGTCATCTGCATATCTGAGGTAATCTTTACGCGTTGTCTTTTGGCTGTAGGACTGTTGTCTTGAGATGGTAGAGCTGTTACATATAATCCAGTGAGAAGAAAACTTACATAGGTTTATAAATACGAGTAGATACTTAATGATCATAGAATCATGCCTTTTACGTGAACTCATCATAAGAAGAGAAATGCCCAGTAAAGTCATACTGAGATGGCACGATTTCTCAGATGAGGTGGATATCCAAAAGAGAAAGGAAGAAGCGGGTCTGTTTTGATGGAGTATGGAGGGACGGGTTCTCTCAGACTTGCTGGCAGGAATGCAGGTAGGTGCCAACTGTATGCAAGACAGTTTGGGAAGTTTTACCAAAATTACAGATGCATTTAGCTGTTGACTTAGCATTTCCACTTCTGGGAATTTCTCCTAAACTTATAATGTACTGATAATATGCATAAAAGTTTGGTTATTTTTGCAGCATGATGTGTAATAGCAAAAGACTTGGGAAAATCCAAGTGACTCTCTGTGTGGGGTTGGTTAACTCGATTTTGGATGTTTGTATAGTGAAAACTGTACAGCTGTTGAAAAGAATGAGGCAGATCTCTTCGTATTGACATGAGATGCTCTACAGGGTGTGCTGTGAGTGGGCTGATCAGTGGGTTATAGTACCATGCCTTTTTTGCTAGAAAAGAGGCTAGTAAGGGTATATATTTTAATGTTTCTTTATGTATTGCTGCATTGGGTCTTGGTTGCAGTGAGCAGATTTTCCTCTGGTCGTGTAGCATGGGTCTAGTTGCTCTGTGGCATGCGAGATCATAGTTGAGCCCACATTTGCCTGCATTAGAAGGTGGATTCTTAACCACTGGATCACCAGGGAAGTCCCAGGATGTGTATTTATGTTTGCACATATTCTTGTAAAGAGAGTCTGGAAGATTACGTAAGAAATTAATGAAAATGATGACTTGTATTTGGGAGCGTAAGGTATGGAGGTGGCGACCAGGGCAGCTAGGAACCAGACTTTTAACAGAATAGTTTTTAAGTCTTTTTATTTTTTTATTTTCTATTTGCTCTACATGAATGTTTTATTTATTCAAAATGATCACATATTATTATAAAAGGGTTTTTATAACTGAAAGTGGTATTAGAGATTATCTCATCACCTCCAATCATTATATATGTGGGGAAATTGAAGTTTAGTTGTGTTAAATGGTTTTTTAAGTTTTTTTTAAGTCTTGGGGCTGAATTGACATAAAACCCCATCTTAAGATCCCAAGTTGACTGTGTTTTCTGTATAACCACCCTTTATTGCTGTTTTCTCTCCCTGATACTTTGTAAAATCCGCCCTCCTCAGTAATTTGAGGGCATTTTGGTGGCCTTATGCAGGGCTGAGCCATGTCAGTGGACCATGACTTTCCCCTGACTGGAATGGTCTTTTGTGTCAAAGCATTTGGAGAATTTAAGCTCTAGGGAATCAAGTTCCAAATGTTTGCAGTTATAACAAAGATACAGCTTTAATTATTGAACTCCCTTACCACTTGGGGCTTCCATGGACAGAGGAGCCTGGAAGGCTACAGTCCATGGGGTTGCAAAGAGTTGGACACGACTGAGTGACTAACACTTAACACCGCTTGGGGACACCATATTGACTATGTATTTACATGTGTCATATATGTAGTAAAGTATTTTTATTTTTTTAATTAAAGTGAATTAAAATTGAGAGATGCTGGCGGTCTCGGTAGTGGTGATTTTATGGTTGCTTGAGATAACTTGCTACGTGCCTTACACATCAGCACCTGATCTGGCAATCATGCTGTCGGATGCTTTCCAGCACCCTTATTTGCTTTAATAATGTATGAAAGTTTGTCATTTTTAACTTGAATTCTGAGAGTGTGTAGGATTTGTTATTTTTGTTGTCGTGTTTAGTTGCTCTTTTGCAACCCCGTGGGCTGTAGCAGCCCGCCAGGCTCCTCTGTCCATGGGATTTCCCGGGCAAGAATAGTGGAGTGGGTTGCCATTTCCTTCTCCAGGGGATCTTCCTGACCCAGGGATCGAACTCCCATCTCCTGCATTGGCAGGCGGATTCTTTACCGCTGATTCTTTACCATGGAAACCCAAGATTTATAATACACGTTGAAAACGAGTTCATATGTTTTCTTGTAGGTATGTTTTCCATGAAAGCATTACATTGTTTAGATTTCTGGTAGAACCATAAACACTGCATTGAATTACAACAGGTCTAATCCCAAAACAGAGTAATGCACTCATTCCCCAGTGTGAAACAGCTGATGAAACAAGACACCTGGTGACACAGGAGATGTGCAGACAACATACGTCCCTACTCACATTATTTTGACTCCATTCCTATTTAAAAAAATCTGTCGCCAGATTCCAGATATAAATAGTCTAAGCTAGAATGGATCGAAATTTTTTAGTGTTGGCTCCATTTGAGCAGGTGCTTTCTTGGTAAGCAAAGGACAGAATCTTGGCAATTTTACTGCATTCGTTGCAGCCCAACAAAGAGATTCAGTGTCATAGCCACTTTGAAAGGGGATCAAACAAATAAATAAATCAAGAAGGCAAAAATGCATATAGGTTATCAACCGTGACTTGCTGTGTTTAAATCATTTCATTAACCTCCTTGGTGCATAACATCCAAGGTTAGGCACAGAATCACACCCCCCAGGGGATCTTTGCAGAGCATGTGAAGCCTGTATATTTCTGCTGTAAAATGTGCAAGCAAAAGCTAAAGTAAATCAATTATCTTTGCACTTCGTCTCTCCTATTTGGCCATCTTAGTAGACACAGAACACAGTTTAAGAAATAGAGGTATTTTTCAATGATTATTAAGATACACGGTGATGAACCCCAATTGGTATTCTCTTTTCCTCAGACATTGACTGTCGTCTCCTATTTCAGACATTTCAGTGGGGGCAGACAATAATAAACACATTCATGGACCTCCCACTTTGATTGAAAAGAGGGCTACCATTTTTCCATATTTGATTCAGCTTTTTAAACAATGAAATAGAGCAGTGTAGATATTTTTGGAGACCCAGTCGACCTTGACTCTTCTATTTCACACCCCCATGTGATCTGTCGTGAATCCAGTCCATATTCTCAAGATCTGACTAGATACCATCATGACCGTGCTCATCCCGGTTGCCATCAGGTCTCCCCACTCTTTGGGTGGATTTTTAACATCTGAAAACATTCCTGATTGTTGCAAGCTAAGCATCCCTCTTGCTCACTTATCCCTGAATTTACTTTGTTCTTTAAGATTCTTAAGCTAATTTCGCCTTTGACAGTTGACGTTTATACGATATCAGACTCCATCCTGGGGACATATCTATATCTCCTAACATTGTTTATGAATCAGAATAACACTTTGAGCCTGACTCCCGTCTTAGGAGTGTGCATGTCACACTGTGACCTTCCATGCATTAAATACTTCTCAACATTTATTCTAAAAGATAAGGACTTTGGATAAGGCTGGTGTTTATACTAACTGGACTTACTTGTTTCCCTCCCCCATCTTTCTTTGTTTTTCGTTTTTCTTTTTCTGCGCTATTCCATGAATGTAAAAACAGATTAATTCAATTGGAAATGAATGTGTAAATTTTCAAGATTGGCAGCTTGAAAGGTTGTGAAAATGAATGTCAACTAAAAATATGGAGGGAGGTGGTGGATTTCAAAGGCAGGGATTGCTCTTTTTTAAAAAAGAACACAGAATAGGAGCTTTTACCCCTGTGGTCCCTTTAAAAATTTTTTTTGAGAGAGAGAAATCTTTTTTTAAAGCCTTGCCCTTCCCCGCCATCCCAAGTCACTGACAAGGGACAGAAGACGCCATGATTGCCTCAGGGTTGTCACGGTTCACTTCCTGCGGTGGTGAGAGAGGTAACTTTCTCCTGTAATTGGATACAGTCCAGATTCTGTTAGTAAAGGAGAAGTGGAAGGCTGACACATTGTATTACTGAATTGGTTGGTGCTTTGATAGCAAAGATGCTGTGCCTTCAACATGTTTTTATTATTGAAATAATTCATGAACATGAGTGAAAATTTAGAAAACGCAAAGAGGTAAAAGAAAAAGTATCCAGAAGTCCTACCACTCAGATAATGATTTTGATATTTCCTAGTAAGTTTTTCTTACATTTCCTCTAGTCCTTTTCTTTGCATATTTTAATGTCAGTTTGATAATTCTGTGTATGGTTACAGCAGTCTTTTCATCTAAACCCACAATAATCATTTTTTCATGAATTTAAAAAAAAAAATAAACTAGATTCAGTTTTCATGCCTGCATGAACTTCCACGGACTCAGCTAAGTTTCATATCATTTTCTATTTTCGGATATAAAAGTATTTTTTTTATCCTCAGAATTATCACTAATAATGCCGTTGCATCTTCATGAATCACATTTTATAAGTTTGAGGGGGTTTGTTTTTATGGGCTACATTCCCAGAAATGAAATTGTTGTGTCAACGTTCATGGACATTTTTACTGCTAAGTTCTATTTCAGAAGAATTGTCCACTTGCACAGCCAGTAGTAAATGTTAGCAAGTGGAGCTGTTTTATGTCAATTAATTTGTATCATAAGGAAATGGGTCATCGACCTGTTTCCTTCTGGACCTGTAACAGTTGGAACTTCATACAGAATAAACACTAATTAAAGCTTAAATAACCCTAGTGGTGGAGGTTCAACAGTCTCTGATGGGAGCTTATTGCAAAATTTAATAGCCCAGGGGGTTTTGATTTCCTTTTATTTTCTTTTCCTCTCTGCTATTTTCCTCCCTCCTGGGTTTAAAACATGCTTTCCTGGCTGCGGTTAAGCCTTAGTACTTCTTGTTCTGTCTTTGTTGATTAATGAGTATAATTGACCCCTGTTGTCTCTATTATACGAGCCACAGCAGTTTGTTTTTTAATGTAGCAGTTATTTTCTGAGCTGTCACAAAAATGCCTTACAAAGCAAGCTCATTATCAGTCCAAAGGAGAAGAATTTCAAGTGAGACAGTGAATGAAGTTCTCTTAAGAGAAGGAGGAGAAGTTGAAGCTGTTCAAATGTTCAAGGAAAGGAGTTCTGGGGGCAGGATAACGACTTATTGCTCGGGTACCCAGAAAAACTTGGATATATCCTGAAATTAGTAGAATAAAAATCGCTCCCCACAGTCTTGGCAACTGGGTATAGAAGGACTGATTGCAGGTCCAAGAAACCTTGAGTCCAGCGTTTATGGAGAGGATTGAAATCCATTAGAAGTTGGTGGTTATGAATGTAATCGAACACCCAGGTAAAAGTGTCTGTATGAGGAGTAGAGGTGATCTGTTAAGTTGTAAAGTTTTATCTGAACAAGATGCTAACCAAACAGAATACCTAAATTTGATGTTATTTCAGAAAATGGTTTGCTATTCATTTATAATAGTTTCCCCCCCCCCATTTCTCCCTTCTCCCTTTACCCCACGATCTTGATGAGATTTTCCTTTGCTCACAAACGAACCCAGAGTGCAGCAGAGGTCCAGGGAAGAGAAATGGAACGAAAGGAGATCTTGATTTTAACACAGCCAGTCCGCCCTGGCCCTGAACAAGAAGGGCCCTTCTGTGGCAGGGCTCAGCTTGTCTCCAGCTGTTCGGCTGCGAGCTCTTCTGGGGAATGTCTTGCTGTGTAACCTCTCTTCCACCCGTTGCACTTTTTTCTAGGAGAAGAGATGGAAATTCACCACAGAGGGAAGGGAGAGTATCCTAAGTGGCAGTCATAAGTAGTAATAGTGGCTCTGAGGCAGGTAATGCTACAGCTAGAGGAGACTTAGGGTTTCTCTGGTGGCTCAGTCGGTAAAGAATCCACGCGCAGTGCAGAAGGTGCGGGCTCAGTCCCTGGGTTCACAAGATCCCCTGAAGAAAGAAATGGCAACCCACTCCAGCATTTTTGGGAAAATCCAGTGGGTGGGGGTGACTGGCGGGCTGTAGTCCATGGGGTTGCAAGAGTTGGACTCGATTTAACCACTAAACCACCACCTGAGGAGACTTTGACGATCGTTTCTTCCTTTTTTGGGTTAGAGGTAGGGAAAGTCAGGTACAGAAGACTTAATTTACTCTGACCTTGGTTCATTCCAGTCCCGTTAGAACTGGGTCTTAATCTAGTTCTCCTTCCTGGTTCAGTACTTTTTGTTCAGCGAGGGGATGTCTCACCAGCTTTTAGTGACTTCTCACTGGCTTTTAGGCGTCTTTTAGTAAATTCTTCCATTCTTATATATTCATGCAAGGATTTGATCCAAAACAGTCCCAGAGAAAGTACTCGAAGTGGAAGATTACCTTGATGGTAAAGAAACTGGGCAGTACCTTACTTAAGACACATTTCGTTTTGTTTATGAATAGTCAGAAGAAAGTTGATTTGGATGCTTCCAGAAACCTCTAGTGCCAGAGCCCTCTGGCTGGAGGGGCAGCTCTGGGGGGAAGGGCACGTGGAAGAACGTGTGGAGCATCTTCATAACTAGCTGCAGAGTTCCCAGCATCTTAGGACTCTGAGACGTCTCATCTTCTTGCTTGAGGAACTGTCACTCATTGTAGGGACATCTCAGGAGCAAGGTGGGTGGGGAGAGGCTCTGCCACTGATGGTGGGCAGGGGAGGGTCAAGGGGTCAGTCCCCAGACCAGGGAGATGGCTGCCTTCTTGGTTAACCCTCACCCTCATCTTTAAAAGAATTGAGTAACTGCAGCTTACTTAATGAAAAGTATACTATTTTGTATGCATGTAAGTTGGAAGCAAACAGTATCTTGAGTTTCTTCAATGTGGGAATTTCTGTAGTCTCTGCAGCTGTGGGATTTAGTAACAGAATTCCCCACGTGAAGTGAATTTGCAGGTGCAGAATTTATGATGATACAGGGCAAAGAAATCGGGGGGCTTGGGTTAAGAATATACTTAAGAAATCCCTTACAGATTTATTTTTTATATACTTGGATCAGTGAAGAGAGAACTGAAAATGATGGTTATAGGGACATTTGTACACTTTCAGTTAATCCCTATTGGTTCTGTTTTTTTTTTTTTTTTTCCAGTTGTCTTCCTGTGTTTATAGGAAACGCAGATGACACTCACATTAAGAGATATTTTCCTCCCTAGGTTCAGTCATACACTCAACATTTCTTGTTTTACATTTTAAACTTCTCACATGTCTTGTCCTGGTGGTCATGATGGGTCTATATATATATTGTATAATTATGTAGCTCTCCCCACCCCTCGATGAAATGAATAAAGAAACACATTAAATTTAGTACATATGAATAGTTGGTTCTCAAACTCCTCAGCATCTCAGATGTGCCCACAAAACTTCCCCCAGAGAGGCCCACCTTCTCGGGTCCTCATTTTCCTTCCTTTTTCATCAATTCGAAGGCAATTGATGAATATTCCTCCCCCTGTCCAGATCTGTGGAGGCTTTCTTGCTACAATCTCAACTTAATCTTTTGCTGTTTGTCTTACCTTCTGCTGCTCCTTAAAGATTATTCCTCTCTAGCGGTGTTTTCTGATAGAATCTCGCGGTTTCCCTAAGATGTCGCGATGTGAGCTCACGGGAGCTCAGAGCTGATATGAAGGCACGTTCCTGTGTTCTTGCACAGTGCCTCGTGCGCGTGTGTTTTGTGTGACACTCATCTGCTCTCCCCAAAGCAGATCTCCCTCTCGGCCTGTGATGATGTGGGCAGATACCCTCCTTCATCTGATTTCAGGCCCTGAATTATGGTGATGGGGTGTACCTTACCTGTATTTGGAGCTTTACAGTTTCTACAGTGTTTCATTCAACCCTCATAAGATACGATGTGTTGTCACACCAGTGTTTCATTCAACCCTCATAAGATACGATGTGTTGTCACACTTGAGAAAGGGCCTCACCTTTTGAGAGGAGCTAGAGTTGCCCCGCTTCATACCTTAACCCTAACGCCCTGCAATGCTCTTCTTTGGTCTGAGACGGGGCGCAGTTGACGGGTTGGATCTGTGTTTTGTCATGCAGGTTACTCTGGCCAGGACTTCGACTGGGCAGACTATCACAAACAGCACGGGACCGAGGAGGCACCTCCCTTCTGCTTCAGAAACGTAAGACGCCTGCTGCGTGCTGCTCGTTTTCTCATGTATGTTACCCACCTTGTGTTGCACACGCTGTGTAAGTTGCTTCCTGTTTATTGACCGTGGTGGGCTTAGAGTGCCACCCTGCACCACAGGATCCTAAACTTCGTGTTGGTTTTTTCCCAGCTGTATCGGTTGGGGTGATGCTGGGCTATTGTAGCAGACTGGAGACGAAACGTGTCGTTAAGTTTCTTTCTCCCCGGTGGATGGTCCAGGTTGTTACCAATCAGCAGGTGGTTCTCCTTGTGCTGAGCCTTGGGCTAGGCTTGTGCTTGGCTTGGCCATCTGAGTCTAGTGAGCAGATAGGAAAGGGAGAGCCGGGAGAGGAGAACCTTGGTTCTAGACGCTGAGTTTGATACTGATGCACATTACGTATTACTTCTGTCACCTTCCATTGTGGAGAAGTGGGAAGTGTGCCCTGGTCGGGCGACTGCTCCCCCACCTTGAGCCTGGATGCTGGCAGGAGGAGGACAGATTTTGGTGCACAGCCAGCCACCAGGGCTGTTAACTGTGGCTTCCCTTATGGCTCAGTGGTAAAGCATCTACTTGCCAATGCAGGAGATGTGGCTTCAGTCCCTAAGTTGGGGTGATCCCCTGGAGAAGGAACTGGAAACCCATTCCAGTATTCCTGCCTGGGAAATCCCATGGACGGAGGAGCCTGGCAGACTACAGTCCATGGGGTTGCAAAGGAGTCAGCCACAACTGAGCACCTAACCAACAACAGAGTGTGGCATGTGGGATTGTAGTTCCCAGCTCAGGAATCGAACCTGTGCCCCCTGCATTGGGAGTGTGGTGGCTTAACCACTGGACTGCCAGGGAAGTCCATGGAGTATAATATTGATAAGTTCATGGAGTAGGAGATTCTCTGCCCCAGAGAAATAATGTTAAATTATGTTCCTAAATTTCTTTATTGGATTAAAGTAATAAGATACTAAATCCAACACTTTTCTGCTGTGCTTACTTTAAACTACCTATTCAAATAGACCTTTTTGGCACAGTGACACATGAAGTAACTGTATGTGTGTTCAAACATGTGTACTTGCTTAGTTATAGGAGTTTCTTGTACAACATAGTTTATAAAGTATTCATTGAAACATAGAAACTGAAAAGGGATGTGAATCATCTCCATCTTGAGAATGAGACACAAAGGTTTAGCCTCATAAGTTGAACATGCATTTAGTTATGAAAGTTCATTTTTTATGCTAAGAACGAAGACTTGGCCCTCCCGCTGGGGACTGTGCCTACTGCAGAGTGTCACGCTCCCACACTGAAGCCGTGTTTTCCAGCACGTGCTCCTAGAGCTGCTGATTCATTGCTGCCTCAGGATAATTCATCCTCCAGGGACTCGGTTGGCAGCCCTTTCTGTTGGGAAGAGCTGGCTTAATAGAGAGAGGCTCAATACTGAGCATAAATCAGAATCAGATTTGGGAAAATTAAGTAGGTTGATGACGAGGTCAGCTTGTGCTCATAAATACCGAAACACATCTGTGGCAGGGCTGGAAATCAGGGCTCCATACGTGATCCGGTGAACTCCTACCGGGTGACGTTGCCTTTCACGGCATTGACAGAGCTGTATGGTGTGTGTGTATGTGTGTGTGGGGGTGGGTGTGGAGACAGCTGTGCGACCAGCCAGCAGAGGACAGCAGCTGGTCAGCCCTGAAGGCGTGTTAAGTCCATTGGAGTCTTACTGGACTCTGTGCTGTGTTGATATCACTAGTCATGGAATCTACTGGCCTCATTGCCTTTCATTTAATTGTGGAAACTCTTCATCACATCCTCCGACCCTTCTGAGGCCATGCTTTCTTCCAGACGGGAGATCGTCCTTCCCCAACTTTTTAGCCGTGGAAAGAAAACCTTCACGTCCCCGTCTCGTTCTGGATTCGGCAAGTTATTTCTTCCAGGACAACATGCTTCCCTCAAGGCATCTTTTTATCTGCCCTCTGCCAGCCGTTGTTCAAATGGATCTTTATGGGCAGTTAGGAGCTGTGTCCCCAGGTGGCCTCTGAGGTTTCAGGATTCAGCATACCAAGATGAGATCTGTATTAATGAAAACACTGGCGTTTTAATTAGGAATGCACTTGTTATCAAGGTGCCCCCCCAACTTTGTGTCTGGTTGTCTGTTTATTTAATCGACAGCGTGGGTATCTGCCTGGTGGCACGTGCGTTGCATATTGGGACCTTGCTGGATGATGTTAGCAGGCTACACATGCTCTTGAATGGCATCCTTATTGTGAATTCACTTTTTAATTCCACATCTTGTGTGTACTAGAGGAGGGGTAATGCGGAAGTGGGTGTGTGGAGGATATTGCCCTGGGGATGTTTGAAAATCCGAGATGGTTCTGAGATGGATCGACACAGCCAAATACTTAGTAGAATAAAGTCACAGCTAACAGTTTTGCTATTGGTCCTTTATAAATTACCCTCCTGCAGTGAGCTAAAATGAAGTCGGTTATACGGTTGTAGCTTTCCCTTATTAAGTAGGATAAAATGCATTTTAACTGACTTAGAGACTTTTCAGGCAGCCTATCAGGTCATGTCATCAAAAAGAAGCTTAATACCTAATAGTCATGAACCTGGCAGGATGACTTGCAGAAAAACAGCCAACCTTGGATTTCTTCATTTCCAGAGAAACATAAAGGAAAGGAGCAAATGGGTTTCTTAACACACACATTGGATAATTTAGTTCTGGTAACATAAAGATTTAATTGCATTTTCAACTTAACGTCCATTTAAAAAAAAAATGGAAATATGAATTACCTTGTTTTCCTTCTACAAGTCACATCAAGATGTAATCTCTCTTACTTACAGGAACCTGTTTATCTCAGTTTATGTATTTCAAATTAGATGTCTTTATACAATATTGTAACTTCAGATAAAAAACTTGTAAGTAGTGGGTAATTTGGGGAAAGTTTCATATTTATTTTGAAATATTAGGAGGGAGTGTTGCTTCTAGCATTGGCTGAGTAAGCTCGTACTGACTTGATCCTCCTGGACGGAATACCAAAACAGGCACCTGAGAGTTGTGGAGAATGAACATAAGCAGGCAGATTCTGGAGGGAGGCGGGTGCCCGGAAGAAAGGCGTGCAGGAGTGGTCATCCCATTTTTTTTTTTTTAACAGACTTTTGCATTTATCTTATGGCCCTGCAATCCTTCTTTCCCTAGAGACATGAGACCTTAGTGTTAGAGACTGAATTTTGTCCCCACAGAATTCATGTGTTACAGTCCTAATTCTCAGCACCTCGAAATGTTGACTACTCGGAGTTAGAGTATTTAGGGAATTAACTAGGTAATGTGAGGTCTTGTGGATGGGCCTTTATCCACCATGACGTGTGTCCTTGTAAGAAAAGGAGATGAGGACACAGACCCCACGCATGGCAGGAAGACGGTGTGAAGACACGGAGAAGATGGCGAGGCCTCAGAAGAAATTCACCTTGCTGACGACTTAATCTTGGATTTCTAGCTTCTAGAACCATGAGTCAATATTTCTCTTGTTTGAGTTTCCCAGCCTGTGGTATTTGCTATGGCAGCCTGAGCATATTAGTGAACTTAGATTCACACAAAAACTTGTCCTTAAATGTTCATCGTGGCTTTGTTCACAACTACCAAAGCCTGGAAACCGCTCAGCTGCCCTCCAGCTGGTAGCTGGATAGACAAACCGTGGTTCTTCTGTAGATACCAGTCAGCATGAAGTAGAATGAGGTGCCAGTCCTGTGGCAGCATGACTGATTCTCAAATAACACTTTGCTTAGTGAAAAAGGCCAGACTCGCAAGGCTCCCTAGCACAGTAGTCTCCCTAGATGGTGTTAGAGGAAAAGTGGAATTACAGTAACAGAAAATAGATCCAGTGGTCCAGGAGTTGGGGGTCCTGGAGGGATTGATCGCCAGAGTCCCAGTGCCAGGCCTCTTTGCAGGTGACGGCCCTGTTCTGTGTCTTGACTGTGATTATGGCTGCATGATTGCATGCGTCCATCTGACAGTCCTGCCTTCCTAGGACATCACACTGAAAAGAATGGATTTCCCTCTATGTGTATTTTTAAAAGTGAATTTCAAAAGTAAATAAAAATAAAAGGATCAAAGGGAAAATAAGGACCATTTCAGATAAAAGGAAACTGGGAGGCCAGCACCAGCAGACCTGCAGTTAGAGGGATGGGATGGGGAGGCAGGTGGGAGGGGGGTTCAGGATGGGGAACACATGTACACTCATGGCGGATTCAAGTCAACGAATGGCAAAACCAATACAATATTGCAAAGTAAAGTAAAATTAGTTAAAAAAATAAAAACAACAACAAAAACAAACTGGAGGACAGACGTTGTGCTGAAGGAGGTGATGCCGGGTGGAGATTGCGGCCTCCTTTCACCCTGAAATGTACCCGGTGTGATATGAGTGAGGAGTACAGGGAAGAGAAGTGATTGGCATCACAGTGATCCTGGGGTCGGAGGGATGCACACAGAGCTGGAAAATGAGAAATTATTAGGCACCTGCTGTGAGCCAAGCAGAGGTCTCTTTTCTGGGACACAAATGAAGCATGTGTGGTTCTTTCCTCATGGGTGATGGGGAAATAAGCGTGTGAACTCACCTCTTTAGTACGATCTGTGCACTTGCATGCATGTGCACATATATGCGTGTGCACTTGATTGCGTGTGCATGTGTGTGCATTTCTGCTGCGCCAGCTGGCTCTGCTCTCGCTGAGCGTTTTCTCGTTGTGGCATCTGCTGGCTCAGTGTCCGTTCTCTTTCTCTTCCAGACATCGTTCAGTCGGGGATTCACGAAGAACATGAAGCTTGAAGCCGTGAACCCCAGGAACCCGGGCGAGCTCTGTGTGGCCTCCGTCATAGCTGTGAAGGGGAGGCTGATGTGGCTCCGCCTAGAAGGTACTCGCAGTCCTGATGGTTCTGAATCCGGGGTCCCCCGGGAGCGGGCGGGGCCGACGGCTGCAGCACTGCCCAGTGTGCCTGCTTCGCTTTCCTCGTGTTTTCAGCTGTCTTAATTATTCAGCATTCTTAAATAAGTGAAACGAATCAAAGGTAAATTCATTCAGAGGCTCTCGTCTTGACTAATAGTTTCATGAAATGAGATGCTGGTGTGAAATTATGTTTGGAACACAGTGGTCTTTTTACATCTCTGATTATACAAGCTAATGTCAAAATTAAATTAATATGAGTCACTAAAACTGGTATTTGAGGTCTTGGTTGTTAACAGGACAGAATTATATATTTGCGTTTTAATGTGAATCATACCCTTTACTTTGGTTTCTTTCACAGATGTTTAGGTTTTCCTTAAAATAGTAACTGGACATGACTGTCTCCCCAAATATATAATAAACAGAATGTAAACCTGTTGGAGAAGGCAATGGCACCCCACTCCAGTACTCTTGCCTGGAAAATCCCATGGACGGAGGAGCCTGGTAGGCTGCAGACCATGGGGTCGCGAAGAGTCGGACACAATTGAGCGACTTCACTTTCACTTTTCCCTTTCATGCATTGGAGAAGGAAATGGCAACCCACTCCAGTGTTCTTGCCTGGAGAATCCCAGGGACGGGGGAGCCTGGTGTGCTGCCGTCTCTGGGGTCGCACAGAGTCGGACACGACTGAAGCGACTTAGCAGCAGCAGCAGCAGACCTGTTTGTTTAGTGGTGTTTAAACCAGCAGTCCCCAGTCTTTTTGGCACAAGGGACCCGTTTCATGGAGGACGGTTTTTCCATGGACTGGGGGAGTAATGGTTGCAGGATGATGCAGGTGCCTTACACTTATTGCGCACTTTATTTCTATTACTGTATTGGCTTGACTGCAGATCATCCCAGGGGTTAGGGGCCCCTGGTTTAAACTGTTCTTCATAGCTTCATTTTATTTATAATCATCCAGATAATTCACAGAACAATACACTTCATAAGCAGAAGTTTGATTAGCTTGTGGACTTAAAACAGTGAGGAGGAATTAAAATGCATTTGATCGTTAAGGTTTTGTCATCTTCCTGTGATTTAAAATTCTTTGGGTCTTTTGTTTGTTTTTCAGTTTCCTAGCACTTGGCAGTTATTTCAGATGTATATGGGAAAAAAGGTGTTAGAGATGAGTCATACAATCCTGTTAGCTTTCCTAGTTTAGATTTTAAATTTTATGACACGGTCAACCCACCATAGGCCTAGAAAGTTTGGAAGGTTATAATATTGGTGCCAGTATCTTTATCCTCTTTCCTCATTAAACAAGTCTTAAAAAAACACTGTGTTCTTTGATAGGCCTATCATCTAATAAATATTATAGTCCAAGAGATTGGAAGGGGCAGAGAACAGTGATTCTAGCTAAAAATCCTAATTTCCAGAAAATATTTTAAAACATAACCATGGTTTGGGATTTCAAAGTCAATCTAAAATAAAAGGAAATTCTGAAAAAAGTGGTTGCTTAGTAGCTTTACACTTCTGCTGGAATTTTGGGTAGAATGGCCTCTAGTTGGAATTAGCCAAAATGTGGACACAGGTGTTATGGTGGTATTTCAGCAGTTACTGAAGTAGGATGTAAACTTATTTTCATTACTGCCTATAAAGTTGAATCAACAGCTGTTGGAAAAACAAGATCCCTTCAGTGATTTTTTGAATCCCTAGAGCTTGTTACCTAACACCATACTAAGCCTAATACTATGAGAGATTAGTCTTGTTTGCGCAGTTAATTTGGGAAAAAAAAAAAAGTGCTAAAGTTCAAAGTCCATGTTTCTTCATCATTATTTAGCACATTATGGTTAGAATTCCTTGGCAGTCATAATTTATTTAGCAGTTTGTACTTGCAGAATGCTTTACAGCTAACAGACAGCAGTTAAGAGTGTCCTGATTTTTATAGATGGAGAAACTAGCTGAGGCATTAAGATGTACCTGTGGTTTGGTTTCGTCCCTCTTAACATCTTTATTGCTTAATCCAACAGACCCTACAACGTCCCAATTCTTAAAAAGAATGATGAGCAGCGTCTAGTGTGTATTTAACATTTTGACAGTCTTTCTTCATTATTGATCTTTTTCTTTGGATATCCACTTCTGGTTTTATAGCAGAGAAATGTAAATCAGCTCATGGCAGCTCTTGTTCTTACTTTCCTGAGTGCTTTCATTGGGATTAATGAAAATTAGTTAGCGTTAGGAAGCACGTCGGAAAATTGATTGTCCATTTTTTTCAGACCTTACATATTACAAAAAAAAAAATCTGTTGAATATTGTTTACCTGGTGTTATTGGTCAAAATTATGCCTTCGCCTCATCAATTCAATTTAAAATTCATTCGGTCTCTTGATCTTTCTTGAATTTTGGGGTTTTTTAATTTTTTGGTTTTGTTTTGATTTTTTATCCCTCTGTGGATATTGACCTTTGAAAGTGACAGCAATCTTAATAGCACTTTATTTCTTATTATCTCAGATTTTTCTGTGTGTATTGTTTTCTTTCCTCAGTCCTGGAGACAAAATATTAGAGATTCACTCTTCTCACTTTAGTGCAGTTAAATTATTGTTAGGATCATGGTGATTCTTATTATAGACAGTTTATGTGACAATTTATTGTGTACTTCATACCAGTTTATCATTTTTATGTATTAAATTGATTTGAAATATTTTCAACACATAGCTAATTGACGAAGTTCAGGTAATTGAAATGATCATTTTAGTTTAGTGTTTGACTTCCCTTAAAGCCAGGTAGTTCTTTAAGTGCCTCTACAGGAGCTAATGTTGAAGAGGAAAAGAAGAGTCAAACACATGAGATGAGTGTAATATTATTTGGGGTTCATATTTGGGAAGAATGTCAAGTTTTCAAAAACTGCCGGCAGTGAACCAGGGCAGTTGCTGATGATGGGGTTTTGAGTTTGGGAGAGGATGTTGTGACGCTTTCTCTTGTGTTAATATCTGCTGTCAGTTAGCATCTCTAGGCTTAGCAGTTATTCACGTTCTGGGCTTCCCTGGTGGCTCAGTAGTAAAGAATCCACCTACCAGTGCAGGAGACTCAGGTTCCATCCCTGGGTTGGAAGGATCCCCTGGAGGAGAAAGTGGCAATCCAGTCCAGTATTCTTGCCTGAAGAATTCCACTGGCGGGCTGCAGTCCATGGGGTCGCAAAAGAGTGGGACACAACTTAGCGACTAAACGACCGCGGTTCATGTTCTGTGCATTCAGTTACATTCAGTTACAATGTCTCTTGTGTCGTGGCCCCACACACTAGCTCCCAAGCGGTTACATCCGCATCTCACTGTCCAAGTGACGTTGTATTTATTGGCCATCATTTTCTCATGGGACATGTAGGGTGTGGGTGTTCTCAGAGTGTGTTAATTTTCTCAAAGAAGGTTGACTCCTTTGGATTGCCTTTCTTGGTCTTTCTTATTCCCATTATTACACTGTTTTCCTCCCGTTTCAAAGAGGTGTGGTATTCCACGTATTTTTGGTTGTCCGGTGGAAGTTAGGTGTTTCAGCCTTTTCGCTTAGGTAGAAAATACCTTTTATGTTACAAAAGTACCACGACCTGCAGGCTTCATTTCCACTGGGTTATTTAGCTCCTTCATTGTTGCCACTACAGGAATTTTTGTGGAGAGCTTTAGAACATGAGCAACAAAACCTGGATTTGAAATTGGGAGCCCTGTTAGAAGTGAAAGAAAGTTCGGGGTTAACATTTCTGCACTTTGAACATGGGGAGGGAATGGTGGCCCACCCAGTGTTTGTCACCTGGGGGTTTCCCTTCAGGTTTGTTAAAAACAAGCATACAGAGAACAGAAAGACACAAAGATGATCCAGAGGTCATCAGGTCTGTGGAGAAGTACCAGATTGCTTAATTCGAACCATCAACTTAGGTTGTTACTACAAGCATCTCCTGGACTTTTCTCTTTGCTGCCCTCTGAAACAAAATCTGGAGAGAATAAAACTTTTCCACAGTCAACACTAGAAAAACATACTGTAAACATTTCAGCCTCAGTCTGCTCTGTGTATCACTTTGGATGGGAGCTTTTTGAAAAGCTGCATCCTTTACCATGAACCTCATATCCTCACTGACCAGCGCTGAGCACGCGGGGCCTGGCCCAGACATGGCCCTGATTCTACAGGTGACGTCCAGTGCAAGCAAAACCTGTCTTTGCCAGTTTTCACAGAGCACAATACTTGTATGAGAGTTCACGCACATTTTGCTTGCTCAAGTCTTGTCGAATGGATACAAGGAATAAATAAAAGCTGTGTCCCTCAGCGAGAAAGCGATTTAAGGTATGAGCAACCCCTTAAGAACTGCTTTTTGCTAATCAAGTGTTGAGGTAGTGAGATATTTTCTACTCATCAGCTGAAATTCAAAATCTCCTTCGTTGGTTTTTGCCATGTGCCTGGCTCAGTTCCGGTAAACCGGTTGCCTTCGCTCATAATCCACAGGAGTCCTAGGCAAGTGCCAGTTCCCGGGGCTGCTCCACTCACCCCTTCTGACCCTGGGAGCAGGGTCTGGGAATCTGCATTTCATCTCACCCTCCCCAGATGATTCCTCTGGATGGGGAGTTTGTCAGGGCCTCTCAGACCGCAAATGTGCCAAGAAACTCAGACTAGGTTAACCTCTTCTGTCTAGAAGAGGTGAAGAAAACTGCCCTTTTAGACTTTCTCTATTACGATCAAGTCAGGTGGTTGATAAGTATTTTGCAGAGACTTGCAAAGATGAGACGAGGGAAAGTGCAAATGTGAAGATAATTATGTTTCCCACCAGTGTGGGTGGATTTTAAATCTTTGAGAAGGGATATGGGCTGCTGGAGCCATTTTGGGGAGAGGCTGCTTTAGCAGATGGTTGGGTATGTGTGTATATATATGTCTTTGTGTGTGTATATATATGTGTGTGTGTATAGGTATATGTAAATATACATATATATATGGCTGTGTATATATATGTATGTATATAAGGGCGTGTATATATATGTATATGGGTGTGTATTTAAGTATATATATGGGTGTGTACGTATAGGTATGTGTGTATATATATCAGTTCAGTTCAGTCCCTCAGTCATGTCTGACTCTTTGCGACCCCATGGACTGGAGCACACCAGCTTCCCTGTCCATCACCAACTCCTGGAGCTTGGGCAAACTCAAGTCCGTCATGTCAGTGATGCCATCCAACCACCTCATCCTCTGTCATCCCCTTCTCATCCTGCCTTCAGTCTTTTCCAGCATCAGGGTCTTTTCCAGTGAGTTACTTCTTCACATCAGGTGGCCAAATTTCAGCATCAGGCCTTCCAAAGAATATTCAGGATTGATTTCCTTTAGGATTAACTAGTTAGATCTCCTTGCAGTCCAAGGAACTTTCAAGGGTCTTCTCCAACACCACAGTTCAAAGCATCAATTCTTTGGCGCTCAGCTTTCTTTACAGTCCAACTCTCACATCCATACATGACTACTAGAAAAACCATAGCTTTGACTAGGTGGACCTTTGTTTGCAAAGTAAAGTCTCTGCTTTTTAATATGCTGTCTAGGTTGGTCATAACTTTCCTTCCAAGGAGTAAGCATCCTTTAATTTCATGGTTGCAGTCACCATCTGCAGTGATTTTGGAGCCCCCCAAAATAAAGTCAGCCATTGTTTCCACTGTTTCCCCATCTACTTGCTGTGAAGTTATGGGACTGGATGCCATGATCTTTGCGTTTTGAATGTTGAGTTTTAAGCCACTTTTTCACTCTCTTCTTTTACTTTCATCAAGAGACTCTTAAGTTCTTCGCTTTCTGCCATAAGGGTGGTGTCATCTGCATATCTGAGGTTATTGATATTTCTCCTGACAGTCTTGATTCCAGCTTGTACTTCATCGAGCCCAGGATCTCACCTGATGTGCTCTGCATATAAGTTAAAAAAACAGAGTGACAGTATACAGCCTTGACAAACTCCTTTCCCAATTTGGAACCAGTCTGTTGTTCCACACCCTGTTCTAACTGTTGCTTCTTGACCTGCATACAGATTTCTCAGGAGGCAGGTCAGGTGGTCTGGTATTCCCATCTCTTTCAGAATTTTCCACAGTTTGGAAAATTGTGTGTGGAATCGATCCACACAGTCAAACACTTCGGCATAATCAATAAAGCAGAAATAGACGTTTTTCTGGAACTCTCTTGCTTTTTCTATGATCCAGTGGATGTTGGCAATTTGATCTCTGGTTCCTTAGCATTTTCTAAATCCAGCTTGAACATCTGGAAGTTTGTGGTTCATGTACTGTTGAAGCCTGACTTGGAGAACTTTGAGCATTACTTTGCTTGTGTGTGAGATGAATGCAAGTGTGCGGTAGTTTGAACATTCTTTGGCATTGCCGTTCTTTGGGATTGGAATGAAAACTGACCTTTTCCAGTCCTGTGGCCACTGCTGAGTTTTCCAAATTTGCTGGCATATTGAGTTCAACACTTTCACAGCATCATCTTTCAGGATTTGAAATTTCTCAACTGGAATTCCATCACTTCCACTAACTTTGTTCGTAGCAATGCTTCCTAAGGCCCACGTGACTTCTCATTTCAGGATGTCTGGCTCTAGGTGAGTGATCACACCATCGTGATTATCTTGGTCGTGAAGATCTTTTTTGTACAGTTCTTCTGTGTATTCTTGCCACCTCTTCTTAATATCTTCTGCTTCTGTTAGGTCCATACCATTTCTGTCCTTTATTGTGCCCATCTTTGCATGAAATGATCCCTTGGTATCTAGGATTTTCTTGAAGAGATCTCTAGTCTTTCCCATTATGTTGTTTACCTCTATTTCTTTGCACTGATCACTGAGAAAGGCTTTCTTATCTCTCCTTGCTATTCTTTGGAACTCTGCATTCAAATGGGTATATCTTTCCTTTTCTCCTTCACCTTTAGCTTCTCTTCTTTCCTCAGCTGTTTGCAAGTGCTCCTCAGATAACCATTTTGCTTTTTTGCATTTCTTGGGGACGGTCTTGGTCACTGCCTCCTGTACAGTGTCAGAAATGTTCATCCATGGTTCTTCAGGCACTCTGTCTATCAGATCTAATTCCTGGAATCTGTCACTTCCACTGTATAATCGTAAGGCATTTGATTCAGGTCATGCCTGAATGGTCTAGTGGTTTTCCCTACTTCTTCAATTTAAGTCTGAATTTGGCAATAAGGAGTTCGTGATCTGAGCCATAGTCAGTTCCGCGTCTTATTTTTGCTGACTGTATAGAGCTTCTCCATCTTTGGGGGCAAAGAATGTAAGCAATCTGATTTCAGTGTTGACCATCTGGTGATGTCCGTGGATAAGAGTCTTCTCTTGTGTTGTTGGAAGAGGGTATTTGGTATGACCAGTGTGTTCTCTTGGCCAAACTCCGTTAGCCTTTGCCCTGCTTCATTCTGTACTCCAAGGCCAAATTTGCCTGTTACTCCAGGTATCTCGTGACCTCCTACTTTTGCATTCCAGTCCCCTATAATGAAAAGGACATCTTTTTTGGTTGTTAGTTCTATATGTATATATATATGGGTATGTATATATGTGTATATATGGATATATATATATATGGTGTGTAAATATATGTGTGTGTATGAGTATGTATATATATGCATGTGTATTATGGGTCTGTATATATATGTATGTGTATATATGGCTGTGTGTATATATATGTATGTATATATATGGGTGTGTATATGTATAAGACTTCCCCAGTGGCTCAGTGGTAAAGAATTCACCTGTAATACAAGAGACACAGGAGTCACAGGTTCGATCCCTGGGTCAGGAAGATCCCCTGGTGGAGGAAGTGGCAACCCACTCCAGTATTTTTGCCTGGAAAATCCTATGGACAGAGGAGCCTGGTGGTCTACAGTCCCTAGGGTTATAGAGAGTTGGACACGACTGAACATGCAGGTCCACACAGTATATATGTGTGTGTGTATGTGTATATTTATATAGGGTATGTGTGTGTGTGTGTGTGTGTGTGTGTGTGTGTGTGTGTGTGTGTATAAAATGTATTTGTATATATATGGGTGTGTATATATATATATGTATATATATGGGTGTATGTATGTATAGCTGTATATATACATGTATGTATATATGGGTGTATATATGTATATATATGGGGTGTATATCTAGGTATGTGTATATGTATGTGTAGATGGGTGTGTATATATGTATGTGCATATAGGTAGGTGTATATATGTATGTGTATAGATGGGTGTGTGTATATATGTACATATGTATATATATGAGTGTGTATATATATGTATGTGTATATGGGTGTGTATATATATCAGTGGGTATATATATATGTATGTATAGATGGGTGTGTGTGTATATGTACATGGGTATATATATGTATATACATGACTGTATATATATGTATATATGTGAGTATACATATGTATGTATATATGGGTGTATTGTGTATGTATATATGGATGTATATATGTATATACATGGGGTATATATCCACATATATATGTATACATGGGACAGGACCTATGTTCTTGCACAGCTGAGGAAGGTGGCCCAGGAGGTGGGGGGCACTGTCTGTGAACAGGCTTTGGAGACCGCCAGTCAGCTACACAGGTTCTGGGTGGGCAGCGACAGCCCTGGCTCTGGCTTTCTTAAGCAATATGGGGATGTTGGGGGGAGAATTTGGTGGAGGCCGAGGAGGGAGATCTCCTCCCTAGAAGGCTTTGCACTAGGAACCAAAGGCGAGTTTGGGTTTTCAAGCTGCTGTTGTGCTCGGTGTGACTTTTGACTGACCGTGTTCTCACGAACCTCCCTCGAATGCCTTCCTAGGCTCCGGAGCAAGATTGCTTGGGTTTGAGCCCTAGGTCCCCCTCTTACCAGCTGTTTGATGTTTTCCTGACCCTCAGTTTGTTGTTGTTGTTCAGTCACTAAGCGATGTCCAGCTCTTTGTGACCCCGTGGACTACAGCTCGCCAGGCCTCCCTGTCCCTCACTGTCTGTCCGAGTTTGCCTGAATTCATGTTCACTGAATCGGTGATGCCATCCAACCATCTCATCTTCTGCTGTCCTCCTCTCCTGCTCTCAGTCTGTCTCAGCATCAGGGTCTTTTCCAATAAGTTGGCTCTTTGCATCAGGTGTGAACATTGGAGCTTCAGCTTAGTTTACTCTTCTGTAAAATGGGAGTGAAACCATCTGATCTCTTAGGGCTGTGAGGATAAAACTCTTTGAAAAGTACCTGCACTAGAGTGAGTGTCCTAAGAGTTCACCATCCATGGCTCTCTCCCTCCACTTACACGTTTAATCCCATTTCTGTTGTTTTCTTTCTGATGGTTTCCTATCCTATGTCGCTCTTGTCAGCCAGTTTTGCTGTGTGTTGATTCCTTAGGAGTTCAGCTCCAGGGCTGAGATGAGTGAGGGCTTCTCTTAGATCTTGCTCTGTGGGCAGCGTCTGCAGGTGGACGGTGCGGAGTGGGTGCTGGGAGGGGCTTCCAGGACGCAGGTCCTGCTTTCTGTCTTTCAGTGCTCTACCTTCTCACTGCACACTTGAGCCCATCTGACATTGGTGTCAACACTAGACGAGGTTAGGGGCTTCCCAGATGGTGCAATGGTCAAGAATCCGCCGGCTAGTGTGCAGGGGATCCTTCCCCTGCAGAAGGAAATGGTAATCCACTCAGGTATCTCTTGCCTGGGAAATCCCATGGACAGAGGAGCGGTGGCCCAATGGTTAAGGATCCACCCTCCATTGCAGGCGATGTGGGTTGATCTCTGATTCAGGAAGACCCCACGTCACGTGCCTTTTGTTGGGCAGTTAAGTTTGTGGCCCGCAACTACGGAAGCCCAGGCACCGGAACTAGAGAGTAGGCTCTCCTAGCTGCAACTGGAGAAAGCCCATATGCAGCAGTGAAGACCTAGCACAGCCAAAAATAAAATTAAAAGCAAAATGATTCTTAGGAAAAGAAATATATGAATGTTTATTTTATTACAGAAGTGTGTATGTTAAAGCACACTAATATGATGTGATGTCTGAACTAGCAGAGCATTTGGGAAGAAGTAATCTATAAAGTTCACTTTATACTCCCTCCTGAAGTACGCCTTTGACCTTGAAAATCTGATTTGTACCTAAACACATCTCCTATTTGTATGTAGTAGATGAATTCAGCCTGTTAGCAAAATTGCTGAGTAGCTAAAAAATAGGCTCTATCTTTGTATTTTTCTGAGCCTGAAGATGAGGGAGTGCCCTGTGTAACAGCAAACAGCTCAGTGACTCTTTTCATTGGCCCGTCTGCTGAGTCCAGTGCCCTTCTCGACAAGAAAAGATCAGTTTTGTATTTGAAGCTAGTTGGGGAGTTTCTTTAGCTTTTGTCTGTTTTGGCAGTTTTGTTTGTTTGATGATTTCTTTAGCAGATTAGTTAAATGTTGGTTGAGTCATTTAATGCAGGGCGGAAATGCTTTCTATTCATTCAACTGTGTTGAAACCTAAGCCCTATAAACCTGCTTGCATTCTTGTAGGTTATATCTTTCAAATTATCGGAGAATTCAGTGAAAAGGAAGTTAGGATTGATAACCATAGTAATGACTTTCTCTGATAACACATCATTAGTTCAGTGTGATGACTGGAGGTGATAACATGTGTGTATCAGCATCTGCTGTCAGTGTTCCAGGCACTTTGTGTACACCAAAGTTATGTTTTAGTGCTAAATCTGGTACCTGGGTTTGTCATATAATGTACTCTGGGAGCCAGTGTCGCTGAAATAGTGAGGAGATTTTATGTTTACTGGTATTGAGCTTCCAGAAGCTAAGTTTTGGAGGCGAAGTGCGATTCAGAATTCATCAGATCATGTGTGATAGCTTGGTGTGTGATGGAGTTTCTAAGAGTGTTAACTTTTATTTTGATTCCCAGTGAAGAAACCAAAAGCACGGCAAGATTAAGTGGTCAGGGCCAGGGGGTCACTCCATTAATAGAGCTCTTTCTTATCTTTTGATTCTTGGTTCAAGAGTGTCTTTCCTCAAAAGGTGTTTTTAGAGAACTGTTGATTTGGTATAGAATTTCCTTCTCTTCACTAGTTTGCAGGGTTCTAAATTTATTCTCTCAGGAACCAGTGTTCCTTGGAACCTCTGCTCATATTGTATCCAGATCTTTTCTCTCAGAGTCTCTCAGCTGCTATGCCAACTTAACACAAAGCATCATTTTGATTATAATATGAAGGCAGATCCCCACCAAAGAGACACTCCTGCCTAAGTGACTTCGGTGTCATACGGCAAGAGTCTGAGTTCAGAAGAAGTGACGTGGGCACGGGATAAAGGAGCATGTACCCTAGAGAATTGTGCTTTGATGCTCACTGCTTATAACCAGCGTCACTGAACCCTCCCAGTTCCTTTTAACCGGAACCTTTCACTTCTGTTGGTTGAAGGTTGACCTCTGCTTGGTGTTGGGTGAAGAATGTCTTGGCCCCCACCCCACAGGCTGGACTACCTACTTAGCTTCAAAGCCATTTTTAGGAAAGAAGGATGCTTGTCCTTCACTGGGGACAAGGATGTGGTTGTCCCCAATCATCCTCTTCCTCTGGTTTTCAGGGGAAAGTATCTCTTTTCCAAGCCCCCCTTCTTGTGGATCCCATGAACTTTTGCTGCTGGATCTATCTGGTGCTTGTATCTCGTAAAACACTGTTGGCTTTGGGTTCAGCTTTCAGAACAATGTCTCCCCACTCCCCGCGCAGAGCCTCTCTGATTGCCCCTCCTTCTGTGTCTTTGTTGTTAACACTGTCCGCACCTGTTGTCTCGACTCCCCGCAGGCCTGCAGAGCCCGGCTCCAGAGTTCATCGTGGACGTTGAATCTATGGACATCTTCCCTGTGGGTTGGTGTGAGGCCAACTCCTACCCTCTGACTACACCACACAAGACAGCCTGTGAGTATTGCCCCACTCGGAGCCTAGCTGGGCATATCTGGGACTTAGGTGAAAAAATAGGCAATTTGGTAAAGAGAGTGGAGCCAAACTGTAAAAATCAAAAAATGTTCTCAGTTTTGCACAGAACAGCAGGACTTTTGTCTCATTCATCCTGTAAGCATCTGCGTGAGATGAATGTCTGCAGGCATTTCCCAGCTTGAGAAACCAAGTCACAGTGACAAGGTGGAGATGAGTGTCTGGGATCTTTACTCCCCGTTTGTATGCAATTCATGAAAAAGTTTAAGCTAAGTACTATACATTTGTATGATTGTATCTGAGAAAGTACTTATTCTCCTAAGGTTTACTCCAAAGGTTTATCCCAAAACCAATCGTAATTGGTTCCAATAATTTACTGACATAGATATAAATACTTAACTATTCCTGGCAATGAAGAGATGAGGCCAAAGTGAAAACAGTGCCCAGTTGTGGATGTAACTGGTGATGGAAGTAAAGTCTGATGCTGTAAGGAACAATATTGCATAGGAACCTGGAATGTTAGGTCCATGAATCAAGATAAATTAGAAGTGGTCAAACAGGAGATGGCAAGAGTGAACATTGACATTTTAGGAATCAGTGAACTAAAATGAACTGGAGTGGGTGAATTTAACTCAGATGACCATTGTATCTACCACTGGGGGCAGGAATCCCTTGGAACAACTGGAGTAGCCCTCAGAGTCAACGGAAGAGTCTGATATGCAGTGCTTGGGTGCAATCTCCAAAACAACAGAATGATCTCTGTTCATTTCCAAGGCAAACCATTCAATACATAGTAATCCAAGTCTGTGCCCCAACCAGTTATGATGAAGAAGCTGAACTTGAATGGTTATATGAAGATCTACAAGACCTTCTGGAACTGATACCCCAAAAAGATGTCCTTTTCATCATAGGGGACTGGAATGCAAAAGTAGGAAGTCAAGAGATGCCTGAAGTAACAGGCAAGTTTGGCCTTGGAGTACAGTAAGAAGCAGAGCAAAGACTAACAGAGTTTGGCCAAGAGAATGCACTGGTCATAGCAAACATCCTCTTCCAACAAGGCAAGAGAAGATTGTACACATAGACATCACCAGGTGGTCAATAGTGAAATCAGATTGCTTCTATTCTTTGCAGCCAAAGATGGAGAAGCTCTATACAGTCAGCAAAAACAAGACTAGGAGCTGACTGTGGCTCAGATCATGAACTCCTTATTGCCAAATTCAGACTTAAATTGAAGAAAGTAGGGAAAACCATTAGACCATTCAGGTATGACCTAAATCAAACCCCATACGATTATACAGTGGCGGTGACAAATAGATTCAAGGGATTAGATCTGATAGAGTGCCTGAAGAACTGTGGACAGACGTTTGTGACATTGTATAGGAGGCAGTGATCAACACCATCCCCAAGAGAAAGAAATGCAAAAAGGCAAAATGGTTGTCTGAGGAGGCCTTACAAATAGCCGAGGAAAGAAGAGACGCTAAAGGTAAAAAAGAAAAGGAAAGATATACCCATTTGAATGCAGAGTTCCAAAGAATAGCAAGGAGAGATAAGTGATCTCTTATCTTCCTTCCTCAGTGATCAGTGCAAAGAAATAGAGGAAAACAATAGAATGGGAAAGACTAGAGATCTCGTCAAGAAAATTAGAGATACCAAGGGAACATTTCATGCAAAGATGGGCACAATAAAGGACAGAAATGGTATGGACCTAACAGAAGCAGAAGATATTAAGAAGAGACGGCAAGAATACACAAAAGAAATATACAAAGAAGATCTTCATGACCCATCTAACCACGATGGTGTGATCACTGACCTAGAACCAGACATCCTGGAATGAGAAGTCAAGCAGGCCTTAGGAAGCATCACTGCAAACAAAGCTAGTGGAGATGATAGAATTCCAGTAGAGATATTTCAAATCCTAAAGGATGATGCTGTGGAAGTGCTACACTCAATATTTGGAAATTTGGAAAACTCAGCAGTGGCCACAGGACTGGAAAAGGTCAGTTTTCATTCGAATCCCAAAGAAAGGCAATCCCAAAGAATGTTCAAACTACCACACGGTTGCACTCATCTCACATGCTAGCAAAGTAATGCTCACTATTCTCCAAGCCAGGCTTAACAATACATGAACCGTGAACTTCCATATGTTTAACCTGGATTTAGAAAAGGCTGAGGAACGAGAGATCAAATTGCCAACATCCATTGGATCATAGAAAAAGCAAGAGAGTTCCAGAAAAACATCTGCTTTATTGACTATGCCAAAGCCTTTGACTCTGTGGATCACAACAAACTATGGAAAATTCTTCAAGAGATGAGAATAGTAGGCCACCTTACCTGCCTCCTGAGAAATCTGTATGAATGTCAAGAACCAACAGTTAGAACTGGACATGGAACAAAAGACTGGTTCCAAATTGAGAAGGGAGTACGTCAAGGCTGTATGTAGGTTGTCACCCTGTTTATTTAAGTTATATGCAGAGTATATCATGCAAAATGCCAGGCTGGATGAAGCGCAAGCTGGAATCAAGATTGCCAGGAGAAATATCCATAGCCTCAGATATGCAGGGGACACCACCCTTATGGCAGAAAACGAAGAAGAACTTAAGATCCTCTTAATGAAAGTGAAAGAGGAGAGTGAAAAAGCTGGTTTAAAACTCAACATTTAGAAAACTGAGATCATGGCATCCGGTCCCATCACTTCATGGCAAATGGGGTAAAAATGGCAACAGTCAGAGACTTTATTTTCTTGGGATCCAAAATCACTGCAGATGGTGACTGTAGCAATGAAATTAAAGGATGCTTGCTCCTTGGAGAAAAAGTTATGACCAACCTAGACAGCATATTTAAAAGCAGAGACATTACTTTGCCAACAAAGGTCCATGTAGTCAAAGCTGTGGTTTTTCTAGTAGTCATGTATGTATGTGAGAGTTGGACTATCAAGAAAGCTGAGTGCCAAAGAATTGATGCTTTTGAACTGTGGAGTTGGAGAAGACTCTTGAGAGTCCCTTGGACTGCAAGGAGATCAAATCAGTTAATCCTAAAGAAAATCAATCCTGAATATTCATTGGAGGGCCTGATGCTGAAGTTGAAACCTCAATATTTTGGCCACCTGATGCGAAGAACTGACTTACTAGAAAAGACCTTGAGGCTTGGAAAGATTGAAGGAGGGAGAAGGGGACAACAGAAGTTGAGATGGTTGGATGGCATCACTGACTCGATGGACATGAGTTTGAGCAAGCTCCAGGAGTTGGTGATGGATGGGGAAACCTGGCATGCTGCAGTCCATGGGGTCGCCAAGAGTTGGATATGACTGAGAGACTGACCTGAACTGATTCTTGGCATTAAATTACCAGTGAGATTTCAACTGGACTTTGAAAGGGGCATTACATTACATCCTTCTGATCACAGAAGTGCCAAATCAAACCAATATTAGTAGTCAAAATAACCCAGCATCCCATACACACACACATACACTCACAAACACACCACTTAAATATATACAAGTGTGTGTTTTAATGTAAATTGTTGTAGGTCATTATCCTGAAATGGTAATCACTTAAAAAAATATTCATTTATAGTATATGATAATTCATTCAATAATAAATCTTAGCATTTATAATTCCACCCTAATGTGTCAACAGTAGTATTTAAAATTGTGTGTCCTTAAAGATAGGCTTTTAATTTTTTGTGAAGTAGGTTAGATATTTCTAATGTTTTCTTTATTACTTTGTATTCTGGCTAACTTTTTTTTAACACCCTCCCGTAAGGTTCATTTACCCAGATGCTCAGAACATTGCTGTAAACAGAGTTCCCTGCCATCACTGGCCTCCTGTTTCCTGAGGTTGAGAAATTGTGAAGGACACAAGAGACTTACCAATACTCACCAAGAGTCAGATGGGGTTATTCATGTGAATAAAGTAGGGGCCCAGGCTATAGACAGAGGTGGATTCTAAGAGGTTCTTTTGCCCTGTACCCAGTCCTGCATACTGAATCTCATCTGGTGACAGTTATGTCTTGCCCTCAATTTAAAATACTTCTAAAATTATGAGCTTAGAATAAAGATTTCAGTGTTGAGGGCCACCTTTGACTTTTATTCTCACTTAAAATGTCTTGGGTCCTTGGCTCAGCCCCCACAGCCCTGGGCAGGCCACCCCCCACCAGGCTCTGCAGGCTTAGATCCAGTCCCCTGTGCCTGCTTGTGCCTCAGACAGAGATTCGTGTCCTGACCCTCTCCCTTCCTCCTCCACTGGCTTTGGGAGGGGAGGAGCGTTTTGAGTTTTTCTGGGTGAAAGCCCACACGATTAAGGTGAACATAACAACGATTCGTCTCTGTTCCCCAGCCTGTTGTGTTTGGCTTCTCATCAAGACATCACACAATTTGGGCATCTCACCCTAATTAACAAAGACCCACTTAGGCAGCGTAGTCTACACACTCATCTTTCCCTTTAGAGATCACAGAGTTTATACTTTATCCTAGTAATTATAGGCAGATTACTGTCACAGGTACTGCGTTTTTTACACATTGAAAGTTTCAGGCAACCCTGTATCAAGCACGCCTGTGATGCCACTTTTCCGACAATATTTTTTCACTTCGTGTCTTTGTGTCCCATTCGGTAATTCTTGCAGCATTTCTAACTTTTTCATTATTGTATTTGTTGTGATTATCTGTGATCAGTGACGTTTTGATGTCACCACTATAACTCAGTGATGCTCAGATGATAGCATTTTTTAACAATCAGGTATTTTTGATTAATGTATATACACTGGTTTTTAGACAGGCTATATTACGATACACACTTGATAGACTACAGATTTATAGTAGACTTACAAAATGTAACTTTTATATGCACTGGGAAACCAAAAAATTCCCATGCCGCCTCTGTTGTGATGGTCACTCTGTTGGGGTGGTCTGGAACCAAACCCACAATGTCGCTGAGGTCTGCCTGTCCTGGAATTGGATACTAAGTAAAATCAAGAATAGATGAAATTTTGAGTCACTGTTTCTCTTATTTGTTCGTGTTCTCCTGTTGTTTCTCATACACGCATTTTGCTTTGAAGAGGCAAAGTCTAATTAAACCTGCCAAACTCCGACAGCTTTAGAAATTCTGTGAGAATTAATTTTTCCTAATGTTGGAAGATGCAGGATTACCTATGCCTGAGTTAGTAGCTGCCAAAAGCTCTGGCCTGTCTTTGTGAAGGTGATTCCAACCAGTTATAAATGTAACCTGGAAATTTTCTTAACCTCAGGTTATTGTTGCCTGGTTTCTGTCACTATTTGACAGACGTATGTATTTGCTAGGTACCAATCCGCTTTTTAATGATAAAATGTTGTAGTTTATAAACATGCCTCTAATCCTAATTTGGGAGCATGCTGCAATGGTAAAATAATTTGCCTTATCGCACTTTCTGTGGGGAAAAGTCACCTGGATAATCAATGCTTGTACCAGTCCATTTCACCAGCTGTGTTCCTGGGAGGTCTGATATGTGTGTTCTTTTTTATTAGAAGCACATTTTAGAATAAAGTTGCCCATGTAGTGATAAGGTAAAATGTACTAAATTCTCTTTAGATTTCATTTCTGAAAAGTCAAAGTCTGTTTTGTGCTGGAAGAGATGAAGATAAAATTGTGGCCCTGGAATGAAGTAACTTTTCAGTTTTCAAATTGTTACTTTAAAAACAGACACAGTTCTATACCTATGGAGCCATTTAAAAAAAAAATGCTTATTCCCAACTTGCTGTTAAAGCCACTTTTCTTTTTTCCCCCTTTTGCCTGTTTTACAGCACAAAAGAAGAGAAAGATCGCAGTTGTGCAGCCAGAAAAACAGTAAGTGTTTTTTCACAAAAACTCCATGATAAGCTATGAAGTATCTTTAAAGAGGATGGAAATAGGGCTGTTTTTGTTAGAGAGCTGGTCACGACCTAGCACAGGAGTCAAGGGGACAGGAAAACATGTACTGAGCATCTGTTATGTTCAGGACATGCAGGGCCTGCTTCTTAAGGAATTTCTTTTCCAGACTGTAACTTCTCACTTTGATCCTAGCGTAGTTGACCTGAAGGATGCCCACGGTCCCAAATTCTGGTCAGGGTGCTCTGTGACAGTTCTCGGGGTCCTTAATGCCCCAGGGCTCCCCAGAGCTGCCTGTCCAGGCCTCAGCTCTGCCCCCTTGCAGCCTGGTGAGCTGGATCAGATTGTTTTATTACTCCACACCTCAACGCTCTCCTTTCTAAAATACCTGATTCTCAGGGAGTTTTAGAAAGATTAAATTAGAGTCGACATGAAGATGTGTGGGCCCTCCATTGCCAAATAAATGTAGGTCACTGCACGTTTCAATTGTAAGTTTATGAGGAAGGGGATGTTCTGTAGTGTGTGGACCTACCGGCTGTATATTTCTGGAAAATTGTCACTGTTAGTACCATGTTTATATGTTTAAAAATGTCTGGAATACACCATGATAACCATCCCTTACTGAGTGAATCTGTTTTCTTAATACACTGATGGAAAGGGAGTTGAAAGCAGCTTTTTTTTTCATGTACTGACGCTGAAACTTAAAATCGAATAACAGCTTCATTGTTATTTGATGTGAATAGCAGTTTCCCGGGTATTCTGAGTATGTTTCTAACAGTGTATCAGTATGTTTCTAATCATCTGACTCCAGTTTTGTGTGGATAACATTGACATAGAGAGGTAAAAGCTAAATAACAGTCCCCCTCATTGAGTCTCAGTTTGAATTCATGACTGCTAAATTTGCAGCCTGTGGATCGGCAGTTTTCACCTTTACTTGCATCTGTCACTAGACAGGTCATTAAAACACAGATATCCAGGCCCCATCTGCAGAATTTCTGATTCAGGATGTCTGTGATGGGGCCTGAGCTTCTCCACGTGTAACGGGCTCCCAGGTGACGCTGATCTGACAGCTTGGGGGCCCCACTTTGAGACCCAGCACCATAGATGGTCCCACTAAGAGCCCTCATTACTGTTTACTTGGAGTTTACGTTAACTGTTCATCTGTGCAGTTTCTACGAAGTTAACCTGTACATCTCCTGGAAACCCAATTTGCCTTTTTCCCCTAGAGCAATAGTTTTTATATTTGTTCAGCAACTTTTTACTGAACAGCAGCACAGACTTCTGTCCTAGACTAATAAGCCTACTTGAATCGTCAATTCTAAGATTTTTCTTTAAGGATCTACTTTTCAGTGTGGCCTCAACCCATACACTCATGGACCCCAGAAATCAAAAGTCAGCAGAAGAAAGTCGTTAATAAAGGGGAAGTCTGACTTTAATGAAAGTCAGTGCAAACTGACGTTCTGCATGTCCTAAATATGACTGAGGACATTTCTATAATTCTTTAACAAGCGACATGCCCAGGAAGTGACCTAGAGGAGCCTCAGAGATCAGTGATGACCCCCTCGAGGGGCGGATGACCTACAGGCTTCTTGGAATTACTGTAAGAATTGCCCCCCGATGATCTTACCTGTTCTTAGCCATGCACGCATTTGCGTCTTACATAGTCATAGCTTAGATTCCTGTAAGTTATGAAAAGACTTTGGAAGGTGCTGGTCTCTTCTATAGCTTGGGACCCACGGGCATTTCTCCTTTATCCACAGATCACCATCCACAGTGCCTGTTGAGAAAATACCTCATGACCTTTGTCTGTTCCCTCACCTGGACGCCACAGGTAAATCAGCTGCTTAGGATGCCCTGGGAGAAGGAAACGGCAACCCACTCCAGTGTTCTTGCCTGGAGAATCCCAGGGACGGCGGACCCTGGTGGGCTGCCGTCTGTGGGGTCGCACAGAGTCAGACACGACTGATGCGACTTAGCAGTAGCAGCAGGATGCCCTGGCCCTTCTCAGTGCATTGCTGTGAGTGGAGACATGGGTGTATTTTTAGGTCAATATGATAATACTCAACTTTGATGTATTTTTAGGTCAGTATGAAAATACTCAACTTCAAGCCAACTATCATTTTTTTACAGATACCTACTCCTTTAAAATTTTTTTCTAAGCTATATTCTTTGTGTCTTTCCTTTTTTGCTTCTTGGTCAGTAGCTAGAGACACTTCGCTTGGCATGAGAAGCTGGGTCCATGTGTCACTTGGAAATTATATGTCCACTTAGAACTGTGTATCAGGAATAATCATGTTGGAAAAGAGTTGGAAATATTATTAGGCATTTCTTTTTGGACATTTTATGCCATTTGTGCCAGTGACCTTTGCATTTTTACACTAGTGGTTAATCCTTAAGTCCCCATGGGCTTTTGAATTGTGTCCTAAAACCTTGTTTGAGTGGCTGGTTGGGAATAATGTTTTTTTTAATGTACAAAGTCCTGTGTCTTACAATAACTTTTAAAAACATAAATGTGAATTACCTTTGAATTACAAATCTGATTATAGACATGTTTGTACATTAAGTAATATACTTCACTAAGTATTCTATTTTCCAGCCAAAAGGAAGTCTGCTCTGAACCCAAGATGAAAACTTGTGTACCATGGAAGAATCCTGTTAGTCAAAGTTTTCTTTGCAGTAAAGAGAGCAGTTTTATGAGTAGACTTACTAAGATTGTTTTTTCTAAAGAGCTGGACAGAGTAATCCTACCCTCGAATTTCCATGTAAATGCAGCTGTGAACTTTTTTTTTTTTTTTGCCTTTTTTATAAAATTCAAATGTCAGAATGGTTTTAAAAGAACCATGTCATCTTTCAGAGTCGGTAATTGTTATTTTACTCCTTCTGTCTTATACTTGGAAAAATAACATATCTCCCCCCTCACCTATTGGTTCTCAGTTAAAGTCCTATGAGAACAAAGCTTCCTGGACTATCAAATCACCATCCCAAATGAATAACAAGGTTTTTAAAATCTATTTTTTAATGAGGCTATAATTGCTTTACAGTGTAATTAGTTTCTGCTATACAATGAAATGAATCCGCTATATGGATACATACATCCCTTGCCTCCCTCCTGCTCCTCCCCCCAATCCCACCTCTCTAGGTCATCCCAGAGCACTGAGCAGAGCTCCCTGAGCTGTACAGCAGCTTTCTGCTAGCTCTCTGTTTTACACATGGTAGTATGTATATCGGAGAAGGCAGTGGCACCCCGCTCCAGTACTCTTGCCTAGAAAATCCCATGGATGGAGGAGCCTGGTGGGCCAGTCCATGGGGTCGCTGGGAGTCGGACACTGAGCGACTTCACTTTCACTTTTCACTTTCCTGCATTGGAGAAGGAAATGGCAACCCACTCCAGTGTTCCTACCTGGAGAATCCAAGGAACAGGGGAGCCTGGTGGGCTGCCATCTATGGGCTCACACAGAGTCGGACACGACTGAAGCAATTTAGCAGCAGCAGCAGCAGTGTGTATATGTTAATTTGTTCTTTTTCAGTTGCTAAGTCATGTCCAGCTTTTTGTAACCCCATAGACTGCAGCACATCAGGCTCTCCTGTCCTTCACTATCTCTCAGAGTTTGCACAGATTCATGTCCACTAAGTCAATGATGCTATCTAACTATCTCATCCTCTGCCACCCCCTTCTCCTTTTGCCGTCAATTTTTCCAAGCATCAGAGTCTTCCAGTGAGTCAACTCTGCATCAGGTGGCCAAAGTATTGGAGCTTCAACATCAGTCCTTCCAATGAATATTCAGGATTGATTTCCTTGAGGACTGATTTGTTTAATCTCCTTGAGCCCTGCATTTCGAAAGGATCAGTTTTTTGGCACTCAGCCTTCTTTATATATATATATGTCAGTCCTACTCTCTCAATAACAAGTTTTTACACACAAAGACCACTGTTAGTGCAGCTTGGCTCGGAGCAGCTGTGGGAGAGGGTGGATCTCACCTGCTCCTGTGACCACATCCCGTGTGTGTAGATGTCCCATGGGTTCCACTGATACCTTACCATTTAGTTGTTCTGCTTTTCCCTGTGGCACCTTGAGACACAACTAAATCCACACCTGCCTGTTCGCTTTCTAAGCTGAAAGAGCAATGAGGGAAATGCATAGTTAAGTCCCTGGGAGGCACATTTCATGTCCCTGGGACCGGCAAAATGAGGAAGCCCTTCCGTGTCTGGTGTCGGCCTGGGTGTGGGTGAACATATACACTGAAAAATATGTAAAGTATATAACTGACAAACTGTAGAGCACGAGGAGCTATAAATAACTTTTAAGGAAAAGACTCTGAAAAAGAACATATATATATATGATTTCCCTGGTGGCTCAGTGGTAAAGAATCTACCTGCCAATGCAGGAGATGTGGCTTTGATCCCTGGGTCGGGAAAATCCCCTGGAGAAGAAAATGGCAACACACTCCAGTGTTCTTGCTTGGAAAATCTCATGGACAGAGGAGTCTGGCAGGCTATAGTCCATGGGGCTGCAAAGAGTCGGACACGACTTAGTGACTGATCAACAACGTCAGCTATATATATGTGGATAGCTGAGTCATGGTGCTGTACACCTGGAACTCAGAGCGTGGTGGATGTAAAGCATTCTGATAGGGGGTCTCAAGGCCCCTCTGGGTAACTTGGCTGGTGCAGTGGGTTAAGCTGTGGGTCCTGGAGCCTTGACTGTGTTTCTCTTCCGTGTAGGAACGGTGAACGGGAAGTACTGCTGTCCTCAGCTTTTCATCAACCACCGGTGTTTCTCGGGCCCCTACCTCAACAAGGGCAGGATCGCCGAGCTGCCGCAGTCGGTGGGGCCAGGCAAATGTGTGCTGGTCCTTAAGGAGGTAAAGCTCGTCCACAGCCACGGACGGTGGGGGGCTGGGGGGGTGGGCCACGGTCCCTGAGGGAGTCATAGGAGTTTGGGTCCATTCATGTGCCAAGCACCCCCTTCCTCTCCATCCTGCGGACTGAAGGCAGTCATACACAGATGGGAACAGTGTTGCAGCCCGGGAAGACTCCCTTCTACTGGAGGGGGTGGACCCCTCCCTCCCCAAGTCAGCAGAAACGCTCACTACATTTGAGTAAAATCTTTGGTGAATCACCACTTTTTTGTTTAAAAAAGTGACCTATCTTGAACCTTCGTGTAGTCACGTTCCTGTTTTTGTGACAAAAAAGCATGCCCAGAATATCACCTGCACCATGATGAGTGTGTTGTAATTCCTTGGGCACAAGGGGTCTGTTTATCCATCTGTTTAGCCACTGAACAAACTTACGTGAGCTGGGCTTTGTATCAAGAACAGGGCCTGGGGTCGGGGAAGGGGGCCGCCCGCTCTAGGGATCAGAAAAGCCATCTGAGCAGCCTGGAGCATCGGTGGGATCACGGGAAGGAAAGCTTGAAGCACCTTGAATGTGCAGACCACAGGGCCGGGCCTGGAAAGTGGAGAATTCTGAGTCCTGGGGCCTGGACCCCGTCCCCGGCTCTTGGCCTGTGTTCTCACTTAGGCCAGCTTTTCTTTAGAGCCATCACCTTCATATTTTACATCCCCAAATTACTGGAGGCCTGGCCCAGCCTGAGTGGCGAGTGGACCCCATTGAAGAGAAATTGATAGTTAAAGGGAGATGGTGGCGGGGGGAGGGCAGCCCCTCTCAAGGGCCTTAGGGAGATCGGGTGGGAGGTGAGCTCCAGCTGTGTAAGTTGACACAGACTGTAGACCCTGCAGATGTTAGACTTGGTCAGAGAGGAAACCAAGCCCAGCTTACACACGGGAATTCCTGTCACAGTGTAAAATAAGGCCCCTAGACCAGGAATGGGCTCCCAAGGCCCTCAGCAGTTTCAGCCCATGAGGTCGTCCTTGCCACAGCCTTGTCCCCTGCCTGTATTTGTGCCTGACTTTGTTGCCAGTGATCAGAATGGAACGGGGGACTGACACAGACCTGGTAGTTCTTTAAAGCCCGGGAGACCGTGTCACACCCATGTGATTGTGAGGTCCGTGGCCACCTAGGGGCCCTGTTAACAAACATGGTGACCACAGGGCCAGTCTCTCTCTGAGGCTTGACTAGTTTACTTTGCTACATACTTGGTCAACAGTAGTTAGGCCCTGATCGATTCTCTGAGAGGTGCCAGCAGCGAAGTTTAAAAGCCAGGCCAGAGCAGTTTTTTGATGACAGAACTAGTTTTTTGCTGATGTTCAGAAAATGCATGAGGCAGGAAAGAGAGGGAAAAAAGAAGCAAGCGCTTTAGTTCTACGAGTGCAAGAGAAGTGTGAGTCTGCCAAGCCAGTCTTTATACTGATAGTCCTGCCCTGGACCTGTGTTTGGTTTCAGGTTGCATTTCCCTTACGGAGCATGAGATCATTGGAGCAAAGACAGAGCATGTTTGCTTTATCGGGCCATCGGGGTGTTCATAGTTAAGGTTTCTCTGACTTTGGAAAATGTAGACTGATGGCTGCTTTCCCCCTGCTTCGTCTAGAGGTAGATGAGGTCTGTGCACGTGGACGCCGCGCTGGCATTTGTTGAGGGCGGGTGTGGTCTTGAGCTCTGAGAGGGCAATGGACCAGAGACTTTGATCTCCTTCAGTTGGCGTCTGTGGGCTTAGTAGCTGCATAGCCTCAGGAAGTGCAGAAGTCGGGTGCGGACTCAACGGTCCATGTATGTTTCTTTTTGCCCATCTACACCTTCCAAGGCTTTTTTGATCAGTTATTGCACACTTAGCAGCTATGACAGTAGCTGCTAAGTGTGCAATAGTCTCCTAGATAGTCTCCTAGATATCCCACAGATAGTCTTCTAGCTGTGGGAACCAAGGAGAGAATGAAACATCATACCTCCATCCATCTGTCCATTTAGACAGGTCCAAAGCAATTCAGGAGTCATAAGCTCATGCTGGTGGGCACTGTGCTGGAAGCTAGGGGTGGGGGTCAAGGTGAGCAGGAGCTCTGCCCCCAGGGTGAGTTGATTCCCCCCTGCCCACATCCTCAGAGCAAGGACTTAGGCATTTCAGGTTATACTGGAAAGAGGAAAAGTCTTGCCTGCATGGCACCTGGTTAAGTCAGTCAGCAAAGTCAGAGATGCAGACATGCCTCTGGACAATATTCTCTGGATTTTATACTGAACGTTGACCATTGAAAACTGTACAAAGCGTGTGGATGGTGGAAACTATAGCACATATGTAATGTGTGACGCGGGAATTAAGTAGGCAGGGTCCTGGAAGGTTGGGAAAAATGTAATTTTTTTCTTGTTAAGGTTTTTTATAAAGAAGATAAGATACCTTTGTTGAATTTTCTCATTGTACCATAGGGTAGGATTTTGTAGGAAAGAAAATCAGTGGCAAGTTGCTACCTCCTGAGCTTCCCTCTGTTGACATAGATTTTATGGTACCAAACAAGTTTTTGGCGTGAATCAATCGTGCATTAATTTTCAGGTGTGCAGAATAATTTAATTTCAGTGCCCATCTTGAAATTCACTGAAGAAATCCCCCAAATTGTTTATTGAGCACTTGCTGTTGCCAGGCATGGTTGTAGCTATGATGAATAAAGCAACGGACAAAACGAAGCCCCTGATTTCATTGAAAATCCCGATTTCTCGAGGATTAGGTTCTAGAGAGAGTGATGGTAAACTAATAAATCAACATGTTTTGGATACACGGAGGGTTTCCTAGTGACCTGGATATGGACTGTGAGAGTAACAGAATTCACAGAGGCCTTAACAGCAGGGAGAGGGAGCTGTGGGACAGGGTAAATGATCTGGGCACGTGAAGGTTTGCCAGTTGGAGATGGGTGTGAGAGTCCAGTGCACATTGGGTGACCGTGGGTTTGCTAGTGTGTGGACAGTGTTTGCAGCCAGGTGCACTGTGGGGTAAATCTAGGTGGAAGAGGACAGTCCAGCGGTTGCACCCTGAGGTCACTGTCATTTGGCGGGGGGCACAGAAGGATCAGGAGAGCCTGGGGTCCTGAGGGTAAGGGTAGGAAGTGTCTGCAGAAGAGGCAGTGCCACCAGCTGCTGGCGGGGTGGAACAGGACAAGGCCGAGAAGGACTCCTCTTGGCAAAGCTGGCATCTCAGGCGATCTTGATAAGACCTGTTTCTGGGAAGCCCCATTGCATTGTGTCCCTGAGGAGCTGAAGGAGAGAGAGAGGAGTCCATGGGTGTAGGCGGTTCTTGAGGGTTTTACCTTCAGTGGAGACAGGAGTGAGGTGAGGGACCAAAGATGAGAGATGGAGAGAGAAAGTAGTTTTCCTCCTTTAAGAGGGAGGCTGAAGCCCAGTGCACACACACAGGGTGACAGTCCAGGGGAGAGGAAGGGGAGGATGAGGTGGGAGGGGATGGTGTCCAGTGGGCTTGGGCCGCTGTCACAGGGCACCATGGGCTGGACCAGGCAGCTCAGTACACAGACATGGATGCTCACGGGTCTGGGGCTCCAGGTCCTCCATCGGGGGCCAGCCTGGCAGGTGGGTGAGGACTCACTTCCTGGTTTGCACACAGCCACCTTCTTGCTGTGTCCCCATATGTCTGAGAGGGAGGGAAAGCTCCCATCCCAGCTCTGTCCAGCTGTATAAAGGCTATTGCTTCTCTGTGATTATAAATACACACCTCATGAATCCTAAGAAATCCAGTGAGACGTTGCTGTAGCGCCAGTTTCCTCCTGGAGTTACTCAGACCAGTCTCAGCGCCAGTTTCTTAGGAACAGTGTCCATCAGCTTCACAGTGAACACCCTGTCGGTTCTCTGGGGACAAGTTGTGTGCTCCCTTTTGTGGTCAAGAGCACAGTGGCGTGAATTCTGATGCTTTGCAAGGTTCAGTAATTCAGTCTAACTTGGGTCATCATAACAGCTTTCAACTTCACTATTTTCATGGAGAGAACTCTAACGCACCACAGAGTCAGGTACACACAAATTATTCCTCTCACAATTCCAAGGTTTTGTGGAGAGCTTGTTGAATTTAGAGACATATGATGTGACATCGGGAGAAGCCATAGGAAAAATTTTTCAATATTGCGTGCTGTTTACGATTTAATTGCAGGCCATTTCCACTCTGAATTGAAGTCTGGAAGGCATTTGCTTTTCACAGTCACAAAATGCATTTCGATGTACAAATAAGAAGTAGCTCTGGGGTTTTTCTCGGTGAAGCACAGTGACAAGACTGGAGTGAAATTTTATTGTCTGTTGATAAACACTTGGTGTGTGATTTCAGCCAGTGCCAATTGGATTTATTTTTAAACTCAGTTTCTGTAAATTGTACTGACAATAAATAATAAAGCCAGATGATTATTCTAATAGAGAAAACATAAACACACCAGAATTGCTTGTATTGCTGTGTTCTGGCCGTTAAGTGCTTGGCGGAGCTGTGTTCCCTTGGTGAGGCTTTACAGGCACCTTGGACACAGCAAAATGCTGCCCAGATGAGAAAAAGACACTCGCCAGGCTAACTGCTGGGAGTAAAGAATATTTTAAGATCAAATCCTCAGTGATGAGAAAGCTTTGTTTTTCAGAATTAAAGCAGGGTGCAGACCATGCCAGTTACATCCTGGAACACGCCAGGCACATGAAAACTGAGACTTGAAAATTTCTGCAACATACCTTTCCCCTGGGGGCTTCCACAGTGACTCAGTGGTAAAAAATCCACCTTCATTGCAGGAGACTCGGGTTCAATTCTTGGGTTGGGAAGATCCCCTGGAGAAAGGCATGGCGACCCATTCCAGTATTCCTGCCTGGAGAATCCCATGGATGGAGGAGCCTGGTCGGGTGGGCTACAGTCCATAGGGTCAAAAAGAGTCAGACACGACTGAAGCTACTGAGCACGCACGCACCCGCCTTCTGTTCCCTTCTCGTAGATAGTGTGCTGACATCCTCCACAGAATTGTAGGTGCTTCAGCAATATGGCCACTGTCCTCCCAACTCAGTGAGAGATTTTTCTCACTCTTGTAGTGGGTTGTTGCCCGAAACACAGCCCGTGAACGCAGAGCCTGGCTCATTCCTCGTCTGGTTGGGGAGGGACTTCAGGAAGAGTGGCTCCGTGTCCTGTGTCTGCACTCTGGGGCCCGGCACAGCTCAGGTCTTCAGTGAGTGGGCATTTCATGGAACAAAGCCCCCGAGATCTCAGGGCTCCTTTATGTGCTGCGTTGCACCTTCACTTTTTTTTTGCGCTCTGTGTCGCAATAGTGATGGCTCACGAGCATGCCTGCAGAAGGAAATGGCAACCCACTCCAGTATTCTTGCCTGGAGAATCCCAGGGACGGCGGAGCCTGGTGGGCTGCTGTCTCTGGGGTTGTACAGAGTCGGACACAACTGAAGCGACTTAGCAGCAGCAGCAGCTGGTCCTTGGGCGTATTGCAGTGGTTCTGGCCATATGCTTATTTTCTTGCACTTGGGACTTGGGAGCGAAGGGGTAGTTTGAGGAAGCTGTCAGATGACATTAGATACTCGGACTTCCTTTCGAAACACTCCCATCTCTGAGAATTGTCCTAATGTTAAATATGCATAAGTTGGGTCAGCATTAGGTGAGTTTCAAATAATTTGTTAACCCTACGTACAGATATTTGCTGCTGCTGCTGCTGAGTCAACTTTAGTCGTGTTCAACTCAATGCAACCCCATAGACGGCAGCCCATCAGGCTCCAAAAGTGTGGGCACAAATCTGTCATCTCCGTCTTAGTGATTCCTTTCTAAATATATTTTTAAGAATAAGATGGAATTCTTAGTAACCGGTCGTACTGAAAGGGAATCTAGTTGAAGGGTGATCAGTGGGCCTTTGGAGAAAACAGTCCAGTTTTTCTGCAATCTGGAAGGTTAGCGAGAACTGACCACCCCACCCCTCTTGCCCCCCAGCGACTCACACTCTCCCAGGCAGAGGCCTTGGATTTCATTGCCTTCCTATCCCATTGATGGAGACATCGTTGGTGCCAGTCTGCAGAATATCGTCTCTGACTCCATCCAGCCTATCACTGAATAGAGGTGCAGGGCAGACACCCCAGAAGTGTCAGTGGGGTGCTTTCTCGTTTTAGCAGAAATGGATGCAGTTGAAGTTCATGGCCATTCCTTGTTTTTCACAACAGGTTCTTAGCATGCTCATCAACGCAGCTTACAAGCCTGGGAGGGTGTTACGGGAATTACAGCTGGTGGAAGACCCACACTGGAACTTTCAGGAGGAGACGCTGAAGGCCAAGTAAGTGTCTTCAATTCTGGAAGATGAGGGTTCTCAGCTTTCTTTATCTGCCCCTTTGAAACTGGTCCTTCCTGTTTTTGGCATGGCCCAGAGAAGTGGAATCAACAGAAGGACTGTTGTTCTGCAGTTCTGGGTGCCCCACACAGATGTGCTGGCTACACGGAGTTTATTGTGTTAAACGTTCAGAATAAAAGCGTGCTGATGGATTATTCAATCCAAAGGGAAACATTTATATAAAGAGAGGAGTTCTCTTAACATTATTATACATTTTTCATCAACAGACCTTAATATCTGATACTGTGAAGTCCGTGGCAGGTACAGATGTTCCTTATCCTTAGAGTTGAGAATTTTAAAAAACAGGAAGAACCAGTTCCTCTGTTCGATTTTGGTTAAAACGCAGTGGGTGAACATATAGTTGGTTACTAACTTTATTTGGAAACAGGCTAATTGGAAAGGTGCTAATTTGCTTTGCTTTGAGTTTCTGGAACTCAAACTGAGCACACTCGTGGCTTCCTATGTGAGAACTCAGTTCCTGAGGAGATGGATAGAAAAAGACCCATTTCTCAAAAATAGCTTGATGTTTAATAATTGCTTTGATGATTTCAGAAGGCTTTTAATATTCACTTAATTCTTTTCCAATGGAATACATTTTCACTGGTCCACTTAGGATATCACAGTATCCTAAGATTGCATTTTGCTGTAACATTTGGAAAATGATGCTGTTTTAAACAGTAAACTACTTTTCAATGGCTAGAGCATACCTAAGTCCTCTTTTCGAGAAAATAGTGAAAATTGAAGAATTCTGAATAATTTCTATGACCAACAGTGTTTTCTTCTGGAGTTAATGTACACGAGGACTGAGTGCAGGTGTGGTGAAATCTGAAGTTATTTTGCATTCATTGTGAGTTATCCACTCAACCTTTCCTTGTGTCTTTTTTGAGCATCTCTATAATTTTAGATACAGTAAAAGTCATCTAAGGTCCAATGATACTTTGCAAAATCACAGAAGTTAAAGGGAACATATAATACATGTAAATAAGGAGAGTATTGAGCTGTTGGAAGCATCATGTCGATAAAGGGTGACACCGTATTCATCCTTCCCTTCTTTTCCAAGGAATATTTACATGAGCTTTACCTATAGCCCCCCCAAAACAAAACATGTTTTTTTTCCGAATCTGATAATCTTTATTTTTCTACTATATTTAAGTTGGTGGTCCTTAGCATTGGAGAAGGAAATGGCAACCCACTCCAGTGTTCTTGCCTGGAGAATCCCAGGGACGGGGGAGCCTGGTGGGCTGCCATCTATGGGGTCTCACAGAGTCGGACATGACTGAAGCAACTTAGCAGCAGCAGCAGCAGCAGCCACAGTAAAACGTTTTCTTCCAAGGTCAGTTCCTACTGGTAGTGGTGGCAGGTAACAAGTATTTACACAGAAAACCCTTCTTATTTCTAGTTTTAAAATTTTTCTGTAAAATTCAATACCTCTAAAATATACATAAGGATATTGAAATAGTAAAAGTACAGCAATCTTAAATTCCATTAAGATCTCCCCACCTCCATAAGCAAGCCAGAAACTCGCTCCAAATTCCCAAAATGACAGGGCAAGTTTATTTTGCACTGTTTGCACTCATTTTCACGTTCCCAAGTCGATCAGAGCTTTTATGAAACCAGCCTGACACAATCAAACAGACACAGTGTGCCCCAGCCTTGCTGCCTTGTAAAGGCAGCGTATTACCGGTTACATCAAACATGACAGCATGTGCCTTAGCAGAATCTTACATAGCAGCTTGTAATGAGAAAATGTGCGTCTGAAGTGGGTTTCAAGCGTCTGAATCAGAGTAGCATCTCAAAGGAGCTACTAATGATGGCAGATTTATAGTCAGCAGGAACACCCCTTATATTATGTGTTGATTCACCCCTTTCCTTCTGATGTGAAACGACAACTTTTTTAGATCTTGATAACATTGATGTTTTCCTCGGTGCGAATGGGAGGAAAGTTGACTTCTTCCCATTTTGCTGAAAGGCTGAAATGCTTTCTGTCATGAATAAATTAACTCAGCAAGGGGGAGAGCTGCTTTAATGCATTTACTTGTCTTGGCTGCGGTCCTCAAATTATAACATCACAGTGAGTGTTCTCAGGAAGAAATAATATGAGCTCTTCATCTGTAGGTTTTTGCACATGTTGGCACTTAACATCTGGGGGTTCTGATTGGTTTTTTCCTCTCTGTAAAGACCTGTTAAGAAGGTGGGGGTGGCACTGACAAGGGGGTGGTTGTTCAGTCCCAAGTCATGTCCGACTCTATGTGACCCCGTGGACGGCAGCACGCCTGGCTCCCCTGCCCTTCACTATCTCCCAGAGTTTGCTCAGATTCATGTTTGTTGAAACAGTGATGCAATCTTTAACCTCTTCCACCGTCTTCTCCTTTTAGTGTGAGTCTTTCCTAGCATTATGGTCTTTTCCAGTGAGTCGTCAATATCAAGTGGCCAAAGTATTGGAGCTTCAGCATCAGTCCTTCCAATGAATATTCAGGGTTGATTTCCTTTGGGATGGACTGGTTGGATCTCCTTGCAGTCCAAGGGACTCTCAAGAGTCTTCTCCAGCACCACAGTTCGAAAGCATCAATTCTTTGGCACTCAGCCTTTTTTATGGTCCAGCTCTCATATCTATACATGACTGCTGAGAACCCCATGGACAGTATTGACAAGATTGGACCCATAAATAGAAGAAAAATAAACACTGTCATCTGTTATTTTCCCCCAGCAATTTTTGCCTTTTTATCCAACAACTGGTGGGCTGCGGTCCATGGGGTCACAAAAGGTCTGACACAACTGAAGCGACTTAGCATGCCTGCATATCTTTTATACCAGAACAGATTATTGAACTATTTGAAGACTGTATGAGTCTATCATATAATGAGTCTACAACGTGGATTGAAAGGCAAAACCAGGATAGCTCTGTGGAAAAGGGAACAAGGGATACTAATGTAGCTCACTTCAGCAATTCTAGATGAGAAAGTTGCTTGTTTCTGATGGATTGACATTACTAAATCAACCTACATTATTTTGAATATTAGGATAAAGAATTTAGGTTATGCTTGGCTATACCTTAGGAAGATTTGAAAGAATTCCTATCCTCTGCATTTAGAGACATTTACATATGTTTTCCAAAGTGTGTATAGAATCTTCCTGAGGGGGAAAAAAGCCAGCTAGCTCTGTGTGAATGACTTTTGTGACAATCTTTATAAAAGCTGGGTGGAGTTTTAATAGATTGTCCCAGTCTTTTGTTACAGTTATGCAGAATACTTAAAGAGGAAATATCCTGATGTAATTTTTGAGTGAATTATATTTCTTAATCACTTAGGCAGAAACAAGGGGATAAAATCAGATAAAAGTCAAATCTTTACCCTTAGGTGAGTCATGTTCAGCTCTATGGCAGTGATGTTTTGGTTCATTTTTTCACAAGCAATGACTAATTTTGCATGTGTTCTCATTTATTTTACTTTTTTAGGGGCATTTATTCACGCCCATACTTTGTGAATGATAAGATGTAATACTTGGCTATCAAGGAGAATTATTTGAAAAAGGATTCTCTGAGAGATTTTTCACTGAAAAAGATTTTGTCTGTTCATGTTAATTTTTACTTTGCTCAGATTTGAGAAATCTGCTCTCCTGAAAATGTATGCTGTAAACATTATGATAAGCAAGCAGGTGAGCCAGTTTCTAAAGAGAAGGCAGAATTTTTGGTGTGTCATAAATTCATCACGATTGGGCACAGCATTTCTGGGTCACATAGACCAGTTGAGGGTCTTCTGAATCAGAATTGTCTTTTGTAAAATAAATACACACCCCGTTTATCACACAGAGTTCCCATAACTTGAAATACAGGAATCAAGAAAGAAGAGAGACATTTCTGAGGAGTTGAGTATCTTAAGACTGAAAGCCAGCATTGTACTTTCTAGACCTGAGTTCTAGAGTAAGAAGACATGACCAAGGAAGTACAAGCTTTGTTTTGAAAGAAATTGGGACCATCCCTTACTGTTTACTTCTAATGAGAAGAGTGGTTTTCTCATCGCTTGCCAGGCATCCTCATTTTCTTCAGTCATCATCTTGTTTTCCCTTTTAATTCTTCCTTAAATATTTCAGAATGTAAATTCAGCTTGACAGACTGGAACCTTACTCTCTGTTGTCATATTTCTGTCACAAGTTAAATCTTGCATCACACATTTTTTTTTTTTTTAAAGGCCCAATTTGGGTCATTTTGTAGATGAATGATAGTTAGACCACGTTGAAGTCATTCTCCTTGAACTAGCTTTGGTGTTTTCATTCTGTATTTCTTTTTGGCTCAAGGCCCATTTTGATTTTCTCAACTCTTAACTGAAAGAGAAGAGACTGTTTTCTCCAAAACTCTTGTTCCTCTATCTTTGTGTGTCTTTCTCCGACTCGCCACATGCACTCACAGGTCAGTTCAGTTGCTCAGTCATCTCTGACTCTTTGAGACCCAACGGACTGCAGCACGCCAGGCCTCCCTGTCCATCACCAACTCCCAGAGCTTACTCAAACTCATGTCCATTGAGTCAGTGATGCCATCTGACCATCTCATCCTCTGTCGTCCCCTTCTCCTCCCACCTTGAATTTTTCCCAGAATCAGGGTCTTTTCAAATGAGTCAGTTCTTCACATCAGGTGGTTAAAGTATTGGAGCTTCAGCTTCAGCATCAGGACTGATTTCCTTTAGGATGTACTGGTTAGATCTCCTTGCAGTCCAAGGGACTCTCAAGAGTCTTCTCCAACACCACAGTTCAAAAAGCATCAATTCTTCGGTGCTCAGCTTTCTTTATAGTCCAAGTCTCACACCCATACGTGACTACTGGAAAAGCCATAGCTTTGACTAGACAGATCTTTGTCAGCAAAGTTATATCTCTGCTTTTTAATATGCTGTCTAGGTTGGTCATAGCTTTTCTTCCAAGGAGCAAGCATCTTTTAATTTCATGGCTGCAGTCACCATTTGCAGTGATTTTGGAGCCCAAGAAAATAAAGTCTGTCACTGTTTCTACTGTTTCCCCATCTATTTGCCATGAAATGATGGGACTGGATGCCATGATATTTATTTTTTGAATGTTGAGTTTTAAACCAGCTTTTTCACTCTCTTCTTTCACTTTCATTAAGAGGATCTTTAGTTCTTCGCTTTCTGCCATAAGAGTGGTGTCATCTGCGTATCTGAGGTTATTGATATTTCTCCCGGCGATCTTGATTCCAGCTTGTGCTTCATTCAGCCTGGCATTTTGCATAGTGTACTCTGCTGCTGCTAAGTCACCTCAGTTGTGTCCGACTCTGTGCGACCCCATAGACGGCAGCCCACCAGGCTCCCCCGTCCCTAGGATTCTCTAGGCGAGAACACTGGAGTGGGTTGCTATTTCCTTCTCCAATGCATGAGAGTGAAAAGTCAAAGTGAAGTCTCTCAGTTGTGTCCGACTCTTAGCGACCCTATGGACTGCAGCCCACTAGGATCCTCCATCCATGGGATTTTCCAGGCAAGAGTACTGGAGTGGGGTGCCATTGCCTTCTCCGATGGTGTACTCTGCATATAAGTTAAATAAGCAGGGTTACAATATACAGTCTTGATGTACTCCTTTTCCAATTTGGAACCAGTCTGTTGTTCCGTGCCCAGTTCTAACTGTTGCTACATCACCTGCATACAGATTTCTCAGGAGGCAGGTCAGGTGGTCTGGTATTCCCATTTCTTGAAGAATTTTCCACAGTTTGTTGTGATCCACATAGTCAAAGGCTTTGGTGTAGTCAATAAAGCAGAAATAGATGTTTTTCTGGAATTCTTTTGCTTTTTCGATGATCCAGTGGATGTTGGCAATTTGATCTCTGGTTCCTCTGCCTTTTCTAAATCCAGCTTGAACATCTGGAAGTTCTTGGTTCGTGTACTGCTGAAGCCTGGCTTGGAGAATTTTGAGCATTATTTTGCACTCACATGGATGTAAATCTTTAGTTGGTGGGAAGTTACTGGAAGGGTACACACTTCCTTATTGATGTTGGGCGGGGAGAAACCTCTTCATTTGCTCTCTTAGGTTCAGTGCCTGGGAGCCCGTAATCTAAACTGACAGAAGATAGCAAAATCGAAAACCATTTCTATGCTGGTAGGATGGGTGCACACACAAGGGTGCGCTCTGCTGACGTTTGGAGCTTACACCTGAGTCAGACATGACCTAGTAGGGGGAACGGAATGGGAAGCAAAGGCCCCTAGGGGAAGAACAGATAGGTGTCTTTGGGAAATACAAATGGGTTTTTAAGGGAAGACCTGGGAAATAAGAAAGTTCAGGATAGTTTATGCAGGCAGGAGTGGTCTTTCTTCTTCAAGGCCATGGAACTTCTCCAGGAGGAGATTTATAGTAGGTTTACCCCTGGGATTTATGCCCCAGAGAGGGGATTTATGATGATCCTTGTTTCTCAGAAGTTTCTGCTTTGAGTTCGATAACGGAATCTCCGAGAAAGCTTCTTTCTGCATCTTTTGAACGGTGAGCCGTCTTCCTCCTCAGATAGCCTCTGTGCACTGTGGGGTCTGCGTGGGTCCCCACACGGCCGTCAGGGAGCTGGTCCCTCCGAGGTCCTCTTCCTTCCTGTCCTGTTTCACAGTGTGCGTCTGACTCCCATGTCAGCGGCCTGACTCCCATGTCAGCTCAGCACCCACCCCCACCCAGTGGATCCCTTTCTCACACTGGATTTCTCTAGAACCATGGTAATGCAGCTGCGCTGTGGGAGGAAGAGGAAGAAGTCTTGAGAAAGCAGAAATGTCACCAGCGCTCCTCTCTGAGGACCATCTGACCCGAGACTCTGCTCTCCCCCCAGTGTCTTCCTGTGGCTCCCTCCTCTCCCGTCTGTTTCATTATCCTTGGACCTCATCACTTCCCCTCTGAGACCTTTTCCTCGTTCCCTTCTTCCTTCCAGGAATGTTATTTGTGTCTGCTGCGGCCTGGCTGACGGTCTCATTCAACATTTCCCCATTTTTCTTCAGAGAACTTGTCGTATGTGCTTCAGAAACCTTATCTTCAGGTTTACAGCAGCCTTGCTAGGCACTGAATAAACTCCCAAGGGGAAGTGTTGTCCCTCTGGACTCACACTGTGGGATAAAGTGAGAGGCTTTTGAGCTGCGGCCACATGCCCTTCCTAAAGAAGAATGTCACTGGCACACAGTTGTTGAGCCTTCAGAAGGACAGGAAGGAAAAAACAAGTTGACGTAAACTCAAAAGCAGCTTATCTATCCCATTTCTTAGTGAACCAGATCTAGGTTTTGAACACGAGATATCTAATTCACAAACTGCAGCAGTGACGATTTCATGTTATACTTTCCTTTGTAAAATTGCCCGTGGTCCCTGCCGTGTTGTGAGGCTGACTGTTGGAGACACCTCCTCCTCTAGCCCAACTGAAGACGGTTCAACTTGATTTTTCAGCTTTACGATGTTGTGAAAGAGACACGCGTTCAGCTGAAACCATACTTGGACATGAGACTGTTGATCTTCCCCCGGCTTCTGTGCTGCCCTGCCCTCTGGGGTCGTGGGTGGAGGCCATGGCCCCCCGTCAGCCACGAGACCACGAGGGTGAACAACCCGAACTCTTCCAACTGTCCTGGACACAGACAGCCCTTCTGTTTTTCACTTCTGTTGTCAGTTAATTACACATGATATTCAACACTTTATCATGAAATAGGCTTTACGTCAGATGGTCTTACCCATCCATAGGCTAATGTAAGTTTCCTGAGCACATTTACGATGGGCAGGTGAAGCTGTGAGGTTTGGTGCATTAGATGTACTATTAATGCATTGCATTTTCAATGTAGGCTATTTTCAACATAAAATGGGTTTACTGGGATATAACCTCCTATCAGAGGCTTCCCAGGTAGCCTGAGTGGTACAAAGAATCTACTTGCACTGCAGGAGTTCTTGGTTTGATCCCTGGGTCGGAAAGATCCCCTGGAGAAGGGAATGGATCCCCACTCCAGTATTCTTGCCTGGAGAAGTCCCATGGACAGAGGAGCCTGGTGGGCTACAGTCCATGAGGTTGTAAAGAGTCAGACACAACTGAACTACTAATACTAGCGGTAAAGAACCCACCTGCCAGTGCAGGAGACTGAAGAGACACGGGAAGATCCTGAATTGGGAAGATCCCCTGGAGAAGGACATGGCAACCCACTCCAGTATTTTTGCCTGGGGAATCCCATGGACAGAGGAGCCTGGTGGGCTGCAGTCCATGGAATCACAGAGAGTCAGACACGACCGAGGGGCTGAACACAGTCCCCATCGTAAGTCAAGGAAGATCTGTACACAAGTGTGTAAAAGAGCAGTTGGGCCCTGCTAATGTGGAAACCGACAAGGCCGGCCTTCCCTGGTGGTTCTTTCTCTCTCGGGCAGTTTTTCCTAAAACTAACACAAGTGTTCTCAGCCAGTTACCACTCCGTGCATCTTTCCTGGAAAATCAATTATTCCTCAGGATTTCCTCTTAACAATTAGGGGGCATCAAACTCATCCCCATCAAGGGCAGAGTTTAATAGGCCCAGTTGTTTTAATGGGTCGTCATTTCAGTGGACTCTTAAGTTTAGTGAGATGTGAATTAAATGAAGACCTGGGATCTGTTGCCAACTGAGAAATTTGTAATCGTTTTGTACCAATGATAGTTTTAAAAACTGTATTGAAAGGTGACTCAAACCTCTTTCCAAGAACTTACCTTTTCAGCCAGGGTGATTTACAGCATTGTTAATCCTAAGCATTTGAATGAGGGCTGCAGGACCTATTTTTAAGACAGGAAGCTACCCAACCTGCTTTTCAGAAGATCTGGCTTCTAGTTTTGCATTGGCGATTTTATGCGGTTTTTCTGGGGCAGGAGAAAGTTTTTTTCTCAAGTCTTGAGCCATGAATGACACTGTTTGGATTCCATAAGCATTCTGGAGGCGTGTTCAGTTACGTATACCCTGGTGAGAGTGGGCTTCCCTTGTGGTTCAGACTGTAAAGAATCTGCCTGCAATGCAGGAGACCCGGGTTCGATCCCTGGGTCAGGAAGATCTCCTGGAGAAGGGAATGGCTCCCCACTGTAGGATTCTTGGCCTGGAGAATCCCATGGACAGAGGAGCCTGGTGGGCTGCAGAGTCAGACATGACTGAGTGACTTTGACTTCACTCACTAGTGAGAATGCACCGAGTGGAAGCCTTTTTTTCGGGATCCCGGATTCTCTCTGGGTGTCAGTGACCATGCATGTGGTCACCATGAACGTTGGCTACGGCATTGGGCATTTCTTAAAAACGGTTCTATGAGCTCATAAGGAACAATGAAAGCAGATGGAAGAGAAACCACACACAACCCACCCTGTTGTTAGTGAATGCGCTGCTTAGGAGTCCACTGTGTGGAAGAGATCTGAGCAAGCCCGTGGTCTCTTCATCACCTTTCCTTCTCTGTTTCCAGGTACAGAGGCAAAACGTACCGGGCTGTGGCCAAGATTGTCCGCACCTCCGACCAAGTAGCGGACTTCTGCCGCCGGGTGTGTGCCAAGCTCGAGTGCTGTCCAAATTTGTTCAGTCCTGTGCTGGTTTCTGAAAACTGCCCGGAGAACTGCTCTATTCACACCAAAACCAAATACAGTAAGTGGCAAAGCGAAAGGGACAGCAACCTGGGTCTGCATTGTAGGGTGATGTAGTTGGTGGGCTGTGTTTCTTTTTTTTCCAGACCTTTCAAATAGCTTTTCATAGGAATAGTTGCAGGAGAATTCTTTAAGGTTTGTTTGGTAGATACTCGTGTGTTTCTCTCCTGGTGTAAGGAATGGGAGGGGGTATCTCTGGTTCTTTGGGGACCACAGTCCTGGACGAGCTGCACCATGGTTCTCTTTGGGTATCAGACACGAATGTATAAGTGTTTGTTCACTTACCCCGGGGGGTTTCTCGACAGTTTTTATAAATGCCATCTTCATGGACCTATTGGGAGGTACTGGAAATCGACAGTTTTGGTTGGTCGTTTTGCATCCGAGGAAGTTGCAGTCTGGAGGCTGGTGACTTTCCTCTGCGGTACAGCAGCATGGAGATGTGTGGACCCCCATCTGTCACCTGCGTGCGTTTGTTGTTTTCTTTCTGATGCCTCCAGCCGTTAGATAAAGCTTCCTTTGGTGCATTGGGTTCTTTTATGAGAGCTCCATACGGAACAGTTGAAGCTTCAGTTAATTGAGGAAGTGTTCTGGATGGTGATCATAATTGGAAACTGGATTGCAGTTGGTTTTAATTAGTTGATTAGACATTCAACTTATAAAATACATCGATACATATTATTGAAATTTGGTGAGAAATTTTCTAAGTAGCACTCTAAGGGGGTAACACAGACATATAGCTCTGCTGTTGAATTCAGAAGTAAGGAAGAGTGTCCACTGAATGAGTAAAGAATAACAGGTAAGGAATACTGTTTGAAAAGGAAAAAGATGCCCCATTAATTTGGCCTGTGTGTTCACCACCAGTTCTGAGAGGCCCCACTCCTGCCCTTGATACCTGTGAACACAAGGGCATTGAGACAGGGTTCCTCCCTGTGAGCCGTTTTGTCAGAATTGCTCCCTGAGATGTGAATGGGATGTGAAGCTTCATCTCAAATGTTTCTATCTCTTTTTCGCTTCCCCCTCCCTCTCCTTTCATTTTCCATCTCCCCTCCCTGCCTCTTCCTCCACATATGCCCCAGATGTAACCTTTTAACAACGATTTTAACCATCTCTCTTCCTGTAGCTTATTACTACGGGAAGAGAAGGAAGATCAGCAAGCCCCCAATTGGGGAAAGCCGCGTTGAGAGCGGACACCCTAAACCGGCCAGACGCAGGAAGCGACGAAAATCCATGTTTGTTCAGAAGAAGCGGAGGTCGTCCGCCGTGGACTTGGCCGCAGGCTCTGGAGAGGTACATCTGGCTCGGACGCTGCTGACCGTCGATAGGGAAGCAGGGCCACAGCTTCACTGCTGATGCCGAGGCAGTAGTTTGATGCTGAGTGGTGGGGATCATGAGCCAGTACCCTGTCTTACTTGTAGAACAGACTTAACACTGCAGCGTCTCTGGCAGACAGAGGTGCTACTGGGGCCCTGGGTGGGACCCCGGGGTCCGTCTCTTGGGCCTTCTTGGATAAACCTCTCCAGGAGGGCAGCACAGGTACCAGGCAGGAGAGGGTCCGGGAGGAGTTGCAGGCCCCCTCCTGCCTTCTCTGCCGATTCAGCGCACCTCCCATCCCCCTAGGAGAGTGAAGAGGAGGATGCAGACGCCATGGACGATGACTCTGGGAGTGAGGAGACCGGCTCTGAGATCCGTGATGACCAGACAGACACGTCCTCGGCCGAGGTGCCCTCCACTCGGCCCCGGAGGGCCGTGACCCTGCGGAGCAGCGTGGAGGCCGAGCGCCGGGCCCCTGTGGAGAGGACACGCAGGGCCCGGAGGGCGCCGGCCACCCCCCAGGCCGAAGGAGCCCCCCAGAGCCCGGCTGCCAGCCAGGAGGCAGCAGAGGTGAAGCGTGGGTCACATGGAGTGGCTTGTCTGGGGTCCCCAGTGGGGATAGCTCCGGGTGCACTTGGGCCCCTAGTTTAAGATAAATCTCTAGCAGCTGCTCCCACTGAGTTCCTGAATCGGGCCCAGAAATCCTGGTGACTCCGCATCCAATGAAGGGGGCAGTGAGCCTCAGGATGGGGTTCTGGGGAAGACTTTAAAGCCACAGGGACTTCTGTCAAGGGAACAGAGAGCAAGTCCTCACGGTTCCATTAAACCCTGGGCTTTCCCTCCTTAGGAGACCTTAGGATGCTATAAAATGTGTAATCAGGCCGTCAGCTCTCCCCTGAACCCACGTGTTACAGTCAGCTGGCAGGTCGCCGGCACCAGCATCACACACATCCACGGGGGCAGAGCAGCCTCTCGGACCATTACCGGCTCCTGCCACTTCTTTTCCATCAGGGATGGAGCCAGTGACGAGCTGGCCTCAGACCTCCTGAGCATGGGAGTCACTGTCACCATCGCCATGGCTTCTTCTCCTTTTTTTAATTACCTCTAAAGTGAACTCTAGGAGTTGGTGATGGACAGGGAGGCCTGGCGTGCTGCGATTCATGGGGTCACAAAGAGTTGGACACTACTGAGCGACTGAACTGAACTGAAAGACGCACAAGCCTTAGGAGCAAAGTCACAGCCCAGACGAGTTGCTTAGCGCCTCCCTGGACACTGGCTGTATCTGTGTCTGCCCGGGTGCCCAGTGAGGAGGCCGCGTGCGGTCCAGGAAGTCCGGATGCAGCCCGCTGGGTTCAGAGAGTGTCCCACCATCTGGGAAGCAATGAAAAGACCTCTCGCTTCCCTTCTGTCTGCAGGATGTGAAGCAGGAGGAGGAGGAAAGGTTGGTTTTGGAGAGCAACCCGCTGGAGTGGTCGGTGACGGATGTGGTGAGGTTCATCAAGCTGACGGACTGCGCGCCTCTGGCCAAAATATTTCAGGAGCAGGTACGGGCTTCTGTCCTGGGTCTTCTGTGTCAGCTGGCTTGGAGTCAGCCACACCAGGGGGGAAGGGCATCACTGGGGGCAGGAGAGCAGGAAGCTCAGGCTCCACACATGTTCCCACCAGCACCCCGTGGGGGCTCTGACATCTGATGGAGATGACATCTCGGGTTTCCCTTGGGCGTTCTCGGATACCCTTTGGTGGGGGAGAGGGGGCGCTGCGGGGGTGGTCTTAGGCGGCCTGGCCAGGCTGGTGGTCAGTGCTCCCGGCTTTGCCTTTGCTGGTGGGTTGGGGATGCTCTGTCCCCCAGTCGAACAGTTGTCATCTGAGAGGCTTCTGTCTTCCCAGCTCCACCTACCAGGAGAGAGAGCAGAGGCTTTGGTTGGGTCGCTTCATTGGTGCCCGTTGGCACTTCTGGGCTGCCCGCTTGTTGAGTAGTAAAGTCATAGGACATGAGTTTGAGCAAACTCCAGGAGATGGTGGAGGACAGGGAAGCCTGCTGTGCTGCAGTCCACGGGGTCGCAGAGAGTTGGACACGACTGAGTGAACAGCAAGGATGATAAAGTCACAGGAGGGCAGCAGACAAACAGAAGCCTGAAGCTCTGGCCACCGTGTTACATCTGGGGTCCCACGTCCCTGGCTGGTCTTCCTCTCCGCCCTCCCGAGACTTCCTGTGTTTGTCTTATTTGTCACCCCCAGGGCTTTCAGGAAAAATAGAGAAAAGTCTACTTGATCTTCCCAGAGGCAGAAGCCCTCAGGCCACTGCGTTTTACTGAACACTGCTTTCCTCAGTGTCCTTCAGCAGTGTTGATTCCTTTCCTAAATATCTGGTAGTAAGCAAGGAAGTGAAAACAAAGCTGATTTGAGGAAAAGGCTAAAATATTGCTTATCCTGAGTCGTCCTTCATTAGACTTCAATCCCTGTTTATAGTAAAATGTCAGAAAGTTTCATGCCTTCCCAAGTTAAGACGTCTAAAACATTCCTGACCCTTGGCCACTCTTAGGATCAACAAGGCGCATCTTCGCACGTCACTGAGAGACTTGGCCCTGTGTCCCTATTTATTTCTCTTATAGAGAGAAAAATAGGTAGAATTCAGTTGATTGCAGCCTTACTTCTATTTAACTTCTACGTTAGGCCATTTCCTCTGTCACAGTAGAAGGCTGTTGTTCGTGGGGCTGCCTGAGGTCTGTGGGCACTTACGGGTGTTTTGTTCAGTCAGACCTTCAATTACTAATTTGTTCTTTCATCTTTGAGCCCAAATGCCACAGCTCTGATTTGATGAGGCCTCCAGGGGGTCACTTCAGGTGTCGGATGAGTTTTAGGTGAACAAGGAGAAGCTGGGGCTTTAACCTCTGTGAGAATTCACAGCACATGGAATCACAGCCACACGCCTTCCCTCCCCTGATTCTGAGCGGTAAATTCAGAGACTGTCATCATCACCAGGAGCTTTTACAAAAATTACAAGTTTCCTGTTACCAAAATATTTGCTTTTTAATTCTGAAATGTTATAGCAGCTGCTTAAAAAACCTACTCTGTAATTTCATGCTGCAAACATGTACATTATATAGGAAACTGCCACACATCTATAAAAACACAAAACTCGTAAAATTTTGCCACTCACCTTTTGTGAATCAGAGCCATGCAGTAAGCAAACTGCCCAAATTCCTTCTCCATTTCTGCTCACCCTCCAGATTCTTTCTTTATCATTTGCTTTCCCCATCTTGGGACTTTCATGTTCACCGTGGCCAGTTCTGCCCATTCGTTCTTGGCGCGTGTTCAGTGAGCCCGTTACGCGCCAGCGGGAACTGCTCTGGGTGCTGAGGGTAGAGCAGGGGCAGCAAGGACCCCGCGCCCTGCCTGGCTCGCTGCTTTGACAGACAGTTCAGCACGAGGCAGTCCCTGGCCCCCCAGCATCTCCGGCTCTGGGGACCTTTGTCATCTGTGCCCTGGGTGGCTCCTTGCACAGGTGTGTCTGTTCCCAGGCTGCAGGAGAAAGCCCGTCTCACTCGTTTTGTGTTTCTTGTAACTTCTCTGGGGGCCGACATACAACTAGTTCTATATATATTTTGTCTGAATCTTAGCCACCTCATGGACTGTAGACCACGAGGCTCCTCTGTCCACGGCGGTTCTCCAGGCAAGAATACTGGAGTGAGTTGCCATGCCCTCCTCCAGGGGATCTTCCCGACCCAGGGATCGAACCCAGGTCTCCTGCATTGCAGGAGGATTCTTTTACCAGCAGAGCTACCAGGGAAGCCAAAAGGCTTATAGCCCCTCCCCCAAAATTAATTTATGAATTTAGGGTATTTTTTTTTTTGCTTTAGAGGTTTACAGAACAGCTAAATAAGCCATCAGTTTAAGAACAAACGCTGCCTTTGTGAAACTCCCTGACCCCTGCTGAGGTGCCTGCCTGCATCAGTGCTGGGGCTCCTGGCAGCCCCGGGGTGCCTGCTTCTCCAGCTGGCAGGAGCCCAGGGTGTCTGCTCCTGCCCACCACAACCTCTGTCGTTACCTCGGGCCTGCAGGCTCTCGGACCCTCACCCATTTCCTCTGAATGTGAAGGCTGGGTGCCCTGGAAGGGGTTACAATGACACTCAGTAACCCAAACAACATCCAGATAAATAAACGCAGTCCTTACAGGAAGCAAGCTGGTCAAGAGGCAGAGCTGCCTGATGGGGGTGGCCCTAAAGCCTCAGGCTGAGCCTCCTTGCTCTTCTTTCTACAGTGACTATGCTTCACCCATCATTGAGTGAAACTCTCCATTGTGGGGCCCTGTGTATGGATGTAGAAAGCTAAATAAGACAGGCCTCAGGCCTCATTCTGGGTGACGCAGGTTACAGATGTGAGGGTGTGTGTGCGCACACGTGTCCAAGTGCGTGTGTGCTCTTGCGGAGGATCGCGTTGTGGTTAAGGTCATCTCTCCCCGCCTGGTGGGAACTGTCAGGGCTGGTCTCCTGTTGGTAGAGACCCCTTTCCAAGGCCCCGAGAGTCACAGCAGAGCAGCGGGGGGACACCACAGCCCAAGAAGGGCTGGACCTGGGTCGGGGGGCCTTGCCCACCACAGCCCCAAGGGCTGGACCCTGGGACAGCCCAGTCCAGCCCTCCGTCCCTTCCAGTCCAGGATGGTGAATCTCACCAGTGTTCTCTTAGCAGAAAGGTTTTCTCAACAAGGGGTTAGGCAGCCATCAAGCCAAATCACCATCTTGGCCAGCGCTCACCAGGTTCGGAGGGGACGAGAGCACCCGTCCTGCCCTGGGCTGGGAATGAAGCCCGCCGTGGCCCAGGCACCCCATTGAGTCCTGTCTCGTCTGTCTCAGCTCTAACCCACTCTCTCTCCCTGCAGGACATCGATGGGCAGGCGCTGCTGTTGCTGACACTCCCCACGGTGCAGGAGTGCATGGAGCTGAAGCTGGGTCCCGCCATCAAGCTCTGCCACCAGATTGAGCGGGTCAAGGTGGCCTTCTACGCCCAGTACGCCAACTGACCCCGCCCGCTCCCAGGCTGCCCGCCGGCCCGGCGAATGCCGCGTCTTGGGTCTCAGGAGGTTTCCCGGACTGGAACTTCCGTTTTCAAACCCAGATGTGTGTGATGGTGCGTCCGACAGGTGTCCACACGAGGGCCTCCTCCGCCCACCAGCCTGCTCGACGTTTCCGTGTTTGCAGAGCACCCGAGCCCACAGCAGTGGCCCTGCAGGGTGTGAGTTACTGCTCACACCCCACGGGTGTGGACCTGCATCTCTACAGACCACACCCTGTCTTTCTCCCGCCCCAAACCAGGCAGCTTCCCAAGCCAAGGCCCATGCTTCAGAAACCCAGGCGCAGGTGATGTCTTTTCCGCCGTGAGCCGGGAGGAGGTCTCCGGTGACTCCACTGTCGTATCCCCAAGTGCCTCCATAGGTGCTGCTTTCAGGTCGCCGTGCGCGGCTGTCGCCACCACATGTTTGGTCTGGTGGCGGCTCATTTCTCACGCGCGGCTCTGGGCGATGTTTTGGATGACAGCGGAACAGGGACTCCGCCTGTTGGGCAGTGAAGGAAGAAGGAGCATGTCACGGTGGGGCGGTGGGTGTCCAGGGAGCCTTCAGGGAGGAGGCATGCTTGCCATCCTATATGGAACCTTCAAGGTCCCCCACGTTCTGAATAACTGTGACCACACGGGAGAGGGGCATCTTGCCTTGTGCATTGAAGGCAGAGCTTCGTTCCGGAGAGCAAGGCCGGGGGAAACGGGGGCAAGCTGCTGACACACCGGCTCCTCCCCTGAGAGGGATCACTGCCCCAGGTCTCCCCGGGAGGTCCCCTCTGAGCCCCAGCTTGGTCACCCCCGCAGAGGCATGCGTGCCCCTGGGTCAGCCAGGGACTGACCCCGTCATCTGGGCTGATGTTGAATCACCCTGGACCTCCTTCCGGTAAAGCAACAGGTGTGAACTCTTATGATATGGCGGGGACATGGGTCCCCTTGTCCCCAGCCTGCTCCTCCTGTCAGATGAGAGTCTGGATTGGCCAGAATGAGACAAAGAGAGTGACCGTGTAATGCCTGCAGCCCACCCTGCCTCTGGTTTACTTAGGATGTCCCTTGGCAGTTTTCATTAAGTGGGTCTCGTCGTTTATAGAAAGATCATGACTCCAGGAGCCAGCTGGTCTCTGGAACCAGGCACTTGTCCACATGCACCCTGCAAGGAGCTGTTATATTTTTTTCAGTCCCAAACGGACCATTGTCTTCTGTGCTGGTTGTTGCTCAAATGCCTTTTTAAACTTGTGTGCGGAAGCTCAGCCTCCACGTTGCCCAGGAGAAGCGGGGGTGCACAGCCTTCTCTTCCTTTATTACCTTGACCTTTTCTCTTTGATGAGAGTGTCAACAGTTCCAGGAATAACGTCCTGGGTGGGCTGATGAGCTGCTTACATTTCTGCAACATCATGAAGGCCTGGCATCCTGTCAGATCTTGAGAGTCTCAATCACGGAGGCTAAACTTTTGTTGTCATCTGTCACCATTACTGATGAAAAGGGGAAACACGCATTTAGTGGTTGAGGCTGTCGTCTCCCCCATGACTGAGCCTAAGGCAGGTTTAAACATTTGGTGGTGGACTTGCCTGGGCACCTCAGCCGGGAGCCCCATCTTCTCGGCCCACGAACACGGGCAGTTCCATGGGGAGTCAGGCCTGGCCTGTGGTTTGATTTTTTTTCTCTGAGCTCAAGTTTCCACCCCTTCTCTGTTCTTCACCTCTTGTCTCCTCAGCCGTGGGGCTTTTGTCCAGCTCTGTCGGCCGCTTGAGAAGGGCCTCCTTGTAAGGTCTTGGGTGTTTTCCTGCCTCGGACACGCTTGTGATCCTCACTGTGGCCTTTTCTAGCTGAGCTCTTCCCATTGCACATGGGGTGCAAATGAAGGAGGGGACACTCTTTCAAATGAGTGTCACCTTCTCGTGCCCTCCCTGAACGGCACTGGGGTGGGTTGCTCTAGAGTAAGGTGCTCTCTGGTGCCCGTGGCAGGGGTAAGCCCTGGAGCCCACCCAGAGGCCTCCCACCTGGCAGCCGAGGAAGACACCCTGCTGGCACTGGGGATGCGGCCTCTTCCCGAGGGGCCAGGTGCGCAGAGCCTGCCTCGTCCTCGGTCTCTTTGAGAGCTCAGTGCTGTCAACCCGCGTGCCTGGTGAGGTGCTGGCTGTGCCAGGCCAGGGCAGGTTCAGCTGCAGCTTGGGGCCATCGGGGCACTCTCAGCCCGCCCTGCTAGGAGCCGGAAGACTCTTCAGGGTCAAGAAGATGTTTTTTTGGTTCTGAGTGCTGCCCACGCCCCCTCCGGCTCGATTCTCTGGGAAGTCCCTGCTGGCTCTTTGCCCCTTCAAGTCAGCAGGACTTGAGCTTCAGAGTGTCACGTGGCGTTCATGTCTCTGTAGGGTTCACCGCTCACCAGCTTCCGTCTCAGAGAAACGGCCAGTTTTCGAGGGACGTTTGCCTGTTGTGACTGTGTCATTACTGTGTTTTTGTCCCTCGTGGCGGGAAGAGTTCATCTCACATCTGTAGCTGCCAGCGCACCACGGCCCCTAGGATAAACGCTTGTTGGTTGAAGTGCTCCACAGCGATGCCCCCACCCCTCCTCATCCCCAGATGCTGCCGTCTCCCCGCGGTCTCCCAGAAGACGCTCTGGGACCAGAGTCCTCTCCTGTGTGCGCCACACTGCTTGGTCCCGTCAGGAACCGCCTGAGATGAGACGCTCCAGTCTGTGCAGTGTACCACCTCATCTCGAAGGCTGAGAGTCCATCACTCAGTCCCACCCTAAAGCTAAGGACGCTTCCGTCAACCTCTGACCTCTTGACTGTTTGTGTCCTGTGTTAGGAAAATCTCTTATCCACAAAAATGTAAACCTAGAAAGAGTAAGGAAGGCATGACCCCCATTTACAGAAGAACTCATTTTTTGCTTACCAAAAAAAAAGCAAAAACCCAGTTTCCTTCACCACAAAGTTGCATAGTATGGAGAAATCCGTCACTTATAAAATTAGGTTCATTTGATCAAAGTTTGACTCACAGTTTGCGCTGTACAGCTGTTAGGTTGCTTTGCTTTATTTGATCATATTTGAACCATGATTGCCTGTGTTTGATCTGTCTCTCAATGAATTAGAATGACTCAGACCTTTCACACTGGCCCCTCTGGCCCACACGACAGTCTCTGGAAGATTGGTTTTGATCAGCCTTTGAAGGTTGGTCTCAGTTTCCTTAATTTGTGTCAGAGAATCTGGAGTGTTGTTATCAGGCGAGTTCTGAGACTTGCTTTTTATCTCAAACCAAATGTCCCTCTCTAAGGGCGTCTCTCCCTTCATTTTGGAAGCATTAGAAGTTTCATACTTCTTTTGTCAAACACCCATTTGTGTTTATTTCTGTAGATAAAACTGTAGAAACAGTTGCGTTAAATAGTCTTTGTGGCTTGAGCACCACTGTTGCTCTCTTGGTGAATCTGGGCTCCAAGTCCTGCTCTATCCTTTGTCTTTAGAAAACTGAGACCAAAGGTACAGTTTTTTGAAGGGAAAAATAGTAAATTTTCAGGTATCTAGTTTTTAAGGAAAAAACAGTTGTTAGGGAGACATACATACGGTTTATGAAATAACTAAGTAGCAAGAGAAGCTCCATTGGCAACGATTACAGTGTCGTGATTCTCTTTCTTCCCTCTCTTGTTCTTTTCCGTTTAAGACTTCTCTGGAAATTGCTTTACTCCTTCCAGCTGGGTTGAGTTTTCACATTGGGCATTTATGTTGGGCAATTCTCATAGCTTTTATCACTAGGGTTGATTTGAGGATCCTGAACCCAAGGCAACAGTATCCATCTGTGCTATTTTTGACCCACTGAATTCACCTAAAAATTCTTAAGTGCTGACACGGTGCTGCCTTGGGTTTTGGTTAAGAAAAGCGTCTCTGATTTAGAGGGTCGGTAATAACACAGTCTCTTGAGCGGCAGACTTTCTGTCTTACTGGTTTTATTTTAAAAATGGCTAGGATTGGGTACCAGTGAGGACCAGTAGGTCAATAGCTGCATCGCCAGACAGATCGGGTGCTTCATGTGGACCCGATGTGTTGAAGAAAAAGTTCTAATCGGCATTTGCTGAAAATCACTTTACAGTGGGAGATTGAAAACAAAAAATGTTTTAAATGACAGAAAAAAAAAAGATCATCTCATTTGTTGTTCGGAATGGGAGCCTGCATGAGGTCTAGAAGCATAAACTACCCCTAGTCGTGACCGTCGAAAGCTGTTTTACTGCTCTGCATTCCGGTTTGAATAGTTTGTATTGGAACTTGATTCATATCTTGTGTCTGTTTTGGTGCATAGAAGAGAAAAGTTGGTGGTGTTTTTACTTTTGAAATTTGCAGGACAAAAGGGCATGTCATTGATTTGCTGTAAGATTATATTCTGTATATATGTTTTCATGTAAATAAATGAAAATCTATATCAGAGTTATATTTTAATTTTTATTCTAAATGAAAAAAAAAACCCCTTTTTACTTGAAAAAATTGTAAGCCACATTGTTAATAAAGTAAGAATAAATTCTATGGTTTTGTTTGTGTCTTTATCTGGAAAGTTACTAAATATTATTTTTAAGGTTTGAGTTAAGATTATCTCATGTTCTATTTCCCACCATGCACTGAAGCAAATGTTTATAGGGTTTTAGTAACCGTGGCTCTCAAAATCCTACTTTTCAAGGTCACCTGCTTGTTCTGGATATTTTTACTCAGGAACTTGTGTTAATTCTTTTTATTAAAACATTATATCCTCACACGATCGTCTCCAGCCTTCCCATTTTCCACTGTTCCGGTTATTTTATGATCACCTCGTGCGTTAGTAGGAACGCTGCTTTATGACCATGAGAGTGATAAGTAAGCAGCTAGGTTTAAATTTTTCACTGCCCTTCAGTGACACAAATAGGTACAAGCATCCAGATTGGAAGAAGAAGAGATTTTTGCACAGATCCTGGGGTCTGTGTCTCCAGGTTAGAATGTCCCTTCTCCTCCCCTACCACTGCCTGGGCAGCATCACTGAGGGATACATAAGGTGAGGGGACGAGAGACCTTTAGGGAACGGAGGTGGGGGAGTGCCGAGCAATTTCTGCTTCCGACCACAAACTGTCTCCAGCATCTTGTTGTTTAATTGCTTAGTCATGTCCGACTCTTTGCAACCCCACGAACTGCAGCATGCAAGGCTTCCCTGTCCTTCGTTATCTCCCGGAGTTTGTTCAGACTCATGTCTTTGATGTACTCCTTTCCCAATTTTGAATCAGTCCATTGTTCCATGTCCAGTTCTAACTGTTCAGCATCTTTGCTTTACATGTATTCTTTTAGCCTGCTGGCAATCAAGTTCTGCATATAGAATTTTTTTTATTTTGCTTTTAATTATGGGAGCTTTTGCTCTTAGTAAAGATTTAATAGCATATGGTTCATTTTCCCAAAATGCTAGCAGCATCTAGGTCAGGATTATATGGCTGAGTACAAACAATTGCATTTCTATTTGTGATTTAGATGTTTGATGACAAGCTTACAGATCAAATATATAATAAGGGAAGCCAAACACTTTTCCAGATGTCTAAACTGAATGAATTAATGCAAAAAAAAAATGTGCATTTTCCTCCATTTTGCCACCAAAAGCCTACTTCTAATTCATCACCATGTCACACTGCTGTTCACAACTCCCAGTCTGCTAGAAGCTGTTTTCCCTTTGAACTGGTTTTTGGTGCTGCTACTATTTTATTCCATGTCCTAGTGGTAAAGAACTCGCCTGCCAATGCAGGAGGTGTAAGAGACTGAGATCCCTGGGTTGAGAAGTTCCCCTGGAGTAGGAAATAGTAACTCACCCCAGTATTGTGGCCTGGAGAATCCCTTGGACAGTCCATAGGATCGCACAGAGTCGGACATGACTCAAGCAACTCAGCATACATGCCCGTGGGACAGTATCCTGCCTAAGGAGGATGCAAAGACTACATTAAAAATACTGTTTATATGGACTTGACCTTGAGTGACTGCAGGATGAAGACTGGATGTTTAATGGCGGGTGGAAAAAATACCGCGTCAAAATAACGCCCCTCCCCAGGTTCGGTTCCTCCGCTTCTCCCAGGCTTGCTGTCCCATGTGGATAAACCCAGCCTCTGCTGCTGCTACTGTACCAGTTGTCGTGGCTGCCTCTGGGGTGAGGGTTGTCATGATGGCAAGCCCTCTGGTGCTCAGGGTCCATTGCCCCAGACCCATCAAAGCTTTCATTCCTGGACCCAGCTGAAGTGCGGGGACGGGGACTGGGGCTGCTTCAGATGATGGAACCTGGACGTGCTCAGAGTTCAGGTTCACGGGCGAATGGTGGTCCATAAGAGACAGGACGTAGCCAGCAAGGAGACTCCCCTCCCGCCCTCCCCCAGGTGGACTTTGCCGCATCTGGTGGTCTAGGGACATCCCTCGTGTCTGAACAACGACCCCTGCTCTCATGAGACCATGGCCAGCTCCGTAATGCACGGATCTGCACCGAGTTTTTTTCCTTCGCGCAGTTTGGGAATCCACCCATAAAGCCTCAGTTTGTAAGCTTATCTTCCGGATCTGTTTTCTAGGGAACAAGCCTGAGACAGGAGGCAGCTATTATTACACTTGCACAACCAATGTGCAAATAATAAAGACAAAATATGCTCCTATAATCCAGCCCAGGCAGCCTACCAGCCTGGTGTAATTGGGACTGTTCGTAACATGAACCCTCTCGGAATGACTTTACGACATGGGTTGAAAGTTTAAATTGAAAATGTTCTTTCTGGTTATTAAAGTAATATGTGTGCATTAAACAAAATTTGGAAAATAAAGGACAGTTATTAAATTGCCCTGTTATCTCACTCTGTCCAATTACCAGTTTATCGTGTTTCCATGTGTATTTATAACACAATCTTGAAACCCAGTTGTTCATACCATTTAGAAAACTCCCACAAGCTATTATTTTGTAATCATGTTCTCTGGGGGTGGAGTTAAATATCTTACCTAGCTGATATTTTTAATGTTTTGATAAATGTTTAAATAATTCAACATAGCAAATGTTTTTGTACCATCCACCCAGCTTCTAGAATTACTACCATTTTGCCATATCTGCTTCAGATTTATGTATTTTATAAAATCCTACGGATAGAGTTGAAAGCCCCTTTATCACCTCTATTTCCCTCTCATATCCCAGAAGTAACCACAATTCCAATTTTTCCATTCCTGGGCACAGTGTTTTTCTTATTGCTGCATATTAATATGGCCATAGTCATGCACACCACTGCTTTGTGAGTTTTCAACACTTTAGTGTTATCATGCTTCTTGCATCCTATTGCAATTTACTTTTTGTCCACTGTTACATTTATGAAATGTATGTGTGTTAATATATCTAATTCATTTTCAGTGTGTCATAAATCCCACTGGCTATATGGTGATTAGCTTATCCTCTCTCCTATTGGTGAACATGTACATTCTCAGTTCTTTTGCCGTCTCCAAGAATTCTGCCATGAAGCTTTCATACAATTCTTCTTATGCACACATGTCGCAGAGTCTCTAAAGAATGGCTCCAAAACTGAAGTGGAGTGAGAGCTTTCCTTGCTCCAAGTCCTTATCTGTACCTGGGAGGGTTTCATTCTTGCCCATCTAATGATGGAAATAGTTTCGATTGGCATAGCTCAGTTCATTACTAGTGGTTAACTAGTAAAGTTGGACATCCTTCCATATGCTTATTGGCCAGTTCAGTCGCTCAGTTGCATCCAATTCTTTGCAACCCCATGGACTCCAGCACACCAGGCTTCCCTGTCCATCACCAACTCCCGGAGCATACTCAAACTCATGTCCATTGAATCGGTGATGCCATCCAACCATCTCATCCTCTGTCGTCCCCCCTCCTCCTGCCTTCAATCTTTCCCAGCATCAGAGTCTTTTCCAGTGGGTCAGTTCTTCGCATCAGGTGGCCAAAGTATTGGAGTTTCAGCTTCAGCATCAGTCCTCCCAATGAATATTCAGGACTGATTTCCTTTAGGATTGCTTATTGGCCATTTATGTTTTTTCTTTTGTGAATGCCTGCTTACCACCTGCACCCGGTGGCTCTCCCTCTCCCTCCTTCCCTCCTCTCTCTGATTTATTCTACAAAGGTTTTAAAAAGTAACTTCATAATGTTAACCCTGTATCAGTTCCCTGTGTTGCAAGTGCCTTCTTCCACCCCATTTTTGTTCTTTTCCTTCCTTTTGTCCTTGGCGATCCAGGAAGGTTTTAATCTAAATGCCCTTCTTTCTATCACGCCTTTCTTTCATGATTCTTACTTTTATTCTCTTAAAGACATTAAGGTGGTTCCTTTTTAAAGTTAGTATGTTTTCCTTTTTCCAATCTCCTTTTGGGGTGGGGCTTGGTATGTCCAGTGTTATCCAAACACTCTTGCCCTATGAGAGTTTTCTGTGCTGCGCATCCTCACCCGTGCTTGGCTATGTTTTTAATAATCGCCAGTCTGATGGGTGTGGAAAGGGAATGGTGATGTGAAGAGTAAGGTAGTTAAATTATCCTTTTCTAACTGCCCGGGAACTTATGCTTTCTCCACTCACCTGCCACACCCCCTGGGTCATAGTTCAAGTTTACAGGTATGTGTCTTTACCTTTTCTGGTCAGTGGAGATCTTCATCTTATTTTGAGTTCAGCCAGGATTTTCTGTAAAGAATCCGCCTGCACTGCAGGAGACGTGGGTTTGCTCCCCAGGTTGGGAAGATTCGCTGGAGGAGGGCATGGTGACCCACACCAGTATTCTTGCCTGGAGAATCCCATGAACAGAGGAGCCTGGTGGGCTATAGTCCATGGGGTCACAAAGAGTCAGACATGACTGAAGCGACAACTGAGGCATGCACAATTTTCTATTTTATCTGTCTTTTGTTCTATATTTTGAACAGAGGGTGTGTGTTCAAGTTTTAACTTCCAGAGCCATCTTGACTAAAACTTTGTCTAATATCACCTTTCAAAAAAATTCTTCCAAGCAGCAGGTGGTATTAGAGCATGTTCTGAGAAGGAAGCTAATTTTTGCATTATTCAGACTATTTAGAAATGAGATCTTTAGCCCATATGAAAATTCATATGGGGTTCATTTAAGTTACAATTCCCAAAACACTCAGCTAGTTGACATTTCTAAATGTCTCTTCTGCATAGTTTAGCTCCTAGTAAAACCCCAGTTTGCTACAAATCATTTGAAAAAACTGCTTTACATGTTATCCCCTGTGACTTTTTTGTCATAAATCCCTGTGGCTGAAAGATGTGAAACTGAAGTGGTGTTAAATCCAAGAGTATTCTGTTCTGTTCTAGACCACACGCTAATAGTGCTTTTATTTGCCACAATTTAAGCAAAGCGATCTCCTCTCTCACTGTTGGCATAAAGGATTAAGTATGGACATGGTCAAATACAGCTGTTGGTGTTACCTGATACCTATTAACTGATCAACCTGAGACAGAGTATCCTTAATATGTAAATAGGCTGATTGATGCTGTCCCAACAATTCATGTGAATGAGCAGAAATGGAAACATTTTATGATATATTGAACCATATATGAAGCTAATCACTCATGAGAAATTTAAGAAGACATGAATTCATGTAACAAAAATATTCCATACCTACTAAGTGGATGTACTGTGCTTAGCCCATTAGGAAAAAGAACAGCCCTGTGTTAGTTGCTCTTTAAAGGGCAGAAGCCACCTAGACAGTGGGTAGACCACATCCGGAAATCCCTGTCAAGGAAAACGGAGCTGATGTGTGTACAATGGGTGTTTAGGCTGAATCTAAGGAGAGAAGGGATATTTATACTACTCCCAGGTTCCTGTACAAGGTCCTAGTGTTTCTTACTAGCTGCAAAGTGGGATTGAAACTCTAATGCCCACAGGGTCAGCAGAACAGAAGACTCCAAGGAGCTGGTGGGCAGCTGGGAACCAGAGCAGGGCATCTGTCCTCTTAGCTGCAGAAGCTGGAGACCAGTGGCTGCCTTAGCTTCTCTTTTTCCCAGGGGAACCAGAAATCCAGAGTTTTACATGAAATCTTAAATTATTCGAGGCTGGCATTAAATTCAAATGCTTTCAGAATCATGATGCCCCATAAATCATAGACTTCTAGGTCTCCTGAACTTTGACCTCTGTATTGTCAACATTGTGAAGTCGTGGTTTGCACTGGAGATCCTTCTTTGAGGCCAGGAGGGGACCAACCATTCCAGTTTGCCTGGGATGGAGGAATGTCTAGGCAACTGTCCTGGGTAGACTGGGACAGCTGATTCCTGGTAGTCAGTCTGGACGTAACTCCAAACAGGAAGTCCTGGTGACCACAGGGATCATGTCTTTCATCTCCTACCTCTGAAAATAATCATTTACCATATGTTATCTTCTAATTGCTTCCAGTGGGAGGCTGAGCCTATAGCTTCCTCCCCCCTCCCCATGTCTGGAAGTAGAAGTTAATATTCTTAATCATTATGAGTCTAATTTTTTCTTCTATAAATAAAGATGTGGAGCCAAATCTCAAACTATTGTAAAGATTAAGAGATTATCTGTATAAATGTTTGAAAATAAAATGTTAGATAACATTTTCCTACTTATAACAGCTTTGCTGCTGCTAAGTCGCTTCAGTCGTGTCCGACTCTGTGCGACCCCACAGACGGCAGCCCACCAGGCTCCCCCGTCCCTGGGATTCTCCAGGCAAGAACACTGGAGTGGGTTGCTATTTCCTTCTCCAATGCATGATAGTGAAAAGTGAGAGTGAAGTCGCTCAGTCATGTCGGACTCCTAGCGACCCCATGGACTGCAGCCCACCAGGCCCCTCCATCCATGGGATTTTCCAGGCAGGAGTACTGGAGTGGGGTGCCATTGCCTTCTCCATATAACAGCTTTACATATACATATATGTGTAGATGTTGTTGTTTAGTCACTCAGTCATGTCTGACTCTTTTGCAACCTCATGGACTATAGCCTGTGAGGTTCCTCTGTCCATTGTATTTCCCAGGCAAGAACATTGGAGTAGGTTGCCATTTCCTTCTCCAGAGGATCTTCTCGACCCAGGGATCAAACCTGCATCTCCTGCATTGGCAGACAGATTCTTTACCACTGAGTCACCAGGGAAGCCCATGTATAGATATTAAACAGAAATAAATTCAAGACGAATTAAACATTGGAATGCTAAGGTAATGAATATGTACCAAAATAGGAGATTTTTGGGTCAACTGTCTCTGCAGACCTGTCACAGAGTGTGTGTGTGTGCACATGTGTGTGTTTGTTAAGAATTAACATGCTCCCTGTATATCATTTTAAAATAGAAATATAATTGTCATCTTTCCAGACAACAAAAATTGTCACAGTTTTGCAATCCCAAGAGTAAATTACGTTAATTCCCTAACCCCTCCTCCTCAACCTCCCCCTGCTCCTGGCATCACCAATGTACTTTCTGACTCTATGAACTTGGCTATTCTAGGTACCTCGTATAAGTGGAATAAAACTATATTTGTCTGCACCTAATGTGTATTATTATTGGAGAAGGAAATGGCAACCCACTCCAGTGTTCTTGCCTGGAGAATCCCAGGGACAGCGGAGCCTGGTGGCCTGCCGTCTGTGGGGTCGCACAGAGTCAGACACGACTGAAGTGACTTAGCAGCAGCAATGTGTATTATAATGAATTTTAAGGTTATTTTAATCTATCTCCTACAAACAGATTGTACCTTAAATAGTATGTTTTACATTATTTAACTTTCATCACAATAAAAAAATACATTTAAAAATAGTGTAAATCACACTATGGCAATTTGTTTCATGTTTTTCAGATTTTTAAAATGCAAATATCAATTAATATTCATTGACTAAATACATGAGTCAAGATCTTTAATAAGTTATCTTCTTTTCTAATAAAGATTTGTAAAGATTTTTTTAAGGTGGATCATTTTTAAAGTCTTTATTGAATTTGTTATAATATCGCTTCTGTTTTATGTTTTGGTTTTTTGGCCACAAGGCATGTGGGATCTTATCTCCCCAACCAGAGGTCGAACCCACACCCTCTGCACTGGCAGGCAAACTCTTGCACCATGAATTATCTTCTTGAATCATCCCGATTGTTTGAGCTGAATACTGTTTTTCACCCACTTCAGTTCAGTTCAGTTCAGTCGCTCAGTCGTGTCCGACTCTTTGCGACCCCATGAATCGCAGCCTGCCAGGCCTCCCTGTCCATCACCAACTCCCGGAGTTCACTCAGACTCACGTCCATTGAGTCAGTGATGCCATCCAGCCATCTCATCCTCTGTTGTCCCCTTCTCCTCCTGCCCCCAATCCCTCCCAGCATCAGAGTCTTTTCCAATGAATCAACTCTTTGCATGAGGTGGCCAAAGTACTGAAGTTTCACCCACTTACACCTGAGGAATATGGGGTTTAGGAGATGAACTTGACCGTGATGAGGAATACTAAGTGCCAGAGTATCAGGATGTAGAACTTGAGTCTCTGAAGTCCAGAATGCTCTTACTCTTCCACAAGTCATGAGCTAGGGGAACACGAGGTTGTGTGAGAATCAATAAACAGACTCTTGCAGAGATATGTTATCACCCCATTTTCAGGCTGATCAAACTGTGTTGGGAGGCATATAGTGAACTGAATACAACCCAGCCTACGTCTAGCCTGAAATACCAGTCACATCTACCAGTGGTCTTAAAATCAGCATAAACACACTTAATTTAGTCTAGCATTAGGGTCCTCAGGAGCGAGGATGAGTGAGAGGGAAGGAGAAGGTTCTGTGAGTGAAGATTTGTGGAGCAGACTCTGGTGCCAGGTGCGTGGTATTTATCACATCATCCAGTTCTGACAACAACGGTGTGAAACCTGCCACCTGGGCTGTGCTTGCCTCCTCTGTGTTCACCAGAACCCTGGGCTTAGTTTGATCCACAGCGTTTCAAATTCTGGCTCCTGACCCATCTCCCGCACCGGACTAGGAATTTCCTGAAGGTGGATGCTGTATCTTTTTCCTTGTCAAAGAACTCTCCAGATCCCAGCACATTGTCTGTCCCCCATAATGCTACAAAAATGTAAATTAATCACTCGTTGTGTACTGTCCCATTTGGAAAATGGAGTTCAGCTAACCTAGAGGGTTTTAAAAGTTAGAGAAATGAGACGATCATGTACATGAAAGAGCTGGAAAATAGCCCAAGATATTTTATAGTCCAATGCTTAATTTTGTGGTGTACAAGCTCTGAGAAGCCAAGACTTCAAATGCTGGAAGGATTGTCATGGGCTGAGACTAAACTTGGAAAGACTTACTTCTTTATTCATTTATTCAGTATGTTACAAATGCTTGTGATATATGGTAAACTCATTTGAGTATAAACATTAACATAATCCTCAACCCCAAGGCATGTACATTCTAATGGAAAAACTAGATATAAAATGATCGATAAGATAGTCTTCTAATGTCTAGTTCAATATAATTGTAATAAAAACATGTTGTTCAGTTGCTCAGTCACGTCCAACTCTGCAACTCCATGGACTGCAGCACGCTAGGTCTCCCTGTTCATTATTTATAAAAAAATAAAAACATTGGGGGCCATTTTCACTTTTCAAAGGCCAATTCTGATTGTTTGTTTTATTTAAAAAACAATTTTTAATACCACTCACATGAGCCTCTGAAGTAATTGAATATGTTTAAGTTTTCCCAGTCTGTTTGAAATTGCATATCTTATACGGATGGCAATGCAGTCCTCCTGGGTCCTAAGATATTAGGACCCAGAGTTTGAACAAATATAATATCATTATCATCAATGACATCATCATATCATCTTCAACAACATCAGTGACATCATAGGGCCATCTATCAAGCATTCCCATGTGCCAGATTCTGTGCTGATTTCTTGTTGGCTGAAGGATGATGGGCACACAGTATCAGCCCATTAAGATGGAAATATAAAATATTTACAAGCAGAGAGGACTGAGAACACATCATCTCCTGAAGTCTTAATCTATGGTTTAGATCAGGCATCAGTAGACTGTGTGCTGTGGTCACTGTTTAACAAGGGAAGGAAGGCCTGCCCTGAGCGGGGTCCACAAACTTACTGCCCTGGGCCCCTAAAAGCTATGTGACCACGTGATAGGGTGACAATGGAAGCTCTTCAGCCTGGGGGACCCACTGGAGACGAGCAATTGAATCAGCTCTTCCTCTGCTGAGTTAACTCAACCACCTAGAGCCAGGATTTCTGTCTAAGGACTCCAGTAAGCCTCCAGACCAGCTAATCTCACCCCAGGGCATTGTAGGGATTATCTCATCTCACAGCCTTGTGAGGCATTCTCTATTATTATGTCCATTTTACAGATGGTAAACTGAGACTTAGAGAAACTAAGTTGGTTTACAGTCATCAGCCAGTAACTGACAGGTCAGGACTTGAGTTCAGCTCTCAAGCTCTTTCACTGGCCCTCAGTGATACACTGGCATAGAGATTCAGTCTAATAGAGTGCTTCTCCATTTGTGTATATTCATATTTTTATTATATCCTATATATTGTACAGTGCCTAGGCAAAGTGTTGAACTCAGGAAAATTACTCTATAACAACTCTAGTGGGCCGGAGAAATAAAGTTAACTAAAGCTCGTGGTTAAGCAGAGAAAATCTGTGTTCTTTGTTTGAAGAACTGAGAGCTTAAACATACCTGAAAAAATCCTTAAAGGATCCAACCAATCAGCAACTCACAAGATCACAGAAAAGAGTATTTTCATCACCCATCTTTGAGTAGGCTTTCAACCCATACTTACTGACCGGATGGAATCAAACAGACGTTCATGATTGACATGACATGGAACCTAACTGCAAAACCTATTTGAGGAACAAGTTGATGAAAGAAAACAAAACTAAATGGGGTGATGTGAAGGCACTCTCCCGGTATATGAGCATCTTGGTTTCTGGACTGAAAGGCCCCTGAAGGGAACCTTGTTAAGTGTGAACAACATGCGGGCAAGGGCCAAATGGAATTTCTTTAACTTAATCATTTTGGAAATTGTTTATACAGTTGGTATATGAAATGCTGTGGAAATTGTTTTTGCGTCTTTGCAGGACGGTGACTGCATTCCATCTCCCTATCAATCTCTGTGCATTTGTGATGCGATTGCAACAGAGAGCAAATGTGTAATAACTGCATCACCTCCGTCTCTTATTTCAGCATTAAAGGAATATATAAGATGATATTCTTGGAAATGGTATTATTGCAAGATGAAATCCAAAAGTTAAGCTTCAGCGGACGGGAGAGGAGTGAAGTCAAAGAGTAATGCTGAGCTTGGGTTCCTGAAAAAGGAATTTTCCATGGAAATGCATCCCTCGGAGATTCTTCTGGTGTTCAGGAAGTCAAATTGTCTTATTAAATGGTGCAGAAATTAACAGATTCCAAACAGAGAGAGTAATCTTTGGAGAGTGCCCAATAATCTGGCAATATGGAAATTACAAATTATAATATTTTTCCCTTGAGTAAATGAAATATTCAAAAGAACAACTACATAATACAATACAGTCTGTGTAATTCTTTGGTAGCTACAGTTAGCAAGCTATTTTATCATAATTGCATGCTTCGCAGTTGATAATGAATGCACACAATTAAGTTTAAAATAAACTCATAAAATTTTTTGTAAAGTTACTGTATATAGAACAGGGAGATTTGCCTGGTGCTCCATGACAACCTAGAGGGGTGGGATGGGTGGGAGGTGGGAGGGAGGTTTAAGAAGGAGAGGACATGTGTATACCTATGGCTAATTCATGTTGATGTATTGCAGAAACCAACACAACATTGTAAAACAATTACCCTCCGATTAAAAATAAATATATTAAAAAATTTTAAAGTTTAGTTTTTACATAAAGCACCATCAGGAAATACCAGAATGCTCTGGCAACCCGTCAAATAAATCTTGAAAAATATCTGTGCATTTTTCTTCTGAACACTGCTTTGTTATGGTAACACTGCCTGCGGGCTATGTCACTTCAGTTGTGTCCGTCGCTGAGCAGCCCTATGGACTGTAGCCCCACCAGGCTCCTCTGTCCATGGGGTTCTCCAGGCAAGAATACTGGAGTGGGTTGCCACGACCTCCTTCAGGGGATCTTCCCGACCCAGGGTTCCAAGCCACTTCTCTTATGTTTCCTGTACTGGCAAGTGGGTTCTTTACCACCAGCGCTACCTGGCAAGCCCCATGGTAATGCTAACTCTTGTTTATATCAGGACATTTTTCTAATCTGCTTTCAGCCTGTTTTTTCTTTTTCCTTTTATTTTAGTTTTTATTTTATATTGGAGTAGAGTCAATTTACAATGTTGGGTTAGTTTCAGGTGTACAGCAAAGTGATTCAGTTGAACATACACATGTGTCTATTTTCAAATTCTTTTCCCATTTATGTGACTACAGAGTGAAGTCTATACAGTAGGTCCTTATAGATAATCTATTTTTCAATGTACTTGTATATATATGTTAATCCCAAACTCCTAATTTACCTTTCCCCTATAGGACTTCCCTGGTGGCTCAGATGGCAAAGCGTCTGCCTACAATGCAGGAGACCTGGGTTCCATCCCTGGGTCAGGAAGATCCCCTGGAGAAGGAAATGGCAACCCACTCCAGTATTCTTGTCTGGAGAATCCCATGGTTGGAGGAGCCTGGTGGGCTACAGTCCGTGGGGTCGCAAAGAGTCGGACGCGACTGAGCGACTTCACTTTCACTTTCCTTTCACATGTGTGTCATATCTTAGAGTCCACAAGTAAATGATGTCTGGTATTTGTCTTTTGCTGTCTGACTTACCTCACTTGGTATGAAAATCTCTAGGTCCATCCATGTTGCTGCAAATGCAATTATTTTATTCTTTTTATGGCTGAATAATAGCCCATTGTTTACATATATACTATATCTTTATCCGTTCATCTGTCAGTGGGCATTTAGGTTTCTTCATGTCTTTTCAGCCTATTCTGATACATAGCACTCTTGGTCCTAAAGAAATGGGAAACTTTAATCCTGCCAGAAATAGTTTTACAATCTTGATACGATCTTAATAAGATTATCTCCTCACGCTTTTCTGTGGAATATGATATGGAAATCTGATACTGGTGGGGGCGATAATATTCATTCATTTTATTCAGCAAGGCTTTGAGGAGTGTTCTCTGCTTGAAGACCAGGAGCTCCTCTCATGCGGGATACAGTGAGCACAGAGACTTGCCTTGCAGCTGCTAATTTCACCTTCACTGTTACTGCTTCCTGCCACACACCACATGTGTTCTTTTTTCTCTGCATCTCCAGTAAGTATCAAGACTATATTATCTTATTGGTGCTCCATCAGTCCTTGCCCACTTTGGGGGTTGATATAAGAGCCCCTAAATCCCTGTGTTATTTTTTAACCATCCACAGAAGGGATGACACATTTCCAGTCTTCTCTGACCTAAGGAGCAAACTCTTACCTGCTGTAGCCCAGAATTGCTCAGCAAGAACATGGCTCTGGCATCCTTATTTCCCCAGTTCGAAGTCTTGAGGCAACTTAAATGGAGAGACCCAGCACAGCTCATTCACTACCCCTGCCATTTTAATTGGATGTTCTTTGACTTAATTTTGTCTCGATGAGAATAAAGCATCGAGAAGCTCTCCCATAAACATGGAGTTGCCTCTGACAGCTTCTGGGAAGGAGCCCCAGGGGGCAGCACGGTGATTTACTATACTAACAGCACTGCAGAACAGCTTTGGCACCAGACGTTTCGAGGGCTTAATTACTGCCTTTAAAATTTAAGCCAGAGTTAGGCACTGAATACTACCCAGCAGAGGAGGAAAAAAAGGCATAATTACAAAGCAAACAAAAGACTTGCAAGATAAAGTTGCTGTTATTCTTTGTTGTAGGTCCTGTGGCAACACCAACCTAAACATCTCATCTTTCTTTCTATGGTTAATTTTTCCATTCCTTGTATGACTTTTATTATCTATACAAAGAGAACTGGCCCCTTTGAATCGAACTGAAGTATTCTATCCACAGGTATTATCAGACTTTTACCCACTCCTTAAAAAAATCAGAATTTTTCTACTCCTTTCAGACAGTCTCTGGCCCAAGATACAAAAATTCCAGTAGTCTCAAAATGTTCATATACTTTATTTTTATAAAATACTTTAATCTTATTATGTGTCATAAATACATTTTAAAACAATCCTGTAATCAACTTATGGAAAATAAGTTGATTATTTCAAGTTATTATTTCATTCAACTTACGGAAAACATTCATCACATAATTGGCAAAGCCATTCCACATTGTGAAATCAATCAGGCAGATCAAAGTATTTGAATTCTTTTCAAGTTATAAATGTGTTCTTGCATGTGTGTGTGTACTAAGCTGCTTCAGTCATGTCAGACTCTTTGCAACCCTAAGGATGGTAACCTGCCTGTAATCTGTCCATGGGATCCTCCAGACAAGAACGCTGGAGTGGGTTGCCATGCCCTGCTTCAGGGGATCTTCCTGACCCAGGGATCGAACCCATGTGTCTTACATCTCCTGCATTGACAGGCTGGTTCTTTACCACTAGCACCGCCTGGGAAATCCATAAATATGTTCATATACTTTTAATTCTGTGAACCACCCATACCCCCTTTTCTCGCATTGAACTGTTGAAGATATGCTATATTTTTAGGGCCATTCAGAGTTCCAAAGACAAAACACAGAAACAAACCCACCAATAACGCTGTCTTGCTAGCTATTGTAAGAAGAACAGTTTAAGAGATAAAGATTTTCTATAAGTGGAAGGACCTTCTTCAAAATGGGAAATCACTTTTCATTAAGAAGGTGATGGTGTTCGCTTTGGCAGCGCATATACTAAAATTGGAATGATACAGAGAAGATTAGCATGGCTCCTGTGCAAGGATGACATGCAAATTCATGAAGCGTTCCAGATTTTTGGAGCAAAATAGAAAGCCCAGAGATAAATCCATGCACCTATGGACAACTTATCTTTGATAAAGGAGGCAAGAATATACAATGGAGAAAAGACAATCTCTTTAACAAGTGGTGCTGCGAAAATTGGTCAACCACTTGTAAAAGAATGAAACTAGAACACTTTCTAACACCATACACAAAAATAAACTCAAAATGGATTAAAGATCTAAATGTAAGACCAGAAACTATAAAACTCCTAGAAGAAAACATAGGCAAAACACTCTCGGACATAAATCACAGCAAGATCCTCTATGACCCATCTCCCAGAGTAATGGAAATAAAAACAAAAATAAACAAATGAAACCTAATTAAACTTAAAAGCTTTTGCACAATGGAGGAAACTATAAGCAAGGTGAAAAGACAGCCTTCAGAATGGAGAAAATACTAGCAAACAAAGCAACTGACAAAGAATTCATCTCAAAAATACACAAGCAGCTCATGCAGCTCAATTCCAGAAAAATAAATGACCCAATCAAAAAATGGGCCAAAGAACTAAACAGACATTTGGCTAAGAAACACATGAAAAGATGCTCAGCATCACTCATTATCAGAGAAATGCAAATCAAAACCACAATGAGGTACCATTTCACATCAATCAGAATGGCTGCCATCAAAAAGTCTACAAGCAATAAATCCTGGAGAGGGTGTGGAGAAAAGGGAACCCTCTTAACACTGTTGGTGGGAATGCAAGCTAGTATAGTCACTATGGAGAAAAGTGTGGAGATTCCTTAAAAAACTAGAAATAGAACTGCCATATGACCCACTGCTGGGCATACACACTGAGGAAACCAGAATTGAAAGAGACACGTGTACCCCAATGTTCATCGCAGCACTGTTTATAATAGCCAGACATGGAAGCAACCTGGATGTCCATCGGCAGACAAATGGATAAGAAAGCTGTGGTGCATATACACAATGGAATATTATTCAACTATTAAAAAGAATGCATTTGAATCAGTTCTAATGAGGTGGATGAAACTGGAGCCTATTATACAGAGTGAAGTAATTTATAAAGAAAAACACCAATACGGTATATTAACGCATATATATGGAATTTAGAAAGATGGTAACAATGACCCTATATGTGAGACAGCAAAAGAGACACAGATGTAAAGAACAGAGTTTTGGACTCTGTGGGAGAAGGCGAGGGTGGGATGATTTGAGAGAATAGCACTGAAACATGTGTATTATCATCTGCGAAATAGATCGCCAGTCCAGGTTCGATGCATGAGACAGGGTGCTCAGGCCTGGTGCACTGGGATGACCCTGAGGGGTGGGATGAGAAGGGAGGTGGCAGGTGGGGTTCAGGATGGGGAACACATGTAAACCCATAGCTGATTCATGTCAATTTATGGCAAAATCCACTACAATATTGTAATTAGCCTCCAATTAAAATAAATTAATTAAAAAATAATAAAATAAATCAATTAAAAAAAATGAAGGCGATGGATAAGACCTCCTTCAAGTTCTTCACTGGGAAAGGATGCCTCTCATGTTCCGTGCTGTGCTCTGCTGATGGTGCTTTAGAGGCTTTGAGTCTGAGGGCGATATTCTAAACACTGGTGCCAAAGACACAGGCCCTGATAGGCCGTGTCTTTGGGAAAGAGGTGGAAAACCTAAGTGAATGTGAGCTGAATTTCAAAGATGTCCAGGAATTCTAAAATGAATTTTGGGCAGACAGATGAAACATATCCAGTCATCTCTGGTGTTCGGGAGCTAAGAGCTCTGTGGAAGAGAAGCCACAGGAGGAAGTTTCGGCTTCCCCCGCCTGACCTGCCACACCCCGTCCGCCTGAACTCTTAGCTCCTGCGATCTCCTCTAGCACTGTTGAAGCTGCTCATTATTTGTCGTCGTTGCCCCTGTCTTTTCTCTGCCTAGCTATCAGATAACAGCTCGAAGGTCATCTCTGCCCACCCACTCCAGGTTAGATTTATTTCACTGACTTCTCCCAGCTGGCCCCAGAGGCCCCCGACTCTGTTTCTTTGGTCCTTCATTAATCTCCCTTGTCACCCTGCAATCTCTCTTCAGCTTCCCTCCCAAGGAGAGTGGATTCTAGAGATCCTGAAAGCTGTCTGGATTTCTGTAGCCACACAGCTTAGCACACGTAGGTGTTCAGCAAATATTTGCTGACAAAAAGAACTCCCCGTCACGGAAACTCATTTACTGTTGACCTAATTTCACGGGTCACTCTTCCACACGTGTAATATCAACTTTCTGGTGTTACAGATATAAGCCTGTCAGAAAACTTGCAGGTCATTTTAAAGTCTGTGTCTGCATACATAGAAAACAAACATATGGATACCTAGACGAAAGCGGGGGTGGGAGGAATTGGGAGATTGGTAGTGACACACGCACAGCATCAATGCTGTGTATACAGTTGGTGGGAACTTACTGTACAACACAGAGAACTCTACTCAGTGCTCTGCGGTGACCTGAATGGGAGGGAAATCCAAAAGAGAGGGGGTATGTGTGTATGCATGGTATACGTTATATGTATAATGATTCATTTTATCATGCAGTAGAAGCTAACACAATACTGTAAAGCAACTATACTCCAATAAAAATTAATTAATAAGTAAATAAAAATAAACTTCAAAAAATAAATTGCTAATCCCAGTCAGCTAAATCATAAGAATAAAGCATATTTTCTCCATAAAGAAAAAAAAAATTAAGTCTGTGTCTAGTGATGAATGAATGGGGACCTGAAATAAGTCTCTCTTCCCAGAAGATAGCTCAGTTGGTAAAGAATCTGCCTGCACTGCAGGAAACCCCGGTTTGATTCCTGGGTTGGAAAGATCCACTGGAGAAGGGATCGGCAACCCACTCCAGTATTCTTGGGCTTCCCTTCTGGCTCAGCTGGTAAAGAATCCGCCTGCAATGTGGGAGACCTGGGATTGATCGCTGGATTTGGAAGATTGCCCTGGAGAAGGGAAAGGCTCCCCACTCCAGTATTCTGGCCTGGAGAATTCCATGGACTGTATAGTCCGAACAGGACTGAGTGACTTTCACTTCACCAGGAAGATAAAATAAGGAGAAATTGGCTGTGACTAGAGAAGACCATCTCCACTCCTAGTTATGTTAGCATGACATGAAACAGATAATAGTGAAATAATAATGTGGTTGGAAAAGTCGCTGCTGAGGCAGGACCATCACTGAGCAGGGCTTTGAAAAAGGAGAAGAAATGCACTTAGCAGAACGGATGGGGCTGTGTCACCAGCCTCCTCATCAGATTGAATGTCTGAGTCGCATAGCTCTTCGTGGGTTGGGGTCCTTTCTCCCACCAAGTTCTCTGATCCCTGGAGCCAGGATTTGTGTCAAACTTGCCAGGAGCCAGAAATAGTTCAGTGAGATTGTGAAACAGAAGAGTGGATTTTCAAACATAAATAGCAGCGGATGGTATTCACTTTCCATCATGTGTGTGGTAGAGGAGAATGCGATGAAATAGTTTTTCTAAATTCTTGGTATAATTTTTGTTGTTAGTTCATAGGTTTAGATCACATACGCCTATGTTTCTGGCCAATCAGAAAGCACCTCGGTGAAGGTAACAGGACACAGGTGAGCCCCCATTGGGCCAGTATCTTGGTGCCATCACTACCGGCTGACCTTGAGAATGACACATCACCTCTCTGGACTTTCGTTCTCACACCTGTAGAATGAAGAGCTTCATCTGAATGATATCTTACCAGCTCTAAAATCCTTAAAGACAAGGTTTCTCCTTAATAGTGTTTTTAGGGCATTTGTGCCTTACCCTCTAAGAATCATTTCATATATTGTGAAAGTGTAGGTGGTTAATAAACAATAAGTTGTGTTCACTCTCAGCTGCTCAGTTGTGTCTGACTCTTTTGTGACCCCATGGACTGTGTAGCTCACCAGGCTCCCTGTCCCTGGAATGTCCCAGGCAAGAATACTGGAGTGGGTTGCCATATCCTCCTCCAGGGGATCTTCCCAACCCAAGGACTGAACCGCCTTCTGCGTCTCCTGCATTGGCAGGAGGGTTCTTTACCACTGCAACACCTGGGAAGCCCCAGATAGTAAGTTACTGACTTCTTTTAAAATGATTTTTTTTTTTGATGCGGACCATTTTTAAAGTCTTTATTGCTTCTGTTTTATGTTTCAGGTTTTTGACCGTGAGGCATGTGGAATCTTAGCTCCCTGACTAGGGATGGAACCCCACACCCAGTACACTGGAAGGCAAAGTCTTAACCACTCGACTGCCAGGGAAGTCCCAAGTTGCTGACTTTTAATTCTGAGCTTTAGGAAGTGACGTTTCTGTCCTAGATATAATTGCATGCAATCTGTTTGCTAAAGAAACAAAGGAAGGAGGTAAGCTTTGTATGAAGTACACCAGATGTTCATTGTGCTACGTTCTTTGTGACTCTAAAGACACGAATAGTTCAGCTCACTGAATAAATCTCTACTCTGAGCAAACTCTTCAGTAGGGAATTTTCAGGAACTAGGGCCCTGGAACCACTCCCTCCACTGCAAGCAAAATACTCTTGATTCACAAATGGTTTCCACTTCCCGGGGCTCTGTGTTTGTGGCAATCAGTTAAAAAATGAATTGTGTAAATACTGTGGTTTTGCTGCGTCTTTTATACATTTGAACATACATGTGACCACAGATTGGAAATCATTGATTGGGTGGGCACCATCAGTAAGCAGCCTAGAGAATTATTTATCAATATCAGAGTGAATGAGCAGTAAAAAGCAGGGGCTTTTATAGATGAGCAAATGGATTTTAAGAAGAGACTTGTATTTTATTGTAAAGTGAATGAATAGTGTCAGGAAAGGGTTAGAATTTCTGACCATCTGGTCAGAACTTGAGCCCTAAACATAACCTCCTCCCAACCCCGTCAGACCTGGACTAGGGTCTCTGAGTCCCTGTGCAGAACTGAAAAGCTCTCTGCCCACATCCTGGGCTGCACTGGAGGAATTCTAGTTTAGTGGAAAAAGCAAATGATTGGAAATAGGCTTCAACAAACTTTCATTGTTCTATGGGTAAACAGAGATAATCGGTCTTCAAAGGTGTTTTTTGCCAGCCAGGAGCTCAATTATAGTGTGGTTGTAATGCCAGAAGTCTGTGCCCTGCACCTACATATTATTCTCTGCACAGATCTTTAACTTTCACAGCTATTCATTAGTTCAAGAGACCTTTGCTTTATATGAATCATGGTTTAGTGGGTACAGAGAAAGGTATTCATTCTACACAGCTGCTACTTTATTGCAACCCTTCCATTCTTCTTTTAAATTACACTCTGACCTTTGGAAAATGGGATGAAAATCTCAAAAGTTTATTGGAGATTCTCTGAAAAGCTGTTACCCTGTTTTTGCTTCTTGATTTATAAGGTGTTCTTATTCTAAAATGTAGATACTCACACTTTAAAAGGAGATTAGCTATAAATAAACAGCATGCATGATACCTTCCAGGGAAAGGATGATAAAAACATCTGTGCTGGATGAGGGAAGCTGACAAAAATCATGACAGAGTGTAGGGTATAAATGTGATGCCCAGAGAATGGGCAAGATCACTGTTCACTGGGGTTCTGGGAGGGTGGGGGGAGGTGGTGCATGGGAGCTTTCAGAGGACAAGGGCAAATACTAAATGAGGGTTTAAGGAACTCATTAGCATGTGGGAAGAAAAATTTTAATGCTGTTTATACCAAAAAGAAATGAAGGAAATTCACCTTTCCATAATGTTTAATGTACACAATCACATTTGATCTGCAAGTCATGTGGTTTGATGGTTTCTGAGTTAAGACCAGGTGTTATGCTGGGTCTTATTCCTCCTGTGCTTGCTTTCTGCATGTTTGGGAATAATCAGTTGATTCATGCCTGGGAAAGTGGTTTACTGCATTTCCACATTGTATTTATTTCAAACAATTTTTATTTATTTTGTTTTTTAATTGTTGACAGCACCCCACAGCATGTGGGATCTCAGTTCCCCAAATAGGGATCAAACCCCCACCTCCTGCATCAGAAGGCAGAGTCTTAACCACTGGACCACAAGGGAAGTCTCCCATTTCCACATTTTAAATAGTAGACTATTTAACGGAGAAGGCAATGGCACCCCACTCCAGTACTCTTGCCTGGAAAATCCCATGGACAGAGGAGCCTGGTGGTCTGCAGTCCATGGGGTCGCTAGGAGTCGGACACGACTGAGTGACTTCACTTTCACTTTTCACTTTCATGCATTGGAGAAGGAAATGGCAACCCACTCCAGTGTTCTTGTCTGGAGAATCCCAGGGACGGGGGAGCCTGGTGGGCTGTCATCTCTGGGGTTGCACAGAGTCGGACATGACTGAATCGACTTAGCCGCAGACTATTTAACATACTTTGTAAAGATAAGGAGTGACCATGAATATCTTTTTTACCATCCAAAGGTTTGCTGCTTATTTTGTGGCCAAGTGTTAAAACAGTTGGGAACAGAAAGATGAATTGCATTTTTTTTCTTTTGCAAAAAAGACAAGAGCTCCAAGTTGTTGACTTTTCTTATGATGAAAAGTGGCTTTTGGAGTATGCTACTGAGCAATACTATGCTACTATGCTATGCTAAGTCCCTTCAGTCATGTCCAACTCTGTGTGACCCCATAGATGGTAGCCCACCAGGCTCCCCTATCCCTGGGACTCTCCAGGCAAGAACACTGGAGTGGGTTGCCATTTCCTTCTCCAATGCATGAAAGTGAAAAGTGAAAGTGAAAGTGAAGTCTCCTAGTCATGTCCTACTCTTAGCGACCCCATGGACTGCAGCCCACCAGGCTCCTCTGTCCATGGGATTTTCCAGGCAAGAGTACTGGAGTGGGGTGCCATTGCTAGGTGCACTTAATTCATCCCTCTGTGGTTGGTGTTGCTGTTGTTGTTCAATTGCTAGATCATGCTTGACTCTTTGCAACCCCATGGACTGCAGCCAACCAGACTTCCTTGTCCTTCACTAGCTCCCAGAGTTTGCTCAAGCTCATGTCTATTGAGTTGGTGATGCCATCCAACATCTCATCCTCTGGTCAATGCAACTTATTAATAACATGGGGAAAAAAACAAGAGCTTTCTGGAAGAAGCTCGTGCTATAGAGAAAGAATTTTGAAAATGGGTCTTAGGAAATGTTACTATCATCATGTGACTTTTTTTTTTTTGAGGCAAATGGTTTAAATGAATCACTTGCAAAGATTTTAATATTTTTATACTTAAAAAACTTGGAAACAATGTTCTAGTCAGTTTGAAAATTTTAAGCAGAAGAGTTGCAGAGCATTTTGAACCAATTTGTTGAAAACAGAAAAATCCAGCACCTTCTGGTTACTAAATGAAAACATCTGCAAAGAGGAAAGTGTATCATCTGAATTTCAACAAGTTTTTGTATGCTTGAAGGAAGGGACTGAAAACAGAAGATTTGGGGCATGAAAAAATTACTTCCTCCACCTGGGTTACAACAGCCTATTAAGACCACATTTGGGAATAGGCTGAATTTAGTAAACTATTAATTTTGTAAATTGGACAACAGTGAATTCTAGATTGTTCAGTCATGAGTGTTTAACCAAATTTTTCAAAAATAATGACATTTAGTAATATTAAACTTCCTAGAATTTTAGCAATAGTTGCTTATAGTAAGAATACAATTTTTGTACCTTCAACAACTAGCCCATTATTAAATTTTAGTTCATGTCTTTCAAATTTCTCTCTGCATCTATTTTGTAATATACATATGATATTTACATGTCAATACATATATTTACACAGGATAATATAATGTAATACGTATGATACATGTGATGATAATACTGCTGCTGTGCTGTGCTCAGTTGTCCAACTTTTTGTGACATTTTGGACTGTAGTTCACCAGGCTCCTCTGTCCATGGAATTTTCCAAGCAAGAATACTGGAATGGGTTGCCATTTCCTACTCCAGGGGATCTTCCTGACCTAGGAATCCAACCTGCATCTCTTGTGTCTCCTGCATTGGCATGTGGATTCTTTACCACTACACCACCTGGGAAGCCCTAAGAGCATGTTAATTGACTTTTATTCAAATTTAGTCACTAATTTATAAAGAGGACAATTATGAGTAAATGGGAAAAATTAGATATGTGCCATGAATAATGAAAGGCCATTAAGAATTTGTACATATGTCCTCCAATAAAGTTCTGCTTAATCCTTTGAATATTAATAACCTCAGATATGCAGATGACATTATCCTTATGCCAGAAGTGAAGAAGAACTAAAGAGCCTCTTGATGAAAGTGAAAGGGGAGAGTCAAAATGTTGGCTTAAAACTCAACATTTGGAAAACTAAGATCATGGCATCCAGGCCCATCACTTCATGGGAAATAGATGGGGAAACAGGGGAAACAGTGACAGACTTTATTTTGGGGGCCTCCAAAATCACTGCAGTTGGTGATTGCAGCCATGAAATTAAAAGACGCTTGCTCCTTAAAGAAAAGCTATGACCAACCTAGATAGCGTATTAAAAAGGGGAGACATTACTTTGCCAACAAAGGTCCAACTAGTCAAGGCTATGATTTTTCCAGTAGTCATGTATGGATGTGAGAGTTGGACTATAAAGAAAGTGGAGCACTGAAGAATTGATGCTTTGAACTGTGGTATCAGAGAAGACTCTTGAGAGTCCCTTGGACTGCAAGGAGATCCAACCAGTCCATCCAAAAGGAAATCAGTCCTGAATATTCACTGGAAGAACTGATGTTGAAGCTGAAACTCCAATATTTTGGCCACCTGATGAGAAGAACTGACTCATTTGAAAAGACCCTGATGCCAGGAAAGATTGAAGGCAGGAGGAGAAGGGGACAACAGAGGATGAGATGGTTGGATGGCATCACTGACTCAATGGACATGAGTTTGAGTAGGTTCTGGGAGTTGGCTATGGACAGGGAAGCCTGGCATGCTGCAGTCCATGGGGTCACAAAGAGTCAGACACAACTGAGCAACTGAACTGAATCCTTTAAATGAAGCAGTGGGGAAGACTAATTTCTTCCTAGTTTCTGAGGCCCCATCCTTCCAAGACTAGCAGAATACGGCTGCTCCTTTCAGAATGGCTGATAGTCTGCCATGTCTCTAATACTACATGTGTATATATATATTTTATAAGTAACTTGAATATGTATATATATATGTGTAAATATGATTTATTTGTAAATCATATGCATATGATTTAGAAATAAAATAGAAACATTCTTTGAGAGTATATGCTCAAAACCATTTTTTTTTTTTTTTTTGGTTGTTCCAAGTATAGACACCAAAGGTGAAGAGGAAAGAATATTTATGACAGACTCAGAAGACCCACGTCCTGTTCCAAGTTCCGCCACTGAGGCGTAGTACCTCATACAAGTCGGAGCCAACGGGTGAGGAGCGGGGTTCTTCTCAGAGAGGATTGGTGGATATAAGATTATGTATGCTGACTGCCTGGCGTAGAGCAGAGTAGAGCCTCCAAAACCCAGGCCCATCGCCTAATTATCTAGTGAGAACTTGGTGGGAAAAGGGTACAGTGGATTTGCGGCATCTCCTATGGCAGGTACTGGAAGGACCACCACTGAACTGCACCTGTGAGCTCTTTGGAGATTTCACACTAGTCCTGGTGACAACATCTGATGATGAGCTTCTTATAACAACATCTCCTCCACAGGTCAGCTCTTGGGGTATCACAGAGGCAGACTCTGGAATCTATCTGTAAACTTAGCATCTATATAAGCCACCCCAATCTCAGTGCTTTCACAGATTGACATTTATTGATTTTCATTTCTTTTTCCCACTGCCTTTAATTCCCCACGTCCAGATCACTCTGGAGAGACCAGAAGAACAAGGGGCAGAACCCCAAAACTTCTGCAAGGCTCCAGACTGTACCAGAAGCTAGGAAGACAATAAGGTGTGTGCTTGTTGTCTAGAAAGGGCCAGAGATTAAGAATAAGATTGGTCTGAATCAGTGACTCTGAACTTTTGGGGAGTCATCCGTTCCTCTGAGAATCTGATGAAATATATGCATATTGTCCCTAGAAAACACATACATTAAAGTGCATATGATATTTTATTTAAGATTATAGGAAATCACACAACTCTTGGAATCTACCCATCTACTAATTATTCTGTAAGTTCCAGCTCTAGGAATCTCTACATCTATAAATATAGAGAAGAAGAAATTCCTTTCATAAAATTCGACTATTCACACCCTCATCCTGGCATTGCCCTTTTGTACATGTTCACCCTTTAATTCAGTTTGGAGGCACTGGTGGTAAAATTAAACGTGTTTTATATATGTTCTTAATTTCTACCTGGATCAGTTCATCCCACGAGCACCTGGGTAAGGGTTTCTGAAACTATTATGATGCTCACATCAACATTTCTACTTTATTTCTCCTTCCTGCAATCTTTTTTTAAAAATTTATTTTATTGAGGTATAGTTGATTTACAGTGTGATGTTTCCTTTCTGCAGTCTTGATCATTACTCTTTCACAGTGTTTCCTTCTTGAAATCTGGCAACTTGACTTCTTTGTCAAAATTGGTGTACTTTTAAGTACACCTGTTCAGAAAGACATATGGTATTGAATTTTTAAAATAACTAATGGAAGAGATTTAACATTTATGCACTGCTTACCCTGAACCAGACACTATACTTGGGTAGGAGGTGTTTATTGAATCCCATCATTATGTCTTATAATGTGACTATTATGTTTGATGTTACTACTTTTATTTTTGGAGATTAAAAAATAGAAACTCAGAGAATTTGAGTAATTAAGGAGTGAATTAGATGCTCAGACTCCTAGATGACAATTCTAGAATTACCCCTCTCGATGGGGAACTTCAAACACATCACTGAATCCTTTCTTCACGTTTTTCCATCTGTAAATCATGTCTGTCTGCTGCTGACTTTGTATATTCACACAGATGAGTGATTAGCGAGCAGAGGTTTTGACTGTGGCAATACCATCTGTTACCCTGACACAGATCTGAACTTTACTTATTAGTCAGCAAAATTTTTCTTCAGCCTCTCAGCCTCCAACTAAAGTTTTAGGTGTGATGCCCTTCACAGAAAGGAGCATGGAGCATTTAAAGCCACGAGGAAGTCTAATTGGAACTAGCTCCCAAAGTAAGTCATGGAAAAGCCATTCCTGCTCCAAATCTGAAGAAGGAAGTCAACGTGAAAAACCCACTTAGAGACAGGTCTGCCAGTTTATTTGGAAACTACAGAGGGTTGTGTGGTCTGTCTGGGATATGATCAGCTAACAGCACACGATCCTTAAAATTGCTCTGTCGTCGGCCAACAGAACTAAGTGAAAACATGATGGTTTGAGCAATAAATTTGTCCTAACTTCCAACTTATGCTGGTGAGTTTCAGTCATTTCATTACTAAAGAAAGATTATCGGTGTGTATATGTATTTGTTTCTCTGCTTATGAACCTTGGGAGTAGAAGCTGTAAGTTAATGTAAATTCTCAAGTCTCTACATGAGGAGGATAACATATTGATGGAGATGGCCTTGACAATGACACAAATGCTCTTGAGGGTAATTTGTGGATAGCACTCGAACATTACAAACCCACGGTAGTCGTAGGTGAAAACGATGACAGAACCCCTTGTCACAGAGCCTTTGCACCTGCTAGTCTCTCTTTTCTCAAGGTGCAAGTGCCTGGAGTGGAATGGGAGATTGGTCATTCTTATTCTGGGTCATATTCTTAAGAATGCCTGTTCTGAAATGCCAGCAACCCTGCTGTGACACAGAAAGGTTCTGTGAAACCATAATGATATTGCTTGCCTGGGGACTCCTTAACCTCTTAAAAAGTGGAAACTTGAATCGCATAAATCTTGAAAAGTTTTCAAGTGGCTGTGCATGTGTCAAGTACTTCTCTCTTAGGAGCCGAAGTGACCGGAAAAAGAACTCTTCATTTGTTTGTTTCATGGTGTTCACAGGGGAAGCAAGCCAAATGATGTCAGATGGCTCTGGGAGAGTTGTTTCTAGGGGCACCTTTTATTTAGGTGCCTAATGGCAAGGCATCAGGCTTCCCTGGTGGCTCAGTGCTAAAGAATCTGGCTGCCAATACAGAAGAGGCAGGTTCAGTCCCTGGGTCGGGAAGATCCCATAGAGGAGGGCGCAGCAACCCACTCCAGTATTCATGTCTGGGAAATCCCATGGACAGAGGAGCCTGGCGGGCTGCAGTCCATGGGGTTGCACAAGAGTTGGATAAGACTTAGCAACTGAGCATGCACATTGGCAAGGCATATAGCTTCCTCTTTGCACCTGGGAACTTGATGGATGCATGAAGTTCTTGTTCAATTACAAAGGCACATCGGCTATTGGGAAAGACCCTGGTCAACATAAACAAAAAAGCAGGTGTAGCCAGAGCAGAGTTCAGAAGCTATTCCGGCCCTTCAAGAAAGCGTTCCTCTAAGTTGGGTTGGAGGTGACTGAGGTGTCAGTGGAGCCTTTATATGTGGCTGATTCCCTGCAACACAGTGTGTGATGAGGGTTTAGCATCTTCTTGGCCAGCTCTCCCATCACTCCACTCTAGGGCTCTTGGTGATCCACACCACTCTTTCGGACTGACCATCTCCTTGAAGGACATGAGATATACTGGTGACAACCTTGATAAGGGTCCAATCCAGAAATGTTTCAAACTCAATCGAAGTCGATGTAGGCTCATTTTCAGAAATGACAATGTTTCTGACCATCCAGGTGTTACAGATGATGGTGGAAAGCAGTGATTTTCATAGGAAATAGCTGAGGGGTAAAGAACGGAGCATTCCAAAGCCATGTTAGAGAGTCCCTAACCACCGGGGTCTGCCTGATGATCTGAGGTAAAGCTGATGTGGTAATAATAGAAATAAAGTAAACAATAGGTGTGATGCACTGGAACCATCCCCAAAGCATCCCCCCCATCCCCGCTGTGTTGCAGAATTGTCCTCCATGAACTCGGTCCCTGGTGCCAAAAAGGCTGGGAATTGCTGCTTGATGATTCAGCTCTCGTGAGGAATTACGATGCCACCTTATAATTAGCCCCTAATTCCTCAATGTGGTTTTTAATTTACTTAAAGGTGCTAGTACATTAACATCAAATCAGCCTTGAAGAAATAAAAGCGCCCCAGCTATTTTACAAGATGAAACTATGTTGTCTGTGAGAGGCACCATTTCGGGAACAGTCGCTAGGTGCTAAATGCACATCTAAACATTTTGTGTGCCTGGCAACAACAGAGATATTGTTATTATTCTCAATTTTCTGCATAAGGAAACTCACAAAGCCTAAATGACCTCTTCAAGGTAGAAGTGATGAGTCCACCTGCCTTACTGAAAAACCATGTCTTCCTCTCTGAATATGCACTGCCATCTGCATTGAAGGTGGTTTTAAAGTTAAACAGAGAGACAGGGGCTTCTCTCGTGGCTCAGTGGTAAACAATCCATCTGCCATGCAGAAGACATGGGTTCGATTCCTGATCCAGGAAGATCCCACATGCTGTGGAGCAACTGAATCCGTGGGCCAAAACTACTGAGCCTGTGCTCTAGAGCCTGGGAGCTGCAACAAGAGAAACCATTGCAGCTAGGGAAAGTCCATCAGCAACGAAGACCCAGCACAGCCAGGTAAATAAATAAATGAGTAAAATTATATATTAAAGAAAGAGACAGAAAAAAAATGCTGCTTCTAGCCCTCCTGCTGTCCCCTCTTTTGGTCTACTTCCTTCCATTCTTTTTGGATTTTTGTCCCAGGCATATTGTCTCCTACTTTAGTCATTATGGCTTTTGAGGGGCATAGTTAATTTGTGGATTACAGGTGCCTTAAATAGGGTGGAAGTCCTAGCAGTTACATTGATGAAATGGCCCAAGAGTGCTCCTCTGAAGCTGGATAAAACTGTACTCACTTATGAAAAGCAACAACGAAACCATCCAAATGGGCAGTTAAAGGAAAAACAAAAACTGGAGACTGTTTTGATTATGTGCCCCTGGTTAGCTCCCAGTTCTTATCTCTTCTCACCTTTCTGAATTACTTTGGGTTGATTTCCTCAATTTCATCAAATGGTAAAAAAAAATTCTGTGTTTAATGACCCTGAGATTGCCTAGAATATAAAATGCCTTCATGATATAAAATGATTTTCAGGAAGAAATACAAATAGGCCAAATTGGGCTTCTCTGTGCCTATTCGAGAATCTACAACATTTTGCATCATCTCAGAGCCCATGGGTGGGAGTCTAGCCTATCAGACAGTCATTCCTGTTTGGGCTAGGAGTGTCTGGCAGCTTACAACAATTTTTCACTGATCAATAGCAAAATGAGAAGAGAAAACATGAGTTTTTCATCAAGCTCAGTTTATTCAATTTAAGGAATTGTCCTTTCCTCCCAAATGATGTTCTTCTGTCCCATTCGACAATCGGGTTTTGTTTCTTATTTTTAAATTTATTTGATTTTAATTTTTATTGGAGTATAGCTGTTTTTGGAAAAAGAAATGGCAACCCACTCAAGTATTCTTGGATTATAGGATAAAGCATGGTGTAAACATTCTCTGCTTACCCTCTACAAAGTCTTCAACGGCCCAGAGATCAAACTGGCATGCCCTGCTTCTGCTGGATCAGCAGGCAGACTCCTTCCCACTGTGCCGCCTAGGAAGTTCTTTCAGTGGCTAGTCCTTGCTATTACTTACCACCATGCTTTTTATTCAGATTTGATTCCACTTGATTTAGGCTAGCCCTGTTCTTCAGAAATAGCTCATTCTGTCATCTCTCTGCCAACAAGCAAGCAACAGGGTCCACACGGAGACTGGCCTGGCAAGTTGGAGGATTTGTAGGTATCGTGCCGAGGTTGAGAAATGAGCGCTTTTCGTTTTCTTTCCCATCTGGTTACTTACAGCAAGTAGATTTCCCCATGTGGAAATGAGTTTTGATATCTATTCAGAAGTTGACATTCTATTATTGTGTTCAGAAATCTGTGAAGTGTAATTTTCCTCCTTTTCCCCCACATGTGGGCAGGGAGTTCAGCCTCCCACACATCGATGCCAAGAAATTCTCCTGAACATACATTTCAAAAACTATTAAATAATTTTAGAATAATATGGAATGTCAATAAAAAAATGTGCCTATAAAGTTGCATGTAGTAATGTCCTGGTGGTCTAGTGTTAGGAATCTGCATGCCAAGGCAGGGAACATGAATGAGTTCGATCCCTGGTCCAGGAAGATCTCTCATGCCCATGTGCTGCTGGACTAGTAAGCCCCTGAGCTGCGACTACTGAAGACCATGCTTTAGAGCCTGTGCTTCAAAACAAGAAAAGCCACCACGATGAGAAGCCCTCAAACAGCGACTAGAGAAAGCTATGTGGCCATAAAACCTAGAGCAGCCAAAAATAAACTACCTAACTAAAAAAAAAAAAAAAAAAAAAGCTGTACAGTATTTCCCTCCCCCCCCACCCAACAGACTGTTTGCAACATACCTAGAGTGTATGGGAATTGGGGCTGGTCATTATCAGAGTGAGTGGGCATTCCTTTCTCCCTTCACGGTGCAGTAAAGGCTGTTCTCCAAACACTACGCATGACCTAGAATTCTGGGGTTGCACTGTGGGGGCCACCCATTCTGGAGCCATCTTGGTAGCCATTTTTGTTATTGTTTGTTTGGGCTCAAGTTACGCTTCTGGGTTCCTTGTCCTGTATCGAGCAGGTAACACAAATAAAACTCAAACCTGTCTCTTCAGAAGAGGCTGAGCACACAGGTTACGGTTAAGGCATTGATGGTGTTCAGGGCAAGACAGTTTCTCAATCTATATATTTTCATGCAATTGTGCATAATTCATTTATGGTTAAATCTTTAGTGCTCATTGTTCTTTACAGGGAGAGTTCAACAAGAATGAACATTATGGCACTGCATATTCTGAAGGTTTTTGGGGTCATGGTTATTTTTTGTTGTTCTTTTTTTAAAATTGGAGTTTAGTTGCTTTACGATGTCATGTTGGGCTTCCCAGGTGGCACCAGTGGTAAAGAGCCACCTGCATATGCAGGAGACATAAGAGATGTGAGTTTGACCCCCGGGTTGGGAAGATCCCCTGGAGAAGGAAATGGCAACCCACTCCAGTATTCTTGCTTGGGGAAATCTCATGGACAGTAGAGACTGGCCGGTTACAGGCCATAGAGTTACACGGAGTTGGACATGACTGAAGTGACTTAGCATGGATATTGTGTTAGTTTCTGCTATACAACAAAGTGAATTCGCTGTATGTATACATATATCCCCTCTCTTTTGGATTTTCTTCCCATGTGGGTCACCACAGAACACTGAGTAGAGTTCCCTGTGCCGAACAGTAGATTCTCATTTATTATCTATTTGGACTGAAAGAAGATCAAACCAGTCGATCCTAAAGGAAATCAATCCTGAATATACATTGGAAGGACTGATGCTGAAGCTGAAGCTCCAGTACTTTGGCCACTTGATGTGAAGAGCCGACTCATTAGAAAAGACCCTGATGCTGGGAAAGATTGGGAGGAGAAGGGGGTGGCAGAGGATGAGATGGTTAGATAGCATCACCAACTCAATGAACATGAATTTGAGCAAACTCCAGGAAATAGTAGATACAGAGGAGCCTGGCATGCTACAGTCCATGCCCAGAGTCAGATGTAACTTAGTGACTGAACAAGAACAACAATCAATAGTGTATACATGTCAATCCCAATCTCGAAGTTCACCCCACCCCTTCCTTTCCTCCTTGCTGTCCATAGGTCTCTTCCTCTGTGTCTCTATTTCTGTTTTGCAAATAAGATCATCTATCATGTTTCTGCCTGCAATGCAGGAGATGTGGGTTTGATCCCTGGTTGGGAAGATCCCCTGGAGAAAGAAATGGCAACCCACTCCAGTATTCTTGTCTGGAGAATTCCATGGACAGTCCATGGGGTCACAAAGAGTTGGACACAACTGAATCACCAACACTTTCTTTCTTTATACCATTTTTCTAGATTCTACACATATGCATTAATATATTTGTTTTTCTCTTTCTCACTTACTCCACTCTGTTTGACAGTCTCTGGGTCCATCCATGTCTCTGCAAATGAGTGTGTGTAGTTCTTAATTTAGGAAAGTGGTGGTGAAAAGCATGGATTCCTGGCTTAAATCACCTCCACAGCTTGGTGGGAACTTTCTGAGGACCAAACAAGGTGGGCACTTGGGTCCACAGGCCAAGCCATATCTTTTCCATTTGCATTGAAAAGACAGTGAGAACCCCACTTCAAGGAGATAGATCCTTTGAGATACCTTCAGCAAATTTCCACATTCCCTCATCTCGTTTTTCGGAACATGAGAAGCCAACTGAATTTCAGCTTCTTTCTGCCTACAAAGAAGCACAATCTTTGTTTGAGCTCTGTTCATGTTTTCTCTGGAAGCATCTAGCTCATCTTTTCTTTACTGTTTCTCCGCCCCGTTGTTTCGAGGTTACTCTGCAGCCTGGCACTTCCATCATATGAAATTGCTTTGGATTAATTGAGGAGAAATGAGTAGGTTTGGAAGAATCACACGTGACATTGCATAAACCAGCCAATGATCAAATGACTGTGGCTTTGAACAGGGAACTGAAAGAGGTGTCACAGACCACCCAGGGTAACTCCTTTATTTTATAAATGAGGAAGCCAAGACAAGTGGGGAAAAGGCAGTTTACCTAAGGTCACAGAGAGGTAGAACTTGGACGATCTGATTCTTGCTCAGAGGTATTTCTGCAAGCAAGCGCATATCGAATCTGTGAAGGAGCCCACTCAGACCCATGGAAATGCACTAGGTTTGCATCTGACTGGTCAGTCAGCCTTTCAACCAGTAACTGTTACTGAGCACCCTCCACCAACGCCATTCCTGGGATGGAGCTGTGACTATGAATTCCGTGGCTTTTACAGTCCACTGGGGATTATGAGCCTTAAGTAGATATTTAGCAGTGTAGTGAGTGCAAAGAGGAGAAAACACAGGGTCTTAAGGGTGTATATACCTGGGAGCAAGGCTAAAGATCCCACAACTCTCTTTTCATATTTGACTCAAGCCTTCAATCAAGTCTGAACTAGCGCTATGTTTCTTTCTGAGAAGGACAGAGACCTTCGCAGGCAGTGTGTTGGGAGAGCCTATGCATTGATAATTTATCTTGACACATGGCCTTCTGAGACAGTACAGTAATGGCCCTTTGGTCAAAGAAGGAATTGAGGTTGAGAAACTTTTTTTTAATAAATTTCTACAGAAGTTTGTTGCTTTCTGTCAAAGCTAAACATGAATCAGCCATCAGTTCAGTTCAGTTCAATCGCTCAGTCATGTCCGACTCTTTGCTACCCCATGAACCGCAGCATGCCAGGCCTCCCTGTCCATCACCAACTCCCGGAGTTCACCCAAATCCATGTCCATCTAGTCAGTGATGCCATCCAACTGTCTCATGCTCTGTCGTCCCCTTCTCCTCCTGCCCTCAATTTTTCCCAGCATCATGGTCTTGCAAATGAGTCAGCTCTTCGCATTAGGTGGCCAAAGTACTGGAGTTTCAGCTTCAGCATCAGTCCTTCCAATGAACACCCAGGACTAATCTCCTTTAGGATGGGCTGGTTGGATCTCCTTGCCATCCAAGGGACCCTCAAGAGTCTTCTCCAACACCACAGTTCAAAAATATAAATTCTTTGTTGCTCAGCTTTCTTTATAGTCCAACTCTCACATCCATACACAATCACTGGAAAAACCATAGCCTTGACTAGATGGACCTTTGTTGGCAAAGTAATGTCTCTGCTTTTGAATATGCTATCTAGGTTGGTCATAACTTTCCTTCCAAGGAGTAAGCGTCTTTTAATTTCATGGCTGCAGTCACCATCTGCAGTGATTTTGGAGCCCAGAAAAATAAAGTCTGACACTGTTTCCACTGTTTCCCCATCTATTTGCCATGAAGTGATGGGACCAGATGCCATGATCTTCGTTTTCTGAATGTTGAGCTTTAAGCCAACTTTTTCACTCTCCTCTTTCACTTTCATCAAGAGGCTTTTTAGTTACTCTTCACTTTCTGCCATACGAGTAGTGTCATCTGCATATCTGAGGTTATTGATATTTCTCCCAGCAATCTTGATCCCAGCTTGCACTTCCTCCAGCCCGGCGTTTCTCATGATGTACTCTGCATATAAGTTAAATAAGCAGGGTGACAATATACAGCCTTGACGTACTCCTTTTCCTATTTGGAACCAGTCTGTGTTCCATGTCCAGTTCTAACTGTTGCTTCCTGACCTGCATACAGGTTTCTCAAGAGGCAGGTCAGGTGGTCTGGTATTACCATCTCTTTCAGAATTTTCCACATTTTATTGTGATCCACACAGTCAAAGGCTTTGGCATAGTCAATAAAGCAGAAATTGATGTTTTTCTGGAACTCCCTTGCTTTTTTGATGACCCAGCAGATGTTGGCAGTTTGATCTCTGGTTCCTCTGCCTTTTCTAAAACCAGCTTGAACATCTGGAAGTTCACGGTTCACATATTGCTGAAGCCTGGCTTGGAGAATTTTGAACATTACTTTACTAGCATGTGAGATGAATGCAATTGTGCGGTAGTTTGAGCATTCTTTGGCATTGCCTTTCTTTGGGATTGGAATGAAAACTGACCTTTACCAGTCCTGTGGCCACTGCTGAGTTTTCCAAATTTGCTGGCATATTGAGTGCAGCACTTTCACAACGTCATCTTTCAGGATTTGAAATAGCTCAACTGGAATTCCATCACCTCCACTAGCTTTGTTTGTAGTGATGCTTCCTAAGGCCCACTTGACTTCACATTCCATGATATCTGGCTCTAGGTGAGTGATCACACCATCATGATTATCTAGATAATGAAGATCTTTATTGTACAGTTCTTCTGTGTATTTTTGCCATCTCTTCTTAATATCTTCTGCTTCTGTTAGTCCCTACAATTTCTGTCCTTTATTGTGCCCATCTTTGCATGAAATGTTCCCTTGGTATCTCTAATTTTCTTGAAGAGAGCTCTAGTCTTTCCCATTCTATTGTTTTCCTATTTCTTTGCATTGATCACTGAGGAAGGCTTTCTTATCTCTCCTTGCTATTCTTTGGAACTCTGCATTCAGATGCTTATATCTTTCCTTTTCTCCTTTGCTTTTCTCTTCCCTTCTTTTCACAGCTATTTCTAAGGCCTCCTCAGACAGCCATTTTGCTTTTTTGCATTTCTTTTTCTTGGGGATGATCTTGATTCCTATCTCCTGTACAATGTCACGAACCTCCATCCATAGTTCATCAGGCACTCTGTCTATCAGTTCTAGTCCCTTAAATCTATTTCTCACTTCCACTGTATAATCATAAGGGATTGGATTTAGGTCATACCTGTATGCTCTAGTGGTTTTCTCCACTTTCTTCAATTTCAGTCTGAGTTTGGCAATAAGGAGTTCATGATCTGAGCCACAGTCAGCTCCCAGTCTTGTTTTTTGCTGACTGTATAGAGCTTCTCCATCTTTGGCTGCAAAGAATATAATCAATCTGATTTCAGTGTTGACCATCTGGTGATGTTCATGTGTAGAGTCTTCTCTTGTGTTGTCGGAAGAGGGTGTTTGCTATGACCAGTGTGTTCTCTTGCAGAATACTATTAGCCTTTGCCCTGCTTTATTCTGTACTCCAAGGCCAAATATGCCTGTTACTCCAGGTGTTTCTTGACTTCCTACTTTTGCATTCCAGTCCCCTATAATGAAAAGGACATCTTGTTTTGGTGTTAGTTCTAGAAGGTCTTGTAGGTCTTCATAGAACTGTTCAACTTCAGCTTCTTCAGCATTACTGGTTGGGGCATAGACTTGGATTACTGTGATATTGAATGGTTTGCCTTGGAAACATTGAGATTGCATTCAAGTACTGCATTTCAGACTCTTTTGTTGACTATGATGGCTACTCCATTTCTTCTAAGGGATTCCTGCCCACAGTAGTAGATATAATGGTCATCTGAGTTAAATTCACCCATTCCAGTCCATCTTAGTTCATTGATTCCTAGAATGTTGATGTTCACTCTTGTCATCTCCTGTTTGACCACTTCCAATTTGCATCGATTCATGGACTTAACACTCCAGGTTGCTATGCAATATTGCTCTTTACAGCATCGAACCCTGCGTTCATCATCAGTCCCATCCACAACTGGGTGTTGTTTGTGCTTTGGCTCCATCCCTTCATTCTTTCTGGAGTTACTTCTCCATTGATCTCCAGTAGCATACTGGGCACCTACCCACCTGGGGAGTTCCTCTTTCGGTGTCCTATCTTTTTGCCTTTTCATACTGTTCATGGGGTTCTCAAGGCAAGAATCCTGAAGTGGTTTGCCATTCTCTTCTCCAGTGGGCCACATTCTGTCACACCTCTCCACCATGACCCGCCTGTCTTGTGTGGCTCCACATGGCATGGCTTAGTTTCATTGAGTTAGACAAGGCTGTGGTCCATGTGATCAGATTGGCTAGTTGTCTGTGATTGTGGTTTCAGTCTGTCTGCCCTCTGATCCCCTCTCTCAGTGCCTACCATCTTACTTGGGTTTCTCTTACCTTGGATGTGGGGTCTGTCTTCACGGCTGCTCCAGCAAAGCGCAGCCACTGCTCCTTATCTCTGATGCGGGGTAGCTCCTCTCGGCCACCGCCCCTGCCCTCGGGCACCGGGTAGCTCCTCTCAGCCTTGGCCTTGCTTGTGGGCTGTTGCAGCCACCGAAGTTATACATATATTCCCTCTCTCTTGACTCTCCCTCCAATCTGCCTCCCCAGCTCACCCTTCTAGGTTGATATGGAGTCTTGTTTGAGTTTCCTGAGCCATACAGCAAATTCCGCATTGGCTATCTATTTCACATATAGTAATGTAAGTTTCCATGTTACTCTCATACATGAGGTTGAGAAACTTCAAATGTTTTGTTTCAAGTCAAGCACACATGATGGTGCAAGAAGAGTCAGTGTTGAAAGTGGGAAACAGAGGCAGTTTCCCGTGGCCAGAATGGGTAGTCGGAAGCAGGGAGATGCAGGAATGCACCGTTTAGGAACTGGAGACGATGGATGAGAAGGGCCAGCTTTAGGCAGGATGACGGGGAGGTGAGCTCCACCTTCTGAGGTTCCCCAGTCTGTGCAGCAGATCGAGTGCTTTGTCCCAAGGCCCCCCTTTGGAGTGAGGTCCTCTTGCCTGCCCCCTGACACCTCCGCCCTGCACCTCCTTCCTTCACTTTCACTCCCACGAGAACGGCCCCAACCAAAAAAAAGTTATCTAGGGTCAAGAATTAGGGACTGTGGGATGACGAGGCATTGACACTTTCCCAGAGTCAGCCTTGGTTTTAGCTAACTTTTTGAAAAATTATTCTTTGGAAAAAATTTTTTCCCGTTTATTGACATATAGTTGACAATTAAAAATTGGATGTATTTGAGGTATACAACTTGATGTTTTGACATATATATATATATATATATATATATATATATAATAAATACTTTGGCCACCTGATGTGAACAGCTGACTCATTGGAAAAGACTCTGGTGCTGGGAAAGATTGCAGGCAGAAGGAGAAGAGGGAGACAGAGAATGAGATGGTTGGATGGCATCACTGACTTAATGGACATGAATGTGGGCAGACTCTGGGAGATCATGAGGGACAGGGAGGCCTGGCATGCTGCAGTCTCCATAGGGATGCAAAGAGTCCAACATGACTTGAAGACTGGGCAACAACATATGTTAATAAAATATTCACCACAATCAAGCTAATGAACATATCCATCAGCTCATATAGTTACCATTTGTATGTGTGGTGAGAACACTTCAGAGCTGCTCTCTCACCAGATTTGAAGTATACTAGCACAGACATGCAAAAAGGCGATGGCACCCCACTCCAGTACTCTTGCCTGGAAAGTCCCATGGACGGAGGAGCCTGGTAGGCTGCAGTCCATGGGGTCGCTAAGAGTCGGACATGACTGAATGACTTCCCTTTCATTTTTCACTTTCATGCATTGGAGAAGGAAATGGGAACCCACTCCAGTGTTCTTGCCTGGAGAATCCCAGGGATGGAGGAGCCTGGTGGGCTGCCGTCTATGGGGTCTCATGGAGTCGGACATGACTTAAGCGACTTAGCAGCAATAGCCTCAGCAGCATAGTATTTGGCTTCCATGGTGACTCAGATGGTAAAGAATCTGCCTGCAACGCAATGCATAAGACCTGGGTGCAATCGCTGGGTTGGGAAGATCCCCTGGAGAAGGAAATGGAAATCCACTCCATGGTTCTTGCCTGGAGAATCCCATGGACAGAGGAACCTGCCAGGCTACAGTCCATGGGGTCGCAAAGAGTCAGGCATGACTGACTAACACTTCCACTTTTCAGTATAGTATTAATTATTGTCATGTTGTACATTAGATCTGGGGAACTTAGTCATCTTCTGTAATTGGAATGCTGGATGGTAGTCTTTTCTTTCCCAATTTTTTCTAATGTGGTAAAATGCACATAATGTGAAATTTACCATCTTAACCATCTTTGAATGCACTTTTAGTCCAACGATATTAAGTGCAGTCCTTTAAGTGTGCTACCATCACCACCGTCCATTTCCCATCACTCTTTATCTTGTAAAACTGAAACTCTTTACCCCAGAAAAACTCTTGAGGGAAGTTTTGAACAGGAAATATAGGACTTATAACCAACATCTATTTCTACTTTATTGACTATGCCAAATCCTTTGACTCTGTGGATCACAATAAAATGTGGAAAATTTTGAAAGAGATGGGAATACCAGACCACCTGAGCTGCCTCTTGAAAAACCTGTATGCAGGTCAGGAAGCAACAGTTAGAACTGGACATGGAACAACAGACTGGTTCCAAATAGGAAAAGGAGTACGTCAAGGCTGTATATTGTCACTCTGTTTATTTAACTTATATGCAGAGTACATCATGAGAAATGCTGGGCTGGAAGAAGCACAAGCTGGAATCAAGATTGTCAGGAGAAATATCAATAACCTCAGATATGCAGATGACACCACCCTTATGGCAGAAAGTGAAGAGGAACTAAAAAGCCTCCTGATGAAAGTGAAAGAGGAGAGTGAAAAAGTTGGCTTAAAGCTCAACATTCAGAAAATGAAGATCATGGCATCTGGTCCCATCACTTCATGGCAAATAGATGGGGAAACAGTGGAAACAGTGTCAGACTTTATTTTTCTGGGCTCCAAAATCACTGCAGATGGTGACTGCAGCCATGAAATTAAAAGGCGCTTACTCCTTGGAAGGAAAGTTATGACCAATCTAGATAGCATATTGAAAAGCAGAGACATTACTTTTCCAACAAAGGTCCGTCTAGTCAAGGCTGTGGTTTTTCCTGTGGTCATGTATGGATGTGAGAGTTGGACTGTGAAGAAAGTTGAGTGCCGAAGAATTGACGCTTTTGAACTGAGGTGTTGGAGAAGACTCTTGAGAGTCCCTTGGACTGCAAGGAGATCCAACCAGTCCATTCCAAAGGAGATCAGTCCTGGGTGTTCTTTGGAAAGAATGATGCTAAAGCTGAAACTCCAGTACTTTGGCCACCTCATTCGAAGAGTTGACTCATTGGAAAAGACTCTGATGCTGGGAGGGATTGGGGGCAGGAGGAGAAGGGGATGACAGAGGATGAGATGGCTGGATGGCATCACTAAATCGATGGACGTGAGTCTCAGTGAACTCCGGGAGTTTGTGATGGACAGGGAGGCCTGGCATGCTGCGATTCATGGGGTCGCAAAGAGTCGGACACAACTGAGCGACTGAACTGAACTGAACTGAACTGAACCAACCTATGAAGGTTTGTCTGTGCTTCCAAAAGAAACTACCATTATACAAGAAGCAACAATCTTGCCTTTTCCCCTGTCTTTCCCAGAACCACTTCAAGGTTTCTGCTCTTTTGTTTTTCCTTCACAATTATTCTTGACTGGTGACATTTATTCCCTATTGGTGACATTTGTTGAATACCCACAATGTACAGTCCTCAGTGCTTTTAATATCAGAATTATCCCCAGGAAATATACGGGACAGAAGATGTTAGTGGCATTTTTATTTTCCAACAATACATGGTGCAGCCTTCTAGAAATGATAAAATAAATAAATGAGAAGGGTCGGGATCCCTGTTGGGTAATTCTTATTTTACAAAGAGAAGAGGCTAAAACGCTGCATATTTGAATAACTATCTCCAGAAGATTCACTCCCTCTGAGGTTTAGTTAAGATGATCCTGGACAGTATTTTGGAGTTAATGGGGCAGAACCTTCTTTTTTGTTTGTTTGTTTGCCATTTAAATCCTTTGCCCTTTTTTACATTGGGTTTTTGTCTTCTTGTGGTTACATTGTAAGAGTTCTCCGTGTATTCTGGAGACCTGACCCTTCTCAGACTTGCAAACATTTTCTCACTCCTTCTGTGGGTTGCTTTTTCACTTCTTTATTCTGAGATGCTTGGGGCCCCTACAGGATCACAGAGGTCATGATGCTCTTTCGTCACACTGTCAGGACTCGCCTCTGGAACAAACGACTGAAAGGCCGTGGATCTGGGGAAGCACGTACAGAGTGTTGTGGGTGTCTGGCTGTGGCAATACCTTCCTACAACCACGGGGAATTATCATCAGATTTGGATTCCCACTTAGGTTTAAAACTGGCTCCTTAGAATGTCAAATATAACATTAAGAAGGGAGAAAATAGACCCTCTAGCCTCCAGAAAAAAACCGGAAGAATCACTTTGGGAAACAATTTGTATATTTGAAACTGTAGCAGTTGAGTTATTGGCATAGTATATAAACACACATAGGGAATAGGGAGGAATAGAGAGGGGCCCCACCTGAATGCAACCATTCCAATGCTAATTTATCTGGAAACCCCCTCACAGACACATCCAGAAATAATGTTTAATCTGGGCGCCTGTGGCCAGTCAAGTTGACATTAAAATTAGTCATCACATAGACCTGTCATGGTTGTCATGGTCACTATCACCACCACCATCTCCATCGCCGTGACCAGCATCACCACCATCGCTCTGCCTAACACCATCACCATCCTCATCACCATCATCAGCATTATCGATGCTTAACTTTCTGTCCTTTTTTCTAGACTTTAAAACTGCTGAAGAGGATATTATACTATTTTACAGATTTGAAGGAGAGAAGCAGATCTATGTGAGTAGGGAATAGAAAATGACCTATTATAACTTTTTACCTTTCTTGACAACCCTAATTATTTGTTTTAACTAACATCTTCTTCATTCTTTTGGAGGCTTTGGTACTTCAGTGAATGATAATGTGCTTGAATTTCCATAAGCGCATTTAGACATTATACCTTTGAGGCTCAGACAATAATTTTATACGCTGATAGCTATAATCAAAGCATGGGGATTACTTAAGCTAACAAGTGATGATCCATCACAATAGAAATGCAAACAGAACTTTAATTCATCATTTTGCTAATGGTTCTTCCCTGGTACATTCATCAGCCTCCACTTCATCCTCTGCCCTAATAAATACGCTGTATTGTTTTATGACCTCTCTTCTGAGTGTTAATATAAGAAGAGAGTTATTACAGTCTCTATTACACAGAGAGATGTGATGGAGGAAGGACTTGCTGGAGATTACATTTTCCCATCAGTGTGTAAGTCTTCTAACTGGATTAATGCCAGTTCTTTCTCCCATTCTCAGACTAATTCCCTTCCTCTGGCACTCTCGATTTCCTTCTATGTTCAGAATGAATCCCATCTTCATATGTTTATGCCCTGAATTGGCAAACCAGCATTCTCTTCCTAAAGAGTACCCTTGATGTCAACACAAGGGAAATATAAAACAAAATGGCAAACAAGATCCCACTTAACCACTTTGTAGCCAAGATGGAAACTAAAACCGTGAACTTAGTCTTCATCAGATCAGATCAGATCAGATCAGTCGCTCAGTCATGTCCGACTCTTTGCGACCCCATGAATCGCAGCACGCCAGGCCTCCCTGTTCATCACCAACTCCCGGAGTTCACTGAGACTCACGTCCATCGAGTTAGTAATGCCATCCAGCCATCTCATCCTCTGTCATCCCCTTCTCCTCCTGTCCCCAATCCCTCCCAGAATCAGAGTCTTTTCCAATGAGTCAACTCCGCATGAGGTGGCCAAAGTACTGGAGTTTCAGCTTTAGCATCATTCCTTCCAAAGAAATCCCAGGGCTGATCTCCTTCAGAATGGACTGGTTGGATCTCCTTGCAGTCCAAGGGACTCTCAAGAGTCTTCTCCAACACCACAGTTCAAAAGCATCAATTCTTCGGGGCTCAGCCTTCTTCACAGTCCAACTCTCACATCCATACATGACCACAGGAAAAACCATAGCCTTGACTAGACGAAACTTTGTTGGAAAAGTAATGTCTCTGCTTTTGAATATGCTATCTAGGTTGGTCATAACTTTCCTTCTAAGGAGTAAGCGTCTTTTAATTTCATGGCTGCAGTCACCATCTGCAGTGATTTTGGAGCCCAGAAAAATAAAGTCTGACACTGTTTCCACTGTTTCCCCATCTATTTCCCATAGTAATCATATAATCATAGATATTTATCTAAGAGTGACGTTTACCCTAAAGCATAGTGAATTTAGGCTAAGAAATGATTTAATGTTTTGATTTTTCTTTCTCTGACATTTGATATTGTTGTACATGTGATTGTATTAATCAGCACAGGCTGCCATAAAAAAGTGCTCAGATCAGGTGGCTTAAACCACAGATATTTATTGTCTTATAGTTCTGGAGACTGGAAGTCTGAGATTAAAGCGTTGACAGGGTTGGTTCTGCTTCCCTCTAGCAGTTTTAAAAGTCCAGAAAGAAGGACAGGAAGTTAAGCATAGATGACGGTGGTGATGGTGATGATGGTGGTGGTGATGGGGATGATGTTGGTGTTGATGGTGATACGGTGGTGGTGATGATGGTGGTGTTGATGGTGATGATAGTGGTGTTGATGGGATGATGTCTTGGTGATGATGGTGGTGTTGATGGTGGTGATGGTGATAATGGTGATGGTGGTGTTGATGGTGATGGTGTTGACAGGGTTGGCTTTCCTTGGCCTGTATATTGCCATCTTCACATGGTTCTTCCTCTACACTTATCTGTGTGCTACTCTCCTTATATGGATGAAGGCCCACGTATTTTCCTCATTTTAAATTAATTCTTTAAAGACTTTTTTCCCTCAATGCAGTCACATTCTGAGATGCAAGGGATTAGGACTTCACAATATGAATTTTGAAGGAGACACAACTCATCTCAGAAGATCACAAAGTTTGGGGAAATTTAAAGCAAAATTATTTTATTACCCCTGGAGAAGGAAATGGCAACCCACTCCAGTATTCTTGCCTGGAGAATCCCATGGACAGAGGAGCCTGGTGGGCTATAGTCCACGGGGTTACAAAGAGTCAGACACGACTGAGTGACTTCACTTCACTTCATGTATGTTAGTTGTGTATTAAAATATAATAAAAAAAATAAAATATAATTATGCTGTGTTTTTTATAAAAAGAGATTGATCTTAGCCAGGTTGCTACTAGTCAACGAAGTAAAGAATCCCTGAGTGAAGGCACCACGACTCAACTCCACATCTGGGGTGGTCTGAGGGGCAGGCAGGGAGGGCTGTTGTCACCTGACATCTCAGCACCTGTCTAGCACACAGTAGGTGCTTACCACACACCTGCTAAACTGACCTTATTGAGCTGTGCTTCTGTTTACCCAGTAATGATGGGTGAAAGGGCTTCACAGGTGAGGCTAGTTGTAAAGAATCCACCTGCCGATGCAGGAGATGTAAGAGACGCAGGTTTGATCCCGGATCAGGAAGATCCCCTGGAAGAGGGCATGGAAACTCATTCCCAATTCATTCCTCATTCCCCAGTCCTGGAGAATCCCATGGACTGAGAAGCCTGGCAGGCTACAGTCCATGGGGTCACACAGAACTGGATATGACTGAAGTGACTTAGCAGGCACACATAACGGGTGGAAGGAGAACTGGCCCAGTTGGTGGTGGGAGTAGATGCTGGGGAGAGTCTGAGACTAAATGCAGGGGCTGTCTTTTCTCCATCCCTAGATGACACCACCCTTATGGCAGAAAGTGAAGAGGAACTAAAAAGCTTCTTGATGAAAGTGAAAGAGGAGAGTGAAAAAGTTGGCTTAAAACTCAACATTCAGAAAATGAAGATCATGGCATCTGGTCCCATCACTTCATGGGAAATAGATGGGGAAACAGTGGAAACAGTGTCAGACTTTATTTTTGGGGGGCTCCAAAATCACTGCAGATGGTGACTGCAGCCATGAAATTAAAAGACGCTTACTCCTTGGAAGGAAAGTTATGACCAACCTAGATAGCATATTCAAAAGCAGAGACATTACTTTGCCAACAAAGGTCCATCTAGTCAAGGCTATGGTTTTTCCAGTGGTCATGTATGGATGTGAGAGTTGGGCTATAAAGAAAGCAGAGCACTGAAGAATTAATGCTTTTGAATTGTGGTGTTGGAGAAGACTCTTGAGAGTCCCTTGGACTGCAAGGAGATCCAACCAGTCCATTCTAAAGGAGATCAGCCCTGGGTGTTCATTGGAAGGAATGATGCTAAAGCTGAAACTCCAGTACTTTGGCCACCTCATGTGAAGACTTGACTCATTGGAAAAGACCCTGATTCTGGGAGGTATTGAGGGCAGGAGGAGAAGGGGACGACAGAGGATGAGATGGCTGGATGCCATCACCAACTCGATGGACGTGAGTTTGAGTGAACTCCGGGGGTTGGTGATGGACAGGGAGGTCTAGCGTGCTGCAGTTCACAGGGTTGCAAAGAGTCGGATATGACTGAGCAACTGAACTGAACTGAACTGAACCCCTTTTCCTTCCCACCACAAACTGTTTTTATGAGGATTAAGTAGGGTAATTGCAAGCAGAGGCAGTAACACAGCCCGAGTCACGCCGGAGTCCCACCACATGATAACCTCATTTGTCCCTTTGAGTTGTACTCTTGCAACTGTGACCTCCTACAAACACAGAGTGGAGATAGAGGGCTCAGCTCATGGAATCCTAGATTTCTGGTTCTCAAGATAGGGGGAAAAACAGCTGGACACATTCCCAGTGTGTGTGTTTGCATACAAAGTCCAATGGGTAGCCACAGCACAAACACGGAGAAGGAGAAAGGTCAGGGTTCAAACTGAGTCACTAGAGTTTTGCTTTGAGCTTAAACTTTAAATATTCTGATTCTTTTGTTGAATTTGAAATATTCTGATTCTTCCAGCTTGGGGCCAAGGTGGAGTGACTTTCAACTGGAGGAAGTGAAAAAACTCTTGTAGAATGATTGAAAAACAATGCATCCATTTGTTGCCAGGTTGCCCTCCCCTCTCTGAGGCAGACAGTCAAGCAGTAACCGGTGGTTCTGGAAAGATTTTTTTCCCCCCATGTTTTTAAGGACATGACAAATACTATTTACTAAAGAAAAAGAAGGAACTGGTGTCCTTACTACAAAATACAACACTATAGATCACCTGAACCGAAGGCTCCACATCTTATAAACTCAGCACTCCGCCTTACTCAGCACTGAGTTATTGTGTTTTCTTGCAGGGAGCATCAACTCTGAACGTATTCATGATTCATGGCTGCCTTGGCAGAACATAATGTATACTAATCACACAGAACCAGGCTACAAGAGCACTTGAAATGCATTTGTCCAGTTAATAGTTTGACTTAATCTGATATTCCATCGGGTCACCGACCTTTTCATTGTAGGTAATGCACAGAGGAAAATGTATGGCCGACGCGCTGGTGAATCAACAGAGGGCTTCCTGGTTACTTAGCAACCTGCTCCGTAAGCTTTCCCTCCGCATCATTCTGCCAAGACTTCTGCCTCTCTCAGCTGATGAACTTAAGTGTGGCTCTGGGAGCCTGTGAGTGTGTATGTTTGGGGGAGGGGAGACACCACAAGCACAGAGTAGCTCGTTTATGCTGCTTTTTATAGGCATTAGGCAATAAGCTCCCATCATAAACAACCACACCAGAGTTAATACTCAATAAACAGTATGGTTTATAAGCAATTAGGGACCCAAATCTCAAAATCAGACAGTTCAGCAGAATGAGAGCATCTACCCTAACAATGCTTAGTGAGATATGTGGCTTGTTAAATGTGCCATCATTCTCCTTTAAAAAGCAATTAACAGTTGGGTGTATTTGGGTCTGCCAACCACAGAGTTTCTTAATCAAATGTGCACACCATCAAAGAGCCACTTCTCAGCTTTACGTAACCGGCCGACGTTTACCCAGAAAGCAAGCTCCAAAACAGAAGGATGGATTGACGTCCTCTCCTGTTTATCTACCTGAGAATCCACTGAAGGCATCAGAATGAGTCAGATCCGTGTATTTTGTCAGCCAGCTACTTTATTTTGCCAGTGTCTTTGTATTTCTTAGTAACCGTAAGTTAAAAAAAACAAAACAAAAACACTTGTTTTCCAGCTCCTTCTTTAAATTGCAGGAGGTGATTGGAGAGACAATATGCATTTGCTTTGTTTTGCCTTTGATGACAATAAACTCAAGTGAGTGGTGCTCATTAAATGCAGCTGCTGGGGTTGTTTGGAGGGGGGTGTATTTTGAGATAGTTTACAGTAAGAGGCAAAACTCAGCTATAAATTTCCTTGACCCACTGTTGCTGAAGCTAATGAAGCATACTTTTAAATGCACTTTGAAATGATGTGAACTTTCAATACCAGGGAGAGAGTCGAAGACACTGGGAGGAGACAGATATGCTTCCTTGCTGGAACCTCCCCTATCCAAGACGGATTTATGATCATCTCCTTTTAAACCACCGCAAAATGAGTGCATCATTGATTAGTACTACTGGCCTTCGAAAACCACTTATTGACTTTTTCATCCAAAAGTTCAATAATTTTTGAAAATTAAGGAGACATCTGTAGTGGTCCAGTGGTTAGAACTCTGTGCTTCTATTGCAGGGGGCACGGGTTCAATCCTTGCTCGAGGAACTAAGATCCCACATGCTGAGCAGCATGGCCACAAAAAAATAAAATAAAAAGAATAACAATGTCCCATAGCTTTAAAAAAATTAAGGATGGAGGGAAATGTATGAGAGAGGAAGAAAGGTGTAGTGTGTACTTAGATTGTTGGCCATGTCAAATTATCACCAAATATGAGACTTGGATCACCTTTTGCCTGTTCTCAGCAGCATCAGCCACTTCTGAATGTTGCTGTAAGAAAGTCTCTGCTGGAATTCCGGTTTTAGGACCTGACTCCTTTCTGTCCAGCTGAAGATGAGGGCGGTAAAACATGAAACATGTTCATACTTGTCAACTGCTCTGATTTCACCTATAAAATGACCACATTGAGTGGATCATCATCGCTGTTTTCTCTCTGGTGATCTAGGATTTAAGCAAATCACTTTAGAGTTTAGGGAAGAGAAATAAGTATCAGGAAAAGCAATAAATAAGAAGATAAAAGAGATCTAGGGACTTGTTTGACAGAGTAATGTAAATACACAGACTGAAAAGCAAATTCAGAATGAAGCAAATTTCAGAAAAACTTCCAAGCAAAGCTTTAGAGACCCTAAATTAAATCTCATAGCCAGAATGAAGGATAAATAAATTCTCGTTAATTAAGTACAGGCTGGGGAAATTCTGTGTACCTCCAGTTGGGGTATTTAAGAGGCCACTATACCAACATGACATCAATCTCCACCTGGAAAAGTACAAATAGTCCTCAAGTCCAGGAGTGTGTGTGTATGTGTGTGTTTTATTCATTTTACCCACATTTTTTTTTAACTTGCATTAAAAATTTTTATTCATGTATTTATTTTTGGCCATGCTGGGTCATTGTTGTTGCACGTGGGCTTTCTCTAGTTGCATGGTGCAGGGCTGTTCTTTTCTGTGGCGCATGGGCCTACTGCAGTGGCCTCTCTTGTTGCAGAGCACAGGCTCTAGAGTATAGGCTCAGTAATGACAGCGCACTGGCTTAGTTGCCCCATGGCATGTGGAATCTTCCCGGACCAGGGATCCAGCCCACGTCCCCTGCATTGGCAGGTGGATTTGTAATGGCTGGGCCACAGGGAAGTGCTCACCAGCATTTTGTCTGTTACAGGTTCCAGGTCCCAGACCTTGTTCTTTGGGTCTAGTGGTCTTGCCTTCACTCCACCCAACCCTTCTGCACCCACTTCCTATTTCTGAACATGAAAGAGGAGGACCAACCGTGAAGGAGTGTCCCTGTAGCATCCGGAGAGAAAATACTTATAGAATCTTGAGGGTGTATTCAGCAATTCAGTATTTCCTCTCCCTTCAGCAGAGTTTAGAGGAACAGCTAGAACCTGAAGAAATCCCTGGCACTCTCTGGAACCCAGTGCGTAACATGGGCTGCCCCCTATCCATCCTTTTCACAGGTCCCTGTGAATGTGGCCATTTATACAAAATTCCCCAGTTAAAAACATGTTCCTCTGCCAGTGAGTTGTGTCAGGGGAGGGGAGGAGTTCCATTAAGCCCCAGTTAGCCATTAGCTATAACTAAGCAGTTTCTCCCAGTTTACAGAGCCGGCAGATTCTGAATGATTGTTATGAGGGGTGAAGAGAGACATCAGGAGCAGAGGTGGTTCTGCTTGATCAAGGAAGGACTGAGATTAAATGCACAACACGTAGAAGAAGCCAAGACTTGATATTGGAGAGAGGGCAGCACCAAGGCAATGTGCCCACTGAACACATCTCTCTAGGGTCTGTGTGCCAGCCAGATCTGCTTCCAGGAAAGGCATAGTGAATCAGAACAGTCCTATGTGCTCCCCTCCCTAACTTTTCTATCCTTATAACTAGTTTAGTCATAGCAGGTGCTGATAGCCAGATCGATCGAAGGGAGGAGCCCAGTAACATTGACTGTGGCAGTGAGGAGGTCAGTATTTACCTCAGGTCAAGTGAAGTGAAGTCTCTCAGTCATGTCCGACTCTTCGCGACCCCATGGACTGTAACCTACCAGGTTCTTCCGTCCATGGGATTTTCCAGGCAAAAATACTGGAGTTGGTTGCCATTGCCTTCTCCAGGAGATCTTTCCGATCCAGGGATGAACCTGGGTCTCCCACATTGTAGGCAGACGCCTTACTGTCTGAGCCACAGGGAAGCTCCTGATATTCACTGAAACTTGAAGCTGATATTTTGAGGATGGTGTCAGATGCATCTTAAGTACGCTCTGCAGAAGTAACTGAAAATATTTCTCTAATGGGTAGGTTTTCCCAGCTTTGTTGTTTCCCATTTATACTCAGGACTTCTCAGGTGGTGCTAGTGGTAAAGAACCCCCAGCCAATGCAGGAGACAAAAGGGACGCTGGTTCTATCCCTGGATTTAAAGAGGTAGATGTAGGGAAGATGGCATTGTGACTTTTTTATTTGGGGAAAGACAAAGAGACTCACTATTGCCTGTCAGAAACACATCTGTCTTTTCATTTTAATGTTTTGCATTAAAAAGGAATCATGGACCAGGGGTTCCCTCTTCCATGTGATGAGCAGAGCGCCCACGGGAGAAGCAGGACAGACTCACTGGAGATGGATTCATGTCTGCGGCAAAGCTTTTCAGAGCTTGGGCTGCCCGAGCCTGTTTTATTCTCACCAGCAGTGATGTTCATTGATTCATTGATTTTCCATCCGCTTTCTTTACAGGTGGGCTTCCCAGGTGGCACTAGTGGTAAAGAATCTGCCTGCCAATGCAGAAGCCACAGGAGCTACAAGTTCAGTCTCTAGGTCGGGAAGATCCCCTGGAGAAGGAAGTGGCACCCAACTCCAGTATTCTTGCCTGGAGAATCCTATGGACAGAGGAGCCTGGCTTGCTACAGTCCATGGGGTCACAGAGTCAGACTGAGCGACTATGCATGCGTGCACCATTCATTAATGTACGATTTTAAATATTATCTTTTTACTTCTTTGTAAACATGAGCATTAATTTGTTATTTTTAAAAAAAAATTTATCGGAGTATAGCTGCTTTACAATGTGTTCGTTTCTGCTTTTTTTTTTGGATTTCCTTCCCATTTAGATTACCACAGAGCATAGAGTAGAGTTCCCTGAGATACACAGTAGGCTCTCATTAGTTATCTATTTTATACAGAATAGTGTGTGTCAATCCTAATCTCTCAATTCATCCCGCCCCCTTTCTCCCCTTGGTGTCCACACGTTTGTTCTCTATATCTGTGTCTCTCTTTCTGCTTTGCAAATAAAATAACACTCGAGGCTTTAGCTCTCTCATACTAGCACCAGCCCCACTTCCTTCATCTCCTCCTACCTTCTCAGGAGTGAAATATACATACACACATATGTCAAATTTGGGTTATGTCAATTCATTAACTAAGGACATGGAGGGATTTTCACGAATGAGTCAAGCAGCATAATTTGATTACATTTCCTATCTTACACCACTTTTTTGTTATTCTTGGAATTACTGCCTCATTTTTCCATTTGCTTAGCTTTTTAAACGTACTTATCACTAACTCTTTCCAGATGTTCTAACACATCTGGAAAATGCATACTAATCATCTCTCCAAGGGCTCCAACACAGTTCCAAACAGTCCATCAGCTCCATTCTCCATCCACCTCCTCCGCCCACCCCACTGGGAGTGTCCTCCAAGCTCCCCATCCTTCCGGTCCAGTCTGTTTCAAAGCCTGGCACAGAGCTGAATCCCCGGGACTTTCCCATGCTGTTGTCCTGGGGTGCCGTTTCCTCATCCTGCGCTTTCCTCTTTCTTTGCTCAGTCCCTCACTGAGATGGACTACCTCCTTATTGAGAAATCACACGGGACAGGCATGTTCCCTCTAGCCACTTGCTGTTGACCGTTCCTGCCTGGCTGCAGGTGTCTGGGAGCAAAATGAGTGACCCAGGCTGGAGTCCTAAAGTTCAAGGTGAAAATTTCACCAAATCCTTCCATTTTCAGCCTGTCTAGCACCACTGTCTGCTCTACCTATGCTCCAAAGTCCAGGGCATCTTCAGTGGAATTTATTCAGACCTTGATCCTCTTGACCCCTGCTGAGGGGGAGAGGAGAGGGGCGTCGCCGGGCTGCAGGGTTGGGGTCACCGATATTGGGGGCATGTCCAAGGTACCAAGTGCAGACTTGAAACAGGTCCTACTCTTTGCAGTATTTGCTTAAACCCCGTCTCCCCTGTTAGAGTTCTCCCTCTCAGCAGTCCTGTAAAGAGAGGCATGTCCCTTCTCATAAGCATCTTTCATTTAGAGGCACTTAACTATCCCCTCTGCCAAGTCCTGTACCACTCCTGTCTGTTCAGAGTCTTGCAAAAAATGTATTGCTGGTGACACTTGTTTTTAAACTCCTTTTCCTACATATGAAAGCCATTGTCATTTCTTTCCTTCCATTTGAGTAGGGGTAGTTTGAGCAGAGGAAAACACATGCGATCAGTCCTGTGTGTTCAGACTTACTCTTCCAATACCCCTTGGTGAGGTCTGCATCAGAGATCATTGAACTGGTTTTGCTTGGCTGCAACTGTGGATAGGTAAACGGAGCAGTGAGAGTTCTTGTGAGCTAATGGATCAAAAGGAAAGAAAGGAATCACATCCTTTTAGGATAGTTTAATAAGAAGACAGGGTATAGCTAGAGCCGCTGGGGTGTGATGTCAGCTCTGCACCATCCACCCTGTAACTTGCCTGGAATTGCTGGAAAGTGGAGCTGCTTCTCTCTGCAGGGGGTTGGGGGATCCATTCAGGAGACCAGGCAGCAGATCTGTCGAGTATGTCTACGGAGGGCAGGGTGCCCGTCTGCTCTGCTTTCTGACCTCTTTTCCCAGGTACTTGTGATTTCTCCTGCATCACATCAGCCACTGGACGTGACTTGACCTGGATTTGCTCTTGTATCTTGGACCTAGTATCTTGCAAACGTTGTTTCATGTTGGCTCAGACCTGATTCAGTTTCACCTTGATTTATGTAAAGCAGGATTTTCTGCTGTGATCTGTATATAATACTTATAATCTTTGCTCTTCACTGGCAATGGCACCCTTCTCCTTCCTTCTTAGATGGGACACTCATGATTCTTTGCAATGACTGAGGACTGGATTAGATGAGCTAGCAGGAGCAGAGTTCTGAATCTGGGGCTTGATTATTGGCATCATTGCTACTAGGATCACAGCTTTGTCTGTTTCCCTCAGCCTCCTGTCCTCTGGTCAATACACTTGACCTTGAATGGATGTTCCATTGCCTAAACTGGGATGTTACATGTACAGTGAAATGTGCAGATCTTAAGTATACAACACAGTGAGTTTTGACTGATGCTTATACTCATGTGGCTGACACTGTGTCCAAGAATATTTCTTCACCTATTTGATATTTTTACTGAGAAATGGTCCTGTTCCCCTCAAGCTTGAGACTTGAGTCTGGACACTGACGTGTTTCATACAGGAGGAAAACCTGAACATAGAAAGGTCAAAGAGAGCTTGAAGACTTGCATTTGTGAATCTGCAATTTCGAGTACTTTTGGGAAGACGGGAGCCTCGAATATGTCTAGTTCTCCCTTCTAACGACTTAACACTGAAAGCTTGTCCCCAAGTCTTGCTCGTGTGTGGAAACCTCATCAGAGCAGTTAGGTGTGCATCTTGGAAACAGGATTCCTAGAATCATGTATTAATGAGATTATAAAAGGTGCAGCTACCCCCTGACAATACTCTGCATGCTGACGAGACCTACGTTATATTATTCTCGTCTCCAGTCTGGAGCCTCTGACATTTCCCTGATTTGTGACTTTTGTTCTATCAGCAGATGTTGTCACTTTACCGTAGAGACACCTCCCAGAATCCCTTGTTTATTCTCATCACCTTGCCCTTCATCACATCTCAGATGGCTGAGTACAATAATCTCACTGTCCAGGCTGCTGTTTAACTGTGTACTTCTGCAGATCTAATTTTTTGAAATGACTGACATCCCACAAAAAAATCCCCAGATTTTTCCCTCAGTTTTTCACACTTCAGTAATTGCAATGCCAAACTTTTAGTTGCTCAGGATAAAAACTCTGAAGTCGGGTGAGAGTCCTCTTTCTCTAGACATCCAACCTATCAAAAAATGCTGTCACCTCTCTTTTCTCAATACAGTCAGGCCAGCAACTTCTCAGCTCCCTGCTAGCAGTCCCATCGTCCCAGTACTTGCATGGCTCCGCATCCTGCCCGGAGGCTCTCATCCCGTGTCTGCTCTCTTGCTGTCTCCGCTCTACTACAGCCTGAAGCAGCTGCAGGCCTTCGAAAATGTCACTGTGCTGCTTTTGACCCTCCAGGGACTCCGCATCTCACACAGGAAGGAGCCAAGTCCAGGGACTCCGCATCTCACACAGGAAGGAGCCAAGTCCTTGCGATGGCCTCTCAGGCCACTGACCCTTCATGATTGTCTCCCACCCCGGCTCTGCCCACACTGTCCATCTCACTAACCCTCCTGTACAAAGAAGTCACCTCGCCAACCATTTTGCACCTTTTCAAAGTTCCTCAAAAAATTAAAAATAGAATTACCACATGATCCAGCAATCCCATTCTGGGAAAAAGACAAAAGAATGAAAAACAGGATCTCAACATGGTATTTGCACACCTGTTCATGGTAGCGTTATTCACAATAGCTGAGACATAGAAATCCTGCATCATCTGTCCACTGATGCAGGAATGGATAAAGAAAATGTGATCTATACAGAGGACTATTATTTAGTCTAAAAAATAGAAGGAAATCCTGTCACATGAGGCAACGAGGATGAAACTCAAGGACATTATGTTAAATGAAATAAGCCAGATTCCACTTACGCGCAGTGTCTAACGCAGTCAGACTCACAGAGATAGAAAGTATGATGGTGGTTCCCAGGGGCTGTGAAGAGGGGACATGTAGAGTTCTGGTTTTGTGAGATGAAAAATTCTGCATCTCTATGGCCCCAAAAGAGGCATATGGTTCACACTACTGCAGTAGACACCTAAAAATGGTCAAGATGAAAAATTGTGCATTATCTGCTTTGTAAAAACCCATGATCACAACCATTTTTGCTCTTTTTTCTTCCCCAGTATTTACCTAGCCTTCTAATGTCCGCTCCAGGGGAAGCTGTGTTTCTAGATCACTCCCACTTGCAATGTTCTTTCTCTTTGCTGAATTCTCATTATTTCCTGGGCAGCCAGTGCAGCACTTAATTTTACATCAACTGTTTCACATACACAGATGACTTTCCCTGGATCGACCTCAGCTCTACCGGAGTGGGCATCATGCCCTGTGCTTTTCGGAATCTGAGCAATGTATATACTAACTGGACAATGCTGTGGTTACATAAAAACCTTTGATGGATTGACTCAGTCAATGGTGATTATCCTTTAGGATCTGCAGAAAGAGTAAATTTGCAATCATCCTTGATCAACCTTATAGCATTCTAGCCTGTGGTTAACTGTGTTTAATTTTTCATCAGTCCTTAATTTTAGTAGCAAGTTGTTATGGAAACAAACCTTTGCCTTCCTCTCCTGTGCATCTGAGTTCTCTTTGTACTCGCTATTATTATTATTTTTAATTCTTACAAAAACTGGGACATTTATGCACAAACATCCATTTAGAAATCGACCGCTTGAACTTCAGGTAACTTTTGACTTTAACAAAATTAACTGATGTTTTCCTTAATTCTCACTGTTTTTCCAGTTGACCATCCAATTTGGAACTGAAATAATGTCACTTCAGGAAAGTGGCACTGACATTTCCTGAACAAGGCCCCTTAATAATTTATTACCAAGTACCCCAACGTTGTTGAATTGGAAAATCAGAACACTTAGTGATATATTCACAGCTAGCTCCTAGGTGGAATGAATCATTTATTGTTTTGTGCCATTTCAAGAGAAAGAAGAAATGGCCCAAAGTCACAGTGTGGGTGGATGTATATTTAATATTTTTACTGCACATGCATTGAAAATCAGTATTTATTCCACAGAAAAATAGGATCATGTAAGAGCTGATTGGTTGATACAAAGGAAAAGGAGGATGTCTTTTGGGGAGACAAAGCAACCACAAGAGGCAAACTCTGTGTGCTTTGGAAGGCGGTTCATGACAGTTTCTTAAGCCTCATTATCCTTCTCAGAGAGGTCCCTGCCTCCTTGCATGTTTTATTGGGCCCTAACATTACCCTAACACTACCTAATGGAGAAGGCAATTACAACCCACCCCAGTACTCTTGCCTGGAAAATCCCATGGACGGAGGAGCCTGGTAGGCTGCAGTCCATGGGGTCACGATGAGTCAGACACGACTGAACGACTTCACTTTCACTTTCATGCATTGGAGAAGGAAATGGCAACCCACTCCAGTGTTCTTGCCTGGAGAATCCCAGGGATGGGGGAGCCTGGTGGGCTGCCGTCTATGGGGTTGCACAGAGTCGGACATGACTGAAACGACTTAGCAGCAGCAGCAGCAGCAACGTTACCTAAAGGATAGAAACTTCACAACATAATCACCATCAGGTAAAGGCAGGAACCACTCCAGTGGCAATTCAGATGTCCCTTGAACACAAATGGAGAATATGTTTCGGTATTTGGATCTCATTTTCGATTTATAAACTAATTTTTGGATTTTTATGTAGTATGAGTTGGGTAAGTAAGTATGCATCATGTCAGGAGGAGTTTAGGGTTTTCGTTGTGGTTCTGTTTGGCCCTAGGTTTTCAAACCTCTGGTTCTAACAGTGGGCCCTGGGCATCATCACCATTATAGATTAGATCCTGACACATCCTGAAGAAGCCAGGATCCCAGACTCAGCAATGAAGAGGCCATAGAAGCAATGATGAACAACTAACGTAATGACTGAGAGACGGAACTTTCTAGGTAACTACTGGACAAGATGGCGTGCTTATTCAAGAGAAAGTAATATTCATTGTGGTTGGGATTTAAGATAGTGAAAGCCTCCAATGGGGAGCTGTTCTCTGTGGCAGAAGCTGTGTCTGGACCACAGGAGGAGGATCCGGAGTTCCTCTGAGTGTGAGTGTCCCATGGGCATTTTCTGGGAGCAAACTCATTGCCACCCTCTACACATCTATATTCCTTCTGTCAGCTCCATATTTCTTCTCGCTGAGACTTCAGCTTACCAGAAATGTCATGAGACCTACAAGATGAATGCTCAGAAAGGTTCCCAGAAGAAAAAGCAGGGAGCATCCATCTCCAGCACGCCCAACGTTTAACAGTTACTGCGACTATGATGCATTGGAGGAAACCAGCCCAAGCTGCCCTGTCCCATGGGCGCCCCCCAGCTCTCCCCACCCTCCTTCCAAGAGTAAGCCTCCTTCAAGGACCTACAGTTCTTTTCCTGCCAGAGTGATGCTACACTGGCTGTGCCAAGTAAGCTTGAAGAAAGAAAAAAAATCTAAATCTGTGACCCTCATAAAGAGAGAATAAAGTGATATATATATATGTATATGTATAGATATATAAGATATCTATCTATCTTAAAACTCTTTGTGTTGTGGATTAAAATGCTGCCAATCAGAATTTGTTCAGTTGCTCAGTCGTGTCCAACTCTCTGTGACCCCATGGACTGCAGCATGCCAGGCTTCCCTGTCGTTCACCATCTCCCAGAGTTCACTCAAACTCACATCCACTGAGTCGGATATTCAGCCAATCAGAGTAGGATACTCAAGAAAGCAAGGTGGGTATGGCTGGCCTTTGCTGATCATAGTTGGCTTGTGGAATTCCAAAGGCGGCTTGAGCAGGTGGAGAGAACCCTTTCCACCTGGCTAAGACTCTGACCCTCTGGCTGATGGCTGGTGCTCCTCTGTCCAGTCATTTAGGTCCTAGAGCTAGGTCTCTGATTATAAGTGTGAATAATAATACCCAACTCATGGTGAGTGTCTATGTGTGTTGTTTTTGAAATACCTTTTGAGTGGAAAGGGGAAGCTGGTGGAGACTGACAACCAAGGCTTCTGGTAGAAATATTGTATAGAGATGGGTAACTTTTAGCAAAATTTGCTTCAGCACCTTAGAAATTGTCAACATCTCAAAAAACATCCACCCTGCTAGACAAGGAGCTGCTGATCATTTAATAGTAAAATTACTTCTTTATTTTTTTTTAAATCTATGAGACATCTGTAAGCTTTTTATTATTTTGCCTTGACCAGATTTGTGTGTGTTCAGTCACTCAGTTGTGTCCAAGTCTTTGGGGTACCATGGACCATAGCCTCTGTCCATGGGATTCCCCAGGCAAAAACACTGGAATGGGTTGCCTTTTCCTACTCCAGGGAGTTTTCCCAACCCAGGAATGGAACCCGAGTCTCTGGCATCTCCTGCATCGGCAGGTGGTTTCTTTACCATTAGTGCCACCTGGAAAGCCCTGACCAGCTTTCAGTTCAGTTCAGTTCAGTCTCTCAGTCGTGTCCGACTCTTTACAACCCCATGAACCGCAGCACACCAGGCCTCCCTGTCCATCAAATCTTGGAGTCCACCCAAACCCATGCCCACTGAGTCGGTGATGCCATCCAACCATCTCATCCTCTGTTGTCTCCTTCGCCTCCTGTCCTCAATCTTTTCCAGGATCAGGGTCTTTTCCAATGAGTCAGCTCTTCACATCAGGCGGCCAAAGTATTGGAGTGTCAGCTTCAACATCAGTCCTTCCAATGAATACCCAGGACTGATGTCCTTTGGGATGGGCTGGTTGGATCTCCTTGCAGTCCAAGGGACTCTCAAGAGTCTTCTAAACACCACAGTTCAAAAGCATCTTCTGCGCTCAGCTTTCTTTATAGTCCAACTCTCACATCCGTACATGACCACTGACTGGCTTTAATTATGTGAAAGCATTTACTGTGATCTCATGTGTACCATAAAGAAGGCTGAACAAGAATTGATGCTTTTGAACTGTGGTGTTGGAGAAGACTCTTGAGCATCCCTTGAACAGCAAGGAGATCAAACCAGTCAATCCTAAAGGAAATCAACCCTGAATATTCATTGGAGGGACTGATGCTGAAACTGAAGCTCCAATACTTTGACCACCTGATGCAAAGAGCTGACTCACTGGGAAAGACCCTGATGCTGGGAAAGATTGAGGGCAGGAGGAAAAGGGGGCACAGAGGATGAGATGGTTGGACTGCATAACTGACTTGATGGATATAAGTTTGAGCAAACTCTGGGCAATAGTGAAGGACAGGGAAGCCTGGGGTGCTGTGGTCCATGGGGTCACAAAGAGTCCAACACAACTGAGTGACTGAACAACACCAACAACAATAACATGTACACTAGGCTGTACTGGGTTCTTAGCCCACGTTGCCTAAGGAGATGGAGTTTTTGCTCTCAAGGTGGCAGGTAAGGAAACAGATTTATTGTGTTCTAACTATTTCATTCTCCCTACACACACACACACACAAATCACGTGATAAAAAACATTTGCCCAGGGTCTATTGTTTTATCTTTAATTTTATTTGTGATCCTTAAAAGTGAAAAAATTTATTAACATCAAATTTCAAAAGTTTGTAATACAGCTGGTAAGAGCAAACATATATCATAAGCTTCTTTCCTCACTTATTTGATTATGTTACTGATTATTTCTCTGGAATAGAGACATCTTTTCTATCCTTAAGGGCTTCTTTTTCTTAATTTGTTCTGAGAGATGCTTATTCTATGGTGTCTTTTAAATCTAAAAGTGACTGAAGTAGCACTCAAAATTCCAATCCTTGAGGATTTCCATTGCTTCCATTTTCTAGTCGACAATGGGATTTGTGTTTTTTTGTTTTTTTTTTTTGCAGTTACTACCTCTTCTCTCCTCTGGTATTCTTTTCTTTTAAATTTATTTATTTTTTAATTGAAGGATAATTGCTGTACAGAATTGTGTTGTTTTCTGTCAAACCTCAGCATGAATCAGCCATAGGTATATATATATATACCCTCCCTTTTGAACCTCCCTCCCATCTCCCTCCCCATCCCACCCCTCTAGGTTGATGCAGAGCCCCTGTTTGAGTTTCCTGAGCCATACAGCAAATTCCCATTGGTTATCTATTTTTCATATGGTAATGTAAGTTTCCATGTTGCTCTTTCCATACATCTCACCCTCTTCTCCCCTCTCCCCAAGTTCATAAGTCTATTCTCTATGTCTGTTTCTCCACGGCTGCCCTGCAAATAAACTCTTCAATACTGTTTTTCTAGATTCCGTATGTATGCATTAGTATACGATATTTAGCTTTCTCTTTCTGACTTTACTTCACTCTGTTTAATAGGCTCTAGGTTCAGCCACCTCATTAGAACTGACTCAAATGAGTTCTTTTTATGGTTGAGTAATATTCCATTGTGTATATGTACCACAACTTCTTTATCCATTCATCTGTTGATGGACATCTAGGTGGCTTCCATGTTCTAGCTACTGTAAATAGTGCTGCAATGAACAATGGGATACATGTCTACTTTTAAATTTTTGTTTCCTCAGGGTATATGCCTAGGTGCAGATGGTGACTGCAGCCATGAAATTAAAAGACTCTTACTCCTTGGAAGGAAAGTTATGACCAACCTAGATAGCATATTCAAAAGCAGAGACATTACTTTGCCAACAAAGGTTCATCTAGTCAAGGCTATGGTTTTTCCTGTGGTCATGTATGGATGTGAGAGTTGGACAGTGAAGAAAGCTGAGCGCCGAAGAATTGATGCTTTTGAACTGTGGTGTTGGAGAAGACTCTTGAGAGTCCCTTGGACTGCAAGGAGATCCAGCCAGTCCATTCTGAAGGAGATCAGTCCTGGGAGGGAATGATACTAAAGCTGAAACTCCAGTACTTTGGCCACTTCATGCGAAGAGTTGACTCATTGGAAAAGACTCTGATGCTGGGAGGGATTGGGGACGACACAGGATGAGATGGCTGGATGGCATCACTGACTCAATGGACGTGAGTCTGAGTGAACTCCGGGAGTTGGTGATGGACAGGGAGGCCTGGAGTGCTGTGATTCATGAGGTGGTAAAGAGTTGGACACGACTGAGCGACTGAACTGAACTGAACTGAGCTGATGGTGGTTTTATGGTGGTTTTATTCCTAGTTTTTTAAGGAATCTCCGTACTATCTTCCATAGTGGCTGAATCAATTTACATTCCCACCAACACTGCAAGAGCATTCCCTTTTCTGCACACCTTCTCCAGCACTTATTGTTTGTAAACTTTTTGATGATGGCCGTTCTGAATAGTGTGAGGTGATATCTCATTGTAGTTTTGATTTGCATTTCTCTAATAATGAGCGATTTTGAGCATCTTTTCATGTGTTTGTTAGCCATCTGTATTTTTTCTGTGGAGAAATGTCTGTTTAGTCTTTTACCCATTTTTTTATTGGGTTGTTTGTTTTTTCTGGTGTTGAGTTGTATGAGCTGCTTGTATATTTGGAAATTAATCCTTTGTCAGTTGTTTCATTTGCTATTATTTTCTCCCACTCCAAGGGTTGTCTTTTCACCTTGCTTATAGTTTTCTTTGCTGTGCAAAAGCTTTTGAGTTTAATCAGGTCCCACTTGCTTACTTTTGTTTTTATTTCCATTACTCTAGGAAGAGGATCATAGAGGATCTTGCTTTGATTTATGTCTTCAAGTGTTCTGCTTATGTTTTCCTCTAAGAGTTTTATAGTTTCTGGTCTTACATTTAGGTCTCTAATCCATTTTGAGTTTATCTTTGTGTATGGTGTTAGGAAGTGTTCTAATTTTATTCTTTACATGTAGCTGTCCAGTTTTCCCAGCGCCATTTGTTGAAGAGGCTCTCTTCGCCCCATTGTACATTCTTGCCTCCTTTGTCAAAAATAAGGTACCCATAAGTGCATGGGTTTATTTCTGGGCTTTCTACCTTGTTCCATTGGTCTATATTTCTGTTTTAGTGCTAGTAACATACTATCTTGAAGACGGTAGCTTTGTAGTATCATCTGAAGTCAGGAGGGTTGATTCCTCCAGCTCCATTCTTTCTCAAGACTGCTTTGGCTATTTGGGGTCATTTGTGTTTCCATATATATTGTGAAATTTTCTGTTCTAGTTCTGTGAAAAATGCCATTGGTATTTTGATAGGGATTGCATTGAATGTGTAGATCGTGTTTGGTAGTATAGTCAATACTGACATTGATTCTTCCCACTTAGGAACATGGAATATCTCTCCAACTGTTTATGTCATCTTTGATTTCTTTCATCACTGTCTTATATTTTTCTGTGTGCAGTTCTTTTGTCTCCTTAGGTAGGTTTATTCCTAGATATTTTATTCTTTTTCTTGTAATGGTGAATGGGATTGATTCCTTAATTTCTCTCTCTTATTTTTCATTGTTAGTATATAGAAATGCAACTGATTTCTGTGTATTGATTTTGTATCCTGCAACTTTGCTAAATTCACTGATTAGCTCTAGTAATTTTCTGATAGTATTAGGGTTTTCTATGTACAGTATCATGTCACCTGCAAACAGTGAGAGCTTTAATTCTTCTCTGATCTGGATTCCTTTTATTTCTTTTTCTTCTCTGATTGCTATAGCTAGGACTTCCAAAACTATGTTGAATAATAGTGGTGATAGTGGACACCCTTGCCTTGTTCCTGATCTTAGGGGGAATGCTTTCAGTTTTTCACCATCAAGAATAATGTTTATTTTAGGCTTACCATACATGGTTTTTACTATGTTGAGATAGGTTCCTTTTATGCCCATTTTTTGAAGAGTTTTCATTACAAATGGGTACAGAATTTTGTCAAAGGCTTTTTCTGCATCTATTGAGATTATCATATGGTTTTTATCTTTCAATTTGTTAATATGGTGTATCACATTGATTGATTTGCGTATATTGAAGAATCCTTGAATTCTTGGAATAAACCCAACTTGCTCATGGTGTATGAGCTTTTTGATGTGTTGCTGAATTCTGTTTGCTAAAATTTTCTTGAGGATATTTGCATCTATGTTCATCAGTGATATTGGCCTGTAGTTTTCCTTTTTTGTGTTGTCTTTGTCTGGTTTTGGTATCAGGGTGATGGTGGCCTTATAGAGTGAGTTTGGAATTGTTCCTTCCTCTCCAATTTTTGAAAGAGTTTTAGAAGGATAGGCATTAGCTCTTCTGTAAATGTCTGATAGAATTCTCCTGTGAAGCCGTGTGGTCCTGGGCTTTGTTTTTTGGGAGATTTTTGATCACAGCTTCAATTTCAGTGCTTGAAACTAGGTTGCTCATAATTTCTATTTCTTCCTGATTCAGTCTTGGAAGATTGAACTTTTCTAAGAATCTGGCCATTTCTTCCAGCTTGTATTTTTATTGCCATATAGTTGTTCATAGTAGTCTCTTATAATCCTTGTATTTGTGCATTGTCTGTGGTAACCTCTTTTTTTTTCATTTCTAATTTTGTTGATTTGATTCTTCTCTTTTTTTTCTTGATGAGTCTGGCTAAAGGTTTGTCAATTTTGTTTATCTTCTCAAAGAACCAGCATTTAGTTTTATTAATCTTTACTATTGCTTCTATCATTTCATTTTGGCTTATTTCTGCTCTGATCTTTATGATATTTTTCCTTCTGCTAATTTTGGTGGGGTTTTTTTTCTTCTTTTTCCAGTTGTGCTGGGTGTAAAATTAGGCTCTCTATTCAATGTTTCTGTTTCTTAAGGTAGGATTGTATTGCTATAAACTTCCATCTTTAAACCGCTTTTGCTGCATCCCATAGGTTTTGAGTTGTCATGTTTTCATTGTCATTTGTTTCTAGAAATTTTTTGATTTCCCTTTTGATTTCTTCAGTAACATGTTGGTTATTTAGAAATGTATTATTAAATCTCCATGTGTTTGTGTTCTTTACTTTTTTTTCTTGTAGTTGCTATCTACTTTCATAGCATTATGGTTGGAGAAGATGCCTGATATGATTTCAATTTTATTAAATTTACTGAGGTCTGATTTGTGACCCAAGATGTGGTCTATCCTGGAGAATGTTCCATGTGCACTTGAGAAGAAGGTGCATTCTTCTTCATTTGGATAGAATGTCCTGAAGATATCAATGAGATCCATCTCATCTAATGTATCATTTAAGACTGTGTTTCCTTATTAATTTTCTGTTTTTATGATCTGTCCGTTGGTGTGAATGGGGTGTTAAAGTCTCCTACTATGATTGTGTTACTGTCAATTTTTCCTTTTATGTCTGTTAGTGTTTGTCTTATGTATTGAGGTGCTTCTATGTTGGGTGTATAGATATTTACAATTGTTCTGTCTTACTCTTGAACTGATCCCTTGATCACTATGTAGTGTCCTTCCTTATCTCTTGTAATCTTCTTTATTTTAAGGTCTATTTTGTCTGATACGAGGATTGCTACTCCAGCTTTCTTTTGTTTCCATTTGCATGGAATATATTTTTCCATCCTCTCTCTCTCAGTCTACATGTGTCTTGAGGTCTGAAGTGGGTTTCTTGTAGACAGCATATATATGGGTCTTGTTTTTGTATCCATTCAGCCAGTCTGTGTCTTTTGGTTGTGAAAGGTTGTTGTTGAATCACACGAATACACCAGGATTCTTGGCCCGCGGAGGAGAAGAATTCAATCCGGGGCCAGAGACAAGGCTTGATCGCTCGGAGCTTTTGTGTAATAAAGTTTTATTAAAGTATAAAGGAGATAGACAAAGCTTCTGACATAGGCATCAGAAGGGGGCAGAAAGAGTACCCGCTTGCTAGTGTTAATAATGAGGTTATATAATCCAAAGAATGTCTGGAGGTTGTAAAGACCTCCTCCGACCTACTCCCATAATTTACATTTTAAGATAACAGAAGGTTGAATCCAAAGACTGTCCTTAGGCAGGATACATTATTGGTATATAATCCTAAGGAATGTGGAGAAAGAAAAAAGTTTGTCCTTTCTTCCTCCTTGAGAATTCCAGACCCCTCTCTCTTTGGGGACCCCTAGACTCCCTATCAACCTGCCTAGGAACTGACTCTCTCATTCCCCCCTTTTCTTTTAGGAGAATTATGTTGCCTAGGGAAAAGGGGCGTCGTTCTCGTTCAATAACTGCTTCCCAGCTGACAAGGGGCGTTGTCCCTAAATTGGTGAGGCAACATATTCTCCTAATCCTCATATTGAGGATATCTGATCCAGGGGCCCCAAATAGTAGCTGGAGGAAGCTACAGCAGTAGCAGGAGTTTGAGCAACCATTTGTAACTTAAAAGCTTTCATGCGGCTAGAAACAAATCCAGTTATACAATTACAGATGCAGGGAGCAAACAGCAAGAACAAAACAACCAGAATTATTGTAATTAAGATAGTTGTCCACCATGGGGAATTAGTTAACGTTTTCCAAAGTGAAGCAATTGAGGCTTCAGGAGTGTCCATGGCCCTAATCATCTTGTTCATGTGGTTAGTAAAATGAGTAACATTCGTGCTCATATCAGGTATATATGTACAGCATTGGGTATGAGTAATGGCACAAGTTCCTCCTTGTGCAGCTGTCAGAATATCTAGAGCCAATCTGTTTTGTAAAACCACCTTTCTAATTTGTGCTTGTTCAGCATTAAGAGCTGAAATAGCCTTTTGAGAATCCTGTAATGCCTGTTGAGTAAAATTAGTCAAAGCATCCACTCGTAACATAACATCTGTAGTTCCCAAAGAGGGAACAAACGCTGCAGCCAAATAATCATACCAATAAAATACAGACCTTGCCCACCGAGTTCTAAGGTGGGGTAAATTAGCAGGCTTTTCTGGAAGCTCTGAAAATATAAAGCCATGAGTAAAGGCTAGACCCAGGGTGTATCTCCCTATCCAACCAGGGGGGAGCCATGCCCATAGGTAAGAGCCACATATCCAATAAGTCCCGTTTGGAGCAAGCCAGCGCGACTGAGATATCCAGTCCCAATTCGTGCCTGGCCAGACAAAGGGAGAACCGGAACTGGGATTGGAAAACACGGGAATGATTACATTGCATGTTTCCTGAGACAAATATCCCATTTGTTTCCAATCATTGTAATTAAGTTGTTGGCTAATTTTTGGGGACGGCTCTGTTTGTTCCCAGCATATAGAGGCAGTAGATATTAAACGTCCTTTTTCAGGAGTTAGCCATGTAACTTCATCCCATATTTGATAAACGTCAGGTAAAAAGCCTTAGATCTAGACCTATTTACCTTATATGTAGCAAAATAGTCATTGAACCGAGACAATGTATAATCAAAATTAAAAGTCACATTATGTCCATAGTTAGAGTACAAAGTGTTGCACCAGTCCATTTTAGGGTTGGTAGATGTCATCAGATGACGAAGAGGCATCGCATGTGATTGTTGTCGAAGGTATTCACAGACTTGGAGAAAGTCTTTTCCTTGAAGTGGGGATGTCCACCACGGGAAGCCTTCCACTGACGAAGAGGGGAGCGCTCCGCAGACCCAGCAGTTAGACCGATTGTGGAATGCAGCATAGGAGTGAGCCCAGGACAAGAAGACATTGTCTTGAGGATCCAAGGGCAGACTCAGGATATTTGGAGTCAGCAGAAGTAGACTCACATAGATTATCAGGCCCATCCACTGCCCTGTGCTTAACTCTAGAGCTCGGGTCAGGGCCACAAGCTCCGCTAACTGAGCACTGGTTCCCTGGGGGAGAGATTTTGCTTCCAAAACCTGTTCAGCAGTCACCACAGCATAACCCGCTTTACGCTTTCCATCCTGAACAAAAGAACTGCCATCTGTAAATATTTCCATGTCAGGCTTGTCTAATGGGGTATCCTTTAGATCCTCCTGAGCTGCATAGTTTAAAGTTAGGAATTGAGAACAATCGTGATCAGGTGTTTCATTTTCCTTCTCAGGAAGGAAAGTGGCAGGATTTAAATTTCCACAAACTTTAAGCTTAGTTACTGGTCCTTTTAACAACAATGACTGATACTTAAGAAGCCTACTGTCTGTCATCCAAATATTAACCTTAGAATTTAAGATTCCACTCACATCATGAGAAGTCAGTACAGTAAGGTTTCGTCCATTAATTATTTTTAAAGCTTCAGGTGCTAATAAAGCCGCTGCCCCAATTACTCTTAGGCAGTGGGGCCACCCACATGCAACTACATCTAATTCTCTGCTTAGATAAGCAATAGGTTGTTGGTGAGGCCCTCGGGGTTGTGTCAAAACTCCCAATGCCACACCTTTTCTTTCAGTGACAAACAAATTAAATTCTGACCCTGTGGGCAAGCTCAGAGCTGGAGCTTGCAGGAGAGCAGTCTGAAGAACCTTAAAAGCCTTTTGAGTTTCTGGAGACCAAACCAGTTTGTCAGTTTGGGCCTGCTGAGTTTCAGCTATAAGTTTATATAAAGGCCAAGCAAGTTCCCCATAACCCGGAATCCAAATGCGACAGTAACCTGTGATTCCCAAAAATCCTCTCAATTGTCTTAAAGTCATAGGTAGGGGGTGATTTAGTATAGGTTTAATTCTCTCAGGGCCTATGGCCCCAGTCCCTTCTGATATGATTAGGCCCAGATATCTAATCGATTGTTGACAAAGCTGAGCCTTTTCTCTTGATGCCTTGTAACCACAGCCTGCCAGAAAGTTTAAGAAATCTTCTGAGGCTCGCGAACAAGCTTCCTCTGTCTCAGCACAGAGCAAAATATCATCTACATATTGTAACACCACTGCTTCAGAGCTATTAAAGTTTTGTAGATCCCGTGACAAACTTTGTCCGAATAAGTGAGGACTGTCACGAAATCCCTGGGGCAAAACTGTCCAGGTTAACTGAGAAGCTGGCTGCGTAGGGTCTTCAAAGGCAAATAGGAATTGACTTTCTTCCGCCAAAGGCACTGAATAGAAGGCATCCTTTAAATCAATTACTGAGAAATATTTGGCCCGTTCAGGAATTTCAGACAATAGAGTATAAGGATTAGGCACCACGGGGTGTAAAGGAACTACAGCCTCATTTATTATTCGTAAATCTTGAACTAGTCTCCATTTACCATTTGATTTCTTTATACCCAAAATAGGAGTGTTGCAAGGACTGTTACAGGGAATTAATAGTCTCTGCTCCTTTAAATTTTCGATGATGGGTTTTAACCCTTCCTTAACTTCAGGTTTCAGTGGATACTGCTTCTTATGTGGAAATACGTGTGGGTCTTTGAGCTTAACAACTACAGGAATAGCATTTTGTGCTCGACCCACAGATTTTCCATCAGCCCATACTCTAGGATTTACATTTTGTTCAACTAAAGGGAGAGAAAGGGAGGGCTCCATATTCATGAAAACAGAGGCATGGACCTTGCTCAGTATATCCCTTCCCAAAAGGGGTGAGGGAGATTCTGGCACAATCAGAAACTCGTGTGAAAACAGCACAGAATCCCAGTTGCAACATAAAGAATAACTGAAATAATACCTTTTGTCTCGTCCAGACAGTCCCATTACGGAAGCAGATCGGGAAGAAAGTGGGCTAGGGGCTTCAGTAAGCACAGAATAAGTTGCCCCAGTATCTAAAAGGAAATCGACGGATTGGCCCCCCCACAACTATTAATACCCGGGGTTCCTCAGGTGTAATTAGGACGGGAGCTTGTGTGGGGACCCCCGGGCACCTTCAGTCCTGATTGTCTTGAGAGTCCGACCCTGGAGACCTACGCCTCTGGGGGCAGTCTCTCTTCCAGTGTGGTCCTTTGCAGACTGGACATGGAGCCGGGGGCGGCTTAGATGCCTGAGGGCAATCCCGCTTGAGGTGCCCCTCCTTTCCACAGCAGTAGCAAGCCCATCCCTTTTCACCTGGGCCCCTCTGGGCATTTTTCTCAGGCTGTTTAAGAACGTTTTTCATAGCCATGGCGAAGGCTTCCGCCTTTTCCTTTGTCTTTTTTTGCCTTTCTTTCTTTTCCTCATATTCCCTACCATAATAGACTGTCTGAGCCAGTTGTAACAGAGTATCTAAAGACTGATTTGGTCCATACGCCTGTTTTAATAGCTTACGGCGGATATCTGGAGCCGACTGAGTGAGAAATCTATCCTTTAAGATCACTTTTCCCTCTTCACTTTCGGGATCAATCTCAGTGAATCTGCGAAGGCCTTCTCTCAGTCTATCTAGGAATTTACCAGGAGCTTCTTTCTCCTCCTGTTCTATATCTGCCAATTTGCCATAGTTTAAAGGCTTAGAACGCGCCTGCCTAAGTCCTTCAAGAATACATCTCACAAAATGACTCTGATCCCATCTTCCTTTAGCTGTGTTGTAGTCCCAGTCTGGTTCTATAGTTGGGACCGCCTGATTCCCAGTGGGGAGGGCCGCTATCTTGTTCTCCCTCTTCCCTACTGATTCATTACCAAGCCACTCAAAGGAGTGAGGCTGGAATTGTTAGCTCCCATCTGTAAGAGAGAAAAAAAAGCGACCAGCGCCATTTTTTCTACCGGAGGCGTCCCTCCCTGCTCTAGATGGGGGTGTAGACAGACGTTACACCAAAAGCTTTTCCTTCCTGGTCGGACTTAGTCTGTCCCTTACCGACGCAGGCGCCGTACTCGTCCCTCCCGGTTCTACCACCGAGATGGGGTGGGGATGTACCAGGGGTAGACTTGATAGCATCCCTACTTGACGTCCAGCTCTTCACCCTTAACCTTCCTTGCCTCTGATGTCACCCGGGGTGAATCAGAGTAACCTTCCGGAATGCCTCCCAAGCTAAGACCATTGTGGGAAACATTCGTCACCTGAGTGCCTGTGCACGACCCTGAGTATTTCTTGACCACAATAAGACCGATGCGAACATAAAAATGAGATGTTCTTTCCAAGCATCACCACACCAGTATAACAGCCTCTTCTGATCCACTAAGAGCTGGCATTACCAAAGAAAAAAAAACCCATCGCAGTCCCAATCTGAGTAACCTTTAACCTCAGAGATGTTCTGGGAGCTAGAGCTCCATCTAGCTTCCGAACTTTCGATTCCTAGCGAGGCTAGACACTTTCTTGACTACGAATCCAAGTTTGGGACCTAAGCCACAGTACACAGTAACAGTATAGATCACAAGTCCCTTGAAAGTCTATGATCCGATAGATTAGGTAAGTACTTCTAATTCCCAAGGAGTTATGAAATGGTCAAAGAGACCAAAAAGTTTGATCGAGAAAGGAGAGTTCGGTCCACACGCTTTGCCCATTTCTGGTCGGTTCCCGAAGGAGACATTGGGTGCCTCTTGGCATTGGCAGGTCGGTGCCTCTTGGCATTGGCAGGTCGGTACCTCTTGGCATTGGCAGGTCGGTATAATGCCCCGACAGGTTTCTGCCATAAGCTCTATGAGATCACCGTGGAACCGCAGAGCAGAGCTCCTTACTTGTTTCACGCAGGGCATGCCATTCATTCACACAAGCACACGGTAGAGTTAGTAAAGCACAGCAGAAAATGTGTTCGCCAAGAGAACAAAGAACTAAAGCTCCAAGCATCCTTACCTTGTCCTGACGGATCCCGGACGAGCCCCCAAGATGAAAGGTTGTTGTTGAATCACACGAATACACCAGGATTCTTGGCCCGCGGAGGAGAAGAATTCAATCCGGGGCCAGAGACAAGGCTTGATCGCTCGGAGCTTTTGTGTAATAAAGTTTTATTAAAGTATAAAGGAGATAGACAAAGCTTCTGACATAAGCATCAGAAGGGGGCAGAAAGAGTACCCGCTTGCTAGTGTTAATAATGAGGTTATATAATCCAAAGAATGTCTGGAGGTTGTAAAGACCTCCTCCGACCTACTCCCATAATTTACATTTTAAGATAACAGAAGGTTGAATCCAAAGACTGTCCTTAGGCAGGATACATTATTGGTATATAATCCTAAGGAATGTGGAGAAAGAAAAAAGTTTGTCCTTTCTTCCTCCTTGAGAATTCCAGACCCCTCTCTCTTTGGGGACCCCTAGACTCCCTATCAACCTGCCTAGGAACTGACTCTCTCAGTTGGAGCATTTGATCCATTTACATTTAAAGTAATTATTGATATATATGTTCCTATTGCCATTTTCTGAATTGTTTGGGGTTAGACTCTGTAGCTCTTTTTCTTCTCTTGTGTTTCTTGACTATATAAGTCCCTCTAACAATTGTTATAAAGCTGGTTTCACTCTATTCAGTTCAGTTGCTCAGTCATGCCCGAGTCTTTGCGACCCCATGGACTGCAGCATGCCAGGCCTCTCTGTCCATCACCAACTCCCAGAGTTTACCCAAACTCATGTCCATAGAGTCAGTGATGCCATCCAAACATCTCATTCTCTGTCATCCCCTTCTCCTCCCACCTTCAATCTTTCCCAGCATCAGGGGCTTTTCCAAAGAGTCAGCTCTTTGCATCAGGTGGCCAAAGTATTGGAGTTTCAGCTTCAACATCAGTCCTTCCAATTAACACTCAGGACTGATCTCCTTGAGGATGGACTACTTAGATCGCCTTGGAGTCCAAGGGACTCTCAAGAGTCTTCTCCAACACCACAGTTCAAAAGCATCAGTTCTTTGGTGCTCAGCTTTCTTTATGGTCTAAGTCTTGCATCCATACATGACTACTGGAAAAACCATAGCCTTGACTAGATGGACCTTTGTTGGCAAAGTAATGTCTCTGCTTTTTAATATGCTATCTAGGTTGGTCATAGCTTTTCTTCCAAGGGGCAAGCGTTCTTTACTTTCATGGCCGTAGTCACCATCTGCAGTAATTTTGGAGCCCAAGAAAATAAAGTCTACCACTGTTTCCCCATCTATTTGCCATGAAGTGATGGGACCAGATGCCATGATCTTAGTTTTCTGAATGTTGAGCTTTAAGCCAACTTTTTCACTCTACTCTTTCAATTTCATCAAGAGGCTCTTTAATTCTTCTTCACTTTCTGCCATAAGGGTGGTGTCATCTGCATTTCAGGTTATTGATATTTCTCCCAGCAATCTTGATCCCAGCTTGTGCTCCTTCCAGCCCAGCGTTTCTCATGATGTACTCTGCATAGAAGTTAAATAAACAGGGTGACCATATACAGCCTTGACATACTCTTTTTCCTATTTGGAACCAGTCTGTTGTTCCATGTCAAATTCTAATTATTGTTTCCTGACCTGCATACAAATTTCTCAAGAGGCAGGTCAGGTGGTCTGGCATTCCCATCTCTTTCAGAATTTTCCACAGTTTATTGTGGATCCACAATTGTGTCAAAGGCTTTGGCATAGTCAATAAAGCAGAAGTAGATGTTTTTCTGGAACTCTCTTGCTTTTTCAATGATACAGTGGATGTTGGCAATTTGATCTCTTGTTCCTCTGCCTTTTGTAAAACCAGCTTGAACATCTGGAAGTTCACAGTTCACATATTGTTGAAACTTGGCTTGGAGAATTTTGAGCATTACTTTACTATTGTGTGAGATGAGTGCAATCGTGCAGTAGTGTGAGCATTCTTTGGCAATACCTGTCTTTGGGGTTGGAATGAAAACTGACCTTTTCCAGTCCTGTGGCCACTGCTGAGTTTTCCAAATTTGCTGGCATATTGATGGCTGGTTTGGTGGTACTGAATTCTCTTAACTTTGGCCTGTTTGAAAAGCTTTTGATTTCTCCATTAATTTTGAATGAGATCCTTGCTGGGTCCAGTAATCTTGGTTATAGATTTTTCCCTTTCAATACTTTAAATATATCCTGCCATTCCCTTCTGGCCTGCAGAGTTTCTACTGAAAGATCAGCTGTTAAACATTTGGGGTTTCCCTTGTATGTTACTTGTTTCTTTTCCCTTGCTGCTTTTATATTCTTTCTTTGTGTTTAATCTTTGTTAGTTTGATTAGTATGTGTCTTGGTGTGTTTCTCCTTGGGTTTATCCTGCATGGGACTCTTTGCACCTTTTGGACTTGATTGACTATTTCCTTTTCCATGTTGGGGAAATTTTCAACTATAACCTCTTCAAAAATTTTCTCATACCCTTTCTTTTTCTCTTCTTCTGGAATCCCTATAATTTGAATGTTCATGCATTTGATATTGTCCCAGAGGCTTCTGAGACTGTCCTTAGTTCTTTTCATTCTTTTTACTTTATTCTGCTCTTCAGAAGTTATTTCCACCATTTTATCTTCCAGCTCACTGATTCGTTCTTCTGCTTCAGATATTCTGCTATTGATTCCTTCTAGAGTATTTTTAATTTCAGTAATTGTGGTGCTTGTCTCTGCATGTTTATTCTTTAATGATTCTACATCTTTGTTAATTGATTCTTGCATTTTCTCCATTTTGCTTTCAAGGTTTTTGATCATCTTTACTATCATTATTCTGAATTCTTCTTCAGGTGGTTTGCCTATTTCCTCTTCATTTATTTGGATTTCTGTGTTTCTAGTTTGTTCCTTTATTTGTGCAGTATTTCCCTGCCTTTTCATTATTTTTTTTTAAAAATTTATTGTGTTTGAGATCTTCTTTTCCCAGTCTTCAAGGTTGAATTCTTTCTTCCTTTTGGTTTCTGCCCTCCTAAGTTTGGTCCAGCAGTTTGTATAAGCTTGGCATAGGGTGAGATCTGTGCTGAGTTTTTATTTGTTTGTTTTTCCTCTGATGGGCAAGGCTGAGTGAGGTGGTAATCCTGTGCACTGATGATTGGGTTTGTATTTTTGTTTGTTTGTTGTTTAGATGAGGCGTCCTGAACAAGCTGCTACTGGTGGTTGGGTGATGCTGGGCCTTGTATTCAAGTGATTTCCTTTGTGGGAGTTCTCACTATTTGATACTCCATAGGGTTAGTTCTTTGGAGAAGGCAATGGCACCCCACTCCAGTACTCTTGCCTAGAAAATCCCATGGATGGAGGAGCTTGGTAAGCTGCAGTCCATGGGGTCACTAAGAGTTGGACACGACTGAGCTACTTCACTTTCACTTTCCACTTTCATGCATTGGAGAAGGAAATGGCAACCCACTCCAGTGTTCTTGCCTGGAGAATCCCAGGGACAGGGGAGCCTGGTGGGCTGCCGTCTATGGGGTCGCACAGAGTCGGACACGACTGAAACGACTTAGCAGCAGCAGCAGCAGGGTTAATTCTTTGGTAGTCTAGTCTTGGAGTCAGTGTTCCCACTCCAAAGGCTCAGGGCTTAATCTCTTCATAAGTCTCACTTTCTAGGCATGCACCACTTTTCTCCAATTCCATAAAATCTTCAACAGTGATCAAAATATAGTCCAGGGACCTCACCCTCCTTAGGTGGCCTTGTGGTGCCTAGAGCTCTGTTCAGAGGAATCAGGGAAGCCGCACATTCTCTCCCAACTTTCCAAGGTCCTCATCAGTGTCTTCTCAAACCACCTGTACTGATCGAACCCATTCTCAGATCATAGAATTCTCCTGACTGAGGTCTTTTGTTTTCCTCTCCTCTCAAAGTTGAAGCATGCGGCACTTCTCTCTCTCCCCGCTCCTGTCTCTCTCCCTCTCCCCTCCTAAGCTTATGCTCTCTCCCTCAGTTTCTTCCTCTGCTATTCTTTTTTAATTTAACTTAATTTTATATTGGAGTGTAGTTGATTGACAATGTTGTGTTAGAATCCTCTGGTATTCTTGATTTTCCTCCTGAATTTGGTTTTCCTTTGTTCATCAGTCATCTTCAGTTTACCCAATTCTACTGCTTTTCACGTAGAAGAGCCTGGTGGGCTAGAGTCTATGGGGATGAAAAAGAGTCAGACAAGAATTAGACAACAACGACTGCTTTTCACGGGGAGGACTCTTCTGTCTCTGTCTCTTCTGGCCACCTTCTCAGAAGCTCTCCTCAGGCATTTATTCACTGACCTCAGCCACATGGCTGTGACCTTGGGTTCCTCTTCACATTCTTTTTATAAAAATTTATTTATTTATTTATTTATTTTTGGCTGCGCTCAGCCTTTGTTGATGCATACAGGCTTTCTCTAGTTGCAGTGAGCAGGGGTTACGCTCTAGTTGAGGTGCACAGGCTTCTCACTGTGGTGGCTTCTCTTGTTGAGGAGCATGGGTTCTAGGGTGCATGGGCTTCAGTAGTTTTGGCACATGGGATCATTAGCTGTGTGTGGTTCCCATAGAGTGGGCACACCATAGAGTGGGCAGGCTTCAGTGGTTGTGGCTCCCGGGCTCTAGAGCATAGGCTCAGTAATTGTGGCACAAAAGTTTAGTTGCTTCACGGCAATTCGGATCTTCCAAGATCAGGGATCAAACCCATGTCTCCTGCATTGGCAGGCAGATTCTTAACTGCTGGAGCACCAGGGAAGTCTAAAATGTTCTTTTAAATATAGAATTTGGGGAGGAGGAGCCAAGATGGTGGAGGAGTAGGACGGGGAGAACACTTTCTCCCCCAAAAATTCATCAAAAGAGCATTTAAACGTCAAGTAAATTCCACAAAACAACTACTGAATGCCGGCAGAGGACATCAGGCACCCAGAAAAGCAACCCAACTCTTCGAAAGGAGGTAGGAAAAAATATAAAAGACAAAAAAAGAGACAAAAGAGGGAGGGACGGAGTTCCGTCCTGGGAAGGGAGTCTTAAAAAGAGAGAAGTTTCCAAACACCAGGAAACCTTCTCACTGCCGAATCTGTGCCGAGCTTTGGAAGCACAGAGGGCAACATAACAGGAAGAAAAAATAAATAAACAATTAAAACTCGCAGATTGCGAGCCCTATGGTAACTCCCCCAGTGGAGAAGCAGCGCAGACGCCTGCATCCGCCATTAGCAAGCGGGGGCTGGGCAGGGAGGTGCAGCGCGGGCTGCATCGCTGAGAGTAAGAATCTGGCCTGAATACCCTGAGCACTATCTGAGCGAAATGATTTGGGCTAGCAAACCAGACTGTGGGATATCTAACACACAAAAAGCCAGCCCCAACCTAAGACACCGCCAGGCCCGCGCACGGAACAAAGGACTGAACAGAGATAGCTGGCTGCAGACCGTCCCCCTCCGGTGACAGGCAGCCAGAGCCGGAAGAGGGCAATCGTAGCCCCAGAGAGACATTATCTATAAAACTGTAAGCAGGCTTCTTTGCTAACTAAAACTTCTTGGGGGTCTGGACGGTCAACATCTGCCTGAGAAGGTGCGCCGGTTTTACACCCAGATAACCGAGTGGCGGGGAGGCGATAAGTCGCAGCATTGGCGCTCGCCAAACACCTCATCACCTGAGCTGCTCAGACCTGGGAAGGGCACAAAACGCAGGCCCAACTGAGTCTGTGCCTCTGAGGACTACCCGAGTGCCTGAACCTGAGCGGCTTGGACCTGGGAAGTACAGGCAGCCCAGGGCCGGCCGCGGATGGTTCCCGGCGGAACAACCTAGAGCCCGAGCAGTGTGGGAGGCTACACGCGCCGTGAGCAGGGGCAGACCCAGTGTGGCTGAGGCACTGCGAGCGCACGCCAGTGTTATTTGTTTGCAGCATCCCTCCCTCCCTCCCCACAGCGCGACTGAACAAGTGAGCCTAAAAAAAAAAAAAAAAAGTTTCCCCCACCGTCCCCTTTGTGTCAGGGCGGTAACCAGACACTGAAGAGACCAGCAAAAAGAAGAAGTTATAACAGAGGGAAACGCCTTGGAAGCTACAGGCAATAGATTAAAACCCCGTGGTTACTACAGACTACATAGGAAGGGGCCTATAGATCTTGAGAAATATGTGGACCAAGGAACTAGCCAAAAATGAACTGAACCCACAATACTCACAACAAAACCAGAGAAAGTCCTAGATATATTTTTACTATTTTTACGATCATTCTTTCTTTCTTTCTTTTTTTAATTAAAAAAATTTTTTAAGTCCTCTATTGTTCCTTTAATTTTCACTTTTATAACCTATTACTTTGCAAAAAAAAAAAAAAGACCCTATTTTTTTCTTCTTCAGCAAACTTCATATAAATATATTTTATAATTTTTTGACCTTTTTTTTTTTTTTTCCTTCTTTCTTTACATTGTATTTTTGACATTCCAAACTCTACTCTACTTTTTTAATTTTAGCTTTTTGGTATATGTTATCAATTTTGTACCTATAGTTTTTTTTATAATTTCTGTGACTTTTTTTTTCTGTTTCTTTCTCTTCTTTTTTTATATAACATTGTATATCTGAAATTCCACACTCTACTCTAGATTTTTAATTTATGCTTTTTGGTATTTGATATTAATTTTGTACCTGTATTTTCTTTATAATTTTTGCGACATTGTTTGTTTTTGTTTGTTTGTTGTCTCTCTTTATGTCTCTTTTTCCTTTTTTTTTTTAACATTGTATTTTTGAAATTCCAAACTCTACTCTAGATTTTTAATTTTTGCTTTTATGTATTTGTTACCAATTTTGTACCTTTAAGAACCCAATCCTCAAGACCCATTTTTCACTAGGGAGCGAGATTACTGGCTTGACTGCTCTCTCTCCCTTTGGACTCTCCTTTTTCTCCACCAGGTCGCCTGTGTCTTCTCCCTAACCCCTCTCTACTCTACCCAACTCTGTGAGTTTCTATGTGTTCCAGATGGTGGAGAACACTTAGGGAACTGATTACTGGCTGGATCTGTCTCCCTCCTTTTCATTCCCCCCTTTTATCCTTCTGGCCACCTCTGTCTCCTTCCTCCTTCTTCGCTTCTCTGTATAACTCCGTGAACATCTCTGAGTGGTCCAGTTGTGGAGTGCACATAAGGAAGTGACTACTGGCTAGCCCACTCTCTCCACTATTGATTCCACCTCATCTCATTTGGGTCACCTCTAACTCCCTCCTCCCTCTTCTCTTCTCCATGTAACGCTGTGAACCTCTCTGAGTGACCCTCACAGTAGAGAAACTTTTCATCTTTAACGTAGATGTTTTATCAATGGTGCTGTATAGAAGGAGAAGTTTTGAAACTACTGTAAAAATAAGACCGATAACTGGAAGCAGGAGGCTTAAGTCCAAACCCTGACTCCAGGGAACTCCTGACTCCAAGGAACAGTAATTGACAGGAGCTCATCAAACGCCTCCATACCGACATTGAACCAAGCACCACACAAGGGCCAACAAGTTCCAGGGCAAGACATACCAAGCAAATTCTCCATCAACAAAGGAGCACAGCCCTGAGCTTCAATATACAAGCTGCCCAAAGTCACCCCAAAACCATAGACATCTCATAACTCATTACTGGACATTTCATTGCACTCCAGAGAGAAGAACTACAGCTCCACCCACCAGAACACTGACACAAGCTTCCCTAACCAGGAAACCTTGACAAGCCACCTGTACAAACCCACACACAGCAAGGAAAAGCCACAATAAAGAGAACTCCACAAACTGCCAGAATACAGAAAGGACACCCCAAACTCAGAAATTTAAACAAGATGAAGAGACAGAGGAATACCCAGCAGATAAAGGAACAGGATAAATGCCCACCAAACCAAACAAAAGAGGAAGAGATAGGGAATCTACCTGACAGAGAATTCTGAATAATGATAGTGAAATTGATCCAAAATCTTGAAATTAAAATGGAAACACAGATAAATAGCCTGGAGACAAGGATTGAGAAGATCCAAGAAAGGTTTAACAAGGACCTAGAAGAAATAAAAAAGAGTCAGTATATAATGAATAATGCAATAAATGAAATTAAAAACACTCTGGAGGCAACAAATAGTAGAATAACAGAGGCAGAAGATAGGATTAGTGAATTAGAAGATAGAATGGTAGAAATAAATGAATCAGAGAGGATAGAAGAAAAATGAATTAAAAGAAATGAGGACAATGTCAGAGACCTCCAAGACAATATTAAACACTACAACATTCGAATCATAGGGGTCCCAGAAGAAGAAGACAAAAAGAAAGACCATGAGAAAATACTTGAGGAGATAATAGTTGAAAACTTCCCTAAAATGGGGAAGGAAATAATCACCCAAGTCCAAGAAACCCAGAGAGTCCCAAACAGGATAAACCCAAGGCGAAACACCCCAAGACACATATTAATCAAATTAACAAAGATCAAACACAAAGAACAAATATTAAAAGCAGCAAGGGAAAAACAACAAATAACACACAAGGGAATTCCCATAAGGATAACAGCTGATCTTTCAATAGAAACTCTTCAAGCCAGGAGGGAATGGCAAGACATACTTAAAATGATGAAAGAAAATAACCTACAGCCCAGATTATTGTACCCAGCAAGGATTTCATTCAAGTATGAAGGAGAAATCAAAAGCTTTTCAGACAAGCAAAAGCTGAGAGAATTCTGCACCACCAAACCAGCTCTCCAACAAATACTAAAGGATATTCTCTAGACAGGAAACACAATAACGGTGTATAAATTCGAACCCAAAACAATAAAGTAAATGACAACGGGATCATACTTATCAGTAATTACCTTAAACGTAAATGGGTTGAATGCCCCAACCAAAAGACAAAGACTGGCTGAATGGATACAAAAACAAGACCCCTACATATGTTGTCTACAGGAGACCCACCTCAAAACAGGGGACACATACAGACTGAAAGTGAAGGGCTGGAAAAAGATTTTCCATGCAAATAGGGACCAAAAGAAAGCAGGAGTAGCAATACTCATATCAGACAAAATAGACTTTAAAACAAAGGCTGTGAAAAGAGACAAAGAAGGTCACTACATAATGATCAAAGGATCAATCCAAGAAGAAGATATAACAATTATAAATATATATGCACCCAACACGGGAGCACCACAGTATGTAAGACAAATGCTAACAAGTATGAAAGGAGAAATTAACAATAACACAATAATAGTGGGAGACTTTAATACCCCACTCACACCTATGGATAGATCAACTAAACAGAAAATTAACAAGGAAACACAAACTTTAAACGATACAATAGACCAGTTAGACCTAATTGATATCTATAGGACATTTCATCCTAAAACAATGAATTTCACCTTTTTCTCAAGCGCACATGGAACCTTCTCCAGGATAGATCACATCCTGGGCCATAAAGCTAGCCTTGGTAAATTCAAAAAAATAGAAATCATTCCAAGCATCTTTTCTGACCACAATGCAGTAAGATTAGATCTCAATTACAGGAGAAAAACTATTAAAAATTCCAACATATGGAGGCTGAACAACACACTGCTGAATAACCAACAAATCACAGAAGAAATCAAAAAAGAAATAAAAATTTGCGTAGAAATGAATGAAAATGAAAACACAACAACCCAAAACCTGTGGGACACGGTAAAAGCAGTCCTAAGGGGAAAGTTCATAGCAATACAGGCACACCTCAAGAAACAAGAAAAAAGTCAAATAAATAACCTAACTCTACACCTAAAGCAACTAGAAAAGGAAGAAATGAAGAACCCCAGTGTTAGTAGAAGGAAAGAAATCTTAAAAATTAGAGCAGAAATAAATGCAAAAGAAACAAAAGAGACCATAGCAAAAATCAACAAAACCAAAAGCTGGTTCTTTGAAAGGATAAATAAAATTGACAAACCATTAGCCAGACTCATCAAGAAACAAAGGGAGAAAAATCAAATCAATAAAATTAGAAATGAAAATGGAGAGATCACAACAGACAACACAGAAATACAAAGGATCATAAGAGACTACTATCAACAATTATATGCCAATAAAATGGACAACATGGAAGAAATGGACAAATTCTTAGAAAAGTACAACTTTCCAAAACTCGACCAGGAAGAAATAGAAAATCTTAACAGACCCATCACAAGCACGGAAATTGAAACTGTAATCAAAAATCTTCCAGCAAACAAAAGCCCCGGTCCAGATGGCTTCACAGCTGAATTCTACCAAAAATTTAGAGAAGAGCTAACACCTATCCTGCTCAAACTCTTCCAGAAAATTGCAGAGGAAGGTAAACTTCCAAACTCATTCTATGAGGCCACCATCACCCTAATACCAAAACCTGACAAAGATCCCACAAAAAAAGAAAACTACAGGCCAATATCACTGATGAACATAGATGCAAAAATCCTTAACAAAATTCTAGCAATCAGAATCCAACAACACATTAAAAAGATCATACACCATGACCAAGTGGGCTTTATCCCAGGGATGCAAGGATTCTTCAATATCCACAAATCAATCAATGTAATACACCACATTAACAAATTGAAAAACAAAAACCATATGATTATCTCAATAGATGCAGAGAAAGCCTTTGACAAAATTCAACACCCATTTATTATAAAAACTCTCCAGAAAGCAGGAATAGAAGGAACATACCTCAACATAATAAAAGCTATATATGACAAACCCACAGCAAACATTATCCTCAATGGTGAAAAATTGAAAGCATTTCCTCTAAAGTCAGGAACAAGACAAGGGTGCCCACTTTCACCTCTACTATTCAACATAGTTTTGGAGGTTTTGGCCACAGCAATCAGAGCAGAAAAAGAAATAAAAGGAATCCAAATTGGAAAAGAAGAAGTAAAACTCTCACTATTTGCAGATGACATGATCCTCTACATAGAAAACCCTAAAGACTCCACCAGAAAATTACTAGAACTAATCAATGACTATTGTAAAGTTGCAGGATATAAAATCAACACACAGAAATCCCTTGAATTCCTATACACTAATAATGAGAAAACAGAAAGAGAAATTAAGGAAACAATTCCATTCACCATTGCAATGGAAAGAATAAAATACTTAGGAATATATCTACCTAAAGAAACTAAAGACCTATACATAGAAAACTATAAAACACTGGTGAAAGAAATCAAAGAGGACACTAATAGATGGAGAAATATACCATGTTCATGGATTGGAAGAATCAATATAGTGAAAATGAGTATACTACCCAAAGCAATTTATAGATTCAATGCAATCCCTATCAAGCTACCAACAGTATTCTTCACAGAGCTAGAACAAATAATTTCACAATTTGTATGGAAATACAAAAAACCTCGAATAGCCAAAGCAATCCTGAGAAAGAAGAATGGAACTGGAGGAATCAACCTACCTGACTTCAGGCTCTACTACAAAGCCACAGTTATCAAGACAGTATGGTACTGGCACAAAGACAGAAATATTGATCAATGGAACAAAACAGAAAGCCCAGAGATAAATCCACGCACATATGGACACCTTATCTTTGACAAAGGAGGCAAGAATATACAATGGATTAAAGACAATCTCTTTAACAAGTGGTGCTGGGAAATCTGGTCAACCACTTGTAAAAGAATGAAACTAGAACACTTTGTAACACCATACACAAAAATAAACTCAAAATGGATTAAAGATCTAAACGTAAGACCAGAAACTATAAAACTCCTAGAGGAGAACATAGGCAAAACACTCTCTGACATACATCACAGCAGGATCCTCTATGACCCACCTCCCAGAATATTGGAAATAAAAGCAAAAATAAACAAATGGGACCTAATTAACCTTAAAAGCTTCTGCACATCAAAGGAAACTATTAGCAAGGTGAAAAGACAGCCTTCAGAATGGGAGAAAATAATAGCAAATGAAGCAACTGACAAAAAACTAATCTCAAAAATATACAAGCAATTCCTACAGCTCAACTCCAGAAAAATAAATGACCCAATCAAAAAATGGGCCAAAGAACTAAATAGACATTTCTCCAAAGAAGACATACAGATGGCTAACAAACACATGAAAAGATGCTCAACACACTCATTATCAGAGAAATGCAAATCAAAACCACTATGAGGTACCATTTCACACAAGTCAGAATGGTTGTGATCCAAAAGTCTACAAGGAATAAATGCTGGAGAGGGTGTGGAGAAAAGGGAACCCTCTTACACTGTTGGTGGGAATGCAAACTAGTACAGCCACTATGGAGAACAGTGTGGAGATTCCTTTAAAAACTGGAAATAGAACTGCCTTATGATCCAGCAATCCCACTGCTGGGCATACACACTGAGGAAACCAGAAGGGAAAGAGACACGTGTACCCCAATGTTCATCGCAGCACTGTTTATAATAGCCAGGACATGGAAGCAACCTAGATGTCCATCAGCAGCTGAATGGATAAGAAAGCTGTGGTACATATACACAATGGAGTATTACTCAGCCATTAAAAAGAATACATTTGAATCAGTTCTAATGAGGTGGATGAAACTGGAGCCTATTATACAGAGTGAAGTAAGCCAGAAGGAAAGACACCAATACAGTATACTAACGCATATATATGGAATTTAGAAAGATGGTAACAATAACCCTGTGTACGAGACAGCAAAAGAGACACTGATGTATAGAACAGTCTTATGGACTCTGTGGGAGAGGGAGAGGGTGGGAAGATTTGGGAGAATGGCATTGAAACATGTAAAATATCATGTATGAAATGAGATGCCAGTCCAGGTTCAATGCAGGATACTGGAGGCTTGGGGCTAGTGCACTGGGATGACCCAGAGGGATGGTATGGGGAGGGAGGAGGGAGGAGGGTTCAGGATGGGGAACACATGTATACCTGTGGTGGATTCATTTTGATATTTGGCAAAACTAATACAATTATGTAAAGTTTAAAATAAAATTAAAAAAAAAGAAAAAAATAAATATAGAATTTATAGATGATCTTGTTTAGGCAAATGTCACTATGGTTATCATCACTCAGGGAACGTCTAGATTTGTCTGGAGGTCCTCAGTAAACTGGGCGTCGTCCACTTTGATGCCAGCAGATCCAGATTAAAAGTTAAACAGTCACCTTTTCATCTCATTCAATGCCTTGTGGAGGGTTTGGTGATTGTAAATGGCTGGATTTGGTCTCATAGAGACCAGTGAAAGGAAAGATCAAATGCTACCCTTGTTTCAAGTACAGAAACTCAATCTGAGCCATGGGGCAAGTGCTCAAATAAACCAGAGAGCATGTTTGTTCTGGGAGTGCCAGCTCATGTGTGCAGGTTCTCCTAGAATGTCTCTCTACTTGTGGATTATGAAGATTTTCAAAGTTATTGTAAAATTTCCCAATACTGCAAGAGATGATATTGTTAAGGAACAAAGTGAAGCCTGCCTGCCTGCCTGAGGTAACATACAATGAGTCTGAAAAAGTCTAGGTTGTGATTCAACCACTGAAAGTTCAATGGTTCTGTAAATTGGCTGCAAGGCTTCATCAAACCTGGAAAACACAGATGCATCTTTGTGTGATCTTTTCAAACAATCTGTTGTATGTACAAGACTTTTCCCATTGTCTTTCTTTGCCATTTGTGTTTGTCTTATGTTTAGATGGTAATGACATCATCTTCCACTGCTATTATCGCTGCCGCAAAAACTCATTCCTGGTCATGAAGAATAAAATGTTAAATGTCTTCCCTTACAGCATGCACCACCAGGGGTTGTTGCAGACACTCTGCCATGTGAAGGACCATCCACTTGCAGCCTGTCCCTGGCTGGCTCTGTCCCACTACTGTCATCAGACAGCAGCGAGGTGCTACTTGCTTAACAGCTCTGCTCTTGAAAGCATCTGAAACTTCTCCAAACAGAAGATGCTAATTTTAATGTTGTACTCAGCTTTGCTCTTTCCGTGTCTCAGTGGTGAAATAAAGAGCCATTGTGTGGGTTAATCTTTCTCAGGATAGCTTGCTGATTGAGTAATCTTGAACCATAGGGTGGGGTGGGGGGAGATATAGACACTTGAGTAGATAGTAATTAACATTCTCCCATCAGTTCAGTCACTCAGTCGTGTCCGACTCTGCGACCCCATGAATCGCAGCACACCAGGACTCCCTGTCCATCACCAACTCCCAGAGTTCACTCAGACTCACGTCCATAGAGTCAGTGATGCCATCCAGCCATCTCATCCTCTGTCGTCCCCTTCTCCTCCTGCCTCCAATCCCTCCAAGCATCAGAGTCTTTTCCAATGAGTCAACTCTTCGCATGACGTGGCCAAAGTCTTCCATCAGACATCACAAAAGCCCAGAAAATGAAAGAAATTTCATTTGACCCAGTGTTCAGGTGTACCAACTGGGGATGACCATATGAACAAAGGGCTTCCCTGGTGGCTCAGTGGTAAAGAATCTGCCTGCAGTGCACACACACACACACACACGAACAAATGGGCTACCCAGGTGGCACTAGTGGTAAAGAATCCACCTGCCAGTTCAGGAGAAGTAAGAGACATGGGTTTGATCCCTGGGTCGGGAAAATTCCCTTGAGAAGGCAATGGCAACCCATTCTAGCATTCTTGCCTGGAGAATCCCATGGGCAGAGGAGCCTGGCAGGTTACAATCCATAAGGTCGCAAAGAGCTGGACATGACAGAAATGACTTAGCACCCACACAGCACATATGAACAAATTATTTGTTCAAGGTTGTGTAATAGCTAAAATGTGGCTCCAAGAATAGTCATCGCTTTCTTCCAAGGAGCAGGCACCAAATATACTTGTCTCAAGATGTAATTTAGCTCCTAAAACAAATCTGAGGACTTGAATCCCTTCAGCCTCTCCAACTAAGTTTGCAGAAAATACTTCACCTTAGAAACAGGATATCAAGAACAAAAACAAAGACTGGATTTAGAATTCAGGCTGTGAGCAAGAAAAACAACTTTCCTGTCATCTTTGCCATTTTAATTGGAATTGCTTGCTGCTGTATAAATTCAGCTCTTGGCTGAGGGTATGGAGACATTGGTTCTTGCTTGCTCCTTTCTTTAAACACCGAGGACAGTGCCATACCTATATTTATATGGGATTTTAGACATGATGGCAATTTTGCTTAGGCAACCAGAGAAGAATTTTAAATTATTTAACTCCAGTGAGAAGAAGTGGGAGGAACTGTAGCACCCTTTGGTGAACTTGGTTTGGGGTTGAGGGTAAGCAAAACAGAGGTCCTGTGGATCTGAGCATCTCTGTGCAGTGACCCCCTACCTTGGCCAAGTGCTTCAGGATAAACAACCCTGGAACCCAACTTGGAACAAATCCCTGGCATACACCCATATTTGTGAAATGAACTAATTAACCAAATGAATCCATAAAGGAAGCCTTTTCTACACATAAGACTGTGGGATGAAAAACACCACAGGGGGAAGAATTACCAGGGACATGAATGATCCAGGGCATGAGACAGAACAGATTGTATGAAGGAGCAAAGGCGCAGTGGGGGTGAGGCTCCAGAACTGAGTCAGGGTGAGTTTTCATTCTTTCTTTCTCTTGGCCGCGCTGTGTGGGCTTTCCTCTAGTAGTGGAGGGCGGGGGCTACTCTCCAGCTGCGGTGTGCAAGCTTCTCACTGCAGTGGCTTCTCCTGCTGCAGACCACAGGCTCCAGAGGCAAGGGCTTCAGTACTTGCAGCAGGTGGGCTCATTCGGCTTGGGGGCCCTAGAGCACACAGGTTCCAGTAGTTGTGGTGTGAAGGCTTGGTTGTCCAACAGGATGTGGGATCTTCCCGGACCAGGGATGGAACCCACGCCTCCTGCATTGGCAGGTGGATTCCTATCCACTGTGCCACCAGGAAAGCCCTGGGGTTAGTTTTCTAATATTCCCATCATGTGAGTCTTACTTATTATATGAATGCACCAAACAGACAAGGAAGAATTCCTGGCCACTGGAGAATTCCTGTGTAAAGATGTCTTAGAGAGGGAATGACAACCCACGCATTGCCCATTACATACACCTGAGTGTCAACTGTTCACGTCAAAACACAAAAGCACGTCGGAGATGGCAGAGTCCCCCCTTGGCCACATCTTGGCCCTGTCACCAAACCCAGAAATCCTTTTCTGTAGCTGCCGACTTGAACTTCCGGACTTGTGGGGGAGGCTCTTAAAATCAGTGTAGCCACCTGAGCTGTGACAAAGGAAACACATTGTCTGGAAATGTATAGTGTAGCGTGGAGTTCTCAGGGAAGGACGTGAAGAGAACAAATGAGTCATCCACAGATTTCAGACAATTTGATCTCCCTCAAAAAGCCTGAAAAGAAACCAGAGCAAACCAAAGAGGACCATGAGAGCGAGGCTGTGCGCACGGAAAACCGGCCCTCTGCAACAAAAAGCAAAAGGTCTCAATAAGAAATGGGAAAAATGGATTGAAAATGGGGATGAATCATCTTAAATGGCATCCCAAGGAAATTGGTTTGCAGTTTCACAGAGGAAATGGGTCCCCTGAAATGACTACAAGACAGGCTTTGACATAATAAATGTGTTTTCTCTGTGTGTGCGGGTGGATTTGCAGCTTCAGATGCTGCTGGAAAGTTGGCCACGATTGTATAATACCTGACACACAATGTGATGTTTGGAACAGGAGGGTACTAGTCCTCCGGGGCTCATTGTACTCAGAAAATTCTTTAGGGATCCAAAATGACAAAGATTGGTCTCTGAAGTGATTCTCTTGAAGGTTCTTTCCCTAATGGAGCTGAACTGCTTATTCAGTGAAGCCCCACTGATTTCTAGAGGAAAAGGATGCAGACCACTCCAGGTCTAATTAACCCGTCCTATGACAGTTAGAAGACTGTCTTTTTCTGTGGAGCCCATGGCCTTTGAGTTGAATATCCCATCACCTCCAAGGTCAATGTGTGCCTAATACAAGGTTTCTGTAGGAGATGGACATTCAGCAAGTGAGATTGTTCTAGAGCCTCAAACTTGGCTAAGAAACCCATCCTCTGACTTGGCACCTAGCTCAACCGGGGCTGTAGGTAACCGAACGGTGTTCAGTCACACCTGATTCACCCTGAGGCTCACAAGTCAGTGCTTAAAGAGGATTCTAGAGGGAGGCAAAAGACTGTGCTAATTGAAAAGGTTGTGTGTGTATTTCTTTTTGAAAATATTGAAGACCTTATTCTTGGAGCTCCATGATGTCAACCTTAAGTATTAAATAAATTAACTTTATGTACCTCACTTACACCACATCATTTGAAACTGGAGAAACATGAGCTCAAATAGTCACTTAAAAATGAGTGACTGTAGGCAACTTAGCCTTTCTGAGCTTCAACTGTTCCTCTCTGTAAAGTGGGTTAGCAGTGTCTGCCACAAAGGGTAGAGAGTTAAGTGAGAGACGTATAGGAAGTCATCCTAGACTCTAATTGATAAGCAGTACCCATTTCCCCTTCGTTTATCCCTTCTGTCAAATCCACGTCACCCCCTTAGACATGGTAGAAGTCCTCTTAAAAAGAGTTTGAATCAAACACTTTACTTCCTTAGGAGGAAGAACAATCTTCTGGGATCCATGTATTAATTTTCTAATAAGAGAATAGAAACACTCTTATGTTAAATTCCATAACTGAGTGGGACTGCCCTGACAAAAGGCATGGAATACAAAGAATTATCTGTTGCATCCTTAGGGAAAAAAGATATTTGGCTAAGATTTATAAGGTATAGAATCAGAGTAGCAGAGACTTTCAAGATTACAGTATCTATGATACTGCTGAAGTTGACTTTTTTTTTAAGGAAGGGAAAAAGAAAAACTGCAGTCCAAAATGTTGTTTTATTTTTATTTTTTTTAAAAAGATTTTTTGAAGCTTTTGGCTGTACTGCATGGCATGTGGGATCTTAGTTCCCCAACCAGGGATCAAACCCACACCCTTTGCAGTGGAAGCATAGAGTCTTAACCACTGGATCAACAGAGAAGTCCCCAAAATGATGCTTTAAACTTAACCACTGCTTCTCTTTTATTTGTGAAGCCCTGGTCCCGTTTTTTCCCACATCCAGAGTGTAGGTTGTATAAGATGATGATGATTTTATTATAAAATATTAAAAATGCCTCACAGGCATATAAAAATGACTGTGACTGTATCTGTCCTGAGTTAAAGCGGATGAATTAGAGAGCACCCAGTCACTTTCTGCTGGATTAGTCAGAACTGCATTTTAATTCTATGTGTGCTAAGGAAATGCCATCAAGGAAGAATAAAGCGGTTTTTTATCTATTCATATCATAATACACATCTGCAATAAAAAGCAATCCAGCTTTTGATCATGAAGGTGATTTCCTGGGTATTATTTTCAGCCTTTTGTTGAAACAAGCACCCCCTTCTGTACATTAACCTCCTGGGAGAAGGTCCACTGCCCTGACAATTTCAGCCACATCTTAGAGTTGCCTGTGTAATTTACACATTTCAAGTTTGCTAATGGGTTCTTTATATCAAAACTACCAGAGACAGAAAAACCTTTCTTTGAATCTTCATCTTGAAAGAGACATTGAAAGAAAGCCGTGGAATCATCCCCAGGTCCTGTTCAAGGGAAGGTCACATTAAACTGTGACTAAATTAAACAGGGTGCACTCTGAAGAGTCAGATCTTTGCTTAGAAACTTAATGACAAAAGCAAAGAAGAGATCACATGAAAATTCAAATTTCCTTTTCCTCCAGCCTTTTCAGATTAATGCCAAGGAAATACATTGTCCTGAAAGACATACCCTTGAGTTTGAACAAGTGGTTCTAATATTACATAACAGGGAATGTAATTTCTCATTTTACCAGGTCTCAGTCCTGTTCTGTAACATGCTCAGAAGAACCCTGGGGAAAACTGAGCTGTGGGCTGGTGACACAAACCTTTCCCAGAGCAGCTGCTTTGCTTAATGTTTAAGTGCGACTCTTCCAAACGAAGAAACATCCACAGTGAAAGCGTCAGCAGCAACACCTAAGTATTCATCCTTGCTTTCCCTCCATTGTGTGGAGTTCATTACAGAAGTGGAATTGGTTCCTGAGGATGAACAAGGGACGAAAGCACAGAGGGGCTAGTCTGGTCTGCGCCAAGGTCCAGCACGCCACAGGGACCCAGAGCTGAATCTGATCCGCAGCCTGCATTTGTAAATAACATGTTATGAGAACTCAGCCACTCCTATCTTTGACATGTTATCTTGTCATTTACACTCTGTAACAGTTGAGATGGGCCATTACCAAAGAGACGATAGGGACTGGGAAGCCCCAAATATTTACGAGCTGATCTTTACAGAAAACGTTTGCAGAGATCGCCTTTATGCTATCAGAATTACCAAAATAAGAAGATACTTCCTTATTACTCACAAAGTAAGGAGCAAAGCAGTGAGCTGCTCTTAAGAGCATCTTCCCAGAGCTCTATTGCACTTCACTAGTGCCAGAGAGAGGAGGTGTGAGATTTAGAACTGAGTGTATTGCTGTAGATTGTAGCTGCTTTATCATAGAACAGGCTCAGGCAGCCACAGGAATGGGGATTTAGACTTGCCTGCAGGGTGGGGGTGGGGGCGATAAATGACATTTAGAGGTCCTTTACAGAGCATGTAGATTCTGCTAAGAAAATAAAGATCATTTGAATGATTTGATCTTATTTGCTTTCCACATAGGTGACAATCTTTCATGATTTTATTTTCTTTCTTTTGTAACGGGCAAGAGATATCTCCTTCTGTGCATGCGTGTGTGTTAATTCACTTCAATTGTGTCTGACTCTTTGTGACCCCATGGACTGTAGCCCTCCTGGCTCCTCTGTCCATGGGATTCTCCAGGCAACAATACTAGAGTAGTTTGCCATTTCCTTCTCTAGGGGATCTGCTCAACCCAGGGATTGAACCCAGGTCTCCTGCATTGCAGGCAGACTCTTTACCATCTGAACCACCAGCGAAGCCCGATATTTCCCTCCAAGAGCTATTAAATGTGTACCATTGCCTTTGGGTCACTGCCTTTTAGAGAAAACCATGACAGTTCCTTCCTGCAATGGATTTCCCTTTCTTCATTTCATGATTAAATGTGATGTTATCTATTCAACATATAATTGAACACTAATTTACTGCTGTTTAATTTATTGACTCACCCATTGCACTTGATACTGTATATTCACTCATTATCATATGTATTTATTCCTCTCTTACTGGTTGTTTCTTCCTAATCTCTTTTGATGGTTACTCTTCATCTTCCAGTCTTTTTACTTTTTTGCATGAATCAACTTCTAACATGCTCTATAATTAATTTCTGTGCTTATTCTGTGCAACTGTACTTGGTATTATTTCATAATAATTTATAATAATTATAAATAAACAATAAAATACATAAAATAAGAATGTATTGTTTTACAATGTATTTTATCTATTTTTCCCACCCCTCTTTCATTCCTCCTGACCTCACTGGAACATTCACCTCATCAGGGCAGAGATTTGCTTTGTTATCTTACTACCAAGACTAGAATCTAGAACAAACTAGCTATTTAATAAATATTAATAATTGCTGAATAAATATCTTCAGTTGCCTACTGCATACTGGGGCATGGGGACTACATACCCCATACTAATATACGGGCATTCATCATAAGACAGAATTCCTATCCTCCAATCATTTCTAACTGGAGGGTGACTGGAGTGAAAGTAAACAAAAATTATTCTACCGAAATAACCAGATATCCATGGCGGGCAGTGTTTGGTCACTTTGGGGAAAGGACTAAAGTCATATAGAAAGATCCCAGGAAGGAGAACAAGACCTGACCCAGGCTCTGAAGTACACACAGAGTCTCAATAACCCCAAAGAACGCTTTCAAGAAAAGGGGGTGGTCAGGGACTAGTTGTGGGTCTGGGTAAGGACACCAGTGTCCCCTACTGCTCTTGCCGTGAGCCACAGGGATGCCATCTGCTTCCTTCTCTTTCTTAAGGATGCTGTCTCCCATTGGCGTTACCATTTCTTTAACCTCCTTTGTCCACTGACAGATGAATGGATAAAGAAATTGTGGTACGTATATACAATGCAGTACTACTCAGCCGTAAAAAAGGAATGAATTTGAGTCAGTTGTATTGAGTTGGATGAACCTAGAGCCTCTTATACAGAGTGAAGCAAGTCAGAAAGAAAATAACAAGTATCATATATTAACACACATATATGGAATCCAGAAAACTGGCACCGATGAACCCAGCAGAGAACAGAGTGTGGACGCAGCAGGGGAAGGTGAAGGTAGGCCCAACTGAGGAAGTAACAACACAGGGAGCCCAGCCTGGCACTCTGTGATGACTTTTGCGGGGATGGAAGGGGAGAGGGAGGCTCAAGAGGGGGGGATGTGTGTGTGTATATATATATGTGTGTGTATATATATATATATATATATATATATATATATATATATATATATCTGACTGATTCGAGTTGTTGTATGGCAGAAACCAACATAAAATTGTAAAGCAATTTTCCACCAATTAAAAAAATACCCTTCATTCAGAGGTCCCTTCTTCATTAGACCTGCTATTTAGAGGGAGACACTTTTAGGATGTATTATCTGTCCAAAGGATGGTGTGGACGGCTGAGGTAGCCATGGGAAGGAAAGAGTGAACGCCTGGAGGGATGGGCAAGTGAAATTAAGAATGCGTTATGCATGGAAACTAGGAAAATGGTAAAACAGATGAATCTGCTTCCAGGGCAGGAATAGAGACGCAGATGCAGAGAACAACACGTGGACACAGTGGGGGAGGGGAGGGTAGAACGAACTGGGAGAGTGCCATTGACATACATACATTGCCAAGTGTAAAGCAGATAACACTAGTCAACACTTCCCACTAGGGAAACTGCCATATAGCACAGAGAGTTCAGCTTGATGCTCTGTGATGACCAAGAGGGGTGGGGTCGGGGAGAGGAGTAAGGGAGGCTAGGAGATATCTGTATACATACGGCTGATTCACTGTTGTACAGCAGAAACTGACATAACATTATTCCTAAGCAATTATACTCCAATAAAAATTAATTAATTAAGAATGCACAGAATTTGATGATTTCTGGTTGCCTGTGATTAGAAGAGGAAGGGTGATGGAATTGGTGGGGAGGGGGTTAGAGAAGAAAAAAGGGTGATCCATTCACAGTCAGAGGGGGCATCTGTGGGTTATAGATGAAACATACTCAGTTTGGGGTTACCATGAAACCATCCATTGAGAAGCCTCTGGAGCCAAGTGTGCATATGGAGATGACAAGAATGTGAAGGCTTTCTGATTAGAGGTGACAGAGCAACAGTAGGAGAATTTAAGGTCAGAATTTAGGGAAAAGAAGTGAGATGTGGAGGACAGAGCTTTGGGGGAATACCAAAGTCAGGAGGAGGAAAAGGAAACAGCAAGGCAAACAGAGACCTGGGCAATCAAGCAGGTGGAGAAAAGTCAGAACAGGTGGTTAGAAATCAAGGGAAGGGTGTCCTAGAGCAACAGGCAATGCTGAGTTTCTGGAGGGGGAGAAACAAGAAACAGAATGGCCCATGAGTCTTGTGAAGGTAAGTGCAGGTGCCTAGGGAAGGGGAGAAAGGGTTAACCTTAAGAAAGATGCCTTCCAAGAAGGAAGGGAGGGAGACTGTCTTTGGGGGCTAGGGCTGGAGAAAGTGACAGCAGGGAAGGAACCAAGTGTGTCAAGGTCATTTAGTCACTCAAGGGCAGCAGAGGGGTTGCACTCACTGATACCCTACTACAGGGGCGTTCCAGGGCCAGGTGTGTGCTCCAAGACTCAGTGCCTGGAGGCGCAATCTGTATCCTCAGCTCTTAGCAAAGGAGAGCTGGGTCACCAGACAGCCTAAGGAGGACATTGAGTTTTCTCTTGGAAGCAGGGCCCCTTCCTGCAGCTGGGAGAAGGTGAAAATATGAGGCCTCTCATCACACTGAGTCACTGAAAATCTCTGGTGGATTTTCCCCGCAGGTGGGGCGTTCCTGTACATAGTCTCACCAAAAGGCCAGCTAAGGTAATAAGTTTCACTGACAGATTCTCTATTCCCTCCTTCCCTTCCTCTCTCCAACAAGCCTCTTTTCTCTCCCTCCTAAGCCATTTGCATGCTGCATTGGGAACAATGGGCTTTGAATGCCTTTCTCACAGTAGGGTTGGGACATTTGAACTTTTGTTCAAAAGTATTCTATGGATTATCACAGTAAAAAAAAAAAAAAAAAAGATGCTATACACATCCACTGTCTTGTTCCAACTTCTTCCCAAGCTCTAGATGGACTGGAATTCTGTCTTATTCCATTTTTTTTTTAAATTTTAGTTTTCTGTTTACGGCCCCAAAGCCATCTTCTGCCAGTCCTACAGGCGAGGGAACACCCCTTTAACGCTGTGCTCACCTTGAGACTAGACTCAGGGCTCCCCTAGCCACCCAAGCTCCAAATCTGGTCCTACAAATACAAACAAGTAATGTAGATCTAACAGAAGCTTTTAAGAGTTTAGAGCAAAAGGATGCATTGCCTAGGAAAACTTCATGAAATAAATTTCATCCCTGGGTCTCCATGTTTTCACACAAAGTATCTTGTTACCTTTAGTTCATCCCTACCTGGTATGATTTTCTGATTCTGATCTGTCATCATCATTTTTCTCTGAATGCAATCCAGATTGGTACAGTCCCTCTTTAAGGCACCTCGTAAAACAATGTTTATAACACAATACAGTGTCACAGAGCGGATGCTGCCAATGCAAAATGGCGCCTGCTCGTCGCTTCCGGTTTCTGGACTTGCATTCTAGGTCTGCAGCCTGAAAACATGCTAATTAAGCTTTGGAGCAACTCAGCTTGGACTCATATTTTTTTTTTTTTTTTGGTCCTTGAATTTGAAAAAAATAGCTTTTTCCCATCGTGTACTCAGTTCAGTTCAGTTACTCAGTCATGTCTGACTCTTTGTGACCCCATGGACTGCAGCACCCCATGCTTCCCTGTCCATCACCAACTCCTGGAGTTTACTCAAACTCATGTCCATAGAGTTGGTGATGCCATCCAACCATCTCATCCTCTGTCATCCCCTTTTCCTCTCACCTTCAATCTTTTCCAGCATCAGGGTCTTTTCCAATGAGTCAGTTCTTCCCATCAAGTGGCCAAAGTATTGGAGTTTCAGCTTCAACATCAGTCCTTCCAATGAATATTCAGGACTGATTTCTTTTAGGATGGACTGGCTGGATCTCTTTGCTGTCCAAGGAACTCTCAAGAGTCTTCTCCAACACCACAGTTCAAAAGCATCAATTCTTCGGTGCTCAGCTTTCTTTATAGTCCAACTTTCACATCTACACTTGACTACTGGCATTGTGTTTATCTCTATTAAACTTCATTTCAGCCCAAAGTTCTAGCCTGTCTCAATTCACCTACTCAACATACATAGACTGAGTGCCTATAATGGCCAGAGCCTTCAGAATGTTGATTCTTTCACTAAATAAATTAAATAACAGGCGGGTCCATCTTCAAGAAGAGGGAAGTTAGACTTCACCTCCAGTGGGAGGGGCATGAAATGGATGTACAGATAATTTAAAATTCAACCCTCCTCTTGTGTAACTTCTGCTTCTCATATATTCCCACATTTTGGCATCAATGTCTTCATTGACATGGTCTTCTAGCTTCCAGCTTTCCTGGTTTCTGGCTTTTCTTCCTCTCTGGATTGATACTGTTCAGCCTGCCTCCATTGTTGTTTTATTTGTTCAGCTTTACCATCTCTCTCTTCTATTATGAAGGGTAATTTTTGAATGAAGCACGTGTGAAAAGGTGAGGGGATACTTCTTGTGACATTCCCCTCCCCCACTCTGCAGTCTCTCAGGAGTGAACAGTTGAGAGGGGGAGAATATTGGTAGCAACCCTACAGGAGATTCTGAAATTATCCAGGGACTCCTGACCCCAGAGATTTGGGTCCAGGGCTTGGAGCATCTGAGCAGGGGAAGATTGCAGTGGAGACCTGCGAGTGCTTCTGACACCCTGAGCTTAGAGGCGGTGGGCTTCTACTGTAGAATTGGCTAATAGGTCTCTGCTTGAGGTGGTTGGGGAGACCCTGGTCCAGTTTATTTCACATCAACACAAGCTCTTATCACTTGCATTGGTGCTCCAAGGGGGCTGAGAAATGTCCCCATCGAACACATTTAATGCAAAGAAAGGACCTTTGAGTCCAGCTCTTCTATGGCCAGCAAACATCACACCTAGGTTTGCCTCCTGTAGACAGAATATAAACAGCCCCTTCAAAGCAAGAGCTTGTTAAGAGCCCACATCACTAACCAAGGTTAGTAGCTGCGGCTGCAGCAGCCTCAGAAAGGCCACGGGGATTCTATTTCCCTGGTGTTCCTAAAAGGATCACCTTATAAGTGGGATCTCGCCATGTGGAGAGAGTCCACCACATTTTGAAATTTTAGCACAGACTTTTACAAACAGACATGAAAATGAATGCCTGTGTGCCTGATGGTTTGAAAGCAGAGCCTGTATGAAGGCAGAATTGACGCCATGCTCTTGGGGGAGCCTCCCCAGAGGGAAAATGGGTATTTAAATGCGAAAACAGAAAAGCATCTGTGTGAACGCCTGGAGAGATCAAAATGGAGAAAGAAGTCCTGAAAGCAATCAGTTCTCTGCAGTGGACAGCTGGGGGCCGGAGTGGGCGATCCGGGAGGCATGGTCAGTGGTCCACTGGCGAGAGGCGGGGCTGGGTGGGGTTGTGCCAATGGAGTGGGCCCTCCACCCTGGGTTGTTTTGGTTTCCTACACAGACCGTAGGCTAAAAAGTGGTTCATTCATTGATCAACAAAGCCAAGTTTGTGAGCAGGAGATGATTCTGAAAACGCTAGAGGTTAGAACTGACCAGGAACAACTCACGAGAGACACATGTAGGGCTGGGGGTGGCCAGCGGGGGTGGGGCGTGAGGGGCGGGATTCGGCTCTCTCCCGGCCACCCCCCTCCCCAAGCTCTCCTCTTTCCTTGCAAATGCATGAATGTACAGGGCTGGCGGAGTATAAGGAAGAAAGTACAGGGGGCGACGGTCTGAAAATCAGCCACCACCCGTCACTGCACAGCCAAGAGCATCACACACAATTGCATTCAACATGGTTTCATTTTCAAGAAAAAAACTAGGAACCGCTGCTTCCCTGCCACACCCCGTCACCCTGGCCCGCCCTGGTCCCAGAGCTACTTAATGTCTCAACATTCGAGAATGAGAGTTCTCTCATCTGACATCAGAGAGGACTTTCAAGCTGGTCAGTGTGATTTTTCTCACCCACTGGGTCCAAAGTGGGGGCTGGATTGGAACCCACAGCGGGACCGGGTCCCATTTTGAGTGGAAATCACACGCAGCCAGTTCGTTAGGTCTGCGGCTTTCCTCTGAGGCCTTTGCACCATGTATGTTACATTGTCCTGTTCACGTCACAGGGTTTCTGCGTCATCCATTCCCTTCCCGGTGGTTGTCCTGTTGGGATGGGTCATCTCAGCCTGTTTGAATGGGCCTCTGAAACCCCCCTCATCCTTGTCAGGGGCTCTCCTGGGGAAGAGAGAGTCTCTTTCTAGCCAGATACTGGGGAGGGTTACACACATTTCCAAACCCCGCCTTGGTCTGGATTCTCTAGGTGCTGAGCTTCATAGCATGGATCCAATCCCCTTAGAACATGGAAACCTGGACTCCTGGCCACCTCCACCTTTGCAGACCAGAGCGAGTGCTGGATTCTTCTAGCAAATATTGGTTTCTTCCCCTTTTCAGTGGACAAACAAAGATAATAAAAGAAAGTTGAACATGGAAATTCTGGTCCTTTTTGGATCACGCATCAGAGAATGCCTCATTTTCAGAGAGATTTCATTTAAAGGGAAAATTTTATTCTTGCTGCCTGTTTGTAGTAGTAGAGAAGGGATACCCTGAGACAGGCTGGGATGTTTGAGGCTCTGTATTAAAGTTCTTGTGCTGTGCTTAATCACTCAGTTGTGTCTGACTCTTTGCAACCCTATGGACTGTAGCCTGCCAGGCTTCTCTGTCCATGGGGATTCTCCAGGCAAGAATACTGGAGTGGGTTGCCATGCCCTCCTCCAGGGGAATCTTCCTAACTCAGGAATCGAACCCAGGTCTCCTGCATTGCAGGTGGATTCTTTACCACCGGGGCTACCAGGGAAGCCCAAGAATTCTGTAGTGGATAGCTTATCCCTTCTCCAGGAGAACTTCCCGAACCAGGAATAGAACTGGGATCACCTGCATTGCAGACAGATTCTTTACCAGCTGAGCTATCTGGGAAGCCCATATTAAATTCTTATGCCCACCTAATACAAAACAGAAATGACTGTGAAGAGCTTGCATTTTGAGTGCCCCATGGGTATAACACAACAGCTATGAGCATGGGTTCCTCTTTCAGTTCCTTCTGTACTTTCTTCTCCATCCCTGGTGAGGTCTGTGGGTCAGGGGTACTTGGAGGGGGTGGGGGTATCCTTACTTCCAAACTCCCAAGGAACATAGGGGGAAGATTTTCTTCCATGCTGATATTGTTCTCCCAGCTGGGAAGAAATCAATCGGGCTAGAATAGTATTGCTTGGATTTCTCAAAAATATTTCTTTCAGAGAGCATCTATTCCACATTGATAAGAGCCAGGCTGCCAGTTAATCTCCATGAGTTTCAAGTTAAGGGTTCAGGTGTTCCCTAGACACTCCTCTCATCATTTGATTTTATTTTTGTGACATTATTCATTACACACTCTGACTTATGCCAATTTGGAAGCTTCTCTGTAGCTCTGTCAGAACCCATGGCTTTCTCAGCGTCCCGCTCCCAAGGTGGAGGGTCATAGCTCCCAATGCTGGTTTTTTGCTTTCGGTATTCTTCTGTCCTCTTCCTAATTTTAAGCAAGAGATTACTAGCTCTGACCTCTTTGCAAGTTTTTCTATTCTCTTCACTGCTGTGGGTAAGTCACTTGGTCCTTCCTCTGTTAATTTCAGCAGGGGTTTGGGGAGGAAGAGGAGGAAGAAGGCTCAGCTGTCATCTTGAATTGGAACTTGGAAAGTATTTCAAAAAGTAAACATTTCTGGGCTCCAATCCCACTCCTTCTGAATCTGAATCACCAGGTGTCCTGCCCAGAAAAAATAAGTTTGGTTGCTTTTTAAAAAAAAAAAATCCCCGCCCTCCTCCCCCAGTGGTTTTGAAACAAGCCCTCCTTGGAAGAGTGACTGGAGCTCAGTTGGAACAAGCGCCAACTCCCAGCTAACTCCCAGCTTGCTCTTTTTCTGTCATCCCAGCCACTCAAACAATTTATATTTCCTTCTTGCCCACCATGATATTTCATTCTTTTGCACCTTTGAACATGCTGACTGAATTGCCTGGGTTTCATATCTCACCCTTTGCACTTAATAAATTCTATTTATTCTGAATTCTGTCTTTGATGAACAACCTTTCTAGGTGCTCTGCTGTCTCCTACACTGCCTGCTGACAGGACCTGGCATGGAATAGATACTTGATAAAATGCTGTTGAAATAACATTGAATTACTGCAGAATTCAACCAGGTTGAGTGAACAGAGTGGAAGGAGAATTTTAGCAAAAAGCTAAAAATTATGAGCAAGCAGAGAACACCTCTATCCTTCTGGGCTAACAAAAGATGAGTAACTAAATATCTCTTAAAATATTTAAGAAGACTGCAAGATCTTAAATATCTAACTATTTTAAAAGACTGTGAAATAGTTAAGACTGTGAGAATGTGTCCATTTGTTCTGTATATTTGCCATTTCAACCCCAAAGCCTACTGCAACATCTCTCATTCTCATCCTTCCCTTTAAATCTAGTGCAACTGCTGAGCTCAGCAAAGAGCAGCCATTCTGTTTCCTGTGACATCGGCCCAGGTAGATCTTACAATTAACCTAAAGGGAAGGTTAAGTATGCGGGAAGTTACCACCATCATCATGGTAACTGGCAGTGAAGGTACCAGGATTAGAAGCATAAGTCTTTGGATGTCAAACATGATAACAGAGACAGAAACAGATTCAGATGCCAGCAAAGACAAAGCCATGTTTGTTCAGACCTACAAACATATCTCTTAAGAAGAGCTTACTTTGCTACAGCAAATTCAGAAAGGGTTTGGACTAGGGGACTTAGGAGAATGAGCCTGTGTGTTAGTTTACTAATTAGCTTTAGGGACTCACATTTCTGTCACCCTGAATGCAAAACTTGCCACTTCACATTGTGCCAGATGCCTTCACAGCTCAAACCCCGCAGACAGGAATAGTTTTTTCTCTTTGGGGATGAATTTTATAAGCTGTTACATCACCTGCCACGTTTGCAAGGAACAGTCTTGGAGTTCTACAGACTGTGTAGCTCAGAACTCTTTGTGCCATGGGAGGACTAAGACAGCCAGTCAACCAGTTCAAATGTTTACTGAATACAGGAATCGGAGGTCCTGGAGGCAGGAATTGTTTTATCCATTTTTGTAATTGCAGCACAACCAACAATGCTGGGTAGATAGCAGGCGACCAAGAAATATTTGTTAGTTGATGGATCATAGATGGACCAATGAGGAAAGCTGGTTGGATAGTACACTGCCAGGGTTTCTGCCCGTGAGGAACCCATGGTCTAGAACAGAGATCACACACTTAGGTATCTACAGGGCCTGGAAGGTAAAAATAAACCAGTGAGATGAACTGAGTAGAAGAAAAATCAGCGAGGACTTCCCTGCTTGTCCAGCGGCTAAGACTCAGAGTTCCCAATGCAGGGGGCCTGGGTTTGACCCCTGGTTGGGAAATTGGATCCCACATGCCGAAACTAAGAGTTCAAATGCTGCAGTTAAAGATCCTGCATGCTGCAGCTAAGACCCAGTGCAGCCAAATAAGTGAATAAATAAATATATTACAGCCAGAAAAGTATTCAGTCTTCCTGTGTTTTTCCAGATGTGTCATTGTAAGATTACAACAGAAACATGGGTAATAGGAGAACACTATCAATTTGAATTTGAAAATTAACAGAAGCATATATTTGAATATGCAATGCATTACACATTTCTATTTGTATTTTATCTTATAAATCATTATGCTTTAGATTAGAACATAGAAGCCTGACTACCATTTCTGTTGGTTTTGTTGTTGGCATTTTTTTTTTTTTTTTTTAGGTATTAAGATGACAGGGTCAAGTTTTGAGTTCTGTGCTCAGTGTTAAATCCTTTAAGGAGTTGTGACATTTAGTTTTATTCAATTTTATTATAAAAACAGCTGTTCACAAATGTAGGAATCTTAAATACAGAAAGGTTTTTGCATAGTGATTTTTTTTTTAAAGCAGTGACTCGACATACTTGCAATATTCTACTTTTCTAACATCACTGTATTTACTTTTTATTGGGGCATAGGACAATGATTTCCATTTGTAGCTTTTATTCAAATTAGGAATTTTACATCAGAGTGTGTGAATTGATCCACATTCGTTCATCTTCTAAAGTTTAAAATCTGAGAGGTTTTTTTTTGCCGTTCAGTCCTCAAATCTATAATTTTAGAAACATTTCACTTTTATTTCAGGAAATGTATTTCAGGGAGGGAAACTCAGGTATTTGCTGGTGAAAGGTGGTGAGCTTTTTCTTTGTATTAAACTAACATGCCTGGTTTTTTCTTTTTTTCAAAAGTTAATAAAAATCTCTTTGTCACCATGGCAAAACCAAATCCATGGTCCTCATTGTTATGGCATCCTGCCAGCTCTGCGTCTAATAAAATGAATGGGTCTGTAGTTTTAGACTGGGGGCCTTATTAGATATAATAAGTTTTAGTACAAAATTATTCCTGGGTGAATGAGTTAAATAACTAAAAACATCTACTTCTGCTTCAGTGACTACACTAAAGCCTTTGACTGTGTGGATCACAACAAATTGTGGAAAATTCTTAAAGAGATGGGAATACCAGGCCACCTTACCTGTCTCTTGATAAATCTGTATGCAGGACAAGAAGCAACCATTAGAACCAGACATGGAACAATGAACTTGTTCAAAACTGGGAAAGGAGTACATCGAGGGTATATATTGTCACCCTGCTTATTACTTATATACAGAATACATCATGTGAAATGCCAGGATGGATGAATTACAAGCTGGGATCAAGATTTCCAGGAGAAATATCAATAACCTCGGATATGCAGATGAAACCACCCCAATGGCAGAAAGTGAAGAGGAACTAGAGTCTCTTGATGAGGGTGAAAGAGGAGAGTGAAAAAGCTGGCTTAAAACTCAATGTTCAAAAAGCTGAGATCATGGCATCTGTTTCCTTCACTTCATGGGAAATATTGTTGTTCATTGTTCAGGCACTAAGTCGAGCCTAATTCATGGCAAGTAGATGGGGAAAAAGTGGAAACAGTGACAGACTTTATTTTCTTGGGCTCCAAAATCACTGCATATTGTGACTGCAGCCAAGAAATTAAAATACGCTTGCCCATTGAAAGAAAAGCTATGACAAACCTAGACAGTGTATTAAAAAGCAGAGATATCACTTTGCCAACAAAGGCCCACCTAGTGAATGCTATGGTTTTTCCAGTAGTCAGGTACAGATGTGAGAGATGGACATAAAGAAGGCTGAGTGCCAAAGAATTAATGCTTTCGAACTGTGGTGTTGGAGAAGACTCTTAAGAGTCCCTTGGACAGCAAGGAGATCAAACCAGTCAATCACCAGAAGGACTGATGCTGAAATTGAAGCTCCAATACTTTGGCCACCTAATGCAAGGAAGTGACTCACTGGAAAAGACTCTGCTCCTGGGAAACACTGAGGGTGAAAGGACAAGAGGGCAGCAGAGGATGAGACAGTTGGATGACATCACCAGTTTAATGGGCATGAGTTTGAGCAAACTCAGGGAGATAGTGAAGGACAGAGGAGCCTGGTGTGCTGCAGTCTGAGGGGTCTCAAAGAGTTAGGGACTGAACAATAACAACAAAGCCTTTGCAAACAATTACCTTGGATTTTAGTTCTACAGCAAGCACTAAAATATTAACTGTGACCATTCCAGGAGCCATACCACAATGCAGTTCCCTAACATGAATGAGTCCATCTTAAAACGTTCAGGACTTTTCTCAGTACAAGACAAGTCAGTCATGCCCTGCTATGTGTACCTATCATAGGCATCATGTCCAGAAGTTTCTATCAACCTTTGGTACTATCAAACTTCCAACTGGAAGCATGAAGAAATACAGATTTAAAAAAATCTGTTTATTTATTTGGCTACACTGGGTCCTAATTGCAATGTGTGGGTTCTAATTCCTTACCAGGGATCAAACCTGGGCCCCCTGCACTGGGAGAATGGAGTGTTAGCCACTGAAACACCAGGGAAGTCCCGAAGAAATACACATTAATTGGGACATGTTATTAAAAATCCAAGGTAATTGTTTGCAAAGGTTTTGTTGCTGCTGTTCAGTCCCTAACTCATGTCCGACTCTTTGAGACCCCACAGACTGCAGCGCAGCAGGCTCCTCATAGCTATAATAGAAGACATCATTAACAATCCGTTTTAAAGCAACTTCGCCTACAAGTTCTCAGGCTTTTGGTCAGTATTCTTGGCACAAGTATTTTTTGTTAGACTTATGCTAGTAAACACTGGTTCCTGTCCTGCTCTGCTGCTCTCTAGAGGCGCTGTTCAAAAGCCACCATCTGAAATGGTTTTGACCCCTGGGAAATTTTTTTTTTTTCATTTAATAGATAAAAGTGTCTCACTTACAGAATTCCTTATTTTACTCACATTGTAAATAAGCAAGCTGAAATTTAAATTTTTCATCTCATTTTTTAAAAATCTTATTTTATTTAGGTAAACTTACCTCGTCCCAGGACGTGATCATAAAGGCTGTTATTCATGCCCCCACCTTCACATCCTGATGGACGCTGGTGCCTACCCCTGTGTCCCTGCCTGGCATGACGTGCCCCCTTCTCCTGGGATCTGTGAGTATAACAAATTCTCTTCTAATGGCAGTCATCTCCTGATCTATTGACCCCCCCATACCTGAGCACTAATAAATCCTGCATTTTAAAACACTGTGGGACTAGAAGTTACATGAAGTGAAACCTGTTCATACAACTGAACTACATGGACATCGAGTTCTTGCCCTGCGATAGCTTTACTTTTATGTAAGTGCGGTTGGCCCTTGAACAACATGGGTCTGAGTGTGTGGATTCTCTCTCTGTAAATATATTCTTCAGTATTACACCACTGACACTGGGAGAACCCACAGATGCAAACTGCACACATGGAGAGCCGACTGTAAACTTCCTCATGGGTTTCCAACTGTACAAGAGGTCAGTGCCCCAACCCCACACTATTTAAGGGTCAGCACTGTGTTTAATAAGAATTATTTAAATTTAAGATGAAATGGAAAATTTGAATGAATATTTGATATTTATTAATTATACTTTAGAAGAAAAGCAACCTTAACTTAAAAATAACCTTAATTAAAATGTTAATTTAAAAAATGTTTTACATCTATGTTTTAATGAAAATACATTTAAATTGTGTCTCTCTTAAAACTGGGTTTTGCTTTAATCCTTTAGACCATGACTGTCAATAACAGATTATGTGACTATTGATTACAGCAACCTAGATAATGATTTCACTGAAATAGAGCCAACAAAATAAGTTTTATGGAATAAATATAAAATACTTTATTAATTATGTATATCTTTATTTCATCACTCATTCAAGCAGCCTTCGTCCATCTCCCAGTACACCCACATGTGTGAAATAACAATCAAACGTAGTTGTCATTGGTATTTTGATGACTTTCCATCAGATGAAGACCATAGTGCTATCTGTTATTTAAATTTTTTCTTTCATATTTTAATTTTGTTATTATGAAGATGTATTTTTTAAAATAGTAATACAGAGCATATATGCCTTAATAGTTTGCTTAACTTATGATTTTTAATATTTAGGTGTGTGGTACATGAGCCTGAAGGGCTTCCCAGGTGGCACTAGAGGTAAAGAACCCACCTATCAATGCAGGAGACGTGAGAGACACGGGTTTGATCCCTGGGTTGGGAAGATACCCTGGAGAAGGATATCCCAGGCAGCGCACTCCAGTGTTCTTGCCTGGAGAATCCCTGTGGACAGGGGATCCTGGCGGGCTTACGGTCCACAAAGTCACAAAAAGTCAGGCACTACTGAACGATTCAGCAAGCACGCACATGGGCCTGTGCTGGTAATCCTAAGCTGGTCCCACAGTTGTAAGAGTAGGTTAGCAGAAATACTGACTTTCTTTCTGCTTCTCAAAATGACAAGCTTCCTCCAGCCATGTCCTCTGGCAGGAACTCTGTCTGAAATCTCACCCACCCCCGATCACTCATCTGAGCTTCAGGATCACCTCCAGAGGATGCTCTTCCCTGGACCCAGGCTCTAGTGGATCCCCCTGTTTTCTTTCCCTCACTATTGTTCTTGTTTAGTCACTCAGTCGTGTCTGACTCTTTGTAACCCTATGGACTGTAGCCCACAGGCTCCTCTGTCCTTGGGATTTCCCAGGCAAGAATACTGGAGTGGGTTGCCATTTCCTTCTCCAGGGGATCCTCCCAATCCAGGGATCGAACCTACATCTCCTGTTTTGGCAGGCGGATTCTTTACCACTGAGCCACAAGGGAATCCCACCATTATAATGCCATTTTTATAATTAGGAAATGCACGTTGTGTTTCAGAAATGAATGGTCAATCCAGCCTCACTAGGTTGGAGAGGAACAGGCGCGGATGCTCTCCTTCACATGGAGGACCCCTTGGGCTGACCCACTCCCCACCTCTCTATAAGCCTCAGTTTCTCATCTGAAAATTCAGACTTGGAGCACAGCCTTTCTAGGCTACTAGGTCTTCTGTTTCTGCATCTTCTCTTGACAATGATAGAGGGAGTGTAGGGCTTAGGCACCTACACTCAGCTCAGACCACCTGGGTCTGGATTTTGGCTTTGCCATGACCTTACTGCACCTAAGGTGCAGGTAAGTTACTGCACCTTGTTCTCCCCATTTATAAATCGAGCCAACAATAAAAATTACCACCAGATATTTCCTAATCTGGGCTCAGATCCCTGGTGGCTCAGATGGTAAACAATCTTCCTGCAATGAAGGAGACCAGGTTCGATCCCTGGGTTGGGAAGATCTACTAGAGAAGGGAGTGGCAACCCACTCCAGTATTCTTGCCTGGGAAATCCCACGGACAGAGGAGGCTGGCGGGCTACGGTCCATGGGGTCACCAAAAGTCTGATACAAGTGTGTGACTAACATTTCCTAATCTATAACTTTATTCATTTTCTGTCTTCTAACACTGGAATTTAGACCCTAGGCAAATTAAATCAGAATCTTTGATGTCGGGCTCAGACTGGGTATTTTTCTTAAACTGTTCTTACATGCAGGCAGGGTTGAAAACCACTGCCCGTGGCTAGCTTGGTTGTATGCTCAAGGAAATATAAACAGGAATGGCCAGGGAGGCCTTGTTTGCAATAGCAAAAAAAAAAAAAAAAGTAATTAAAATATACAGCACCGGGAAAATGGAGATGTATGTTATGGGATATTCATAAGGTACAATAAATACTACACATCAGTTAAAATAAATTTCCTTGAGCTACGTAAATCAACATGGATAAATTCCCCCAAACACAAGTATGAAAAGCAAGTTAGGGGAAATTATATATGGTACAGTAGTGCTTATTTTAAAGAGCTAAAAAAAAAAAGATATAAAACAATGCATAATTGATGGATACATATATCTGCAAGTAAATTTAATTAAAAAAAATTCCTAGAATGATTAACATCAATTTCAATGAAAGTGGTTATTTCTTGAAAGAGGTGAGTACAAGCACTAGGAAAGGAGAAGCAGGAGGTTCACCTCATTCTTTTTTTTAAAGATAGCATCTTAAAATGTTGCTTACTTTTTATTCATTTGTGTGTGTGTTTCTGTTTATTTATTTGGTTGTGTGGCATGCGGGATCTTAGTTCCTCCAGCTTAGGTCCTCCAGCTGGGACCGAACCTGCACTCCCTGCATCCCTGAATTGGAAGCACAGAGGCAAGTCCCTTCATCTCTTATTCTTAATGCTTTATTTAAATGTTCCTTTATTAGAGTTCATTCTCTTTACTTTTCTGTGTCCTTGAAATCTTTTGTAATAAAAAAGAGTAATTTTACAGTGTTTTTGGAGGTGCTGTCAATAGAACTTCATGACTGCTTTGGTTCATTCTGGAGGCTTTCCAGTTTTGTGGCAAATATTGTCTAAACTTGGGCTTCCCTGATGGCTCAGAAGGTAAAGTACCTGCCTGCTCTGTAGGAGACACAGGAGACGTGGGTTTGATCCCTGGGTCAGAAACACCCCCAGAGGAGGAAATGGTAACCCACTCCAGTATTCTTGCCTGGGAAATCCCAGGGTCAGAGGAGCCTGGTGGGCTACAGTCTATAGCATCAAAAAGAGTTGGACATGACTGAGCACGTTGTCCAAACTTGCTTCTCACTCTTCCTCAATACACTCATCCATTAGTTCATTTGCTTATTTGTTCAGTGACTATCTGTTGAGCATTGCTTCCAAAGCGAGCCCATGGGGAGAACTCTGTTCTGGGACACACTTTGCTTATCCTGTCCTCAGCCTTTTCTTCCGCCTTGGAGTCTACAACGAGGGCAAATGGGTGTGTGTAGGTGTGTGGTTGAGTCCCTTCACCGTTCACTTGAAACCATCACAACATCATTCATCAGGTATACCCCACTACAACATAAAAAGTTTGAAAAAGATTACTTTTTAGTGTGCATGGCAGGTGCTTTGCAAAGACTGTCATGGTTAGACTAGCTTTCATTTTTATATTCTCACCCATTTCATGATATGTGATCTAAATTCCTCGAAGGTCCCCACAGAGCAAAATTCTCTAACAGAACCATCTAAAGAGAAAGACACAGGGCTTAGGCAGACTGACAAAGATGAGGCTGCGGGCAGTTACTCATGCTGCAAATCCGAAGTCTGGCTATACTGAATCTCCAGAGACTTTGAGAGATTTGCTATGATTTATAACAGTTCAAGTTTCTTAAGGACTCAGATTATGTTTCCCACTTGTCCACACAATCGTCATCAGTCCATATTGTTTTCCAGGTTTTTATTAAACAATAACCTCCCTTTTCCGGGTGCTGGGTACTTGGTATCTTCCCTTTGACTTAAAACATTAACATTATTGAATGCGATTCTTCTCCCTTTTATTTTTCCATCTCCTTAGGTTTCAACCAGCTGCTAGTACACAGTATCTTTAGCTTTGAAAAAGAAGTAGAAAGGGAAATCAAAGGTGCATTTATTTGGGGGAGAGATTATCTAAGATTCTAGTTATTTACCAAGTTCTACATTAAATTCTCCCACCCTCCCTGCAAAAGAAACTGCCAAATAAGTGATCACAGCCTTTATCAAGGGAGTATATGTTGTCTCCCCTCTGCTTAGTAAGGTTTCTGAGTACAAATTAGATAGAGCCTGTGACATTACAGTTTTACGAGGAGTGAGGCTTCTTTTTCATTCACGTGTGAAAGAAACAAAACTTTTCAGGATTCAATTGGCTGGAGGAAAATGTCATGCCAGCCTGTGCAAAATGATGGGGACAGCTGGCTGGAAAGGCCAACATCAGAAACCAGCCTCACCTCCTCGGTGTGGAAATTGACACCAGGATGCCTATAAATAGCGCTCTCTGTTCCCCAGTGCTGCAGAAAGAGCAGTGGGTATTTAAATGAAAGCCACCACTGTGTACAGCTCAGAGGCAGGCTCAGTGGTTTCCTTATAGAGGCCGAGGAACGGACATCCATGGGCAGCATGCACTGTGACAATGTCACGTTTGCTGGGGGAAAGGGGGCCCCCTGGGGCTCGGGGGAAGAGGGCTCCAGGGGTTAATATGTAAGACGTACAGACTCCAGTTACCCAGCAGAGGTGATTGCAGGTAACCCAGAGTTCAGCCAGGTGCTCAGCCTGGCGTGCAAGCCAGCCTGAGGCGCTCACATCTCTGAGCTTTTTGCTTCCTCAGTTTGGACAATCTGGAGAGGCCACCCCAGATGGGTGTTCAGAGCCTATTCTGAACTACACTTTAAACTGTGACCTCTGAGTTCAGCTACATCCCATAACCACTCCTCAAAGCCCCAGGAAATCTCTGATTTTCAGTAAACAGTGTGGAGTCACCCCAAATTTCCAACCCTTGGGTTTGTTCTCTTTGATGAACAAGGCTGTCACTCACCCATCCTCCCCTATAAGCCTGTCCAAAGGCATTGGGAGTTAAGTGTTCACTTCATGCTTGTTCCATAAAAAAGTCTTTTCACTTTTCTGGCTGGGACCCAGAAGAGCAGTGAGGTCCCGGAAGAGGGTGGCCCTGGAGAAGAGTTCTGAAGAGCCTCTGTCTTAGGTGCATTGATTGACTCAGTTTAAAACCGCCCTGGCTTCAGGGAAGGGGAAGAATTTCAGGGGGGAGGAGTGCAGAGTGTGCTATCATTTCGTGCAACTCATCAGTTCAAGACACTGATGCAGGGAAAGACTGAAGGCGAAAGGAGAAGGGGCAGCTGAGGATGAGATGGCTAAATAGCATCACCGACTCAATGTGCATGAATCTGAGCAAACTGTAGGAGATAGTGGAGGATGAAGGAGCCTGGCATGCTGCAGTCCACGGGGTCAAAAAGAGTCAGACATGACTTAGCAACTCAACAACCACATCGGTTCAAACACAACCCAAGCAGATCCAACACACGTGACACAGAACTGGGGACTGATGGAAGCTGGAGAGATCCCACGTCACAGTGACTAGCACACAGAAGGCTGTGCTCTTTTGTTTTCCAGGGACTATAGAACACAGCAGGGGAGTGTCACTTCCACCAGGCTTCTGGGGGTTACTCAGGGATTGGCTCTTCTCTAGAATCTGCAGTGATTCCATTTCAGGATGCGAGTCCCTCATCTGCTGTGTGAAAGAATGAAGACTTTGGAGGAAGTGAGGGCATATGGGTGATCTGCATCTGAAATCTGTGCTTCCCCAGATGGCTCATTCAAGACCAGAGGGGTGACCTGGGCCAGGTGAGTCCACCTTGGGCCTTTTTTCCTGCCTGTAGCTACGCTCTCTCCCTTACGCATCCCGTAATTCTGTTTGTGGCGACTGCTGAACAAAAGCAGCTGTTTGCTCTGCTGACTTTTCCTCCTTCAGGCAGAAGACAGAGGAACTGCTTGTGTGGCCCTGGGGCAAAACATTTATGTTTAATTAACTCAGTGTTAAAACTCATCATCCATGGAGGCACTGATTCTCCTGGATTTATCTGCCAAGTCAGTAGCTTCCGACAAATAACATAGCTTCTATCTAGTCCAGTGGAGCTTCCCTAGTGGCTCAGACAGAAAAGAATCTGCCTGCAATGCAGGGGACACAGGTTTGAGCCCTGGGTTGGGAAGATTTCCGGGAGAAGGGAATCGCTACCCACTCCAGTATTCTTGCCTGGGAAATCCCATAGACAGAGGAGCCTGGTGGGCCACAGTTCATGGGGTTGCAAAGAGTCAGACACAGCTGAACAATTAACACTTTTATCTAGTCCAGCAACGAGAAAGAAAGCAATTTTAGGTGAGATTTTTATTTGATGTGATCCAAACTCCAGGTTGTCCCTTTCAGGAGGGAGAATCATCCCACAGGAGTGCTTTTAAGTGATGTTTTTCAAGGAAAAGCCCCCAAGGTACATTCCAGTTCTGACCAATTATGTCTTCACTTGGTTTATTTTCTTAGCTTTTAAATACTTTTCTATTAAAAAAAAAAACTTTAAAACTGTACTTTTATGATGATTCAAAGGACTGCCGCTGCGCCTTCAGCTAGAAGAAAACACACAGAATACATTTAAATGAATTACAAAGTGTATTATACTCTGCAAATCAGCATTAAAATGCACATTAATTTCTGCAGCTCTTAAATACTTCGGTTGCCGAGGAGCTGCCTCCATTCTATAATTGAAATAGCTCTTCAGATGCAATTTAGATGCTGATTGGTTTTTAAGTATTTTTAAAAGCTAACAGCTCAGATGGAAAAAGGGGGTATACCCTTGAGTTATAAATAGGAGCACAGATGTCATCAGCCATGGACTCATCAGACCATTGCCAAACACAGTGATTTTCTCCAGAGAAAGGATGCTCTACCCGGAAGGCAGGCTGTTCAGGGGACCCTAGAGCTGGCTTGACATCAGATCCAAGACCCCAGTTGGGAGGGAGTGACTTGCATAAATGAAGCAGGTCTCTTTTTCACTCTGCTCCTAATCCACACATTCCATACCTTCTCTTCTTGCCTTTTATTACCTCCAACTTTTTGTCAGTTTCAAGAAATGTCAAGTAGGAAAAGAAGAGGCAAAGCATAAAAGCAAGTCCTTTGATCTTTGGCAGGTGGAAATCTACACGTGTGACCAGGAAGAGGTTTCAGCTATTAATAAATGTCTAAATTTGGCATCCCAGTGCTTTGTGGGCTTTATGTTATATGCACCATGCCAGGCAGCCAAAGGGTATTTGCGAGGTGGCTGTGTCCCCATGGCAATGCTTAATAACTTCAAGGTTAAAAAAACAATCTATGGATTCTTAGCTGTGTGTCTGCCTCCTTGATATTAATAAAGTCATTTTGGCGACTTCCCTGGTGGTACGAATCCACCTTCCAAGGCAGAGCATGTGGGTTCAATGTCTGATTGGGAAATTAAGATCCTACATGCCATGGAGAAACCAAGCCTGCATGCCACAGCCAGAGAAGCCTGTGTACCGCAGTGAAGACCCAGTACAGCCCAAGAAGAAGTTGCTTGAACTTACTCATGGGAGTAAAGCAGATGTTGGAGAAAAGATGGAAGGTCCGATTAGTTCCCTAATTTCACATAAGCCGAGGGTCCATGGTCAGGTCAACCAAATTCTTGGTTTCTTAACGTTCTTCCATGACAAATAGCATTAATGAAATGCTAATTAATGATATATTAATGATATATTTTTAGAGTGTTCTAAAGTTGACATGTAAGGTCATAATGCTTGAAAACCACAAATTGCTATGTGAATACAGAATTGTTAGGGAATTCTGAAGATGAAGATTTGGGTGAGGATTCTAGGGAGCTTGCCAGAAGGCAAATCTCAAAGGTGTATAAATCCTTCAGTGTACTGTATCCAGTCAGACAATTTATAGGCAGGAAACGATCCAGCTTCAAAGACAGCCTAATTGTGGTCTATAAATGCCATCTCTCTCTTTAGAATTCCATCCAAAGAATGAGTAGGTTTAAGTTATGGAAGAAAGATCTACTCTTTCTAAAATTAATTTTTATTTCTTTCATTGACATATAGTTGATTTACTATATTAAATTAGTTGCAGGTATGCAGCCTAGTGATTCAATATTTCTACAGATTCTATTCCATTAAAATTTATCATGAGATAATGGCTATAGTTCCCTCTGCTGTACCATAAACCCTTGTTGCCATCTATTTTATATATAATCTTTGTACCTCACCATCCCCTCCCCCGTGCTGCCTCTCGCCCTTCCTTCTCCCCACTGGTAACCACCAGTTTGTTCTATCTGTGAGGCTGTTTCTGTTTTGCTACACACATATTTTTGTTTTATTTTTAGATTCCACATACAAGTGATATCATACAGTAATTGTCTTTCTCTGTCTGATTTATTTCACTAAGCATAATACCCTCCAGGTCCTTCCATGTTGCCACAAATGGCAAAATTTCATTCTGGAAAAATCTGGCCTTTGTACTTTTTTTTTTTTTTTACCTACAGCATGTGAGGAGGAAAAAAAAAAACAGAGAAACAGCTTGGCTGATACTAACAAAAGTAATAATAACAGCATCTAACTACCATTTATTGTGTAGCTGACCAAAATGACCAGCAATTAGCTTTATACTTCATATCCATTGTCATCTTCACAAAACTCTATGAAGTAGCTACTATAAATATCCCTTTTTATAAATGAAGACACTAGTCTCAAGAGGGTAAGTATTGTGCTCAATCTCATATAAGAAGTAAGAGCAATATATATATTCTAACATGCCTTTTTTTAACTCAAAGTACATTATATGTAACTGTACAGATTGTTAAGAAGTCATTGTGAAATGTATCACACGGTGTCATTGTGAAATATATCCCACTGTGTGCCGCTCACAGGAATACTAGGCTTTCCTGAAAGCCAGGGGTGGTTAAGAACATTCATCCAAGTGTGAAGAAGAGTAGGGAGAAGAGATTTCAGGTGAGAGAGTTTTCTTTTCTTCTGAATATGATATGTCCTACTCTGTCTAGTTTTTCAGTTCAGCTCAGTCACTCAGTTGTGTCCGACTCTTTGCAACCCCATGAATCGCAGCACGCCAGGCCTTCCTGTCCATCACCAGCTCCCAGAGTTCACCCAAACTCATGTCCATCCAGTCGGTGATGCCATCCAGCCATCTCATCCTCTGTCGTCCCCTTCTCCTCCTGCCCCCAATGCCTCCCAGCATCAGAGTCTTTTCCAATGAGTCAACTGTTCGCATGAGGTGGCCAAAGTACTGGAGTTTCAGCTTCAGCATCATTCCTTCCAAAGAAATCCCAGGGCTGATCTCCTTCAGAGTGGACTGGTTGGATCTCCTTGCAGTCCAAGGGACTCTCAAGAGTCTTTTCCAACACCACAGTTCAAAAGCATCAATTCTTCAGCACTCAGCTTTCTTCACAGTCCAACTTTCACATCCATACATGACCATTGGAAAAACCATAGCCTTGACTAGACGGGCCTTTGTTGGCAAAGTAATGACTTTGCTTTTCAATATGCTATCTAGGTTGGTCATAACTTTCCTTCCAAGGAGTAAGCGCCTTTTAATTTCATGGCTGCAGTCACCTTTACTCATCATGAAAAACTAACACAAAGAAAAAGGTATCCTGTACCACTGAGAGAGGAGGAAACTCACCACTGACCAAAGATCTCAAGAAGAGATGTAGAAGGGGTCACCTTCAAGTGCTGTAATGACTTAATTCTATTCCCTAGATCATTATTGTTTTTATTTTTTTTAATGAAAAAAGCTTTTTTTTGGCTTTACTATTTGGCTTGTGGGATCTTAGGTCCCCAACTAGGGATTGAACCTGGAGCCTGGCAGTGAAAGCACTGGGCTCTAACCACTGGACCACCAGGGAAGTCCCTAGATCATTATTTAAATTATACTGTTAAAATCTGAATAAAATATGCAGAAACTCCAAGAGTGCCTCCTCCACAACAATCTCAATGGAAGTTGAAAAAACAGAGCGCACTGTAGTTTATTTTCTTTGAAAAAATATTGAGGCACTTGAAGGATGAAGTTTAAGCAATGCCCCCAATGTCCAGAGCTCCCCCTTTAGCCAAAATCTCGACATCAGAGTGCTTTCTCTCTCCTAATTTTGCACGGTTTGCAAACTTAAAAAACAAAGCTACTGGGACTTTGTTGTCAGTCCAGTGGTTAAGATTTCGCCTTCCAACACAAGGGATGCAGCTTCAATCCCTGGTCAGAGAGCTAAGATCCCACCCGCTCTGGGCCAAACACACACACACACACACACACACACAATAGAAACAATATTGTAACAAATTTTCAACAGAGACTTCAAAAATGGTTCACATAAAAAAATCTTAAGAAAAACTACTGAAAAAAAAGCAGAGATAAAATGATAGTACTTAGAAAGAGTGGAGATGAGGAGATTGTGGGATCTTTCTAAAAAGCAAATATTTCCTTTTGTGATGGAAAATCAAAAACCTTTGTTAGACAAAAGCCGGTACATACATGATGTGGGTTAATGTATCCCAGGAAGTGACTGAGAAGAAGCCTGAAGGGTTTGCTCTGCTGCGCTGTCCTAAGCGTTGAAGGAGGTGTCCTGCTCGGTATCTACCCCATATGTTGTCTGCAGCTGAGCCCGTGATCAGTTGTGTCTGACTCTTTGTGATCGTATGGACTGTAGCCCATCAGGCTCCTCTGTTCATGGGATTTCCCAGGCAAGAATACTGGAGCGAGTCGCCATTTCCTTCTCCAGGGGATCTTTACAACCCAGGGATTTAACCCTTTCCACCTGCATCTCCTTGCATTGGGAGGCAGATTCCTTGCAGCTGACAAGAGGTTCGACTAAGTGGGAGGCTGTCCTTCATGTCCTGTCCCTTCTTGGAGCCAGCTGAGGGTAGAGGGGACATCATGGCTGGGGGCAGACAGAAGTCAGGGGCGAAACTGACCAGCCCGGTGGAGGGTAGAGCCTGGGAGGACTCAGAAATGATATGCAGCCGGGATCTGAGCTCAGAGAACCCCAGAAAGTCTCTTTTCTTTGCAGGATAGGGCATCCGTAGTTGGGAATAACACAGTTTGAAAGGTTTCAGAGCTCAGCATGTTGCTGTGCTAAAATAGATCTGTGCTGCAAGATTGCCAAGCTGGCATTAAAAAGAGGGAGGGGGGAACAAAGATGAAAAAAGAAAGGGATGGAAGGAAGTGTCCACACCATGTAGACCCAAATGAAGTAAACCCAAGACTCATTGCCACTGCCTCCAAATGTTTCCAGGGAAGGTGGGTCGATCTTTTTTAACATATCTATTTGTTTGTTTGGCTATACCAGGTCTTTGTTGCAGAATGTAGGATCTTTAGCTGCTACATTCAAAGTCTTGGTTGCAGCATGTGCGATCTAGTTCCCTGACCAGGGATTGAACCTGGCACTCTGCATTGGGAGCTTGAAGCCTTCGCCACTGGACCCCTCAGGGGAAGTGGATCATTCTTAATCGTGCCTGGGACACATAGGAATTACACTTTCTGGAAATCCACACTTCTTATCTTCCTATCGGTGGTTCCATAACTGGATAGCACACTAGTACCTCCTAGACATCCTTTCAAAATGACCCGATGCCCCATTCTACCTAGACAGCATTTTTTTTTTTTAAATTACGAGTAAAAATATGGAATGATTCACAAATTTGCTTGCCATCCTTGGGCAGGTGCCATGCTCATTTTTGTGCTGTGTCAATTTTAGCATTGTCTGTCCTGTATCAATACGTGTGATGCTGAACCTAGCCTCAGATTCAATTTGTTTCGGGCTAGCACTGTTTTTCTTCTTCTTTTTCTTTTAAAATCCCTCTGTTGAGAGCACTTCCTTGGTGGTACAGCGTCTAAGACTCTGTTCTCCCAATGTACTCCTAATGCACGGGGCCTGGGTTCTGCTTAGGGAACTAGTTCCCACATGCTACAACTAAAGATCCTGTACACTTAAAGAACCTGCTACCAATACCAGAAACATAAGAGACATGGTTTGATCCCTGGGTCAGGAAGATCCACTGGAGGAGGTAATGGCAACCCACCCCAGTTTTTTTGCCTGGAGAATCCCATGGACAGAGGAATCTGGCAGGCTACAGCCTATGCGGTCACAAAGAGTTGGACACGACTGAAGCGACTTAGTATGAACGCATGCATGCTGCGACTAAGCCCAGCACAGCCAGATAAGTATATAGATGTTTTCTTAAAAAATTTTTTTAAAAAATAAAATTCCTGTCTAACCTAATGTGTAACCAGTGTTGAGAACTGCCTTGATTCCCTTCTCTTTGGCAGATGTTTCAGGCATTTTCTAATCGTAACTAGAATGTCAGATCCCATCTTCATGAACTAGAGTTTCCCATGGAGTTTTCCTGGTGAGTTTCCCGTAAGAAAACTGTGACACAGGCTGAAACGATTTCTGTATTTTGTGATTTGGGAGTTGGTGATGGACAGGGAGGCCTGGCGTGCTGCGATTCATGGGGTCGCAAAGACTCGGACACGACTGAGCAACTGAACTGAACTGAACTCAGCTGAAGGTGTACATTCCCTTCCCACCTCCCCACCCCAAATGCCCGTTTTAATGCAGCAGAAATCAGGCTGCCTCTCACAATCACTGGGGTTGTTCAATCACTGCTGCACCAAGTGCAATCCCAATGATGCTGGCGTTGCTTTTACATACACGCTTGGCCATGGCCTTCACATTTCCAGCATTGCCATTGCCCGACGTGGATTGCTGCAACCATATGTGTTTAACGGGTTCATAGGCGCTTAAAAAGTCTCTAAGAAGTTGACACCATGATTTGGCATTAAACCCCACAGTTATTGAATACAAAAAAAAGGTAGAGTAGGGGAACAGAGCTTGGTATTAGGTAAACCATTCTTTGTCATTTAAGAAATCACTTAAATTCCTCATGTTCTCAAGAAGCAACAAGCCAGTGCTTACTACTATATATAAAATAAACAACAAGGCCCTACTGTATAGCACAGGGAGCTATATTCAGTGTCTTGTAAGAATCAATAATGGAAAAGGAATATATATGTATAACAGAATCACTCTGTTGTATACCTGAAACTTCTACAACATTGTAAATCAACTATACAACAATTTAAAAAAGAGAGAAAGAAATATGTTATTTGGAAGAACCAGTCATGTTCGTCTCTTTCTTCCACCACCGGCCTCCACTGCCTACCGTCACACCCAGGGAACTATCATTCATTCATTCATGGATTCATTCGCCAGGTGCCAGGCAGGCGATAAGAAATGTACTATGAGAAGGTTGAGGCCACCCTCTGCCCTCTTAAAACTGGGGCAGGTGGGCAGCAATAGATTTTACTAGGATTATTTATTTTTGTGAGGACATGCAGCAGATAGCTCTTTCAGAATTAAAAGCTTGCTTTTGATAGAAATTAGTTCTTTTTGTGGGCTTCCTGGTGGCTCTGATGGTAAAGAATCTGCATACAATGCAGGAGACCCGGGTTTGATCCCTGGGTCTGGAAGATCCCCTGGAGAAAGAAATGGCAACCCACTCCCGTATTCTTGCTTGGAAAATCCCACGGACAGAGGAGCCTGGTAGGCTACGGTTCATAGTGTCACAAAGTCTTCTTGCATATAAAAACAAGTGAGAAAAAAATCCTATGCTCCATGTATCACTATCACCCCTCCTTCATCCCCAGGGTCACAAAGAGCCTCCGATGGATCAGAGAAATCCTGGAGACTCGGAGATGTTTATTCTTGCCTGATCCACAGAGGACAGAGTCCAGGGTTTTCCTAGAAACAGATCTAAGGCCAGAATCTGCGAGTTGATGTGAAGGTAGCCGTGCTAAGAGAAGCTGGGATTCCAGGGTTTCGTGCTGGCAAAATCCCAGCCCTGACAAATCCAGTTCACTCCCACCAGCCAGAATGAGCGGAGAAGGCAGTGGCACCCCACTCCAGTACTCTTGCCTGGCAAATCCCATGGATGGAGGAGCCTGGTAGGCTGCAGTCCATGGGGTCGCTAGGAGTCAGACATGACTGAGTGACTTCACTTTCACTTTTCACTTTCATGCATTGGAAAAGGAAATGGCAACCCACTCCAGTGTTCTTGCCTGGAGAATCCCAGGGATGGGGAGCCTGGTGGGATGCCGTCTATGGGGTCGCACAGAGTCGGACACGACTGAAGCGACTTAGCAGCAGCAGCAGCAGCAGGTGCAGCCAGAATGAGGAGCCGCCACAGGAGGAGCTATTTTACTAGTAAATTGCTCCTGGTTTGTCTTGTGTTCGAACAAACAGCCGGACAATGAGAAGCCTTGCTTCAGAGAGAAGCTCCGGCTAAGCTGATGGCAAGTTTAGCTGTTAATTGAAACCTTTTGCTGATGACTAGTCAGGCAATCTGTACTTAATGGCCTTTAAAAGGGATGCCCCTCCGCCACCACCTTCAGAATGGTATTTTCATTTTGGATGATGTCAAAGTCTTCTGTGTTTCAAGGAACAGAAGGAAACATTTGTTTTTGTTGGACATTGCTACAGGCGCTGAGGGCTGGCAGGGCACAGCTCTGCTTTGAGAAAGCTGACGGACCACAGGGGCTTCTGGCACGGCTGGCAGAGAGCGGGATCCAGGGCTCTGAGCATCAGGCTTTCTGGATTTCTCCTTGAGGACTAAGGCTCAGGAGAAGGTTCTGGCTGAACGTGTAGCAAGTGCCAATACGACTTGGAAAAAAAGTGTTACTCAGTGGTGTCTGACTCTTTGTGACCCCTTAGACAGCATAGCCCACTTGGCTCCTCTGTCCATGGAATTCTCAAGGGAGTAAAACTGGAGCAGTTTGCCATTTCCTTCTCCAGGGGATCTTCCCTACCCAGGGATCAAACCCGCATATCCTGCGTTGGTGGGCAGATTCTTTACCACCTGGCCTACCAGGGAAGCCCAATATGACTTGAGCAATGAATCAAAACAAAACACATCGTCTAGGGGTTTTGTTGGTTTTTTTTTGGATGGTGACAGATTTCATTAACCATAACACAAGCCCTTCTGCTCCATCATCTTACATCCTCCGGCTTCAGATTATTTGCCTTTGAATCAGGAATGATTATTTTTATCTTCTCAGATAGCTTATGTATAAGTGTCGCTTCTGGAAAAGAGAACAGTTCTGGGGAGACATTATACTACTATTTACTGTTAAAAACATCTTGGCACATAGAGGACGGCCTGTATTAACAGCCACATCTGCGCTCTGATATATAGACTGTCATCCTTTAATTCTTCACTGTTCTCTCCTCTCCCTGATAAAGCAATTGAAGGAGCCAGTACGATATATGCACAAGCTTTGTTAAAAACGATGTGTTGTATGTGGGTGTGCACTAGTTCTCTCACTAGTGTTCTCTCACTAGTGTGTATGTGTGTGCACCTTGAAAATTTGCAAATAATATGTGCTTTGGACAGCAAAGACATCGAATCAGTCAATCCTAAATGAAATCCATCTGGAATATTCATGGGAAGAACTGTTGCTGAAGTTGAAGCTCCACTACTTTGGCCACCTGATGTGAAGAGCCAATTCATTGGAAAAAGACCCTGATGCTGGAAAGACTGAGGGAAGGACGAGAAGGGGGCAATCCAAGAGGAGATGATTAAAAAGTATCACTGACTTAACGGACATGAGATTGAGCAAACTCTGGGAGACAGTGAAGGACAAGGGAGCCTGACATGCTACAATCCATGGGATCACAAACGTAGTGCCCAAATGAGGCAATGGGGCCTGGAAGACAATTATTTGTCACTTCTGTAGTCACTATGCATCTGATGTTTCTACTACAAAAATATAATCTTTTTTTTTTTTTTTTTGCGGGCGGCTCCACTTTACTGTGCCTGCTGCCCCCGCCTGCCTCGGCCCGGCCGCCCAGTGAAAAATATAATCTTTTAATAATTGAAAAATTAAGATGAAAATGAAGGGGTAGAGTCCCAGGCAAGTTTCAGAGAAAGCGTGCCTCCTTGATGGTGAAATAAGGACTCACCAGGGTGGGCCAGTGCTAGCTGGAAGCCCTGATCCCTGGTAGGGCCGCCTGAGCAGCGAGGCTGATGGACAGCTGACTCAGGGCGCTCTCTGCTCTGCCATCACCTCTCCTAGAAGTCCTCTGAACCTGCGAGCTCAAGGGGCTCAGGGTCTGGAGGGGGCGTCAATGTTCAGAAGCGCCATGCAAATTGCCTCCGAAGTAGCAGCTGGGGAAGGGTGACCCTGAGTCCTGCCTGACCTCTACATTAAGGTAGTCGAGTCAATAAGACCTAACATGCTTATCTTAGAGCTTAATCCAGAAGTAGGAAACTGGGGCTTGTAACATAACGTATATATGGCTGACAAAGGGCTGGAAAGGGCTGGGGGTGGGATAACAGGTACCCTGGTCATGGGTGGGGGGCTGAGGACTCTGGTGGGCACCTGGCACAGCAATTGTTTGAGATCCAACAGAACCTACGGCTCCCCACTTTGAAGGGTAGTAATTAAGAAAACAGGGCTTCCCAGGTGGCTCAGTGATAAAGAATCCACCTGTCAAGCAGAAAATACAGGTTCGATCCCTGGAGAGAGAAGATCCCCTGGAGAAGGAATTGTCAACCCACTCCAGCATTCTTGCCTGGGAAATCTCACGGACAGAGGCGCCTGGTGGGCTACAGTCCGTGGGGTCGCCAAGAGTCGGACATGATTGAGTGACTAAAATAGCAACAATTAAGAAAGTCCTGTATAAGTTACAAGGACCTACTTAGAGCACAGGGAACTATTAACATATTCAATATATTGTAATAACCCATATGGGAAGGCAATCTGAAAAAGAATATACATATATATAACATATATATATCTGAATCATTTTATCGTACACCTGAAACTAACTCAACATTGTGAATTGACTGTGCTTTAAAAAAAAAAGAACAGAAAAATGAAAACAAAAGAAACGTCCTGTAGACCACATATGCTTTTAGGTACATCCACCCAGAGAAGTTGGCCAGGTGGTGAGAGAATCATGTTGTAGGGATGGCATGGAGACTCGCAGTGGGGAATGGGTACCTCACTTCCTGTTTGCTTCCCCCAGAGAAATAGGTGACTGACTTTTATTAAGAGCCTGCTGTTTCACATGCTAATTCTATTGCCCCACAAGGATGGGGGAGCTATTTTGCAGGCTCAGGAGCACAACCACTGGGCAAGGTCCCCACCTACCTCTGATGACCCTCTGTGTTTGGGGCAAAGGCCTTCAGATATATAGGTTTAAGCAGGGTAGGTCTTTCTGTTAAGAAAGAGAAGAGGATGATTCCTCTATCAGCTCAAAGGTAGTTTATCCATTTGATCTCATCCGGGGCGGCATGAAGTCACTTTCACTCTCTGCTTGAAGATCTTTCTCTGAATTATTTTGTAAAGCTATATTCTGTGCAGGGCATGTGAAAAGATACAGATTCACTCTAAATTTGTATCAAAGAAAAATGTAATCGGAGGCTGCAGCTAGGGGTTCTTAGGGGACTGGAGATAAGGACTCGAAAATTGTAAGTAAGATATTTATCAGAAGAAGGGGTGGAAACAGGGATATCTTTGTTACGGGAAAATCCAAAAGAAATCTCCAAGCAGAAAAGCAGAGCAATGACAGAGCACCGTCTCACCAGACACAAGAATGGAGTACTTGGAGGGGTGGGGGGCGTACCTTCCATTGCCTCCCCACTCTTCCTGCTCCCATGGAAAGAAGGACTTAAGTAGGGGGATCTAGAAAGAGCAGAGGAGGCTGGTGGACTCTATTGAGTCAAGCGAAGTGCGCACCTCAGAGGAAGCCAAGAATTTGGACTCCTGTAACCTTTGCTGACTTAGGGAACACAGAGCCTCTAGTGATCTCTAAAGGCCGAAGCAAACTCAGGAGATCTGAGCATTTCTCTTTGGGGCACTGTCAAGGGTTGAAAGATACAAAGAACTGGGAAGAGAGCCAACTGCCCGCTGTGCAGGCCACAGTGTAAAATAAAAATGCAGGGTCTTGTGTTCAAAAAGCAGAAAACAGTTTCGTTAGTGGCACTGACCTCTAAAGCCTTTCCTCTGCAGTCTCTCTCCTGACTTCTCATGAAGTGGTTTTTTTTTTTAGTTTACCATTTAATGTTGATCTAAATTAAAAAATATTAAAAATTTAAATTGTTAGCACAAGTTTCGGTGTTCATTTAAAGAAACGTTTTATTGCAGGATAATTGCTTTATAATGTCGTGTTGGTTTCTGCATGAATCAGCCATATGTGTACACGTGTCTCCTGCCTCTTGAACCTCCCTCCCACCCCGTCCCACCCCCCCAGGTTGTCACAGAGCACTGGGTTGAGCTCCCGGGGTCACAGGGCAAGCTCCCACTCGCTATTTTGCATACGGTAATGTTTATGTTTCCATGCTACTCTCCCAGTTTGTCCCACCCTCTTCTCCCCGCGCTGTGTCCACGAGGCTGTTGTCTGTGTCCGCATCTCTGCTGCTGCCTGCTGCAGTGTCAGTTTTCAATGTAAATATCAGTGCGTTGAATTCACAACGCAGAAGCAGTAAGACTGCACAATTCGGATATCATAGCTTACCCGTAAGTTCATGTGGGTCTTTTTTTTTTCTCAACAGAAGAGGATGAGAGAAGGGACAAAGCAGGGCTTGACGTCTGGCTCCTGGACAGAGAAAAAGGGAAGCCAAGATTCTGGGATGATATTAAGAAACTCCACTTTGATACAGTTAGACCTGGAGCTCAATAGCCAACTCAGGTAAGATTCAAAAGTAAAATCTGATTGAGAAAGATGATATGATTTAAGAACGGGGTGCTAGCAGAAGGCAAATACCTCCATAATAGCTCAAGGCCAAGGTGAGGAAACAGGATAGGTTTGAACACAAGAGGAGGTGTGGTAAACCCAGGCAAGCAGACCATTTTTGCCTCATTAACTTGGGAGTTGAATCAACCATATTTTCTTTGGGGTAGATGACCCTTTTTCCTGTACTGAATTTTTATTACCTATTTGGCTTGACTTCACTAATATATTTGTCTGGCTCATCCACCTGGTCATCCTTGAGCTGGGGATGGGGACCACTTGATGACCCCAAAGCTCTGTACCTCTTTTCAGACCCCAACCCAAACCCCAACGTTCCTGCCATAGAAATTCGACATTACAAGAAGACCCAGGCACAGAAAGGCATTTATATAGCTTGGAGCTGAGGATTTGGAGCCTGCTAAGTCCCTGCTTCAAGCAGAGGGAAATTAAGCCCCATCATGCAATCGCATGTAATTTCCATCTGGAAATTACTTTGCAGGAAAATGGTCCTGGGCCTCTTTGCCAGCTGATTCTCCGAGCGTTCAGGCCCTGGTTTACAATGATGCCAGACAGCACTGGGTAAGGCAGAAAGAGACTCCAGAAATGACCATGTCCTGTTTTACAATTCAGAGCTGAAACTGGGAGCTGAGATAGAAGAGCAGGGACAGACTGGGGAAGTGGATTGGATTAGATTATTGCATTAACCCAGAGAACATTTCAAATGAAAACTTGCATAGTGTAATCAATAATTCAGTCTTACCAGTGTGCTTGTCTGGGCAGATGACATTTATTTTAATAGAGACTCTCAGGAGGGGGATATGCAATTTTATGGTGTGCTTTTTTTTTTTTTTTGAGCATACAAATGCTTTTGCTTATTTATCTATGGTTGTGTGGTGCTTCTGGAGTCTATTTCTTCTGTGTTTTGTAAATTTCAGAAATCTGAATTGAGAAGGACCTAGTCTCTTCTCTGTTCCTATTCATTCCCTACCTGGTCTCTCAAATCCAGGTTTGCACCTACTTTGTCTAAGACACTTTGGCCCATTTAATGATGTCTGACTAGTGTCATTTCATTGCCTGTTTGCTTGTCCTAGACATTATTCTTATAATTTGCATTGTATTTATTTTATAGTTCTCTCATTTTCTCTTTCAGAATCTCTAGCCTTTCTTTTTTTAAGTGGGGTTGCATGACATTCCTTGCTAGATTTTAAAGCACCTAAAGTTAAAGATGGATCTTTAACTTGTTACTGCAAAGTTCTTCCAACTCCTGCAACCATTTCCCCCATTCTTACAGACTGAGGGGACTAACTATGACCAAAGGCCAAATCTGGCCGTCCGTGTGTGTTCTTATAAATAAAGCTTTATTGGAACAGATCCATGCTCATTCAGCTCAGGCTGCTTTCCTGCTGCAGAATATTGCAGTGAGACTGCCTGGCCCACAGTCTAAAATTTTACTCTCTGGCCTTTTACAGAAGAAGTTTGCTGATCTCTGCTGCAGGCTCATGCCTCTCCATCTTCCACACCTACCTCGGACTAAGAATCAAGCCAAAGTGTTAGGGTGGAAAGGAAAGGAGGCACCCTTGTCTAGTTTCATGGCTTTGACTGCTGCTGACCCGGTCAGTCGCTGGAGAATTCCCCTGAACCTCTTAGAATCTCCATCTCCTCGTTTATTGAATGAGAACAATAGTACTAGCCTCAGTTAGGATAAATACCTGAAACAAGTCCCAAAAGAGCACAGCATAGGGCTGGAGGGAAAAAATAAAACTATCGTGATAAAATAATTGTAGTTACCAAAGGGGAAAGGAGGTGGGATAAATTGGGAGCTTGGGATGAACAGATACACACCACTCTATATAAAATAAACAACAAAGACCTACTGTGTAGCACAGGGAACTATATTCAATATATTGCAATAACCTGTAATAGAAAAGAATCTGAAAATCATGTATGTGTAGCTGAATCACTTTGTTGTACACCTGAATCATTGTAAATCAATTATGTTTCAATAAAAACTTTTTAAAATTTGTAATTTTTTTTACTGAAGTATAGTTGATTCACAATGTTGTATTAATTTCTGCTATAAAGCAAGGTAGTTCAGTTTTATATATACTTTTTTATATTTTTTATATTATACTCTTTTCCATTATGGTTTATCATAGGATATTGTACATAAACAACAAGGTTCTACAGTATAGCACAGAGAACGATATTCAGTGTACTCTATATTAAAATGTTTTTAATAAAAGTTAAAAATAAATAAATGGTATGATGATAAGGACAAGGATAATAATGACAAGGTACCATCCTGTGCCAAAGGCAACTCTCCAGACTGATTGTTTTCCAGAATTAGTGTCCAGGGAAGCCCAAAAGAGAAGGGAATCATTGCTATGTGGAGTCCTGCATGGAAAACCATTCCCTCACATTAACCTCTTTCACATCCCCTGGGGAGCCCTTGTATGTATCAAGGGCAAGCCCCCACCATCTACCATTTTGAGGTGCACCCAGCATTTAAGGTATAAATATGCAGTATTTCTGTACAGGGTGGATGACTGCAGCTATCAGGGATTAAATTATTGGATTCTGTAGCCTTTAACGTCCTTGGAGTTTCCTTGTTACACTCATTTTTTCCTGCAGGATGGTACTGTGGGAACTGGTCGTTTCTACTTCATTTTCTATGACCTCAACACGTAGAATTAAGCACACACAGTCCACATCCACTAGTTTTTGTTTGTCTGTTTTGTGTTTTTTTAAATTCCCTTCTGAATACCCACGGTACTAATCTGGGTTCTATAGAGAAACAAAATCAATGGGAGAGATGTGTCTGAAGACCTTTCTTTAGCCATCTATCCAACTAACCCTCCATCTGTCTATTCTTCCATCCATCCATCCAATGTATGTATGTATTACTTATCCTATCTATCATCTATCCATTCTGTTCACTCAATCATCCATCCATCTAACCAACCAACCATCCATCCATCCATCCAATGTATGTATTACTTATCCTCTCTATCATCTGTCTATCATCTATCTTTCTATCATCTATCCATTCTGTTCATCCAATCATCTATACATCTAATCAACAAACCATCCATTCATCCAAAGTATGTATGTATTACCTAATCATTCTATCTATTTAACATCTATCCATCTGTCCATCCATCTATCTATCTATCAATCATCTAATAAGACATTGGCTCAGGCAGTTATGAAGGTTGAGATATCCAAAGCTCTGCAGTTGACAGGCTGGAGACCCAGAGTGTCAATGGAATAGTTCCCATCTGAGACTGAGGACAGGAGACCCACGTCACAGCTCAAAGACAGTGAGGCAGAGCAAACAAGTGCCCCCCACACAGACTTTGGTTCTAGTCAGACCTTCCATAGATTGGATGAGGCCTCCCACGTTTGGGAGAGTAATCTGCTTTTACTGCATCCTCCAATTTAAATGTTAACCTCATCCAGAAACTTCCTCACAGACACACCGGGAATAGAGTTTAACCAAATATCTGGGCCCCTCCTGGAGGCCTCCGAGTGTTTGCTGCAATCTGATTACTTAGCAACAGATGTGTGCCCCCGGGGCTGCAGAGAGCAAGGAATTGGTTATAAAAGTGACTGCATACTTTTATAGCCAAGGCGAGCTAAGTGCTTCAAACCAAATGTTATTACCTTATCCGAGAAGAAGCACTCACTGTGAATACTGAAAAAGGTTCCCCAGTCCACGATTCAAATGATCCCGTTTAACAATTTGCTTACAACCACAAGCCACGGGTGATCCCCATGTCTTCAGCATCACAGTCTCTGATCAGAGCTCTAAATGTCCTTTCCCTGAGGACACCATCCTTTTCTGCCTGGAGGAGGGCATTTCCTTGAGTGGCTTCTTAATTCCGCTTTTGTCTCCCTGAAGTCCATTCTGAGCAGTAGCAGGCAGTGTGAGCTCTTAAACACAGGAATCTGATCATGCTCCTCCCTTGAGCAGTTTCCCATTGCTCCAGGAATGGTATCCACGCTCCTTAACAGGCCTCCCAACTCGGAGTGGCCTGGCCCTGCCTCCCTCTCCAGGCTCATCTCGTACTGACAGCTTTTCTGACATTCAAACACCATACACTTTCCCCGTTCCTGGGCTTTCTGTTTCTCTCTTGCCTGAGTGTTCCTCCTGAGTCCCCCACTGCCCAATTCCCTCACTCACGTTCTACCTCCCATCACACCTCCCGGGCAGGGGGCAGCTTCCCTACCACGCCTCTCTGTTAAGAATTGCCTTCTTTATCTGTTTGTTTTCTAATTGATTGTCTGTCTTCCTCACCACACACACACACACACACACACACACACACACACACACACACACATTACACTGTGTATTATTTTTTGGTTCTTATTTTATAATTCAAATTATTTAATCTATGTTTTCTTATCTGCAAAATTGGAATAGTAATAATAAGTCTTCAGGTAATTAGGATTAAATAAGCTGTTGCAACATGCTTGTAAATTTCCCTACCACACATTAAGCCTTACAAAAGGATTACCTCTTCATTGTTCGTACATACATATATGCCAAAGATAGATGCTCATTATGACATTAAATTTGTGTAAATGACTGTAAGCATCACTTTATCAGCAATGATAAGATAGCAGTGCTTTAAATTTTTAAAAGACTAAATGAAGAATACCTTGGCAAAATCCATTTCCAAAAGGACATACCATCCAAAATGTACATTCATTAAGCAACTGACACACAGGGAACTCTACTCAATACTCTGTAATGACCTACATGGAAAAAGAATCTTTAAAAAATGGGTTTACATATATTATAACTGATTCACTTTGCTGTACACCTGAAACTAGAACAACACTGTAAGGCAGCTCTACTGTAATAAACATTTTAAAATAAAAAACAAAAAAATAAAACATTACATTTTATAAAGCAATTGAATAGCACATGGCACACTTCAATTCTCATAACTGCTTTACCTTCTCCCGCACCCCCAGCGCCTAAACCAGAGCCCAGCACACAGCAGGTGAGCCATAAATATCTGGGAAGTCAATGGACAAGCAGAAAGGATTGCACAGATGTTAACAATGGTTAACATTTGCAGAGGGAACATCTTTGGCTTTTTCACTTGATCTGGCTCCTGTGTTTATTTTGCAACAAGAATTTGCTGCTTCTATAAGCCAAAGAAAAAGCCTCTCGGGGTATAAAATGGGGTAGGATCTCATGGAAGCAGCGCGTGTATGAGACATCCCTGCAAATCCAGACCTGCCAGCGTCATCCGTTCTGGGTTTCCCATCTGTCTCCCTTAGGTGAGGTGGGGCGTCCTTTGCAAAGTATGAAGCCAACACTTGCCATACGCACTTTAAAAAAAATTTTTAGTTGTATGCTTTGGTTATTTTGGGTTCAAGATAGCAACCCCAAATGAGTTCAAGATGCCACTTTTGGGGAAGAGAATGGAAAAGCAGGACATGACAGCTGAAACAAAAGCAGAATGGCCAGAAAATGGTGATTCCAGGGAACCGATGGTGAGGAGAGGAACAGACCAGGAGGGAAGCGGGTTGCCCTGGGTGCCCGAGTCCAGGGAGGTGGGGCCTGTGAGCGGACCCTGGGGAGGATGTCGTGTGGACTGGCCCAGGACTTGGCGCAGCACTGGAAGATGCCTTCGGCTCCAGAAGAGACCAAATAAGACGCAGAAACAATGAAGGAACCGTGGGGGGAAACTCCTCTCATTTGCAGCAGCTGTTCATGTTTTCTTTGGAGTAGTCAAAACAATAAACTGATGTCTTAACCCCCTTGCCTGCAAATCAGCTGGGGAGACTTTGGCACCTATTGCTGTCTTGATGCAGTGAGACTGACTCGCTCTGGAAACCTGCTGTGATGAATAACTAACTGAGCACCATGTCCGCCAACTAGTTCAGATGAAAGGTGTCAGGTCAGGGAAGCCCGACTATTATTTGTACAACTATGAATATTTGTTTCTTCTCTCCCATTGAAGAGATTTGATTTGTCTATTGTGTTTACCGTTGTGCAATCAACATGATACTATCAATTGTTATATTTGTAGATTCACTGCTTTCTCTGTAGAATAATGATAGTAATATAAACATAATTAACATTCACTGATGGCTTCCCTCAGGCCCTCTGCTGCGTGCTGAATGTATTACCTCATTAACTCTCACAATTGTTTGATGAATGAAAAAGTACTGTATACCTCCCCCCCCCCCGCCATTTTTCAATAAGGAAACTGAGGCCAAAAAAGATTTAGGATCTTACTTGACAGTTCAAGGTCTGTTGGGCTTCCCTGGTGGCTCAGACCATAAAGAATCTGCCTGCAATGCAGGAGACTCAGGTTCAATCCCTGGGTTGGGAAGATCCCCTGGAGAAGAGAATGACAAGCCACTCCAGTGCTCTTTCCTGGAGAATCCCATGGACAGAGGAGCCTGGTGGGCTATAGTCCACAGGGTCAGAAAGAGTCGGACACAAGTGAGTGACTATCACTTTCACTTCCTTTTCAATGGGATTGGAGGTTTCAAACTTAGATTAGACTCTGGTTCCTGAAAGCTTAATTTCTGTGTTGTACTTCTTTGCAAAGCTAAACTTTTCACACTGCATTGGAGGGAGATCTATATATGCAGAATGAAGTCTTAATTAATGGTTGTGCTGACTTTTCCTGTTTCTGGATTTTTTTTTTTTTGGTGAAATACAGATTGCTTTGAAATGCATTCATAACATACCAACGTTACTGGGAAATAATACAGCTGATTTGGTGCTTTTGTCTTGGTTTGACCTGGGCCTAATTTTATTACTAATTATAAAAATAATAAACTTGATAAAATGCCTAACTGGAATAAATGTGAAAGACTTCTTCCTTTATTCCCATCCCAATTTCCAAAAGGTGACTACTGTTAGCCATTTTTAAGTAAGAAATGTATTACTTCTGGAAATATGTTACTCCTTTACAAACATAAATATCAATGAATACATACATATCTTTGGAAATAAAACACAAACAGAATTATGGCCAAGATAATTTTCAACGACTTTCTTTTTTTCATTAAAAACATGCACATAGCTTTAGACTCATCAGTAAAAAATGTATGCGCAGATATATATGCAAAACATTTATTGCAGTTCTTTGGCTACAAGAGGAAAAGACTGAAAACAAACCAAATGTTCATCCACTAAAGATTAACTATATTACATAAAATGGATGACTGTGGAGCATTCAATGATTTATATATGCACTGGCATGGAAGAATGTCTTCTGTTATTTTTTATCTTTACTTAAACTTTCTAAGTCAGGTACTGAGAAGCACACACATTTCCCCCACTACTACCTTGCCAGAAAAGACAAGCTTAACATCTTTAGCTTTTTTTTTTTTTCTAATTTTATTTTATTTTTAAACTTTACATAATTGTATTAGTTTTGCCAAATATAAAAATGAATCCACCACAGGTATACATGTGTTCCCCATCCCGAACCCTCCTCCCTCCTCCCTCCCCATACCATCCCTCTGGGCCGTCCCAGTGCACCAGCCCCAAGCATCCAGCATCGTGCATCGAACCTGGACTGGCAACTTGTTTCCTACATGATATTTTACATGTTTCATTGCCATTCTCCCAAATCTTCCCACCCTCTCCCTCTCCCACAGAGTCCATAAGACTGTTCTATACATCAGTGTCTCTTTTGCTGTCTCGTACACCAGGTTATTGTTACCATCTTTCTAAATTCCATATATATGCGTTAGTATACTGTATTTATGTTTTTCCTTCTGGCTTACTTCACTCTGTATAATAGGCTCCAGTTTCATCCACCTCATTAGAACTGATTCAAATGTATTCTTTTTAATGGCTGAGTAATACTCCATTGTGTATATGTACCACAGCTTTCTTATCCATTCATCTACTGATGGGCATCTAGGTTGCTTCCATGTCCTGGCTATTATAAACAGTGCTGCGATGAACATTGGGGTACACGTGTCTCTTTCCCTTCTGGTTTCCTCAGTGTGTATGCCCAGCAGTGGGGCTGCTGGATCATAAGGCAGTTCTATTTCCAGTTTTTTAAGGAATCTCCACACTGTTCTCCATAGTGGCTGTACTAGTTTGCATTCCCACCAACAGTGTAAGAGGGTTCCCTTTTCTCCACACCCTCTCCAGCATTTATTATTTGTAGACTTTTGGATCACAGCCATTCTGACTGGTGTGAAATGGTACCTCATAGTGGTTTTGATTTGCATTTCTCTGATAATGAGTGATGTTGAGCATCTTTTCATGTGTTTGTTAGCCATCTGTATGTCTTCTTTGGAGAAATGTCTATTTAGTTCTTTGGCCCATTTTTTGATTGGGTCGTTTATTTTTCTGGAGTTGAGCTGTAGGAGTTGCTTGTATATTTTTGAGATTAGTTTTTTGTCAGTTGCTTCATTTGCTATTATTTTCTCCCATTCTGAAGGCTGTCTTTTCACCTTGCTAATAGTTTCCTTTGATGTGCAGAAGCTTTTAAGGTTAATTAGGTCCCATTTGTTTATTTTTGCTTTTATTTCCAATATTCTGGGAGGTGGGTCATAGAGGATCCTGCTGTGATGTATGTCGGAGAGTGTTTTGCCTATGTTCTCCTCTAGGAGTTTTATAGTTTCTGGTCTTACGTTTAGATCTTTAATCCATTTTGAGTTTATTTTTGTGTATGGTGTTAGAAAGTGGTCCAGTTTCATTCTTTTACAAGTGGTTGACCAGATTTCCCAGCACCACTTGTTAAAGAGATTGTCTTTAATCCATTGTATATTCTTGCCTCCTTTGTCAAAGATAAGGTGTCCATATGTGCATGGATTTATCTCTGGGCTTTCTATTTTATTCCATTGATCAATATTTCTGTCTTTGTGCCAGTACCATACTGTCTTGATAACTGTGGCTTTGTAGTAGAGCCTGAAGTCAGGTAGGTTGATTCCTCCAGTTCCATTCTTCTTTCTCAAGATCGCTTTGGCTATTCGAGGTTTTTTGTATTTCCATACAAATTGTGAAATTATTTGTTCTAGCTCTGTGAAGAATACTGTTGGTAGCTTGATAGGGATTGCGTTGAATCTATAAATTGCTTTGGGTAGTATACTCATTTTCACTATATTGATTCTTCCAATCCATGAACATGGTATATTTCTCCATCTATTAGTGTCCTCTTTGATTTCTTTCACCAGTGTTTTATAGTTTTCTATATATAGGTCTTTAGTTTCTTTAGGTAGATATATTCCTAAGTATTTTATTCTTTCTGTTGCAATGGTGAATGGAATTGTTTCCTTAATTTCTCTTTCTGTTTTCTCATTATTAGTGTATAGGAATGCAAGGGATTTCTGTGTGTTGATTTTATATCCTGCAACTTTACTGTAGTCATTGATTATTTCTAGTAATTTTCTGGTGGAATCTTTAGGGTTTTCTATGTAGAGGATCATGTCATCTGCAAATAGTGAGAGTTTTACTTCTTCTTTTCCAATTTGGATTCCTTTTATTTCTTTTTCTGCTCTGATTGCTGTGGCCAAAACTTCCAAAACTATGTTGAATAGTAATGGTGAAAGTGGGCACCCTTGTCTTGTTCCTGACTTTAGAGGAAATGCTTTCAATTTTTCACCATTGAGGATAATGTTTGCTGTGGGTTTGTCATATATAGCTTTTATTATGTTGAGGTATGTTCCTTCTATTCCTGCTTTCTGGAGAGTTTTTATCATAAATGGATGTTGAATTTTGTCAAAGGCTTTCTCTGCATCTATTGAGATAATCATATGGTTTTTATTTTTCAATTTGTTAATGTGTTGTATTACATTGATTGATTTGCAGATATTGAAGAATCCTTGCATCCCTGGGATAAAGCCCACTTGGTCATGGTGTATGATCTTTTTAATGTGTTGTTGGATTCTGATTGCTAGAATTTTGTTAAGGATTTTTGCATCTATGTTCATCAGTGATATTGGCCTGTAGTTTTCTTTTTTTGTGGCATCTTTGTCAGGTTTTGGTATTAGGGTGATGGTGGCCTCATAGAATGAGTTTGGAAGTTTACCTTCCTCTGCAATTTTCTGGAAGAGTTTGTGTAGGATAGGTGTTAGCTCTTCTCTAAATTTTTGGTAGAATTCAGCTGTGAAGCCGTCTGGACCGGGGCTTTTGTTTGCTGGAAGATTTTTGATTACAGTTTCAATTTCCATGCTTGTGATGGGTCTGTTAAGATTTTCTATTTCTTCCTGGTCCAGTTTTGGAAAGTTGTACTTTTCTAAGAATTTGTCCATTTCTTCCACGTTGTCCATTTTATTGGCATATAATTGTTGATAGTAGTCTCTTATGATCCTTTGTATTTCTGTGTTGTCTGTTGTGATCTCTCCATTTTCGTTTCTAATTTTGTTGATTTGATTTTTCTCCCTTTGTTTCTTGATGAGTCTGGTTAATGGTTTGTCAATTTTATTTATCCTTTCAAAGAACCAGCTTTTGGTTTTGTTGATTTTTGCTATGGTCTCTTTTGTTTCTTTTGCATTTATTTCTGCTCTAATTTTTAAGATTTCTTTCCTTCTACTAACCCTGGGGTTCTTCATTTCTTCCTTTTCTAGTTGCTTTAGGTGTAGAGTTAGGTTATTTATTTGACTTTTTTCTTGTTTCTTGAGGTGTGCCTGTATTGCTATGAACTTTCCCCTTAGGACTGCTTTTACCGTGTCCCACAGGTTTTGGGTTGTTGTGTTTTCATTTTCATTCGTTTCTATGCAAATTTTGATTTCTTTTTTGATTTCTTCTGTGATTTGTTGGTTATTCAGCAGTGTGTTGTTCAGCCTCCATATGTTGGAATTTTTAATAGTTTTTCTCCTGTAATTGAGATCTAATCTTACTGCATTGTGGTCAGAAAAAATGCTTGGAATGATTTCTATTTTTTTGAATTTACCAAGGCTAGCTTTATGGCCCAGGATGTGATCTATCCTGGAGAAGGTTCCATGTGCGCTTGAGAAAAAGGTGAAATTCATTGTTTTGGGATGAAATGTCCTATAGATATCAATTAGGTCTAACTGGTCTATTGTATCATTTAAAGTTTGTGTTTCCTTGTTAATTTTCTGTTTAGTTGATCTATCCATAGGTGTAAGTGGGGTATTAAAGTCTCCCACTATTATTGTGTTATTGTTAATTTCTCCTTTCATACTTGTTAGCATTTGTCTTACGTACTGTGGTGCTCCCGTGTTGGGTGCATATATATTTATAATTGTTATATCTTCTTCTTGGATTGATCCTTTGATCATTATGTAGTGACCTTCTTTGTCTCTTTTCACAGCCTTTGTTTTAAAGTCTATTTTATCTGATATGAGTATTGCTACTCCTGCTTTCTTTTGGTCCCTATTTGCATGGGAAATCTTTTTCCAGCCCTTCACTTTCAGTCTGTATGTGTCCCCTGTTTTGAGGTGGGTCTCTTGTAGACAACATATGTAGGGGTCTTGTTTTTGTATCCATTCAGCCAGTCTTTGTCTTTTGGTTGGGGCATTCAACCCATTTACGTTTAAGGTAATTACTGATAAGTATGATCCTGTTGCCATTTACTTTATTGTTTTGGCTTTGAGTTTATACACCGTTTTTGTGTTTCCTGTCTAAAGAATATCCTTTAGTATTTGTTGGAGAGCTGGTTTGGTGGTGCAGAATTCTCTCAGCTTTTGCTTGTCTGAAAAGCTTTTGATTTCTCCTTCATACTTGAATGAGATCCTTGCTGGGTACAATAATCTGGGCTGTAGGTTATTTTCTTTCATCATTTTAAGTATGTCTTGCCATTCCCTCCTGGCTTGAAGAGTTTCTATTGAAAGATCAGCTGTTATCCTTATGGGAATTCCCTTGTGTGTTATTTGTTGTTTTTCCCTTGCTGCTTTTAATATTTGTTCTTTGTGTTTGATCTTTGTTAATTTGATTAATATGTGTCTTGGGGTGTTTCTCCTTGGGTTTATCCTGTTTGGGACTCTCTGGGTTTCTTGGACTTGGGTGATTATTTCCTTCCCCATTTTAGGGAAGTTTTCCACTATTATCTCCTCAAGTATTTTCTCATGGTCTTTCTTTTTGTCTTCTTCTGGAACCCCTATGATTCGAATGTTGTAGTGTTTAATATTGTCCTGGAGGTCTCTGAGATTGTCCTCATTTCTTTTAATTCGTTTTTCTTTTATCCTCTCTGATTCATTTATTTCTACCATTCTATCTTCTAATTCACTAATCCTGTCTTCTGCCTCTGTTATTCTACTATTTGTTGCCTCCAGAGTGTTTTTAATTTCACTTATTGCATTATTCATTATATATTGACTCTTTTTTATTTCTTCTAGGTCCTTGTTAAACCTTTCTTGCATCTTCTCAATCCTTGTCTCCAGGCTATTTATCTGTGATTCCATTTTAGTTTCAAGATTTTGGATCAAGTTCACTATCATTATTTGGAATTCTTTATCAGGTAGATTCCCTATCTCTTCCTCTTTTGTTTGGTTTGGTGGGCATTTATCCTGTTCCTTTATCTGCTGAGTATTCCTCTGTCTCTTCATCTTGTTTAAATTGCTGAGTTTGGGGTGTCCTTTCTGTATTCTGGCAGTTTGTGGAGTTCTCTTTATTGTGGCGTTTCCTCACTGTGTGTGGGTTTGTACAGGTGGCTTGTCAAGGTTTCCTGGTTAGGGAAGCTTGTGTCGGTGTTCTGGTGGGTGGAGCTGTATTTCTTCTCTCTGGACTGCAATGAAATGTCCAGTAATGAGTTATGAGATGTCTATAGTTTTGGGGTGACTTTGGGCAGCCTGTATCTTGAAGCTCAGGGCTGTGTTCCTTTGTTGCTGGAGAATTTGCTTGGTATGTCTTGCCCTGGAACTTATTGGCCCTTGTGTGGTGCTTGGTTTCAGTGTCAGTATGGAGGCATTTGATGAGCTCCTGTCAATTAATGTTCCTTGGAGTCAGGAGTTCCCTGGAGTCAGGGTTTGGACTTAAGTCTCCTGCTTCCGGTTATCGGTCTTATTTTTACAGTAGTTTCAAAACTTCTCCTTCTATACAGCACCATTGATAAAACATCTACATTAAAGATGAAAAGTTTCTCTACAGTGAGGGTCACTCAGAGAAGTTCACAGGGTTACATGGAGAAGAGAAGAGGGAGGAGGGAGTTAGAGGTGACCCAAATGAGATGAGGTGAATCAATAGTGGAGAGCGTGGGCTAGCCAGTAGTCACTTCCTTATGTGCACTCCACAACTGGACCACTCAGAGATGTTCACGGGGTTATACAGAGAAGAGAAGAAGGAGGAAGGTAACGGAGGTGGCCAGAAGGATAAAAGGGGGGAATGAAAAGGAGGGAAACAGATCCAGCCAGTAATCAGTTCCCTAAGTGTTCTCCACCGTCTGGAACACACAGAAATTCACAGAGTTGGGTAGAGTAGAGAGGGGTTAGGGAGGAGACACAGGCGACCTGGTGGAGAAAAAGGAGAGTCCAAAGGGAGAGAGAGCAGTCAAGCCAGTAATCTCACTCCCTAGTGAAAAATGGGTCCTGAAGATTGGGTCCTTAAAGGTACAAAATTGGTAACAAATACATAAAAGCAAAAATTAAAAATCTAGAGTAGAGTTTGGAATTTCAAAAATACGAAGTTAAAGAAAAGAAGAAGGAAAAGAAAGAGAGAAAAAACAAACAAACAAAAACAAAGAAGGTCACGAAAATTATAAAGAAAGTACAGGTACAAAATTGATAACTAATACCAGAAAGCAAAAATTAAAAATCTAGAGTAGTTTGGAATTTCAAAAATACGATGTTAAAGAAGAAGGAAAAGAGAGAAAAAACGAATAAACAAAAACAAACAAGGTCGCGAAAATTATAAAGAAAGTACAGGTACAAAATTGATAACTAGTACCAGAAAGCAAAAATTAAAAATCTAGAGTAGAGTTTGGAATTTCAAAAATAGAATGTTAAAAAAAAAAAGAAGAAGAAGAAAAATAAAGAGAGAAAACAAACAAACAAATACGAACAATGTCACAAAAATTATAAAGAAAATACAGGTACAAAATTGATATCAAATACCAAAAAGCATAAATTAAAAATCTAGAGTAAAGTTTGGAATTTCAGATATACAATGTTACATAAAAGAAGAAGAGAAAGAAACAGAAAAGAAGAAAAAAAAAAAAAGTCACGGAAATTATATAAAAAAAAACTATAGGTACAAAATTGATAACATATACCAAAAAGCGAAAATTAAAAATCTAGAGTAGAGTTTGGAATTTCAAAAATACAATGTTAAAGAAAAGAAGAAAAAAACAAAAACAAAAACAAACAAACAAAAAAAAAACAAGGTCAAAAAATTATAAAATATATACATATGAAGTTTGCTGAAGAAGAAAAAAATAGGGTCTTTTTTTTTTTGCAAAGTAATAGGTTATAAAAGTGAAAATTAAAGGAACAATAGAGGACTTAAAAAAATTTTCTTTAATTAAAAAAAAAAGAAAGAATGATCGTAAAAATTATAAAAATATATCTAGGACTTTTTTGGGTTTTTTTGTGGGTGTTGTGGGTTCAGTTCATTTTTGGCTAGTTCCTTGGTCAGATTTATATTTCTCAAGATCTATAGGCCCCTTCCTATGTAGTCTGTAGTAACCACAGGGTTTTGATCTATTGCCTGTAGCTTCCAAGGCGTTTCCCTCTGTTATATCTTCTTCTGTTTGCTAGTCTCTTCAGTATCTGGTTTCTGCCCTGACACAAAGGGCACGGTGGAGGACACTTTTTTTTTTTTTTTTAGGCTTACTTGTTCAGGCGCGCTGTGGGGAGGGAGGGAGGGATGCTGCAAACAAATAACACTGGCGTGGGCTCGCGGTGCCTCAGCCACCCTGGGTCTGCCCCCGCTCACGGCGCATGTAGCCTCCCTGTCCACACTGCTCAGACTCTAGGTTGTTCCGCCGGGAACAATCCGAGGCTGGCCCTGGGCTGCATGCACCTCCCAGGTCCAAGCCGCTCAGCTTCAGGCACTCGGGTAGTCCTCAGAGGCGCAGACTCAGTTGGGCCTGCATTTTGTGCTCTTCCCAGGTCCGAGCAGGTCAGGTGATGAGGTGTTTGGCGAGCGCCAATGCTGCGACTTATCGCCTCCCCGCCACTCGGTTATCTGGGTGTAAAACCGGCGCACCTTCTCAGGCAGATGTTGACCGTCCAGACCCCCAAGAAGTTTTAGTTAGCAAAGAAGCCTGCTTACAGTTTTATAGATAATGTCTCTCTGGGGCTGCGATTGCCCCCTTCCGGCTCTGGCTGCCTGTCACCAGAGGGGGAAGATCTGCAGCCGGCTATCTCTGTTCAGTCCTTTGTTCCGTGCGCGGGCCTGGCGGTCTTAGGTTAGGGCTGGCTTTTCGCGTGGTAGATATCCCACAGTCTGGTTTGCTAGCCCAAATTATTTCACTCAGATAGCGCTCAGGGTATTCAGGCCAGATTCTTACTCTCAGCGATGCAGCCCACGCCGCGCCTCCCTGCCCAGCCCCGGCTTGCTAATGGCGGATGCAGGCGTCTGCGCTGCTTCTCCGCTGGGGGAGTTACCGTAGGGCTCGCAATCTGCAAGTTTTAATTGTTTATTTATTTTTTCTCCCTGTTATGTTGCCCTCTGTGCTTCCAAAGCTCGGCACAGATGCGGCAGTGAGAAGGTTTTCTGGTGTTTGGAAACTTCTCTCTTTTTAAGATTCCCTTCCCGGGACGGAACTCCGTCCCTCCCTCTTTTGTCTCTTTTTTTTTTGTTTTTAATATTTTTTCCTACCTCCTTTCGAAGAGTTGGGTTGCTTTTCTGGGTGCCTGATGTCCTCTGCAGGCATTCAGAAGTTGTTTTGTGGAATTTACTCGACGTTTAAATGCTCTTTTGATGAATTTGTGGGGGAGAAAGTGTTCTCCCGGTCCTACTCCTCCGCCATCTTGGCTCCTCCCACATCTTTAGCTTTGAGGCCATGTGCAGGGTTGATGCTGAGGCCAGTACTTTGGCCACCTCGTGCGAAGAGTTGACTCATTGGAAAAGACCCTGATGCTGGGAGGGATTGGGGGCAGGAGGAGAAAGGGACAACAGAGGATGAGATGGCTGGATGGCATCACTGACTTGATGCACATGAGTTTGGGTGAACTCCAGGAGCTGGTGATGGACAGGGAGGCCTGGCGTGCTGCGGTTCATGGGGTCGCAAAGAGTCGGACACGGCTGAGTGACTGAACTGAACTGAACAGGGTTATTGAAATTAAAAGGCACCCTTGGAAGGAAAGCTATTAGTATGACAAACCTAGACAGCTTATTAAAAAGCAGAGGCATCACTTTGCCAACAAAGGTCCATATGGGGCTTCTCTGGTGGCTCAGACAGTAAAGAATCTATCTGCAATGCAGGAGACACCAGTTTGTTCCCTAGGTGAGGAAGATCCCTTGGAGTAGGGAATGGCAACCCACTCCAGTATTCTTGCCTGGGAATTCCCATGGACAGAGGAGTTGGGTGACCTATAGTCTATGCGGTTACAAAGAGTCAGACACGACTGAGTAACTAACACACTTGACAGGATTATTGAAATTAAAAGACATCCTTGGAAAGAAAGTTAGTCATATGACGAACCTGGACAGCATATTAAAAAGCAGAGACATCACTTTGCCAACAAAGATCTATGTAGTCAAAGCTACGGTTTTTCCAGTAGTCATGTATGGATGTAACCATAAAGAAGGCTGAGACTGAAGAATTGATACTTTCAATCTGTGGTGTTGGAGAAGACTCTTGAGAGTCCCTTGAACTGCAAGGAGGTCAAACCAGTCCATCCTAAAGAAAATCAACCCTGAATATTCACGGGAAGGACTGACACTGAAGGTCCAATACTTTGACCACCTGAAGCAAAGAGCCAACTCATTGGAGAACACCTGGATGCTGGGAAAGATTGAAGGCAAAAGAAGAGAGCGCCAGAGGAGGAAATGGTTACACAACGTCACTGACTCAACGCACATGAATTTGAGCAAACTCCAGAACATAGTGGAGGACACAAGAACCTGGTAGGTTACAATCCATAGGGTCACAAATAGTTGGACACAGCTTAGTGACTAAACAGTAACAGGGTTACTGCTAGAAATTTTGTCTCTTATTCAACAATTCAGAACATTTCCTTTGCTGACTGCAAAACAAATGTCTCTCTTGGTGCCTGTAATGCACAAAGTACTTGTTTTTCTATGTGTTTCCACAGAGAGGGAAAAAAGGAAGCAACTGATAGGAAGGTATTTTCTTGTTCCAACTCTAGCTCTTTTTTGGGCACCTTTCATATGATAATATAGCCATAAATTAAAAGTAAAAATAAAATAAAACAGAGCACAACAATAAAAACACCCAAGTCAACTCAGACCTGAAATAGACTTAGTAAATTATTCATCTAGTGGGTTTCTTCTAAAAATTTTGAAAAGTTTGTCAAACTTTATTTCTATAAGTGTAGTACTTTAGGGAGATGTTAAAAGTTTGACAATTTTCTCCAGGTGTCCTTTGCAGAATAGAATGAATCTTGGCATGTAAATCTCCTTCACCGGGCCCCAGAGTGGTGGCTTCTGTGTCTTCCTATTTCCTGATTTCCTAAAGATTTGTGCTTAAGTACTACCTCTGTGGGGGCTTCCCTGGTGGTTCAGATGGTAGAGTCCACCTGCAATGCTTAAGACCTGGGTTCAGTCCCTGGGTCAGGAAGATCCCCTGCAGAAGAGAATGACTACTCACTCCAGTATTCCTGCCTGGAGAATTCCATGGACAGAGGAACCTGTGGCTGAGAAACTAACACTTTCACTTTTTTTTCCACCACCTCTGGGAAAATCCCTGGTGCTCCGGTGGTTAAGATTCCACAGTCCCACTGCAGGGGGCATGGGTTCCTTTCCTGGTCTGAGAAATAAGATCTTGCATCCTGCACAGCATTGCCAAAAAATTAAAAAAAAAAAAAAAAGTATCACCTTTGGGCGTAGCACAGTTCAGTTCAGTTGCTCAGTTGTGTCTGACTTTTTTCAACCCCATGGACTGCAGCACGCCAGGCTTCCCTGTCCATCACCAACTCCCGGAGCCTACTCAAATTCACGTCCGTTGAGTCAGTGATGCCATCCAACTATCTCATCCTCTGTTGTCCTCTTCTCCTCCTACCTTCAATCTTTCCCAGCATCAGGGTCTTTCCAATGAGTCAGTTCTTTGCATAAGGTGTCCAAAGTATTGGAGTTTCAGCTTCAGGATCAGTCCTTCCAACGAATATTCAGGACTGATTTCCTTTAGGATTAACTGGTTTGATCTCCTTGCAGTCCAAGAGACTCTCAAGAGTCTTCTCCAACACCACAGTTCAAAAGTATCAATTCTTCGGCATTCAGCTTTCTTTATGGTTCAACTCTCACATCCATACATGACTACTGGAAAAACCATAGCTTTGACTAGAAGGACCTTTGTTGGCAAAGTAATGTCTCTGCTTTTTAATATGCTGTCTAGGTTTGTCATAGCTTCTCTTCCAAGGAGCGAGCATATTTTAATGTCATGACTGCAGTTGCCATCTGCAGTGATTTTGGAGCCCCCCCAAAATATAGTCTCTCACTGTTTCCCTTGTTTCCCCATCTATTTGCCTTGAAGTGATGGGACTGGATGCCATGATCTTCACTTTTTGAATGTTGAGTTTTAAGCCAGCTTTTTCACTCTCCTCTTTCACCTTCATTAAAGGCCCTTTAGCTCCTCTTTGCTTTCTGCAGTAAGGGTAGTGTCATCTGCATATTTGAGGTTATTGATATTTCTCCCAGCAATCTTGATTCCAGCTTGTGTTTCATTCAGCCTGGCATTTAGCATGATGTACTCTGCATATAAGTTAAATAAGCAGGGTGACAATATACAGCCTTGATGTACCCGTTTCCCAATTTTGAACCAGTTTATTATTCCAAACAATAACCAGTTTGTTATGTTTGGTTCTAAGTGTTGCTTCTTGACCTGCATACAGGTTTCACAGGAGTCAGGTAAAATGGTCTTGGATTCCCATCTCTTTAAGAATTTTGTCATGCGTATATGTTGGGGCTTCCCAGATGGTTCAGTGGTAAAAAAAAAATCCTAGTGCCAATGTAGGAGACTCAGGCTCCAACCCTGGGTGGGAAAGATCTCTTGGAGAAGGAAATGGCAGCCAACTCTAGTATTCTCTCCTGGGAAATCCCATGGACAGGGGAGACTGGTGGGCTACAGTCCATGGGATCGCAAGAGGGTTGAACACAACTTAACAATGAAGCAACAGTAGTAACAATGTGTATATGTTAATCCCAAACTTCTAATTTATCCCTCCTCCTACCTTTTCCTCTTTGGTAACCATAAGTTTCTTTTCTATGTCTGTGAGCATGTTTCTGATTTGTAAATAAGTTCATTTGTACCATATACATATATATATATATATATATATATATATATATATATATATATATATCCCGTATCAGAGAAGGCAATGACACCCCACTCCAGTACTCTTGCCTGGAAAATCCCATGGACGGAGGAGCCTGGTAGGCTGCAGTCCATGGGGTCGCTGAGGGTCAGACACGACTGAACGACTTCACTTTCACTGTTCACTTTCATGCATTGGAGAAGGAAATGGCAACCCACTCCAGTGTTCTTGCCTGGAGAATCCCAGGGACGGGGGAGCCTGGTGGGCTGCCGTCACTGGGGTCACAGAGTCGGACACGACTGAAGTGACTTAGCAATAGCAATATCCTGTATACGTGTGCTGTGCCAAGCTGCTTCATACATGCCCAACTCTTTACAACCCTATAGACTATAGCCCACCAGTCTCCTCTGCCCCTGGGATTTCCCAGGCAAGAATGCTGGAGTGGGTTGCCAGTCCCTCCTCCAGGGGATCTTCCCAACCCAGTGATCAAACAAGATCTGTTATGTTTGTTATGTTTCCTGCACTGGCAGGTGGGTTCTTTACCACTAGCGCCACCTGGAAAGCTCACATACACGTGCTATCATATGGTATTTGTCTTTCTCTGTCTGACTTACTTAGTAGCATCATCTTTTGTTGTTGTTGTTGTTGTTTTATCAAAACCACAGGTAAACACTTCTTTCCTAAAAACAGGTTCTGTGACTAGAAATGAGTTTAATCACAAAATTGTCCCAAATTCTCAGCCCTTACGCATCGGTGGATGAAGACTTGGTCAACTGTGCCAGGCCTCAGTGTGGGACCTTCCTGACCTTGTGCAGTTTGCTTACTGAGAAGAGGTGCGTGTACTGACTGAGTCAACAGGCCGTACTGCAGAGAAAATATCAGACTATCATCCTCCTTGCGGCCATTCCTCTATGTGTCACTTCGTGAAAACTGCCTGTTTTGTGGAAACAAACACGTTTTGGCTTCTTTGGGGTTCTGTGCAGCCAGCAGAAAAGCCAAGTCGAATCCCATTCTCTGTCGTGAATCATCCTCCCATCTGCCAACTAAATTCTGGCTGAGGACACAGGCTTTAGGCAGAGGAGGTACAGAGCTAGAAAGAAGCATGTTGAAACCCAGATCTTAGGCCATTTGTAGTGTAATTAAAAACATAATGTTTTGACTTAAAAGCTGATCACATCTGATATGGTGTCAGTAAGACAAGATAAATATTAAACTTTTTAAAATGTAATTTAATAGATTCAGAGCTTTGATGAGGACACCAATTCAAATGCTATCGGTGTGAAATCACTCTCTCCTCATTGCTTTCTTGACAAACTGTTATGAAATCAGGCTAGAAATTTCTATCGTGTAATACTGAGGATGGGCTTCCCAGGTGGTCTAGTGGGTAAAGGCTTGCAATGCAGGAGATGCAGGAGACTCAGGTTCAATCCCTGGATCAAAAAGATACCCTGGAGTTGGAAATGGCAACTCATTCCAGTATTCTTACGTGGGAAATCCCATGGACAGAGGAGACTGGTGGGCTACAGTCCATAGGGTCATGAAGAGTCTGACATGACTGAAGCGACTGAGCAAGCATAAAATATATTTCACATGTGAATGACTTTAAACTCAACATAAAACACCATGGGTTATTTGGGTATCTCATAGATCGTGAGAAGAAAAGATACAGCATATAGGTTGAACAGAAAACTGTGAATGCCAAGATACACTTTGAGAATTTGTTATAATAAAATGTATGCCTTTCTTCCCATAAGAAGCATATTTACATACAATTATAATATCTGTGATCACTTAAAAGTTGACTCTGATGACATCGACCTCATAGTACATGGATTTTATTAGAGCAACAGTAAGTACTAGAATTTACTTCTCTGATAGACAGGAATGAATGTAATGACCTTCTTCAATTCACTGGCTGGCCCATGTGATGGGAGGTGACCACATAGGTGCCATAGACTTATGCCCACCTTGCAGGTCTGGTGCAGAGCTTGGCCTGACAGATAGCAGGCTCTCAAGCAATATTTGTTGAATGAGTGAATGGATGCGTGAATGAACAAAGGAAACATGAACCTTGGCACTAAGAAACAGGATCTAGGTCTTGTAGGTTTGCTTACTTTGTGTTGTTTCCCATGATCTAGAGAGATTTAGCTCTTGAGTGCAAAGACATGTTTGTGTCATGGTAAATGACACAGGAAGGAGCTTGCCTGAGTCTAGCTGATTCATCATTACTGATAGAACCCAAGAGTGTGGGATGTTCTGCGGAGACCTTGGACTTGATCTTTCTCTTTGAAAAGTGCCTTCCAGTGACTAGATGGGAGACCCTTTCAGATTGTTTCTGCCTTTGAAATAAATTGGGATGTGTGTTATCTCCTTGGTCAGGTTGATCCCTAGTTGGGTTTACTCTATGCTTTAATTCCATAAACCTTCCAAGTTTACATTTACCCCTGTGACTCAATAATGGCTTCTATCTTTGTCTCTTTTTTTGTCTTAAAGATTTTTTTAAAAATATAGACCATTTAAAAAAGTCTTTTATTGAATTTGTGACAATATTGCTTCTGTTTCTTGTTTTGGGTGTTTTGGCTGCAAGGCATGTGGGATCTTAGTTCCCTCACCCGGGACTGAACCCTTACCCTCTGCACTGGAAGGAGATGTCTGAGATGTCTTAACCATTGGACTGCCAGGGAAGACCCCCTTTTCTCTCGATATTAACTTAAAACTTTTCCTCCTCTGTCATTTGCTGTTTTTTTTTCTATAACTCTCCTTCCTCCTTATTATCTGTTTTTTTTTTTCCCTCTATATTTGACTTTCTTCACCAATCCCCTCATTTATAAAATTAATTTTAAAAGACACTTCCATGCACTGGGATGACCCAGAGGGATGGTATGGGGAGAGAGGAGGGAGGAGGGTTCAGGATGGGGAACACATGTATACCTGTGGCAGATTCATTTAGATATTTGGCAAAACTAATACAATTATATAAAGTTTTAAAAAATAAAATAAAATGCGATATGAAAAATAAAATAAAATATTAAAAAAAAAAAGACACTTCCCTGGTAGCTCAGACAGTAAAGAATCCACCTGCAATGCAGGAGACCTGGATTTGATCCCTGGGTTGGGAAGATCCCCTGAAGAAGGGAATGGCTCCTCACTCCAGTATTCTGGCCTGGAGAATTCCATGGACCATATAGTCATGGGGTAACAAAGCGACTTTCACTTTCACTTTTTAAACTTTGGGGTAGGATGGGCATGGGGAAGGAGGCTCAAGAAGGAGAGGATATATATATATATATGAAAGTGAAAGTCGCTCAGTCCTGTCTGACTCTTTGTGACCCTATGGCCTGTAGCCTGCCAGGCTCCTCTGTCCATGGAATTCTGCACATGGAATTCTCTGTCCATGGATTTCCGCCACAACTATTGGGCCTGTGCTCTTGAGTCCACGTGCCACAACTGCAGAATCTCAAGTGCTCTAGAGCGCATGAGAGCTTCACCACAAGAGAAAGCACCACATTGAGAGCCCGAGCACCGCAACACAGAGTAGCCCCCATTTGCCGCAACTAGAGAAAAGACCAAGCTGCAATGAAGACCCAACACAGCCAAAAATAAATAAATACAATTCTAGTAAAAAAATAAATACCTCACCTAAACAGAAACTATTCTCGTATAACATCCTTCAACATACAAACTTTCTATTTTTCTAACATTCAAAGTCAAGAAATCATCCAGGTTTTAGTGATGACAAGAGTCAGCTGTATTTGCTTATCCTTCCCATATTTGAATACTGTTTCATTTATTTTTCTCTTCTCTAACAACTGGGCTGGCTTGCTGGTCATTTACCAAAATCTAGCCCTAAACTGAAGACCGGAGGTGTCTTTTCTTCAGACATCAGAGAAGGTGACAAGGGGCCTGTGATTTTCTTTCAGTTAAGCCCTTCAGCAAGCCTCATGAGAATTCTCTAGATTTCAGTCAATATTTAAAAGGAAAAGAAGAAAATCACACTTTCTGGTCATGTTTTTTTGCCTTTTAGGAAGACAGATTGCACCTGTGACATCACACAGAGATTTTTGGATAATGTTAACCCACTCCAGTGTTCTTGCCTGGAGAATCCCAGGGACGGAGGAGCCTGGTAGTCTGCTGTCTATGGGATCGCACAGAGTCGGACATGACTGAAGCGATTTAGCAGCAGCAGCAGGGAGTGGGTTGCCATTTCCTTCTCCAATGCATGAAAGTGAAAAGTGAAAGTGAAGTTGCTCAGTTCTGTCCGACTCTTAGTGACCCCCATGGACTGAACTAGTCTCTTACCCACAAAAGAATAGAATATTCTCTTTAACATAGACCCAAACTGTGGGGAATGCAAAGAAATATTTGAATTAAAGTGTTCTTACGTGTTATGGGAGATATATGTATGTAGTTAAGAAAACTTCAGAAAGATTTCAAGGTGCTTCATTTTTGTGGGTAGAGAGAAGAGTGTATATGACATTTGTTGTGTTTATCCTTTTATCACATATGGTTTAAGTTTAAAAGTTTGGGTGTGAAATGGACGAACTGCCTTTATCTGGAAAATTTCATTATATATAACACTTCACTTCCCAAGACTCCAAATGAAGTGTCACTAGGTATTCTGATTATTTATTTTTCCTTTAAACTGCTTCTTATGTTCCTGCCTGTTCCGAGTCACAGTTTTTCTCCATTTCATCCTGTTTCTCGGTTAAAAGCAAAATCATCAATAACTTTAGATGAAAACTGTTTGGAGGAGCATGCTGAGATAATCTGCTTGGAAGATGCTGATTGATTTGGGTCTAAAGAGAAATGCAGACCACATCAATTCGGTCTCCACTCTCTCCAGAGCAGTGTCCAAGTGCCTCATGTAGAGCCTCTGGCTTTTCTCCTGGCACCTGTTGTTTCACACAATTTCATAAGCTGTCTGCTTCTAATAAATGGGTCTGTGGTGTTCCCACAAGCAATCGAAGAAACACGACCTCTCCATCTCAGAGCCTGGGCACCCTCAGAATTCTGTCCCAGCCTTGCCTTGCCTTGCGTGTGTGCTCCCGGCATCGAGGTGTAATACAGGAGGGTTATCAGTTTTTCTCTTGTCTGACAGCTCCGGAGGATCTCCATGAAAGGCAAGTGCAGCTCCCACACATGAGAACTCTAGAAAGAGCCGTATGTCATGCAGTTTTACTGCAGATAATGTGGCCCTTATTAAAACTTTGCTTTCTGAGAACACCTTGCCTTCCAGAACCCTGGGCTCTAGCATAAAAGAGTGACTTGGTCTGTTGCCACGGGTCAAGTTCTCACCATGCTCAGGCACGTTTTGTTTAAGAAGATTTGCCTGTGTTTGTGGAAACCTGCACCTCCTCAAGCCTGAAGGTTTCCACTTAATGCTTCTTTTATTATGTTCCCAAGTAACATCTTATGATATCATGGAAATATGGAAAAGTCAGAAAGCAATGCTCTAACAGCAAGGTGACTCTGTGTGTGTGTTTGTGTGTGTGTTTGTGTGTGTGTAAAGGGCTGCTCTTGCTGCTGCTGTTTAATCACTAAGTTGTGTCTGATTCTTTGCAACCCCATGGACTGTAGCCTGCCAGGCTCCCCTGTCCATGGGGTTTCCCAGGCAAGAATACTGGAGTGGATTGTCATGCCCTCCTCCACGGGATCTTCTCAACCCAGGGAGAGAGCTCATGTCTCCTGATTGGCAGGCGGATTCTTTATCACCGAACCACCAGGGAAGTCCGTGTAAAGAGCACTGAAAGGTAATATAATGCTGTGGGAAGGGAGTTGACACTGACATTCTGGATACTTTGAACTAACTCTTAGAGACTCATTTTGAGCTTTAAGACTTAAAGAAATTCTTGAACACTTGTGAAATAAATTGATTCTGAAATCATCTTCTGGTTGGAAGATAAATTCAAAATGTGTTTATTTTCTGACCAATCTGGCTTTCATGTGTGAAGCTTGCCCTCCATCTGTGGTGTCCCGGGCAAGCTTATCTGTTTGGGTCTCCTCACTGCCCACAGGACTGTGTCTTCCCTCCCTGACCCCAGGCAGGAATGTTCTCACATTTGCTTTTTCTTATTCTCTGCTAGAACTTCCTAGCAGAAGAAAGGAGAAAGAGTCAGATTACAAAGAATCATGTAACCATCTTTCTAAATTCCATTTTAATGGCTGAGTAATACTCCATTGTGTATATGTACCACAGCTTTCTTATCCATTCATCTGCTGATGGACATCTAGGTTGCTTCCATGTCCTGGCTATTATAAACAGTGCTGCGATGAACATTGGGGTACGAGGACAACCCTGTATGAGAGACAGCAAAAGAGACACAGATGTATAGAACAGTCTTTTGAACTCTGTGGGAGAGGGAGGGGGGATGATTTGAGAGAATGGCATTAAAACATGTATAATAGCATATAAGAAACGAATCGCCAGTCCAGGTTCGATGCAGGATACAGGAAGCTTGGGGCTGGTGCACTGGGATGACCCAGAGGGATGGTATGGGGAGGGAGGTGGGAGGGGGGTTCAGGATGGGAACACGTGTATGGAACTCGTGGCAGATGCATATTGATATATGGCAAAACCAATACAATATTGTAAAGTAAATAATAATAATAATATAAAAAAAAGAAAAAAAAGAACCATGTAAAGATCAATGATTTTTCTAATTGCTTAGGGTTCAAACCATTTACCCAGAATTCAAGCTTTCTTTGTGGGATTCTGGACAATAACCAGTGGTTAGCTGCTTGACTCTTGGAAACTTGTGTCTTCCTTTCCTGGTCTCCACACTCCCAAGAGGACGTGGAATGTAGGGGAAGTGACCAAGAGCAGGGTCTTCATGAAGAAGAGTCATCCCAGTTCTTTGACCTCTTCCGTCTCAGCCTAGGAACTAAGACCTAGGCTGCTGTCTTTGAAAGCACAGAGCACATACCCTATAGCCAGTGTGCGTGCGTGTGTGTGTGTGTGTGTGTGTGTATGAGCAAAACCAGTGGTGTTTACAAGTCATATTGTCCAGGTTGCACAATACTACAGATGTGTAGGACTGGAAAGGTCATGGTCAGTCTTTGATTGTTCTTATCCCTGTGGCTTATAAAATTGCTTTTAATCAGTGGAGTAGGAAAAACAAAATAGTTCAAAAAAATTTAAAGAATAATTAGCAAGTCCCTGCAATGGACTCACATCATTTTAGCTGCCAGGGCTACAGGGTTACAGTTAGAAGTTTCCTGTTTAGTTTTTAAGCCTATCAGGGAAACAGACATCGAAAAAGTCATTTTGGGGGGATCTAGGGACAATTTGGGAAAAGAAGATGATCAAAGTGAGTGATCTTTGACTTTTGTAAGCCCTAAATGGTAATCAGAAATACTTTAAAAAATCTATAGAGTATGAAAACATCAAAAGCTTTATACAACAATACAGATGACGAGGAACCCAGGTGGGAGCAAGGATTGATCATTGGTTATAATCTTCCTAAATTAAACACGATGTAAAAACACATGTTGGGATCAGGAGAAAAAGCACCATGGCGATGCATGATGCAAAATGATCTGCCTTGAAGGAACCATGCTGCTCTCTTGAAAAAGAAACGCTTAATACCACAGGTGCTTTGAGAGTTCTGCTTGAAAAGCATGCACGCTTGGAAATTAAAAGTGCTTTAGGAATTCCAATTCTTCAAATGGGTGATTTTTTTTGATGTTGTTATTCTATCATAACCCCAACAATGGCGAGGTACAGTGATTTCATCCTTTAAAAAAATCATACACTACAGAGCTTTACAATTAGAAAAGATCTCATTTTAATTCTCTCTCGATAGGTCTGACTCTGCTACTTCCCGCTCCCATTTGTTTGGCAATAAGATGGCTAATACAAATAGCCATTATAGCTGGTATGTAAATAGTATTCTATGTGCCAGGTACCATGCTAAACAATTTGTACGCCTTATCTTAGCTAAGGCACAACAAACCTCTTTTCTAATTTCTGGTTTAGAAATAAAGTATCAGATTTAATAATGTAATAAACCATCATGGAAAAGAATATGATATATATATATATATATATATATATATATATAGTGCTTTTCTAGTGCTTTCCTGGCAGTCTAGTGGTTAAGACTTCCCCTTCCTGTGCAGGTCTGATCCCTGCTTGGGAAACTAAGATCCTGCAAGCTTCTTGCCCCAAATACCAAAACAAAAAGCAGAAGCAATATGGTAACAAATGCAATAAAGACTTTAAAAATGGTCCACGACCAAAAAAACCCCACAAAACTTAAAAAAAGAGAAAAAAGAATATATATATGTTTAACTTAATCACTTAGCTGTACACCAGAATCTAACACAATATTGTAAATCAACTGCACTTCAATTTTAAGAAGGTATCAGATTTAAAGGGTTTTGTAACTTGCATGAAAGTGATGGAGTGGGCATATATCTGAATCCATGTCCCTTTGTGTTTAATTAATTTAATTTTCGGAAATTAATCAACAAGTTATGAGATTTCTGAGATAATTAATCCATCAGTACAATTTCCACCTGGAACTCTCCCCTTGCCAACTGTCCCATCCTTCTGAAAATTTTCTCTAATTTGTCTAATACTTCTTCCTTATTGACCCATAATTCATTTAAGAGTATGAACACACACCACACTGTCCAGGAAGCCACTGTTTGGGAATTCTCTGACCTTTTTTGTATCCATTTTTCCACCATTAATTTAAAATGAAGATTCAGTTGTTCCTCTGCTATCAAACTTTCGGGTTTAATTCTTATGGGATAAGGCTCACTTTTTTTTTTTTTGCAATAAATTGCAGGAATTGACATACCTAAAGAAATGAATCACACTGAGAATTTAATTAGGTCATTGAAAGTAGAGATTAGGAACAAGAGCTGGAAAACACAGAGGCTTAGAAACTCAGTTCAAGGTAAAAGGTGCATTCATAGAGCGATGGCCCCCTTACACACGCCACCTTTTCTTGCAATTCTTAATGCTGGAGCAAGCTAAGCAAGACCTGGTGCACAATCTTCTGTGATGACAGAAATATTCTCAATATGCAACACAGTAGCTGTTGCCTTAATAAATAGGCACAATCTAAAAGTTGAGAGTTACTATTTTATTTTGTGGCAATTTTTAGGACTTCAAGCTGGAGAGACAGCATTTCAAGTAACCCTGAAAGAACTTCTCCAAGGAGACAAGGGGAGGAGCCAGGTTATATAGAACTTTTGCAACAAAGGGCAGGTAGTCTTAACATCAAAAGATTGTTGTTAATTAGAGGAAACCAGATACCCAAGTTAAGAAATTTAGTGCTTTTCTATAAATGGGAAGATGCAAGAGTCTGGGCTCACTGAAATCATTCCTTTCATAGGCATCTCAGCTATCTGGGGCCAGTTTCTCATATCTTGAGCTCCCTTGGGGCTCACCTTCAGGAGTGGGGGTGGCTGCAGCCCTAAAGCTGCTATGGCAGGTGTTCTCCTTTTTGAGTGCCCTGAGGGCTCACGAGCGCCTCACTGAGGGGCTGCACTCGCTGATGACCGTGACATCCTTGCTTATTGATACGGCAGGAAATGCTCCATTTCTCAGAGCCTTTAGCAAGTATTTGAGATATGACTAGTGCAACTGTATTTTAATCTTATTAATTAATGTACACAGGCACATGTTGCTAATGGCAACCATATACCAAGCCTCTGGTACCAACTGGGGGCCCTGAAATTCAATTCAGTTCTGACACTAACAACCAACAGTTAGTGCAGATCCCCCTGCTGCTACTACTGCTGCTAAGTCGCTTCAGTCGTGTCCGACTCTGTGAGACCCCATAGATGGCAGCCCACCAGGCTCCACCGCCCCTGGGATTCTCCAGGCAAGAACACTGGAGTGGGTTGCCATTTCCTTCTCCAATGCATGAAAGTGAAAAGTGAAAGTGAAGTCACTCAGTCATGTATGACTCTTGGCGACCCCATGGACTGCAGCCTACCAGGCTCCTCCGTCCACGGGATTTTCCAGGCAAAAGTACTGGAGTGGGGTGCCATTGCCTTCTCCGGCAGATCCCCCTAGTGAAAGGCAAATTCCTTCACAAGACTGTTCCCACTTATGAAGCCAGCCACAAATTCCAGGTATTCCCAGGCCACCTGCACTTCTGCCCAGCTGACTACAAATTTAGGAGTTTCCCACAATCCCCTCTGGTTCAGTGACTTGTTAGAATGCTTTAGGACAATTTAGGATTAGCATCTTTTAATTAGTATAATGGATACAAATGAACAAGTACCTAGGGTAAGCTCTAATGAGTCATCTCATTAGCATGAACTCAGGAATCCTGTTTGTGATAAATAACACAGACACTCCTGTCACTTGGGAAATTCCAAGGGCTTTTAAAGCTCTGTTCCAGGAACAGAGGACAAAGACCAGATCCATCCCTTCTTCTATCATGGGCAGAGAGGCATGTGATCTATCTCCCGAGCTGGTGTGAGTTGGTCCAGCTCCCCCTTTCCCCATTCCCCTCACCATCGTTTGGCTCTGGATCCTCCTGGAGAGGTTTTAAAAACCCTGATATGTGGGTCTCGCCCCCAGGGGTTCTGCATTAATTAGTATGGGGAGCAATCAGGGCACTGAAGTTTTCAGAGCTCCCGGGGTATCCTCCTGCGCAGCAAAGTTTGATTCCTGCAAACAAGCCTCCTCTTCCCTTAGAACTGAGGAGACAGGCCTCTCTCCATAGGTTGAAGGATGCAAACCCAAAGGGTGAGGAAGTGGAATTAACCTTTTTTTGGTTTTCCAGGACATATGGCAGAGTTATAAGGGATGCCACCAGCACTGTTTAGGGCTGGCAATTCTATTCTATTCTCCTTACTCCTGCAAAGAGACCAGGCTTGGGATCTTTGAAAACTGCAATTGCTTTATGCCCCCAAGCACCCTCCAGGGCACAGACACTGCCAGCAAGCCCTAAACTATCCTATGTATCATCATCCTTATCATCAACCTTGGGGTCATAATCACAGTAATAAGGCTGGTTGTGACCAAACCTGTTGGACAGAAGCCTGGACAGATCTCCAGGGAGAAATGGGGCCTCCATCCAAAGCCTTCATGGGGATCCTTTTTTGGCTAGATTTCCAAGTGAGGCACTTTCCTCTGGGGGCACACACTTAAATAGTGTTAGTCACTCAGTCATGTCTGCCTCTTTGCAACCCCATAAATTGTAGCCTTCTAGGCTCCTCTGTTCATGGAATTCTCCAGGCAAGAATAATGGTGTGGTTTGCCACGCCCATCTCCAGGGGATCTTCCCAACCCAGGGATTGAACCCAGGTCTCCTGCACTGCAGACAGATTCTTTACCATCTGAACCACCAGGGAAGCCCATTAACTGTAAGACACTTTACATAATCCTTTCAGTTAGGTGTTTCCAGTGTTTCTTCTTCCAGTATTTGTCTACATGTCACCTAATCAGTACAGCCTCCCCAAACACCCTCATTTTTCTCCATCACCTTGGTTATCATCTGGAATATTTCACATACTCACACACACACACACACACACAAGTGCTTTCTTGTTCACTGTCTGCCTCTCCATGCCAGGAGGTAAGCCGGTAATAAAGGGGACTTTTGTTCAGAAATGTAAACAGAAAAGTGCCTGGAACCTAGTAGCCTTGCAAGTCTATACAGAATGGTCGATAACCTGGAATCTACATTTGGAACGATCTGGAAACTTCTAATTCTGATTATGTGTCATCCACCAGATGAGAAAAAAATAAAACAAAACCTTTAGAATGACCAATTCCAGTATGATCTTGTCCCTGCACTTCTATCTGGCCTTTCTTCTGTCAACAATTCTCCTTTTGCTCCCTGAACAGCTATTGTTGTTGTTGTTTAGTCACTAAGTTGTGTCTGACTCTTTGCAACCCCATGGACTGTAAGCCTGCCAGGCTCCCCTGTCCATGGGATTCTCCAGGCAAGAATACTGGAGTGGGTTGCCATTTCCTCCTCCAGGGGATCTTCCCGATTCAGGGATCGAACCCGTGTCTCCTGCATTCGCAGGCAGATTCGTTACCACCGAGCCACCTGGGAAGCCTGCCCTGACCAGTGGCCTTGTTATAATAAAGGAAGTTCTGTGCAGTGACCATGGCTGTCTGTGTCCTCGATGCCTTGTTGAAATGCGCTTCTCTCACTTACCCAACTAACTCAATCTCATTTTTTCTTTTCCTTTCCAGTTTTATTGAGACATAATTGACATCTAGCACTGTACAAATTTTAGGGTTTACAGGCTAATGATTTGACTTACTCTTTGTAAGGAACAGCCCCCATCAGCCACAGTCAGGAACTCCATAGAGGTGAAGAAGAAGCAAAGAGAGGTGTATTCTGAGCTCCGTCCATGTGTTTGTCATTATTGGGCAATTTCAACACACAATGTGATGTTATCCTCTCAGATCTTTCTTTTTTTTTAATTTAATTTTTTATTTTACTTAGGAGTATAATTGATTTAGAATGTTATGTTAGTTTCAGGTATACAGCAAAGTGATTCAGTTATACGTATAAATGTATATCCATTCTTTTTCAGGTTCTTTTCCCATGTAGGTTACTGCAGAATATTGAGTAGAGTTCCCTGGGCTCTACCATAGGTCCTTGTTGATTATCTATTTTATAAACAGTAGCGTGTGTGTGTGGAGAAGGCGATGGCACCCCATTCCAGTACTCTTGCCTGGAAAATCCCATGGACGGAGGAGCCTGGTAGGCTGAAGTCCATGGGGTCCCTAAGAGTTAGACACGACTGAGCGACTTCACTTTCACTTTTCACTTTCATGCATTGGAGAAGGAAATGGCAACCCACTCCAGTGTTCTTGCCTGGAGAATCCCAGGGACAGGGGAGCCTGGTGGGCTGCCGTCTATGGGGTCGCACAGAGTTGGACACGACTGAAGCGACTTAGCAGCAGCAGCGTGTGTGTGTTAATCCCAGTCTCCCAATTTATCCCTTCCCTCAGTGTTCCCCCTTTGTTAACCATAAGTCTCAGACTCTCTTGAGGTAAATTCTCTGAAATTTTTACGTGTGAAGAAACTCAAATACAAGGGATTTAAGAAATTAACCTCCCTAAAGTCATATGCCAAAGCCTTTGACTGTGTGGATCACAATAAACTGTGGAAAATTCTGAAAGAGATGGGAATACCAGACCACCTGACCTGCCTCTTGAGAAACATGTATGCAGGTCAGGAAGCAACAGTTAGAACTGGACATGGAACAACAGACCTTTTCCAAATAGGAAAAGGAGTACGTCAAGGCTGTATATTGTCACCCTGATTATTTAACTTGTATGAAATTAAAAGATGCTTAATCCTTGGAAGGAAAGTTATGACCAACCTAGATAGCATATTCAAAAGCAGAGACATTACTTTGCCAACAAAGGTCTGTCTAGTCAAGGCTATGGTTTTTCCTGTGGTCATGTATGAGTGTGAGAGTTGGACTGTGAAGAAGGCTGAGTGCTGAAGAATTGATGCTTTTGAACTGTGGTGTTGGAGAAGACTCTTGAGAGTCCCTTGGACTGCAAGGAGATCCAACCAGTCCATTCTGAAGGAGATCAGCCCTGGGTGTTCTTTGGAAGGAATGATGCTAAAGCTGAAACTCCAATACTTTGGCCACCTCATGCGAAGAGTTGACTCATTGGAAAAGACTCTGATGCTGGGAGGGATTGGGGGCAGGAGGAGAAGGGGACGACAGAGGATGAGATGGCTGGATGGCATCACTGACTTGATGGACGTGAGTCTGGGTGAACTATGGGAGTTGGTGATGGACAGGGAGGCCTGGCGTGCTGCGATTCATGGGGTCGCAAAGAGTTGGACATGACTGAGCGACTGAACTGAACTGAACTGAACTGATGCAGAGTACATCATGAGAAACGCTGGGCTGGAAGAAGCACAAGCTGGAATCAAGATTGCCAGGAGAAATATCCATGACCTCAGATATGCAGATGACACCACCCTTATGGCAGAAAGTGAAGAGGAACTAAAAAGTCTCCTGATGAAGGTGAAAGAGGAGAGTGAAAGAGTTGGCTTAAAGCTCAACATTTAGAAAACTAAGATCATGCCATCTGGTCCCATCACTTCATGGGAAATAGATGGGGAAACAGTGGAAACAGTGTCAGACTTTATTTTTGGGGGCTCCAAAATCACTGCAGATGGTGACTGCAGCCATGAAATTAAAAGACGCTTACTCCTTGGAAGGAAAGTTATGACCAACCTAGATAGCGTATTCAAAAGCAGAGATATTACTTTGCCAACAAAGGTCCGTCTAGTCAAGGCTGTGGTTTTTCCTATGGTCATGTATGGATGTCAGAGTTGGACTGCGAAGAAAGCTGAGCGCCGAAGAATTGATGCTTTTGAACTGTGGTGTTGGAGAAGACTCTTGAGAGTCCCTTGGACTGCAAGGAGATCCAACCAGTCCATCCTAAAGGGGATCAGTCCTGGGTGTTCATTGGAAGGACTGATGCTGAAGCTGAAACTTCAATACTTTGGCCACCTCATTGTGAAGAGTTGACTCATTGGAAAAAGACCCTGATGCTGGGAGGGATTGGGGGCAGGAGGAGAAGGGGACGACAGAGGATGAGATGGCTGGATGGCATCACTGACTTGATGGACATGAGTTTGAGTGAACTCTGGGAATTGGTGATGGACAGGGAGGCCTGGCCTGCTGGGATTCATGGGGTCGCAAAGAGTTGGACACGACTGAGCGACTGAACTGAACTGAAAGTCATATGACTAGCAAGTGAGAAGCTGGGTTTTAAAGTAACACATAGCCCACATTGTAAAAGCAATTAGTCCCCAAAATAGGAGAGCCCATGACCTAGTTCTGGCCCAGAAAATGAAGAGTTATGGGTTATTGGGATATATACTTTAATTATGAAGTAAAAAAGAAAAAAATCTGGCACTCTGGCCCTGTTGTCACAGAGATAAACTATTTAGTACTACAAAGTGTCTCATGGGCAAACAGGGATCACTGAGATTTAACTTCCAAGAACTCTATTCAAGGAGTTTTCCACTTCCTTGACTTGCTCACAGTCTGTTTCTGAAAACAAAATTGGGGTGTAGGTGGATATTTGGGGTTTCCTTGGTAGCTCAGGGGTAAAGAATCTACCTGCAATGCAGAAGATGCAGGTTCGATCCCTGGGTGGGGAAGATCTGCTGGAGAAAGAAATGGCAACCTGCTCCAGTATTCTTGCCTGGGAAATCCCATGGACAGAGGAGCCTGGTGGGCTACAGTCCATGGGGTCACAAAGAGTCAGACATGACTTAGCGGCTGCACAACAGCAACAGGTGTATATTTACACTTATTTCCTATTGTAGAAAATATGAGTAGCAATAGCATATTCCCTGACTTCAATCTCAAAGCTGTATTTTGGAACCCCAAATAGAAACAAGTTTCTGTTTCCTGTGAGGTGTGTGCATAGTATGAGTGTGTGTGTGTGTGTGTGTGTGTGTGTGTGTGTGGTGGGGGTGGTGGTGTTTGAGAGGTTGAGGGTGAGACAGTGTTCTCTAGAAGCCCTTTCAAGTACCAGTCTTCAGAAGTAAACATAAAACAGAGGCAAAGGGCATAAAAAAATTAGTTGTCTCTAAAAGAATACAGTCCTTAGGAGTGAATTTGAATCTGAAGAAAAGCAAGACCCTCATCCCTGGCAGTGCCACCTGCACCACTTAGGAAGCATGGGATGCATGTTGAGATGCAGTCCATGAACATCAAGTAGATTTACAGACAATCACAGCATGACTATGTGAGCCGGGAAGAACCAAGGGCAGAGTACTTACCTGGACTGTTCTGGGAGCTGCATCTCTACGTGAGGGTGGGCTTAGGAAAGCTGCATTGGGCAGAGTCAAGTAAAATCCTGAAAACAGTGCCAGGAGTGAAGATACATTGAAAATGGATTTGTGGATTAGCTCTCTCCCCATTAACCTTTTCTTCCTGAAAACCGGGTGTCTCACTGTCACCCAGAGCATTAGGTCCAAGGATGGAGGCAAGGAGATGAAAGTGGGCACAGGATGAGGGACCAGATGAGAGCAACCAGACCCAGAGAAGGCACTGGGGAGAGTGGGTAGGAGATGGAGTTGCATTGGTCCCCCCACGTGCTGGAAATTAAGCCTGACGTTTTCGATACAGTGCCTAAGCATTAACCCATGGGTGAGTGGTAGTGGGGAGAGAACACCAGGATAATCAGAGGACATCAAACATTTCCTTTTATAGCAGTGGGGGCAGAGTGCGCACACAGGAAACCAGAGCTCTAAAACCACAGCTCAAGTCGCTTGCTATCTTCTTGGCTCTTTTGATAAAAATAGCTACTCACTGGTGAATTGTTTGCAACTCAACTTCAAAACTGCCTCTTATTATCTCTCATTTCATTGTTTGAATTAAATTAATTGATGATAGAAAAAAATCAGGTGATTTCAGCAGTTCATAAACTTCTTGGAAATCAAGGGACCACTATTTCTATAGTGAGCACTGTTGCATGACTCTGTTGAAAATAATCAGTGAACTGACTGTCAGTATTAGGTGCTGATTAAGTACAGTGAAAACAATGATAATTCAGTTAATGTACAGTCTATATATTATGTATTTCCAAACTTTTTGATAAACTAAGGAAGGAAGTGGGAGAAAGAAATTTTCAAGTTTGAACATAAATTAATGTGCAAAAATGACAGTGAGACACCCGGTTTTCAGGAAAAAAAGGTTAATGGGGAAAGAGCTTATCCACGACAGTCAAATGTCAGTAAAGAAATTGCATACTGATGAGTCAAAATAATAAAATGGGGGATAGGAAAAGAAAGGTGGTGAAATCAGAGATTCCATTAAAAACTTGAAGATTTTCTTATGAATATGACATTGTAATCAGTGCTTTCCTCCTCTTCTTATGAAAAAGCAAACAAAGGCAACTAGGAGTATTTTAAATTGTACAAATTCAGTTATCTCTGGAATTTAGAAGTCAGGTAATCTGTGGGCTTGAAAATACTTGTGTGTCATGTCCAATTCTTTGCAGCCCTATATACTGTAGCCCACCAATACTTACAGGGACTTTCAAAACCCCAAGATTAGACAGAAGCAGATGGGAAGAAATGAAAATAAGGAGCTCAGAGAGTGTTGATGGAACCATAAAAAGCAAGAACCATCAAAGAGCTATGGCCAAGAAAGAGCCATTAAAAATGCCATGGCTAAAAAAAAAAAAAATGCCATGGCTGACAGTGTAAAAGCTGTATTCCTTGTGTATAACAATGGGTATGCTGTTCCAGGATGAGGACAGCTGATGGCAGAGGACATAACGCATCAATCTGGTTCAGACTTGCAAAGGAGAATGGAAACACAAACCTACACAGAAAAATAATATTCACAGGGAAGGAGCAGCTAGTCTTCGTGGGAGTGAAGAAGAGGTAAGCCCACTGTCATGAAGCCTAAAAAACCATCCTGCTTCATCTCTACTTAGGAGTATTCTTGGAAATTCAACTTTCCAAAGATCAGTGGGGGAAAAAAAAAAAGCAAAGAAAAGATGTAAATGAAAGTGTGGTGATTTGCAAAGCTTTCCAACCCACGTAGCAAAGATAAGTTGAGACCGAATATTTTGCCATGATTTTAAAGAGCTTAGGGCTTCCCTGGTGGCTCAGCTGGTAAAGAATCCACCTGTAATGTGGGAGAATTGGGTTTGATCCCTGGGTTGGAAAGATTCTCTGGAGAAGGGAATGGCTACCCACTCCAGTATTCTGGCCTGGAGAATTCCATGGACTGTATGATCTGTGGGGTCACAAAGAGTTGGACATGACTGAATGACTTTCACTTTCAAACATGTCAAACTTTTCTAAACAGCTTAAGAAAGCAATTGCTTCTAAGAAGAAAGACCACAAAGTAGAAATTCAAGCACTTTGGGAGAATAGCATGAAAAAAAATGTAGGTTATAATGGGAATTCGCTGGCAAGTTGTTAGGACTCCTTGCTTTCACTGCTAACGGTGTGAGTTTGATACCTGGTCAGGGAACTAAGATTCCCCAAGCTGCATGGCACAGTCAGATAAATTAAAGTCTAAGGCAAAACTTAAAAAAAAAAAATCAATGGGCAGAACTCAGAAGAGAAATAGAAGAAAAACAAACCCTTACAAAAATGAAAAGGAAATCTACAGATCACAAGAGAGAATCAACACTGTGAAAAAGACAGAAAGGTTTCTCAGGGATCTAAAGAAATTCCTAAAGAAATAAAAATTGAATAAAATAAAATAGTGAATATTTTTAAAGCATTAGAGAGAAAATAGCAGATAAAAATGGTAAGGAAATTCAACATAGATGCAGTTAGAATCCCCAAAGAAGAAATGAGTAGAACAAATATACACTGATATATAAATTAAGTAAAATGAAAGATATAAGTCTACATACTGCATGTAAACCTGAAAACAATATTTAAAATCCTTACCTCTTGACTACTTCAATAAACCATATAGTTTTTGGGTAAAAGATGAAATACAAATGAAAACTACAAAACAGATAGTCTCTGTCTAATATGGTTAACAACCAGCCATACGTGGCTGCTTAAAACTAAATTAAATTGAAAAATGAGTTTCTCTCTCACACATTCAAACCACATTTTAACAGCTCAATAGCTACCAGAGGCTAGTAGCTATCACACTAGATGGTGTAGTTATAGAAAATCTCCATTGTCACAGATTGTTCTATTGCGTAGTATACTGGCCTAAAATATAATTGTAGCAAAACACTACATTGAGAATTATGGGGAATAGCTAAAGCAGTGCATAATTAAATGTTCATAACATTAAAAACACATGTCAAAAATTATGAAAAACATTTAAAAAATTAGAAAAAGACCTACAACACTGCCCTATAATAATGATAAAGGTTATTAAAGGCTCATAAAGAATTTCACGAGTTAGAAAAGAGAAAACCCATAGCACCAATAAATAAATTTAAAAACGATTTTTAAGAAAAATATACAAATTACTGGAAAAGCTATTTTTCATGGGAGGTAAAAAATTAACATAAAAAAAAAAGAAACAAAAAGGGGAGTGGACCAAAGGAATAGAGAAAATTAAAAGAATGAGACCACTTTGCTCAATTCTGAAACTGATTTCAATACCTGGAAAAAATGGATAATTTTCCAGGAAAATGTAACTGAAAGGTTGTTGCTGAATCACCCAAAGATGCCAGGATTCTTGGCCTCCAGAGGAGAAGAATTCAATCCGAGGCCAGAGACGAGGCTTGATTGCTCAGAGCTTTTGTGTAATAAAGTTGTATTAAAGTATAAAGGAGATAGAGAAAGCTTCTGACATAGACATCAGAAGGCGGCAGAAAGAGTACCCCCTTGCTAGTGTTAGCAATGGAGTTATATACTCTCCAATGAATCCAAAGAATGTCTGGATGTTGTAAAGACCTCACCAGACCTACTCCCATAATTTACATTTTAAGATAACAGGACTAGCCACAAGGTTTAATCCAGAGACTGTCTTCAAGTAGGATACGTTATTGTTATATAATCCTAAGGAATGTAGAGGGGAAAAAAGTTTGTCCTTTCTTCCTCCTTGAGAATTCCAGACCCCTCTCTCCTTGGAGACCCCTAGACTTCTTATCAACCTGCCTAGGAAATGACTCTCTCATAATCTATCAAAGCTGACACCAGAGAAAATAGAGAAAAATCTAAAATGCCTTATTTTCATAGAAAAATCAGAGTGATAACAAAGAGTTAGCTTCACAGGGAAATTCTATCAAAACTAAAGAGGAAAGAATTTCAAGGTTTTGGAAACCATTGCAGAGCATTAAGAAAACTCTCTTCAAATTATTTTTTAAAGCAAATATAATATTAATACCAAATATGATGAAAAATTTAAAAGTTCTGTCAACAGATCTTATTTATGAATAGTAATTCCAAAACTATAAATAAAATATTAACAAATGGAATTCAGCAGCACATTAATTATAATCACATTAGACCTATCCTAGAATTCAAGGATGACTCAATAGTAGGGAACGTAACATAACTTATCATGTTAGTAGAAAAATCTTATGGTTATCCATACCATCTCTCAAATGAAATTTTTAAAACTCAATAGCCATTTTCAATGAAATAATCAGTAAAGTTGGAATACAAGGACACAACTTTAACTTGATAAAATACGAGTATCTCAGTTTAAAAGCCAGCACTAGACACATTCCCATTAAATAATCAGAATCAAATCTAGGATGCCCACCAATATTATTAATATTTCACTGTAGAATTAAATATGAAACTTGACAAAAGAAAAAAATTCATATTTAAAAATGGAACAGAAGATATAGAACCATCACTCTATTTGCAAGGCAATAAAAATGAATACTTGGGAAACTAACATGAACCAGTTAATCAATTTTTGAAACTATAAGAGAATTACTAAAGGAATAAAGCACAAAATTATATAGAAATCAATAGCTTTCATATAGGTGAACAGTAGCCAGTTAGAAGATATAATGGAAGCAAAGACCTTTTTTATAGTTGCAATCCAAAGAAAAAACAGGAATAAAACACAAAATGTGCAAATTCAGGTGGAGGAAACTTTAAAATATGAATAAGAGACTGCCTTACTCCGTTTGGGCTGCCGCAACAGGACACCACAAAATGGGTGGCTTATCAACAGACATTTATTTCTCACAGTCTGGAAAGACTGGAAGTCCAAGGTCAAGGCACCAGCGAACAGACTTGGTGTCTGGTGAGGATTCTCTTCCTGGTTCACAGATGGACTTCTTCCTGTGTCCTCACATGCAGAAGAGGCGAGGGAGCTCTCTGGGGTCTCCTTAATAAGTTGTTGTTGTTAGTTGCTCAGTTGTGTCCGACTGTTTGCATGTAGCCTGCCATGGACTACGTAGTCCCATGGACTGTAGCCTGCCAGGCTCCTCTGTCCGTGGGATTTCCCAGCCAAGAATACCGGAGTGGGTTGTCATTTCCTTCTCCAGGGGATCTTCCTGACCCGGGGATCGAACCTGCATCTCCTGCTTGGCAGGCAGATTCTTTACCACTGAGCCACCAGGGAAGCCTCCTTTGTAAGAGGATTAGTCCATTCTTGAGGGCTCTGCCCTGATAATCTGATCTCCCCCCAGAGTCCTCGCACTAAGGGTTAGGCTTTCAAGGTTTGGGAGCAAAGACACAAAAGAAGACATCTACTCTGAGGCCCAGTAATCACACTTCCTGTCACTTATCCCACAGGTATTCTGGCAGATGTTGAAAAGATGTACTACAAGAATTACAGCACTCTCTGTAATTGCAGAAGACTGTAAATTAACACACTATCTACCAATGGTGAAGTGGTTGATAAAATATGGTATCTACTTTGACATATGCAAGTGAAGAAACTTTCTATATATTGATATGGAAAGATGTCCAAGCTATAGTATTAGCTGAAGGAGCAAGATGAAGAACAATGTGATTAGAGTTTTCCTTTTGCTCTTAAAAGGGGAGAAAATAAGAATATATATTAATACTTACCTTTATTTGTATGCATTTCTACTTCGGAAGGAGACATCAGAAACCCATGACAATGGCACCCTGTAGGTGAGTAACAGGGGCTTGAAGGAGTCTTTTCATTGCATTCCTTTTAACATATTTTTAATCATTTAGAATTGCCGATTCAAAAGTAAACATGAGATATTTAGAAGAAATACTATGTAAATCGTGTAGAGAATGGTGCATATCAGCCTAAGCTTCAGTCTCCATTACTTCTTAACTCAGATTTTAGAGCCTGACCATGAATGTCGCAGGGTTGAAGGGACTTGGGGGCTGCTGATGTACCCCCTAGGGGGATATGGAGGGTTTGCTTACTTTCTGGAACCTGACTTTAAGTGAAATACACTTGCTCTCATTTGCCAGCACACTCAAGTCAGTGAAATGCCTAAAGCAATGTCCCAGACATCACTGAGTGTCCCCCAAAGTGCACTGAGTTTTCCTGGAGGGCCCGTGGTTCCCACTGGCTGCAGAGTTCTTCAGACCTGGCAACGTGGGATGTGGAAAGACAAGCACAGAAGCAGTGGTATCACTGATTTCTCTTGTGAAGGACCATATTTTGATCTGACATGACTGAAGCTCCATGTTAAATGACTTCTGTGACAAAGTTCTCTTAGGCAAAGCCAATGTGTTGAGGGTAAATGTGATCATTGTTCTGTTTACTCAACATAAGTTACCTTTAAGGTGTAGAGGGAGATATATGCATGTGGACATCTCTGTTTAACTGATTGCAGGCCATCGTGGACCAGCTAGTTCTGTCCTTCTTGCAGCTGCTGGGAAATGATAAGAGCTCAACATATGTTAGAAGCAACAATCACACGCAAGGGGTATAACTTGTCTTTTTACTATGTGTGAACTGGAAGTTTACAAGGATGAGTATTAGTTTAATGTAGAATAACAAATATTTTTTATCAGAGGATAATTGCTTTCCAATGGTGTGTTAGTTTCTGCTGTACAACAATGTGAATCAGATATATTTATCAGGGGTTTCAAGACATACATATCAGGGGCTTCCCTGTAGCTCAGACAGTAAAGAATCTGCCTGCAATGCAGGTGACCTGGATTCAATCCCTGGGTTGGGAAGATTCCCTGGAGAAGAGAATGGCTACCCATTCCAGTATTCTTGCCTGGGAAATCCCATGGACAGAGGAGCCTGGTGAGTTGTAGTTCATGGGGTCACAAAGAGTTGGACAGAACTGAGCGACCAGCACTTTCACACACACACACACACACACACACACACACACACACACTATATATATATGTCTACATATATCCCCTTCCTCTTGGACCTCCCTCCCGCCTACTTCTCTATGTCATCACAGAGCACCGAGATGAGTTCCCTGTGCTGTACTGTAGCTTCCCACTAGCTATCTATTTCACATATGGTAATTTATAGCGTCACTGACTCAGTGGGCATGAATTTGAGCAAACTCCGGGAGATAGTGAAGGACAGGGATGCCTGATGTGCTGCAGTCCCTGGGGTTGCAGAGAGTCTAACACAACTTAGCAACTGAATAACAACAAAGGGTGTGTGTGTGTGTGTGTCTGTGTGTGTGTGTGTGTATATCAGTGCTACTTTCCCAATTTCCCCTTCCCCACCTGAGTCCACATTCATTTCTGGTCTCTACATCTACATCTCTATTTCTGCCCTGCAAACAGGCTTATCTGTACCATTTTTCTAGATTCCATACATATGTGTTAATATATGGTATTGTACAATAACAAACATTTTAACACATACCACGACAGTGCCACTTCTTTTCTTTGGAAAGGAATATGCACAGTTTGTGTGAACGTTCATCCACCACCTGATCCACATCTACCCAGGGCTCCTAAGAAAGTGTGTGAAAGGCAGAAATCCGTTTTCCTCTGCCAGTGAGAAGGCTGCTGCCACCTATAGGTGTCTGTGAGCAACTGCATATCAGTGATCAAGGGTGGAGGGAGAGAAATCCAATCAGAGGAACAGAGTTCTCCAATACACTGGAGTTAAGGCCCAAGAGGGCTTCCCCTGTGGCTCAGCTGGTAAAGAATCTGCCTGCAACGTGGGAGACCTGGGTTTGATCCCTGGGTTGGGAAGATCCCTTGGAGAAGGGAACGGCTACCCACTCCAGTATTTTGGCCTGGAGAATTCCATGGACTGTATAGTCCATAGGGTCACAAAGAGTCGAACATGATTGAGCAACTCACTCACTCAAGGGTCAAAAAGGAGCAGAGGGAGTCTTCCTCTCTGCCTGAAACACAGCTGTTTCCAACTTCACCTCCATCGTTTAGAATCCGCAGGGCACCCAAGAACCTTTAGGTGACATTTGTTTTTTTCAATTAATTATTTAAAAATATTTGTTTCCTTTTCATGTATCCTATAAATCCTAGAGTCAAGAACTCTAGTAGGTGGAAGGAGCTTTTTAAAGCAATCCAATCTAGGTATTAACCCCAAGAATCTATCCCATGAAATCCTAGATGGAGTTATCAAGCCTGTATGCTATGGTTAATTTTATCTGTCAGTGGGACTGAGTCATGAGGGTTTCCAGGTACTTGGTCTAATACTATTCTGGGTGTTTCTGTGGGGATGCTGGCCTCAGGATCATGCCCCCACCCATCTTTCAAAATTCATCTTGAACCCATGCCACCTCTCTCATCACCCTCCAGCCACAGTGGCCCCTTAATATTCTTCCAACTTGCTCACTGTGTCTGCCTTGGGGTCTTTACCCTTCTAAACCCTGTACCTAGAACCCTTTTGCCCTGGCTCTTCCCATGGCTGTGTCTTACACTTTAGTTTCACCATCATTATTGTTCTAGAAAGAAGTTCTTCTTATCTCTTTATCACTGTTAATCAAATCATCTGATTTCATATATATATATATATACTATTGATGCTATGTATAAAATAGGTAATGAAAACCTACTTTATAGCTCAGGGAATTCTACTCAGGGCTTTGTGGTCACCTAAACAGGAAAGAAATTTAAAAAAAGAGAGGATGTATGTATACGTATAGCTGATTCACTAACCCAGTGTTATAAAGCTGCTGCTGCTACTGCTGCTGCTAAGTCGCCTCAGTCGTGTCCAATTCTGTGTGACCCCATAGACGGCAGCCCACCAGGCTCCCCTGTCCCTGGGATTCTCCAGGCAAGAACACTGGAGTGGGTTGCCATTTCCTTCTCCAATCCATGAAAGTGAAAAGTGAAAGTGAAGTCGCTCAGTCGTGCCCGACTCTTAGCGACCCCATGGACTGAAGCCTACCAGGCTCCTCCGTCCATGAGATTTTCCAGGCAAGAGTACTGGAGTGGGGTGCCATTGCCTTCTCACTCCAATAAAAATTAGTTTAATAAATGTTTAAATAAAATCATCTGATTTATTCTCTTCCCTTTTTGCTTTTCAAAAGGGATTTTGTTTTTACTTATTTATTCGTACCTGCCCCCTCTACTAGAATATAAGCTCGTTTTGTCCCCAATTACATCATAAAACATGTATGGATGTGAGAGTTGGACTATAAGGAACCCTGAGCGCAGAAGAATTGATGCTTTTGAACTGTGGTGTTGGAGAAGACTCTTGAGAGTCCCTTGGACTGCAAGGAGATCCAACCAGTCCATCCTAAAGGAGATCAGTCCTGGGTGTTCACTGGAAGGACGGATGTTGAAGCTGAAACTCCTATATTTTGGCCACCTGATGCGAAGAGCTGACTCATTGGAAAAAGACCCTGATGCTGGGAGGGATTGGGGGCAGGAGGAGAAGGGGACGACAGAGGATGAGATGGTTGGATGGCATCACTGATTCAATGGACGTGGGTTTGGGTGAACTCTAGGAGTTGGTGAAGGACAGGGAGGCCTGGCGTGCTGCGGTCCATGGGGTCGCAAAGAGTCGGACACAACTAAGTGACTGAACTGAATTGAACTGACATCATAAAACAAAATAGATGCTCAATAAATATCCATTGACTGGATAACTAATGACTCCTTCTCAAAAGTTACTGAAAAACATTGTACCACTCCTTTTTAAAGTCCCCAGAAAGTGATTACAAAAGGAGAATCTAGAAGTGTGTTCCTGGTGAACTTTGCCTCTTGTCAAGCTCTTCTGATGCCCAGCATGCTTCTTTTTTCTTATTTAAAGATTTTTTTAAATGTGAACCATCTTTTTTGAAGCCTTATTGAATTTTATACAATATTGCTTCTGTTTTATGGTTTTTGGTCCTCGAGGCATGTGGGATCTTACCTCCCTGAGCAGGGATTGAACCCATGCCCCCTGCATTGGAAGGCAAAGTCCCAACCACTGGACCACCAGGGAAGTCCCCAGCATCTTTCTAAGGTCACCTGTTCTGTGCCATGGATTGCCCCTTCACTTGGTTAACTGTATGTCCCGTGAAGAAAGAAAAAACTTGCCTTTGAATAGTACAAATTAGCTCTTCCAGTTAAATTAGGGTGAAATCATCTAACAAAGTCTAGTTGGTATTATTTCACTCTAAAGGACGATAAATATCAAATCTAATCATGTGGATAGAGTGGTTTGTTCTTAAGTTCTCTAAATGAACTTGCCTCTAACTGAGGTCATCACCCACCTGTGGTTTCAATTCCCTTGAGATCTGTTTCTCCAAAAAACCAAGAAAGTCTTGCTTGTTTTTTTTCTGACCCAGAAATCTTGCTCAGTTGGCTTGTTTGGATGCCTGGCCATTCATGTGAGCTGTGAAGCAACTCTTCTACTCCTTTGGTGGAAACTGTAGAAATTTTCTGTACAGTGAAAGTCGCTTAGTCGTGTCTGATTCTTTGTGACCCCATGGACGGTAGTAGCCCACCAGGCTACTCTGTCCGGGGAATTCTCCAGGCCAGAATATGGGAACGGGTAGCCATTCCCTTCTCCAGGGGATCTTCCCAACCCAGGGACTGAACCCATGTCTCCTGCATTGCAGGTGGATTCTTTACCAGTTGAACTACCAGGGAAGCCCCTATACAGTAGTAGCACTGGAAAAAGAGCTTTACATGCAATTTGTCATTTTCTGATCATGCTATTTTGCATACCTTAACTTGAGTCTTCTCGCTGGTGATAAAGGGGGGGGGGTCATGGCATCTCTTCTCCATATTGTAAAGGACCAAAGGAAAAAGCTTCAGGATGAATTTATCCTACTTTTCAAGGTCAGATGCTATGTCTCATCAAGGTCAGGCCCACACACAAGGTCTCCTGGTCTGGTGAGCTCTCAACCACACCACAGGGTCATTTTTCTAGGTGTCCTCTTGTAGGGAAAACAGCAAGAATGAGCCATTTATATCTGGTCTTTTCAGATTTCAAAAATGCATTTTATGAAAAGACAGATATAAATGGCTGATTCTTGTTCTGTTTTCCATATGGGAGGAGATCTAGAAAAGTGACCTTGTGGTGTGATTGAGGGCTCACTGGACCAGGAGACCTTGCGTGTGGGGCTGACCTTGATAAGACATAGCATTTTGACTTTGAAAAGTAGGATGAGTTCATCCTGCAGGTTTTTCCAGCTCTAATATGTGAAGCTTTGTTATTGCAAGTAAGACTTCAGATATTAAAATGCAGTGACAGTGTCTTTCTTCTTCTCTCAAACCAATCTACATTTTATTTATAGGAGAGAAACCAGGTTCTGTGAAAGTCCATAGAATTGAAATGCTGAATAATTTTATATTTACTCTTAAATACTTATTGAGAACTTACCAGATGCAATGATTCAAACTTGTATGATTCTGTATGGTTGGATAGTACCAGCGACTCAGTGGACATGAATTTGAGCAAACTCTGGGTGATCGTGGAGGACAGAGGAACTGCCAGTCCTCTGTCAGGACTAACGGGCTACAGTCCATGGGGCTGCAGAGTCAGACACAACCGAGCGACTGAACAGCAGCAGGGCAAAGCACTTTCACTGTATCTGGTGTGAGACTCTCAAAGGCTCTGATAGAAGGCAGGACAGTGATGACCAGGTCTGTTTCACAGAGAGGGAAAAAGGCAGTGAGAGGAATTAACTGAGCTGCCTGGTCTGGGGCTTCGCTGGTGGCACAAAAGGTAAAGAATCCACCTGCAAGAGAGGAGACCCAGGTTCTATCTCTGGGTCGGGAAGATCCTCTGGAGAAGGAAATGGCTACCCACTCCAGTATTCTTACCTGGAGAATCCCATGGACAGAGGAGTCTGGTGGGCTACAGTCCACGAGGTTGCAAAGAGCTGGATGCAACAATAACAACTGTTTATTGAGTACAAATCATGGTAGGTACTATGTGAAGTGTTTTACTTGTGCTATTTGTTAAATTTTTCTAACTCCTATCAAGACACAGAGAAGATATGTATAAACCTATATATATCTGTATATCTAAATCTATCTATTCATCCATCCATCATATCTATTCATCTTATCTATTATGTATCATCTATTTATCTTTTATCTACCTATCCATTTATCTATCCATCTAGTCATCCATCCATCATATCTATCTATCCATCATATATGTCTACCCATCCATCTATTTTTAAATGTACCTCAATAGTTTTTAACCGGGAACAATTTTGTCCCCCAGGGATATTTGACAATAACCAGTGGAGAGGTTTTTGGCATCTAGAGGGTAGAAGCCTGGAATGCTGCTAAATATCCTGTAATGCACAGAACTGTCACCCCAAGAAAAGAATTATCTCGTCCAGAATGTCAATAATGCCAGGCTTGAAAAACCTTGATCTCCTCCCTTGTAGAAGTATTGGTTTCGTAAATGGGTAGGTTTCTAGCTGTAATAATCATAACAGTTAACTTTGAGAGGGGACTATTTCCACACACTCCTGTATTATTATCCCCGTCTTAGAGTGGAGGCAACTGAAGCTTAGAGCATAATTTACTCAACTGACACATTTAGTAAATGACAGAGCTAAAATGTAGGCGATTCAACAGCTGGGCCTAGACTCCTAACCATCATGTTATATTGGACTTTAATATGCCAGTTTCATTGTATTTCATTGGTATGATAAGCCTAATCTTTTTTTGACTTAGAAAGCATGGGTGGCTGAAGGGGGAGGCCCAGCTGTGCTGTGTGAAGCAGAACTTCTCGCAAAATGAATTTGCAACGACTGAGGGAAAAAAGATTATAAACAAATAAAAGTGTCTGGTTCACTCCAGTGCACTGATTTATGACCGGGAGTAAAGCCCTTTTGAGAAAGGATACTATAGGATGATTCATATTTGACATAAAGCATTCTGCCTCCAGCTGAGGAAACTGGCAGGGTCTCACCTTCTCATATAAATATTTAAGAGCACCACACTATCATTTATTAAGTTTTCTGAAGACTCCAAGTGGAGGGCCTGGTCCCAAATGATGACTTTCTAAGGATGTTTCATCTGATCGTCTGGAACCTATAAAAGACTTGCTTTTGGGCCACTGGAGGACTTTGGAATCACTTCTGGGAACCATTTCTCTTGGTAGGATTGAGAGCACCTTTGGTGTTATTGCTGGTTTGCTCTGGGTACCAGAACGTTTTTCCTTTATACATATGGGGAAGTCAAGGCCCTGGTATCCCCGTTTGCTGTTAGCATGAGATCAAGTTGAACTCTTCTGGCTCAGGTGGTTCCCCACTAAAGACCGTAATCCCAGACCTGGGCATCCCATGATGGAGGAGGTGAAGTCTAGAGACGGGTAATGCCAGCCAGAAGAAAGACTTCTGTATTCACTGAAAAGTCTTCACTGACTTCAGTTTGTCTCCCTGGGGACCATCAGCAATTGTGCCATTGTGACTTTGTAGGACAGAGAATGATGCCAGGGACTGAACTCCTAGGGGATTCAGACATCCTTGCGAGTGCTATAGACCGGGCCCCTGAGCATAAATGGAACTGTGATCACAGGTGAAGAGGCTGGGGTATGTGTCAGGGAGGAGGGTGAATAGCTGGGCAAGTCAGACGGAATCTGGAATAAAGATCAAGATAAGGAATGGAAAATAAAGACTATAAAAGAGATAATTAGCAAGGACCTACTGTATAGCACAGGGAACCCCACTCAATACTCTAATAACCTATATGGGAAAAGAATCTAAAGAAAGAGTGGCTATATGTGTACATATAATTGATTCACTTTGCCGTACACCTGAAACTAACACAATATGATAAATCAAACTATACTCCAATAATGTTTTTTAAAAGAAAAGAAATACTTAAGATTCCATCTCATTCTTTATTGAACTTTTTGAAGACTGCACAAATGAAATTCATTAACTTCTCTTTTCCTTAAAACACACACTCACAAAACCTTTACCTCCCAAGCCTACTGGGATGGGAGGGACGCCCCTCTCCTCCAGGGGCAACCAGTGGGATTTATTGCTATTTCATGGAAGCAGCTTATCCACCAGGGATGAACCAAAGAGGGGCTTTTGCTTAAGATTAATGGCTGAGGTCACCTCTTAAAAGCCTGTCATTTAAACGAACAAAGGAGCAATTGCTTCCTGACAGCCGTAGTGGCAAAATGGAAGCCTGGGCATTGATGTTGCACCCACAAAGCTCCACTCCTCTTTACTCCATTTTATCCCTTGACCTGCTTTTATAATCATTTCACCTCCTTTCTGCAAAGAATTACTGGCAATCGCTAACACACACTGTGACCTTCCTGCCTGGTAATTTCAAGTACCCCTTCAACAAGAGGTCACTAATGATTGCTCACCCATCCTTTCAGCAGTACATGGTAAGGGTTCTTCCCTTTGGATGTGGACCAACAGGTGAATGGAAATTAGGGCCAAGGGTTGGACTGGTCACCGTCCGGAAGAGGGAAGCCTCTGGCTCCCCTTTCACCACCTGGAGGTCAAGTCCAGCATCTCAACTCCCACAGTGCAAATAAAAGCGGAATCACCATATTATGTTAGAGAGTGACTATTTCTCTGAAAATACTAAGGACCATCTTTGTAAGCAGATAGGCTAGGTGGTCTTTGGAAGAAATAGAACCAGCAGTGGCTTTCTTGACATAAGGGAAACCATTCTGGTCTAAACGATTTTGTGATCTAAGCCTGGGTGCCATCCTTGCCCTTGAACAAAGGAAGTAATGGAAATGCAGGAGCAAGGGAAAAGCAGTCAGGAAACAATCAGATCAGATCAGTCGCTCAGTCGTGTCCGACTCTTTGCGACCCCATGAATCACAGCACGCCAGGCCTCCCTGTCCAACACCAACTCCCGGAGTTCACTGAGACTCACGTCCATCGAGTCAGTGATGCCATCCAGCCATCTCATCCTCTGTCGTCCCCTTCTCCTCCTGCCCTCAATCCCTCCCAGCATCAGAGTCTTTTCCAATGAGTCAACTCTTCGCATGAGGTAGCCAAAGTACTGGAGTTTCAGCTTTAGCATCATTCCTTCCAAAGAAATCCCAGGGCTGATCTCCTTCAGAATGGACTGGTTGAATCTCCTTACAATCCAAGGGACTCTCAAGAGTCTTCTCCAACAGCACAGTTCAAAAGCATCAATTCTTCGGTGCTCAGCCTTCTTCACAGTCCAACTCTCACATCCATACATGACCACAGGAAAAACCCTAGCCTTGACTAGACAGGAAACAATAGTTAAGCAATAAAACCAGGTCCTAGTTCCTCCTCCAGGGATTTGAATAATAATCTGATAGCTGCTTCCCTTGTGGCTCAGATGTTAAAGAATCCACCTGTCATGTAGAAGACCCAGATTTGATCCCTGGGAAGATCCCCTGAAGAAAGGAATGGCTACCCACTCCAGTATTCTTGCCTGAAGAATCCCATGGACAGAGGAGGCTGGCTAGTGGTCTACCGTCCATGGGATCGCAAAGAGTCAGACATGACTGAGCAACTAACACTTTCACTTTCACAATCTTTGAGTCCTGTAGGAACTAAGGCCCCCACCTGGTGGAAGGTGGAAAGATGATGTTGATCCTCCTGAATTCAGTCAACTAAGGCTTGGACTCTGTGGACCTTTGTCCCAGTTTCATGTTGAATTCTCCTCTGCTCCAGCCCCTTTATGAATATGCATGTACCTTAGTGTAAAACTCCCCAAATTTTGCTATTCAAGGAGACACTGCTCTGGGAAAGATCCTGGTACTCTCCTTACTTGCTACAAGTAATAATACGTCATTCTTTCTCTTGATCTTTGATTTGGTTGTGTCTACGGGTTTGACACTCACAAGAGGTGAACCCAGTTTTGGGGTCACATCTTGGTTAAAGAATACACATCACTGCAGAGTATTCCTTTGTTTTGTAGTATCTGAAGGAGGAAGAGGACTTAGTTTACCCTCTTGTCCCAACTTTGAAAGCAGCAAAAGAAAAATGAGAAATCTACAGCTTCTGTTGGACTCTCTCAGAACCTCTTTAACCCAGGAGACATCTGTGTCTCCCCACAGATCTGCAGATTCTCAACAGTGGTCAGTATAGTCCTGGCCTAAAATTTCTAAATGCAGGTTGTCTTTCTGTTTCAAACTTTGCTTTGATTTCCCCCAAGAAGTGCAGGATGATGTTTAGGAGGCAGTGCAGGGCAGGCGCTAAGAATGCAGACCCTGCTGTCATATTAAAGGGAGTTGAGTCATATTTTGGACACTTCATAGTAGCGGGACCTTGAGAAAGTTCAAGCTTTAGATCCCTTGTCTGTAAAATGGTGATAATAATTTTAACATAGTATTGATAGTATTTGCACAGGGCTAGGGTAGCCCACAGACCCAGTACTGTGCCTGGGACATAATAAACATTTGATAAATATCAGTTTTATTAGAGTTATCGCTGCCTCTAACTACTACTATTAGCAGTGTGTACACTATGGGATTCAAGTTAGATGGGCCACCGATGCTAGTGTACACTGCAAAATGCCTAACTATGGCCTTCCACAAGGAAAACACTTAATAAATAAAACACTTAAGACTTAATCAATAAAATACTCAAGTAAAACACTTCAGACTACTCTTGAGAACACTTTGGGAGGGACTAGAGTAAAAGAAGGTGATTGATCCATTGGTAGACCATTGCAGCTGTCTAGTCAAGACATGGATCAGTTGGGGCCTGGGTTGGGATGGAAGAAGTAGAAAGTAGTTTGGAGTCAAAATCAAGAGAGCATGTTTATGAATTAATGGAAGAAGAGGCTGAAAAAGATGCAAGGCTGGTGGGCTCAGTTAAAGAAAGTTAGGATTATCTTAGGAGAAAACGGATGTTAGACAAATGACCCATGGCAATAAGTCACCATCACTGGTTCCTATATTTGGGCAGCAAACTTATTCAGAGCTTCCTAGTTGCCAAGACATATGATAATGATGATAATGGTCATTTTAGACTTATATGACAAAGGAAAGCATCAGATTCTCTCCACATAAGTTCTTCTGAAAAAGCAATCTTTCCCCCAGAAGTTCCAATAGCATGTGTTAGAGACTCAGACTTAAAAGAGAAGGGAAGAGACAGTTCCCCTAACCCATCCTTTCGAGACCCGAGATGAGCGAGGTCAAAAGTGCACAGGACTCTACGGGGAGAGAGAGAAAGCAGGAGTCTGGGAAAGAGATTTTCAGACATGAGATATTCAAAGGTGCTCAAAAGTGAAGGAGAAGAAGCAGAGGAAAGGAGACACTGATGATAAAGAAAGGAGAAACAGATAAAAATGTTACCAAGGAGCTTAACAGTAATCCATGTAGCAGGGAGGTGAGTTGCAAACATCAGTCAGAAAAGGAGAGGACAGAATCAGAAGCCAGGAGGGGAAACTGACATGTACCTGTTTTCCATTGTTCAAGTCACATCCTACCACGCTCTTAATTCATTCCTTCGTTGAGAAGATACTTCTTTTTTTTTTTTTTTTCTAATTTTATTTTATTTTGAAACTTTACATAATTGTATTAGTTTTGCCAAATATCAAAATGAATCCGCCACAGGTATACATGTGTTCCCCATCCCGAACCCTCCTCCCTCCTCCCTCCCCATACCATCCCTCTGGGCCGTCCCAGTGCACCAGCCCCAAGCATCCAGCATCGTGCATCGAACCTGGACTGGCAACTCGTTTCCTACATGATATTTTACATGTTTCATTGCCATTCTCCCAAATCTTCCCACCCTCTCCCTCTCCCACAGAGTCCATAAGACTGTTCTATACATCAGTGTCTCTTTTGCTGTCTCGTACACCGGGTTATTGTTACCATCTTTCTAAATTCCATATATATGCGTTAGTATACTGTATTTATGTTTTTCCTTCTGGCTTACTTCACTCTGTATAATAGGCTCCAGTTTCATCCACCTCATTAGAACTGATTCAAATGTATTCTTTTTAATGGCTGAGTAATACTCCATTGTGTATATGTACCACTGCTTTCTTATCCATTCATCTGCTGATGGACATCTAGGTTGCTTCCATGTCCTGGCTATTATAAACAGTGCTGCGATGAACATTGGGGTACACGTGTCTCTTTCCCTTCTGGTTTCCTCAGTGTGTATGCCCAGCAGTGGGATTGCTGGATCATAAGGCAGTTCTATTTCCAGTTTTTTAAGGAATCTCCACACTGTTCTCCATAGTGGCTGTACTAGTTTGCATTCCCACCAACAGTGTAAGAGGGTTCCCTTTTCTCCACACCCTCTCCAGCATTTATTATTTGTAGACTTTTGGATCACAGCCATTCTGACTGGTGTGAAATGGTGCCTCATAGTGGTTTTGATTTGCATTTCTCTGATAATGAGTGATGTTGAGCATCTTTTCATGTGTTTGTTAGCCATCTGTATGTCTTCTTTGGAGAAATGTCTTTTTAGTTCTTTGGCCCATTTTTTGATTGGGTCGTTTATTTTTCTGGAGTTGAGCTGTAGGAGTTGCTTGTATATTTTTGAGATTAGTTGTTTGTTGGTTGCTTCATTTGCTTCTTTTATAAGTTCTCCCAGCATTGCTTTGAAAATCTAAAAGTCACCTTCTCAAGCTTGGATGAGATAGCTCAGTTGGTAAAGAATCTGCCTGCAATGCAGAAGACCCTGGTTTGATTCCTGGGTCAGGAAGATCCGCTAGAGAAGGGATAGGCTACCCACTCCAGTGTTCTTGGGCTTCCCTTGTGGCTCAGATGGTAAAGAATCCGCCTGCAATGTGGGAGCCCTGGGATCGATCCCTGGGTTGGGAAGGTCTCCTGGAGAAGGAAAAGGCTACCCACTCCAGTATTCTGGCCTAGAGAATTCCAAGGACTGTATAATCCATTGGGTCGCAAAGAGTTGGACATGACTGAATGACTTTCACTTTCAAGCTTGGACTGCTATATATTTCTACATAAACATACTCTTCATCTCCATAAGGAGGGCATTTTTCTCCTGGTGGGCATGTTCGTGGGAAGGATTTCCACCCAGAGCCTTGGAGATGTTGTCCCCATCATACTTTCTTGTTAGCTTGAAACAACTTCATAATTTTTCCTTTGCAAAAATCTTTTCTTACTTGTTTCCTCATTTTAATTCAAGGCAAACAAGTCCCCACCCACCAGAGTCTAGTAGATATCTTAGTGACAGAAAGAGATTTAGAGAGACTTCATTCTGTGTGACTTGTGCAAAATTAAAAAAATATTTTTTTTCATTGAAGTAAAGTTGATTTACAGTGTTGTATTAGTTTCAGGTGTACAGCAAAGTGGTTCAGTTGTACATATATATATATATATATATTATTTTTTTCAGATCTTTATCCCTTTTAGATTATTACAAAATACTGAGTATAGTCTCCTGTGCTATACAGTAGATTGTTGTTGGTTATCTATTTTATATATGGTAGTGTGCATACATTCATCCCAAACTCCTAATTTTCCTTCTCCATCAAAAATTTTTAATAAATTGGCATTTTCCCAATGGGTGGCTTGAAGGAGGGGTTTTAAGCCTATGGTCACTCCCTGGAGAGTACTTTGAGATGCATTTGTAATACTGAAAAAAAAAAAACGTTAGTTGCTCAGTCGTGACCAAGTCTATGCGACCCCTTGGTCTGTAGCCTGCCAGGCGCCTCTCCTTGGAATTCTCCAGGCGGGAGTACTGGAGTGGGTTGCCATTTCCTGTTCCAGGGATCTTTGCGACCCAGGGACCGAACCTGGTTCCCCCGCACTGCAGGCAGATTTCCCACCATCTGAGCCACTTTGCATTTCACACACCTTCTGGAATTTAGTCCTTGTGACAACCTTGAAAATATAGCTTCTTAACCCATTTTATTGACAAGTGATGAGAGTGCCAGGAATGAATTTCCCACCCTCGGAACCGGAGTTTGAATGTAGGTCTATTTACATTACAGACTTTCCAGTGCCCACTTCCTGGCTTTCTGGCACAAGATGTGTGTTTCTGCCAATTGTGCACCAACATTTAAATACAGTGTTACCAATGCCAAGAGGTATTTGTTATTTTGAGGATTTCTGGTAGAGTCTGTGTGTGTGTGTGAGAGAGAGAGAGAGAAAGAAAAGACACACCTAGATTTTCCATGCTTGTTTTACAAATGTGCAGCTGGCCTATTTGTGGCTTTCTGTTCTGATTTTCTTGTAGCTGAACACTTATTTCCTGACACCTTCTCTTTTCGCTAGTTAAACAAAAATGTTGAGTCTGCCCTAGATCATCCCTAATTCGCTGAGAAAGCCACTGTTGAAACTGCTTACTGCTCACCTTTTACCTAGAACCATGTGGGGAGAAAAGGAAAGGTGGAAGTGTTCTCCTTTTGAAAGGGGCCCATTAATGGTGCAGAAATCTACTACAAAACTTCTTATGGAACCAACCGTTTTGCAAATAACAGTCAGCCCTCTGTAACTGCGGCTTCTTTTGCAGACTCATGGTAGGTCAAAATTACTGGGGGAGAAATTCCAAACAAACTTCCAAAAAAGCAAAGCTTAAATTTGCCACGTAACTATTTACCCAGAATTCACATTGCATTGGGTATTATAAGTAATGTAGAGGTGATTTAAAGTATGTGCCTAGATTATTACAGGCAACTACTACACCATTTTATGTAAGAAGTTCAGCATCCTTTGGTTTGTATCTGTTGAGGTCCTGAGGATACTGAGGGATGACTATGATAACATTGCTTAAGAATCAGATTTTGGTAACAATGGTTTGTAAGCCTTGAAAATGCAGGGAGATGTTATATCTATATTATGAGAATAGCTAAGATTTGGAGGTTCATCACGGCTAATCTTTTTGCCAGCTTAATATGTAAAGCACTGCAGCTTAAGACATAGAATATTAAAATCTAGCACAGATACATTATTAATACATAAGGAAAAACTCTTTTAACAGTATATGTCATTTTATTGTTACAATAGCCTCATCAAGGTGACATTCATAAAACGGATGCTGTGATACACTCCCTAAATTGGTTGTTACTGGTAATGAGGGAATAATTTGGAAGTAAATAGTCTCTGGCAAAACTGAAGATGGCTATTTATTTCAGAGTTGATTAATTAAGAATTGTTCATTAACGAATGCTAAACGCCTCGTGTGTTGGTTTGCCTCTTTGCCAAAAGATATTGGTGCTTTATTTTGGTGCCAATGCTAATTGCTAATTACTGTTCTGGGACCCTGGAATTTGAGAGGGGCACAAAAGTTGGCTAGCAGCTTGCTTTTCCTAAAGGCTTTGCAGGATGAGGGTAGGGGGAGAAACAACTCTCCAGACCCCTGAGTCTCATTTCCAACATCTTGTGCTTTCTGCAGAATGTTTGGGGCCCTGGGGCTAACGTTTGGAAAGCTGCAGCAAAGTGCACAAGAAAACTATTCATAGCTAAATCTTTGGGGAATATTTTCATGGGCTGGGGCTTAAATAAACTGAAGTCATTTTTAATTGAATGCACTACCAATCTGTTTCAAAGAGGAATTTCACCAGGGTGTGGTTAATACCCTATTTGCTGGTTTTGTTGTTGTTGAATATTTTGACTACTGGGACTGAATTGCACCCTAAGTCTTGGAATAGCTCCAAACAAAGAGTGGCATTTTCAAATGGTTCAGGGAAATAAATGAATTTCCATAGCTCTTTTATTGTTTGTGGCCAGAACTGGAGACGGCATTTCTATTGAAGGGCACACCAACTCACCTGATTTATGGCTTGACAGATGACAAAAGTGTAGATATTTGCATTGTAGGTCGTAGGTGATATCATGTTTCAAAACTTGTTTCCAGGGTGTGAAGTGTATATGTTAGTTTTCAATTTCTTTGCCATTGGAAGTGTTTTGATTGGCTGTAATTTCAAGACTAAAATTACACAACCTCTCCATTGCATAGAGCTCTAAATTTAATTATTATTATTCTTATATGTAATATTTAGAAAAATCAACACTAAGCACTTTGTGGCTTTTCAGTGAGTTTCCTCCACCCTCTTCTGATAGACTGACTTGCTGTTAGAATAGAATTACAAATCCTTTGTGGAAGAAACACAAGGGTTATTTGTTTAATTCTTTGATCCAGGGCTCAGTTCAGTTCAGTCACTCAGTTGTGTCTGACTCTTTGCAACCCCATGGACTGCAGCATGCCAGGCCTCCCTGGCCATCACCAGCTCCCAGAGTTTACTCAAACTCATGTCCATTGAGTCAGTGATGCCATCCAACCATGTCATCCTCTGTCATCCCCTTTTCCTCCTGCCTTTAATCTTTCCCAGCATCAGGGTCTTTTCTAATGAGTCAGCTCTTTGCATCAGGTGGCCAAAGTATTGGAGTTTCAGTTTCAGCATCAGCCCTTCCAGTGAATATTCGGGACTGATTTCCTTTAGGATTGACTGGTTTGATCCAGGACTAGAGCCAGGTAATTGAACAGGGGGTTGTTCTGAAAGGTTTCCAGGAACAGATATTTCATTCCCTGGTAGCCTGGTTCAGTGTCAAGTGTGGAAGTTCTTAACCAGGTCTTATTCAAATCCTTCTTGCTTCATCAAAAGCTTTGCTCTCTGTGGTTATCGAGAACAGCTGGGAAACAGCCTATTTATAATAATCTTTCAGATTCCTAAGGATAGTTATTAAATTTTCCTTCAACTCTCTTCTCACCAAGCTAATTAACCCAATTCTTTGAATCTTTCCCTGTAAGACTTCACATAGCCAGCAAGACTCGTTCACATAGAAATTTCACTTCTAGAGCTCAAATTATTTCAAGGATACTTCCTATGTATTTGGCTGTAAGACCTTTGAAAGGGTCTCAGGGAATTCCAGCTAAGGGTATCCGACTGTGATGACTTAATAAATCCGTGTTAGCAACCAGGTGCTGAGAACTGCAGATAACCCTTACTCCAGGTGAGGTCATCAGGAGTTTTGTGGCAGACAAGAGCTCCTCTACATGGAGCTGAAATGTTGTTAAGGAGTTTATATTTTCCACAGATGAAGTCATTTCAGCCTACAGTCACTCTACTGTCATCATTAATGTTGGTTGCTCTTCCGAAAGTAGCTTTCCTTCAAAACTGATTGATCAAGAAGAGACCATTGGTTGAGAGAGCTGACCCAACAATTCACATCAGAAGAATCTGCATCAGGAAGATGGCAGATGGCAACAGCCTGGGGTTAGTATCTGTCCGTGAACACAGCCTGGAAGCAGGAGGACTCTGTCACACCCATGGTGCGTATTGTGATATGCTTCACAGAGCACCTGGCCGTGCTCCGTGCTAATCTTTATTGGGCATTTTAAAGAGTAACATAGAAATTGCATTACACCATCAATGGTTTAATGGAGGGGGAATCTTCCATGGGAAGGAAGGTCCTGGAGTGACACTACACTGTGGGTGGGCCTTGGCACCAGTCTTCGCTCTCAGGAGAGGGTGAGGTTATCAGTAATAGGGGGAATCCACATCTGGTTGACTCCTCAGTTACCAAGGAAACCAGCAGAGTGGCACACCCCCTCACTGCCCCTTTGGAAAGAATAGTTACTAGCTGGGGCCTGGGGCAGGTATGTAGGAAGGTCAGTCATGTGAGTGAGATGTAGGTGAAGCAGGGGCAGGTGGAACAGGGGGTGCAGAGAGAACAAGATGACAGCCATCTTGGGCGACCTGACCATTGCTGCTGTTGTTCAGTCGCATAGTCGTATCTAACTCTTTGTGAACCCATAGATTGCAGCACACCAGGCTTCCCTATCCATCACCATCTCCTGGAGCTTGCTCAAACTCATGTCCATTGAGTTAGTGATGCCATTCAACCATCTCATCCTCTGTCATCCCCTTCTCCTCCTGCCTTCAGTCTTTCCCAGCATTAGGATCTTTTCCAATGAGTCAATTCTTCACAACAGGTGGCCAAAGTATTGGAGTTTGAATGAATATCCAGGACTGATTTCCTTTAGGATTGACTGGTTTGTTCTCCTTGCAGTCCAAGGGACTCTCAAGAGTCTTCTCCAACACCACAGTTTAAAGCATCAATTCTTCGGCACTCAGCCTTCTTTATGGTCCAACTCTCACATCCATACACGACCACTGGAAAAACCATAGCTTTGACTAGACAGACCTTTGTCGGCAAAGTAATGCCTCCGCTTTCTAATACGCTGTCTAGGTTTGTCATAGCTTTTCTTCCAAGGAGCAAGCATCTTTTAATTTTATGGCTGCAGTGATTTTGGAGCCCCCCAAAATAAAGTCTGTCACTGTTTCCATTGTTTCCCCATCCATTTGCCACAAAGCCATAATCTTTATTTTTTGAATGTTGAGTTTTAAGCCAGCTTTTTCACTCTCCTCTTTCACCTTCATCAAGAGGCTCTTTAGTTCCTCCTCGCTTTCTGCCGTAAGGGTGGTGTCATGTGCATAACTGAGGTTTTTGATATTTCCCCTGGCAATCTTGATTCTAGCTTGTGCTTCATCCAGCTCAGCATTTTGCATGATGTACTCTGCATATAAGTTAAATAATCAGGGTGATAATATACAGCCTTGACATACTCCTTTCCCAATTTGGAACCAGTCCATTGTTCCATGTATCTGTTTCTAATTGTTGCTTCTTGACATGCATACAGATTTCTCAGGAGACAGGTAAGAAGGTCTGGTATTCCCATCTCTTTAAGAATTTTCCACAGTTAGTTATTATCCACACAGTCAAAGGCTTTAGCATAGTCAATGAAGCAGAAGAAGATGTTTTTCTGGAATTCTCTTGCTTTTTCTATGATCCAACGGATGTTAGCAATTTGATCTCTGGTTCCTATGCCTTTTCTGAATCCAGCTTGAACATCTGGAAGTTCTCAGTTCACATACTTCTGAAGCCTGGCAGGGAGAATTTTGAGCATTACTTTGCTGGCATGTGAAATGAGTGCGACTGTGTGGTAGTCTGAACATTCTTTGGCATTGCCCTTCTTTGGTATTGGAATGAAAATTGACCTTTTCTAGTCCTGTGGCCACTGCTGAGTTTTCCAAATTTGCTGGCATACTGAGAGCAGCACTTTCACAGCATCATCTTTTAGGATTTGAAATAGCTCCACTGGAATTCCATCACCTCTGATAGCTTTGTTCATAGTGATGCTTCCTAAGGCCCACTTGACTTCACATTCCAGGATGTCTGGCTCTAGGTGAGTGATCACACCATCATGGTTACCTGGGTCACGAAGATCTTCTTTGTATAGTTCTTTTGTGTATTCTTGCCACCTCTTCTTAGTATTTTCTGCTTTTGTTAGGTCCATACTATTTTTGTCTTTTATTGTGCTCATCTTTGCATGAAATGTTCCCTTGGTATCTCTAATTTTCTTGAAGGGATCTCTCGTCTTTCCCATTCTGTTGTTTTCCTCTATTTCTTTGCATTGATCACTGAGGAAGGCTTTCTTATCTCTCCTTGCTATTCTTTGGAACTCTGCATTCAGATGGGTATAGCTTTCTTTTTCTCCCTTGTCTTTGCCTTCTCTTCTTTTCTCAGCTATTTGTAAGGCTTCCTCAGGCAAACATTTTGCTTTTTTGCATTTTTTTCCCTTGGGGATGGTCTTAATCACTGCCTCCTATACAGTGTCACAAATCTCTGTCCATAGTTCTTCAGGCATTCTATCAGATCTAATCCCTTGAATCTATTTGTCACTTCCACTGTATAATACTAAAGGATTTGATTTAGGTCATACATGAATGGCTTAGTGGTTTTCCCTATTTCAATTTAAGTCTGAATTTTGCAATAAGGAGTTCACAATCTGAGCCTCAGTCAGCTCAAGGTCTTATTTTTGCTGACTGTATAGAGCTTCTCTATCTTCGACTGCAAAGAATATAATCAATCTAATTTCAGTATTGGCCATCTGGTGATTTCTGTGTGTAGAGTCATCTCTTGTGTTGTTGGAAGAGGGTATTTGCTATGACCAGTGTGTTCTCTTGGCAAAACTCTGTTAGCCTTTGCCCTGCTTCTTTTTGTATGACAAGGCCAAATTTGCCTATTACTCCAGGTATCTCTAGACTTCCTACTTTTGCATTCCAGTCCCTTATGATGAAAAGGACATCTTTTTTTTGGTGTTAGTTCTAGAAGGTCTTCATAAAACCGGTCAACTTCAGCTTCTTCGCCATTAGTGGTTGGGGCATAGACTTGGATTACTGTGATACTGAATGGCTTGCCTTGGAAATGAATAGAGATCATTCTGTCATTTTTGAGATTGCACTCAAGTACTGCATTTCGGACTCTCTTGTTGACTAAGAGGGCTACTCTGTTTCCTCTAAGGGATTCTTGCCACTTCAGTAGATAAAATGGTCATCTGAATTAAATTCACCCATTCTGGTCCATTTTAGTTCACTGATTCCTAAAATGTTGATGCTCGTTCTTGCCTAGGTAAATTTGACCACTTCCAATTTACCTTGATTCATGGACCTAACATTCCAGGTTCATCTGCAATATTGTTCTCTATTGCATCAGACTTTGCTTCCATCACCAGTCACATCCACAACTGTGTTGTTTTTGCTTTAGCTCACCCTCTTCATTCCTTCTGGAGCTATTTCTCTCCTCTTTTCCAGTAGCATATTGGGCACCTACTGACCTGGGGAGTTCATCTTCCAGTGTCTTAACTTTTTGGCTTTTCATACTCTTCATGGAGTTCTCAAGGCAAGAATGTTGAAGTGGTTTCGAAGTGGTTTCCCCATTCCCTTCTCCAGTGGACCATGTTTGGTTGAACAGAGGATGCAGAGAGAACAAGAGAACAGTCATCTTGGGTGACCTGACCATGCATTTGCACAAATGCTAACATGTGTTGTTAGTGACCCTTAGGGGAGCCTGTGTAAATTCAAGGATCTTGTATGAACTATACAAGGATCTTGTACGAACTTTTATGAACAAGTATGAACTATGTGAGGAAGGCTGGGATGGCCAATGAAGCTGAAGCTTGATGGCAGAGAGAACCGTCTTGGGGAGATGGTTTTAGAATCTCTTGGAACATATTAGACATGTTAGAGTCTGTCCTATAGGATGAATTTTTCATGTTAGATAATTACAAGGGGACCTGTATAGTCAATTTTCCCTTTCAGAAAATAAGATCCTAGCAGCTACCTGGGGGAGCATCAGGAAGAGACTAGAAGGAGAGCCCAAAACCAGAGGCAGTGGAATTTGTATGAGGTTGTGTGGGCATTCCCAGGTGGCGCAGTATTACAGAACTTGCCTGCCAGTGCAGGAAATGCAGAAAGAGACGCAGGTTCCATCCCTGAGTTGGGAAGATCCCCTAGAGAAGGAAATGGCAACCTACTCCAGTATTCTTGCCTGGAAAATTCCATACACAGGGGAACCTGGAGAGCTACAGTCCACGGGGGAGCAAAGAGTCAGACACCACAGCATGCACAGACATAATGTGTACCAAGGCAAGTGATGCTGAAGGTTCAAACCTATGCAAATGGTGCAAAAGGCCAAATTTTAAGAGATTTCTGAGTAAGCTGAATTTAAATCCCTACAAAGGTAAGGGCTGCAAAGAAGTCAAATATTTCCCCTTATTATTCATCCCATCTCAAAATTTCAAAAAGGGCATCGTTTTAATTTGAGGTTATGTTTATACTTTTTTGGGACCAAAGTGTCTGACCCTTTATATGCCTCATGACCACCCATCAGATATATAATAAGCACTAATCTCTCTGCTTTTATAAACATGACCAGACCTTTAGCACTTTACAATCAAGTGGAAGATTTTTTCAAATGCTTACATTTTTATAGTAATGTTTTGTGCCCAAGGAAATCCTTCTCTTCCATAGTAATGATCCCCTTTAATGCACTGTTATCCCTTGGGTCTTAGAACCTCATGGGGTCACGACCTTGTCTCAATGTCATCTGAAAACATTTCTCTCCCAAGGCCTCCGTTCTTCCTCCTCACACCTCTCTTGCCTCATAATTGAGGACTTTAATTTATTCACCACACAATGTCTTTGCCCTCCTGCCATCTGTAATTTATGCCTTACACACTCTGCTGCCTGGTATTATTTAATTCTGCTTTAAAAAATGACAAGAGTTTTGTGAACCACTTGGTAGGAATCACCCCATTAAAAATATTGTTATGCATAATGGTGTTTAGAAGAAAGTCCCAGCAGTGAATTTCAGTTTTGTTAAGATAATGCTCATTTTAGCATGACCCAGCTGGTGGTTACAGTTATCATTAATAATATAAAATAAAGATAACAGGAGCCCCAGGGAAAGAAGAATGACCTCCCAAGAGAATGCCAGGGTTTATAATCCAGGTCTGAATGAGCCGTTCAGCCAAACAAAAGGAAACAGCCACCTTGCCAGGATCATATGTGGGTTTTCATCCCAGCAGGATCTCCAAAGTGCTAAAGTGTGCAGGGTATATTGGGCAACCACTGACCTCTTTTTTTTTCAATATCATTTTTTGGGCAGAGCACAGATTGGTCATTAAAACATTGTGAGTGTCCTGAGAAGTGCAGAGAAATGGTAGCTTTTATTTTGTTTCCTTTTTGGAGATCTTTTAACCAACACTCTAATTTTCATTTCATGATCATAAACACAGGGCTACCGTACGATCCAGGGATCCCACTTCTGGGAATATACCCAGAGAAGACTAACTCAGAAAGATACATGCTCCCTTATCTTCACAGCAGCACTGTTCACAGCAGCCAAGAAGTGGAAGCAAACTAGACAGATGAATGGATGAAGAAGGTGTGGTTCCTATATACAACGGAATACTACTCAGCCGTGAGAGAATGAAATGGTGCCATTTGTACCAACACGGATGGACCTAGAGGTTATCAGACTGAGTGAAGTTAGAAAGAGCAAGACAAATGTATGTGTGAATCTAAAAAAAAATATAAATGAACTTATGAACAAAACAAAATAGACTCAAATACATAGAAAACAAAGTTTTGGCTACCAAAGGGGAAGGACAGGGGAGGGATAAATTAGGAGCTTGGGATTAACAGTAAACACTTCTGTATATAAGACTGATAAACAGGGACCTACTGTATAAACAGGAAACTATATTCAATTGCGTGCAATAATCTATAATGGAAAATAATCTGAAAAGGAATATATGTATCAGATACATATATATATATATGTATACCTGAATCATATATATGTATGTCTGTAGGTATAACTGAATCAGGGGCTTCCCAGGTGGCTCAGTGGTAAAGAATCCACCTGCTAATGTAGGAGACACAAGAGACGCAGGTTTGATCCCTGGGTCAGGAAGATCCCCTGGAGGAGGAAATGGCAACCCACTCTAGCATTCTTGCCTGGAAAATTCCCATGGACAGAGGAGCCTGGTGGGCTGCAGCCCACGGAATTGCAAAAGTTGGACACAATTGAGCAACTGAGCATGCACACATTGAATCACTTCGCTGTACATCAGAAACTAACAACGTGGTAAATATCGATACTTCTATGAAAAATAAGTCACTATGAGTTCATATTGAAATAGGCAAATGAATAAATTAGGAGTTTGATAATATAGTCTCAGAGTATCTCTCTACAAGGTACCTAATAATTGTGAAAGGAGAACATCATTAGAGTGAAGAGTCCAGGGAGAAATCCCTGAGTCATGTAACTAGAGTTAACAGCGTCAGTGATACGAGAACCACAATAGCACACCCCGCGACAGGGTTCAGTCAGCACCGGAACACAGCTTCCCTTGTGTGATGTGATGCTCCCATCACACAAGCTCTGAATCGAGTCACTGGGAAACATCAGAAAAATCCAAACTGGGGGCTTCCTACAAAATAAGTGGTCTGTTAATAGTCAAAGATGGAGAAGGCAATGGCACCCGACTCCAGTACTCTTGCCTGGAAAATCCCATGGACGGAGGAGCCTGGAAGGCTGCAGTCCAAGGGGTCGCTGAGGGTCAGACACGACTGAGTGACTTCACTTGCACTGTTCACTTTCAGGCATTGGAGAAGGAAATGGCAACCCACTCCAGTGTTCTTGCCTGGAGAATCCCAGGGACGGGGGAGCCTGGTGGGCTGCCGTCTATGGGGTCGCACAGAGTCGGACACGACTGAAGTGACTTAGCAGAATAGTCAAAGATGTCTAGATCGTGAAGAACCAAGGGAAGACGTGGAAACTGTTCCAGAGTGAAGGAAGTGAAAAGGCAGAAAGAGAGCATTGTACGATTAGGAACTGATTCCCTGTGCTGAAAAGATGTTATTGAAAGAACTGGTGAAACTTGAATGCATTTTGATTTAGAGAGCTGTATGGTAGCTTTTCCCCTTGTTTGTAGGAAATACACACTGAAGTATTCAGGTTGATGGAGCAACATGTAGGCACCATGTTGACAGCTTTCTCTCAGAAGGTTGAGGAAAAGAAAGTTCTTTGCATATGGAGGTATAACTTTTTCCCTAAGTTTGAGATTGTTTCAAAACAAAAGGGGTTTTAAGTCATTAGACCCATTTTACAGATGAGTAAACAGAGTCCTGAGGTGCATGAGGTTACTAGGCCAAGATCCTCTCTTCAAGGATTTTTATTAGGCAATGTTTTCACCAGAGTTAGAGAGGTATGAGATTAAAACAAAAAGATTTCACCAGGAGATAAATGCAGGTCTAAAACCTCACTCTACATAGCTTTGGTGCCCAGGTCCCACCGCTGACTTAATCAGGCTTCCGTCCTTGTCTAAGGAAACATTCAGTACTAATGTTCTCTGATTCTACATTGGAAAAAACCAAATGACACCAACTCATGCTTTGGGGATGGAAGGTTTGGGAACACTTTGGCTTTCCTTCTGCTTTCTGCCATAAAATAGAGACACTGTTATGTTACAAAGCAGGGGATCTCCTTCTGTTGAAAGCCGTGAGTGGTCTGAGAGTGGCAGTTGGGAATGGTGGTTAAATTATTCATCATGACAGAAATAATTATCTTCATACAGGAGACAGAAGCCCAAGTACCTTTTAGGAAGTCAACTTGAGAAATTGCTCCCTGGTGATCCGGAAAGTAATAAGATGTGTCCCAGGCTATTCACAGGCTCTGATTTTTTCCCCAACATTTGCAAAACATGTCCTATGCTGACAAAAGTCTGATTAAGAAAATTAAGAAGAGATTTGGCTGCAGCCTTAACCCTTCCCCTGGGCCTTCTAGTTTCTGGATTTCTAGGTTGATTATCTTTTCAGGTCAGATCTTCCTTCCTCCATCTATTCTTTTTCATTTGGAGTTGAGCCAGTTTGATGGTTTGCTGACATGACAGGGGCTGAATGCCCATCTCCTTCAGGAGAGGTACTGCCACACTAGCAAGTACTATCCAGCTATGTCTCCAACGCAAAATAAACACTACTGATATATTGTCAGTGTTCTCTTCAAAGGCTCATCCTTTGCTTCAAAACAGAAATATAAGCAATGGTATGGAAAACGTGGCAAAGGTGCTTTAATACAAACCTTGCATAGATCCTGGGAGCTTTTTGTGTATTTTAACTAATTGGTGCCTAGTTTGGAAAAGGGATCACCAAGATAGACAAGGTACCCCAGGGAACACCCCTTCCTTATAGATAAAAAGAGGAGTGATGCTGAAGCCCTGGGAGAGAGGTGAGAGATTATTGTTGCGGTTACTGTGCTTGTGATTGCTCTGTCGAGGAAACTGAGATTCAGTATTGCTACACGACTTCCCTTCAGTCAGGAAGCCAGAAAGGAGTGGAGCTAAGACTTAAAGCTGGGTATTTGCATCCAAAAATGCCAGACACCAGGACCTCCCTAGTGGTCCCATGGTTAAGAATCTGCCTGCCAATGCAGGGGACATGGGTTTGATCCCTGGTCGGGGAACTAAGATTCTACATGCTGCAGAGCAACTAGAGAAGCCTGTGTGCCATGACAAAGACCCAGTGCAGCCAAATCAACCAATCAATCAAGATTATTTTATTTTTTATTTTTTTAAATTTTATTTTATTTAACTTTACAATATTGTATTGGTTTTGCCATATATCAAAATGAATCCACCACAGGTATACATGTGTTCCCCATCCTGAACCCTCCTCCCTCCTCCCTCCCCATACCATCCCTCTGGGTCGTCCCAGTGTACCAGCCCCAAGCATCCAGTATCGTGCATCGAACCTGGACTGGCAACTCGTTTCATATATGATATTATACATATTTCAATGCCATTCTCCCAAATTATCCCACCCTCTCCCTCTCTCACAGAGTCCAAAAGACTGTTCTATACATCAGTGTCTCTTTTGCTGTCTCGTATACAGGGTTATTGTTACCATCTTTCTAAATTCCATATATATGCGTTAGTATACTGTATTGGTGTTTTTCTTTCTGACTTACTTCACTCTGTATAATAGGTTCCAGTTTCATCCACCTCATTAGAACTGATTCAAATGTATTCTTCTTAATGGCTGAGTAATACTCCATTGTGTATATGTACCACAGCTTTCTTATCTATTCATCTGATGATGGACATCTAGGTTGCTTCCATGTTCTGGCTATTATAAACAGTGCTGCGATGAACATTGGGGTACACGTGTCTCTTTCCCTTCTGGTTTCCTCAGTGTGTATGCCCAGCAGTGGGATTGCTGGATCATAAGGCAGTTCTATTTCCAGATTTAAAAATATACCAGTCATCAATTTGAGCATTTACTAAGAATTGAATTAATTCATTAAGTGCAAATATTGCACTATAAATGATGCAGATATTAAGTATGACTCAGCTGATGAATCGTACAAACCATGATTAAGGTTAAATTATATATGAGTGTATAAAATTAGCTTTTTTTACAGCTAATCCAGAAGAACAAAATACACTTACTCTCCTGATGTGGTGGGAAAATGTCTGGCAAAGCCCTAAATGATATTTTAGCTTTGAGAGTTTATCCTAGGAGAGGAAGAGAGCAAAACAATGAAAAACTATGTATTTTATAGGAATTTGAATTTTAAATGTGTATATCAGGATGAAAAAAACCACATATGAAAAATTAAGTGTTAGAGATTGGTAGAAATTAAGTGGAGCCAACACAAAGCAAAGCAAAAATTGGTCCGATTCTTATTTTTAGCTTAACATTTGATTGATTTATTTAATTCTTATGTATGTATTTATTTTATTTTGGCTGCACTGGGTCTTCCTTGCAGCACCCAGATTTTCCCTGGTTGTGGTGTGCAGGCTGAGTTGCTCCGGGGCACCCAAACAGGATCGACTTGAGAAGGCAGATTCTTTACCATTGGGCTGCCAGGGAGATCCTTCAATTTAACATTTAAACAGGCACTTGCCTTAATACTGTTGTCAAAAAGAGAATGATCAGAAAGGACACGAACATGTCTACTAACTTGAACATGAAAGGCTCACTCTTGAGAGAAAATGCAGACTTTGTCATTCACACACTTTAGGCCCAACTCTAAAAATTATATTAAGATGAAGATCGAACGTCTCTTGCTTTGCAACGTGACCTGGGCAAGTCCTCTTACCATTTACGGCTGCGATTTTTTCACAACAAAATGAGGAGTCAAAATAAAATCTCTCTGGAGTTTCCCAGAACTCCATGTTCTCGGGCTCTAGGCTTTGGAATTGAATGAGATACATTTTATGAAAAAAGTAGCAGAGACTGGCAAAGAAAAAAGATCTATTGCTTCCAAACTGTGACTAGCAAGAAAGAATGAAAACCAGCATCGCTAATTACTGCCAGGCCCAGGGACCTGTACACTGCAAAACAACCCAGGCGAGAGATCTTCCAGGATAACCACTTAGATGTTGGAAACCTTTCTCAACTCTGGGCTCCATCCTTCTCCCCAGATTTTCTCATTTTCCTTCTTCAGGAGGCAAAGATGCTCAACAATGTCTATGTTTTCATGAATATTACAGAAACATTCTTGGGCCTGTCATTTGAAAAGGAAGTATAAATATTTAGATGTTATATAGACGTGCCTGAAGTCTGGAAGTGTGGAAACATGTTGTGGTATGCGTTGTCATAGTTAACTCATAGGAATAAAAAAGAAAAAGATTCTCCCAGGCTGGGCAGTATTAAATGAAAAGGGACATTTAGGCAATATTCTTTAGTGGGGTTTTTTTTACTGCCAATTTTATCTTTTAGGGTTGTTGAGAAAATAGGCAAATAGAAAAATCATAGAAGTATTCAACTGTGTGGGATAAAAAGAATACAGAGACTGAAATGGAGCAGGACCCTATGATCTTTGTCCCCTACCTCCCACTTCAATATTGCTGCCTACCTTTGGTCTGTGGAGGAACTTTAACTAAAGAATAAGTTTGATCACAGAAGTGAGAAAACGCTGAAATAAAGGAAAAGGGCCAAAGAAGACCAAAGAATAACAATGTAATCATTAAGCAAAGTCAAGGATCTTTAGTTCCTTCTCAAGGACTATAGATAATATTCTGAGCCATATCCTGTGAGCTGTCTTTGTAGATACTGAAACCCCCACTCAGTGGAGAATTTAACTACATGATGACCAGACTATCAGTTCAGTTCAGTCGCTCAGTCGTGTCTGACTCTTCACAGCCCCATGAACCACAGCACGCCAGGCCTCCCTGTCCATCATCAACTTCCAGAGTCCACCCAAACCCATGTTCATTGAGTTGGTGATGCCATCCAACCATCTCATCTTCTGTTGTCCCCTTCTCCTCCTGCCCTCAATCTTTCCCAGCATCAGGGTCTTTTCCAGTGAGTCAGCTCTTTGCATCAGGTGGCCAAAGTATTGGAGTTTCAGCTTCAACATCAGTCCTCCCAATGAACACCCAGGCTATAGCCATGACAAAAACTGCCGCAATCCCAAGAACTGGCCTCAAAGAAATGGAAACAAACCAACCATGGAACTGAAGATCAACTGTACCTAAAATAACAAAGATGAGCCTGGTCAACCACCACTGACCAATATCAAGATGACTGTCAGAGCTGATTGTGCTGTTTCTGCCTGGAGCCCTCTACCTCAGTCTATAAAATCTCTCTTCCCCTGATTGTCAGGGAAGGAGGAGTCAGTCTTTGGACAGGTGTCCGGCGCCCCTCCCCACCCCTTGCAGGCATCCAAAATAAAGCAAACTTTCCTTTCCACCAACCTGGCCTCTTTCATGGCTTTTGAGAAGAGAGCAGCTGGACCTGGGTTGGGTAAAAAGATGACTGTCCTCACAAGTCCACAACTTTGTAGAGAGATGGATTTCTCCTTTACTTTCTGGGGCCAGGGCCCATCAGCCCCTTCCAAAGCCAAGAACTCTTGAAAGGTGAAAAGTAAAAGTGTTAGTCATGTCTAACTCTTTGCAACCCCAAGGACTGTAGCCTACCAGGCTCCTCTGTCCATGGGATTCTCCAGGCCAGAGTACTAGAGTGGGTAGCCATTCCCTTCTCCAGGGAATCTTCCTGACCCAGGGATTGAACCTAGGTTTCCTGCCTTGCAAGCAAATTCTTTACCATCTGGGCCAAGGTGACCATGTACTAATGAGGCCAGAATGAGAGGGGAGCAGGGATTTTATCTTTATCTCAATGATCTACAGATCATTGAATCCACAGACCCTGCAATTTGGTTGAAGTTTCCATGGCATTGACCCAGATATTCTGGTTCATAAAAGTACTAAATCCTTTAATGAAACACAGAATTAAGTTAATATGATTTATGTCACCCGTCACCCAGTGGGCTCATGCTTTGTACCGATCTTGATTAAAGGAAGATTGTAAAATAGCTACAACCCTCCCTCACTCATTTGCATTTGGTTCAAAGAAAATGGCCCAAATGGAACTACATAGGCATTGAAGCACAAGAAAAAGATTTTTTCCTGTTTTTATGAAGCATAAACACGAAACAACTTGCCAACAATTTGCACAACATGAAGACTAGAAAGTGAATTTGGCATTAAAAAAAAAACCTAAACTGATCATGTTAATTATGTTTCTTCTGAACAAGGAAATTTAATAATCTCTGTCTCTGAATACATCAATCTCAAACTTTGTACTTTATTCCTGTCTGGTGGTGTTGAGTGGTGCAGATTTTAAACACGGGTTGGTTGGTTTGTTTTTTTACCTTGAAGGAAGAAAAAGGATAGAACTACCATTTGTGTGTTGTGTTAGGATGCTTTTTTTATTATCCTCATTTTACAAATAAAAAAGTGAAGCTGAATGTCTCATCTTAATATTAGGAAGAAGTAAAACAGAAATTCAAGCCCATACTTGTCTATCTGTAAAGTGCACCCCTTTCCACTCCATCAGGCTGCCTTTTCTTCTCTTTATAACTTGTACAGAGAATATTTCAACTGACTCATATACTCTGCAAATCCAGAAATGGTACTTTTGACAGAAAATGCTAATCTCACTAATATATCAATTCCTTGGGCGTGATTATGGGTTTGCTAATACCTCTCCCTGTAAAACAGTGATATGTTTCCCTCAGGTTGAGTAAGGTACAGTTTTCCTGTGATTATGTAATTTCAAGTGTCCAGTGAGAGCAAGTAGGCAGAGAATATATGAAAATCATACCATATTACTTGCAAGTTGCTATTATGAAAAGATGACTGGTTGATCGGAACTGATTACAAGAAGCCTATCAGTCTCTGTGTCTTTATTTACCTACCTAAATATTCAGATGTGTGAAAAAGAGCTGATGTGAGAACTTTGAGAACTTCTAGAAGAAATGCTAGTGAAAGTTTAGAGTAAAGATCACACAGGTTGCTAGACCAACGTGTGACATGATGGTGATAAAGAAGAGTGGAGAAAGTAGAAGGAATAACAATGATTGGGCTGAGACGAAACTGTATATATGTTCCAGGTACGATCGTTCAACAAGCTATAATCAAAATGGAACAGCAACCCATAAAAAACCTAAGTCAAAGCTGCAGCCTGCTATAAAGCTGGATATTATTCTTGGACCATGCATACTTCTCATTCCATCTGATACAAATATTTTTTTCCTCTTTCAAAGAAAACATTTTGCTAAAGAGGAATCTAAGTCTTTTGAGTCATTATCATCAAATTTCATAGACATTTGACGAAATCTTCTTATACCTTCCAAAACCTCTATTGACTAACAGACATCTGTAGATATTCTTTCAACAGTTCAAGAATTGGACTTTTGAAGTATTTATCTAAGATGATTTTGCTAATTGTGCTTCTCATGAACTAATAGAACATGAATATATAAATGCTAAAATTGTAATATTATGTGAATAATGACTGAGCTCTGTAATGTTGTGTGTTGTGATGAATTCTGCTAGCATTGTAATAAACTCCTTTTCAAAGCATGGTGTTCCTGAGGGCAATTCACAAATGAGATGTGGATTATACAATATGGTAACCCTGGAGCCAAGTTTAGTCTGGCACCTACAAGATGCTCAAAGATCATCTGCTGAATGAATAAGAGGAAGAAGAGGAGAATAAGAGGAAAATGCACAAAGCTTAATGTTGTAGCTTATGATTTTAGAAGAAAAATGAGCAAGATATTCACAAGTCACAATAGCTGTACTTATTTATACTGCATGAGCTTTGGACAGTGAAACCACTGTCTGGATTAAGAAAAAGGTAAGTGCTAAGGAAAGAGCTAGGGAAGGTCAATGGCCAGAGATGGATTCCCACGCTGGAACATGCTCTGTGGTACCTGGGGAACTCCTGTCTTGGATGCAAAGATTTGTATCACAACAGCTTGCTTGCAATTCCTCCACTGTCTGTTAAAATTGCAAATGGTTTTGTAAAATTGGCAATTGTCCCTGGAAGAATAATTATGAGGTATAAATCACTAATATTTATGGTTTACAACTGTAACTAAATTAAAGGTCTTTTATATTCTATGAAATCTAGGTCCAATAATATAATAACAGATGTTCTAAATGAAAGGCTTTTAGAAAGAGAATAATTGCTTTAAATGACTTTCTATCAAACTCAAAAGACTCCTGAAATTTTGATATGACATTAACGTTAGCCTGTCATTCTAATTCACGTTGACAGACAAATGCTAATGGATAAATATAGTGTTCTCTAAGCATGATGCATTCTATAAACAGGATGCGTTCTCTAAAATGCAATGGCACATCCCGGAATGTCTCAAGAAGTATGAAGTGTGTGTTTACTTATTTGGCAATGACCATGAAGCCAAGAAAGTGGAGGGTCTTCCCTGGCCTTTTTATGTCTCCGCAAGAGATTCTTAGCTTCTTGGTGGCTTCAGCAAGACTGCCTGGGGGCTGGATTCTTCCTCTGGAGAGAGTTCTGAGGCAAGTGAAATTTAAGCCCTTCCTTTCGGTTCCTAGAAGTAGGAGGAGACTATTTCTCTTGTCCTCCAAGCTTTTGAGCCCATCTGGGAAACATCATGTTTGTCATAAGAGGAGAACGGGGTTTCTGTGAGAATCCAGTAAAGGAATGACGGCCTAGAGACAGCAGGAGGGATGAATGGATCAGAACAAGGAAAACTTTTTAAAGTTTTTTTTTTTTTTTTTAATTTTTAGAAGTATTGAATTTATTTATCTGGGTGAGCCAGGTCTTAGTTGCAGCAATTGAGATCTTCCATCTTCACTGTGGCATGTAGGGTTTAGTTCCCCGACCAGGGATGGAACCTGGCCCCTTGCATTGGGAACACGGAGTCTTAGCCACTGGACCACCAGAGAAGTTCCCAAAGGCAATTTCGAGTTCACCTTTTCCTATTTCGTTTTATTGTGAAAAAACACCTAACATGGTATTTACACTCTTAATGAAGTTTTAAGCGTCCAGTACATCGTTGTTGACTAGGATACCAGGTGGCACAGAATCTCCAGACCTCACTTCACGGACACTTTATGCAGTAAGTCCCGATTTCTCCCTCCTTCCAGTCCCTGGCAATCACCATTCTACTTTTCCATTCTTTGAATTTTACTATTTAGATGCCCAAGTGGAATCATGCAGTGCATGTTCTGTGATTGGCTTATTTTACTCAGTATAATGTCCCCAAGGTCCATCCATGCTTTCACATGTTGCAGAATTCTCTCCTCTTTAAATGATGACTTCCCTGGTGGCTCAGATGGTAAAGTACCTGCCTACAATGCGGGAGACCCGCGTTCGATCCCTGGGTTGGGAAGATCCCCTGGAGAAGGAAATGGCAACCCACTCCAGTACTCTTGCCTGGAGAATCCCTTGGATGCTACAGTCCATGGGGTCGCAAAGAGTCCGACATGACTGAGCGACTTCACTTTTACTTTTAAATAATGAAGACTATTCCATTGTATGGATTGACCACATTTTCTTTGTCCACCTGTCTGTTGATGGACATTTAGGTTATGTTTACATCTTTGCTTTAGTGACCAACATAGCATGGTGAAGGGGAAGTGCTCAGGGTCCCATCTGTTGGCACAGAAGGACCTGTAGGACCCTGGGAACCTGTTGTACTTCCTGTTTCCACAGTCTCCTCCTGGCTACACTGAACAAGGAAGATGCACAGAGAGCAGAGACAGGCATCGGCTTCCATTTTCACCAGCATTCATTTTAGCAAGTGGTCCAGACTAGTAGCTAAGCTGGTAAAAAATCCACCTGCAATGCAGAAGACCCCGATCCAATTCCTGGGCCGGGAAGATCCCCTGGAGAAGGGATAGGCTACCCATTCCAGTATTCTTGGGCTTCCCTAGTGGCTCAGCTGGTAAAGAATCTGTCAGCAGTGCAGGAGACGTGGGTTCGATCCCTGGCTTGGGAAGATCCCCTGGAGAATGTAATGGCTACCCACTCCAGTATTCTGGCCTAGAGAAATCCATGGACTTTATAGTCCATGGGGTTGCAAAGAGCTGGACAGGACTGAGTGACTTTCACTTTCACCTTCCAGAGAGGATAGATGCAGACTGTCCGAGGAAAGTGACAAATGGTTCCATGGGGAAGACGGAATCTAAAGAAAGTTTTTCTTCCTTTCCCTTGTACCTTGGGAGCGAGGGTTGAATTACTTTTCTGACTTGATTCACTGCCACTGAGAAGCTGGTTATAGGGCTCTCTGTCTAAACATTTGTTTGATGTCCTTATAACAATAGGGGCTTCCTAGGTGGCACAAGAGGTAAAGAATCCACCTGCAATGCAGAAGGGAGTTTGATCCCTAAGTTGGGAAGATCCCCTAGAGAAGGAAGTGGCAACCCACTCCAGTATTCTTGCCTGGAAAACTCCTATGGACAAAGGGGCCTGGTGGGCTACAGTCCATGGGGACACAGAAGGTCGGAAGAGACTGAGTGCGCATGTGGGCAGACACACGGAAAACAATAGAAAGATGGAAAGGAAGGACTAGAGTCACAGATGCATTCTCTTCTCATCAAAGTGCACATACATGGCAGGGCGCCCACTCACTCACTGGTGCAACTCCTGGTCTGTCTGTCAAAACCTACAACATTCCCTGTGGCTGACCCATTATGATCACCTTTCTCATGATGCTCTTCCAGGAAAAAATCCCACATCTGATTCGAAGCATTGAGGGAATGTTCTCTTGCTCTGAAAAGCAGAGAGCTTGCTCCTGCCCCTGTTTTCTAGAAGATCACACTCAGGCCAGCATCCCCTGCCTGGAAGACAAATTACTGTGCTTTTGTAAACAACCAACAGTCATTGTGCCCAGTGGTTATTAGAGAAAGCATCCAAGGCTCACATCAGACAGAGGTGGGCATGGCCAGAGTTGGGCACCAGGAGTCAGATATCTGGTTTCAAATCCTAACAAAGATTTTTTTCGAAGCCCCCACAAGGAAACAAAGTCACTTTCCCTCTTTCTGCCTGGGTGTCCATATCCACAGATGATGATATTATTGTGGGCTTCCCAAGTTGCGCTAGTGGTAAAGAACTCTCCACCTGATGCAGGAGATGTAAGAGACTTCCATCCCTGTGTGGGGAAGGTCTCCTGGAGGAGGATATGGCAACGCACTCCAGTTTCCTTGCCTGGAGAACCCCTGTAGACAGAGGAGCCTGGTGGGCTACAGTCCATGGCATCACAAAGAGTCAGACATAACTAAAGTGACTTAGTACACACACACAATAAATTTTCTGGGAAGAATATGACAACCTGAAAACTGTGTAAACTGAAAACATCTTTTATCACTATTTTATCCTAGTGATCATTAGGACTCTGATGGCTAATGTAATACTGTATTGATGGTGTGTTTAATTTTTTCTCTATTTTATGAAGCTTTGGCATCTTGGGACCTTGTGAACCAGAGGAGGGACTGCCCCTCCCTTGTTCAGTTAATTCCTGGGTAGAGTAAGAGACTCACTGCGTGTGTCCCTTTGACTTCCAAACCAATGAGTCATGAATCCGAATCCCCATCAGCCTCCATTCATCAGACTCCTGCTCTCAGGACACCATTCCCCTGCCCTAAAACACCGCAGGGCCAGGCACTGGATGAGTAGGTAGGGGCCATCCATACACCCTAGAGCTTGTTGAAATTATCCAGCCTAACGTTGTTCAGCTTGCTTACTTTTCCTGTGAGATGCAGGCTCTCAGCCCTGAGTCCCCCTCCCTGCCTCCTCCCTGCCTCCTGGCTGGTCCTGGCGCTTCCCCAGGTGGCCCTCCACAGCATGCTATGCCTTCCGTTTCTAGGGAATCTGTGACTATAAACCTATTCCTTCATGGCCACCATTTCCACATCTGTAGGTCTTAACATATCAGATCAAAACAAACCTCAGGTACGTTTTAAAACCGTTGTCCACATGGATATGCTTTGAAGTGAACAAACCCAGGGAACAGAAAGCACCATGGCTGTGAGTTTAGAGGCTGCTTCACCTTTCTGGGCAACTGGCTTGGAGCAGATGTAAGTCAGTGCTTGCTCTCTACTGCCCTTGGGAATCACCTGGGAGACTTTTAAAACATTTCTTTAAACATTTTTCTCATTTATTTGGCTGCGCCAGGTCTTAGTTGTAGCATGCGGGGTCTAGTTCCCTGACCAGGGATGGAACTCATGCCGCTTGTAATGGCAGTGTGGACTTCTAGCCGCTGGACCACCAGGCGAGTCCCAGGAATCACCTGAGAGATTTGAGGAACTCAAATCTCAGAGCAGATGCATCTGTACTTCTTGGTGTGGGTTTTGTTTTTTTTTTTTTAATTAAAGCCCCCTCCCATGAGTTTAAGGCTCAGGCAGGATCCAGACCTCCTGGTGTGGGTCTTCTGTGAATTTTTCTAAAGCTTTAAATAAATCCTGAAGGATCATCTTATGGAGAAAAATATCTGAGAAGGATAAATTAGACACAGAAAGCTCCAAACATTAGATCATCCAGACTAGTTCCTATGGGTGTAAAAAGAATATGTTTACCATACTTTTGAAATGAAGTGGGAGGGGGGGGCAAGGGTTTTTCCCGGTGCCTAAACCAGTTAGAAAACTGCCACGCCCATTAAGTTAGGACGGTGACATGATGTAATATGGCCTTTTGGGGCTTCATTTTGGCCTCGAGTGGTTTGATGGAGAGATCAGCTTCTATGATATATAATTCAGTGCCTTGTATCTGGCCCCAGAGGCTGCTGCCATCGCTTATACAATGATTTTACTCACGAGGGGAAGATTAATTGCATCTTCCTCAGTCAGTTGCTCAGTGCTTCAGTTTCATTGGCAAAAGTCAGAATTCCCCTTAGGAGACCCAATTTCAAGTTAATATATAGTAATGCTGTACATGGCTTTATTAATCCAGAGGCAGGTGCATCTGCAAGCGGAAATCAGTGGGCCGCAGGCTGGAGAGGTTCACTCTGGTCTGGCTGGTCCAGGGGCCAGCTGTGTGATCTTGGTCAGACTTCACCTCGGGTTCTGTCCCTAAGTGTGGAACAGGGATAATCACATATGCCTCTTCGGCACACATAATAAAAGCATATGAGATAGTGTCTTAGGAAAAATTGGAGAGCATGACCATAAGACAGACACACACACACTCTCATGCATGTTGTCTCTCCATGTAGATTATCAGTCTAAGAAACAGGAAATTATAATGACCCCCCCCCCCATTATAATTCTACTCCAACCATTATCTTTAAGAAGAAAACCCTTTCTCTTCCACAGAGCTGCTGGAAGAATCACTCTTCTTGTCCCCACAGTCTGTGACAGAAAAAAGAATGTTTTGTTCCCTTGGCAAGTGTAGCTAAAACTCCCTGTGTTCTATGCGAGTGACCCCATCTGGGGCTCAGGGAAGACCTCAGACATGTTTCCAGTGTTTGGACTCCATTAAATCCCCGTTGTGTATTCATTTCCCTACTAATCGCAGTGGTGTTTAATTGTTCAAGCCGCGTGGGTTCCAAGGGAAATTGAATCCATATGTTTCTGATTCATTTGCACTGAACTCATCAAATGGTTGTTTTGTAAGAGTCCGTTTGCTATCCAGGAAGAATCCCCAAGTGCCTCTTCATACACCATTCTATGCTTTTCAACATCTTGGAACAGGAACCAAACTCCACCATTGACATGACTCTGATTGCCTCTGCTTCCCAAGCCTTGTAATGATCAAAGTTTCTCTCCTTTACATGGGAGCCAGACAAGAAGGACTCTTCCAGAAGGGCTTCCCAAAGTAGTTTCCACAGAAGTGACAGAGTAAAAAGTGAATTTTAAAAAATGAAGCAAACATTCCTCATCGATTTTTCAAGGCCTTAAATGGGAAAATATGTGAAGGTGACAAGTTTTCCTAGATTCGTACATTCAACAAATATTTAGCAAGTATCTATTATACTATGTGCCAAGGCATAATTTTAGATACTAAGCATGTTGCTATGAAAAGGTAGCCTGTCCATGTGAGGCGTATATTATATGGAGGATTTCCCAAACATGTTTAGATCATGGAAATCGGTATTCTACAAAAAACTTTCTATACTAATTCATAGGGGATACAAAATGTAAGTCCAGCTACTGGGGTAAGTCCAAGTACTCCAGAGTATGTGCTCAGATTGGAAAATATGATGCCAATTCACTGTCTTAGGATACATTCTGTCACAGAGAGAATAAAAAAGGTAAAACATTATTTCTGATTCTATGTCTGTAACAGGCTTCCCAGATGGCGCTAGTGGTAAAGAATCTGCTTGCCAATGCAGAAGACTCAAGAGACATGGGTTCGATCCCTGGGTGGGGAAGATCTCCTGGAGGAGGGCATGGCAACCCACTCCAGTATTCTTGCCTGGAGAATTCCTTGGACAGAGGAGCCTGGTGGGCTACAGTCCATGGGTTCACAAAGAGTTGGACATGATTGAGCGAATGAGCATGCACATGTCTAGAAAGGTGTTTCTGAAAGAGACAAGCCTTTGGATTCAGCAGACCAAGTAAAGAAGACAGTCCTCCCCTGTGTGGGCGTGCATCACCCCAAGCCACTGGGGGCTGGAAAGGGGTAAAAACATGAGGGAAAGGCAAATTCACTCTCTCTTCTTGAACTGAGACGTCTATGTTTTCCTGCCTTGGACATTTGCAATCCTGGTTCTCAGACCTCGGGAATTAACGGATCACTCCACTGGCTTTCTTGGATCTTTGTATATGCTCATTAGTCAATTTCTAAAACAAAACTGTTTTAAGCCTGGGAAAGAGAAGAATTCAAAATCTTCACACTGATTATGAGTTCTAACCTCAGTTCTGCCACAGGCTCTTTATATTATCTCGAATCACTTAAAAAACTCTCTCGAGACTTCCTTGGTGTCCAGTGGTTGAGAATCTACCTTTCAAGGCAGGGGATGTGGGTTTGTTCCCTCCCTGTTCAGGAAACTAAGATCACACATGCTTGGGGGCAAATAAGCCCACGTGCCACAGCAAGAGAAGCCCACGTGCCACGACTAGAGAAAGCCCTTCCCCTGTGACGAAGACCCAGTGGGCTCCCCCCAATTTTTTTCTTATTTGATTCCCACCTTAGCCCTTTTTGCACAAAGACTTGTTTTTGTCTAACTTTAAAAATGATGGTTCAGTTCAGTTCAGTCACTCAGTTGTGTCCGACTCTTTGCGACCCCATAAATCACAGCACACCAGGCCTCCCAGTCCATCACCAACTCCTGGAGTTCACTCAGACTCACATCCATCGAGTCAGTGATGCCATCCAGCCATCTCACCCTCTGTCGTCCCCTTCTCCTCCTGCCCCCAATCCCTCCCAGCATCAGAGTCTTTTCCAATGAGTCAACTCTTCACATGAAGTGGCCAAAGTATTGGAGTTTCAGCTTTAGCATCAGTCCTTCCAATGAACACCCAGGATTGATCTCCTTTAGAATGGACTGGTTGGATCTCCTTGCAGTCCAAGGGACTCTCAAGAGTCTTCTCCAACACCACACAGTTCAAAAGCATCAATTCTTCAGCGCTCAGCTTTCTTCACAGTCCAACTCTCACATCCATACATGACCACTAGAAAAACCATAGCCTTGACTAGATGGACCTTTGTTGGCAAAGTAATGTCTCTGCTTTTCAATATGTTATCTAGGTTGGTCATAACTTTCCTTCCAAGGAGTAAGCATCTTTTAATTTCATGGCTGCAGTCACCATCTGCAGTGATTTTGAAGCTCCAAAAAATAAAGTCTGACACTGTTTCCACTGTTTCCCCATCTATTTCCCATGAAGTGATGGGACCAGATGCCATGATCTTCGTTTTCTGAATGTTGAGCTTTAAGCCAACTTTTTCACTCTCCTCTTTCACTTTCATCAAGAGGCTTTTCAGTTCCTTTTCACTTTCTGCCATAAGGGTGGTGTCATCTGCATATCTGAGGTTATTGATATTTCTCCCGGCAATCTTGATTCCAGCTTGTGCTTCTTCCAGCCCAGCATTTCTCATGATGTACTCTGCACAGAAGTTAAATAAGCAGGGTGACACTATACAGCCTTGAAGTACTGATTTTCCTATTTGGAACCAGTCTGTTGTTCCTTGTCCAGTTCTAACTGTTGCTTCCTGACCTGCATATAGGTTTCTCAAGAGGCAGGTCAGGTGGTCTGATATTCCCATCTCTTTCAGAATTTTCCACAGTTTATTGTGATCCACACAGTCAAAGGCTTGGGCATAGTCAATAAAGTAGAAATAGATGTTTTTCTGGAACTCTCTTGTTTTTTCCATGATCCAGCAGATGTTGGGAGTTTGATCTCTGGTTCCTATGCCTTTCCTAAAACCAGCTTGAACATCTGGAAGTTCATGGTTCACATATTGCTGAAGCCTGGCTTGAAGAATTTTGAGCATTACTTTACTAGCGTGTGAGATGAGTGTAATTGTGCGGTAGTTTGAGCATTCTTTGGCATTGCCTTTCATTGGGATTGGAATGAAAACTGAACTTTTCCAGTCCTGTGGCCACTGCTGAATTTTCCAAAGTTGCTGGCACATTGAGTGCAGCACTTTCACAGCGTCATCTTTCAGGATTTAAAATAGCTCAACTGGAATTCCATCACCTCCACAAGCTTTGTTCATAGTGATGCTTTCTAAGGCCCACTTGACTTCACATTCCAGGATGTCTGGCTCTAGGTGAGTGATCACACCATCGTGATTATCTGGGTTGTGAAGATCTTTTTTGTATAGTTCTTCTGTGTATTCTTGCCACCTCTTCTTAATATCTTCTGCTTCTGTTAGGTCCATACCATTTCTGTCGTTTATCAAGCCCATCTTTGCATGAAATGTTCCCTTGGTAAGTCTAATTTTCTTGAAGAGCTCTCTAGTCTTTCCCATTCTGTTGTTTTCCTCTATTTCTTTGCTTCAAAAATGATGGTAACTTTGCCAAAAGATCACAGGGTATTACATGGAAGAATCAATAAAAATGACCACAGTGCAGTTTGAAACTATAAAAGCATCCTGGGATGGTTTGGCAAGCATTCTGGAGGGCTGTGTCTGGTCACCATGTTGCTACAGGTGGACAGGTGTCATTCAGCCCAGCCTAGCCCAGCTTTCAAGGCTCCAGTGCCACCATGCCTTGTGACCTCAGGTGAAACAAGCATTCTGAGCCTCAGTTAATTCTAAATCCCATCCACTTAACTTTGTTCAAAGTCATTGAACAAGTAGAAATTTGCAAGTAAATTAGCATCTTGTAATTTGAGAGAATAGCAATGAAACATGTATATTACCATGTGTGAAGCATATCACCAGTCCAGGTTCAATGCATGAGACAGGGCACTCAGGGCTGGAGCACTGGGATGACCCTGAGGGATGGGATGGGGAGGGGGGTGGAGGGGGGTTCAGGATGGGGGACATATGTACACCCATGGCTGATTCATGTCAATCTATGGCAAAAACCACTACTATATTGTAAAGTAATTAGCCTCCAATTAAAATAAATAAATAAATTTTAGAAGATTAGCATCTTGTAAATAGATGTGACATGGACCCAAATGTTTAACTTTGAGGGAAAGGACTGTTTGGATTCATCATTTTATACCCCGTGGTGGCATACAGCAGGTTCACAGTGAATACTGGTTGATCAATACAAGAATAAATATTTGGATAACCAAGCACCTATTTTAAGTACCCATTGACTCAATTTCCCAAGTCCTAGCAGTAAGACCGAGAGTAAGGATCTCTGTTGTGTGCTAAGTTGCTTTAGCCCTATTTGACTCTCTGCGACCCTATGGACTGTAGCCCATAGACTGTAGCCTATGGACTGTAGTCTATGGAGTGTAGCCTATGGACTGACCCTATGGACTGTAGCCTATGGACTGACCCTATGGAATGTAGCCCATAGACTGTAGCTTACAGTCTCCTCTGTCCCTGGGATTCTCCAGGCAAGAATACTGGAGTGGGTTGCCATGCCATCCTCCAGGAGATCTTCCTGACCCAGGGATCAAACCGAGGTTTCTTTTGTCTTCTGCATTGGCTGGTGGGTTTTTTACCATCAGTGCCACCTGGAAAGTCCAAAGATCTCTGTTAAAGACTGGCTATTTGCAAGAAAACTAAATTTTTTTTTTTTTTCCTGTCAGGGAGAAGGATAATCAACTTTGCTACATCTCCCCATCTGTGATGGTTAATTGTGTCAACTTGTCTGGGCCATGATGGACCCAGATGTGTGGTCAGACATACTGGGTGTGTCTGTGAGATTGTTTTTGGATGAGTTTAGCATGTGAATCGTGGGCTCAGTCAAGTAGCCAGCCCTCCCTTAAGTGGGTGGCTGGGCATCACCAAATCAGTTGAAGACCCAAATGGAACAAAGATGCTGAATAAGAGGGAACTTCATCTGCAGTAAACTCAGCTCTGTTTGATCCTCTGGGCAAACAGAGCTGGGGGAGAGAAGTAGGTGTGATGATTAGAAGAGGGCTGAGCGCTTTATTCAGGCAGAGGGATGGAAAAAGGCCAGTTGCAGCCCACCTTTGATCCTTTCTCTGCTATTAAAGGAGGGATCTGTAGCTCACTGCTTCATCCTCCAAAGTTTACATCATTAGAAGTCCAGGATGACCCTTAATTGTGTAATTTACTCCTAATTGCTTCAACTCCTTTAGCTCAAGAAAGTACGAATCTGCTAGAGTCTTCAAACTAACACGCTGAGAGGTGCAAATACCTCCAGTGCAATCACTGAAAACCACACCAATAAACATTTTAAGCTTCACTCTCATTGTGTCAAGGCAAGATGATCATGACAGCTTTCTTTAGATAAATCCTTGCCACAGATATTTGTTCCTTTTATCCGACCAAGTATATTCTATCTTGTATTATTTGTGGGTTTATCACATTTTCTAATTCTGACTTTCCTAAACATTGAAAATTCAGTCTATGCTATCTGCAACCCTGCCCTGTTTCTGGCCTGTGATGATATTGGTTAACATTTAAGGAAACTATATGGTGTGTTCGGAGAAGGTGATGGCACCCCACTCCAGTACTCTTGCCTGGAGAATCCCAGGGAGCAGGGAGCCTGGTGGGCTGCAGTCCATGGGGTCGCTAAGTGTCAGACACGACTGAGCAACTTCCCTTTCACTTTTCACTTTCATGCATTGGAGAAGGAAATGGCAACCCACTCCAGGGTCCTTGCCTGGAGAATCCCAGGGACGGGGGAGCCTGGTGGGCTGCGTCTATGGGGTCACACAGAGTCGGACACAACAGAAGCGACTTAGCAGCAGCAGCAGCAAATACAGTGTGTTAGATCTTGTTCTGGGCCCCTACAGATATGAACACATTTAATCTTCACTAAAACCCTTAAAGAGACACAATTATTCTACCCAGTTTACAGAAGAGAAAATGAAGAACAGAGAGGTTTCCATACCTTGCCGGCTCAAATTGAAAAAATGGAAAGTAGTTTTGACTCAGTTTGATATCACAACTTATTTTCCAAGATAATATGCAATAAAGTCTCCTGCTTAGTTCTCCTTTAGAGAAATCTTGTTGAATAAATGTTATTGAATGGACTAAATTAAATTACTGGAGGAAAGCTTCTTAAATAGATACAAATAATTTTCCCTCGGAGGAGTTTCTCCCAGAATAAGAGAGAACAAATCAGCACTATTTTGAACATGAGCATCATTCGTTATTTGGAAAGTTAGGCTGCTGGATCTCTTTCCTAAGGCTTGTATATTTACACTATTTACTTTAAGACAAATCATCAAATGCTTTCACTCATTTCTTTTTTGCCTATTTTATTCTATTTTGCTTCATTGGTATTTTTAGTCTCTCTTAAGGAAGCTGGAAAGGCTTAATCAGTAAAGAGTTAAAGCCTCAGCTGACAGTTGCCAGATGACAAAAGAATGATTCCACCCCGAGAAACCCACTCAAAACTGAGCCCTAGTAATTGATTTAATAATGGCTGATAGGGATGTGGATACAAAGAGGGTACATATGCTTTTGTTGCTTTCCCCACTATCTGTGATGCTCTGTTTGATAGCCAGTGTGACAAATTATAGAGAGACAGTAGTAATGGTAAAAGGAAAAGAAATACCATTTTGATAACACTGACAATTACCCAATCCCATCCTGCAGGCCTGTCACGAGTCACAGAATCCCGTGATAATATACGTTTTATCTGTACACCCTTTGAACTCTGGGATTTCACCCCATCATTAAACACCTCAGTGGTGCCAATGGAGCCATTTGCAATTCTGATAAGAATCGGAGCAGAAGAACATCTGGACCAAAGGGACAACCCTCCTCCTTTTCCTTGGAGTGTGGGGGCCTGTGTGAGGACTCTGTTATTTCTAGAAGATCTGGGTAGGATAGTCTCATTCCCAGTGTGTCTGACCCGAGCATCCATCAAAAGGTAGTCAGTAGACCAGCAATCTAAGACCTCTCTGCTTCGTTGGGAGGACCAGAGATGAGGCTGTGCATTTACTCACCTGGGGATGGGAAGTGATGCGGGTCAGAGACACGCCCTCTTCTTACAGAAATGTGGCTTCTGTTGTAAGTGGGTTTAAAATCTCCTACGGTGTCTGTGGTCATTTAAGAGTATAGGGCCTTAAAAACACTCCAGGTTCTTAAGACGTGTCTTTTTATAAATGCACATCCTTGTTTCAAAAGCCTTGTTTCAAAAGGCTTTCCTTATAAAAGCACTCAACTTCCCTGGCGGCTCAGATGGTAAAGAATCTGCCTGCAACATGGGAGACCCAGGTTTGATCCCTGGGTTGGGAAGATCCCCTGGAGAAGTCAATGGTTACCCACTCCAGTATTCTTGCCTGGAGAATTCCATGGACAGAGGAGCCTGCACGCTACAGTCCATGGGAGCGCAAAGAGTCAGACACGACTGAGGGACTTTCACCTTCATACTTTCCCCAAACTGGTGCTTTCATTATAGCATTTGATTTATAAATCCTAACTCACTACTCACATTTCAAAATTCCACAGAATGCATACAGGGAAAAAGAAATAAATACTATACTTTAGTTCATTTTGTGAGTAAGAGTGAATTTCCCAAACTCTAAGAAGTGTATGACCTCCATTTCCAGACTTGCTGGGGAAACTTTCCCACAATGAACTTGAGTAGCTGTCAGAGACCAGTGACAATTCAGAAAGCAAAACATCTTTCCTGTAATTTAAGAGATCCATTTTTAATCTCAACATAATACACATGGCACTAAAATCTGCACTGTATTAGATTTATCTGAATAATAAAATAATGAGTGACTCTAATGAATAATTGTTACCATTAATAATTACCATTATTGCTAAATTGGTTTTATCACTGCCCACTTCACATTTACACCTAATATAAAATACGATAAGATTAGATTTCAAGAGGCAAGTAATAATGATAATAATATAGTAATGTCCTTGAAGGATGTCATTATACCATAGAGCAGATATCCTGTTGCTCAGATAATAGCTACCTTACGCACATTAGCATAGAGTGCACCATTTTTCTCCAAACTAGAGAGAGTTGAATATGAAGAGTCTGGCTCTATCCTCGCCTACCAAAATTCTAAGGGTACTTTCCTGTTTTCAAAATAATAATTAAAATCTCATTTTGGGGACCTAGCTCATATACAAGAGAATTTATTGCTACAAAATTGTTTTAATAGCCCTCCCCCTCAAACAAAGAAGAAAGAAAGAGGAAGAAGATAAGGAAAGAAAAGGAAATAAAGCAGATTTCACCAATAGATTACAGGTTGGATAAATGACAATATGCTTTAGGATTTAGTGCACTTATTTTAAAAAGTGATTTAAAAAGGAATAAGAGGGACTTATTTGGTGGTTTAGCGGTTAAGAATCTGCCTTCCAATGCAAGGGATACAATTCCATCCCTGGTCAGGGAACTAGGATCTCACAGGCTGTGAGGCAACTAAGACTTGACATAGCCAAAAATAAATAAATAAATGTCTTTTAAAAAAAATAAAGTTATTTAAAACATATAGTATAATCTTATTTTAAAATTTTAAAACTAAAGAAGAATAAGAGCTGTGCTCCTGTGAATGTATAGGTTACCCTTTTCTCTCCTCTACTCTTGCAGAGTATACTTGTAAGTAACAATACAAGCAAGTTCCATAGCAAGTGGCGTATGAATATCTCATTTTTGTTGAAAGTGAAAAAAGAAAGAGAAATTTTTAAAAAATGGAGAGAGGGAGGGAACAGGAAGGATAGAGGAAGGAAAGAGTAGAGGAGAGAAAAGGGTAACCTATACATTCACAGGAGCACAGATATGTGATTGGATGAATAAATAGATTGTGGGATGGGGGAGCACTGAGTAAATGCTTAATATTATTCTGGGTGTGGAATTTGAGGAGGGTTAGGGCTAACCAATCAGTTCTTTGTCAACTTCTGTTTTGGTTTACTCATTTCAGCAAGTTTTTATATTTTTATGATTTTTAAAAACTTTAAAGATGAAAAACATAAAACCCAAATTAAAAGACAACAGTAAAGATTTTCATCTATGTGTCCTTGACTTTATGCTATGCTATGCTAAGTCGCTTCAGTCGTGTCCGACTCTGTGTGACCCCATAGACGGCAGCCCACCAGGCTCCGTCATCCCTGGGATTCTCCAGGCAAGAATACCGGAGTGGGTTGCCATTTCCTTCTCCAGTGCATGAAAAGAGAAAAGTGAAAGTGAAGTCAGTCAGTCGTGTCCGACTCTTAGCAACTCCATGGACTGCAGCCTACCAGGCTCCTCCATCCATGGGATTTTCCAGGCAAGAGTACTGGAGTGGGGTGCCATTGTCTTGACTCTACAGTACATCATCATTTCCTGAGAACAAGAAAGATTGCGATGTTACTGTTTTATTTCTATGTGTATCCTTCACAGATGCACATTAAAAACAAAAGGAGGCAACCAAATAGACCAAGGATTTGGAACATCAGACAAGAAAAACCATTCCTTTGTAGGCAACAAGCTTCTATCCATTGAGTATCTAGTTTGAAATGAGGGGTACTTACACCACCTAGTTGATATCATCCTTCACAATTTACAAAATGCACTCAAGTGAACATTTAATTTAATCCTCAGAGCAAAACCCTCAGGATTATTTTGCTTCAGAAGAAGGAGTAAGTGACTGCGATCATCCCCCAGTTCTATCATAAATAAAAATTCAACTTTGATTTGAATCTATCGGATTTAGGATAATGCAGCGCTGTATCTACTGAGAAGAAGACAGATTTCTCATAGGGGTTCTGTATGAAAAATATATTTATGAGATGTGCAAAACCACCCTAAGTATTAAATTCCATAAATAACAAAAGTAAGAATAGCACTTGATTCATCCTGGGGATAAGGAACCTAGAAAAAGAAAAGTGTTTTTGGTTGTTCTGTAGGCTTTATAAATAATGATGATTAAGTCTCGGGCTCATAAGGCAAATGTCATCAGTTTCTTGGGTTATAAAAACCACTCGCTGTCCTTAATATAGTTTGGTACAAGTGACATTTCTGAATGCAGGGCTTCGATGAAAATACATGGCTCTAGGCTGTTGTAGCTATTTCACTTTTCCAACTATAGTGGACTCTTTCAGGAAACAACGTTTTAGCCAGGAAAATGGCAATACACTGGTTGATCTGTTAGAATGTAAGGTACATCGTTATAATTCTTTTATTTTGGGGAAAGACATATCATAGCACTTTCTTCTGTTATTGGCCTATGGTCTTGCCTTATGTTTGCAATGACTGATGTAGGTGATTTGTAGGTTAGAAGCTTGTTATAACACTGTTTTGTTGCTGGTGAAAGGGAAGCAAAAAGGAATCTCGGATGGTAGTTATCTAGTGGTGATGGTAGGAGTGAAGTCCTGTCTTCCTGACTCAACTCACATCACTTTATGTCTCCCTTTGTGACCCTAATTAAGACCCTCATATCCGTCATATGCATGGCTTTATTAACAGTGCCCAGTATGGAACCTGTCTCAAAAAAAACATTAAAAGCATCTTTTGAATAAATGAATGAATGAACACTAAAACATTCTGGCTAGCCTACCCATTCCATTCACCTCGTCTGAACTTTAGATGTTACACATAGTCTAACTATGGTCTGAAGAGGTAGCTTCCACTGTTGCATAGATAAATAGTAACTCAAGATCTTGTCAAGGGTTATAATGGGCTTATATGAAACCAGGTGTGTGAAACCTTCACAAATTTTAAAGCACTCTAGAGTTTTAAGAATCTTTCATTCAACAATAAAATTTAAAAAAAAAAATATTTGCTGACATTTGAAGCCATGATATCTTGATTGTTGTCTTCATAATATGTACATGTCAAATATCTTTAAGTAGAAATAACCTAACTTTGGAGCTGGGAGGTTAGAAAAATTCCCTTGGCATCCCCTACCCTCAGTTTAGATAATTCCCAAATGACCTCCACCTCAATTTAGTAGTAGCTGAAATTTATAAACTTTTAGTTTGATTGTGAGAAGGAAAGTTGATGATGAATCTCTCTGGTCGGGATTCTAAATAATTTATATAGATAGTCCTCCCTTGATATGATGTGATGAAAATGGTCCTTCACCTCTGTGGATTTCCTCCCCAAAACCCATAACCCCAGTCTACTCATAAGAAAAATATAAGACAAATCCAAACGGAAGGATATTTTACAAAACATGTGATCAGTACTGCCCAAAGTTGTCAAGATCATTGGAAACAAGGACAGCCTGAGAACTTGTCACTGACCAGAGGAGTCTAAGGAGACACATGGACTAAATGCAGTGTAGTTGCCTGGATAGATCTTGAACAGAAAAGTAACATTGGGAAAAACTGGTGAAATCCTTAAAAAAAAAAACTGTGAAGGTTAATTAATACCAGTGTATCCATTCTGGTTTCTTAGTTATGACCAATGCTCCATATAAGATGTTAAGAGTAGAGGAGGGCTTCCCTGGTGACTCAATTGTTAAGAATTCACCTGCCTGTGCAGGAGACATGGGTTTTATCCCTGATCTGGGAAAACCCCACATGCCACACGGCATCTAAGCCCATGCACCACAACTACAGAGCCTGTGCTCTGGAGTCCGGCAGCTGCAAATGCTGGGCCCACATGCCGCAGCTACTGAAGCCTGCACCTCCTAAAGCCTGTGCTCTGCAACAAGAGAAGCCACAGCAAATGAGAAGCCCTCATACTGCAATGAGAGAGTAGCCCCCACTCTCCAAAACTAGAGAAAAGCCTGCACAGCAGTGAAGACCTTGCACAGCCAAAAATAAATAATAAATTAAAAAAAAACGAGTAGAGGAAACTGGGTGAGGAGTATATGGGTACTTTTTGTACCATTTTATGCATTTTTGTAAATCTAGAAGTATTCTAAAATTGAAAAATATCTTATTAAAAGATGAAGGATTAGTGTTAAATATCTAATCCAACCCAGCTTTCCCATTTGTAAAGATAAGAAACATGGGACCCATAGACACTGGCTAAGTTTAAACCATTTTTGTGATTTCAAAATTGTGCACACACTTCAGTTCTACCCAAGTGACTTACTCTCCCAAAGTGTCTGCTTCACAGAAAAAATAAGGTAAAACAGATGAGTTTTTAGATTTTAAAAATATGGCTCATTTGTTCTTCTTAGTTTTATATACTTTGAGAAAAATTGGTGTGCAAAATTATAATACATATAGGTCAAGGAATATTACTCTACCTGCTAAGTGCTTTTTTGCTTGTTTTATAAAAGAATTCACTGAAGTTTTTTTAATAGCAAGCTTCTAGATGCAACTAGTAAATTGTTTACCCATTTTTCCATGCACACTTTTTACATGTAATTTATGCCCAGAGTAGTATTCTAATATCAAGCTGTTTTTAGATTTAGATTTTCAACCCTATTTTCCTTTTTAAATGTTTGTTATTTAAAGTAAGCAAGTTATTTGAAATATTTTAAGATGACATGGAAACTTCAAATAGATATAGAGGAAAGGACTTTTCTTAATGACTAATCTTTTTTTTTAGGCATAAATTAAAATCCCCAATGCTAGTCCAAGATTTCTAGTTTTTAATGAAATGTCATGTCTACCCTTAATCCATTGCTTCAGCTACAGAAACTTAGAAATCAAAGAATTACTGTGGAAATATTATTAACTGAGGCCTTTAATTATATATGTTGGTAAAATCCATGATCTGGAATCCTTTGAGAACTATCAAATTTAAACGGATTCCCTGGTGAAAAAATAATAAAATATGGTGCTCATAGGGTCATTTTATATAAGACAATCAATGTATTTAAGTTACACTGAATTTTTAATCATTTCACCTTCCCTCTGGTAATTGGAAAGTATATTTTATCACTGCAGGCAATAAAAACAATTATTTCAGTCTGTATGTGTCTTGAGGTCTAAAGTGGGTTTCCTGTAGACAGCATGTATATGGGTCTTGTTTTTGTATTCATTCAGCCAGTCTGTGTCTTTTGGTTGGAGCATTTAATCCATTTACATTTAAAGTAATTATTGATATATATGTTCCTATTGCCATTTTCTTAATTGTTTGGGGTTGGTTTTGTAGATATTTTTTCTTCTTTTGTATTTCTTGACCATTTAACATTTAACATTTTTTGTAAAGCTGGTTTGGTGGTTCTGAATTCTCTTAAATCTTGCTTGTCTCAAAAGCTTTTGATTTCTCCATCATTTTTGAATGATACCCTAGCTGGGTACAGTAATCTTGGTTGTAGATTTTTCCCTTCCAGTACTTTAAATATATCCTGCCATTCCCTTCTGGCCTGCAGAGTTTCTGCTGAAAGATCAGCTGTTAAGCCTATGGGGTTTCCCTTGTATGTTACTTGTTGCTTCTCCCTTGCTGCTTTTAATATTCTTTCTTTGTGTTTAGTCTCTGTTAGTTTGATTAGTATGTGTCTTGGCATGTTTCTCCTTGGCTTTATCCTTTATGGGACTCTTTGTGCCTCTTGGACTTGATTGACTATTTCCTTTTCCATGTTGGGGAAATTTTCAACTATAACCTCTTCAAAATTTTTCTAATACCCTTTCTTTTCTCTTCTTCTTCTGGGACCCCTATAATTCGAATGTTCATGCGTTTGATATAGTTCCAGAGGTCTCTGAGATTATCCTCAGTTCTTTTCATTCTTTTTACTTTATTCTGCTCTTCAGAAGTTATTTCCACCATTTTATCCTCCAGCTCACTGATTCGTTCTTCTGCTTCAGATATTCTGCTATTGATTCCTTCTAGAGTATTTTTAATTTCAGTAATTGTGTTGCTTGTCTCTGCATGTTTATTCTTTAATTCTTCTACATCTTTGTTAATTGATTCTTGCATTTTCTCCATTTTGCTCTCAAGGTTTTTGATCATCTTTACCATAATTATTCTGAATTCCTTTTCAGGTAGTTTGCCTATTTCTTCTTCATTTATTTGGACTTGTATGTTTCTAGTTTGTTCCTTCATTTGTGTGGTATTTCCCTGCCTTTTCATTATTTTTTTTTTAACTTATTATGTTTGAGATCTCCTTTTCCCAGTCTTCAAGTTTGAATTCTTTCTTCCTTTTTGGTTTCTTCCCTCTAAGTTTGGTCCAGTGGTTTGTGTAAGCTTCTTATAGGGTGAGATTTGTGCTGAGTTTTTGTTTCTTTGTTTTTCCTCTGATGGGCAAGGCTGAGTGAGGTGGTAATCCTGTCTGCTGACTATTGGGTTTGTATTTTTGTTTTGTTTGTTGTTTAGATGAGGTGTCCTGCACAGGGTGCTATTGGTGGTTGGGTGACTCTATGGACATGGGTTTGGGTGAACTCTGGGAGTTGGTGATGGACAGGGAGGCCTGGCGTGCTGCGGTTCATGGGGTCGCAGAGTCGGACACAACTCAGTGACTGAACTGAACTGTACTGAATGGTCAATTCATGTTGAGGTTTGATAGAAAACAACAAAATTCTGTAAAGCAATTATACCTCAAGAAAAAAATAAATTAAAAAAAAAAAGAAAAATATAAGAAAACAATCCTTGTCTTTGGTGTTTGTAGCAAAATGTGACCCAAGGTGGGTCTAACAGTATGTTTCTTAGTCAGCTGTTTGCTTGTTTTTAATATTCTACTTCTTCCTGGGGTTGCTCCTGTAAAAAGCACAATCTATCCATTGCTCACACCAACACCACACGTGCACATAGTTTTTAAAAATGCATGTAATCTTTTCTTAGTCTCTTGGAAATAGGTCAGTGAAAAGGCATACATTAGAGAGCAGACATCTACCTTGTCTGCTATTATGTTCAGATAAGAGTGGTTCACATTCAGCCTCAACACAGCCATGATGAACCCAGTTTCATGGTGCACCCCAGCCTATTTCAATCAGAATGTTATCTGCTTATATTTATGTGACTTTTAGTTTAAATGCTTAATATTTAAATTAATTTTTAAATTTTGAGATACATGCAGGTTGGCATTAGTTGCAAGAATTAGAACAGAGAGATCCCTTAAGTCCTATTCTCCATTCCTTCAGTTAGCAGCATCTTGCTAAACTATAATATCATATCATAATCCAGATATTAACATGAATACAGTCATCATGTGAAACATTTTGTGTGAACATTTTGTGCACATTATGTGGAACATTATGTGGCTTTTCAAAAGAAAAATTTTCCTTGCATTGAAATAAAATCTATTTTTTAGAGCTTTTACCCTGGCGGTCTAGCTCTTTTTTTCTGAAACAAGAAAAGCAAGATATTAATAGATAACATGATGCATCAATTTTTTTAGAAGAGAGAATGTCTCAGGGAGCCCACGAAGCTGACAGCAGGTCAATGTGGAATTAACCCTAGCCTGACGGACTCCAGAGGTCTTGCTCACAGATGCCATAACAGTCTAGGTTAGTGTTACAGCATCTCAGCTCTAAACAAGGGTATCTGCCCAAGGCAGTCAGCGGGAGCTGACATCCAGCAGGTGCACTGATGGAGAATTTGTTTTTCCCCCCAGGTATTTAATATTTTATTTATTTTTTAAGTTGAGTTTTACTGGAGCATAGCTGCTTGACAATGTTGTGTTAGTTTCTGCTGCACAGAAAATGAACCAGCTATACGTGTACATATATCCCCTGTTTTTTGGATTTCCTTCCCATTTAGGTCACCATAGACCACTGAGTTGGAGAAGGCAATGGCACCCCGCTCCAGTACGCTTGCCTGGAAAATCCCATGGATGGAGGAGCCTGGTAGGCTGCAGTCCGTGGGATCACTAGGAGTCGGACATGACTGAGCGACTTCCCTTTCACTTTTCACTTTCACACATTGGAGAAGGAAATGGCAACCCACTCCAGTGTTCTTGCCTGGAGAATCCCAGGAACGGGGGAGCCTGGCAGGCTTCCGTCTATGGGGTCGCACAGAGTCGGACACGACTGAAGCAGCAGCAGCAGCAGCAGCAGACCACTGAGTAGAGATCCCTGTGATATACATAAGTTCTCATTTAGTTACCTATTTTATACGTAGTATCAATAGCGTACTTAGCTTCCCTGGTGGCTCAGTGGTAAAGACTCCACCTGCAATGTGGGAGACTCGGGTTCAATCCCTGGGTCAGGAAGATCCCCTGGGGAAGAGAATGGCAACCCACTCTAGTTTTCTTGCCTGCGAAATTCCACGGACAGAGGAGCCTGGTGGGCTATAGTCCATGGGATTGCGGAGTCAGACATGACTAAGCAACTAATACCCAGGACTGAAAGGAAGGGGAACAATTTTATGATTTCCACTGTTCACGCCTGTTCACACATGCATGGACCTTTAGGACCATGTTAGCTGTGTGTATCTGATGCACACAGAGGTGCCGCGTCAGGAGGCAGGAGTCCCACTAGACCCATCCATTTCTATGACCTTAGCAATCACTTCATTTGCCTAAGATTGTTCCAGTATCCCCGTTTAATGATCTGCTTGCAGATCATTGACTCAATGGACATCACTTTGACAAACTCCAGGAGACAGGGAAGGACAGGGAGGCCTAGTGTATTGCAGTCCATGGGGTCGCCAAGAGTCATGACTGAGCGACTGAACAACAACAAAAGATGGGGTTACATGTCTACAGTATAATGATTTCCACTCCCCCCCCCCAAATACCTTTAAAAAAATATTTACTCAGAGGAATTCCCTAGTGACACAGTAGATGAGAATCTGCCTGCCAGTGCAGAGGAACAGGTTTGATCCCTGGTTCGGGAAGATTCCACATGTCTTGGAGCAACTAAGCCCCATGCACCACAACTATTGAAACTGTGCTCCACAATGAAGAGTAACCCCTATTCACTCACTGCAAAGAGAGAAATCGTTAACAGCAACAGTGAAGACCCAGGACAACCAAAAAACAAAAAAACTCCAACTATGTCCTTATCAAGACTTCCAGTGCTTCTACTGTCAGTATTATTTCTCAGAAGACTTCCAACGGTATTTATTCACACCCATCAAGTTTTCCTATTACCCTGGGAAAAATATTGCTATTGTTTATTTGCTCCAGTCATGTCCAACCTTTTGCGACCCAATGGACTGAAGCTCACTAGGCTCCTCTGTCCATGGAATTTTCCAGGCAAGAATACTGGAGTGAGTTGACATTTCCTTCTCCAGCAGATCTTCCTGACAACACAGAGATCAAACCCACATCTCCTGCATTGGCAGGCAGGTTCTTTACCACTGCGCTACCAGGGAAGCCTGGGAAAGAATCAATTCAATGCAATTCAGTCGCTCAGTCCTATCTGACTCTTTGTGACCCCATGAATCGCAGCACGCCAGGTCATCCTGTCCATCACCAACTCCCGGAGTTTACCCAAACTCATGTTCATCGAGTCGGTTATGCCATCCAGCCATCTCATCCTCTGTCATCCCCTTCTCCTCCTGCCCCCAATCCCTCCCAGCATCAGAGTTTTTTCAAATGAGTCAACTCTTTGCATGAGGTGGCCAAAGTATTGGAGGTTCAGCTTCAGCATCAGTCCTTCCAATGAACACCCAGGACTGACCTCCTTTAGGATGGGCTGGTTGTATCTCCTTGCAGTCCAAGGGACTCTCAAGAATCTTCTCCAACACCACAGTTCAAAAGCATCAATTCTTTGACGCTCAGCTTTCTTCACAGTCTAACTCTCATATCCATACATGACCACTGGAAAAACCACAGCCTTGACTAGATGGACCTTTGTTGGCAAAGTAATGTCTCTGTTTTTTAATATGCTATCTAGGTTGGTCATAACTTTCCTTCCAAGGAGTAAGCGGTATTTTAATTTCATGGCTGCAGTCACCATCTGCAGTGATTTTGGAGCCCCCCAAAAATAAAGTCTGATACTGTTTCCACTGTTTCCCCATCTATATTCCATGAAGGGATGGGACCAGATGCCATGATCTTCATTTTCTGAATGTTGAGCTTTAAGCCAACTTTTTCACTCTCCTCTTTCACTTTCATCAAGAGGTATTTTAGTTCCTCTTCACTTTCTGCCATAAGGGTGGTGTCATCCCCATATCTGAGTTTATTGATATTTCTCCCATTAATCTTGATTCCAGCTTGTGCTTCATCCAGCCCAGCGTTTCTCATGATGTACTCTGCATAGAAGTTAAATAAGCAGGGTGACAATATACAGCCTTGACGTATTCCTTTTCCTAGTTGGAACCAGTCTGTGGTTCCATGTCCAGTTCTAACTGTTGCTTCCTGACCTGCATACAGGTTTCTCAATGGGCAGGTCAGGTGCTCTGGTATTCCCATCTCTTTTAGAATTTTCCACAGTTTATTGTGATCCACACAGTCAAAGGCTTTGGCATAGTCAATAAAGCAGAAATAGATGTTTTTCTGGAACTGTCTTGCTTTTTCCATGATCCAGCTAATGTTGGCAATTTGATCTCTGGTTCCTCTGCCTTTTCTAAAACCAGCTTGAACATCTGGAAGTTCATAGTTCACGTATTGCTGAAGCCTGGCTTGGAGAATTTTAAGCATTAGTTTACTAGCGTGTGAGATGAGTACAATTGTGCTGTAGTTTGAGCATTCTTTGCATTGCCTTTCTCTGGGATTGGAATGAAAACTGACCTTTTCCAGTCCTGTGGCTGCTGCTGAGTTTTCCAAAGTTGCTAGCATATTGAGTGCAGCACTTTCATAGCATCATCTTTCAGGATTTGAAATAGCTCCACTGGAATTCCATCACTGGGGAAGAATAAGGGACCTTAAAAGGTAAAATTTATCTAACATAGCTAGATGTCCCCTAGCAGGATCCCTACCTTTTTACCACTTATAGACCAACTGTCATAACTGGAAAGAGAAAAAGGGAATAAAAGATAAAGAGAAAAGAAAACATACTAACTTGTAAGAAGAGATCATTCCCTTACAATCTTACATTCTGTGAGGAAATTGTGTAGATTCTGATATAAAGGGCCGAACATAATATGAACAATGTCCTCAGCACAATTTTTCTAGAAAAAAGAAACATACTTTGCAAATTATGTTTATTATCTTGGCCTGCTGTTTTAAAAGTAATCTCATGGAACAAAGAAAGAGTAGGAATAAACCATCCTGGCTGGGATATGAAATGATCCAGGGTAGTTTTCCTTTTTTCCCTTTTCTGCAGCCTCCAAAATGTCTACAATGAGTATGAATTACTTATATAAGGGAAAGATAAACTTTACAGAACTGTAATAAATAAAAGAACTTTGTGAAAGTGTCTTTTACACTTTGTAAAAAGTGTTGGTGCAAAGTGTTGGAGCAAGTGGGAACATGGCATTTTTAAAGTGGCTAAGTTCATATAAACCAGGCAGCATCAGTTTTAATGTTCTGCTTGGCCCCTGTAACCAATAAGAATGCTAAACTTGTTCTTCAAATTGTCTCTCAAATACTATTTATCTCAATTACACTTTTGACATGGGTTGAGTATCAGTCAATCTGAGCTTTAACTCTAGGGTTATTATTGAAAAGCAGAGGTTCTCTCTTAGTAGAAAAGGTGACCAGTGTAAAGTTAGACCTTAGAAGTCATGTCCAGAAGATACCATGAAGTCTAAGCTGCTGATTAGTGTGATCTTCCAAACTGGGCTGCTTTGTCTTCATCAAGCAATGGGCTATGTGGAAGGAAGCTTGCTTTGCAGCCAAATTCCGTTTTTTTTTTTAGGCTGTACCACATGGCACGTGGGATCTCAATTGCCCAACCAGGGACTGTGCCCTTGTCCCCTGCAGTGAAAGCACAGTCTTAACTGCTGGACCACCAGGGAAGTCCCTGGTTCTTAGAACCTGATGGATGGCTGGAGTTGAACTGATGTGTATAAACTCAAGTCAAAGACTATTAATCTCATTTATTTCCCCACCATTGACTATTTTCTAGAATTATACAAGTTATTTCCTAATCGAGCTGGACTTTGAGTACCAGGCAACTGAAATGCACCAAGTCAAGTGTGTTATCAGATATTGCAATCAGCACAGAGGAAGGGGTTTCCATTTAATCTCAACTTAACCTCACTCCTCACTCATGAACTTCAGAAGAGGATTCTAATAAGATGGTCAAATGTGTGATCTCATTCGTTGTAACAAGCACTGCCTTCCCAGATGTGGGGCCTGATTTCCAGCAGCGGAAGGCGAGTCTATTGGATTAACTCCAGCCTGGTGATGGATTTGCTCTGGGTTTTGTCAGCCTTCAAGGCAGATGTAATGGGAGGAAATATAGAGTGTGTGTCTTGGCAGAGGACGCAATGGTGCTCTCCTGGAGACCAAGATACTGTCAAGACTCGGGGTAACAGCTCATCATTGCAGGGACTTTACGCTCCCTCCACAATGTGAAATATACCTTGCTCTCCTTTCAGTTTTGAAGGGATTTGTTATCATTCCATAATGCCAATAATCAATTATTCACCTGTGGACTTTTCTCATTGAAGGCTCAGTGTTTTCTGTGGCCAAGCGTAACTTCTGGCTTTACCACTATGTCATCAGTGAGTGTCTGTTAAAAACATATTTACTAATAGAGAGCAGCGTTATGGTTGCCAAGGTGTAGGAGCAGATGAGGTGGATGGATTGGGAGTTTGGGATTAGCAGATGCAAACTATTATCTATAGAGTGGATAAACAAGGTCCTACTTTATAGCACAGGGAAATCATTCAATATCCTGTGATAAACCCTAATGGAAAAGAATATGAAAAAGAATATGTATATATGTATAACTGAATTACTCCGCTGTACAGTGGAAATTCACATAACATTGTAAATCAACTATTATTTCCATAAAATTAAAATATGTTAACTAATTTTACAATAACCCCAATAAATCATCATTAGGAAGGTAAATTTGATTTTGGGGGAAAATAACATACTAATACATCCCCCACTAAATCAGAATTGACTTTCTGATCCTTTATTTCCTAATATAATAAAGTTTTGGTGAAAGTTGATTGAAGCTCTGGGCGTGTATGCTCAGTCATGTCTGACTCTTTGCAATCTATGGACTGAAGCCAGCCAGGCTCCTCTACCCATGGAATTTTCCAGGCAAGAATAGTGGAGCAGGTTGCTATTTCCTACTCCAGGGGATCTTCCTGATCCAGGGATCGAACCTGAGTCTCCTGTGTCTCCTCAATGGCAGGCAGATTCTTTACCACTGTGCCACCTGGGAAGCCTGTGATCAAAGCTAGTAAGTTCTAAAGAACGCTGCAAATTTAGATTTCCTGAGCATGTGTTATAGATCACCATGTAGGTCCAGGTCATCAGTTGAGCTAAATGAGAGCCAAAGTGGGTTGTATAACGACCTCCCAAGGGACAGACAGGGATGATTTGAGACTCGAAAGGAGCCCATCTAATTTCCATCATTTTCACAAAGCTGCCTTCCTCCATGTTATTTTTAACAGTCTCTTTAGTAAGCAACACAGATGAATAATTTGGGGGACTGACATCTTCAGACTTAAACTCATCGGTTCAACGTTGATCTCTTAAATTTGTTTAAATCAGTGGTTAGTCCTTTATTAAACTCTTTAACTGGACTTGATCCACCACTACCCATAGTAAGGAAAACAGTAATGAAGTGATTCACGAGTAGGCAGTTAGCCACATGTCGTTGGGGTATGCCAGGCAGCTAGACTGAAAGTCATGATTGTGCATCACTAGGAAGTCTTCAAGTTCTGATGAAGGTGTTATCAGCAAAACGTATCTGAAGTCAATGGAAGATGGACACTAACATGGTAGGACCAGCCTAGAACACACATGAGAAATGTGCCCATAGGTTCCAGGCTGGCAGGATTTCAGAGAGACAGGGTAAGCTTTGGAAAGACTGGGCAGGGTTGCTTAAGATGAAAAGGAAACAATTAGAAAGGTTTTGAGAAAACCTGGACAAGCAATAGGGAAACGTGGCGGCAGCAGTGTGGATGGGAAAGTGGTGTGTATTTGAGAAAAACCTGAGAGAGAGGCTGGCTAAGAAACGGACAGAGGATAACAGCAGCTTCTGGATGGCTTCGAGTTTTCTGGGCCTGAAGACGGGTTGAGGAGACTTCCCTTTAGGAGCGACACTAATGGGAAAGAGGGAGGTGAGTGGAGGAGATCTGGGTCTTGGGCTCAGTGTCTAGACGGACTTGTATATACAGGTTATTAAGACTCCTTTCAGGGAACTTAAGTACTTAAGACTTCCCAGGGGGCGTCAGTTTGATCCCTGGTGGGACAGCTAAGATCCCACATGCCTTGTGGCCATAAAATCAAAACATAAAACAAAAGCAATATTGTAACAAATTCAAAAAGGCTTTAAAAAATTAAAACCTTTCAGGTTTCTACACGCAAATATCACAGTCATAGCCACGTGTCTAGGAATCGGAAAAGAGATATACCCTGGGGAAATATATTTGGGAGTCAATCAGTATCTAGGTGCAAATCAAAGTGGTTAAGTCTTGGCAAAGTGCTTGAGGGGAGAAAACAAAGAAGAGAAGAGTAGAGAATGAACTTCTCCCCGGAAAACAGCACTGCAGGCCTGAGTAGGAGGAGAATGGCCTTTCAAGGGCCTGAAAGGATGTGTAGGGAAGCAGGTGGTCACTCAGCAGGGGTGACCTTGGGGGGCAAACCCAGGGGAGGAATGTGAGGTGGGAGTGAAACCGAGCAGAAGGCCTATGAGTATGCTTGGTAACCTGGCGTTCTCAGCTAGCTGATGACAGGAGGGTAACGAGGTGGATATGAACCAGACAACAAGTAAAAAAATGAGTTTCTCAAACTGAAGTCTGTAGGCCTTTGGAAGTCCAAGGTTATTTTATTCAATCAATTGAATTAATACTGTAACTGAGCAGAACCCCATGGAGGCGACAGGCCTCTCCCCACATTCTCTGCTTTAGCACCACTCTGAGCCACCTAGATAATAGCATTCAATGCACTGTCCCTGAGTTGTTTTGCAGATGTACAAACCCTCCCCCTCTCCAACAATGGAAGATGTTAACTATGCGATGACCACTAACACATGGCCCCAGGCCTCCTGGAGCCTAAAGACTAAAGATATTAGCCCGTGTGACTCCACCCTGCTGACTCGCCAATCAGCCCATCAGAGAATTGTGCACAAGCTGATCACAGACCCTAAGACCCTCTCCCTCACCTTGCTTTGAAAGGGTTTTTGCTTTGCCAAAACCCTTCAGGGAACTCAAGGCTTTTAGGGAGTGAGCCAGTGTCTCCTTGCAGGGCCCTGCAATAAACCTTTCTCTGCCCAGTGCAGGGGACACGGGTTCAATCCTTGGTCCAGGAAGATCTCACATGGCACGTGGCAAGCCAGCCCATGGGCCACACTGGCTGAGCCCATATGCTGTAACTACTGAAGCCTGCATGCCTAAAGCCTGTGCTCTGCAGCAAGAGAAGCCATGGATGAGCAGCCCTGTCTTGCTAAAACTGGAGCAGCAGCAGCAAAGACCAAATATAAACAAATGAAATTATACATTAAAAAAAGTTTGGCTCGTGGAATACAATGCTTTGCATACATAATATTTGCAATTTATTTGAATAAATATTTGTAAATGTTATTGAATTAAATAACATGACTTTTTAATTAGTAACAGATACATTATTCTCATTAACAATTCATATTAACAATTGACTACTTATAATTAATATAATTAATAATATAATAGATATTAATAAGTAATTAAGATCAATTACTACTGATCATTAATAACCTATTCTGCATATATAGAAGGTCACAGAAAAACTTAGTAACAGAGAGAACCAATTTCCTGAAATTAACTCAAGTGTTTTTGTTAGGGGAAGCACGCTGAGTGAAACCGTCCACCCTGGCCATTTGCATGAGTTGTTTTACGACAAAAGGTCCTGGTAAGGAACAGGGAACTAATGAGCCTCCACCAACCAGAAGAGTTCGGGAAAGGTCAAAAGGAGACACCACTTGTCCGACCACCTCCCAGAATCCTTCTCTCTGGCATCCATCTTGGCTGAACTAGGAGTGCACCACCAGCAAGGCCTCCAAGTCAAAATGATTGGCTAAGGACGACCCGGAAACTAATCCCATCACCATAAAACCCTAGACTGGAAGCCATGTGACAGAGCAATTCTCCTGGGTTCCCTTACCCTCCTGCTCTCCGTCCAGGCGCCCTTTCCCAATAAAATCTCTTGCTTTGCCGGCACATGTGTCTCCTCAGACAATTCATTTCCGAGTGTTAGATAAGAGCCCAATTTCGGGCCCTGGAAGGGGTCCCCCTTCCTGCAACATTTTCATCTATGCTAAACTGAGTCAAATAGAAAGTAAACTCTCAGAAATACCTTTGATTAGGGACTCTTTCTAGACCTGATTAAAAAGAACCTTCAAGGAAGAAACAATATTCTTTTCATTTATGACATATTCAAAAATTATGTCTATTTTCTCTCCCATAGATACAGCTTTTACAAATTTAATTTTTATTTTACACTTAGATTTGACAGCTTTTAACCACTTACAAATGAAAGACCCCAGTACAACGTGGCCTCCACTTCTTCTGAATATAATTTGATATAAAGATGGGGAATTAGAAAAGATCCTACCAATTCCTAAAGCTCCATGATTGAAATCAAGCACTTAAAATTATATCTAACTATTTTTTAACAATCACAATGGTAACTTTTTAAAAGACAGTTCTCATTTTTTCATTGATTTATTCAATTAATATTTGAGTGCCTGATGGGTGATTTCTTTGCAGGTTTCTGAGGACACGGACATGAATAACACACCATCCTTGGTGCCAAGAAGGAGTTCATTGTCTGAGGTGTTATTTTTGTTTAGTTGCTAAGTTGTATCCAACTCTTTGCGGCCACACATACTACAGCCTTTGCCACCAAACGTACTATAGCCTGCCAGGCTCCTCTGTCCATGGGATTTCCCAGGTAAGAATACTGGAAAGGATTGCCATTTCCTCCTCTAGGGGATCATCCTGACCGGGATAGAATCAGTCTCCTGCATTGGAAGACAGAGTCTTTACTGCTGAGCCACCAGGGAAGCCTGTCTGGGGTGTAGAAGGACACATTTGAGCAGGCAATTTAGTGTACTGAAAGCAGCCAGAGAAAACAGCTCTGAGGTCTTCGGGCTCTTACTCCCCCAGAGCTATTTTTCCACTGGGGGTGTGGCGGGGAAATCTACACCTCTAAAGACTTTGGGTAGAAAAAATGCCAGAGCTGTATAAAAAGCACAGTAGTTTCACCCAGGGAAGTAATCTCTCCTGGAAAATGATGTAAAATTAACATAGTAAAATTAACATACGCTAGTGAAATGAAGTACTTGTTGAGTCTTTGAGATTGACTTCCTAGTGAATCTTGAGTGCTTAGCTACATTAATCATCACAGTTCAGCTGATTTGCAGTCGAAGTCTGTTGTGTTGTCTTTTACTACTGAATGAGCACTCACTGTCATTTTTCCAGGCATCTCTTCCCTTCATATTTAATTTGTGTCTTTTGGTCGTTTGCTTTCCAGATGGGCAGGACAAACAGCCCCTGCTGCGTGGTTGTGTGGATGAATACACAGCTCAGTGATGTCAAATGCATTTCACCATCTCTTGAGTAATTTAAAATTGAACTAGGTATAAAGCTGGGGAAAAACCATGGTAGCAAATAATGCTGCATGATCCATAAAGAGCTGACCTAGTTACCCTGGAATTGCTATGCTTCATAAAACTTGTTTAGAATAATCACAGCTTTCTGGAAAGAGAGTCCACTCAGAAATGAGCATCCATGGTCTCTGAAAACAGTCCAGCAGGCAGGCCACGGACTTGATTGGATTATCTCTCAGCCCTCCAACTAACTCCATATTTAGTTCCAGATAAGCAGCAAAGGATCGCATGCCTCCAGGAATTAAGGCCAGTTCGTCTATCACAGTGGGCTAAGCAAACAAAGATGGGAAGTGAAGTAGTGGTGGTCTACCAGGGCACTTCCTTCCAGGCTGGTGTGCTGTGGGTAGGAGGGTTGTGTCTGCTTAGAGCAGTGGGGGTGGGGAGTAGGGAGTGGGGTGGATGTTGGGGCAGTCTGAGCCCCTAGACAGTTGTGTCCAGAGTGAGAAGTCTCTTATGCCAATCTGCTTGACAAATATTCCCATTTTCAATGGGTACCATAATGAGAAAAAGGGTGGGAAGCATAGGCTATGAGGTATGATTTTGAGGAACTGGCAAGGTCCCCCTCATACCGTCTGCTGTGTGTGCCTGCTAAGTTGCTCAGTCATGTCCAACTCTGTGAGACCCTATGGACTCTAGCCCACCAGGCTTCTGTGTCCCAGGGATTCTCCAGGCCAGAATACTGGAGTGGGTTGCCATGCTTTCCTCCAGGGGATCTTCCCAACCCAGGGATCCAACCCATGTCTCTTATGTCTCCTGCATTGGCAGGAGGGTTCTTTACCACTAGGGCCGCCTGGGAAGCCCATACCCTATCCTCCACCAGGTACCATCCAGTACTGTCTCTTTTGGCCTGTCAACACTGCCTGCAAAAGCGCATGATAGCTTTTTTTTTTTTTTTTTGCATATATCTGGGGTCATAGTTCCCAAACCAGGGATTGAAACTGTACCAACTGCATTAGCAGCGAAGAGAGTTAACCACTAGGCTGCCAGGGAAGTCCCAAGAGCTTCATTTGTTTCAAATGAAAAATATCCTGTTTTAAATGATCAATATGAGATTATGATTTAGTGGCTCAGAATACTTTGAACGTGACAAATTATGGAGTGCAGGTCTTAATACGCAGGAGGATGAAGACACTGCAAGGGTGCTGGGGCCCTGGAGAAATGAAGGACAAGGTGTTAACGTTATTGGGCCTTGGTTTTCCCGGTCATTAAATGAGGGTGTCAACCAGATGGTGTAAATGGCCCTTTTCAGGTTTTTTCAAGCCTATAGTACCAAAAATAAATTGTATCTAAATTCAAGTTTACCAGTTTTCCCTTGACCTTGCCCTAAAAAGATAATGAGTCACCAAAAGCCATAGGCTGCTTGGAAAGGGTTCTAGTTCTACATCAAAGCCCCAGATGTGTACAGGCATGCTCAATCATGTCCCCTCATTGAGATCCGATGGACTGTAGCCCTCCAGGCTCCTCTGTCCATGGGATTTCCCAGGCAAGAACACTGGAGTGGGTTGCCATTTCCTTCTCCAGAGGATCTTCCAGACCCAGGGATTGAACCAGCATCTCCTGTGTCTCCTGCATTGCAGGCAGATTCTTTACCACTGAGCCCCTGGGAAGCCCACAAAGCCCCAGACAGAGCCTGATTTGAGGAACTTAAGGATTATCTCTCAGAAATATCACCTCCACTGCTTTAATGCCTAAAATTGCAAAGTAACATTCAGCATCCATTAGCCTGAGTCCCTGCATGTATGACAGAGCCCAGACCCACCCTCCTGTCCTGAGTGACCTAGAACTGCCATAGACAAAGGAAGAGAGAAACTCTACTTGCTGAGCTATCTTGTGTTGGGATCTCTTTTTTGGCTCAGTGTAACGCACTCTAATGATAGCCTCCTGGACAACCTGCTATAGCATTATATTGACTGATCTAGAGTGGCTGCCACAGGCTTATCTGTCAGCTGAAGGGCAGCATCCCAGAGTGGGTTATCTATGTTGTTACTGCTGGAATGGGCTTCCCTGATATCTCAGTTGGTAAAGAATCTGCCTGCAATGCAGGAGACCCCAGTTTGATTCCTGGATTGGGGAGATCTGCTGGAGAAGGGATAGGCTACCCACTCCAGGATTCTTGGGCTCCCCTTGTGGCTCAGCTGGTAATGAATTTGCCTGCAAGTATTTTGTGTTAACTGAAGAAAGCGAAACCAAGCTGAATTTCTCTAAGTGAAGTTCAACACGTTTTTAAAGACGTGGTTTTCAGGGATGATTCTGTTTCCTGTAGAAATCACTCTGCCACTTCTCTGGGCATATGAATGTCAGGTATGGGGTCAACTCACTGATAAAAAGAGGGAAACAAGTACTATTTACATCTATGGAACTTTGTCTGTTTCCTGTGGCAGACCGGATGTTTTGTGCTAGGAGCTTTGATCTTTCTTAAGACGCGCTCATTAACTCAGTGAAGGCAGCATTATTAACACAATTTTATAAATACTCATGATTATTGCAAACAGGTCCAATAGTAGCTTATGTCATGTCACACGATCCTGGGATCCAGGCAGAACTTAAAACCAGTGCAGTGTGGGTCCACGGATTAAAGTCAACGTTACTCATTATCAGAGAAATGCAAATCAAAACCACAATGAGGTACCATTTCACGCCAGTCAGAATGGCTGCAATCCAAAAGTCTACAAGCAATAAATGCTGGAGAGGGTGTGGAGAAAAGGGAGCCCTCTTACACTGTTGGTGGGAATGCAAACTAGTACAGCCACTATGGAGAACAGTGTGGCTGTTGCTGCTGCTGCTGCTAAGTCGCTTCAGTCGTGTCCGACTCTGTGCGACCCCATAGATGGCAGCCCACCAGGCTCCGCCATCCCTGGGATTCTCCAGGCAAGAACACTGGAGTGGATTGCCATTTCCTTCTCCAATGTATGAAAGTGAAAAGTGAAAGTGAAGTCGCTCAGTCATGTCTGACTCTAGCGACCCCATGGACTGCAGCCTACCAGGCTCCTCCATCTATGGGATTTTCTAGGCAAGAGTATTGGAGTGGGGTGTCATTGCCTTCTCTGAGAACAGTGTGGAGATTCCTTAAAAAACTGGAAATAGAACTGCCATATGACCCAGCAATCCCACTGCTGGGCATACACACCAAGGAAACCAGAATTGAAAGAGACACGTGTACCCCAATGTTCATTGAAGCACTGTTTATAATAGCCAGGACATGGAAGCAACCTAGATGTCCATCAGCAGATGAATGGATAAGAAAGCTGTGGTACATATACACAATGGAGTATTACTCAGCCATTAAGAAGAATACATTTGAATCAGTTCTAATGAGGTGGATGAAACTGGAGCCTATTACACAGAGTGAAGTAAGGCAGAAAGAAAAACACCAATACAGTATACTAACGCATATATATGGAATTTAGAAAGATGGTAACGATAACCCTGTATGCAAGACAGCAAAAGAGACACAGATGTATAGAATAGTCTTTTAGACTCTGTGGGAGAGGGCGAGGGTGGGATGATTTGGGAGAATGGCATTGAAACATGTATAATATCATATGTGAAACGAATTGCCAGTCTAGGTTCGATGCATGATACAGGATGCTCAGGGCTGGTGCACTGGGATGACCCAGAGGGATAGGATAGGGAAGGGAGGTGGGAGAGGGGTTCAAGATGGGAAACACATGTACACTTGTGGCGGATTCATGTCAATGTATGGCAAAACCACTACAATATTGTAAAGTAATTAGCTTCCAATTAAAATAAATAAATTTATTAAAAAAATAAAGTCTTTTTGTACTTCTAACCTGATTATCCTGTCAGTGCAACAGACTCATCCTTAAGGAGCTGAGTGAACATTCACAAGACATTACATTAGCAGGAACACCAATCATTTAACAAATTAGCACCCTATTCCCTCCCCCCAAATTTCAGGAAATTGAGTTTAAAGGCTTCATTACAAATTGACCTTATTTCAAGAAATACTATGATTAGAAGAGATCATTTTGATCAAGAGCTTTAAATATGTTTATATTCTAGGGATCTTCCCTGATGAAAGAATTTAAAAGTTTAAATATGAATTCTTTCACCAAAGGATTATTTCTAATTATGACAGCAAAAAGAGATTCAATTTTAAACAAGGGATTAGTATCTTCATAAGATAGGGTGCAGACAAATGTCAACAAGATTTTGTTAGAAATATTTATAACATTAAATGGAAAAAAAAAGGTAAAAGTGTATTTATAGGCTGAGTTTAAAATGTAAAATATATATATATATTATATATATATTATATATATATGCTTAACAGCATGGAAGAGAAATCACCAAAATTTTAACAGGTGTTCTCGCCAAGTGATAAGATTACAGGTGCTTTTTTCCTGCATATATTATTGGGCACATGTTCTTTTTTCTTTACTGAGCATATGTTGCATTTAAAAACAGGAAAAAATTAAAATTTCAATTTGCAACCACAAGCTGGTCATTTATGCCAGTCTTTCTCAAATTGATGTTTGACATAATACAACAAAATTCTGTAAAGCAATTATCCTTCAATTAAAAAATAAATGAACAACAACAACAAACAAACAAAAAGAAAATCTTTCCCTGGAAAACTCCTTTAAAATATAGGTTTGGATTCAGCCTGAGATGCTCAATTTCTAACAAGCTCCCAGGTTATGCTGATGCTGGTCTGGGGACCACACTTTGAGTTGGGTTTCATGTCAAATAAGCAAGAAAGAATCATTGTAGATCCACTTAAATCTGAGGGTTAGAGCCAGGAAACTTGCTTTGCAAAGTCTTTCCTTGAAAATCTGAGTCAGGAAGTTTTGCTTAATGGCTACCTAAATCTCTCCTGTTGCACTATAACCCCACTTCTTTTCCAACTTCACTTCTCGCTGAACCAATTTTCAAATCCACAGTCCAGCTCATGAGGTTTTCTTCTCCAGGGTAACCTTCCTTTGCCCCTTGAAATTAAATTCCATTTGTTCTGCTCATGTTGGCACAAAAATTGTCTCCAGTTAGTTTAATAAAACCATCACTAAAACAATTTTCTTGAGTAGTGTAATTATAGAGCTAGTAATTAGACTCATCACTAAATGAATAGCCTAGTTAGATTACATTTAGACAAGCACCACACACCCCATTCCATTTTAATCACCCCTTAAATGCAATTCCATTTGTTTGCATGGAAGGACTTTTTAAATGATAATAGTAAGAGCATCATAGACACTCTTGGAAGATAATGCTTCCTCTAAAATTAGGGAAATTTGGCATTCACCACATCACCTCTGGCAGGGGTAGGGGAAGGGAGGTGCTTTCCCAGCATTTTGTCAATACAGTAGAGAATCCTATCTTTCAACAAGTGAAAGTGGTGTGAATGGACCAGGAGGAAAGGGCGCAGGGCCTAACCTTGGAAAGAATGACATAGACCTTGGACATGACAAAACTGAGTAGCACCACCCAGGTCCAAGATGGCAGAAGAGTCAACTTCCAGTGGACCTTGAACCTTATTATACACTCATTGTGATCCATTAGCACAAACGAAGTGACACACCCACAGGTGCCCTGACAGTTCTGAGGCTAACCACAAAAGTTCAAAAAGTTGGTGGTGGCCCAGTTCCTGGAAATCCCTGCCCTTCCCCGCAATGACTGGAATAATCCTCCCAGTCAGTAGCCTGTGAGGTTACCCAGCCCATGAAAACTAACCACATCATATTTCAAAGCCTTCTTTCACCTTCTGAGATGCCCCACAGTCTGTCTGTGGAGTGCTTCTCTCTAAATAAATCCACTTCTTACCAATCACTTTGTCTCTGTCTCTGAATTCTTTCTCAACGAAAGAAGCAAGAACCTCCAGTTCCCCAGGAACACGTGCATTTCCTGAAGTCCCAGTGGAGATTCTCCCGTGAAACCTGCCAGATGACATGGTCACACCATGAAGATGCACTTTTGAAGCTCCTGTCAGCTTCTTTAGGGAGTCTTTTTGATTCAGCACTTCCAGGTGGATCTTTGACTCTTTTGTCTGTTTTAGTGCTGAGTTTTCTATTTCATTCTGCAACCTATTTGCCCTCCTCCAAGGCACCTGCAGTTTTTTCAAAGTACAAACAATGCAAACCAGACACCCAGCTGTCCTTGGAGCCTCAGGATCTAACAGAGCTCTCGCAGGAGTCTACACGTGCGGTCAGCCCACTGTGCTCACAGGAGTCTATGAGTTGTCAGCCCATGGCGCTCTTCGAGTCCACCAATTCACATTGTAGGAAGTTTCACTTTCTGGCTAAGAACCACCCAGTTTCCCATCAGAGATAATATGACTTTGACCTGACTCATCATTTCTCAAAGATGGAGCATTCACAATAGCTAATAGTCATTCAATACCATGCTACGTGCTTTCAATGTATCCTTCCATTGGATTGGTGCAGGATTCTGTTTCCCAGGGGGGAAACTGGGCAATCCAGAGAGGTTATATAACTCACCCAAGTTCAACCAGCTCAGAAATGGCAGAAAAGAGAGTGAAAACTGTGTCTTCCTATTGAGATGAGTGTGGAGCTAAGAGCATCCCTGAGTTCTCCAGGAACTCTCACCTTTGTTTCTTTATCTTTTGTTATTCTTTAGTGGTTAAGTCGTGTCTGACTCTTTGCAACCCCGTAGAAAGTAACCTGCCAGGCTCCTCTGTCCATGGGATTTTCCAAGCAAGAATACTGGAGTGGGTTGCCATTTCCTTCTCCAAGGCATCTTATTGACCCAGGGATCAAACCTGTGTCCCCTGCTTTGGCAGGTGGATTCTTACTGCTGAGCCACCAGGGAAGTCCTTATCTGTGCAATGAGAATAACTGTATCCATGACACTTACATCTTAAGGGTGTGTGTGTGTGTGTGTGTGTGTAACATGAAATAAGGTTTATAAAAGCAATTTGTAAAATGGAAAATGTTATAACATGTAAATTATTACTGTTATGACTTAACCAGATCCAGGGCATGCATTGCTTAATAAACCAAGCTCATCTCTGAAGTAGTTGAAATGTCTTATGTCCTATCATAGAAATAGTCTTATATTACATATTAATATTATTCATGTGTTATAGTTAACTTGTTCGAATGTCACAGTTGTATCAGGAAGAGACTTATGTAGATGTTGTAAGCCATCTTTTACATTTTACTTTTTATCCTGGTTTTAATTTGCATGCTTTCAGTTCCCTTTTCAGTAATAGAATTACTCTGTTCTCAGCTGATTGATTCTAGGAATTTGCTGAATGCAGCCAAACTATGACATGTTTGCATTTTATTTTATTTTTTTTCATGTTTGCATTTTAAAGTCTTGAAATGTTCTTTCAGTTTTGAAAATGAGCTTATTCGGAGGAAATGTAGGACTTCTTGAACTAATGGCAAAATCCATTAATAAAATTCATACGTACTGTGGGCAGTGATGATTCTCTATCAAACGGAAAGTAAATCAAAAGTGAATTCCACACTTTCTAATTGGTCACATCTCCCGTTTATTTTAGGAGGAATATTTTCTGTTTGAGATTCTAATACTGAGGGGCAGAACCAACGGTTCTCCCCGTTACGCTGCTCTTCTCTCTCCAGCCTCGTCTCTTCCGGAAACTCCTGCTGTTGACTTTGGCTCCCTCCTTCCACCACCCACACAGCCATCAAAGCTTTATCGCCACAGCTGTTCGCCACGCAACACACACTCACACTATTGCAATTTTCATCTTTCTTAGAAATAGATTTAATTTGTTTGAAACTGTTGGCTGGTGGCTTGTTTAACACCAATCTCAGTTTTTAAGAAGAATTTTTAAAAGGCTGGTGTGAAATGAGACATGAAGTTGAAATTCAGAGGTCTTTTTCACAAGGGCCCTGTTATCTACCAAGCCCGGTACCGTCTGGCCAGCTGACCACAGTGAACACACTCAAATCTTGTCTTGAAAGTAGACGCTGCTAAACTTTGAGTCTGGTCTGAATTTTACAAGTCACTGGTATGGAAGGGTGGTATAATCAAGTGTGATATGCACACTCTTTGAGGGAGAAAAAGAGTAAAATAGAGTTTCCGTGGTTTGCAACGTTCAGAAGCAGACGGTGGGCTGATGTAAGCTAACACCCCTGGGGGCTTCCTGTGTGCTGGCCAGATGTGTGGACCAACCTGGCACTTGATGGCAAGATCTGACTCAGCGTAAAGCAAACCAGTGCTGCAAATTCTCCTGTCTTTTTTCCCTTGAATATAGTAATTTGTGGTAACTGTTGTTGGTTTATTTCTATAATCATAGCTGCCTGTTAGCATTGGACGCATTGAAAGGTCAAAATCACTTTGGAAGTGATTAGCTTTGGAAGCACTGAAAGGTTAAAACCACTCAAACTTCCAATAAATTTTCTTCATTTAAAAATATGTTTTTAATCTGAAAAAGAACATATATATTTGGTATTTTGCTGTAGCTTGTCCTAACGAATTAAAAGCACTCTTAAATACTATTAAAGATTATTTGAAAACATAATTTACATAGACCTGCTTTTCTGATTATCATATCATTTTATGTTTTTAAAAGACATTTTATCTTATTTTTTAATTAATTATTTTATTGAAGTATAGTTGATTTACAATGTTGTTAGTTTCTGGTTTACAGCAAAATGATGCAGTTATTTATCTATATATATGTATCTATATATATATATATACACTGCATCACTTTGCTTTTAAAATTATGTTTTCAAAGAATTTTAATAGCACTTAAGAGTGCTCTTAATACATTAGGACAAACCATAGCAAAATACAAAAACATATAACAAAAGATGATGCTGAATGGTTTCTTTTATTATTGTTTGAAAACTAAAATCCATATTCTCATCTCAGGGAAAAAAAATTGTAAATATGTGCATTCACAAGTGGTACCCAGACTCACTGTGGTGATATTTTTCCAGTGGATACAAATACAGAATCCTTTTGTTGTACATTTGAAACTAATAGGATGTTGTATGTCAATTACACTTCTGTAAAAAAATAAATAAAATATAAAACCCATAAATATATAAAGAAAAAGATTAAATACTTCAGAATACTAAAAAACAGAAAATTTCCATTTGAAGAAAAACATATTCATTTGGAAAATTCAAAAAGCATAAAGAAGGAAAATCTTCACGTTTCTATCATTCAGAGAAAATCCCCGTGAACACTGGGTGCAATTTTCTTTAGCATTTTCTTATTTGTTCTCTCTCTCTTTCTTACTACATTTTTCATCGTATACTCTATTTTTCTCCATTTAACTTTACGTCATCAATATTTTCTTATGCAATAAAAAATTCATGGCATCACTTTACATAGCTTTAAAGAGTAGTCTATTGTATGGTATACCCTAATTTTTTAAAAAACAAATCCCTATTTTGCTGGGTTTTTTTTCTAATTTCTTACTAATTTAAAATAATAATGCAATGGATTTTCTTGTACATAAGTTTTCCTGTGCACTGTTACTTTCTTATAATATGAAGTAAAATATTAACAAAGGGCTTCCCAGGTGGCTCAGTGGTAAAGAATCTGCCTGCTAATCCAAGAGATGCGGGTTCTATCCCTGGGTTGGGAAGACCTCCCAGAGAAGGAACTGGCAAGCCACTCCAGTATTCTTGCCTGGGAAATCCCATGGACAGAGGAGACTGGCAGGCTAAGTCCATGGGGCTGCAAAGACTTGGACACGACTTAGGGTGAACAACAAAAATATTAACGAGGTTATTTTTTGTCCTTCAAGGTATCCAACGTTCCTTCCTTTTTTTTTTTTTTTTAGCAACATCATGGGCTTCCATAGAGGGAAACCAAAACCGGAAAGAGAGAAGATGGGTCAAAGTCTTACTCTTTAAGTTCTGAAGCTCATGGCACAGTCTCTAGTTCTGAACAGCTGTATTTTAGTTTGCAGGAGCTGCTTTCTTTGAGACTGTAGAATTTTGGTTTTTGTTTTGAATTCAAAGAGTCAAACCTCAAAGGAATCAAGGCATAGACTTCATACTATAAATAAAATATTGGGATAGGGGCTCTTGGACTCGTGTTTGTGAATAGGACAGAGTTTTAGTGTTATAATTGATTTCCCACTGTAATCCTACCTATCCCATTTTGTACCTCTAAAACATTTTTCTGAGAAAGAACAGAAGGATTCATCAGACCACAGAAGGGGGTCCATGCGTAAAAGAGGTTAAGAGCCCCTGGTGTTGTAAAGCACGTTATTCCCCTTCAAAACCGGGGAGACCGCTTGACCTGAGGGAGGCGCAGGACCCAGAAGCAACACAGGCAGGTCCGGTGATGAGACCGTGAACAAGAGGGCCATCCTCCACAGGCCGTGTGTGTGTGTGTGTGTGTGTGTGTGAAGGTATCTTCGCTACCTTGCCCTATCTCCTCCAGTTACCTTCGAAGAATGCTAAAAATAGAGAAAATGTGTGCTTCCCTTTCCAGGGTTTTGCCCCAGATGGAGCGAGTCCTGAAGAAAAGCCACGTCCTGTACTGTACCTGAGCGGTAGACTAGCACAGCCGCCATGGATGGGTCCCTGGAGCCCCGGCATTCCAGAAGGATGGAGTATAGGTACACCCTGCACTCTGCCACCCCTGCCTCAAGGAAACACAGAATAGCGGAGGAGACTTGAGCCAGCAGGCAGGCGATTGGGAGTATTACACATGGAGCAGACAATGTGAGAGCGGGAGGGATGTAGACTATTCTTCTAGGGACCAGGAGAGGACGCTGTACTAGCTCAGCTGATGACGCTGTGAAGGAAAGGGGGTTGCTGGAAGATGCCACGGGTCAGAGCATTTCTGCACGGGCCAACAGGGAAGATGCTAACAGACCAACCGGGAGAAGGACAAGGCAGGAGGTTGGCTGGAGCACCCCGTCCCCTCCCCCAAGTGGCTCTGCTTCTCACCTCGCCGCTACTCCCGCTCCCCAGATCCGAAATGTGATGCCAGGGGTAATGGGGCTAGGGGAGACTTTAGGATTAATGAGTTTGAGATCAAAACGCCTGAAAAAAAAGAAGTGACAGAAGTTTCAGCAGAAATTGACTGGATCGTATTTTCTGATTTCAGGAGGTATATAGGAACTTGAGATAGATATTGAGTCATAGAAAAATAAAAGAGGTGTTGGGGTTTTGTGGTTATTGGGGTTTTGCACCCTTCAACTTTATGATCTGTGAAAATATTACATACTTAGTGAAGTTCTTTAAATGTCACATTTCTGAGTCAAGTGGTAAAATGTTATGCAGGCTTTTTATATATGCTTTTAATTTCTTTCCAGAAAAGCTCTGCTAATTACTCTTCCAAGCCACAAGCTCAAAAGTACTGAGTATGGAGTTTTTAAACTATTTTTCGGTTTGATTTTTTAAAAGGCAAAATTAATTGGAATACTATATTATCATAATTTTTAGTCATTTGTATTTTGTGAACTGTATGTTCATGTACTTTGCTCCTTTAAAATTAGGAGTATTAGTTCTTTTCTTGTTGGTTTTAATATACTAAGATACCAATTTTCCCTATCATATTTGTCATGAGTATTTCTCCCAATTTGCTCTTGGGATATGAATTATTGTTACAAAGTCATTTCACGTTCCCAAGTTTAATCCTTTTTTCACTAGTCTTGCCCATGTTTTGTTATTTTCCATGGTTTCATGTAAAAATATTTATTTTGTAATTTCTAGTGCATATTGAACACATCTAAAATTTATTTTGGTGTGTCTTGTGGGATGGAAGGTGAGAAATCTTTAAGTTTTTTCAAACACACAACTTTGTTGTTAAGTACTTCATTAACTCAGTTATTTTACAAGAGTTTGTTGAGTACCTGTTAGGTATGAAGTACTGTGCTACGCTCTAATCAAACAGTAACCAAAATGTAAATTTTTTTTTTTTATAAACCAGACAGTCTTTCTTTCGAGAGCTCACAACATGATTGGGGAGATAGGTATTAAGTAAGTAAATGTATATTTGTGAATTGTAACTTGGGCAATGAAAACGGAATAAGGCAAGAGGAGGAGAATGTGAGAATCTTAATTTGACTGAGGGTAACAGGCAGCTTCCCAGAGAGACTGACACCTGATTTTTACTTTTTATGTACTTATTTCCCTACATACTCTAAATTCTGTTTTGCTGCCGTCTTTTCTGGGCCATTGATCCGTTTGTTTAAACCAGTCTTGCACTGCTCCAAGTAGTCAAGCTTTATGATGTGTTTAAATATTTGAGCAAATTCTTTCTCGATAGAATTTTCAGTTTATTTTTTGTTGGTCAGCCTGGAAACCCATAAGTCCACTGCAGAACCAAAATAAAGCCAGTTCTGTGAACACAGAAAGTTGTTTCCTACTGGAGCAGAGCAAGGGTTTTCATCCTCTGGTTCAAATTTCACTTGTGGCTTCTTTGCTCTGAGCAGCCATGAACAGACCACCTCTTCCTTCCCAGGGCCCCTTCCACATGGCTCTGTATCCACCAGGATGGCTGGGATCTCCCTGACTTCCTCCCCAACCCACTTGGGTTTTTTCTCCTTATTCTTCTGCAGAATAATTATTTTGTTCTGCCCAGACTTACAAGCCACCTTTTCAACCAGCTCAGGAAACAACGGTATTTCAGTTACCTGGACAACCCGTCTTAGGAGAGAAAGGGGATTATAAAGCCACAACAGCAACCATTGTCAGAAAAGAAACTCTCCAAGCTCCCACTTTTGTAAGATTGCTCTTTCTTAGAATGGAAGAACGGATCATGTAGCAGCGATGCTGGTTGCCTATTCACCAACATTCTTCCTTATTCAAAAGGCCCTATTTTTATTTGGAGTATCAAAAATACCTGGTTTCCCAGATTCCATTACAAATAGGCAGCCTTGTTCTGGCCATGAGATGTGAGTAGAACGTCTGGAAGAGCTGCTAAGCAGGAGACAATAGCATGAAACTGCCATGACCATCATGGGCCGCTTAACGTCAGACTTTTCTGATATGTGGGTAAACTTTTTTGTATTTAAACTTTTATGTATTTATTTGAGTTTGTGTACAGACAGTTCAACCTTACCCTAACAGATGTAGACCGGCAGAGCCCACTGACTTCTGTTCCTAACCAAGAAAAAAGTCACCAGGGTCAAATGTAAGGATCTTCAGAGAAGTCGTGGGTGTTATCATAATGGTTTTTGAAAAGGTGAAGCTGAAATGAAATCCCATTACATTCTGGATAGCACGGTGCTTTGCTTTGGTGTACTCAAGGCTCTGATGGAAAGTACTTAGACTTTTTAATTGAGTGCCTATCAATTTAAGCATTTGGGAATGTCCTACATTAAATATATGAATAATGACCTTCGCAGAGAATTTCAATTTCATTACCAGTGCTCCACATTAAAAGCAAAGAGGATGTACTTCAGTGATGTGACTGGGCAGGCTTCACATGCTGCCTCCTCACTGGTCCAATGTATCTTCCAAACTTTCAACCATTTGGCATTCTTCTAAAATATTTGCTGCGCAAAGAATAGAGTCCAGATCCTACAAGCCTAGGATCTAGACACAGTATGATTCTCTCTTAACTTTCAGCCTCCTTTCCAGATAGCCCACACCCAAGATTAAGACATACTTGATGGCTCCTTGTAACGCAGCTTCGTGTTTCTTTACCTGTGCACTATGGGCAAGCTGTTTGACTTGGAAATTAACACCCACAGCATGTTTATCCACAATGAATATGAGGGTCATTCATCACTACAATATTGTGGGAGTAATTTTCCTGATCTGATAGGCAGGCAACAGTCTTCTCTAAGAATTCCATGTGCATCTTTTCTAGTATTAAATACTCTTGCTAACTTGAGGGAGATGGTTTCTTGCTGAAGCAGATGCAAGTGACTGGAACATATCTATTCAAAGCAGATAGGTTACCCGGCTTCATCTGCCATGGCCTATTCGGGCCACCTCCCAGCAGCAATGTATCATCCTCATGGTGTCATAACGAGCTGCTTTGATTTGTCAAGGCTTTGAAATCCTACCCTGAGTCCCCACACGGGTAATCAGGTGGTTCTTTGTAGGATGTGTTCATGTGCTGTGAACAAGGATCCAAGCTGGTTTCTAGACCATGCAAAGCAACCGCCCCTTCACTGACTAACCTCTTGGTGTCCCAGCTTCAGCAAACTTCTCTGCATCACTGCAAATACCAGTGTGAACCAGCTGGGGATTTGGGAGTGATCACTCATCTGGGACTGAATCTGGAGGGACTGTCAAAGGAAGTTTGTGGACTGGGCAGTTTTGTTTTTAAAAAAATTTTTAATTAAATTCTTTAAAAGTTTTTCAAATTTAATATTATTATTATTATTATTATTTTGGCTGTGCTAGGCCATCATTGCCGCACACAGGCTTTCTCTGATTGCGACGTGCAGGCCTCTGGTTGTGGAGGCTTCTCTTGTTGCAGCACATGGCTTATTGCCCCATGGCATTGTGGCATCTTGGGCTTCCCACGTGGCTCTAGTAGTAAAGAACCTGCCTGCTAATGCAGGAGGACATGAGAGATGAGAGTTCGACCCCTGGGTTGGGCAGATCCCCTGGAGAAGGAAATGGCAAGCCACTCCAGTATTCTGTGGAGAGCCCAATAGACAGAGGAGCCTGGCAGGCGACAGACCGTAGGCTCGCACAGAGTTGGACACAACTGGAACGACTTAGCCACATGCGTGGGGAATCTTAGTTCCCAGACTAGGGGTCGAATCTGTTTCCCTGCACTGGCCAATTCTTAAGCACTGGACCGCCAGGGAACTCCCTGGGCATTTTTCTAGTGAGCCTGGCGAGGGAAGAATAGAAAGGGGGAAGCCGTTAATTGCCTGTTGATATTTTGGAGGGCAAGGCGGAGATATCGGTTCACCTTCATCCCCACGCCCTTTTACATTTCCCTAAATTCTTCTGCTTGTTCCCATGTTAAATCTTGTATAAGATTTCCTTTTCAGTAAAAACAGGCCGACATGAAAAATAATTCATATTCATAGAGTCGGCTCTGATTAAAATAATCCCTGGGGCTTCAGCACACTGCATCCTGAATTAAAATGCTTTAGACGTTCAGGGGTTGGCTGGTCTGTCTCCTGGGATGCCATTAATGGCTTATGCACATCATGCTATTTTCCAAATTCTGCTCCTTTGCTCTGGTAAATAAATGAAGAAATCCAGTTGAGAAACATCTGGAAGGCTTTAAAAACTGGGAAAAATTCTCCCCTGGATGGGGTGTTCCAAGTGTGATGCTGCTTAAATTTGGGGTCAACGGCCACAGGAGGAACTCTCCAGGCCATTTGCAATACTTGAATTTTATAATACTATGAATATCTAACCAACAGTCCCCTCGGGGATAGATTTCAAAATTGGACATAATGTGAAAAAAATTCAATTAATTTTTTTTTTTTTTGATAGAGTGGAAAAGCCCTGAGCTGGGACTTTTTTAAAATGTGGCTTCTTATCCCGGCTCTGCCACTAATTAGATGTGCAGCTTCGGGAAGTCACATGGCTTTTCTAGGCCTGTTTCATTACCCATAAAAGAGGGTTCACTTGATAATACCCAATTTCCCTTCAAATCACCTCCCTCCTCTTTAATCCTTTCCTTTTCCATCTATCTGCTTCCCTCCAAACTCCCTTCTCATCGCCTGGTCCTCATTCCAATTAATCCTTGATCCTCTGACTTAGCTGTGTGACCTTAGGCAAGTTGTTTAACCTTTCTGTGCTCTGGAAAAAAAGAGGAGTAGTAATAGTGCCTGTCTCATAGAGTTTTGGTGAAGGACTAAATGATTAATACACAGCAAGCCCTTGGCTCAGAGTATTAAGGAAATAAACTGTGAGCCAACAGTCATTATTTTCCAGATACTAATTTTACTAATAAAGTATAATCCATACATTTTATTCTTGGATCAAAAAGGATAGTCAAAAAGTTGGAGCCGTTTCTTATCAAGAGTGGCCACTACTTATTAAGAAAGTAATAAGCCTATGGGACCATTGACTTCATTTCTCTAGCCTCATCTCACACTTTATTCAGAGGCTCTGTACAGTTGGGCAAACGGAGCATTTCTCTCCATCAACAATTCTGCCACCATCCTTGTGTGAAAACATGGAGTAAATCATAAGAAGTTCGTCTCGATTCAGAGGCTCTGACGATGAGATCCTATCTTTGGCTCTGAGGTCCACATCACAGTGGAACTAACATAATATTCAACTATAGTCATGAAATATATGCATGTATACTCCATGTGGAATGCTAGAAAGACTGCTAACACACTTTTTGGAAAGTGGATTTTAAGACTTTATTATTTATTTATTTTTTTTTGCAGTGTAGTTATATATGGTAAAAAGCCCAGCTCCTAACTGTATGAGTTTTGACCCTGATAGCTCAGTTGGTAAAGAATCTGTCTGCAATGCAGGAGACCCCAGTTCGATTCCTGGGTTGGGAAGATCCTCTGGAGAAGGGAGAGGCTACCCACTTCAGTATTCTTGGGCTTCCCTTGTGGCTCAGCTGGTAAAGAATCCACCTGCAGTGCAAGAGCCCTGGAATCAATCCCTGGGTTGGGAAGATCCCTTAGAGAAGGGAAAGGCTACCTACTCCAGTATCCTGGCCTGGAGAATTCCATGGACTATATAATCCATGGGGTTCCAAAGAGTTGGGCACGATTGAGTGACTTTCACTTTCACTGTACAGTTATGTACCCAGTGGCCAAGATATAGAACATCAGCCCGAGAAAATTTCTCTGTACTCATTTCTAACTGTTGGCCTTCTTGGTCAGCAGCAAGTTATTGTGATTGCTCATTGCTTAGTTTTGCCTGTTCTTTATCAATTTTTTTTTTTTTTTTTGGTCTGTGCCCTGAAGCTTGTGGGATCCTGTTTTCCTGACCAGGTATGGAACCCGAACCCTTGGCAGTGAGAGCTCTGAGTCCTAACCACTGGATCGCCAGGGAATTCCCAGTTTTGCCTGGTCTTGAACTTCCCAGCTATTATACATAAAATAGATAAACAGCAAGGTCCTACTGTGTAGTACAGTGAACTATATTCAGTACCTTATAACAAACCATAATGAAAATGAATATGAAAAATAACATATACGTATAATTGAATCACTTTGCTGTATACTTGAAACTTAACAACATTAACTATACTTCAATTAAAAAGATGCAATAAAAACCCCAGCAGGAAGCTAGGTATTTGCTCTATGTATCTGGCTTTGTCTCTCTGTCCCCACCTAGCATGCACCTTTCCATGCAGCCTGCTGTCTACCCATCCATCTTGCTCTCTTTCTTTCTGCCTCCCCTTCTATCTACCAGCTTGCGTCTCTGCCTGTCGCAGAGTTTCTGTGTCACGTCTGTCTAGATCTGAGCTGGAAAACCTACTTCTCCATCATTGTATGCAACACTTCAGCTTATCCATTCAGTAGCTTAGTTGGGGACTGGCAGCGGTGCAGAAATGAGTGTGAAAATCCTCATGTGCTCTTCACTTTTAGAGCTCCGTAGCTGGGAAGGTCTCCTCCACTTCCTCTCCATGATACAGCATCAGAGTTGAAGCTCATCTTCCTGCCACTTGGGTGGGGCGGGGGGTCCCAGCCATCATACTTTTGTGGGAATTACTTAATCAGATAATTCTTAGGCTTCCTCCCAGTTTCTTTGAAGGAAATGGACTTCTGTGTGGTCACGTGACCCTAGGAGGACTTTGGGGGACCAGAGGTTATCTTCAGGAAAGGGTTACAAAAATGTGGGGAGTAACCTGCAATGACTCTGTGTCCTGAAGTCTTCCCCGGGCCCTGGTGATGGCCTTTAGCTCAATGCCCTCTTTAGTGAGGACCTGACCACGGGCATTGGGTCCCCCAGAGCTGCAAGTTTCCTTTTAAATGACTTCGGATCTGGGCAGGCTTTTGTGATCTCTGTAGAGACTATGTGTGATTGATGGAGAAGGAAAACGCGTGGCACCCCCTCAATACCCAAAGCCCGAAACGGCACAGAGGGCAGTGCAAGAACACGGGGCCCTGATGAATGACGCGGACAAAGGGGCCAGGGTCAGTGCGGTCTGTCCTGGTGAGGAATCGTGGTCATCAGGGTTCCCATCAGCTCCAGGATGATCTGAAAATTATCCTGGGCTTCTGAAAATGTTCAATAGAGGCTTAAGTTCATATGCATAGAAATTGAGGCAAGGGAACTGTCTGAATGACTATAGAGTTTGTCCAGACAGATCATGAACCCACTGCCATTATCTACACTCCTGTAAAGTAACAAGTAAAAAAAAATATATATATATATATATATATATATATAAACAGCATTAAAAACTGTTACGTTAAATCAAAATTCAGCTAATTATGGGTGTATTCACTTCTTAGGGCTGTCATTAGCAAACACACACATTGAGTGGCTTAAACAACAGACATTATCATGTCATAGTTCTGGACACCAGAAGTACAAAAGGGGTCAGAAGGATGGGTTCTTGAGGGCTGCCATGCCTCTTTTCCTTGTGTCGGTTTGTTGGAAATTTTTGCCATCCCTTGGCTTGCAGTGGCGTTACTCTGATCGCCACCTTCATCCTCAGCGGTGTTCTTGTGTTCACGTCTGTATCCAAATTCCCCCTTTTTTAAAGGAGACCTCATACTGAATTAGGGACCCACCCTGCTCTAGTACGACCTCATTTTAACCAATTACATCTGCCATCTCTCTATTTCTCAATAAGGTCTCATTCTGTGATAGTGGAAACAAGGTCCTCAATACATGAATTTTTAAGGAGACAATTCAATCCGTAATGGTGGGAAAGCAAAATCATGTTGTGTGATGAATGCTGACTCCCACTTTCCCAACTTGAGCTTTTTCTGCCAGAACTTCTATTCTGACTCCCAGATTCACAGTTTTCATGTTTAAAGGGTAGACCTGGCACTACAATTTGCCTCTAACAGAGTCTCATATGTGAAATATTTCATCATTTATAATTGCGATCATAATCACCAGGTAATCACAGTGCGGGATGAACACACATTTTCTAAGGATTCTATTGCGATCATAATCACCAGGTAATCACAGTGTGGGATGAACACACATTTTCTAAGGATTCTAAAAATTATAAAAGTGTTATCTCTGTAAAACTGATACATAAATGCTAGATACTGATGATTCAAAAAACTTTCCCCAGAAGCAGATAGCTTGATGATTTGTGTTTTACATTTATAAAGATAAACAGAAACCTTTTTGAATTTTGAAATAGTAAATGAATACGAGAGCCAAACAAGGGGGGCCTCGAGTGTCTTTATAAATGGAGTGACATTTTCTTTCCCGAGATAATTGGGTGAAAAATAGATAGGTCATCTTATCGAGTAGAACGGTTATGGCAGTTAAGAGAATGACCAGGACTAAAACTACTTGAGCCTATTCCTCCCCCGCTCCTGCCCCCCATCCCCAGGCACATTTGTTTCTATTTTGCAGATTTAAAAAATTAGACTTATTTGTATCCAAATTTGTAACAAAAGCGTGTTATGAAACAGAACCCACAAGCACTGAATGGTGAGCCTGTCTGTAGCCCAGCAAGATCCTGGCACAGCTAAGCAGCCCTCCAGACTGCCCAGAGGATGTGTCTGTTTGATGACATGATCAGCACATGTGGCTGCACTGGGCGGGAGCACAGACCAGCATTTACTGGTAAACTGACACCAGAAATGACCAAAACCGGGCCAGAGCCCAGCGGAAAGCAAAATGTCATTTCCTTACAGGCATGTCTGTGGAAGCAATTATGTTGTCCAGTTTGAAGCGTTCCAAGTAAAGACTTGGAATAAATGGTACCCCACAATTTTGTTATACCGAAAGCTAAAGTCACTTCATACCTTTGTTTTATCAAAACACCAACTCTATATAATCTAAAGGCTTTACCTTAGAGATAAAATGGAGTTTCAGAGTTACATATCTACAACCTATCTCCTCAAATATTCAGATTATTTTTACATGGTTTTATGAACTGCTTTTCTTTCACTCTGCTCATGGTGAATATTCCCTCATTACATAATAATCCTTCTTTAACATTACTTTTAGCAGCTGTGCCATTAGGTGGAAGTAGCCTGATTTATTTTATTGATGCCCCTTTGCCAGTCATTTAGGGTGGCTCTTAATTTTTGGCTGTGTCCTGCAAAGCCGCGGGAACCTTACCGAGGGCTATATGCTGTTATACAACAATGATTTAATCACTAAGCTTCTTCAGTTACACTAAGAGTGAAGAGTCAGAAAAGACATTAAAGAATAGCTTTTGAGAAATGTTTTTTTTATAACAGGGACCAGAGCCCCCAAAAGGATGGGAGGATTTTAATCATTAGTCTTGGAGTAAGTAGCATTCACTGGTTTGTCTGGTTTGTTTTATTGGCTCTACAGATATGCAAGCATTGCGTCCTGAAACCAATCTGTTCTGGCTACTCATAAGGTCAGCCTTGGCAGGAAAAATACATCTTTGGAGGAAAGTGCATTTGAGAAATGCAATGATCAGGCAGAGGTAATGCAGAAGTTAAGCTTTCTTCCTTTCTTTGGCAATAAAGTTAAATTCTAGCTGCTCTGCCATCACTTGAATCACACCTGATATTTCTGCTATACTCAATCCATTCTGAACGTCTGTCAGGATGTTCCTTCTTACATACTTGAGGATGTTATGGCATACCTGAATATGATTCCCATATGTTTCAGATTTAAAATGAAAATTCCATAATTAGGTAAAAAATTCTCAAATCCTTCTGAACCAAACAGAACACATTTATCTGATTACCATAATGACAAAATGATGTTCAGTTGCAGAAGTGTTCATGGATACAGTCAAACGAGTTTGGATTTTTTGTTTCTGCTGATGATATCTTCCAATAAGGACTGTTCGTAGAGCAGAAGGCAGATTTGGCAAATATGCATCAATTCTTCCTTAAGAAACTGAATATATTTTAGGGGTACTCCAAGACTTATGGGCTTTCAGAAATCGGCACCCACAGGCCATCATTCTCTGGGTCACTGTCTGATTCCTGTTTCTGTTGATTCAATAGTGCTGGTGTCATCTTATGTTTGGCTATATTTCACAACTGGCAAAACCCTACACTCTGTGGGATTCCCTGGTGGCTCAAAGAATCTGCCTGCAATGTGGGAGACCTGGGTTCGATCCCTGGGTTGGGAAGGTCCCCTGGAGAAGGAAATGGCTACCCACTCCAGTATTCTGGTCTGGAGAATTCCATGGACTGTGTAGTCCATGGGGTCACAAAGAGCTGGACACAACTGAGTGACTTTCACATATCACACACATATCCTACACTCTGCTGCTGCTGCTAAGTCGCTTCAGTCGTTTCTGACTCTGTGCGACCCCATACACGGCAGTCCACCAGGCTCCGCTGTCCCTGGGATTCTCCAGGCAAGAACACTGGAGTGGGTTGCCATTTCCTTCTCCAGTGCATGCAAGTGAAAAGTGAAAGTGAAGTCACTCAGTCATGTCCAACTCCTAGTGACTCCATGGACTGCAGCCCACCAGGCTCCCCCGTCCATGGGATTTGCCAGGCAAGAGTACTGGAGTGGGTTGCCATTGCCTTCTCCGTTTTACTTCCCTGCACTCTGTAAGGGCCTCCAAAATGCCATTCACTGGAAAACCCACAAACCCAAACTTTACTAACATTGAATTCACCTAGGAATTTTACTGTCAGTAAAACAGCGGAGTCACTTGGACAATAGACTAATTTTGCGTTCAGAATTCTTTCAAAAAGAAATGTTTCCTTGTTTCTGGCTTCTCTTTTTTTTATGGTCCATAAAAAATACTGAATAGCATTATCATTTATAAAAATAGCTACATAAAATGTTCTTAGGGAAGTTTCCTGAAAATTCCCTTAAAATGCAAAGAAGGTGTTCTCTCTAATTTAAGGAACATTTTTTTTCCTTTTGGCCACACTGCAAGACTTACAGAATCTTATTTCCTTAGTCAGGGATTTCAACCCAGGCCCCAACAGTGAAGGGCTCCCTTGGTAGCTCAGTGGTAAAGAATCCACTTGCCAATGCAGGAGACATAACAGACGTGTGTTTGATCCCTGGGTTGGGAAGATCCCCTGGAGGAGGGCATGGCAATTCACTCCAGTATTCTTGCCTGGAGAATCCCATGGACAGAGGAGCCTGGTGGGCTACAGTCCATGGGTCTCAAAGAGTCAGACACTACTGAAGTGACTTAGCACACACACACCCAGCAGTGAAAGTACAAAGTCCAAATTAATGGACTATCAGGAACTGTTCTTTATTGAAAAATAGGTAGTATGCATTGTTGAGTGCTCTGAAAATGTATTATTGCATCTACTTTAAAGCAAATAATAGGGACTTTGCTGGTAGTCCAGTGGTTAAGACTTTGCCTTCCAATACAGGGGCATGGGTTTGATCCTTGGTTGGAGAGCAGAGATCCCACAAGTCTTAATAGCCAAAAAACAAAAACAGAAAACAGAAACAATAGTGTATCAAATTCAATAAAACTTTAAAAATGGTCCACATAAAAAAATCTTTAAAAGCAAAGAAAAATATGTTTATAAATGAAGTAGTCACCTACATTTAAAATGTATCAGTACATGTACCTCTACCAATATCTCTATCAAAATTAATAGTAATATAAATCAACTTAGGTCTCCACCAGGGTATTGAAATGTAGTTTTTCAATTTGGAGGTTTCTATTTTCCTTCCAATCTACTGCATTCCACTGTCTTCTTTATCCTAGACACACACGCGCATGCACACACAGATGCACACACACACCTGAGCACTGTTCAAAAGAAAACATGAAAACTGCTGGATGTAAAGTAAATTAAAATTTACTTTAATTGCTAGCATTGAAGCACCAGAGCTAGGGTATACTTCATTATTCCTTTCCTCTAAATCAGACAAACTTTATTGTAAAAAAGAATGTGTTGTCTAACATTCATCTCAAGGTAACACATTTTCTGGAATCAAATCACATTCCCCATCCTTGGGTTTTTGTGTGATTTCATATAAATTTTTAAGATGTAAATATTTCATTGTACATTCATAGGATACAATTTTCAAACACTAAAATCTTAACTATGATTTCATTCAAAAAGCATTTTGGTCTTCATATCTGTTGCCTTTTGCTTGTAAAAACCAATGCCTCAGTGACATGTTTATTTCCTGCTCATGTGTCATTCCGTCGACTGGAGCCCAGATGATTTAGAATAGACTCAGCTGAGCTCGGATTTAGGCCATGAGCTGGGCCCAAGTGGGCCCCACACTTTTGTCATTATCCCAGCATCAGCAGCTTCAAATGAGTTGCGGCAGGAAGGCAAGGATGGTTGGAGGGTCCACCTGTTCATGTTCTCTAAAACTGCATCAGCCAAAGCAAGTATTATGGTCAACACCCAACACAAGGGGAAGGAAAAATATTTCCCATACCCCATGAGGTCAAAACGAATGGCATAGCCAAGCCACCATCAGTATGGCAGAGTCGTTCTCTAAAGGCAAGGGAGGGAATGAATATTTGCTGAACCATTAATGCTGTAGTCTCTCTCAGCCCTACCCATACGCTTTACTCTCAGCCGGGGATTCAGTGGTGAACAAAGCTAACTGTGCCATCACGGGGCTTCCGTTTTAGAGGGCAGAAAAGACAGTCAATAAATACATACAAAATGACACAGTACTCGCTCTCACAGAAATGGGGAATCCTCACTTCATAGGTGGTCAGGACGGTTTTCTTAGGATAAGAACAAAATGAGTTGAGGGGATTAGCCATCTGTCAAAAGAGTTTTCCAGCCTGAAGAAATAGCCAGGAAAAAGGTCCTGGGGAGGTAAGCAGCTTGCATCTTTAAGGAACAGCAGGGCAGCCAAATATGTCCAGAGTAGACTGAGTTCGTATAGAGTCCTACAGGATGCAAGACAGAGCTTCAATCTGATTCTAGGTGAGATGGGAAAATAATGGAGGGTTGAGAACAGGGGAATTATGAGTGGAAGAAGGGCGGGACTTTGGGATCTAGATGAGAATCTCAAGCTCAGTTTAGCTGGCTCTTTGGAGTGCAGAGGCACTATGCTAACACAAGTTGTTTTTATAAATTCACTCAGTAATCTCTAGGACCCAAGCGAAACATTATTTTGCTGCAAAACAGTTCTCACTGACTGCTGGGTTTCCATCTTCACAACACAGATTCATTCTGTTTGTAGGATTTTTACAATCCACAATCTGAGAAATGGATCCAAATGCTAAACAGGCTTCATTTTTAGGAATCTCAGGGAATCTTCAGCATTAACTGACCTTGCAGGCTGCTCATTTCTTATTGTCTGATCTTTGCAGAAGTTATATGATCAGCTAAATACCCCTCCTAGGGGAAAGGGCAGCATGGTAGAACAAACTTCAGGACAAAAATGAGCTTCCAAAGGCCCTACATTTTAAAAAATATGGAGTGGGGACATTGCTTAACAGCTAAACCCATGATTCTGGTTCCAAGCCTGTTACACCACACCTTTGCCTTATGTCTTTATCATTTGAAAAGGAATTTTAATTATCTTTTACCAAATTTGTCTTCCGTAGCCAGAGGATTTCATGGATAGGAAACAATAAATTCCTAGCAACACAGAGTCCTAACAAATGGTAGTAAATAGGTTGGAAATATTTTAAAACCTCCCTTGATTTCCATTCCCCAAACGCCTCTCCCTCTCAGTTTGTTTTTTAAATAATAGCAGTTTCCTTCATATTCTTCAGTGGTCCTATTTTGGTTACAATTTATGCTCCCTTATGCTCTAAGACTAACCAAATTATCCTCTAAACATGGACAGCTCCCAAAAAAGAAAACTTTCAGCATTTCAAAACATTCCTATTCATCTAATTGGTAGAATATTCAATAAGAAGTAAGTTAGAAAGACAAATATTATATATTAATGTATCTATGTAGAATTGAGAAAAATAGTACAGATTAACCTATTTGCAGAGCAGGATTAGAGATACAGATGTAGAGAGTGGACCTGTGGACACAGGGGTGGGGAGAAGGGGAGGGTAGGACGAATTGAGAGAGTAGCCTCGACACGCACACACTGCCATGTGTGAAATAGACAGCTAGAGGGAAGCTGCTGTGAGGCACAGGGAGCTCTGAGATGACCTAGATGGGTGGGATTGGCGGGAGGGAAGGGAGGCTCAAGAGCGAGGTGATATATAACTGGTTCACGCTGCACAGCAAAAAATAACACAACATCGTAAAGCAATTATACACCAATAAAAAAAGTCAGAATAAAAAAGAATACTCCACTGAAGGCAAAGAAAATTGACATTCTTTTCTAAAGCACATTTTTTATTAGAAGAGGAAATGCCTGCTTCAGTTTTGTGATTAAAAGAGAGAAAGCTCATCTCATTCAAAGAGAGGGGTTTTGTTTTTGTCTGGAAATATGAAACAAATGTATAGCTTATCACTGAGATAAATGAAAAGAAAATATTAAAATATTCTGTACCATTACAGGGATTCTCACAGGATAATGCCATCATGTAGGAGAAATAGTTTTGGTTCATTAATCTTAATTCTACCATTGTGGCACTTCAGTGCTCTCTCTCATAATAAAGACACTATACACATATGCTACATATGTGTCTTGACTTTCCTCTTAAGCCTAACAACAATCCTATATTGCTGGATGGACCCATATTTTGTTCCCATTTTACAGATGAGGTAACTGAGGCAGGACTGAGGTGGTTTGTCCATAGTCACACGTCTGGAGTCAACAGAACAGAAGCCCAAGAGTCTAATAAACTTTCTCTTTATTTTCTTGATAATGACATTTCTTTCCTTTTGGATTGCTTGTTAATGCATATTTGTGGTAAAAATGTTTCAGCAATATAGAAAAGTACATGGAAGAAAGTAAAAGCTTTACATAGTTCCACCACCCAAGGGGAACCATTAACATTTTGCCTGTTTAAGCATCTGTCTTATTACAAGCCTGGAAATCACTCTTTACTGGTTTGTAACTTGTCTTTTTATGTCAGGGCTACTTAGCAATCCATCAGTTGCACCACAATTAATTTATCCAATCCTTTTTAGTGGGTTGTCTCTGATTTTCCCCTCCCTGTGAGGAACATCCTTGCTGTAAATTAGGTCAAGGATGCCCAGGGAGTGTAGATCCCTGAATATTTTCACAAGACACATTCTTAGAAGTGACTTTGCTAGGTGGAAGAGTACCACCCATTTTAAGACTCTAAAAGTCCGTATTGGCCAAATGACCCACTGCAAATGCTGTCTGAGATCCATTTCCTGAACCTGCAGCAACACAGAAGCTCTTTCTCTTGGGCTTGGCAATAGCGTTTTCCTCTTTTAAATGGAAGACGTAATGAGATGGTAGACTTGGGGCTCTGAGAATAATGCTGCTCACAACGGTGGTCAAGGCTAAAATAAATCAGTTGCTCTGGTGGCTGGAAGGGCTCAGGCAGTAAGTGATGGATGAGGTGTTCTGAGAGTCATGTGCACACCTGTTATCTGGCTGTGTGCAGCAAGGAGCCCAAACTACTTACAAGCTACATTGTTCATCATGAGCACTCACGTCTTTTAAAAAAATGGGTTCCAAGATTCTTGTCTGGTTCATTGGTCTTAGAAGACTGGGGAAATGGTCACTTTGTTGGCTTTCACTGGAGGGAGAGAGAGGAGTTGCACGAAGGGAAAGGATGGTGGGCACTGTCCCTTCTCCCCTGAATGGAGGCCAACTGGGACATTTCACACCCTCTAGGAAGGGAGCCCCACGGAGAAAGCCTGTCCCTGTCTTAGGAGATGCCAGCCAAACATGGAGCCCTGTAGACTGTCAATCCAGCCAAGGCAAGTTCTACCCCTGAGAGTGAGCTGACAAGCTATTGTCTGTGAGCAGTTCTCTCATACAACATTCAACATTGCTAGACTGGGATAATCAATATCATGATAATAACAAATGTCATTTGACCCAGCATTGTTCTCCATAAGAACCCCACCCCACTTAATCCTTATGACAGTGACTCGAGGTTCACCACTCACAGTGCTTGATACCTAGGTTAACCCTCCTATATACCCCAGATGCCACAGTGTCCATTTAATGATGAAGGAGACATACATTCATACATACATACATTCAGTATGTAACACTGAATGACAGTTGAGATCATGAGCCTTAGAGTTGAAAAGATCAGAATATAAGTTCTAGCTCTGTCCCCCTCAAGCTGTCTGACTTCGGGTAGGTTCTGGCCAATGTGCTGTGCCTTCATTTCCTGTCTAGCCAATGGAGATCATAATGTCTGCTTAGAGGTTTGTTACGAGAATTAAACTTTGTAAAGTAAACATAAAATAATGTAAAGCTCTCCATCAGTGGGAGCTTTCATTATAATTTAATGAGGCAATTGGGTAGAGAATGCTTCTGTGACATTTTCAAAGTCACATAATCAGAGAATGGCAAGAACTTGACTTAAAACCACTCCTTCAATCCTGGAACAATACATGTTTCCCCTCACCCCCAGTACAGCCTCTAGCCAAGTTTAGATGTCCTTATTAAATAGAATGAATTATTCCCTAAGAAAGCTTGATCGTTCTTCCAAGCCTAGATCAAATCACTGTTCTGAAGCCATATGTTCTTGGTGGTGCATGAACTGCATGTTTTCGTTCTCCATCAAAGGCCTTGGGGATTCCTGCTAAGTCATCTATTTTATCTCAGGAAGAAAGTTCATCGTGCTCCAGCTGCCCAAAGCTGCACTTGTCTCTTTGGCAAGTCTCTAACACTTTTGACCCAGGAAATAAAAAGCAGTGTGCCCTATTGAAAGAAGTGGCTTATTTTGGTCTTTGTCCCTTCTCAGCATCTGAAATGTACATTGCTTTTCTTGCCTGGTTTCCAGGGCTGTGAGCAGAAGGCTGAGGTTTCTCCATCATACTTTCCCAACCCTGTCACCGTGGGTCTCTATGAAGACTGGGCAGCTCTTGCCTGAGCATCTACACCCTCAGTTGTGGGTTTTCTTTGTCCCAGCTTCACCACAATGCATTCTGACTATGCAAGACTTTCCCATCCACTCAGTTCTGTTCAGTTCAGTTGCTCAGTCATGCCCGACTCTTTGCAACCCCATGGACTGCAGCACACCAGGCCTCCCTGTCCATCACCAACTGTCGGAGCTTGCTCAAACTCATGTCCATCGAGTCAGTGATGCCATCTAACCATCTCATCCTCTGTCATCCCCTTCTCCTCCTGCCTTCAATCTTTCCCAGCATCAGGGTCTCTTTCAAGGAGTCAGTTCTTGGCATCAGGTGGCCAAAGTATTGGAGCTTCAGCTTTAGCATCAGTCCTTCCAATGAATATTCAGGACTGATTTCCCTTAAGATGGACTAGTTGGATCTCCTGGCTGTCCAAGTGACTCTCAAGGGTTTTCTCCAACACCACAGTTCAAAAACATCAATTCTTTGGCACTCAGGTTTATTTATAGTCCAACTCTCACATCCATACATCCCATCCAATAATCCCAAGTTTTCTACAAAGATTCCTGGTCCCCACTCTATGTCATCCAAAACAGAAGAGGGTCATGCAGCCAGGTGGCTTTGGGAGTCAAAACCATCTGGAGTCAAGTGTCAGTATCACCTGTGCATAGGTTAGTCGAGACTAAATCTTGGCTAATTTAGTGACAGAGGAGACCAGAGACTCCACACTTTTCATTCTGTGGGGGGACAGGGAAGTAAAAGAGGAGGTAGGGCAACTTACCTGAGTTCACACACGTTTGTGATGAAACGGGACAAGAATTTGTGTCTCTTCTCTGCCATCAGATACTTATTAAATATTTTTAAAATCCATGTGGATCACAACAAACTATGGGAAATTCTTAAAGAAGTGGGAATACCAGACCACCTTACCTCCCTCCCAAAAAATGTTCAAGAAGCAACAGTTAGAACTGGATGTGAAAAATGGACTGGTTCAAAATTGGGAAAGGTATATGTCAAGGCTGTATATTGTCACCCTGCTGATTTAACTTATATGCAGAGTGCTGTGCTGTGCTTAGTCACTCAGTCATGTCTGATGCTTTTCAACCCCTTGGACTGTAGCCTGCCAGACTTCTCTGTCCATGTGGATTCTCCAGGCAAGAATACTAGAGTGGGTTGCCATGCCCTCCTTCTGGGGATCTTCCCAACCCAGAGATCAAACCCAGATCCCCCACAATGCAGGCAGATTCTTTACCATATGAGTCACCAGGGAAGCCCAAGATTATTGGAGTGGGTACACTATCCCTTCTCCAGGGGGATTTTCCCTACCCAGGAATCTAACTGGGGTCTCCTGCATTGCAGGCAGATTCTTTACCAGCTGAGCTACCTGGGAAGCCCTATATGCAGAGTACATGATGCAAAATGCCAGGCTGGATGAAGTTCAAGCTGTAATCAAGATTGCCCAAAAAGCTGGCTTAAAACCCAACATTCAAAAAAGTAAGATAATGTCATCCAGTCCCATCACTTCATAGCAAATAGATGGGGAAAAAATGCAAACAGTGGCAGACGTTATTTTCTTGAGCTCCAAAATCACTGCAGATGGAGACTGGAGCTATGAAATTAAAAGACGCTTGCTCCTTGGAAGAAAAGTTATGACAAACCTATACAGTGTATTAAAAATCAGAGACAACACTTGGCCAATAAAAGTCCATATAGTTAAAGCTATGGTTTTTCCAGTAGTCAGGTATGGATGTGAGAGGTGGACCATAAAGGACGCTGAGCACCGAAGAATTGATGCTTTCAAACTTTGGTGCTGGAGAAGACTCTTGAGGGTCCCTTGGACTGCAAGGAGATCAAACCAGTCAACCCTAAAGGAGATCATCCCTGAATATTCATTGGAAGGACTGATGCTGAAGCTCAATTACTTTGGCCACCTGATGTGAAGAGCTGACTCATTGGAAAAGATTCTGATGCTGGGAAAGATTGAAGGCAAGAGAGGAAGGTAACAACAGAGGATGAGATGGTTGAATGGCATCACCGACTCGATGGACATGAGTTTGAGCAAGCTCCAGGAGTTGGTGATGGACAGGGAAGCCTGGCGTGCTGCAGTCCATGGGGTCGCAAAAAGTCACAAATGACTGAGTGAGTAAACAACAAGAAGAGGTGCCCTGGGGTATCAACACACTTGGAACAATTTCCCTTGTAGGCCTTTCTTCATCCATTTAAAATGAGAGGCTGTAATGGAAGCGCAGACGCAGAGAACAGACTTGTGAACATAGTCCGGGAAGGAGAGGGTGGGAAGACTTGAGCGAGTAGCACTGAAACATATGCGTCACCGTGTGCAAAGTTAGATAGCCGATGGAAATTTGCTTTATGATGCAGGGAGTTCAAATGTGATGCTCTGTGAAAACCTAGAGAGATGGGAAGGGCTGGGAGGTGGGAGGGAGATTTAAGAGGGAGGGGACACGCCCATACCTATAGCTGACTCCTGTTGATATATATCAGAAACCAACACAGTATTGTAAAGCAATTATCCTCCAATTAAAAACAAATAGTTTAAAAACATGAGAGGCTGTGAGGTTAGACCTGCTGGAAGTGACTTACATACAGCCCCACCTTCTTTGGGGGAAACGTTCAAAATTCACAGAGCAAGCGTGTTTCAGGCGTGTCCATGGCCAGGAGCCCACCTGTTGGCTCTGCCACCTGTGTCAACTGCAGACTCTCCCGGGCGGCTTCCACAAGCCTCCCAGAATCTTCTCAACGCTCACTTTGCTGCTGCTGCTGCTACTAAGTCGTTTCAGTCGTGTCCGACTCTGTGCGACCCCATAGGTGGCAGCCCACCAGGCTCTGCCGTCCCTGGGATTCTCCAGGCAAGAACACTGGAGTGGAGTTGCTATTTCTTTCTCCAATGCATGAAAGTGAAAAGTGAAAGGGAAGTCCCTCAGTCGTGACTCTTCACGACCCCATGGACTGCAGCCTACCAGGCTCCTCCGTCTGTGGGATTTTCCAGGCAAGAGTACTGGAGTGGGGTGCCATCGCCTTCTCCAACACTCACTCTACTTGCAGGTAAAGGATTTGCATTTGACATCAGATTTCAGAAAGGATGGGAACCCTAGAGGCTTTGCCATGTAACCCGTGTGTTTCTGTTTTTTAAATTTTTTATTTTACACTGGAGCATAGCCTATTAACAATGTGGTGACAATTTCAGGTGAACAGCGAAGGGACTCAATCATCCATACACGTGTATCTATTTTCCCCCAAACTCCCTCCCATCCAGACTGCAACATAACATTGAGCAGAGTCTCATGTGCTCTGCAAATAGGTCCTTGTTGGTTATCCACTTCACATAGAGCAGTGTGTACCTGTCCAGCCCAAACTCCCTACCATCCCTTCCCCTCATCTTCCTCCCCGCCCCCACAGCCATAAATTCATTCTTTAAGTCTGTGAGTCTGTTTTCCAGGTAAGTTCATTTGTTATATTTCTTTTTAGATTCCACATATAAGGGCATCCCAAGCGTCTCTGATAGATAGATTTACACTTTAACTGCCCAGAAGAGGACTATGTGAGTCCCAGGGAAGCCCAAGTGGGCTTATGAGCCAGTCCCCACCTCCAGGCTTTCCAGCTCAACACAAAGGCGATGCAAAGCCACCCTAGAGGATCATCTGGGCTGGTCAGCAGGCTTGCACCATCTCCATCTCACAGGACTCCCTGCAGCCCCTCGGGGTGGGAAATGCACGTGGCCCACGGCAGCCTTGCATCTGCTCGTTCACGTGGCCCCATGGGGCTCCGTTAATCCAGGAGGGCCCGGAGGAGTCCGGGCTCCCCTGCCTGTTCTCTGCCTCACCCCACCTCCGCCGGTGCTGTACAGCTGTGTTTCTGTGCAAACAAGGGCGCCAGAAAAGGAGAAAAACACTGTTTACGAGGCTGCCTAGATTGGTGAGTCACATCATTTCAATAGCCCTGAGATATACACAGCTGACTACTTATGCAAATTCCAGACTGCGTGTTTGAACAAAAGGTTACCGGGTAACATAACCTGGAGCTTTTATTACTAATGAGTCACTTATTTCCATTTGAATACAGAAGTGTGTATTCTTTTCCGCTCTTTATGGCTTCTCATAATGGTGTCTAATAATATAAAAATAACATTCAGGGTTGTTCACGCCACATGGCTCAGACATCAGAGGCAGACTCCTGTCCTCCCTACCCCAGGAAAGCTTGACATTGGGCCCACACCCCCTCCCAGCTGAGCACAGTTTAAGATGCTCAGCCCAGGTGCCTCTTTGGAACCATGGGAAATTCCATTACCTGTTCACTTCTGAGTGCTTGCCACACTTTAGATGTGTTTTCAAAATTAATAGTAACAGTAATAATAATAGTAATAATAATAATAGAACATGATTTAAAAATCACCATGCTTTGTTCTTTTTTTTGATCATCAGTGAGGTAAAGTCAATTTGGCACAGGGTAATAATGGCAGCTTTTCTACCTGCCAGGTGATTTGTATTTTGGTGTGATATAGAAAGTTAAAGGAGAAGGCAATGGCACCCCACTCCAGTACTCTTGCCTGAAAAATCCCATGGACAGAGGAGCCTGGTAGGCTGCAGTCCATGAGGTCGCTAAGAGTCAGACACGACTGAGCGACTCCCCTTTCACTTTTCACTTTCATGCATTGGAGAAGGAAATGGCAACCCACTCCAGTGTTCTTGCCTGGAGAATAGGCAAGACTTTGGGCATTCAAGGGGCAATCCTTTAGGGTGGGAGAAATGGGAAGGTTTTGGTCAAAGGATACAATATTTCAATGTCACAGGATGAGTTGATTCTAGAGATCTAATATACGGCATGGTGTCTACTTGAACTCTGCAGAGAGGGTAGATCTTAAAATTGGCCACTATGCACACAGAGAACATTAGCACTGTGACATAATGGGCATGTCTGTGAGCTTGCTTGTGATGCTCACTTCACAGTGCACACCTGCGTCAAATCATCACATTGTGATGATTAAACATACACAATTTTTATCTTAAACATACACAATTTTTATCTATTTTATGCCAATAAAGCTGGAAAAAAATCTTTAAAAAAATGAAGGGCTTTCCTGGTGACTCAGTGGTAAAGAATCAGCTGCCAGTGCAGGGGAAACAGGTTTGATCCCTGATTTGGGAATATCCCACATGCTGCAGAGCAACTAAGCCCGTGCACCACAACTAGTGAGCCTGTGAACTGCAATAAGAGAAGCCACTGCAATCCAAAGCCTGTGCACCACGACTAGAGAAGAGCCACCCTTTCACCACAACTAGAGAAAGCCCACACAGCAACTAAGACCCAGCATAGCCAAAAGTTAAAAAAAAAAAAAAAATTAATGGATCAGTCTTTGAGATACCATGCTTCAGGGGCAGTCAGGTTTCTAAGGGTATTTATAGTCCAGTGAATGCATGACTGGCTGACCCCTGGGGGCTGGGTGGACCCCAGCTAAGAGCAGGAAGAGGTCTGGAGGTGGGCCTAAAGGCAACCACTGGTCAGGGGAGTAGAGGAGGGATGTGAGTTGGCCCAGGGTAGGTTTGGACACAGTGAAAAACAGCAGATGGACTGAAGAATCTTTAGAGGGCTTTGCCCAGGGCCTCCTCCTGCATCTCCCACCCTAATAATCCCAGTAACCTGGACATCTTCTCGGCAACTCCCACAGTCCTGCGCAAGTGACTCAGAGTTTATGCACATTTCAATACCCATTATCCAACCCTGGGGCTTCCCAGATGGCTCAGCCGGTAAAGAATCTGCCTGCAATGCAGGAGATGAAGGAGATATGGGTTCAATCTCTGGGTCAGGAAGATTCCCTGGAGGAGGGCATGGCAACCCACTCCAGTATTCTTGCCTGAAGAATTTCATGGGCAGAGGAGCCTTGTTGGGCTATGGTCCATAGGGTCACAAAGAGTTGGACACGACTGAGTGACTAAGCACTCATGCATGTGTCCAACCCTAGGCCCCAACACATCCAAGACCATTCTCTACAATGATGAGAAAAAGAAGATATGATTTCAGTCTCTGTTCGTTGACTGACAGGTGGATGCTGTGATGATAAATTGCATGTGCAACTTGGCTGGCCCACAGGGACCCAGATATCCAGTCAATTGTTATCCTGTGAGTGTCTGGGAAAGAGTTTCCGGATGACACGAGCATCTGAGAAATGACATGAACACCAGTAGACAAAGTGAGGCAGATTGCTCTCCCCAGTGTGGGTGGGCCTCGTCCAATCAGATGAAGACCTGACCTGGAGAAAGGGCTGGCAGGAAAGAATTCTCTCCCTGCCTGAGAGTCTTTTCACTGGAGGGTCAGCATTTACCTGGGTTCAGACTCAAACTGAAACCCTGGCCCTTCTTGAGCCTCCTGCTTGCTAGTCTCTTGACTGGAGCTGTGCCGTTGGGTCTCAGTTTGCTGACTGAGAGCTTGGGGCTTGTCACTGTCCATATTTGGCCTCAGATGGTAAAGAATCGGCCTGCAAAGCTGGAAACCTGGGTTGATCCCTGGGTGGGTAAGATTCCCTGGAGAGGGGAGTGACTACCCACTCCAGTATTCTTGCCTGGAAAATTCCATTGACAGAGGAGCCTGGTGGGCTACAGTCTATGGGGTGGCAAAGAGTCAGACACGACTGAGCGACTAACACTACTACTACTATTCCTTATAATAAATCATACATGTGTGTATATATATGATTTATTATAAGGAATATACACCAGGATATCTCTCTCCTACTGCTTCTGGTTCTCTGGAGATCCCTGATGAACACAGCTGTTCAAAACACAGAAAGGAAGAGTGTGTGATCCTTTTCATTCAAAAATTAGGAGCTCAACTGTGTTACAGAAAACTCTCTTTCTCCCCAGCCTTCAGGATTAGACAGTCAGCTCCTTGAAAAGAAAGAAGAAACCCGAAACACCAGGAAGAGATGCAGAGAATGACATTATATTTTCCCTCTCGGAAGACCCTCCACACAGAGGTCCCTTCTTCCTCACCTTTCTCGTGGTGACACGTTAGTGTTCCTGAGTGTGCAGAGGGGTGAGAGTCACAGCAGGCGACCCATATCTGCGGAGGAGAGGTGCTTTGTGAACAGCCCAGCAGGTGGTGGCTGAAAGCTGACCCTGGGATTGGCAGAAGCGTCACGTCCACAGGGCAGCCCGGTGCTCGGTCAGGGCCTCTTGGGGCTGGGACTCCCTCCTTCCATTGATTCCATACGCCTGGAGAGACGATTTCCAAAAAGCTGCTGACAGAGACATCAATTAGTTGTTGTGCAATGATTTGATTTTCAGTAGAAAGAAGGAGAACAGAGGGAAGAAGGAAGAGAGGAATGAAGGAAAGCAGGAAAGAAGGAAGGAAGGAAGACGAGAGGGAGGGAGGGAAGGAAAGAAGACTGTGTTTATAAATATAAATGCACAAACACCTAACCATCTCTCACATACACTTAAAACGCACTTTTCAAAGCTTAATTAAAACAAGAAACCCTGACCTGTTATCTGCAGTCTCACATCACATACGTTTATTGACTCAAGTGCAGGAACACAAATTACTGAGGAAGCACTTGTTAACTCATTTCTTAATTTACTCTGATTTTAAAAATCCAGCAGAGTAACACCTGTTTGGGAGACAGAGCCCACGATGCTGCATTTGGGAGAGGCAAATGGACAAGGATTCTTCATCCCTTCCCAGTCCGTTTCAAGGTAGGATGAGGATTTCAGCGTTATTTTTCATTTGTTTTCATTCTTCAGCCACCCCATCCTGGGCCTTCAGCCTAAGGGAGACACCACTGCTTTGGCGATACGAGCCCGTGCAGCGGCGGCTGTGTCCGCTGCTGTCACAGGACGCTTCGTGGCCACCGGCCTTGAGGCCCCAGCTGTGACAAAGTGCCCTGTCTCCAGGGATCTTAAGCCGTCTGTGTTTCCCACGACTTTCCGAACACCCGGTTGGGCTCCAGAAGGAAAGGAAAACGGAGCGTTAGAGCTGAAAATGACCTTCTACGACATTCTTTCTAAATCCTTTATTTTTGAGGTGGAAAGACTGAGTCTCAAAGAGGCCATACGATTTTCTCAGACTGGCACAGCTGGCGGGTGGCAATGTCAGGCCCAGAAACCCAGGCTGCCGGCTCAGCCCTAGGCTTTCCAGATAACACCAGATGTATGCGTGCCCGGGGTTCACCCAGCGAGACGGACCAGGCCTGGGAGGGGTGGCTAAATGCGCAAAGGATTCGTGTCAGGTTGGGGGCTTTTAAAACTCTGGGTAAGAGATTTAAAAGGACTGTTAGAGGCCTCTTCACAAGCAATTGCAATGGGTCTCAGTTTTCAGGGTGAGAGTGAAGTGCTGGGGATGGGGGACGCGCATGTCACAAGAACTCGGCTGCAGGGACCTGGGCCCCAGTGTCCCACAGGCAGAATCTAGAGCCCAAGCCAGGGGCCGGCCACTCCTGGACGCCCTCCTGCCTCTGCCCCTATGTTCAGCTCACTGCAACTTTTCCAATAAGTGAAACAGGCTTAAAAGAAATGAGTGTGTGAGTGAAGGGAGATTTTATCACTGCCTCTCCATTCCTCTTTTATGGGGCTTACACAGAGATTTGTGCTGGTGAGGAAACCAAGCTGGCCCCTCCGCCCGTTCCAAGAGCGGGCAGAGAAAGCAGCGCCAGTGGAGGCAGGGCAAACAGGGCTAATTAGGGGGCTGCTGGGAGTTCGGAGGCTGTCAGTAATCTGTCTGCCCTGCTCCTCTGAGCCCCAGGGATTTGGGTCAACACTTTTCTCTCTGTTAATATTCTTCGATTCATTGAGACAAGTCCACAAACTGAGCACTACACACATTTAACTAAGCCCCCTCTCCTTCCTGCACACCACAAACACTCATTTGCATGTGTGTGCGTGCACACACACACATACCTCCCATGTCTGGAGTCATGGGAGAAGTGAGGGGCAAGCTGCTTCCTTCTGGACCAGTGAATCTGGCAGGCATGTTAGCAACTACCAAAAGCATCATTTTCCCCAACCTGCTTTCCCCGGCAAATCTGCACTAATTTGAGGATAACTCTGATCGTCAGTTTGGTGTCATTGGGCAACTCAAGCTCTGAGTTTTTCTTTTTGTGTTGTTCTGTTTGTTTGGCTATCTTTTTGTCCTGTTTTTAAATCAGAGAAGCTGCAAAATAATGTGGGGGCTTGGGATGAAGTCACCCACCATGGATGGTGTGTAGCTTGAGTCAAGAGCTAGCCCCACCCCGCAGATCCTCCACCTCTGAGATGTCTCTGAGCTCGGAAACAGCCTCCAGCCTACACAGATGAGATAAAGAGCCAAAACTCGATCTCTGTCTTCCTGTCTGTCTCTACCTGCCTGTTTCCCTGTCTCTGCCAGGCTCTTTCTGCTGCTCTCTTCCCCCCTGTTAGAGTTGGAGATTGGAGTCCAGGACCCAGGGACCCTTGCTCTGGGTCACATATCTCAAAAACAGCCAGCCAGACAGTGGACTAATTAACAGCTATTGTCTGTCACATACCCCAGCGATGTTGCTAACTCACCTGATTCTGCAGGATCCCTGCAGGAGGGTCGGTGATGGAAGCCAGGAAAGGGTGTCTATGAGAAGGACAAGAACAGCCTTTCCCACATTCAGGAAGAGAACACACAGACTTTCATGGACAAGCTGCACATAGCCATTATCAAGGAATTCCATTTCTGTACATTTTATAGCCATATTGATCATTGTAAATATACATCACCTGTCTGTGACCTGCCCGGTTAACCCTGCCCAAACATGAGAGAAATCTCCAGCAAGAAGAAAATGCTATCCTAAAATCATTTAGCTTCCCTGAAATTAAAATTATGTAACTAACGTAATCTCTGAGCGCCGAAGAATTGATGCTTTTGGACTGTGGTGTTGGAGAAGACTCTTGAGAGTCCCTTGGACTGCAAGGAGATCCAACCAGTCCATCCTAAAGGAGATCAGTCCTGAGTGTTCATTGGAAGGACTGATGCTGAAGCTGAAACTCCAATACTTTGGCCACCTCATGCAAAGAGTTGACTCATTGGAAAAGACCCTGATGCTGGGAGGGATTGGGGGCAGGAGGAGAAGGGGATGACAGAGGATGAGATGGCTGGATGGCATCACTGACTCCATGGACATGAGTTTGGGTAAACTCTAGTAGTTGATGATGGACAGGGAGGCCTGGCATGCTGCGATTCATGGGGTCGCAAAGAGTTGGACACGACTGAGCGACTGAACTGAACTGAATGCAATCTCAGGATGTAAGCAGGTTAGACGAAGCGTATTTACAGACACATTGTTATAAGTGGCCAGGAATTGAAGCAAACTGAAAGCGCATCAATAAAGGAGCTTCACTTTAGTCCAGAGCTCTTTTTATTCCCATCAGGACACAGAAGCAAATTTCTCATGACCTCATCTAACCCAGAGTACCTCTCCAAACCCCATTGCATCGAGGTTTGGGCTTCAATATGAAGTTTGGTGGGATACAATTCCATCCAAAGCAGAAACCAAAGCAAGAGGAACCAAAAGGAACTATGGCAAGACCCAATTCCAACAAATGGGTTGCAGAGCATTGGTGTGAATTAATTCTGGGGTCAAAATGTTGATGTTCCTGCAGAAGCTCCCTATACACTCCTGTTGCGTAGGCAAGGCTGTGCTGTTCGAGGGCACCGGGTGGGCTGGTGTGCAGCCCCATATCTGGTTTAGGATCCTCCACACAGACCTGTTCACGCGCTCCCGCAGGAGCAGGCACTCGGAGTCCCGGAGCCCTGACCAAGCTCCTCGCTGAGTTCCCTTTGTAGTTTCCTTCCTGCGCCTTGAGACGGCTGAACTTAGCGCCATCATGGTGGAACGCATACCGGCCGCTCCTTCTTAGGACTGACCAAAAATAAAGAAATTATTCAATTTCAAAGTTAAATGTCTGATCTGGTTAGAAGAATTGGGAAAAAATCGAGAGAGAGAGAGAGAAAAGCAATTATAATGAGAAATGGCAACTTTCAGAGGGAAGGAGGGAGAGAGAAAGGGGAAGTGTGTCACAGTCAATCAGATTTCTGTTCATAAATACCTTAGTCATCTGGCTAACAATTGCTAAGGATCGATTATATATATGATATAATCAATGCCAGAGTTAGAAATCGTGTAGAAAAATTAAAACAGAAACCCTCCCTGTGCAGATGTGGAAGCTTGGGCTGGTCTATCCGTCCTCTCCGGGGTTTATACCTTGGTCCTGACAGCATTGCTGGGCCCCCACCTCGCTCCTCCCCAATCCTCTGCAGGTCTGAGGAGTTATTTATGCAGCTGAATTAAGATGCTGACTTCAGCACCGTCAAACAGCGGCCAGGAGTTGGAGCACCCAGACTGGGTTTCCTGACAGTTGTATCAGCCTCAGTAAATGCCAGGTGCTCCTTCCTCTGCCTCAACGGGGCTTGCAGGTTGGCAGACAGCGATGCGGCTCACAGAGGGAAGGGCCCCCACAAACAAGGACGTGGCTCAGCCCCGGAAACGCGGCTGTCACTTACGTGTTCACAGAGAGTCTGCCTGATGCCTCACAGAGGGGACGGGGTGATAAGGTCCTGAAGCCTCTGCCAGCCTCCTCCGACTGGGGAGACTGTGCCCATGATTCTCTAAGCAGAGGGCCTCAGAGTGTTGATCAACTGAATAAAGTTTGGAGGATGTGTCTTGCAATACCTTCTCCTCTTTTAAGCATCAGGAGCTCTAAGAAATGTGGTGCCCGAATTCCAGTAAGATGGAACGTGATAAAGACATCATGCCAAATCTTGGAGAAGCAGAAATATTCGCATCTCTGCTCACATTCCAGCCAGAATGAGCACACGCAGAGGTGTACATATGTATGTGCACACAGACACACATGCTCACATGCACATTCTCTGGCTAAGATGTTTTGCACATGGAAGTCGATCCTCCTGAGCAAGTACATCGGTGTAGCTCTCCCCCAGGATAACTTGTAAGACTGAGCATCACAGAAGCAGCCATCAGACACACACCTGCCACTCAGTGTGTCAGCATCCGATACAGAGACTCTGCACCAGGTGTGCGCTGCCGTGACAATAACACAATATGTCTTGAGCCAGGGGCTAGAGTGAGCATTTCACCAGCATTATCTCCTTTACACAGTCCACAGAAACACAGCAACTTTTTAGGGGGTTGAACCTATATTTTTTTTAATCTTTTGTGGCAGACACTGTGGCTTAGAAAGCTTCAACAATGGCCAAAGCTAGCAAGTGGCAGGAGTTGCTTGGAGCCCATATCCCATAATTCAAACACGTTTGCATCAGCTAGTGATTGCCATGAAGATGCAGCATAACAAAGCACCCCAAAACTCAATGGCTTCAAACACCAGTAATTTATTCTCAGGTGCGTGTGGGTGGGCAGGGGTCTTCTGACTTAGCATGAGTGCTGCTGGAGGTGACTCTGCCCCAGATGACTCCCACCCTTCTCCCAGGACCAGTGACCAAAGGACCAATCCATCCATCATGAAGGACTTTGAAATTGTTTCAGACTTTAAACTTTTATTTTATTTTGGGATATAGCCAATTAAAGATGTGGTGGTTTCAGGTGAACAGAGAAGGGACTCAGCCATACATATACAAAGGACATTGCATTTTAATGAAGGATGGTAAGAACAAACAGATGTCTATGTGTGGATATGTCATGGTGGTAAAATTTCAGGTGCACAGGAAGCGAGGTTGGATGAGGAAGGGCTTCTTTTGAGCATCTTTCAGTCTTCCAAAGATCTCAGTGGTACCCAAACCAGAAAAACCATCAGAATCACAGAGGGAGCTCTTTAGAATGCAGCTTCCTGGGGCCAGGGCCTTCCTCACTCACTCAGGATTTCTGGGGCTCCAGGTTCTCAGGTGATAGCAGCTGTTGTTCCAGGGACCACCATTTGGGAACCACAGATGGACAACCCCTGCCTCCTTTGACCAAGAGTCTCAGGACAAATTCTGCTGCCTGGACCACTGCTCACTCTTGACTACTTCCCTCTGTCTCAGGCACCCTTGGCTTCTTTTTGTCCTGTCTTCAAGTCATTAGCGTTGATAGGAAATTGCAGAATGGAGATGGGAGGGTTTCTGAGTTGTCTCTGAACATCTGCTGCTGCTGCTGCTAAGACACTTCAGTCGTGTCTGACTCTGTGTGACCCCATAGACAGCAGCCCACCAGGCTCCCCCGTCCCCGGGATTCTCCAGGCAAGAACACTGGAGTGGGTTGCCATTCCTTCTCCAATGCATGAAAGTGAAAAGTGAAAGCGAAGTCGCTTAGTCGTGTCCGACCCTTAGCGACCCCATGGACTACAGCCTACCAGGCTCCCCCGTCCATGGGATTTTCCAGGCATCTAGTCTACCTGTAATCAGTTCAGTTCCCAGAAACCCGACTCTAGCATTGGCAGAGCTCAAGTTGCTGCAAGCAACCCACATCATCCTCACAGAGCCGAGTGGGAGAATTTCTGCCAGCTTCCTGTATTTGATAGAAATGAGAGACGCATTCTTCTGGGTTGCCCCTGGTCGTCCACATGGGTGTTTTACTCAGTATTATTTTTTTCATTGGAAATCTCTCTGAAGTAAAACCACTCCCATATATTAATTAGCTGGGACTCAGAACAAGTGGCCTTCAGGGAGCTATGTTTGAATATACTTTGAGATGGTTGGTTTTGCTGAAATTTCTTTCCCTTATCACATTTTCTGAACGACTGGACAGATGCAGTCTTGTCTTTTACAGATTTCTCTTGTAATCACTGCCTCCCTGGGGATGCCTCCACCTTGACAAATGGAGCTCGATGAATATCTGCCTGCAAAGAGCATCTTCTGGGGACTGGCTCCTCGAAGGGACCCTGATGAACAGCGGCAATTATAAAGGCAAAATTAGGAAAAGGGCAAGAGGGCGGTGGACAGAAGGGACCTAAGACACAATAGGAGGCGATTCTTCTGAAGTCACGTGGGTGTCTAAGTGTGTGTGTGAGCATGTACATGCTGTTTCTGTCTCCCCTTCCTTTCCCAGCCTGCAACTCAACAAACTGCTCTATTAAAAAAATATAATAAATTCAGAATCCTAAGGCCCTTGGTTATCATATCCAGATCCCTAATATTCTTCCTGAATAGCTCAGCATGAACCATTATGGTTACATGTCTTCAACTTACTGAGTTAGTATGTAAGGACACGGGTCATAGAAACAGTGCTCCTGGGAAATCCGTAATTCTGATCAACAGAGAGACCTTGCAAACTTGTCAGAGCCAGTAAAGGACATCTGTGCAACAGAATCAGAGCCAGCATAAAACGCCTGCACCTGGTTACTCTTGGAAGGAGAGATTGTGTACTCTCTCTTTCCTTCTTTCTGTCTTTATTTCTAGATTGTTCAAAAAGAACTCCCTCTTGAAGAGGGCTTCATTTCTACCCCACCCCGTCACACACCCACATCTATGGGGGGGGGGGTGTGTCCTCCTTGTTCCCATAATGCCGTATGACAACATTTGCCATGGCACTCACCAAAGACATTGTAATTCCCTACTTACTCAGCCCATGGAGCTATGAGATTCTTGAGGCCAGAGATTGTTTTATTTGTCTGTGTCTTTCCAGCCACTAGTCCTGTATCTACTACAAGGTATTGCTGAGTATTTGCTGAATGAATGAAAGACCCAGATCACAAACAGTGGTTGTCTCCAGGTGGCGGTTTTTATTCATTTCTCTTTCCTTTTTCTTATTCCAAACATTTTTACAGTGGGAATGGCTTACTTCTACAATCTGATAAAAAGAGTTTCGAATAATTGAGTCTGTCCTTCCTTGTAATTGATCTAAGAGGAGAAAGCATGTTGACCTAACGGAAGCAATGAACACATTTTTTTTTTCCGCTCTGTGCCTGTTACATGCTCTACATTTACAGATGTTTGCTGTATTTAAGCAGTCTAATATTTAAAATGCTTGAATCCTTTTCACCAAATATATTCCCATTCAGAATTTCTTTACATGTCACTCAACATTAGAGTTGAAAAGTAGCTGTCGAGTGAAATGCAATATGACCCCATTTGGCATCCAGTAATTTAAGATACATAGATGAGTGGCTGTAAGGAAAACAGACTTTTTGTCTCTGTGAACTGGCATAAGTGTGATTCACTTTTAAAATACGTACACCTACTTGCCTACATCTTAAAGTCCTCTTATTTCCAGCTCATGTAAACCCATTTAGAGAAATGACCTTTTTCTCTCCTAACAAAGGACAGTCCTAGGAGATGAGTGTTCCAGCCTGCAGAGGAACAGTCTTGACCTGAGGGTCCATCCTTCTCACAGATGGAAGGGAGGAGGGGAATGCTAATGAGACTCAGAGTTTGCCGCTGTCTGGTTTAAGTCACTTCCTCAGCCTGAGTAGGAAAATGGGGAGCCAGGGGTCTCCAGCTCCTTTCTTGACTTCTGTGATGACATCTGAGAAAGCAAGCAACCCCCACCCCCACTGCGACCCGGAACTAGTGATGATCTTACATCTTGGCCTCAGGCTTCATCATGAGCTGACCTGATGCTTCCAGCCCAGCCATGCATTCTCCCATTGGTCATAAATCATCTCTAAACATCCACCCACATTAAGTCACACAGGACACGCCAACCCCACAATCCTTCCAAATAAGTCACTGGTACATCATGAGCAATTCCAGCTTTTCCTGGCTTTTTAAGCTGCTCTCCCTGGAGGTAACGGGTATTGAGATTCCTGCTCCTAGAAGTGCCGCTGCTTCACAGCAATACCCAGGCTACAGCAAACCTGGTGCTGGGAAAGATCGAGGGCAGGAGGAGGGGACTGCAGAGGATGCGATGGCTGGACGGCATCATCAGCTCAATGGACATGGGTTTGAGCAAACTCAAACAGTGAACAACAGGGAAGCCTGGTATGCTAAACTCCATGGGGTTGCAAAGGGTCAAACACAACTGAGCAACTGAACAGCAAGAGCAACAAGAGCGAAACTGGTTCCTATAGACCCTCCCCTAGATCACCTAACAGGAGCCCAAATCCTACAGCAGGCTCTTTCTAACACCCTCTTATACTGGGATACCCAGCTCCCCATGGTGTGGTCTCTCTCCCTGAAGCTGGTAATTAACCCTCTCGTCTAAGCACAGGTGTGTTCCTGGTTACCTTCACCTGGATGGCTTGACATGTCTTCAGCATCCAGTGGATGCCTGTGAAGAGGAGCTAAGCACTGTTCTGAGGACGTGGCTGCCTGTCTTTTGTTTACTGATGACTGAATGCCTCATCCACAGCCCCTGGGTATCTTGGGCCACATGTGCAATCGGTGTCACCAAGAAGCTCCTCCTCTTGGGCTGTTTGTTGTGGTCTCCCAGTTACCTGTGTTGAATGGGATCTCCCACATCACCAACCCCAAATCCTGAGTTGCTCAGCAAGGATTTATTGGCCTTCTACAGACCAAGCTCTGGGATACAGTTTATGGGGGAAAGCTTTGCTTCTATAAATTTTTTTAAATCCACCAAATTCTTTGTTTTAATTTTATTTATTTTTGGCTGTTCTGGGTCTTTGTTGCTCTGCAGGCTTTTCTCTAGTTGTGCAGAGCAGGGGCTCTCAACCTCTCCAGGTGAGGTGCTCAGACTGCTCATTGAGGTGGCTTCTCTTGTTGTGAAGCACAGGCTCTAGGACAAGCTGGCTTTAGTAGCTTCAGTACAAGGGCTCAGTAGTTGTGGCTCCCGGGTTCTGAGCACGGGCTCAGTAGTTGTGGTACAGACTTAATTGCTCAGCAGCATGTGGGACCCCATACCAGAGATCAAAAATGTGTCTCCTGCATCCTTTACCACTGAGCAAGCAGGGAAGCCTCACCAGGTTCTTTATATGATGTGGACACGGCACACTTCTTGTGTGCCCTCTGGAAGCTTACACCTGTAGGGAATACAAGACAAGCACGTGCTAGTGAACGTGTCCATAGCAGAGCTATGTCATCCATCAACCCTGTCTTATTATGGAATCAGCAGGATACATTAACAAAGGGGTAATTATTTATTAATGGTTCTTGAAACCTGGGGTTTTCCCACATGACTTCAAAACACAAGGGGCCATTTATTTTAAGTGGTTTTTAGATGTTGATAGATTGGATAGTCTTTTATGCTGGCAAAGGCATCAATGCAGGAATCTTAGAGTAATTCCAGAAAGTATATTATCCTGGTACATCCTTAGAACATCTCCAAACCATCATCCACACGAAGGAAACATCAAGGGGATAGAAGACCATGTGGGCTCTATGGCTGGAACACTTGAACAGCTTGTAGAAGAAAAAAAAATCACAACAAAAATCTAGCAAATGATAAACACAAGATTTTTACATTCACCAGGCAGTTGCTATGGATCGAGATCAATATATAAAAAAAGGGCCCTGTCAGACTCCAGCACCTCTGGCTTGAATGAAAGATGAGCAGAAGAAATTCGAAACTGGAACTGATGATCGTTATACTGCCCAAACACACTACTCACAAGGAAGCTATTTGTTTTCTTTACAGATGACAGGAAATCCAAACAGAATATAACTACACAGACTATCGCAAGACAAAGCCTTTCTGTGGGCATTTCCAGCTCATTTTGGAAACAAGTGTAATGATGTAATGATGGTCCTGTGAGCAAAGTCTGTTTTCCTATGATGTCCAAGGCAATTTTGCAGATTTGAAGATAACAACCAACTGGAAGGTGATTGCAACCCAACCCTTTGGTGGAATAAGCGAAACTTCCAAGTAACCCCCAGCTCATCAGCACAGATAAGTCTTTCCTAGATATTTCTACTTGCATTGTCTCTCTTGATTCATCTCTCAAGCAGCCCCAGGCGGCTTTTAGCGTATTGTTTGACTATGACACACCATCTTGAGCCAAACTGGGCTCAAGACACCCTGCAATGAAGCAGCTTTGGGTGTGTCAGACAGATGTGCACCAAGGTCACGGAGCTTCTCAGAAAATGGAACTGAAACTGAGCTCAGGCTGGACCAGCTTCAGCTCAACCGCTTCAAGACGGCCAGGCCACGTTGTTTTTCATCTGATTTCCATCTCTCTGGACAGCAACGATCTGAAGAGCTGGCAACAGAAGATCATAATATGAAGAGCTGGCAACAGATGATCACAGTAACTCTTTACTGGATAGGGCATCTGAAGTTTTCAAAGTCCTTCTATTTAATAAAGCCATTCAATGTACACTTATGTGTGTAACTCTCTCACCCCAAATGCAGCATCAGCATCCAATAAATATATGAAGTGACTTTCTCCTACACCTTTGTCCCCTGATTCCAACACACGGAGGTAACCACTATTAATAGATTTGTATGACTCTTTCTATGCTTAACACTTATCTATTTAAAACAAAATCTGTATCACTTTTGTCATCATTTTCTGCAACTTGCTCGCTTACGACTCTTGTGGATGTCCTTGTGACTCATTAATTGCAGGTATGCCATCTTCTTAAAGGGGCTTTCCTGGTGGCTCAGTGGTAAAGAATCTGCCTGCAATGCAGGAGACCTGAGTTCGAGCCCTGGGTTGGGGAAATCCCCTGGAGAAGGAAACCAGTGGGTTCCTTACTGCAACCCACTCCAGTATTCTTGCCTGGAAAATCCCATGGACAGAGGAGCCCAGCAGGCTACAGTGCATGGGGTTGCAAAGAGTCAGACACGACTTAGCAACTGAAAAACAACCATCTTAAAGGCTATAGAGTGTTCCAGTGGATGAAAGTATCCTCATTTATCCATGAATTCCCCTCATTCCTTCCATTGACAGACAATGTGGCAATGAAAAAAAACTACAATGTCCTGGCAAGCTTGTTAACTTTATTTTTAAATCCTTAAGCCATTAAGATAATGTGCGTGATTTCATGCCTCTAAGGCTCTTGCCTTCTCCCGAATATAGCCCCATGAAACCCCCTTGTTAATAAGCATCCCATCTTCTTTCTTCCTTTTTCCTCCAATACACACATCTAAGCTCCCCGCTGACCCCTCTGCACCAGGACTTGGTCTTCCCTGCCTTCTCTAATACTTGCCAACCTAGTATTCCTGGCAGAATTCACGTGTATCCTGTTCACGGATTTTTCCAACTCATTGATAAAGATTTTTAATAAACTCAGTGCTCACAGTAACCCCTGGGGCATCCGCTAAACACTCTCCAGCAACTAGATCTGCTTATTTATCAGTTCCATTACCTATGGTTTCTGGCTTTGGAGCCAGGATTCAATCTGCACCGGAATCCTCCTATTCCAGCCAATTTGAACTTGTTTTGCAAGTCAAATTTCATGAGACATTTTTATCAAGTGCTTTAGTAAGGTCCAAATAAGTAACAGCTGCTGTGTTCTACTTAACCATTCATTCAGGTGGGGTTGTGTGTGTGTGTGTGTGTGTGTGTGTGTGTGTGTGTGTGAGTTCACATACACATTTCTTTTCAAGAAATGAACTATTAAGTGTATCTGGCAGTATTGGTTCCTAAGAAAACCACACAGCTGTTGGCCCTGGGTTTCATTATTATTCCCTGGCTTGATGCTAACTAGTTTCCATCAGTTAGGATTTTTTCCCTCCTCCAAATAGATGTCTTCTGCTATAAACAATTATTTGAGCCGAACAATGAGCTTGAGCTTACAGGACTCTATTTCACAAGACTGCCTCTTCCTTCCGCTGAGGACCCCAGGGCTTTGCTCTGCTCCCAGCTGCTTCTAATCACAGCTCATTCCTTCACCCAGGCTCCAAGGGCTGGCCCCACTACTCCCATTGAACAAGATGACTCGGGGTGCTAGAGATTCAAAGCCTCTCCACTTTCCAATAGCTCGCGCTGGATTCCCCAGGGTAAAGTTACCTGCTTTACATGCAGCTCACAGTCTCCTCTGCCCATCTCTCTTGATATCCCGTGGGTCACTATTTTCCGGCAGAGGACTGGTTCCCTATGTGATAAAGTCTCCCTCTTTAACCAGATTGCAGTCAGGCTCTTCATGGGCTTTTCCCAAATATGCCTCATCCCTGTTAGACCTGTGTGGCCCACCGTGAGCAGGAATCCGGACAAACCAGTTCACGGAGAATCCTCCACCCTCCATGTCTGACCATATTGATCAGACGTCTCATCACCCTGGGCTGCTTTCAGCAAGAATCCTGTTGTCTGTTTAGCCAGCATAACCCCACCCCTTACCCCTGATGTCTCTTAATAATTTTCCATCCTGACCCCTACACTGCTCCTTGGCTGTAAATCCCCAGCTGTCCTTGATGGGCTTGGACTTGAGCCCATGTTCTGTACTGACGTCTATTTTCCCCTATGGTCATAGTTCCCGGGTAAAATCTGTTTCTACTGTTTCAACTACTGTCCAGCTCTGTTCCTTTGTCATGCCTTCTCGTCAACCTCAGAAGGAGACCTGGAGGTGGAGGTAATTCATGTAAAATCCTCAGGATCTTGAGATGCTGCCAGGACAGGTTCATGCCAGCCCGGAGGCTTCATGGAGAAGTGGTGCTGAGGGGGGACAAGAGGAAGGGAACAGAGGCTGGAAAGAATATTCCAGACTGAAGGTAACTCATACTAGTAGTGACTTGTGGAAGCTAGAGGGAGATAAATTGGAAAAATAGAGAGATTGCAAACTGCTATGGAAAACAGTATGGAGATTCCTCAAAAAACTAAAAATAGAGTTGCCATATGATCCAGCAATCCCACTTTTGAGCATATATCTGGACAAAATTTGACAATTTGAAAAGATACATGCACCTCAATATTCATAGCAGCACTATTTACAATAGCCAAGATATAGAAGCAACCTAAGTGTCCATCAGCAATGAATGGATAAAGTAGATGTGAAAGAAAATAAAAGTTGTTCAGTCGTGTCTATCTCTTTGCAACCCATGGACTATACAATCTGTGGAATTCTCCAGGCCAGAATACTGGAGTGGGTAGCCTTTCCCTTCTCCAGGGGATCTTCGCAACCCAGGGATCAAACCCAGGTCTCCTGCGTTACAGGCAGATTCTTTACCAGCTGAGCCACAAGGGAAGCCCAAGTCCATGTGCTGTATATATTTATGTGCTGTCCCATGCTTAGTTGCTCAGTCATGTCCAACTCTTTGCAACCCCACAGACTGCAGCTCACTAGTCTCCTCTGTCCATGGGGATTCTCCAGGCAAGGATACTGGAGTGGGTTGCCATGCCCTCCTCCAGGCGATCTTCCCAACCCAGGGATCAAACCCAGGTCTCCTGCATTGCAGGCAAATTCTTTACCATCTGAGCCACCAGGGAAGACCAAGAATATTGGAATGGGTGGCCTAAACCTTCTCTAGGTGATCTGCCCAACTCAGGAATTGAATGGGGTATCCTGCATTGCAGGCAGATTCTTTACCAGCTGAATTCTTTATCCTTTACCTTTCTTTACCAGGGAAGCTTATATATATATATATATATATATATATATATATATATATATATATATACACATATATGCTACAGTCCATGGGGTCACAAAGAATTAGATATGACTGAGAGACTAAGCACAGCATACACACACACACACACACACACACACACACACACACAATGAAATACTACTCAGTCATAAAAAGAATAAAATAATGTCACTTGCAGTAACATGGATCCACCCAGCGATGATCATACTAAGTGAAGTAAGCCAGAAAAAGAAAGACAAATACTATATTATATCACTTGTATGTGGAATCTAAAATATAACACAAATGAACTTATTCATGAAGCAGAAATAGATTCACAGACATAGAGACAGACTTATGGTTGCCAAGAGGGGAGGGGGATGGGGAGGGATAATTTGGGAGTTTGGGATTAGCAGATGCAAACTATTATATTTTTCTCTCTCTCTTTAGTTGCTAAGTGGTGTCCAACTCTTGCGACCCCATAGACTGGAACCTGCCAGGCTCCTCTGTCCATGGGCTTCTCCAGGCAAGAATACTGGAGTGGGTTGCCATTTCCTTCTCCAAACTCCAAATATAACTATCATATTTAGGATGGATAAATAACAAGGTCCTATTGCATATCACAGGGAGCTATATTCAATATCCTGTGATGGACTATAAAGGAAAAACATGAAAATGAATGTATATATGTATAATTGAGCCACTTTGCTATACAGGAGAAATTAATACAACATTATAAATCAACTATACTTCAGTAAAATAAATTAAAAAAATAAAGATTGCATGAAGGTAAACACACAAATGTCAAGAGCTTCAGAGAAATGAAGATCTGCTAAGAACAGTCTGTGCTGGCTACAAGGAGTCTCTGATCTGAAAGGCAGAAGTGCTCTGAGCAGGGGAAGTTGGTAAGCTTCTTTCTCTCCACCCATCCTACCAACCAAGCTTACAGGAGACGGGAGACACCCAACTACCACCGACGGAGGATGAGTCTGGGAGCTTAGAGAAGACGGGCTGCCTCTGTGTGTCACTTCCTGCCTTTCCACAAGGGTGACTTGGAGGAAACAGAGGCTCAAGGGGTCAGCCTGTTTGCGTTCTGCTATGCTTTCAGTTCCCATAGTCACAAGGTTAGTTTCCTGACTCATTTCTGACACAGCAGTGAGGACGTGTCCTTCACAAACACATTCAAAAATAGACCCCGACACTCAGGAGTCGGGTCCTTCTCAGGTTCTAAAGTCCGTTCTCCGAAACCACGGAGACACTGTCATTACTCAGACTGGTGGCTTCCGACAGACAGTTGTTCCTATGAAGAAGTGACATTGACATTAATGACATTATGACTCTGACATTAATCTGTGACTGTCTAAGGGAAGAATTCATAATACATTTGATGGTTGGCAGTCAGCACTTCCATTTCACTTTTCTGGTTCAATGTAAAATGAGCATCATGAAATTCTATGAGATAGTGTAACTAATACTGTTAGGGTCATTAGAAAGATTGCTGGGAGAAATATCAATAACCTCAGATATGCAGATGACACCACCTTTATGGCAGAAAGTGAAGAAGTAAAGAGCCTCTTGATGAAAGTGAAAGAGGAGAGTGAAAAATTTGGCTTAAAGCTCAACATTCAGAAAACGAAGATCATGGCATCTGGTCCCATCATTTCATGGGAAATAGATGGGGAAACAGTGGAAACTGTGTCAGACTTTATTTTTCTGGGCTCCAAAATCACTGAAGATGGCAATTGCAGCCATGAAATTAAAAAATGCTTACTCCTTGGAAGGGAAGTTATGACCAACCTAGACAGCATATTAAAAAGCAAAGACATTACTTTGCCAACAAAGGTCCATCTAGTCAAGGCTATGGTTTTTCCAGTGGTCATGTATGGATGTGAGAGTTGGACTATAAAGAAAGCTGAGCACCGAAGAATTGATGCTTTTGAACTGAGTTGTTGGAGAAGACCCTTGAGAGTCCCTTGGACTGCAAGGAGATACAACCAGTCCATCCTAAAGGAGACCAGTCCTGGGTGTTCATTGGAAGGACTGATGTTGAAGCTGAAACTCCACTTGGCCACCTGATGCGAAGAGCTGACTCACTGGAAAAGAACCTTGATGTTGCGAAAGATTGAGGGCAGGAGGAGAAGGGTACGACAGAGGATGAGATGGCTGGATGGCATCACTGACTTGATGGACATGGGTTTGGGTAGACTCCGGGAGTTGGTGATGGACAGGGTGGCCTTGCGTGCTGTGGTTCATGGGGTCTCAAATAGTCAGACACGACTGAGTGACTGAACTGAACTGACATCTTGATGCTGAAGATGCTTCACTCAAACACTGTCCTCTCAGGTATCAGCTTCTAATTTTTAAGTCAGAAGCAGCATGTCAGGCTCTGTGCTAGGCTGTAGGAATGCTCCCTTTGGGGTGCCATCTGCCTTGAATCGACGTCTCCTCTGGCTTTGACTCACCTTATCTCCTTCTTGCTTTCCTTTCTGCCCCACCCCCCTCACCTTTCACACCTACTAGCATCACCTCCCTGATGAAAAAATAAGAAAGAGTTCACAAACAGAGGAAGGAAAAACCTGGCTGGCCATTCATCAGGCTGTTATAACAGATACAACCAGCTGCAAAGTTGACAGGAAACAGAATTTTTCCCAAGGACATACTGCAACTTGAATGAGTCATTACAACCCCTTCTTGGAGTGACTCACTAAGACACTTTGTTCTCTAAGATCATGGACAAACAGAGCCTCCCTCTGTTGCAAATCATATCAGGAAGAGTAAAGCCTCCCACTTTTGCCTGGAAAACCTGGTTACTCTTGGATTCAGAGAAGCAGTGGCTATTTACCAGCCAGGTGTGGGACTTTAGATAAAAGGTTTATAGGCGCCAAGCTCTGTATCTACCTTAACTTTATTGTTTCCAAAGAAACACTTTTCAGTCTAGACCTGATTCTGGTCTACCCACAACACTATCTTGACATCAAAACACTGCTTCATTCAAATTGCATCTAGACTCCTCCATTCCCCAGAGTCCTAAAAGCCTCTCTCTCTCTATATATATATATATATATATATATTTTTTTTTTTTTCCATTTGGCAAAATGCCCTCTAAGGCAACCTGCCGGCTCATTGCCTCAGATCAATAAACCTGGATGTATCAGGCTATCAGCTTCTTTCTGGTGATCTTAAGTTCACTCTGCTAGAATGATGAACGCCTAATGTTCATTCTCCCACAAAAAGAACGAGTTTCCCCAATGGTTGGCAGAACAACTAAAAGGTCCATCACCTATACTTATGTGTGGTTCCATTTTTTTTCCCAAAATATTTAGAAGCTAGAAATTCTAGCTTCATGAGGGATACAATACACAAAATGGGATATTTGAATTATATAAATCTCATACTCAGGGATTCAACAGAAGTCAATGCTTTCATGCAAATTTGGAAATGATTACCTTATACCAAGGATCACAAGAATTTTCTGCAAAGGGGCAAGTATAAATACCCAAAGCTTGATCACAATTATTACACTCTGCTGTACAGCACACAGCAGCTATAGACAAAGTATAAATGAATGAGCATGGATGTGTTTCAATATAACAAGCCATGGTCCTATTTGGGCTCAAGAGCTATAGCCCTCTGACCTGTGTGCCGTACACCATGATGATAACATGGAATCCATGTTGGCGAATTTGCTAATTGTATTCTCCATTGAGATGTAAGTCAAGTATTACTTGGCAGCCTAGAGGGGGAACACAGAGATCTGATGGACTTTGGGAACCTCCTGAAAAAGGTGTATTCCTGATCAATGGTAATGATGAAGGACTGTAAGAATTAATGAGTATTTGGTACAGATATCGTGCTTTATACTTCACATGGAATGGCAAATCCTCATAGTACTGCCCGGTAGGTGTTTCAACCCTTGTTTTATATGTAGTGAAATCTGAGGTCTAGAATAACTATGCATCTTTCCTAGAGTCATTAAACTATTAAATGGAGGCATCACGTGCCCTGTAAGTACAACTGGTTGGTTGGTGTTTAGTTGCTAAATCGTGTCTGACTCTTTTGCGACCCCATGGACTGTAACCCGCCATACTACTCTGTCTAAAGAATTTTCCAGGCAAGAATAATGGAGTTTGTTGCTACTTCCTTCTCCAAGGGTCTTCCCGACCCAAGGATCAAACCTCAGTTTCCCGCATTGGCAGACAGGTTTTTTACCACCAAGCCCCCAGGGAAGCCCCGTGAGCACACCTTCAATTCAGTTCAGTCACTCAGTCGTGTCTGACTCTTTGTGACCCCATGAATTGCAGCATGCCAGGTCTCCCTGTCCATCACCAACTCCCGGAGTTCACCCAAACTCATGTGCATCGAGTTGGTGATGTCATTCAGCCATCTTATCTTCTGTTGTCCCCTTCTCCTCATGCCTCCAGTCCCTCCCAGCATCAGGGTCTTTTCCAATGAGTCAACTCTTCGCATGAGGTGGCCAAAGTATTGGAGTTTCAGCCTCAGCATCAGTCCTTCCAATGAACACCCAGGACTGGTCTCCTTTAGGATGGACTGGTTGGATTTCCTTGCAGTCTAAGGGACTCTCAAAGTCTTCTTCAGCACCACCTTAGGAAGATACTAATCTTCTTGGGGGTGGGATAGCAAAGAATCACTAAAGAGGAATTAAAAAGTTAAGGTCCATAGTGAATGAACATCTTCAGGTTGGAAGAAACCTCTAAATCTCCTATAATTAAAAATCCAGCCTTTTGGGGGAACAACCACACTTGAGCCATTTGGAGCCCATTGGAGCTTGAAGAGGGCAGGTAAATGAGACAAATATGGAATTCAGCCCTTCTGGCTCCCAACCCTTCCTTCTGACCACCAAAATGGATTCCCCCTTCATCCCCAGGATAAAAAATAATTGGATTTCTCTACGTTTTATGAATGTGTAACTTGCAATTCAAAAGAATCTGTGTGTTTAACTTCATCCTCATCTGACCCAGGGGGATTAAAATGAAATAACTAAAATCAGGACAATGCCAGGGCTGGGCTCTGATGGTCCCCCGTGTGCCTGCTTCCTCCCTTCGCGGTAATCACACCGCTGCAGCAGATAAAGGGGCCGGAGTGCTGCTGCGGAGCCCCGCTGAATACAAAACGCACCCTGCTCTCCGCCTCCCTCCCACAATTAATCTTCCCTGCTTTCTGCAGGAACCATCCTCTGCAGTGCTCATCATTTGGCTGGGACTTTCCCTTTTGTTATCTCCATCGCTGTCTCTGTTTTTGGAAAAGAGAAAGACATCCACGGCACGTGGACCCTACATGTGAGGGCAGCTAAGCTTGGAATACAGCAGCTTCCATGTAAAATTCATATCTCTTTCCCTCTACCAACTGGAACATCATTTCTATCCCTAAGGAACTTAGGGAAAGCGAAGCCAACCTGTCCTCTTTCTAAGATTGTGATTCCACTATTTTTAGTTATTAATACCTAAGATCACTTTCTAATGAGTGGAAGACTTCTAAAAAACACCAAAAACGTTGCGTGAGTGTAGATTTTCCCTTTAACACGCTGAAAGAAACCAATATTTCTGAACCCCTTTAGCCTTCACAGATGTAGTTGCCATGGAAACCATAACATTAAGCCAGGCAGTTACTTCCACATTACATAATATTATCTAATGCTTAGTTACTCTTGAACAAATGTGTTTATTCAGTAGCTTTTTGTCCATGTAATCAACCATATCTGCTTTGATTTGATTAAACAAGGAGCCGGGGCATAAAATCATCTATTGCAATGCTCTCTGTGCCTGTTACTCATCCAGAAAATGACACGCTCTGCATTTGCCAAAGAGACTGCATGCAAAGTCGTTGGAAGAGGTTCTGGCTCCTGACACAGTATGTAGTTATGGGTTAAAGTAATTAAGATGAAAAGGATATGAAGTTAGAATCTAGAGCAGATACACTGAGGATGAAATTCCAATAGCTTTGAACCATTTTTTCCTCCAAAAAAGGGAGGAGATAGCTCAGATGCCTTAGGAAGTCTGTATGTATTGTGAAGGTCATTTGGAGAGGTGGGGGAGTGTTTGCTAGTAAAACTCTCATTCCAGCGAGGAACATTATTCACCAAGTTAGCAGTAAGCTGATGCATGGTTGTTATTGATTTACATATTATTTGTGAGACCCTAACAGACAACCAATTCTCAATGACCCTGTTAGTTACACCATCAGACAGTCTCTTTCTCTTCTGACTCTAAACACATACTTTCAGTTATTTCTCAATGAGTGACAAGGCTGCACACAGATATAAGTAATATTTGTTGAGACAGAATTCTTTAAGAAGTATTGAAACTTGCTTCTGCCCATAGGTGGGGGGTCTATTGTCTCTATACAGCAAGATCTAGAGAATTTATTCTCCCCCTGCCTCCTTCCCTTTCTTCTTATCTCTCTTTCCATCTACTTGTCTTTCTAAATACTTAACACTTTAGACAGATGTTAAAAAGATTTATTGAGAAATGAATTGAATCCCTACACCAGCTTTTCAAAAATGTGTCACTAAATCTTTGTAACTATATATCTTATTTAGTGAGCTTCTGATGTCCTCTTTAAGTACATTTTTATTAAAGACACAACAACATCGTGCATAATTATTCTAGAAAAAAAAAAGATAGGTAAGTTAAAGTCCATTAAAACCACTCAAAGCTCTCACCACCCTAAAATAACCTGTGCTGTTTTTATGCAAATAGAAATAGCATTCAATTAGAGTTTCTAAAAGAATGCCTCTAGTTCGGATTTGCTCTTTATTGCCTTTCTTCCTGTGTCTTCTGTTCCTTGATTGTCTCCGCTCTCCACTGACATGCCTCTTTATTTGTGCACCCAGATTTTTGGGGGCATGTAACCTTTAGTCGTTGCATCTGCAGAAACTCCAAGTTAACTTTTCGTACTACTATCCTAGAGGCTTTTTTTCCCTCGGATTTTCTGTCTCTCACTTTTCGCTTTCCCACCTTCTCTGAGCTGGCCAGCCCATGCTGCTTCATGCTGCTCCTTTGTCTGTTACATTCTTCGTTTCTCACTCTCTGGGTATCATGTGCTCCTGCCCCACTCACTTTTCAGTATAAGACATCAATGCTAGTCTTCTAGATTCTGCGTGTGTGTGTTAGCTGCTCAGTCATGTCCAACACTTTTCGACCCCAAGGACTGTAACCCTCCAGAATCCTCTGTCCATGGGATTTCCCAGGCAAGAGTACTGGAGTGGGTTGCCATTCCCTTCTCCATTCTGCTGCTGCTGCAGCTAAGTTGCTTCAGTCATGTCCGACTCTGTGCGACCCCATAGACGGCAGCCCACCAGGTTCCCCTGTCCCTGGGATTCTCCAGGCAAGAATACTGGAGTGGGTTGCCATTTCCTTCTCCAATGTATGAAAGTGAAAAGTGAAAGTGAAGTTGCTCAGTCATGTCCGACTCTTCATGACCCCATGGACTGCAGCCTACCAGGCTCCTCCGTCCATGGGATTTTCCAGGCAAGAGTACTGGAGTGGGGTGCCATTGCCTTCTCCGTTCTCCATTCTAGATCCTATATATAGGAGAAAAACAAATATCCTATATTAACGGATATATATATATCTGTTAATATAAGATATTTGTTTTTCTCCTTCTGACTTACTTCACTCTGTATCACAGGCTCTAGGTTCATCCACCTCACTAGAAGTGACTCAAATTTGTTCTTTTTTATGGCTGGGTAATATTCCATTGTATATTGTACCATAAATTAACCTATTTTCAGGGAAGGAATGGAGATGCAGATGTAGAGAACGGATTCGTGAACAAACGGGGGAAGGACAGAGTGGGACAAATGAAGAACGTAGCACGGACATATATACAGTATCTTGTGTAAAATACCTAGCTGGTGAGAAGCTGCTATATGCCTGGAGCTCTGTAATGACTTAGAGGGATGGGATGGGGGTGGTGGGTGGGAGGGAGGCTCCAGAGGGAGGGGATATACATATAGTTATGGTTGGTTTGCACTGTTGTATGGCAGAAACCAACACAACATTGTAAAGCAATTTCCCTCCAATTAAAAAAATAAAAATTCTAAATCTAGATATCAATTTTTTTTTTAATTTAAAAAGACTCAGTTCAGAAAGGAGAGGGTGAGATGAATGGAGAAAGTAGCATGGAAGCATATACACTAACATATGTAAAATAGATAGCCAGTGAGAATTTGCTGTATGACTCAGGGAACTCAAACTGGGGCTCTGTAATAACCTAGAGGGATGGAAATGGATGGGAGGAGAGAGGGATTCAAGAGGGAGAGGCCCTTTGTACCCCCATGGTTAAGTCCTGCTGATGTAAGACAGAAATCAAACCAATATTGTAAAGCAATCAGCAATCAATGAAAAATAAATAAATACAGTGATTTTTTTGAAAAACTCAGTTACAGGATCAAGTCCTGAGTAAAGTCCCCAACATTGCCTCTCACCTGCCCACCAGCTGGATTTCCCACTCTTCACTCCAGCCACACACTCTGACCTGCATATATTTCTATCACAGCACCTAGAAAGTACTAAGTTCTCAGTTGCTGATAGTCTCTCTCCATCCACGTATGGAACCAGTATTGATGGGGCCCTGGTGACCATCAGTCCAGGCCAGCGAGTCAAGAGAGATGAAGAAGACCAGTGGGTCTAGCACCTACAGGAGTTTACACCCTGTGGCTTGAATCACTTTGTCTTCTCAGTGCCCAGTGAAACGTATGACCAGTGGTAGACCCTGAATATCTGTTTGTTGAATTTTTTTTTTAAACTTCCAGTATTATAACATGGTTAGTCAAGTGCGAGCCGCTCAGTCATGTCTGACTTTCCGACTCCATGGATTGTTGCCCGCCAGGCTCCTCTGTGCATGGAATTCTCCAGTCAGGAATACTGGAGTGGGTAGCCATTTCTTTTTCCAGGGAATCTTCCCAACCCAGGGATCCAACCCAGTCTCCTGCATCACAGGCAGATTCTTTATTGTCTGAGCTACCAGGAAAGCACTACTTAAATTTTAGAAAAATAGAAAATAGAGCTCTATCAGTGACCACTTAGCAAAGATCTTACTTCAGAAATTGGACCTTTATCTGGAGCACTTCACTAACTGTCAGCTATTAAGATTCTGATCTCCACACTGATAGAGCTAAAAACAAGATGGGGACTGAACAGAGTCTTTAACAAATGCACATTTCAGATCTTTCAGTTCAACCCTGCCAGGCGTCACAGGAAAGACAGTGATAAGAAGGGTACCCAAACTTCAAGTATTGTCAAAGGGGATAGTCTCAGACTGGTCATAATTGTGCTTGTCTTAATCTGTTGATCACTTCATGTAGAATTGGACAACTTGTTTATTTGAAATAAAAAATTTGAAACTGGGAAAAAAAGAAAAACCAAAAAATATAAATTAACAGAAAAAAATCCCTTAGGTGGCTCAAGTGGTAAAGAACCCATCTGCCAATGCAGGAGATATAAGAGACACAGGTTTGATCCCTGGGTGGGGAAGATTCCCTGGAGGAGCATGACAACCCATTCCAAAACTCTTGCCTGGAGAATCCCATGGACAGAGGAGCCTGGCAGGCTATGGTCCAAAGGGTTATAAATAGTCAGACACGAATGAAGTAACTTAGCATGACCCATGTTCTTACCATCCAGAAATGAACACATTTTTATCTATGTGTTTCACAAACAAAAATTTCCTTGATATTGATGAAAATCTTCTTTAAAAAAACAAGGTCATATGATACAAGCTTTTTGTTCTCAAACCATCCATAGGCTTGGCCATCAGTATTTGGAGTGGCTTCATGCAGGAACAAATGTTTCTGAATACTCTGGCAGGTCAAGTGATTGTTTAGGGTCTGGCTCTGTATTTCCTGTAACTACGCTGAGGTGAACTCTTGGCTAACTTTCCCCACTCATCCAGAAACAAAAGCAAGAAAGGACATAGGTACTAGATTCCGTGAAGACAGAGAGTTCAATTTCAAGGAAATAGACCAAAATTAGTTTTGCTTTGTCTGTGGTTTCTAATCTAAAGTTTCCATTTGCAGCAAGTCAGGCATCTGGACGGTCTAATACATAAATCCTTTATTTGGGTACCTGAGTTTGTACTAGAGTATCTGTGTTCAGAAAAAGTCTCCGAATGTAGAATCTGGACTCAACTGACCTTGCCTTCTAAATGCTAGTCCTGCTCTTAGGCAAACTTTAGGCAATTTATAAAATCTCTCTCCTACGTATCAGTTTCTTTTTCTGTAAAATGAGAGCAATAATAGAAGATTAACTAAAGCACATACCTATATAAAATACTTAGCCTAATGCTAATTTGGTCCCATCTCTTCATGGCAAATAGTTGGAGAAACAATGGAAGCAGACTTTATTTTCTTGGGCTCCAAAATCACTGCAGATGGTGACTGCAGCCAAGACGCTTGCTCCTTGGAAGAAAAGCTATGACAAAGCTAGACAGTATAGTAAAAGGCAGAGGTATTATTTTGACAACAATGGTCTGTCTAGTCAAAGCTATGGTTTTTCCAGTAGTCATGTATAGATGTGAGAGTTGGACCATAAAGAAGGCTGAGCACCAAAGAACTGATGCTTTTGAACGGGGGTGTTGCAGAAGACTCTTGAGAGTCCCTTAAACTGCAAGGAGATCAAACCCATCAACCCTAAAGGAAATCTGTCCTGAATATTCATTGGAGGGACTAAATGCAAAGACTAATACTTTGGCCACCTGATGCGAACAGCCAACTCATTAGAAAAGACCCTGATGCTGGAAAAGATAGAAGGCAGGAGGAGAAGGGAACGATAGAGCATAAGCTGGTTGGATGGCATCACTGACTCAATGGACATGAGTTTGAGCAAGCTCTGAGAGATGGTAAAGGACAGGGAAGCTTGGCGTGCTGTAGTCCATGGGGTTGCAAAGAGTTGGACACGAATGAAGGACTAAAAAACAACAAATGCTAGCAAATCACATACAGCCAACTCCAATATACAAAGGTCCACTTAACTTTTGGAAAATGCATAGGTCTTTTCCCCCCAGAGAAATGCAGTATTAATTATGTTTCAACTTTGTGTGCTGCCCCCACAATAAAATGGAGGGGGGAGGAATAAAACATTTTAATAAAATGTTTTCCATTGGCTTGATATCTAATCAGCTTTTTTTTTGACCCTATAATTTACTTGTGAAATAGTCACTGTGCTTATAATTTACATAGTATTCATTTGACTTTGTTCAGTCATATAATTAAATAAGAGAAATGACTCCAATTTGACACATTTATGATAAATTTTATTTGGGGAGTGGAATGGAAACTATTTTATAAAATGGGATTTTGTGTGAAGAATTGCAAAGAAAGAATGCAAAAGTAGTGGATATTGCTATTTATTTAATTTTTTGGTCATGCTGCAGGGTCCATGGGATCCTAGTTTTCCAATCAGGGATCCGATCTGGGCCTTCAGCAGTGAAAGCATAGAGTCCCAACCACTGGACCACCTGGGAATTGTCAAGTCGTGGGTATATTAATAATCACCACCACGCTAGTTTTCTCTGAGTACTCAGGATTTTATAATTAAATTCTTTTGGGAAACTCATTATACGCAAGGAAAGACAACATGGGGACTGCTTTATCTGGTATTCCCAAATCACAAAGCAGAATGATCTAGTCCTTACACAATTCAACAGGAAACTAAAAATCTGACAAGAGAGAAGAAGAACTAACCCTTCAAGGGTGGAGGTTCTGAATTAAAAGAGCCTGAAGCAACCGCTTCACCTGGATCAAACAGAAAAGATGTGAGAGAGCATGAAGGAGACAGAGAAAAGGAGACTATCAGCTACATCCCCTAAACTAATCTTCTGCTGACCCTGCTTATAGCAAGGCCAGCATCCCCTACCCCGTGTTCCATTAAATAAGGATGCCTGTTTATTCTGCTCTCTAACAGATCAGGAGACTTTTCTGAAATGCTTGCTTTAGGTACATTTCATAAGGTCAGTCCAGCCCAGTTCACTTAAAAAAAAAAAAAAAATTTCTTGCCCACACCAAGCAGCATGTGGGATCTTAGTTCCCTGAACAGAGATTGAAACTGCACCCCTTGCATTGGGAGCATGGAGTCTTAATCACTCTACCACCAGGGAAGCCCCCCAGTTCACTTTCTATTGTGGCGGTATTAGTGGGGTTGGGTGTGTGTGTGTGTGTGTGTGTATGTATATATATATATACACACATATATATATATTTTATGAAAGAACTCTACTTTTCCACAGTTGAGATGCTTCAATTTCTCTAAATATTTGTTAAATATTTTATAAACTTGCTTTGAGGGTAAATGGTCCATAAGGTTTTATTGCACACTGAAATTACTTATTCTCAAAACATATCCCTCAATGGATAGATATTTACATTTGACTTTTCATAATTTGAGTTCATATCTGGTCTTTTGAAGTCATTAGGGCTATGATTCTCCCTTTATAGACCAGGCAGCTGAAAGTTCATAAGATTAGAGTTACAATCCCAAAGTCCAACAAAGAGTAAATCAGAGACATTTCACTCTTTAATGATATTCCAATCTCAGAAAAATTCAGAGACCCGTAACCTTCCATGTTATTTCTGGAACTGCAGTCTCCTCTGAGGTCCATTTATGGAACTCCAGTTTAAGAATCCCTGGAAGTGAAAGGCCTAGGATTTGAAACCAGTTGTTTGTTTTTAGTTTTTTCTTTTTAATGTGTTTGGCTGCTCCAGGTCCTACCTGGGGCACGTGAGATCTTTGGTTGTGGCATGTGGGATCTAGTTCCCCGGCCAGGATTCGAACCTGGGCCCCCTGCATTGGGAGCGCAGAGTCCTAACCACTGGACAGAGAAGTCCCTGAACCCAGCTCTAAATTCAAGTCCAGCCCACCTGCCCCCACCCTATAAAGCTCCAATACCTAAGTCCATGTTCACTTGGTCCCTATCTATTCTTAGATTTTTAAAAATAACCTCCTCATTCATCTTTTTAATTTCCAGGCTGAACTCTAACTTTTTGTCTGCCTTTAGGAGAGCTCCTTTACCCCAGAATCATCCTTGGACCTTCTCTGGACTGAAAGTCAAAATCTGACTTGCAGTAACCTGCACAGGAAATTTTGTGAGGATTTATTTCAAAAGGGGAACCACACTTCTGCCAAGAATGCTTGGAGACACCCTGGCGATTCTAGACAACAGTAAATCAAGTCTGCATCTTCTGAGGGTGACAAATTCATTTAACTTTTGAGTATTTTTTATATCTTTTTATAGGGCAACTACTAATTATTGCCACCTATGTGTCCTAGCTGACTTGTCTTTGGTATAATTAATGGGCCTCCATCTGGACATGGATGCTAAAATCCTAAACAAACTATGAACTGATTAAATTTAATGGTTTATTAAAAGAATGACCAAGTCATTCCTCTTTGTGTCTAAGTTGGGTTTATCCTAGGCGTGCAAGAAATGTACAACATTAATACTATAATTGGTGCAAAATAACAGACTAAAGGAGAAAATTCCCATGATCCTTTCAATTGATACTGAAGAAGCATTTGATAAGATTCAGTACCCATCCATGATGAAAATGATCAGCAAGCTAGGAATGAAAGGAAATCATCTTTCGGTAGTACTGAAAAGTGAAATACATCTTCCTGTTAAAGTTTTAAATGGTAAGATTTTTGCTTGCCATCACTATGGTTTTTAGACATAGTCCCATGCATCTTAGCCAAAGCAGTGGGATAAAAATAAACAGAAAGCCTAATACTATAAAGGAAGAGACCAAGCAGAATTTTTTTTTTCTCATAATTAAATGTCTACGCTAAAAAATGCACTGACCTTTCCAACTTTCTCTCCTCACCCAGTCTTGTGGGATGAGAACTGACATGGGCCTGGTTGGCCCAAGGTCAAGGAGCTGATAAGATCTGAGGCTGTGATTGGACCCTAGTCGGTCTGACTCCCAAGTCACAGGCTCCACCCCCATCTTGGTCCCTCCTTGCACTATTTGAAATTGGAAAATTAAAACAAAGGACAGCTAACCAAAAAATGAACAGGTTATCAGAAGCATGCACCAATGTTTCCTAGTCATTTCTCCTGTATCTCTCTTTTTAAAAAAGTAATTAAAAAAGTCTGAGTGGTTTGTATAAAAATCAGAAATCTTGCCCTAATTTTTAAAAAATCCTTCATTAAAATGAAGTCTTAAAGCAACAGAAGAATGCTAATGAGAAGCATGCCTTCACTGGACTTCTAATTCATGAAATGCAAACCAAGATTGTGCCTTTATTTTTCTTAATGGGTCAGTGAAATGTTCATTTTTCTTGTATAAAAGAAACAGCAGATTTAGGTGTCCTCTCTCACAGGGTGGTAGCGAGCCTAAGAAGGATGCTTTTTGGCAGCACATCACAGAATCCAGCACCTACCAAACTCCAGAAACAAGGAGCACCTGAGCCCAGCCGTCTTGGCTTCAAGACCAGTTTCTATCCAGCTCATCAACATTCACTCTCACACTTCAGGATACAACCCAAATATCCACCTACTGGTGAATGGATAAACAGATTGTGGTATATCCATTTAATAAGATAGTATGCAGCTATGTAAAAAGAATGGATCTTGAAAACATGCAACAGCATGGATGAATCTCAAAAGCATATGTTAAGTGGAAGAAGAGAAAACATAAATACCATATGATTCTGTTTCTCTAACAGTCTGGAAAAGACAAAAATGTAGGGGTAGGAAACAGAGCAGTGTTTGCCAAGAGTTTAGGATAGAAAAATGGAGGATCGACACAAAGAGACATAAGGGGATTTGAGGGTGAGTGATGGATGTACTCTATATCTTAATTGTGATGATATTTATACAAGTGCATATATTTATAAAAACACATCGAACCATGGATGTGAAATGCCAGTCTTATTGTATCTCCATAAGAAGACATCAGTTCAGTTCAGTTTAGTCGCTCAGTCGTGTCCGACTCTTTGCGACCCCATGAACCACAGCACGCCAGGCCACCCTGTCCATCACCAACTCCTGGAGTCCACCCAAACCCATGTCCATTGAGTTGGTGATGCCATCCAACTATCTCATCCTCTGTCATCCCCTTCTCCTCCTGTCCTCAATCTTTCCCAGCATCAGGGTCTTTTCAAATGAGTCGGCTCTTTGCATCAGGTAGCCAAAGTATTGGAGTTTTAGCTTCAACATCAGTCCTTCCAATGAACACCCAGGACTGATCTCCTTCAGAATGGACTGGTTGGATCTCCTTGCAGTCCAAGGGACTCTCAAGAGTCTTCTCCAACACCACAGTTCAAAAGCATCAATTCTTTGATGCTCAGCTTTCTTTATAGTCCAACTCTCACATCCATACATGACCACCGGAAAAACCATAGCCTTGACTAGACAGACCTTTGTTGACAAAGTAATGTATCTGCTTTTTAATATGCTGTCTAGGTTGGTCATAACTTTCCTTCCAAGGAGTAAGAGTCTTTTAATTTCATGGCTGCAATCACCATCAGCAGTGATTATGGACCCCAGAAAAATAGTCAGCCACTGTTTCCACTGTTTCCCCATCTATTTGCCCTGAAGTGATGGGATCGGATGCTATGATCTTAGTTTTCGGGATGTTGAGCTTTAAGCCAACTTTTTCACTCTCCCCTTTCACTTTCATCAAGAGGCTCTTTAGTTCTGCTTCACTTTCTTCCATAAGGGTGGTATCATCTGCATATCTGAGACATATCCTAAATTTAAAAAAAGAAAGAAACTTCATCTAGGAATAGAAGGAAAAACAGGAACATTTTGCCTGCTAAACCTTCATTTTTCAGAACAGAGTTGTCTTCACTGTCCCAAGTTAATTTAGCTGCACTCGGCTTAAAACGCTGTTGAATTTTCCCTTGTGTGTGGTTAATTGTACTTCCATCCTTCCTACAGGTAAAAATCAGCCTGTAGTTAGAGTCTCTTGCTGGGTCCTTACAAAAGAAACAGTATCACCTAAACCTGGTATTTGTAAAATAGGCTTTACAGTCAGAGAACCGCAGAGCTATATTTCTGAAAAAAATGTTTTCTGTGATATACTTAAATGTTTTGGGTGAATGATTTGTGGCTAATGTGAGCGTTATGTGGTATAGACCTCTGGCTTGTGCATGGTTCTTTTCACCATTATAGCCATTCTAACATCCTGTCAACTTGTGGATTGTTCTATTCACTTAAAAATACATGGGTTTAGGGACTTCCCTGGAGGGTCGGTAGTTAGACTTTGCCTCCCAAGGGGCAAGGGGTGCTGGTTTGATCCCTGGTCAAGGAGCCAAGATCCCACATGCTTTGTGGCCAAAACACTAAAACATAAGAGAGAAGCATTATTGTAAAAAGCTCAATAAGACTTTTTAAAAAATGGTCCACACTGGAAAAAAAAAATCTTAAATACTCAGGGAGTTTGGGATCGACATGTACACACTGCTGTGTTTAAAATGGATAACCAACAAGGACCCAATGTATAGCCCATGAACTCTGCTCAATATTATGTGGCAGCCTGGATGTGCGGGGAGCTTGGGGGAGAATGCGTGTATATTATGGCTGAATCCCTTTGCTGTCCGCCTGAAACTATCACAGTGTTGTTAACTGGCTATACTCCAATACAAAATCAAAAAGTTTAAAAAAAAATACATGCGTTTAATTTCACACTAGATTGTCACATTGAGGTGAATGATGTCGAAACACCTTCTAAAGTTAAATAAGAGATTTCAAATTGTTTCTGGAATATCTTCTTTCTGCAGGACATGCTGGCTACACAGGATGCAACTTCTCACACCCGCCTCCCTGAGTCTGGGGGTATCCTTGGCGTTCTACCAAGAAAAACAGACTGTCTTCTTTTTAAGTGGGAATTTTATAAAATTTTTAATTTAATTTTTTATTTTACCTTGAAATTTAGTTGATTTACAATGTTGTGTTAGTTTCAGGTGCATAGCAAAGTGATTCAGATACACACATGTGAGTGCTACGGCGCTTCAGTCGTGTTTGACTCTTTGCAACCCCACGGATGGTAGCCATCAAATTCCTCTGTCCATGAGATTCTCCAGGCAATAGTACAAGTGGGTTGCCTTGCCCTCCTCCAGGGGATCTTCCCGACCCAGAGATGGAGCCCATGTCCCTTATGTCTCATGCTTTAGCAGGCAGATTCTTTACCACTAGCGCCGCCTGGGAAGTCCCATGTGCTGTGCTGGGCTTAGTCGCTCAGTGTCTGACTCTTTGCAGCCTTGTGGATTGAAGCCTTCCAGGCTCCTCTGTCCATGGGGATTCTCCAGGCAAGAATACTGGAGTGGATTGCCATGCCTTCCTCCAGGGGACCTTACCAACCCAGGGATCGAACCCAGGTCTCCTACATTGCAGGTGGATTCTTTACTGTTGGGTAGCCTATCCCTTCTCCAGGTGATCTTCCCAACTCAGGAATCAAACTGGGGTCTCCTGCATTGTAGGCGGATTCTTTACCAACTGAGCTACCAGGGAAGCCAGGGAAGCCCCGTACATATACACATATCCATTCAAAGAGAGACTGCCTTGTCCAGTGGCTGTTGTTGCTACACCTATAGTTTCTGATACTGACAATTTCTAAACCTACTCTCCTTTTAATAAAATAAGGGCAACTAATGCAAGGGGTCCTGACTAGAAAGAGAGTCAGTTACAAAATGACAAAACCCTTCTCTGACATCATGGTTTTATCATACAACGTGGATGCAGATTTCTCTGATTATAATTGATTTCTTAAAACTTCAGGTTCAAGTAGGTTTTTCTAGAAAGTTTAAAAATATATATGGTACCCACTGTGTCTTAGTTTGGTTTGTTTGTTCTGAGGTGAGCTCACCCAGGGAAAGGCATCACCTTCTTTGAGTATGTTCAGAAACCCAATGGCTGCTTTGCCAGGGAAATGCACGTACATCTCCCCCAGGAATACAAGTTCTTACAAAATATCTGTTGCCTGACCTAGCTGCTGGCTGCTGCCCTCTGACGTGCATAGGAACTGGAGCTTCAGAAGCATTTGTGTTATGCATCAACCTTGATATTTACAAGTTCACATGAACAGATGTCTCATTATCGTCTGGCTGAGCGGGACTGTAGAGGATGCGGGCAGCTGGGGCACTTAGGAGCTGTATGAGCCACGTAACATTTGACATGTTGTCCCAGCACACACCTCAGATGACAGTCTGATCTCTCAGAGGCTAATGGAAATGACTGCAGCACCATTATCAGGGTCATCATCATCATTTCTACTGTTATTAATGGGACACCTGAAATGATTCAAAAGCCCTAGAACAAATAAAATAACATGCTTGGATATGCAAGGCAGATTCTTAACCCCTGGACCACCAGGCAAGTCCCCAAGTCCTGGTTTTGAAAACCAAGCAAAAGTATCACAAATGAGCAAATGGAGCTAAACCACCAAAGAGATACCAAGTTCTGATATGTGGTGGCTACTTTCCCCCTCTTCTCTCTTCCCTTTACTCTAAAATAGCACCTCTGCCCAGGAGAGAGAGTGGTGTCTAGTTAGCCCCAAGTAAAGCCTCCACTTGAAAACAAAGAAAATTATTTATTTTCAAATTTTTTATTTCATAGAGTGGCTTTTAAGTTGGATTTGTGATATGTGACCGTACTTTCAGAATAAATAAGAATACCTAAAAATATAACAAGATTATGTTTTATCCTTCCAACATGAGTTGTCTATGAGTATTTCCATGAGGAGCTTAAACAGCTTTAAAAAAAACCAAAAAACTAAACTGATTGCACTATTGAAAATACATTTCTGAATAGGTACCCCTTAGGAAATGTACCAGAAAGATTATCTTTATACTTAAAGAGAGATGTATGCATATAACTAACTCCAAATTGAGTAAGTTGTATGCCAGGGGTGTGGCTTATAAAGCGAAGAGTTGTGAATTCAGCTCTAAACATGATTTCCTGAGCTGTGGAGAACCAGGCAACTGTGCCCTAGAGGCCTGCCTCAGACACACGGTAATGATTCTTGCATACACAAATTCATTAGTTGTTTAATTAAGTTAAATCATGAATTGAATTTGTTTAATCATTAATTAAGGAACAACGAGCTGTGTGCTAAAAGTTGGCACCTCAGGAAAAGAAAGCAGAAGAAAATATCTGTTCCAAATTCTTTGTGCTTATACCTACCAGAGAATTCCAGTTTTGTCTTTCTCTGTCCGTACACACATGTGTGCGTGCACACACATACACACACTGAAATAATTTTCAGAGATATTTCAACCTTTCCATTTAAAAGTGAATATTGTTTTCAAAGTAAAAGTGAAAGTCATTTCTTTGAAGATTGTGTACGTGACTTCTATTCCTCCTCCAACTGGTGTTTTCCTTAAGAGGAAAAAGGGTCTGCCTAACTTCATAAAATTAAAATGGTGGCATTTTTTTAACCCATGAAGGGCCAAGACACAGTGAAGGAATTACATTTCAACCCCAAATGGATTCTCAAGAGAACTCTGTCAATAATCTCAAATCCTTCAATCATCATTTTGAAAACTCAGACCACAGTGCAATTAGAATCACAAGCAGCAGTATTCCTAGGCTTCAAGCTTATCCTAACATTGAGGATAAAATGCAGAACCGCATGAATTCAGCACCTGAAATTAAACTCTCTCTCTGCAACCATGGCCAAATGTTGGATGCCACCTAGAGCTCTTAAATTCCAAGAAAGTGAGAAGGTGATCATTTTTTTCTGTGAACGTCAGCAGCTCCCCAAGTGTGATCTTGGGCCTGACTTGTGAGTCGTATGGTCCCTCCAGATGCTCCTGCCATAATAATGCATCAAGGCAATTTATTCTGATTCTGAGCATTAATCTGTGAGTCACTTACGGCTTCTCTTACAGGTGCTTCCAAAGAACAGGATGGGAATTCTGGTGAACTTGATTTTGTTTTTCCTGTTGCTGAGGGGGGATTTGGAGGGTTTACTTGGCAGCGTGGCACAGGGACTCAAGGTTGAGAATCCCTGCTTTGGCATAATCATCCGTGTCCTCATGGAAGTGGCTGGGTTAGTTGTCATGGCAACAGCCATGGAAATTATCCACCTGACTTTCCCTTCTGGTTTTTCAGGGTACAGCACTGTGAAGTGTGGGAAACCCTTGTTCCAATGTGCTTCAATCAAGAGCAGGTGAGTTTTTGCACTTATTACCCCTGAGGGTTGATTTTCAAAAATCCCATCTTTCAAGTTGTAGCTGGTGGATCACTCAGAAAACAGACATATTTGAATGATGATGCTCTAGACAGAGCAGCATATACCATGTCAGATAAATGGGGCCACATCTTTGTGGAGTGGAGTGAGAGCAAGGACTTTCCATAAAAGGAAGTTACAGGTTCCTCCTGGCTCACTGAATGGGATTTCAGAGAGTGCTGGCTCTACAAATTGCCTCGCTGCAGAATTATGGTGTTGCTTTGAGTGATCCAGAAAAGCATGATCATTTTTGGTGCCTTAGAATATGCAAATACAAGATATGTGTAAATATAAATATTTATATACTTATGTATATATACATAAAGCTCTAAATGCATATCTATTTCAAAGAGTGAGGTATTAGTTGAGTTTATGACTAATATGTCACATTCAACATAGTTCTTTAAATATGTATTTAGCACTTGTAAGGTAGAGGGCATACATATGATGTTAAATAAAACAACCAAAAGACCATTTGTACTCTGCAAGAGGTAACAGACAGGCATGCCAATGACCATAATATGAAGCATGAAAACAAATACTTGGCAGAGAAGTACAAAATCAGAGAAATGCCATAGAAGAGCTCAGTTTCATAACAAAAGAAATCAAGAAGAAAAATCTAAGAGAGCAAGCAGAGATGTGCAATCCTTCTGAATGCCCAGTAGGAGAAATGGAACGTTTGAGAACAGCCCTGGTATGGACTAAACTGGGTCCTCTTCAGATTCATACATTGAAGCCTCCTGTGTCTGCATTTGGAGATGGGGCCTTCAGGGAAGTAATAAAGGTTACATGAGGCCATAACAGTGGGCCCCTGGTCTGATAGGACTGGTGTCCTTGTATGAGGAGGAAGATACATCAAGGATTCTCACTCACACAGCGCAAAAGCCATGTGAGCACGCAGTGAGACGCAGCCGTCTACAAGCCTGGCAGAGGAACCTCACTGGAAACCAGTCCTGCCAGCACTTTCATCTTGGACTTCCAACCTCCAGGACTGTGAGAAAAGAGTTGTCTTTTTTTTTAATGTCTTTTATTAAAGTGTAGTTGGTTTACAATGTTGTGTTAATTTCTCCTGTACGGCAAAGTAATAGGAAAAGTACATTCTTTTCATATTCTTTTCCATTATGGTTTATCACAGGATACTGACTATTCCCTGTGCTACACAGTGGCACTGTAAGACCTTGCTGTTTGTCCATCCTATATACTATAGCTCGCGTCTGCTAATCCCAGACTCCCAGTCCTTCCCTCCCCTACCCCCTCTCGCCCTCGGCAACCGTAGGTCTGTCCCTTATGTCTGTGAGTCTGTTTCTGTATCATAGATAAGTTCATTTGCGTCATAGTTTAAATTCCACATACAAGTGTGAAATGATTTTTATTTCTCTTTCTAACTTCACTTAGTATGATAATCTCTAGGTCCGTCCATGTTGCTGTGAAGGACATTGTTTCAGTCTTTATGGCTGAATAATTTTCCATTGTGTATATGTACCGCATCTTCTTTACCATTCTGCTGTCAATGGACATTTAGGTTGTTTCTGTATCTTGGCCATTGTGAATAGTGCTACTAGAAACACAAGGGTGCATGTATCTTTTCGAGTTATAGTTTTGTCCAGATATATGCCCAGGAGTGGGATTGCTGGATTATATGACAACTCTAAGAAAATAGATGTCTTTGCTATCTTGCAACGTGGACTGACTAAGGCAAGTTTGCTGAAAACCATAAGCACAGAGGCTGCATCTCAGTTTAAACAGCTCATCCAGCCTTAAACAGCTTTATAAGATTTTGTAAGATTTCAGTGGTGTTTCTCTGAGGCTCAGAGGCTCTCTCTAATTAAATGAACCCAGTAAAAAAACAAAGAGAAATCAGACACAAGCAAACACCTCATTAAGGACTCTCCATCCGCACCAAAAAATGTACTTTCTAAGTGTTATTTTTATTTACTTTAGATCAGGATAAATATTCTAGGCTCCAGCTTTCCTCCCAACTTGTTTAAAAAACAGAAATGTTGCCAAGTACACTATATTGAATGGAGATGGTTTGGTACAGAGACAGAATCATACCTGCTGGCTGGTCGCCGTGGCAATGGACAACACTTGAAGGCATTTATCTTACTTCCATACAAGCAGCTCACTGTGCTTAGCAAACATTATCTGATCATCATAAAAGTTACAACATGAAGAAGTAACTCTATTACACAATCAGGCCAGAGATCACACTTCAAGCAAGAAAGTATAGATTTGTGTCATCTTCCCTCAACTGAACTGGGCATTTTTTTTCTTGCCCTCTAATTCCATAGAAATGCTCAGTTTTAGGGAGATGTCCTGCTCAATATCCCCAAGTGTTTGTTCGTCCCACTGGCTACCAGCAACTTGTCTCTGCTTCTGTTTTCCTGTAAATTAATCCACACCTATGAAACCCACGTTTCTGTAAAAACAAGTGAAATTAATTTTAAGAATACATTTTGTAATCTAACATGTCCAATGTATTGTCAACATGCAACAAATATTTTTAAATGTTGAGATATTTTCTTTTCTTTTTTTTTCATACCGAGCCTTCAAAATTTCTTATTTTTTGCTTACAGCACATATCAATTCTGGATAGCTGCATTTCAAATGCTCACTAGCCATATGTGACTGGTGGTTTTGTAGTAAATATAATACTTTAGGTTTATGCGATTAGCTGAGTTCTTTCTGACCCTAGTGAAAGTGAAAGGTGCTCACTCATATCCTTTGTGACCCCATGGACTGTATGTAGCCCACCAGGTTCCTCTGTCTACGGGATTATCCAGACAAGAATACTGGAGTGGTAGCCATTCCCTTCTCCAGGGGATCTTCCCAATCCGGGGATTGAACCCAGGTCTTTCTCATTGCAGGCAGATTCTTTACCATCTGTGCCACCAGGGAAGCCCCTCCTGACCCTAAGGCAACCCCATCTGAAAACAGAAGATCAAGCCTAGAGGTTGTAGACTCACTGCAGTTACAGAACCCTCCATACTCTACATGACAACAGCTAAGAATATTAACATATAAGTCACCAGTAGCCTACATGGGGTAGAATTTGCAACTCATACTATTTTTCACAGATAGGAAGAGAGGATTGTGTTGATCACATCTGTTTTTGAACAGAAAGTGTGTTGGGTTTAAGAGCTTTAACCTCCCTAATTTCTCAACTCTCCTGCATCAGGACAAGTGTTTTTGCAAAATTTTTGCAAATTCAACTTCTCAGGGCCAGAATCTTTTCTTATGGGAAAAAAGCTTTCTTGATCTGTGGGGAACTGGCACATGTGTGCTCAGCCACATCTGATTCTTTGACTCCATGGACTGTAGCCTGCCAGGCTCCTCTGTCCATGGCAAGAATACCAGAGTGTGTTGCCATTTCCTCCTCTAGGGGATCTTCCTGACCCAGAGGTCTTGGATTGCAGGTGGATTCTTTACCTCTGAGCCACTGGGAAAACCCATAGGGAACTGGTAAACCAATATTTTGGTCACTTCTTTTGACAGCAGCAATGAAACTTGGCTTTCTGTACAAAGTGAATTGTCATTCTATTAAAGTACAGTGTTAGGCATCTTTTTATGAGAAACATTTTACTCACGTTTCACACTTTCTTGTTATTGCACTCAGCAGTTTTTATTATTTTTATTAGATTTCATTTTAGATCTCCATGACGACTTTGTTATTACCTAAAAAGGCATTTGTCAATCTTTCCTTTAAGCCAGGTTACTCCGTATGAGTGACTAATTCCTCTTGGCAACCATAAGATGATCGTGAAATTTACCCTTTCCATTCACATTCACATGAAAGCCTTATTTCCCCGTGTGTCAGCAAGTCTCCCAGCAGTTATTTTTGTGGAGGCTCAAAACAATCCGTGAAGATGCCCAGACACTCAGCTGTCTTCCATGGCCTGCTGTCTTCTCCAGCTTTCTCTAGAAACGTTCCGTGTGGGTACTCCTTGATTATACTATTGATGGTGGCAAATCAGAACCATTTTATCAACTAAATATAAGAGGTCCTTTGAAAGAGCTTTTATCCAAGTTCCACAATGATTGCATGCAGGTACCACAGTCAATCTCTATTCTTTCACATAACAGAGAGCAGCCAATAAGTAAACTGAAATCAGAGGATGGTCTCGAAACCACTCACGTTTCATGTTCGACCAAATTATGTATTTCAGTTTGCTGTTTGCCATGTTGCCTAGGACTGACTATGCGCCTTATATTCTTTGACCAGATAATTTTTCAAAAATATTTTTGTTAATTTTTTTTTCCTTATTTTTGACCACACTGTATATAGCATGTGGAATCTTAGTTCCCCAACCAGGGCCTGAATCTGGGACCCCTGCAATGGAGGCACAGAGTCTTAACTGGACCACCAGGAAAGTCCCTGATCATATTATTATTAATTTTAAATTACAGTCCTTGAATATCATTGTTGTTCAGTCACTAAGTCATGTCCTACTCTTTGCAACCCCATGGACTGCAGCTCGCCAGGCGTCCCTGTCCTTCACTATCTCCTGGAGTTTGTTCAGATTCATGTCCACTGAGTCGGTGATGCTACCTAACCATCTCATCTTGCATCTCCCTGTATACACACCAATTGAAAATAAGTGAATAAAAGTTTTTCCAAACAGAATCAACAGAGTGTCTACTCTTCCCAAGAATTGTCAAGAACTCACTGTGTCATCTTCTGCCTTTCCATTTATTGTTTTTAAGATTTTTTTATGTGGACCATTTTTTAAGTCTTTATTGAGTTTGTTACAACATTGCTTCTGTTTTTTGTCTTTGTATTTTGGCCCTGAGGCATGTGGGATCTTAGCTCTCTGATCAGAGATCAAACCCTCACCCCCTGCATCGGAAGGCAGGGTCTTAACCACTGCACCTCTAGGGAAGTCCCTCGTTTATTCTTGAGATATTTCCTGGGGACTGCTCTGGGCAAGGCTCTACATAGTCTCTGAGACTCAGCCTTCAGGAGCTTACACTCTAGTGGAAAATATAAGTCATACAACAAATAAGTGATGCATATGCATGGCAGAGAGTGATATGTTGTGCGAGAGACAGAAAAGTTATCTGCCATGGCAGTTCAGGGAAGGGAGAGAAGCATCAAACCAGGCTACATGCAATGGACCATTTGCAGTAGGTCTGAAGCAGTGGGTTGATTTTGGACATCTGGAGATGAGAAGTAAAGAAATGCAAAGTATCAGAAGCAGGTTCATTGAAGGAAGCTACCTGCTCTTGGAAAAATCATATAATAGAGGTGTTAATTCAGAACATTCCTGTGTGCCTTTGACTCTGGGCACATGAAGGGGAAAAAAAATGATGCACTGTTTACAAAAATGCAAACTGTTACTTTTTAAAATAATGAGTTAATTATTTTTTCCAAGAAAAAAATCTGTTTATAGAAGTCATATAATAAAACCAGCAAAGTTATTGGCTACCCTCCCATAGACCAAGAATAAGGCTTTCATGTTTCTAGAGGATGCTTTTGAAGAATAAAACACATAATACTATCCTTTATAAGGAAAGCATAATTTCCATCCCAAATATGTGTTTTGTGTTCATATACTTGGTGGCAGACACACACACTCACTCATGATGATAATTATTTCTGGCACAATCAGTAATTCTACTGAATGTATTTCTGAAGGCAAAAATTCCCAATAAATACACGTTTGAGCTGGTATAATCTCTGAAACAGTGGTATCCTTCTTTGATGGTTTAAATGCAAAAGAATCAGGTTTTTTGTCATTAGTGACTTCAATTAATAAGTCAACCCATTAGCCTATACAAAGGAGGGCCAGAAAAAAATCCAGCACTACACTAGTGAAGGGAATCAGATAGCACCTCAAAATATACCACTTTGGCATAAGGATTATTTTGAATTGAAGGTAATTGAGAAGCAGCAGATGCAGGAAGAATACTCTGTCTTCTTCCTTTCTGCCTAAAATTAGGACATATGTTTTCATTTGTAAATGTTTCTCCCTCTCTGTACTAGGTAAAGGGGAATGACTCTTGGGGCTTCCCTGCTGGCTCAGATGGTTAAGAATCTACCTGCAATGCTGGAGTTCCTGGCTCTTAGGCACCAGCAATGACTCTTTATTACTGGAGATACACACACTGGAGTCTGCTTAGCAAATCTTACAAAGTAACCCCTATCTTCCATTACTTTCCCCCATATATTTACCTTCTCACAATGTTTTAATCCCCAGAAACCCAAACTCCTTTTCCTTTGTCTAGTCACTTCTCTACCGTTTATCACCCTTTGTTAAAATGGTATATAGCTTTCAAGCCTAACTGCTTCTTTTGGTTTTTACTTCTTTTCTATGCAGCGCCCATGTGCAAACAAAATAAATCTTTTCTCCCATTAGGCTGGTGTTTGTGAGTTTAATTCATAGGTCTCAGGGACAGAACCTAAAAGGGTAACAGAAATTTGTTTCCAACCCTACACTGGTGACATGAATCCTCAATAAATGTTTGTTGAAAGATACTGAGAAGGGCTTTCCTGGTGGCACAGTGGCTGAGACTCTGCACTCCCAATGCAGGGGCCTGGGTTCGATCCCTAGTAGGGGAACTAGGTCCAACATGTTGAACTAAGAGCCTGCAGGCCGCAACTAAAGATCCCGCATGCCGCAACTAAGACTTGGTCAAAAAAAAAGAAAAGACACTGATCAACAGTCATAAACTAGTCATACAAGCCCAGGTAATTATTAGCTCTAGGAGGGGTAAGGAAATGTGGTAACTTGAAGACCAGACCATCCTTCCCTTGTACAGTTGAAGAAGCTTTGCCTGGGAGGCAGGTATGTTTGTGACACATAGTCCAAAGTCACACCCTAAGATAGGATATAAATTACCAGTTAGAGGTAAGTTCCCAAAACAGGGCTTCTGACTGCATTGCAGCATCCATGCTGTGGCTCTGTGATGCCTTTCAACTCACGTGACCAGAGAAGAGCATCTTAACCTTTTTGTATCCATTTTTAACCTAAGTGTGTTCTATTTGATTAGCAGTGTGACAGTGTCCATGCTGTGCTGAGGTGGCTTGGGTGGATCATAAACCTGGTCTTCAGGAGCCTTTCGACTTAGAGGATTTCCTTTCAACACAAATGCACATCCTGTCATTTGAAGATTTGAAGCTGCATGCAAAAGTGAGATTTTTTTTTTTTTTTTGAGGTTTTGTTTCCCAGGCAACTGCTTCTCAATTCAAGATTAACTGAGAACACCAGCATCTCCCAGAGGCACTACCCCCCACCTCCCCTTCCCCTTTCCTGTGATACAGCTGTACGCTCTGAGGACCCAGGAGGATCCTTCCGCCATTGGAGAATGAAACAAGATGCAGGGATGGTTCAGAAACAATGCTAAATTCACAAGGATAGAATGCCTGCCGGCAGGCAATGCACTCAGTAAACATTCTGTGTAATTTTGAGAGGGAGGAGGGCTCAGGTTGAGTAACATGTTAGTAAGGCCAGAAACGATTGAAAAAGAAACCATTCTGTCATTTGCCATAACCTTTAAACAGCAGTTGGTGTCAGTTGGTAATAATGGGACGGGGCAAGTTGGCCTTTCCAGACTCATAAAGTCGAGCTTCAGTATCTGAATGACAACAAAGTGCTGCCAAGGAGGTTTCAGACAACACAAACCACAGGTGTCCACTGTTAAAACAGCTCCTGCAATTTGCATTCTGAGGAGACTGGAATCACCAGTGCGTGAGTGCCTGTGTGCTAAGTTCCTTCAGTCGTGTCCAACTCTCTGCGACTCCATGGACTGTAGCCCTCCAGGCTCCTCTGTCCATGGGGCTCTCCAGGCAAGAATACCAGAGTGGGTTGCCATGCCCTCTTCCAGGGGATCTTGCCAACCCAAGGACTGAACCCAGGTTTCTGAAGTCTCCTGCTTTGGCAGGCAGGTTTCTCACCACAAGTGCCTCCTGGGAAGCCTGGAATCACCAGGGATTTTGAAATCAACTTGGCAGTCAATATTGACTTTGAGTTTCCAATAGTTTCAGGACCTATTACATTTCTGTTGTACGTACAAGTCAACCATGAAAAAGTGCTTTGTACTGGTGAGATGGAAGTGGTACCCTCTGGAGAAGAGTATGCCTCTTGCATCAGAATTCCTTACAACTTTCTGAGTTTCATAGTTTGGTGAGGGTGGGGAGGGGTAGCATCTTAAACCTATTATTTCCTTTTTAAAAAATGTTTAGGTCTTTATTGAATTTGTTACAATATTGCTTCAGTTTTATGTTTTGGTTTTTGGCCTTGAGGCATGTGGAATCTTAACTCCCTGACCAGGGGTCAAACCCACACCCCCTACATTGAAAGGTGAAGTCTTAACCACTGGCCCACCAGGGAAGTCCCTTATACTTGTTATCTCAGAGAGGTTATTTTCTTTCTCAATGTGATCATGGCACTAGTCTTCCAACATACATCACAAGACTGGAAAACAAAAGTAATTGTTTAGTTGCTAGGCATCGGAACATTTTCTTAATAGGCATAAGGTAAAAACGTGGTTTTTTTGAAAGGAAGATCCCAATGAATATATTTTTATTAAACTTTCACTACTATCCCCCTCCACCTCTATCCATCACTACTACCAAGTGTATTACTGAGAAATTTTCTAAGAATGTCCAGTTTAAAATTCCTTTCAGTGATGCAGCTTATATAAGAAGAGAATATCTAGACATCAATTTTAGTTTATTCTAAAAAACTATTCATGATTTTTTTTCTGAATGTCAAAATTTCTTGCGGTCTTTTCCTAATACAATTAATGTAGGTATTGCTACCCTGTATTCATAGTCTGATGCTGGGAGGGATTGGGGGCAGGAGGAGAAGGGGACGACAGAGGATGAGATGGCTGGATGGCATCACTGACTCGATGGACGTGAGTCTGAGTGAACTCCGGGAGTTGGTGATGGACAGGGAGGCCTGGCGTGTTGCGATTCATGGGGTTGCGAAGAGTCGGACACGACTGAGCGACTGAACTGAACTGAACTGATTCATACTGTTAAACTACGAAAATCAGAAGATCATCTAATTAGCCAGGGACTTCCCCAGTGGCTCAGCAGTAAAGAATCTGACCACAATGCGGGAGACGCAGGAAATGCAGGTTGGATCCCTGGGTCTGGAAGATCCCCTGGAGGAGGGCACAGCAACCCACTCCAGTATTCTTGCCTGGAAAATCCCATGGTCTGAGGAGCCTGAAAGGCTACAGTCCACGGGGTCACAAAGAGTAGGACACAACTGGGCAACTGAGCATGCAAGCACAAATTTGTCATTTTCCCTTTATTTTTCCATTTTTGTTGGCTTGTGATGGCCTGTTCCATTAAAATGACAGAATTAGCTGTTAGACCCAGAGAGCACCACTAAAAAAAAAAAAAAAAAAAGGAATCTCAAGCTGTTTTCCCCAGAGTCACCCAAGAGACAGATTATCCCTCCCCCTTGGCCATGCCCACATTTCCTGACACTAAACTTGTGAATATTCATGAAATGCAAACCCATTCTAATAGCCCAACAACCCTCTAGTTTTGCTGGGGTGAGAGAAAGGTAAAAGGTGAAATGTTCCCCAAATCCAGACTATGTATCTTTGGATCATCCAGATTTGACGACATAAATAAACTCATTTACAAACCCAAGAAGCTTTTCTCCAAGCACCATTTTGTTCCTGTAAATATCAGGCCTCAAGCAGAATGAAATGCTCACAAAATGTCAAATCTATTTGCAAGAGGAGGTTTGTAGGGGGAAATGACAGGAAAATAAACACTCAGATGAGTAGCAAGGAAAAAATGCATGGTAACCCAGCACAATTAAGGTGGCATTTTAATTAAATGAGCAGGAGATGGCACAGATTCACCAACCACTTTAGTGGCTGTAATTTAGCACTGTGAAAAATAGTGTTCTTCTGTAAACCGCAACATGCCAGAACTCTCACAGGAGCTTTTATTCTATCCAAGGGACAACTGATACTGAAAGCTCAGCTTCTCTGTCCACAGGTGCTGAATCAAATCCCAGAGGCAGAGTTCTGGGTGAAGAAGAAAGAGTAGTGTTATTGCTTTGCCAGGCAAAGGGGCTAAATGACCTCAAAACCATGTGTCCCAACTTGGGTAAGAGAGTGGAAAGTTTTATAGTTTTTGTTCAGAGGGGATGATCAGATGGACAGTCTTCTGATGGGTGGGTGGTGAGGTAAGCAGGAATCAGCATCATCAACCTCAGGTCCACATGCTCTGGGGTCTACATGCTTGTGGGCATCACCTCATCATTAATCATTAAATTCTCCTACCTGGGGCGGGGGATAGGTTCAGTATCTGCAGAATGTATTGTGTGTATCCTTTGATAGGAAAACAGAACCTTGCCCCAAGGCTGCTCTTGACTGTTTCTTCTGGTCTCCTAGCCCCTTCCTTCCCTAATTACCAACTGCTTGAATCTGACTCTTGGATTCAGGGAAGGTTGAATTCATGAAGGCTGAATAAAGGCTGTGTCCTATAATCAAGGAAACGGGGGACACAGAAAGTCCTTCTGCCAGGAGCCCCACAGAGCCCTGCAAGATATCACAAGTAATTTCACAAAATCTCAAGTAGGAACCAAGGAAAGAGAAAACATCACCGTAAACAAAGAGAGCAAATGAGAAAATAAAGAAAAGGAAAAGAAATAGGATAAAGAGTATGAACCATGAAAAAAAGGAGAAATAAACATAAAGGTAAAAAAGAAGAGTTGTAAGAGGCCTCAGAAATCTGCAAGAGAATGATCTCCTATTTGTATATGACAAAGTTAGAGAAACAGAGTAATTATCATTATTGCTGCTGTTGTTGTTATTCACATTAACAACGCCAAAGATAAAAGCTACATCATTTAATATACACAATTTAGTATACCCAAGGGCTTTCCAGGTGGCTCAGTGGGTAAAAGAATCTGCCTGCAATGCAGGACACCCGGGAGACACGGGTTTGATGCCCGGGTGAGGAAGATCCACTGGAGAAGGGTATGGCAACCTATTCCAGTATTCTTGCTTGGAGCATCCCATGGACAGAGGAGCCTGGCTGGCTACAGTCCATAGGGTCGCAAAGAGTCAGACAAGACTGAAGCAACTAAGCAACCACACTCACAATCTATCCAAACTGTTGGGTGTAAGATAGGCTCAAGGATGTATATACAACAAGGGGAATATAGCCAAGAATTTGTAGTAACTGTAAGTGGAATGTGGGTGTTCTGTCACTCAGTTGTGTTCAACCCTTTGCAACCTCGTGGACTGTAGCCTGCCAAGCTTCTCTGTCCATGGAATATTCTGGGCAAGAATATTGGAGTGGGTTGCCATTTCCTTCTACAAGGGATCTTCCTGATCCAGTGTTTGAATCTGGGTCTCCTGCATCAGCAACAGAATTCTTTACCATTGAGCTACTTGTTGTTGCTGTTGTTTAATTGATAAGTTGTGTCTGACTCTTTGTGACCCCATGAACTGCAGCACACCAGGCTTCCCTGTCCTTCACCGTCTCCCGGAGTTTGCTCAAACTCATGTCCATTGAGTAGGTGATGCCATCCAAACATCTCATCCTCTGTTGCCCCCCTTCTCCTCGTGTCCTCAATCTTTCCCTGCATCAGGGTCTTTTCCAATGAGTTGTCTGTTCACATCAGGTGGCCAAAGTATTGGAGCTTCCACAAGGACTATAGCTTACTAGACTCCTCTGTCCATGGGATTCTCCAGGCAAGAATACTGGGATGGGTTGCCATTTCCTCTTTCCGGGGATCTTCCCGATCTAGAGATTGAGCCTGCATCTCTTGCATCTCCTGCATTGACAGGTGGATTCTTTACCACTGTACCACCTGGGAAGCCCCTGTAAGCAGAGTGTAACCTTTAAAAAATGTATAATTAAAAATTTTTTTCAAATATATAGTTAAAACAATAAACAATCAAAATATGTATAATAATATAGAAAATTTAATAAAATTATTTTCAGTGAGTTCTGGAAGATCAGGACTTCCCAGGTGGCTCAGCTGGTAAAGAATTCACCTGCCATGCAGGAGACCCTGGTTCGGTTCCTGGGTTGGGAAGATCCCCTGGAGGAGGGCATGGCAACCCACTCCAGTATTCTTGCCTGGAGAGTCCCCATGAACAGAGGAGCCTGACGGGCTGCAGCCCATGGGGCTGCAAAGAATCGGACATGACTGAGCAACTAAGCACAGCACAGCACAGCACAGCACGGAAGATCAAATAACTTCTAGTCCACAGTATCGTGCTTCTGGTGAGAGTAATAGAAGGGTAAGTAAAGATGGACTATGAAGGCCAAAATATGTTTATATTTATATATATTTTATATTAAAAATATATATGCCATTTTATTGTTTTTTTACAGTTGCTATGTCTGACTCTTTGCAATCCCACAGACTGCATTACGTCAGGCTCTCCGTCCTTCACTATACCATCTTTTATATATATATAAAATACATTTTTATTTTTATATATATACATTTTACACACACACACATTCTGACTTTCTGTGTCAAGGTTTTGCTGAACGTTCCAAGGCATGTGTATCTTTGAGCAATTCCTAAATTATATGTTGCAACATAAGAACATCAGAATTTTATATCTGGTAAGGGTCTTGGAAAGGATTTAGCTCAAACCCCTTATTACGCAGATAAAGAAACAAGAAATACTTTCCCAGGGCCAGGAATCTGTTTTCCTTTTATTACAGTTCAACAGGAACAAATGAGAGTAGGGTCATGAAATGAGACACCCCGTGGGATTGGGGGTGATGCCTGTGGGAGAGGCCATGGCTGGCTCTGTAAACTAGGTGCTATTTTTGCTGACCTGGATATCAGGTGGTCCACACACTGTATTGCTCTATATAACATCAGCCTCACACTGAAAAATTATACATATTTTATGGTTGGCATCTTACTTTCAGAAATTTGTAGTTGGATAGGACAATTGCATGAGTTTCTGGGGTAAGCTTTCTTCTAAAAGCTTAAGCATCCCCTTTACCGAGCAAAATGATAATTGCTTTTGAAATTATTTGAATCTGGATTTAAAGAACATTTCAGTCTTTTCATTTATAAAGAAATTATTATAGGGTAGAAACCAAATATTTTTCCTGTAAATCTGTCTGAAACTTTGAGACCATTAACCAGTTTTCAAAGAATTTTTTGTTTAGCAAAGGGGAGTTTCGAAATGTTTTCAAAACTACAGAGCTAAAATTTTTCAGAAAATGTGTTTTCTCTGAAAGCTTTTTTTGTTGTTGTTAATGGCCATAGCTTTTCTATACACTTGCTGTGTCAGACTTTTATCTCAGAGAACAGGCTAAAGAGAAGTGGATACAAAGGTCACTATGATTTCCAAATTAAATGATTTTTCCATTACAAAAATAACACATTAAAAAAAGAAAGCTTAAAAATGCACCAGTCCATGAGCAGAATGCCCACAAGAACCTGCTAGTAAAAAAACATAAAGCATATTGCTGCCGTCTCCCGCTAATAAGCATTGCAAAGCAGTGAGATTTTCTAATTTTCTAGTTCTTGTTTTTCATGACAACATCTGCTGACCTGAAACTGGCACTGAGCAGAACACACGTGTGCCAGAAATTGCAAAGGCAGATAGGAGCCAAAAACGAGGTGGGTGCCAGTCAGGAACAAGAGGGAGGAAAAAGAAAAGCGGGATTTGCTGCAACTGTTGTTGTTTGTGCTTTTAAAATAAGTTTTAAAACCCAGAAGCAAAATACAAAATAGCCACGATAAGATCAAATTGACACTGAGCAGATATGGGCAGATGGAGGCTATCTGTACAAATTTACCAAGTAGTCGCTTAGTAGATGGAGCTGAATTTGCAAGGTCCTGACCATCCGTAAGCTAATGACCCCTTAGAGATTTTATCATCTTTCCCTCCAAAAACTGGTAACATGTGCTGTTAAAAATTTACAGTTTTTGCTTGCTTTGTTTCATAAATCTGCTTCAAAGGTCAGGAACACCCAATTCTATAGTGCTATGCTGTTATTCCTTCTGCAACAAAACAGATCCTGACTGTTCCCAGGCGTCTAAGCCAAGATAATAATGAGTTCCATAGAAAATGAACTTATGGTTGCCAGTGGGAAGGATGGGAGGCAGGGACAGTTAGGGAGTTTGGGATCAACATGTATGCTCTGCCATATTTAAAATGGATAACCGACAAAAGACCTCCTGTATAGCACGTGGAACTCTGCTCAGTGTTACGTGGCAGCCTGGATGAGAGCAGAGTTTGGGGGACAATGGATACATGTATATATATGGCTGAGTCTCTTTGCTGTTCACCTAAAATATCACAACACTGTTAACTGGCTATAGCCCAATACAAAACAAAAATGGTTTTAAATATAATGTAAAAAGTCAAAGAATGACAGACAAGAAGAGGAGGGAGTTTTACATGCATAGTGACAAAGAACCTGCCTGCCAATGCAGGATACATAAGAGACATGGTTTCAGTCCCTGGGTTGGGAAGATCCCCCTGGAGGAGGGCATGGCAACCCACTCCAGTATTCTTGCCCAGAGAATCCCATGGACAGAGGAGCCTGGCAGGCTACAGTCCATAGGGTCGCTCAGAGTTGGGCACAACTGAAACGACTTAGCCCACGTGCCTTCTGTCAAAGTGTCTGATATTTTTGGAACTAACCTTTAAACAGTACTTGGTGGAGGCATAAGATCATTGGAGATTTGACTCCACTATCACTCTGGACTATTTGTTCTGGCTTTTGGGTCAATAGGGTGTGTGTCAACTAAGTAATGTGAGAGTGAATACAAAAATCTCAGGGCAAAAAGCTTGATATACCCACCATTTCCTTTGTTGTTTCAGGAAAGTGTTTTTATTTCTATTGACATGATATTTTGGAAGAGAACGTGGATTGAATAAAAAAAAAAATAATTGTGTTCCCTGAAAGAAAGGCCTTCTTGTTGCATTGCGACAGATAGTTTTTATTGAACCATAAGTCGCTGAAACAAATGACTACCTCTGGCCTGGGTTGGAAAGAACCTACCATCCAATTAGAGTTTCCAGAATCGTTTCTTTCTCCTCTTTAGAGCAGGAGGCAGTAGAAGGAAGAAATAATTAGCAAGAACAGCAGGGCCAGCATATTTTTTTACACCAGATGATGACGCTGAGTTCCACTGCGTGAAAGGAAAAAGGGAATTTGATGGGAATTCTGACTGCTAATGTTTCTATCTATCTGAAGCGTTTTGATATTGTTGGAAAATACCCTATCACAAGGGAGAGGGAAATTGAAAAATGACTAAGAACCAAGATAACTGATGGTGGTAGGCAAAGCCCGTTAAGGTTTTTTTCTCAGACCCTGACAGTGTCGATTGCCTGTGCTCTGCCACTAGATGAGAACGTGGACTGGAAAAAGAAATGTAACCCCTAGGACTGGTTTTCTGCCTCAGTTTCCCCAGGGAGCACTTGGGAGCAGTGCTCCAGATGAGCAGGGCTCACGCTCCAAATGCCAGTCCAAAAGTGTCCAGACTCCTGCCTCCCAGGGGTTATACCCCATCATGACAAGCCTTTCGGGGGATGCTGTGTCACTGTCCCCAGCCTCTTCAACCTTGCACCCGGGCCTCTGTGCTGCAGACGCCAGCATGAAGTGGTCCCGACCGTGGGGTCTTGTCACGTCCACAGCCGGGCCAGTCCTGTCTGCTCTGCTTCCCTTTCTCCTTCCAGGTGTGTTTACCCGGAAAGCAATGTAATTCCCAATCAAAGCCCGCAAACCCCATTAGGCTCCACTTTCCACCATCTCCGGGATAAAGTGCCGAGAAGGGCTAGGGAACCCCCTCGGGAAGGTACCCCCGGAGCTTCATTCATTCCACCTCGTTTGCCCTCCAGAGCCAGACTGACTGCCCAGCGATTTGGAGTGACCGTTTTCACTGCGCTACCGATGCGACATTGACAAATGACACAACTCTGCTTTCTAAGTGATGGCAGTCCCCATCTCTCTGAGCGGGATCTTATTTATTTAAACTATATGAGTACAAAGGTCCACTTGAATGTCCAGAAGATAAGTCCAGTTCTGCTCTAGACTCAAGGAGACTCAGACAAGGGTGAGGCTCAGTGGACACTGCACTGGATGGGTCTCTGCATCCCCCTAGCTCACACGCCCCTTCCACTGGTGCTCCAAATACTGCTGCTTTATCAGATGAAAGGTAGATCGACGCCAGTAACTTGCTTCATCTTGATCTTGTCTGAGCTCCCCTCCAAAACACTTCTGGGTTGAATGCTGTGAGCTGGGAACCAAGAGATAAGGGCCTAGAGAAAGCTGCTCTTGAGGTCATTGGTTAGACCCTGTAATACAGCCAGGTGGCATCCACGACCACTGACACCCAGGAAATACTGGATTGCTTGCTCAGAATCCACTCCTTTCTCCAACACCCCATGTGGGGTGAGGCAGGCTTTGTGGCAGCTGATGCCCTATTCCGTTCTGTCACCTCGTGGCAAGTCTCATCTGAGATGTAGCCCCTAGAAAAGTTCTACCCAGAGACTGGAATGGCATGGTAAGCTCCTGGTGAAGCTCCTGGCTCCATTGTTCGGGGCCTTCCTCCCCGTCTTCCCAAATAAAAATATTTGTACCGTTAAAACATAACTTTATAGAGGTTTCCATGTGTGGTCCAGGCTAAGACTCCATGCTCCCAGTGAAGGGGGCCCAGGTTCAATCCCTGGTAGGGAAAACTAGATCCCACATGCCTCAACTAAAGATCCCACACAGTCAAATAAAGGCATAAATATATACTTTTAAAAGCTTTATTTTTTAATACTTAAAAAAAATATATACTTTTAAAAGCTCTTCTATACTTTAGGAGAGCGTATGCTATAAGTACATACTGCATGATTCTTAAAAAAATAACTAATATATTAAAAAATGTTTAATTTTTAAAATTTTGAGATAATTGAAAATTCCTAGGAAGTTGCAAAGAGTATATATCGAGGTTATCTATATTGTTCATCCAGTTGCTTCCAATAGTGACGTCATACATTACCATAGAACAGCATCAAAAGAAGGAAGTTAACCCTGGAACAATGTGGGTGTGTAATTCTGAGCTATTGTATCTGGTGTATAAATTCACATCACCATCACAATCAAGATTTTGAATAATCAGATCACCCCAAAGATCTCCATCCTGCTTGAACAGTCAAACACATGCCCCTGATCCACATCATCCTTAATCCCTAGAAACCATTAATTTGGCCTTTATCCCTACATTTTGTCATTTTGAGTGTTATATAAATGGAATTATACCAAGTGTGACCTTCGGTTTGCTATTTTCCATTTGGTATAACACCCCTGAGATCCATCCACGATGCTGTGTGTATCAATAGCTAATCCCCTTTTACTGTTGGGCAGTATTCTTAGGGTGGGTGGTGGTGGTGTTCAGTTGCTAAGTCATGTCCAACTCTTTGAGATCCCATGGACTACAGCACACCAGGCTTTCCTGTCCTTCAATATCTCCTGGAGTTTGTTCAATCTCATGTCCATTGAGTCAGTGATGCCATTCAACCACCTCATTCTCTGTTGCCCCCTTCTCCTCCCGCCCTCAGTCTTTCCCAGCATCAGTCTTTTCCAATGAGTCAGCTCTTCGCATCAGTGGCCAAAGTATTGGAGCTTCAGTTTCAGCATCAGTCCTTTCAATGAGTATTCAGGGTTGATTTCCAGTAGGATTTACTGGTTTGATCTCTTTGCTGTCCAAGGGACTCTCAAGAGTCTTCTCTAGCACCACAATTAGAAAGTATCAGTTCTTTTGGTGCTCAGCCTTCTTTATAGTCCAACTACCACATTCCTACATGATTACGGGAAAAAACAATGGCTTTGACTAGATGGATCTTTGTCAGCAAAGTGATGTCTCTGCTTTTTAATACACTAAGTTTGTCATAGCTTTTCTTCCAAAGAGCAAGTGCCTTTTAATTTCATTGCTGCAGACACTGTCTGCAGTGATTTTGGAGCCCAAGAAATAAACTCTGCCACTGTTTTCACTTTCTCCCCATCTATTTGCCATAAAGTGATGGGACTAGATGCCATGATCTTAGTATTTTGAATGTTGAGTTTGAAGCCAGCTTTTTGGCTTTCCTCTTTCACCCTCACCTGTGGGTGAAACAGTTCATTTAGTTTTTTACCTATGGAAAGACATCAAGGTTGTTTCTAGTTGTTGGCTGTTAAAGATAAAACTGCTGTGAACAATGGCACACAAGCTTTTGTGTAGATATAAGTCTTCTCTGAGATCAATGTCCAGTAGTACAACTATGGTGTTTATGCCAAGCTTATGCTTATCTTAAAAAGACTCTGCCAAAGAATTTCCCAGGTGGCCGTACCGTTTACATTTTCACCAGCAATGAACATATGAGAGATCTTGTTTATCTGAATCTTCACCAGCATTCAGTGCTGTCACCACTTTTTTAGGCTCTTTGAGTGGGTTTCTAATGATATCGCGTCGTGAGCTAAATTTGCATTCCCTAACGGGTAATCATCCTGAAAACCTTTTCATATTCCTATTTAGCACCCTTATATCCTCTTAATGAGATGTCACTCTGTGTCTTTCGCCCACTGTCTATTTGGGTTGTTTGGGTTGCTTGTGCTGCTGCTTTGAGAGATCTAGATATGAAACTGCTGTTAGCCATGAGATTTGAAAAAATTTTCTCTCGATCTGTGGCTTGTTTTTTCTACCTCTTGATGGGGTAATTTGCAGAGCAGATGACTTAATTTTGATAAAGCCCAACTTCCCTTTTTTTTTTTCCTTTTATGGCCTGTGCTTTTGGTGTGTTGTATCTGAGAAGTCTTCACTTAGCCGTAGGTCCCAAAGTGTTTTTTTTCACATATTTTTTCCTAAATGTCTCTAGTGTTACATTTTCATCTACATTTATGATACGTTTTGTCTTAATTCTTGTACAAGATGTGAGCTTTATGTCACGGCTCTCTTTTCCACCCCTGCGTGGGTACATGCTCAGATCTTCCCGACCCAGGGCTTGAATCCCAAACCTGCATTGTTTATTTACCTCGTACCTGCCACATTTACTGAATGCTTTTAGTACTCATATACTCTTCCTTCTGGCCTCCTTGTTTCTGATGAGAAATTCACTGCTGTTCGAATTATTTCTTCCTGTTAGTAAGTGCTCTTTCTCTCTCCTTGGTTTCATTTCCACTTTGTTTCTAGTTTTGAGAAATTCAGTTACATCTTGGCAAGAATTCCTTTGGGTTTAATCAGTTTGGAAGTCACACAGCTGGTTTAATCTGTAGGTTTATGGTCTCTTTCCAAAATGGAAAACTTTGAGCCATTATTTCTTCAAATACATTTTCAGCAACACTCTCTTTCTCCACCACTCCTTCTAGCACTTTGACGACATGAATGTCAGATCTATGGTCACTCAGTTTCCTCTGTTTTTTTTTAGTTGATTTTCTCTGTCTTTCAAGCTGAGTAATTACAATTATTCTATTTTATCTTCCAGTTCATTGATTGGAAGTTTGGCTTCTCCTTCCGTCAGTAAGTTTTCATTATGCTGCTGCTAAGTCACTTCAGTCGTGTCCGACTCTGTGCGACCCCATAGACGGCAGCCCACCAGGCTCCCCCGTCCCTAGGATTCTCCAGGCAAGAACACTGGAGTGGGTTGCCATTTCCTCCTCCAATGCATGAAAGTGAAAAGTGAACGTGAAGTCGCTTAGTCATGCCTGACTCTTAGCGACCCCATGGACTGCAGCCTACCAGGCTCCTCTATCCATGGGATTTTCCAGGCAAGAGTACTGGAGTGGGGTGCCATTGCCTTCTCCAAGTTTTCGTTATAGTTATTGTATTTTTTCAGTTTTAAAACTTCCAGTTGACTTTTTATCTTCTTTGCTGAAATTTCCTATCTTTTCATGTGTGAATATATGCAGCAAAGGAAGTCATAGGACAAATGAATATGAGCAAAATCTCACTAATTCTTGGTGAATATCGGAAGCTTCCTGGTAGAATTTTAAGGAAATTCAGTATAATTCATTGCGATTACATGAAGTAACCAGTATTTCTTTGTGGGCATATAGGGTCAACTCTTGCCAACTATGGGCTCTCTCTAGAGTCTCTTCTGATGACTAGAGAAAATAATTATTCACAGTTATCCTTTGTTTGAATAAGGCTTTAATGTACTTTAAAACAATTACTGCTTTTCATATTTTAAGCATTGCCTCTGGAGATTTTTTTGCACTTTTGTTTGATGGTTTAGTCGTTAAGTCATGTCTGACTCTTTGTGACCCCATGGACTGTAGCCCACCAGGCTCCTCACTCAGTCCATGGGATTCTCCAAGTAAGAATACTGGAGTGGGTTGCCATTTCCTTCTCCAGGGGATCTTCCTGACTCAGGGATCGAATCCAGGTCTCCTGTACTGCAGGACGATTCTTTACTGACTGAGCTGCCAGGGAAGCCCAAATTTGATTTATACTCTATAGTAAACAGAGAATTTTCTCAAATGGGGAGGATAATCATAAATAATATCGATATAATACTGAACAAGTTTTATTTTAGCATGAAAATTTTCACATTTAAAATGGTATGGCTTGGTCATTTTGTTTAATTGTGAAATGTATTTTCAACTTGGTTAAACTCCGAATGCTTCAGATCTCCTTCTTTTCATTCTATGTCACCAACTCCAAATTTTTCCACCTTCCTCCTTGAGATGCAAATCGTAGCTTATATTTTTAAGAGACTTATGCCCCTAGATTCCCCAGCCCCCAGGTTACATATAAACACTCATACCTGAAATTGAAAGGTTTCTTCTCATTTACCAGAAGCTGAGGAGAGAAGAAAAGAGTGAAGCTGGCAATGGTGTCGGAAAGTAAGAGAGTTGAAAGTTAATTTCCCCAGAAACAGGAAGTACCCCTCCAACACAGGCACACACACACACACACGCATACACAGACATACTCCAAGTGACAGAGGACAGCAACCAGTTTCTGTACACAATACCAAAAAAAAAAAAAAGCCATTTCTAGAGAAATGCTTTTGTTTAATTCTCACAAGAATGGTGAACAATATGAACTTTGTAAAAAAAGAAATACAGAAGCTACCATTTATGGGAACTTTACCTGTGTTGAAACATGTGCCCCCCACCTACAGAATATTATGGAATTCTTGCAACAATTCTGGGTTATGGGAAGCATTAGCATATCCCAGTTTTACAGAAAGAAACCAGATTTCAGAACAGCTGGAATTTGCCCGAGGTCACCCAGTTACCATGACCTTGAGCCACGATGAGTCCACATTTGTTTGACTTCTAATCTCATAAGTATGTGTCCATTGCCTTCTAGAATCTCCCTCTGGCAGCAAAAACAGGTATTGTAGATTCTCTTTCTGATGTTAAAACAATAACCAATTCTTTCATCATGGGAGCATTGCATCATCTTACTTAAATTTGTCCATTTTACTATATGAAGAATGCTTATGTGTGGATAATTTGGATAACAAATACAGAAGAATCTTGAGTTAATTTCTGCTTCCCTCTTGTGTCAGAGACTAGTCATGACAATCCCCAGAGCCTTACACTGTTTTTTTTTGTTTGTTTGTTTGTTTCTTGCCTCCTTTTATTCATCCTGTAAATGATCTCCATCTGGGTAAAGGAAAAGTTTGAATTTGAAATTTCCAACTGTTCACAAAGTACCTCTCAGCTCCCCTGAAACTCTCAGTACAATGTATCTGTTTCATCAAATGCACAATTTCAGTGTGTGATAGAATAAGACTGGATTAATACCATGCAATGCAATAAACCTTCTGTGCACCATGTCTTCCATTCGAACTGTCTCAGAACAAATTTCAATATTAAGTAATGATGTTACTGTGTTATAAGCACCTGGGAAGGAGTCTTTGCCATCAAGGGCTTTGGGTCTATTTTAGAACATTGGTCACTGCTTCATAAAAATGCAGGTACATCCTTGTTTCTCACATCGTTATGTCTCTGGAAAGCCGTGTTATCTATTGCATCATTCTGCTTTAGAAGGACTTTCTGTTTAGAGAAAAACTAGTGAACCATTTTCATGCAAATCAGGCTCACTTGAGAACGCTCCAGAATGTTCATAAAAAGGGATCTTATGGTTAACAGTCTAGTTGGGAGGAGAGGCTGAAGGTGTGGCCACTGGGTTTTCTTAGAGTATATGTTTCTCGCAGTTGGTTCAGGGGAGCAACTAGAGATGCTGTTGACAGGGATGCTGAAGGAACTCCCCTGTCGGCACCCCTGCTGAAATCATCATGACATCTCTCCCATCTCCGCTACCAACCCTGAGAAGACTACAGTAAAGTCGAGATGCCCACTGCCGCATGTTCTACTTGTTTTCTCTGATCCGACTGTGCTTGAACCATGTCTCCCAAACCAGGGCAGTAGTTTCCTACGGGTGACAACATCTGAGGAGTTCAGACCTGGCCTCGTTATTTGAACGATGCCAGGGCAAATCCACGCCATGAAGCAGAAAATAAGTCTAAGCTGTATGTGCCACCCAGCCGTGGCTTAAGCTCTAAGGAGGCATGTGCAGTGAAGTGATCCAGTAGAAAAAAGGAAGGGCAATTCTTCAGAGCATGGTGCAAGCTTCCTGTCCCCACCAATCAGGGAAATTGCTAAGTGTGGTTAAAATGACAACACTCTAGGTGATGGGAAGCAAATACTGGAGAGAAGTTATTAGCGTCCAAATGGTACTGTCTAATCTGGTGGTCACTAACCACATCTAGATAATTAAAGTGAAATTAATCCCCTGGAGGAGGGCATAGCAGCCCACTCCAGTATTCTTGCCTGGAGAATCCCATGGAGACTGGTGGGTTACAGTCCATGGGGTTGCAAAGAGCGGAGACGACTGAGTGATTAAGCACAGCAAAATTGTAATAAAATACAACTAAAAGTTCAGTTCCTTAGTTGCATCAGTTCATTCGGCTCAGTTGAATAGCATTAACTGCACAATGGTTCCCAGTGGCTACTGGTTATTACATCAGAGAGCACAGATACAGAACACCTCTGTCATCACAGAGATCAGACATCTGGGAGACCACATGCCACGTGAAATTTCTTGGCTCTGACGAGTTCATCAGCAATGGCTAGATAATGAAGACTGAGAATCCCTGGAGGGTTTTCCCTTGTGATTACAGGGGTTGAGTCTAACTCTGTGAGGGAAAATTGGCTTCCCTGGTGTCTCAGTGGTAAAGAATCCTCCTGCCAGTGCAGGAGATGCAAATTTGATCCCTGGGTCCAGAAGATCCCCTGGAGGAGGAAATGGCAACCCACTCCAGTATTCTTGCCTGGAGAATTCCATGGACAGAGGAGCCTGGCGGGTCCATGGGGTCGCAAAAGAGTCGGACACGACTTAGATACAGAGCATCAGCTGCAAGGAAAAGAATAGAAAAGAAAGCAGGACTTTAAAACCTCGTAGTTCCAGGAGGGGGAGCTATGATCCTCCAATGTTAAATGTGACTTTTCCCCTACTGGAAACTGGATCTCACACAGCTGTGGAAGGATTAAGGCACCAAAATAGAAATCTAGCTTTGCTCTACCTACAGAGCAACTCACAACAAACTCTTTGCAACACTTTTGACCTTAGAAATTTTAGAAGGAAATGAAATCAAATGGAATATTTGTACAAAATAGATACAAAATCATACCATATAATTTTCAAGGTTCTGGATGTAGCTAAATACATCAGTGTGATCCTTTGGAAAGTCACACATTCAATACACAGAAATGACTTAAGACTATAATTATAAAAGTAAACTCCAGGATTTCCCAGTGGCTAAGACTCTACATTCCCAATGCAAGGGGCCTAGGTTCAATCCCTGGTCAGGGAACTTGATCCCACATACTGCAGCTGAAAGATCTCACATGCTACAACCAAAACACAGCACAGCCAAATAAATAAACAATTTTTTAAAGTAAACTCCAGAAAACAGTTTCTCCGTTTCTGACTTCCAGAATACAAAAGTAGAAGGGATATCTGGTTACCTGTTGATGAATAAAAATATCCAAGGAGGTATGTAAGTGGAAAGCCCACAGGGATGTAGATTTTCCTGCTGATACATATTAGCACAATGGAGCCCTTCAGCATACTTCACTGCAGTTCTCTAAGTGGTCCTCGGATGCGGCCCACGAACCCCGCCTTCCTCCCATGTACCCAGTGCCGCGCTCTGAGACAGATTCCTGTCGAGTGCATCCGGCCTGTGCGTCAGCCTCACATCTGGGAATGCCCCCCACTAGAGCGAGGCAGTACATGGCACCAAGCGGGCCAGTCCCCACGCTTAGAACGTGCAGAGTCTTCCCAAATGCCAAAATCATGGGGCAGATTGAACATTCATGCTTCAGTTCTTTGTGAACCATACATGAAGGAAATTTTAAATGTCTTACGGCAGGGCCTTGATTTGAGACAGGAGACCCTCGGGTCTCCAGGAGTCCCCACCCCCTCGGGCATGTTGCACCCCATTCCCTACACAATCTCATTCTGTCCACACAGTAAATCCAGGAACAGATAACATTGATTGCATTTCATTGACAAAGAAGCTGGGAAGAGTATGTTTTAGAGCAGAGTTCTAGGAGTGGAGTATTTGAAGAATTTCTGGATACATCTCCTGTGAATTTTCCTCCCAAATGTCAGGCATCCACTTTATTATTTGAAAATGCCACAGGGAAGAAAATCCCTCCACCATATGACAGCTGTTTTAACTGCCTGTGTGCGTTTTCTGTCTTCTTTTCCAACCAAGCTCTGACAAGAGCCTCTAATGCACTTTACTGTTTATTGGGCTTATTAAAAAAATAGGGTAATTTCATAATCACATTCTAAGTACATCGCCTGCTGAATAAACTGACATTTCATCTGCTTTCAGACAAGTCTTCAGGTCTTTCCACTTGGAGCACACATTTTGGATATACTAAAATACATCTAAATACATACTAACATTTTCCCCAAAAGTTTGTCTTACAAAAATAAACCCTCAAAATGGTTTAAGGGAAAAAAATATTATGAGAATGTCAATATGCATTTCAGAATCCGAGAATGGGAATGCAGCTGGAAACACCGCAAGCATGAATCTGGATGAGGTGAGACCCCTTTCTCTGTCCACTCTGCTCCCCTCTGCGTATCCAGTTTGTTTCTCTCCTTCCTTCTGCAGAACCACATGGCAGGAAACACAGTGAACCCCTTTGGAGCTTCAGCCACAAGGCAGATACCACGCTGACTCTCTCTGCTTCAAAGCAAATATGCCAAGGAAGAGATGTATCAACCTGGCTTGGGACACAGTCCATCTTCACATGAGTCTGGATGTGAATCAGAATCATGTTATTTAAAGCGATGAATGGATAATCGTGGGGAGCGTGCGTGTGTTGTATGTAAGCTCCTTTTCAAGGACCAACTTCTGCTGCCTCAGTCTTTTTTTTTTTTTTTATAAATCGAGATCTTACAATGTTGTGAATGGATTTTTCTATTTACCTGGCAGGTGAGGTATAAAGTAAACTTCATGATTTAAACATGCCTTTAAATTATAATAACACCGTTTGTTTCTTTTTCACAAAATATGTGCAGGTCTCCAGCATATAAGGTTGATTAGGTACCCAGATAATATCATCTGGGTACAATATATTTTGAGTTGTCAGAAATATTTGAATTAAATTGATCTCCCTTCTCAAAGAATATTTTATTGCAAAAGCAGCTCAGAATACTAAATACTAAATAACACACTCTGGGTTCATAATATTTATATCACCTACAAAACTACTGATTAGAATATATGCCTCAAGTAAAACAAAAAGGAAACTCGTTGCTGTATTGTTACTTGCTCGTATGCCCCTAATGTTCTTTAACTGTCTCTTCACAGACACTGGGTCCCTGTTTACATTTTTACTCTAAATGATGATCCCTTGTTACAGTAAGGAGGATCTGTCCCCATGATAACAATGAATGCTTTGGATGATCCTCTAGAGCAGTAGGCAAAACTGAAAGGTAAACATGAATGTGTAGGTATCTTATTATTAAAATAAGCACAAAAAAGATAATAATAAAAATAAGAAACTAATTCTAAGCAAATAAATATTAAGAATTGACATGAGACAAAAGAACGAGTGCTAATAAATGGATTTGCTCTCTTTTTCTTCAGGGTTGTTAACATTAATGATTACCAATCTTCAGTTTAACATATTGATAATTATTTTGACTTCTGCCTTTTAAAATTGCCAATATTCTTCTTATTCATCAGCCAGCAAGGTAATCACTTCAATGATAATGAGAGAGAATTTATTTGGTAGATACTTGTATAGAACTCTGATTTCATGGAAAATAAGTTCAGAAATATAATTTGGGAACTGGACCTATGCAATAGGAGTCTAAAAGCTCTGTTTTTATTCTGTATCCAACACAGAGTTACTGTGTGGCCTTAAAGAAGGCATTTCAGCATTCTGAGTTTTTAAAAATACTCACAATTTCAAAGAGGTACAGTGAAAAAAAAAAAATATATATATATATATATATTATTGATTATTATTGAGGCAACATGTATATACAATGAAATCTGTTGACCTTAAAGGTATAATCTGATCAGTTCAGTTCAGTCGGTCAGGGGTGTCCAAATCTTTTCGACCCCATGGACTGCAGCACGCCAGGCCTCCCTGTCCATCACCAACTCCTGGAGTTTATTCAAATTCATGTCCATTGAGTCCGTGATGCCCATCCAACCATCTCATCCTCTGTCATTCCCTTCTCCTACCACCTTCAATCTTTCCCAGCATCAGGGTCTTTCCCAAAGAGTCAGTTCTTCACATCAGGTGGCCAAAGTATTAGAATTTCAGCTTCAGCATTAGTCTGTCCGATGAATATTCAGGACTGATTTGCTTGAGGATGGACTGGTTGGATTTCCTTGCAGTCCAAGGGATTAACAAGAGTCTTCTCCAACACCACAGTTCAAAAACATCAATTCTTCAGCACTCAGCCTTCTTTACAGTACAGTTCTCACATCCATACATGACCACTGGAAAAACCATAGCCTTGACTAGATGGACCTTTGTTGGCAAAGTAACGTTTCTGTTTTTTAATATGCTGTGTAGGTTGGTCATAACTTTCCTTCCAAGGAGCAAGCATGTTTTAATTTCATGGCTGCAGTCACCATCTGCAGTGATTTTGGAGCCCAAGAAAATAAAGTCAGTCACTGTTTCCACTGTTTCCCCATCTATTTGCCATGAAATGATGGGACCAGATGCCATGATCTTCATTTTCTGAATGTTGAGCTGTAAGCCAACTTCTTCACTCTCCTCTTTCACTTTCATCAAGAGGACCTTTAGTTCTTCTTCACTTTGTGCCATAACGGTGGCATCACCTGCATATCTGAGGTTATTGATATTTCTTCCGGCAATCTTGATTCCAGCTTTTGCTTCTTCCAGCCCAGCGTTTCTCATGATGTACTCTGCATATAAGTTAAATAAGCAGGGTGACAATATACAGCCTTGACGTACTCCTTTCCTGATTTGGAACCAGTCTGTTTTTCCACATCCAGTTCTAATTGTTGCTTCCTGACCTGCATACAGATTTCTCAAGAGGCAGGTCAGGTGGTCTGGTACTCCCATCTCTTGAAGAATTTTCCACAGTTTGTTGTGATCCACACAGTCAAAGGCTTTGGCATAGCCAATAAAGCAGAAATAGATGTTTTTCTGGAACTCTCTTGCTTTTTCCATGATCCAGTGGGTGTTGGCAATTTGATCTCTGGTTCCTCTGCCTTTTCTAAAACCAGCTTGAACATCAGGAAGTTCACGGTTCACGTATTGCTGAAGCCTGGCTTGGAGAATTTTGAGCATTACTTTTCTAGTGTGTGAGATGAGTGCAATTGTGCGGTAGTTTGAGCATTCTTTGGCATTGCCTTTCTTTGGGATTGGAATGAAAACTGACCTTTTCCAGTCCTGTGGCCACTGCTGAGTTTTCCAAATTTGCTGGCATATTGAATGCAGCATTTTCACAGCATCATCTTTTAGGATTTGAAATAGCTCAACTGGAATTCCATCACCTCCACTAGCTTTGTTCATAGTGATGCTCCCTAAGATCCAGTTGACTTCACATTCCAGAATGTCTGACTCTAGCTGAGCGATCACACCATCATGATTATCTGGGTCATGAAGCTCTTTTTTGTACAGTTCTTCTGTGTATCCTTGGCACCTCTTCTTAATATCTTCTGCTTCTGTTAGGTCCATTATCAAGCCCAAATTTGCATGAAATGTTCGCTTGGTATCTCTAATTTCCTTGAAGAGATCTCTCGTCTTTCCCATTCTGTTGTTTTCCTCTATTTCTTTGCACTGATCACTGAGGAAGGCTTTCCTGTCTCTCCGTGCTGTTCTTTGGAACTCTGCATTCAGATGGGTGTATACATACCTTTTCTCCTTTGCTTTTCACGTCTCTTCTTTTCACAGCTATTTCTAAGGCCTCCTCAGACAGTCATTTTGCTTTTTTGCATTTCTTTTTCTTGGGGGTTTCTTCAGGTTTTGATCCCTGTCTCCTGTACAATGCCACAAACCTCCATCCATAGTTCATCAGGCTCTTTGTCTATCAGAGCGAGTCCCTTGATAAGTTTTGACAATTGTAAACACCTACAGAGCCAACACCCAAATTAAGATATGGAACATTTTCATCACTCTATAAAGAGCTCTCATACATGGGAGGCAATCTTCACAACAGAAAAACAGCAGAGATTGGTGACCTTGGACTGCACACAAGCTCTCAATTTCTTTGTAATTTTTAATCTTTATTATCTTACCAACACTTTCTCTTTTCTCCCTTTGATTCTGAAATTTAGGGTGTTAAGTTATGCACAGATTATTGAAAGTCATGAAGAGCAAGAACCAGATTTACCAGCCAGGTTGGAATCCTCGAATCTTTGTAGAAAGTGGGAATGTCTTCTCAGTGGGCAGTGTGGGAAGAAGATGAAAATGTTTGGAGTTCTGATTATCCTCTACCTAATGAAAGCCCAGGGCTGTTACTGAGTTTTTTGAAGAGCAAGGAGCTCCTTACTGGTTGTTTTCTATAAACACAAGTTGGTGAGGGCGGGGGCAGGGGGACACTTCTCTATTCCTAGCCCAGCAGACTTTTCCAAGTACCCAACTGAACTTGGGATAAATTTACTAAATATAGTGCTATGGTATTTACTGTGTGTCGAGGACTGTTGCAAGTAGCTTGTATTTATCAACTTATGCAATCTTTATCAAAAGCATATGAAGGATGTTGGCAGAACAGTGGAATAAAAACCTCTTGAAAAATCTACTCTTCCATAAAAGTGAGAAAAGACGGGGAAAAATTGTTAAGTCATCATTATCAGAATTCTGGAAATTAGCCAGAGGTTTGCAATAATCCAAGGAGCTTTTATTCAAGAAAAACAGCTGAATCTTGGTAAGAACAGTGAGCCGTGTGTCATCTTAATGTCCCCCTTTTCCATGCCCTTCTCCTTGGCTCCAAGAGCAATGTTGCAAGCTAGAAGTCTGTGAAGTCATATTAACAGAATAAAGGATGAAAAGTACATGACCATCACCGTATATGCAAAAATTCTAACACTTCTTCAGGGTCAAAACACTAAACAAAGTAGGAATAGAAAGGAACTCCCTCAGTCTGATAAAAGGGTGACCACGACATGGATGAATCTTGAAAACAAAATGCTAAGTGAAAATAAAGCCAGATGTGGAAGATTACATATTGTAGGGACTTCCCTGGTGGTCCAGTGGCCAAGACTCTGCATTCCCCATTCAGGGGGCCCAAGTTTGATCCCTGGTCTGGGAACTAGATCCCACATGCTGCAACTAAGAGTTTGTATGTAGCAACCAAAGATCCCACAGGTTGCAACGAAGATCAAAGATCCTGCATGTCTCATCTAAGACTTGGCAGAGCAAATAAATGAATAAATAATAAAAAGATTACATATTGCATAATTCCAACTATATGAAATGTCCCAAATAGGCAAATCCAGATATAATTACATCAGTGGTTGCCAGGGACTGGGTGGAGGGAGGAATATGGAATGACTGCTAATGGATCCAGGGTTTCTTTTAGGGAGATGACAAGCCTGTCCTGGAATTACAGAAGGGTGATATTTCACATCCATGTAAATATACTAAAAACTACTCAGTTGTGCACCTTGAAGTTCCAGGAATGGCTACCCACTCCAGTATTCTTGCTTGGGAAATCCCACAGATAGAGGAGCCTGGTGGCTGTAGTCCACGGCATCACGAAGAGTTGGACACAACTGAGCAACTAACCCAAGAGTAGGAGAAATATACTGTATAAAGCAAATTGTGCTATCATCCCTATTTTACAGACAAAACTGAGTCCCTAAAGATGAAGCACAATTTACCCTAAATCACACAATTAGTTGGTGATTCAGTTCTATATACTCTGGCTGCAGAGTCCAAACTTCAACCACTATGTCACATGGAACTCTTGCAAAGATCTCCTTTCTAAAGAAAGTTCAATTAACAAGCCAAACAGATGGTATTGTTTCCTTCTTAACCAACACAACGATACAAAATAAAGATATCTGTGCCATTTTTGCAAATTAGGCGAGCTACCCAGATATTCTGTAGGATTCCAATGACATGTAATGAAACCCACAGGTACCATTACAGAAATTGCCACTTGTTGAGTCATTTGTAAACCTTTGCCTCATATAGAAGCTTCTCCTGTGATGGAACAGAAATCAGACTTTTACTTGCAGAATCATTACCGGTGTGGACCTGTCTTTTCTGTCTCACAATATTACTTCTCAGTGTTTAGTTTCATTGTCTGTAATATAGGGATGAAAGTACTATCCCCTTAGAGGGTTAACATGAGAATTAATCACTTAATACCCTTAATATGCTTAGGTTAGTGCCATGAACATAGGGATTATTCATAAATGTTAGCTATTGTAGTAATAATGTCACGCTCACACGGATACTATGAGCAAGTTATCACTTTTCCCCGTAATTGTTGTTCATAGAGTCAATAACAGAAATGAATTCTCTTTTAATTTGAAGGAGAATATGGTCAGTATTCACACTCTACTACATTTGATGCAAGAGTAGGTAAAAACTCAGGGACCTATGGGATGGTGAATAGTAAACTAATGAGCTGATGATGCAGGGAGATTTGAGGGGACATGTAATCTACTGACTTAGTAGCCATTTTCCTCAAGTAAAATCTTTGGAAATGCACTGACCCTATCGCCAGTCGAATTTCCAAAGTGGAATTGCCAGGCTGAGCAATGGGTCACGGCAGGATCCATTAAGGCACAGGACACAGACTCAGTCAGAAATACGTGGCGTTCACCATCAGACATGGAATCACCCCCACTTTCCTCCTTTTCTCAGCCCACAATCCAGTCAAAGGTCTTTGAGCTCCTCTTCTTGGCTCCTCTTGGAAAGCTGACTGCCAGAGCCTCTGGGGCTGCCTGGGAGTAACCGGCAGACAGTGGTGCCCCATGAGAGCCTGGAGGTCAGTGGAGCTCATCACTGCTGGACTCCACTTCTGCTAACACTTCGTGACAGTCTTGTAACGAACACACCTCCCCTCATGCAACTGCCAGCTGGTTGGTGTTGTGCTCCCTCCCCGGCATTTTTAGTAAATGCATTAAAAAAGGATGGAAAGAAGTAGGTCAAAACCTCAGATCCAAAAAATCCTTAGGTTAGAGAAAAGGTCATATGCTTTGTAGAAACACAGGGAACTGTGAATCAACACACAATTACTCTGCATTTCCTTTGAAGTATATTTAACCACCGCAGGAATGCAGGCTTCCTTTGCTTTGAAGCACTGAGCGCACCAGGAGGAACTTCTGGGTTATACAGCAGCTTCCCACTAGCCATCTATTTTATGCATGGTAGTGTGTATGTTTCAATGCTACTCTCAATTCAGCCCACTCTCTCCTCCCCCCGCCACAGTGTCCACAAATCCATTCTCTATGTCTGCATCTCTATTCGTGCCCTGCAAGTAGGTTTATCAGTACCATTTTTCTAGATTTCATATGTGTGTATTAATATATGATATGTGTTTTTCTCTTTCTGGTTTATTTCACTTTGTACCAAGGGTCTAGGTTCATCCACCTCAGTTCAGTTCAGTTCAGTCACTCAGTCATGTCTGACTCTGCGACCCCGTGGACTGCAGCATGCCAGGCCTCCCTGTCCATACTCAAACTCATGTCCGTTGAGTCGGTGATGCCATCCGTGATGATATGAAAAGGCATCACCTCAATTCAACTGACTCAGATTTGTTCCTTTGTATGGCTGAGTAATATTCCATTGAATATATGTACCACAACTTCTTTATTCATTCATCACTGGACCTCTAGGCTGCTTCCATGTCCTGGACCACCAGGAGGTCTGGGATGGGGGTGGGGAGGGAGGCAGGTTCAAGAGGGAGGAGATATGTATGCACTTCTGGGTATTTCACATGTATGGCAGAAAGCAACACAACATTGTAAAGCAACTTTCCTCCAATTAAATATAAATTTTTAGAAAATACTTGAGAAAAATTCCCAAAACTCCCAAAATCAAAAGTTCAGTGCCACAAATCTTATTACCTAAAGTGTCTGTTGCTCAGTTGTGTCTGACTCTTGGCGATCCCATGGACTGTAGCCCACCAGGCTCCTCTCTCCATGGGATTCTCCAGGCAAGAATACTGGAGTGGGCTGCCATTCCCTTCTCCAGGGGATCTTCCCAATGCAGGGATCAAACCTATATCTCCCCCAATGCAGGAAGATTCTTTACCATCTGAGCCACCAGAAACTCAAACATAAAGCTTAAAACTTACAGTTTAAAAGTTATGCCTAATGTATAACTTAATTCCTCTTTCTGAAATCTACACTTTTAAAAAAATCTTAAAGGAAAAGATTTAAAAAATCACTAAGCCCAAATTCTAAATTTGTTACAAGGAAAACCCAAGAAACATAAAAAGTTATAGGTTAATTTTTTATGGCTGATCCACGTTGATATGTGGCAGAAACCAACACAGTATTGTAATTATCCTTCAATTAAAAATAAATTTTTGAAAAGTTATAGGTTAGTTTTAAAAAGTTATATAGTGAGTTAGAAGGTGGGTGGTTTTCTGTTACATTCTCTTAGGAGATACTGAAGAAATGGCTAGCCCTATAATGCCTTTGGTAGTTTTATGTGAAATGCTTTCCTTATTTCTTTTAACTTACACCTCTGCTCTCTCACTCCATTGGCCTGAGAGGCAAAGCAGAGTGGCCGACACCATGCAGTGCTGAAAACTGCCTTCTCCTTCAGAAGCCTGAGACTTGGGTACTGGGTCAAGTTCATCATACCTCCCTCGCCTTTGTTATAGGATCTCCCAGAAGGCTTCAAAACCCCACGAGCAAATCGATGCCGGCTTGGTTCAAAGCTCTACTCATGGACGTGATCAAACACGTCTAACCACCAGGGACGGGTCCGGTTTAAGCTCAAGCTGGACCTCCCTCCACGCTGCCACTGATGACCTGAGTGTCATGGATCACTTTGTAGGAGGAGCTGGAAAGGAAGGACAACTGAAAAATGGACGGCATCCCGGTGGTGTCTTTACCCAGCTTGGTGACAGGGTCCTTCATTTTTGTCTATACAATGAAGATATTGAACAAGATGTTCCTTTGGGGGGTCCCACAGCATCTTATTTCCCCAACCAGAGATCAAACCTACACCTTTTGCACTGGAAGTGTGGAGTCTTGCCACAGGACCACCAAAGAAGTCCCTGAACAGTTACGTGCCTTTTCAACACGAACATTTCCTGATTCTGAAGAACAGCCCCGAGAGGGGACAGCTCATATATCCTTGAGAAAATTATACATTCTGTATTGACAGGATACATTTTTAAGGACCATAATTGTGCTTTTCCATTGTTGAAGACATTCTACATTCCTTCCTGCATCTACCAGTGTTGAGAAATCTCAAGACATTCTGATTTTTGATGCTTTGCATGGAAATGTTCATCCTTGAGAAACTTAGCTTTGCAGCTTATGAGAAGTGTCTCTTTTTGCTTTGCTTCATTTTCAGTCTGTGTGCTTGGCATTCTGTGGACAGTTTCAACCTAAAATCTCATATCACAGAATTCTAGAAGATTTTCTCATATTAGTTGTTGGAAAATCTCTTCTTCTTCAATTTTTTGTCTCTTTTTATGAAACTACCATTATTTGGATGTTGCCTTTCCTAGACCTGTCCTCAAATTATCTTCTTTTGTTTCCATCCTATTTTCTGTATCTCTAAGTCCTTATCATCATTCTTCAAGTGTTCCAGAAGCTAATTGTAAAGATAAGCAGATAGAAAATAGAAGATAAAAATGAAAAACCCAACAACATTTGTAAAGCAATTGTTCTCCAATTAAAAATCTTAAAAGAGGTGAATGAACTTAGAGCCTATTATACAGAGTGAAATAAGTCAGGAAGAGAAAAGCAAATATAATATATTAATGCATATATTTGGAACCTAGAAAGATGGTACTGTTAAACCTATTTGTAGGGCAGCAATGGAGATACAGACACAGAGAACAGACTTATGGACACAGTGAGGGAAGGAGAGGGTGGGACGAACTGAGAGACTAATATGGAAATATATACATTACCATATGTAAAATAGATAGCCAGTGGGAATTTGCTGTATGACGACAGGGAACTCAAACCGGGGGACCACCGAGAGAGGTGGGAGGTGGGAGGGAGGGGACACCTATGGCTGATTCACGTTGATGTATGGCAGAAACCAACACAATATTGTAAATCATTTATCCTCCAATTAAAAACAAAATAGTTAAAAAATAAAGGGAAAACCCATATATTCATATAGAAGTCCCTGTTTTTGTAATAGTTCCATGTGTTTTGGAGAAGGATGCATATCATGCATTGGGATATTGTTTTTAAAATATAAAAACGCTTCTTCCTTCTGCCCGTCTCCCCCAGAACCTTCTCCAATTCTGCCATGGGCATGCCTCCACTAAGCAGTAACACTAGGTGGCAGTGATTTCATGACTTACAAGGTTTCAAATTGGACTGACTGAGAACTTCATCCCTCAGGGAGATGGAAGGCTAAAGTGAAAAACCTCTGAGTCCCACAGACACATCCCCATTCCTGTATCCAGCACCACTGTGTCTCTGAGTGCTGTGTTCACGTCCCTCTACTTGAGGACGGATAAGCCAGTTCCGGGTTTCAGCCATCGGAACTGTAAGGAAATGCAGTAGAGGATATCACTGATAGGGCAACCCCTGTGCCCTACTCCGATTTATTTTTGATTCTCAGAGTGATACTTAAAATATATACTCTGTAAAAAAAAAAATCACCCTAATTACTCCCGTTTGAGAACCAATCATAATGTCTGAGAGTCATGTTATGATAAGAAAAACCACAAGGACTTACTGTCTGGTACAGGGAACTATATTCAATATCTTGTAATAATCTATAATGGAAAAGAATCTGAAAATGAAGATAGATAGATAGATGTATAGAACTGAACCACTTTGTTGCACACTGGAAATTAACACAGCATAAATCAACTCTTCTTCCAAAAAAAAGAGTAACCACAAATTCACTTTAATCTTGTAAATAAAAATCATTGTAAACCATTCCCCAGTATTAAGAATTTGATGATCAGTTACAAATTACTTGCAACACACCATGCACAGGTAATCTTGAAATGCCAGGAGGAGCCTGGACTCCGTCTCACCCGCCTACAGGGGTGAAGGCAGGCATTCAGGATGCTCTGGGTGTGGTACAACAGGAGAGGTCTGCAGAGATGAGCCGTTGGAAGAACTGGCTAATAAGAGCAGAGCATCGGTATAGAACATATGCGGTACCAAGTAAAGTCATATCTGGGGAGTATGAATGAGACCCAGACACTGAAAAACCTACCACATGGGACTTGCGCACAACAGCTAAGTCTGATTTCTAAAGCTAGAGGATAAGATTAAGCTGAACTGTTCTGCTGCTGAATCCCCAATCTAAGCGTTCATCAAATTCCCTTCAAATTTAGCCAGACTAACCCCAAAGTCTGGGCAAAGAGGACCACATGGGTGACAATTAAGTTACCCTGGGCTGTAAGATGGGTGGAGGAGGAGGCTGCCCACGCAGGACAATACAGTGACACAGGCTAGACATTTACTAGAGGCTCTGCCTCAGTCAAATGGATGGGTCCATTCACACAGCTCAAATTCCCCCAATTTCCTGGTAGTCCCAGTGGTTAAGAATCTGCCTGCCAACACTGGGGACATGCATTCGATCCCTGGTCTGAGAACTAAGATTCCACATCCATGAGGCAACTAATCCCATGTGCCACAGCTACTGAAGCCTGGGTGCCCTAAAGCTCGTTCTCTGCAACAACAGAAGCCATCTCAGTGAGAAGCCTGAGAGCCACACTAGAAAGCACTGCCTGCTCAATGCCACTAGAGAAAGCCCACACATAGCGATAAAGACCCAGTACAACAACAGCAAGAAAAATGCTTGGTCCTCTCTGACAATAAAGTACAACAGAGGCGAAACAATAAATGTTTGCAAACTTTGATATATTCTGCAAAATGAAGTGCTATTTATTAAAGTATTACCCTAAATATTATTATTTAGGATACAAACACAAAGATATAGCTATGATCATGCCTTGCCTGAAAGAATTAATAGGAGAAATAAATTCGGTAGCTGTAAAACAGTCGTAAGTATATGCTGTGTGCTTCCACATTGCTCATTAAATGTCATGGAAGTCATATAATAAATCAGTTATTTCATTAACATCCCAGATTCTCAGATGATTTATATAGACACTACTGCAATCTGTCACTCATGCATTAAATAAACCTCCACCATTCTCTCTTTGAAGTTGTAAAAAGGCCCTCTCAGTTGGGTTCATTGGCGAGGAGAAGGAAGGCTTTTTCATTCTACTGTACAGCAGTCCACACAGCTCCAATTCACCGAGGAAGGAACACCAGGTATACGGGCGTTGGATCTTATAACTATGGGATTTCTTCTCCTCTGCTGCCCAGATAGTCAACCAGAAGAACTCCCCTCCGCCACACTTCTCTTCCCCTGATTGCCTCCAAAAAATCTGAGGGCAACGATTTCTTTGGTTATCATGGCAGACCCAAAGCACAGTGTAGTTTGTTTCAAAGACTTAAGGAAGGAAAGAAAAAGATCCTAAAACCTCAAACAAGCAGAATCTGGAAGTTGATTTCCTTCCTACACAGACAAGCCAAGAAAAAATGGGAAGTATCTTAAGGATGAAAAAGACATTCTGGACAAGATAGCAATCTCAGGCACATATAGAGGAGTTTCGGGGAGAACACATTTGCAAAAAGCATCCATTCATATGTATCCTCTCCTGGTTTATATTTCCAGTGTCTCTAGAAGGAAAACAATCAGAGGTAGTTTCAGAAGGGCTTGTTAAGCTTACTCACCAGTCCCCTTGAGACAGGTTGGGACCGGGGACCCTCAGCTGCAGTGCTGCAAAGTTTGAGCCTGACATGCCTCTCCTCCAGCAGCAAAATACAAAGAGACTACATGGGACTAAAAATAACCCTGTGCTTGCGCAGTTGGGGCAAATTCTGGACCAAAAGATACAAAGACAAAAAAACATCCAACTGCCATTTCTGAAGAGCGGGGAGCAAAAAACTGGGTGTTGGGAGCGAAAGTCCCCCTCTACTAAACACCACAAAGGGGTGGGCAAACCACCTAAGCCACCCCTCCAGCAGGACCCCTGGACACACCCGTACCCTCATCCTGTGTAAGGAATGAGGGTTCCCCCACCTTGGCAAGTGAGCAAGGCAACTTGTTTCTTGTTTTTGCCCCCTCCTGAAGCCAGCATAGGAGCCCCAATAAAGCTTTGCCTGAATTCCTTGCCTTGTATGCAGTCAATTCCTATTGATTGGGAAAGGCCAAGAACCCTGGTTGGTACCACTCTATGAGGAGGATGATCAGCATCTCAGATCGTCCCGTCTAGGATGGCTGCTCTGAACAGGATTCTATCCTCCAGAGTGGAAGCCCTTCACACCCAGTGCATCTGTATTTGGAGTTAGCTGCCCTGGAGTCTCTGGCATCCAGAAACGGCTGGAGCAGACAGTCAGTGATGACTGAAGTGATATCGTCACACGTGAGAACAAGAGTGTGGGGTGTGCAATAGTGACCTAGTAACACTGGCTCGCAAGAACAGACGTTTCTTTGTTTTTCCTTCAAAATCCTGGCTGACGCCACAGGCTGCTCTGAGAAGGGCTTCAAAGCCCCTGATCCCTCCCCTTCAATCGCTCATTCATCTGTGTCTTCACCACCCACACGGCCACACCCCCATGTCAGCCCCTAGGGAGAAGATAAAGTGGGCGGGGGATAAACTAGGAGCTTGGGATTACTCATACACATAAAACAGATCATCAACAAGGACTTGCTGTCTAGCCCATGGAACTCTACTCAATATTCTGTGATAAGCTATAACGGAAAGAATCTGAAAAAGAATAGATGCACATATGTATATAACGGATTCACGTTTCAACTATCAGTTCAGTTCAGTTCAGTTCAATTGCTCAGTCGCGTCTGACTCTTTGTAACCCCATGAATCGCAGCACGCCAGGCCTCCCTGTCCATCACCAACTCCCGGAGTTCACTCAAACTCATGTCCATCAAGTCGGTGATGCTATCCAGCCATCTCATCCTCTGTCGTCCCCTTCTCCTCCTGCCCCCAATCCCTCCCAGCATCAGGGTCTTTTCCAATGAGTCAACTCTTCGCATTAAGTGGCCAAAGTACTGGAATTTCAGCCTCAGCATCAGTCCTTCCAATGAACACCCAGGACTGATCTCGCTTAGGATGGACTGGTTGGATCACCTTGCAGTCCAAGGGACTCTTTTTTTTTTTTTTTAATTTTATTTTATTTTTAAACTTTACAAATTGTATTAGTTTTGCCAAATATCAAAATGAATCCACCACAGGTATACATGTGTTCCCCATCCTGAACCATCCTCCCTCCTCCCTCCCCATACCATCCCTCTGGGTCATCCCAGTGCACTAGCCCCAAGCATCCAGTCTTCTCCAACACCACAGTTCAAAAGCATCGATTCTTCGCACTCAGCTTTCTTCACAGTCCAACTCTCACATCCATACATGACCACTGGAAAAACCATAGCCTTGACTAGACAGATCTTTGTTGGCAAAGTAATGTCTCTGATTTTCAATATGCTATCTAGGTTGGTCATAACTTTCCTTCCAAGGAGTAAGCATCTTTTAATTTCATGGTTGCAATCACCATCTGCAGTGATTTTGGAGCCCAAAAAAATAAAGTCTGACACTGTTTCCACTGTTTCCCCATCTATTTCCCATGAAGTGATGGGACCAGATGCCATGATCTTCGTTTTCTGAATGTTGAGCTTTAAGCCAACTTTTTCACTCTCCTCTTTCACTTTCAACAGGAGGCTTTTTAGTTCCTCTTCACTTTCTGCCATAAGGGTGGTATATCTGCATATCTGAAGTGATTGATATTTCTCCCAGCAATCTTGATTCCAGCTTGTGCTTCTTCCAGCCCAGTGTTTCTCAAGATGTACTCTGCATAGAAGTTAAATAAGCAGGGTGACAATATACAGCTTTGACATACTCCTTTTCCTATTTGGAACCAGTCTGTTGTTCCATGTCCAGTTCTAACTGTAGCTTTCTGACCTGCATATAGGTTTCTCAAGAGGCAGGTCAGGTGGTCTGGTATTCCCATCTCTTTCAGATTTTTCCACAGTTTATTGTGATCCACACAGTCAAAGGCTTTGGCATAGCCAATAAAGCAGAAATAGATGTTTTTCTGGAACTCTCTTGCTTTTTCCATGATCCAGTGGGTGTTGGCAATTTGATCTCTGGTTCCTCTGCCTTTTCTAAAACCAGCTTGAACATCAGGAAGCTCATGGTTCACATATTGCTGAAGCCTGGCTTGGAGAATTTTGAGCATTACTTTACTAGCATGTGAGATGAGTGCAATTGTGTGGTAGTTTGAACATTCTTTTGCATTGCCTTTCTTTGGGATTGGAATGAAAACTGACCTTTTCCAGTCCTGTGGCCACTGCTGAGTTTTCCAGATTTGCTGACATATTGAGTGCAGCACTTTCACAGCATCATCTTTCAGGATTTGAAATAGCTCAACTGGAATTCCATCACCTCCACTGGCTTTGTTCATAGTGTTGCTTTCTAAGGCCCACTTGACTTCACATTCCAGGATGTCTAGCTCTAGGTGAGTGATCACACCATCGTGACTATCTTGGTCGTGAAGCTCTTTTTTGTACAGTTCTTCTGTGTATTCTTGCCACCTCTTCTTAATATCTTCTGCTTCTGTTAGGTCCATATCATTTCTGTCCTTTATCGAGCCCATCTTTGCATGAAATGTACCCTTGGCATCTCTAATTTTCTTGAAAAAATCTCTAGTCTTTCTCATTCTGTTGTTTTCCTCTATGTCTTTTTTTTTCCTTTATTTTTTTATGTTTTTCCCTTTTTTTTTTTTTTACTTTACAATATTGTATTGATTTTGCCATACATCAACATGAATCCGCCATGAGTGTTCATGTGTTCCCCATCCTGAACCCCCCTCCCACCTTCCTCCCCATTACATCCCTGTGGGTCATCCCAGTGCACCAGCCCCGAGCACCCTGTATCATGCATCAAACCTGGACTGGCGATTCATTTCACATATGATATTTTACATGTTTCAATGCCATTTTCCCATATCATCCCACCCTCGCCCTCTCCCACAGAGTCCAAAATACTGTTCTGTACATCTGTGTTTCTTTCTCTGTCTCGCATACAGGGTTATTGTTACCTTTTTTCTAAATTCCATATATATGCGTTGCTGCTGCTGCTGCTGCTAAGTCGCTTCAGTCGTGTCCGACTCTGTGCGATCCCATTGACAGAAGCCCACCAGGCTCCCCCATCCCTGGGATTCTCCAGGCAAGAACACTGGAGTGGGTTGCCATTTCCTTCTCCAATGCATGAAAGTGAAAAGTGAAAGGGAAGTTGCTCAGTCGTGTCCGACTCTTAGTGACCCCATGGACTACAGCCTACCAGGCTCCTCCATCCATGGGATTTTCCAGGCAAGAGTACTGGAGTGGGGTGCCATTGCCTTCTCCGATATATATGCGTTAGTATACTGTATTGGTGTTTTTCTTTCTGCCTTACTTCACTCTGTATAATAGGCTCCAGTTTCATCCACCTCATTAGAACTGATTCAAATATATTCTTTTTAATGGCTGAGTAATACTCCATTGTGTATATGTACCACAGCTTTCTTATCCATTCATCTGCTGATGGACATCTAGGTTGCTTCCATGTCCTGGCTATTATAAACAGTGGTGCGATGAACATTGGGGTACACGTGTCTCTTTCAATTCTGGTTTCCTCAGTGTGTATGCCCAGCAGTGGGATTGCTGGGTCATAACCCAGTTCTATTTCCAGTTTTTTAAGGAATTTCCACACTGTTCTCCATAGTGGCTGTACTAGTTTGCATTCCCACCAACAGTGTAAGAGGGTTCCCTTTTCTCCACACCCTCTCCAGCATTTATTGCTTGTAGACTTTTGGATCGCAGCCATTCTGACTGGCGTGAAATGGTACCTCATTGTGGTTTTGATTTGCATTTCTCTGATAACGAGTGATGTTGAGCATCTTTTCATGTGTTTGTTAGCCATCTGTATGTCTTCTTTGGAGAAATGTCTGTTTAGTTCTTTGGCCCATTTTTTGATTGGGTTGTTTATTTTTCTGGAATTGAGCTGCAGGAATTGCTTGTATATTTTTGAGATTAGTTCTTTGTCAGTTGCTTCATTTGCTATTATTTTCTCCCATTCTGAAGGCTGTCTTTTCACTTTGCTTATAGTTTCCTTTGTTGTGCAAAAGCTTTTAATTTTAACTAGGTCCCATTTGTTTATTTTTGCTTTTATTTCCAGTATTCTGGGAGGTAGGTCATAGAGGATACTGCTGTGATTTATATCAGAGAGTGTTTTGCCTATGTTCTCCTCTAGGAGTTTCATAGTTTCTGGTCTTACGTTGAGATCTTTAATCCATTTTGAGTGTATTTTTGTGTATGGTGTTACAAAGTGTTCTAGTTTCATTCTTTTACAAGTGGTTGACCAGTTTTCCCAGCACCACTTATTAAAGAGATTGTCTTTTCTCCATTGTATATTCTTGCCTCCTTTGTCAAAGATAAGGTGTCCATGGGTGCATGGATTTATCTCTGGGTTTTCTATTTTGTTCCATTGATCTATAATTCTGTCTTTGTGCCAGTACCATACTGTCTATTTCTTTGCATTGATCGCTGAGGAAGGCTTTCTTATCTCTCTTTGCTATTCTTTGGAACTCTGCATTCAGATGCTTATATCTTTCCTTTTCTTCTTTGCTTTTCACTTCTCTTCTTTCCACAGCTATTTATAAGGCCTCCCCAGGCAGCCAATTTATTTTTTTGCATTTTTTTTCCATGGGGATGGTCTTGATCCCTGTCTCCTGTACAATGTCACGAACCTCCATCCATAGTTCATCAGGCACTCTATCAGATCTAGTCCCTTAAATCTATTTCTCACTTCCACTGTATAATCATAAGTTGTATATATAAAGGAGAAGGCAATGGCACCCCACTCCACTACTGTTGCCTGGAAAATCCCATGGATGGAGAAGCCTGGTAGGCTGCAGTCCATGGGGTCGCTAGGAGTCGGACACAACTGAGTGAATTCACTTTCACTTTTCACTTTCATGCATTGGAGGAGGAAATGGCAACCCACTCCAGTGTTCTTGCCTGGAGAATCCCAGGGATGGGGGAGCCTGGTGGGCTGCCATCTATGGGGTCGCACAGAGTCGGATATGACTGACGTGACCTAGCAGCAGCAGCAGCATATATATATATATAATCATATATACATATGTATAGTATAAACTATACTCCAGTATAAAATCAAAGTTTTTTAAAAAGAAAGTGAGTGGAATTTTTAAATTTTATTACTGGAGTATAACTGCCTTGCACTGTTGTGTTAGGTTCTGCAGTACAATGAATTGAATCAGCTATATGTATACACATATATCCCCTCCCTCTCAAACCTCCCTCCCCCATCTCACCCCTCTGGGTCATCATAGAGCACCAAGCTGTGCAAATATATATATATATAAACACAAAAACACATCATTAAAGAATATATGTTGATATACATGTAAAATGTTTAACTTCTATATGGCAAAAAACTTCATAAGTAAATAATAAAAATCTAAGTGACTGACAAAAAAAAAAAAAGTAGGTGATAAAGCATGGATCTTCCCCTTAAGAACCAGACATTATATCTGTCACGTTCATGCATAACCTCCCAACCAGAGTTAAATCACAGGGCTGCGTGCAGCTGAGAGGAAGCTGAGGAATGTCTGTTCTGGATGCCTTGTGCCCCCTAAAAATCCTAATCCCGAGGAAGATGGGGAAAATGTCCCCTGCAGGGCAGCTAGCTTCCCCTCCACCCCCCACTCAGTGAGCATACAAGAAAAACCCCAAGGACTCCCAGAGAGAGCTTACAGGAACTTTGAAAATGGATTCATATTCAGAAAATACTGTTCTGTGACCTTGTTTCTCACCCAGACGAACTCTAACTTGCGAGTAGTTCAAAGCAAGCAGAAAGAGGATTGGTGGTATTATCAGGTTGATTTATTTTCTGGAAACATAAGATCTTTCCAGAACTTCTTTATTAATTGACATGAGTAAATATTTCCCCCTTTCCTGTCCGTCAGACAGACACGCTCACACCTCAGGATGACTAAGTGTTTTTGTAAGCAGCCTCAAAGATTATAGCTTCAAGGAGATAACCGGGGCCCCTCTCTGTGCACCATGCATGTCTGATGTGGATTTAGATGCTTTCAATACCAAGTCCAGTGTTTGATCTCCAGTTCCCGTACGTTTCTCAGAGGTAAAAGCAGTAATCAAATAGTCCATCAATTCAGGCTTTGGAAAATAGTATTTATGTTCAAAGTTCTTGACACACTGGTCTTTCCAAACACCCATAATGAAAATGAGAAGTTAACTGACAGTCATCTGGGAAAGTTGTTAAAAGCACAGATTCCTGGTCCCACTTCTCCAATGAGTCATCAGTGAGTCTGGATTAGATTCCAGGGACCTGTATTTTTAAAAAAACTTTTAATTAAAAAATTTTTGAAAATTAAAAATGTAAAACATGGTCAGATTTGAAGTTCACAAGCTAGTCAGGGGACATTATCCCATGTTGCAAATAATTGTACTTTGATTTGTTGTTGGTGTTCAGGCTTCCCCAGTGGCTCAGATGATAAAGAATCTACCTGCAATGTAGGAAACACAGGAGACTGGGGATCGATTCCTGGGTCAGGAAGATTCCCTGGAGGAGGAAATGGCAACTCACTCCAGTATTCTTGCCTGGAGAATCCCATGGATGGAGGAGCCTGGCAGGCTACAGTCCATGGAGTTGAAAAGAGTCAGATATGACTGAAGTGACTTAGCATGTATGCAATGGAAAGTCTGTTGACATGGGCCTGAGAAACCCATCCCGCAGAGGTCAAGTACTGACAAGGTGAGGAATGGGTCTTCAGCACTGATGTGCTGCTACCACAGTATTTTCACAGTTGTTCTCTACTTCAGACCTCTCAGATTCTCTACTTCATTCTTTCTGAATTTTCCCTTGGAAGTGAATTGAACAGAACTGCTTCCCACGTAGCTCAGTTGGTAAAGAATCTGCCTGCAATGCTGGAAACCTGGGTTCAATTCCTGGGTCAGAAAGATCCCCTGGAGGAGGAAATGGCAACCCAGTCTGGTATTCTTGCTTGGAAAATCCCAAGGACAGAAGCGCCTGGCAGGCTACATTCCATAGGGTTGCAAGAGCCAGACATGACTTAGCGCCATCTTTCTTTTCTTTCTTTCTTTGGAAGTAATGGATTCTTTGACAACGTTCAGGGAATTGAAATGGTGAAGTAATAGCATTTCAAAAAGTGTCACCACTGGGGCAATCCCATTTCCTATGATATATTTGGGTTTTGAATATCCTTTGGACCAAAATATCATCATTTTAGTGCCTGGCTTCATCTACAGGGACCATTATCATGGGTTCGTGGTACCTTGATTAAGACATGATTCCAGACACCAATATTTTAATTGACCGTTTGATTGAAGGCATAGAAGTTTTTGGATCCCAAGGGAACACATCACATTAAGATCTGGGTGGGTGAGAGATCTGTCTTTGATAAAGTCAGAGAAGGAGAACTGTGAAGGTGAGAAGGCCAAGGAGAAGAGTTTGACAAGCACATTGTCATACAGATCATTTTTACAAAAACGGATACCTGGAAATCAAGTATTTGGAAACTGATTTTTAAAAATACCAGGTCTGTGTACCACCTACAAAGTTTTCATGGAGCCTTATTACTTGGTTTGGAAATTGCAAATTTAAATATTCCTGAATAAAAAGTCTAGGAGTGTAATGACTAAAAGAATGGACCAGGACAAAATGTGTCTTCTCCAGTTTTCTTGACTTAAAAGAGACATTTTTTAAAAATTACTGGAAATTACTACAAGAAAACTTGATTCAAAACAACCAAGGTCTTCTAGTTTCATTTTAGATACACACCAGAAAGACATGTGGGGTGTGTATGTGTGTGCTTTATTCAGTATGTCTCTATAAGACAGATTCTGAAAAATTAGCAACTTAAACTGAGCTGATAATACAACTTTGAATATTTCTGCATCAGTCAAGTCTAATACGGTGGCTACACTGGTTTATCCAGGCACTAAGACCAAGCTCAGGGATGGTGTTCAGTCAAAATATCCCATTGTGCCATAGTAAAAATCTGAGCACAAGGTTAAATATTACTTCATGGCTCAAAATATCATCATCTAAAAAGACATCTGAAGAGATGGCCTCTATTTTGATAAGATCTTTAAAAGTAACAGTTAACATCTTTGTCCTTTTCGTTTGGCTCTTTGACCTACAGTGTGATCAAAGTCAGGTTCCGGTGAATGTCAGTAGCAAAGTAACATGTTTTCAGGACCCAGAGTGAAGTTATAAATCGACTCTTTGTGGTGGTGCAGATGGAAAGAAGTGTTCACTGCCCCAAAACTCTGTGAGAACTTCAGTAACCTTTAGGGAACTGCCATTTATTTTATCCAAAGCCGAGAAAATAAAAACTTAATCCATCTCAAGGGAAGCCAAGGTAATGAAGACGGACCAATAATATTTTCTTGATTCTGACATAACGTTTTAGCTCTTTGATACAATAGCATGGCTGACTGAGTGAAATGTAAGAAGGCGTATCCTCCCTATATATTATTCTGACTTTCCCTTAGTTTTACTTGCTTGAGATGACCCACTTTTCAGTAAACCACTGGCAAGTCGGTTTAATTTAGAAAGAGTCATGACCAGGAATTTTTAGAGCAAATTTCAAAAGCCATTTTGGGGAAACAGAAATAAGCCCTAAGTTTGCAAGATGTTTACAAGTCAGGGTTTTATTATATTCCATTCAAATCTGTAAGCAGTTGTTACACAAAAGTTTACACTTAACACCAGCAATAACAATTTTAATAATATCTGCCATTTTTGACTGTTCTGCACCAAGAACTGTTAACAGATATGATTTTGTGCAACTCTTACAGTAATTCTGTGAAGTCAATTTTTTGTATCTCTATTTTATGTAAGAGCTATATACGAAGAATTGGGTTATCACAAGACATTGAGGTATATGTATGCACACATTGAAATCATAGCATTATCATCTTCAACTTGGTTTCAACAACGTACAAGTTTAATTTGTCATGCTATGTTAATGTTGCTAATTTTATCCACTTTACACATTTGCTTAATTTGGGGAGGGGGTGAGTGGGGGCTGGAGTGGCATCAGAGAAGTGGAAATTTACAAAAAGAGGGAAGACAATTAATCAGTTGAGACCAGGATTCCATCTTCAGATGTGGATTGGGGCAGATAGGAAATTATTTTTGCAGTCTTGAGCTTTCCCAGACACTCTGAGTTTTTGCTTTCCTATTGCTTTCAATTAAAAGCATCCAAACTGTAAATTTGAATATGATCTTTTGGGGGGAAACAGTACAAACACCATCAGAGTGTAAGCTCTTCAATCGTGTTCAAAGGAACTGTTACTAGATATAATAACTGCATATGTGCGCAATCGTGCCTGACTCTTTACAGCTCCATGGACTTCAGCCCTCCAGGCTCCTCTGACCATGGGATTCTCCAGGTAAGAATCCTGGAGTGGGTTGCCAGGCCCTATTCCAGGGGATCTTCCGGACCCAGAGATCGAACCTGGGTCTCCTGCATTGGCAGGCATATTCTTTACCAATTTGCCACTTGGGAAGCCCAGATACAATAAATACAGAATTGTTTTTGCCATTTAATGGTTTGGTGTTTCACATGTACGAAGAGTGACATTCTCAAGCCTATTACTCCATGGGGAAACATGGTGGGTAGGTGGACACTTAGAGTGGTCACAGACCTCATCCTTCGTCCTCAGTCCATTTGCTCCCTGGACACCTTTCTTTATACCTTGGCATCAATAACTGGTTACCTCTAAGTATATGTTAGGCTTCTCAGGTGGCACTAGTGGTAAAGAACCCACCTGCCAATGCAGGAGACGTAGGAGACTCAGGTCGGGAAGATTCCCTGCAGAAGGACCTGGCAACCCACTCCAGTATTCTTGCCTGGAGAATCCCGTGGACAGAGAAGCCTGGTGGGCTACAGTCCATGGGGTCACAAAGTCAGATGGGACTGAGCAACTTAGCACAAGCATGCATGAAAGCACGTGTTAAAATACAGTCAGTGAGTGATGACCCCTTTTAAATTCATGTTCCATAATGACGTCAATTTATTTGAATAGTTAGCTTAAAAAGCCATCATATTGAACTAGGCATAAGTACATTGACATGTAGGTGCCTTTTATAGCCCTCTTCCCTCTACACGCTCATCTATCACCTCCTTATTAAACAGCAAAGGTTCCCTGTAAATGCCCCAGTTAGACATAATTACTAAGCATTTTGCCATCATTTTCCAGATTAACTCACTAATTATACAACCTGCCGCAATGAGTCAAGAGCTTGGTGAAACACCTGAAATGAGGTGTACAAATACTTTTGTAAATGGCTTGAAATCAAAGCAAGCTCATCCCTATTGATAGATGAGGCTACAGTTAAGTCAGTCTCTCTCTTTTTGTCCCAGTTTTTGCAAGTTCTAAAATGCAAGTGGGTGACTCTTGGGAATTAACTCTCTAAGACAGCATTGGATCCATTTTCAGCTTTACAGCAGTGGGCATTTGGTCTGGTTTGGGACAATGGATATTATGTCTTCTCCTGGCATAGATTAGAAAAAGAAACATAAGCAAAATGTACCCCTTATGGTTGATAGCCATCCATGTCTAAAAGGATTAGAAAGAAGACTTAGTAGTTTAAAAGGTAGGCTCCAAGGATAAATCACCAGCTTTTAGATCCTGGTTCTTTTCCTTCTCAGTTGCATAACCTTAGGAAAACTATTTGACCCTTTAAAAAATGTTTTCTTTTTTAATATTGAGGTGTAGTAGATTTACAGTATGTTAATATTTTCAGATGCACAGCATAGTAATTCACTATTTTTGTAAATTACACTCCACTTAAAGTTACTACCAAATAATGGCTATTTTCCACTGTGATGTACAATATTATCTGTGTTGCTTATTTATTTTATACATAGTAGTTTGTACCTGTTAATCCTCTACCCCTATCTCCCCTCTCCTCTTTACTTCTCCCCACTGGTAACCACTTTCTTCTCTGTATCTGTGAGTCTGTTTCTGTTTTGTTATAATATATACACTTGTTTGTCTTATTTTTTGGCTTAAGGTATAAATGATAACAGAGATTTGTCTTTCTCTTTTTGACTCATTTTACTAAGCATGATACTCTAGGTCTATTCACATTGTTGCAGAATTTCATTCTGTACAATGACTGAGTCATATTCCACTGTGCCACACTTTCTTTATTCATTTATCTGCAGTAAAGGAAGCTATCGACGAAACAAAAAGACAACCTACTGGATGGGAGAAAATATTTGCAGATGATATGACTTTGTTGTTGTTCAGTCGCTCAGCTGTCTCCTAGGTTTGCACCCCCATGGACTGCAGCACGCCAGGCTTCCCTGTCCCTCACCATCTCCCAGAGCTTGCTCAAACTCATGTCCATTGAATTGGTGATGCCATCCAACCATCTCATCGTCTGTTGTCCCCTTCTCCTTCTGCCTTCAATCTTTCTCAGCATCAAGGTCTTTTCCAATAAGGCAGCTCTTTGTATCAGGTGGCCAGAAAAATGATAAGACTGATAAGGGGTTAAGATCCAAAATTTATAAATAGCTTATAATAAAACAATATCAAGAAAATAAAGAAACCAATCTAAAAATAGAAGACATGAATAGACATTTTTCCAAAGAGATGACCCACAGGCATATGAAAAAATGTTCAACATTGCTATCATCAGAAAAATGAAAATCAAAACTACCAAGAGATATTGCCTCACATCTGCCAGAATGACTATCATCAAAAAGTCTACAAATAACAAATGTCAGCAAGGATGTGGAGAAAAGGGAACGCTCCTACCCTGTTGGTGGGAATGTAAATGGTATAGCCACTATGGAGAACAGTATGGAGGTTCCCCAAAATACTAAAAATAGAGCATCCATATGACCCAGCAATTCCAATCCTGGTGTATGTTAGAAAAAAATGAAAACACTAATTCAAAAAGACACATGTATCCCAACGTTCATAGCAGCACTATTTACCATAGCCTAGATATGGAAGCAAACTAAGTGCCCATCCCCGGATGAATGAAAACTTGATCCTTTTAAGTCTTATCTTCCCACTCTGCAAAATGAGTGTAGGAGTAGTACCTATCACAGAATGTTGTTTTGAGAACTCAGTGCTTATAAAGTGCTCAGCCACAATGTTTATTAATGACCTAAAAAATGTAGTTTAGAGGGACTTCCCTGGTGATCCAGTAGTTGAGACTCTGTGCTTCCACTGCTGGGGACATGGGTTCGATCCCTGGTTGGTGAACTAGGATCCCACATGCTCCATAGCATGGCCAATATTTAATTAACATTAATTAATTGAATTTTTTTTAAAAAGGGGCAGGTAACTCATCTACTCAGCAGAGGGAAGGGAAAGTTTGCAAGCTGAAAGTAGAGAAGAGGAATGAGGGGATGGGGTGTTGCAAATTGACATACAGCTTGCCCCTTTTCTTCTTGGTTTGCACTGGCCCATTCCTAACTACCTCCAAGCAAATCATTTTTGTTACAAGATTAATCTCTACTAACACATTTTACCAGACTACTTGGGAAGTGCATCATTTATGACGGGACTGGCTTCATGGGCCCCAGGCTCAGGAGGACAACACAAGTGACGGACAGAATGTTCTCCTGTCTCTGTCCTGAAATTCAAATAGTTTTTGTACAAAGGATCCTGCTTTTTTATTCTGCCCTAGACTCTGCAAATTATGAAGACAGTCTTGCTCCCAGTATAAGGTCTGGGTCACGTTATGCTAAATGTATCCATTTCTTTCCAATCCTGGGTTTCATTGGAAAATCTTATTTTATTAATATAAATTTAGAAAGTGCTGAGTCCAACCGTCCTTCTCAAATCCTGAAATTTCCACCCCTGCCCTTCACTACAGATGATTTCAGGACCAGTACACAAGAAGAATGGATGGAAGGTCACACCAGCTTGAATTCCCCAAGATGAAGCTCACAAATTAGTAAGTCTGCTAGCAGTGATTCCCCAACCTCTTTGGCACCAGAAATGGGTTTTATAGAAGACGTTTTTTCCCACAGACTGGGCTTTGAAGGGATGGCTGGGGGATGGTTCAAGTGCATTATGTATATTGTGCAGTTTATTTCTATTATTATTACATCAGCTCCACCTCAGATCATCAGGCATCAGATCCTGGAGGTTGGGGGCCCCTGCTCTAAAGCTGATTTTGCACATAAGTGGAGGAGAACAGGGGTACCGTCTGTTTTCATGGGAGTTGCCTCCTTCCTTTCTCTATTATCTCAGATCCCGGGCCTCATACCAGCTGGAAACACAGCTTAAATTATCAGTGCAGGGCTTCCCTCGTGGCCCAGTGGTAAAGAATTCACCTCCCTATGCTGGAAACAAGGGTTCAATCCCTGACCCAGGAAGATCCCACATGCTGACGGGCAAATAAGCACAGATAAGCATGAGGGGCAAACACGCAACTACTGAGCCTGCGCTCTAGAGCCCCGGAGCCCAGGAGCCCAGGAGCCCTAGAGTCCGTGATCCACCACAAGAGAACCCACCGCAATGAGAAGCGAGTGCATGACTAGAGGGTAGCCCCCCTCACTGCAACTAGAGAAAAGCCCATGCAGCAACGAAGACCCAGCACAGTCAAAAATAAATAAGAAGAATTACTTTTAAAGAAATCATCAACGCATTGTCACGAACTGTAGTTTTCTTCTTAAAGTTTGTATACTCCTAGTTTTCCAAATGTTTTCACCCACAGTGTATCATTGGATCATCAGGATATCAGTGCAGTAAGCAGGTTGGATCTTGTAATGCTGGGTAGCAATAATCTAAAAAACACATATGAGAAGCCAGGCAAAGCAGAGTCTAATCTTCTCTCAACTGCTTCCTTGTCTACAAAATAGAGTTCTGTAGAGACTGAATGTGGATATGTGTAAACTGTTAGTATGATGCCCAGTGTGTAACAGGTACTTGGTAGACAGGAGCTTTTGCTGTATGCATGCTTCTCTGGGGGGAATTGAGGACAAGCTTGGTCCTGATGAGGACCCACTTGCATCATCTGGACTGAGATCTGTCTCTGGCAGTTCTCAGAATGCGCCATGCCCTCCCACAGCCCCTTGGCTTCTCACCTGTTGCTCTGCCCAAAATCGCGGCTGCCGTGTTCCACCTGGCTACCTCCCACTTATCTTTCAGGCTCATCCCATGTGGGATCCCATTTTTTCTGAACCTTTCCCATAACAGCCCTCCTGTGCTAGGTAACCCTTCTTGGGCTCCCATCTTCCTCTCTTCTTATCTCCATGGTTACACTATGTCGGGCTATACCCGTCTATTCCTACTTTGTCACCTCTGTTGTCTCTAAACTGACCCGTGGGGCAGGAGCTGTGTCTTTAATCTCTGTTTCTGTAGCCTCTGAGTAGATACTCAATAAATATTTGCTCCTACATGAATAAATACATAAGTGGGTTTTAAAAGGTAATGAGGAATTAATTAATTTGCTTTGTGCATGTGTCCCCAGGTAACAGACGTGAGGTGCAAACCAGCCTTTCTAACATCCTGGAGATAAGCCAGCATTCCTTTTTGAAGCTGCAAGCAGCAGGACACAATTTCTCTAAAGGAAAATGTTTCTTGAATTTGTTGGAGTCTGGCCTGTGGGCCCTGTAGAGAAATGGTAGAGGGATGAACCTGGGTTTGGGGAAGGAGTCTCCCTTGATTGCAAAGATCATTTTCCCTGGCACTAGTCAGAGCAGAAGACAGAGACAGCTGCGTGTCCCAATGACATCACTTGGCCCTGCCTTGTACAACAGAGGGAAAAACTGGCAGGGCAAGCTTCCAGTTTATATACACATGATTGGGTCACAGTCAAGATTTTCCACCCCTCTCTCCATCCCTACTGATCCCAGCACTGATAATGGAACCCTGGATAAAACTGTCTGGAGGGACTTCCCTGGTGGGTCCAACGGTTAAGACTTCACCTTCCCAGGCAGGGAATGCTGGTTTGATCCCTGATCAGGGAGCTGGTCGAAATTAAAAACATAAAACAGAAGCAATATTGCAACAGATTCAGTAAAGACCTTACAAATGATCCACATTAAAAAAAAAAATCTGAAAAAAAAAACCAAGCCAAACTCTTCATCAGATTTGCAGCCGTGAATTTAAGGCACTATTTCATGTCCATCTCATCCCTTTATGCATTCATTCCCCGCATCCAGCCTTCACCCAAGACACCCACACTCTTCAATTTGAGGATTATCATCTCTAGGCATTTCTTTATACTTAAACTGGAGGGGTTCTTAAAGCTCTAGAGCATTGCTTTACATTTTTCAATTTTATATATCATGTTGTACAGATTCATCTTTAACTCTGTTCTGTTTTTCCAATATGATATTGTCAGACTTATGCATGTGGATATTTGCAGCTCTGAATGAGCAGCAAATCTGTTGGATTAGCATCACACAGCACAAATGCTGGCTTGCAACATGCTATGTAGGCCTGGTGGACTGGGAAGCAGGGGCATGTCACATCGCTCATGGGGTCTTGCTGCTTCTCATCTCCAGGTAAACACATATCCAGCTGTCACAGGGCTGGGGGTAGCTGTGGACTGTTTTATTACACATAAACGAGGCTGATCTCATTTCCTAAACTTAGTTCATATGTGAATATATAATCCAACAGTCTATTGTTGCCAGAATGACAGGAGGCTGGAAGTCAGAAACCTTGACTCTCATCCACTCCTGTCATAAGAACCCAGGGGATCTCTGGCAAGTTCTTTCACCTTTCCAAGCCTCAGTTCTCACATTGAGCGTTACTTGATTTCCAGAAGCTATACAGGACTGCGGGAAACATTTATAGGGTAGAATGTGGTAAAGTTGTTGAGCTTTGTACAGAAGGACGAAGTGATACTCACTTTCCAGGTGGGAGCGACCAGACAAAGCACCTAATTCTCTGAGCCTCACTTACCTCCTCCCCACCAACTGAGAAAATAATGATTCAATTAAGGAGCTTAGTCCAGGCTGACACATGAAAAGTGATTAGTGTCACATGCTGGTCGTTATATTTCTCTGGGGATTGTCTCGACTCATTCCTTAGTGTAATCTCGGTCCTTCAGAAAGTGTGCCGTGTACCAGTTGCCATGAGTCTTCAGAGCCTGTCCTCCATCTCCTGCTATGGAGTAAAGTATCAATATGATGGTGCTGAGACCTCCACCAGCCACCTCTGGCACTCTGCTGATTCCGACACCATGGATAGGTATGCACTACTTTTCTCATCACATTTCCCTGAATTAAAACACACACACACACACACACACACACAAGAAAAAGAGAGGACTTTCCTGGCAGTCCGGTGGTTATGACTTCACACTTCCACTGCATGCCACATAGCGCAGCCAAAAACAAACAAAACAACAACAAAAACAAACTCTCTCCCAGTTTTTATTGGTTTTTGTTTTTTCAATTAATTGTTAATGTTTATTTTCAACCCCTTTTCTTCTGAGCACTCAATAAAGTTGGGCTGGGAAATGAGAAGCTTGCCCCTCCATCTCCAGTAAAGGCTATTTTTGTTTCTAGATCTTCTATTCCTTACTTTAATCTCTTTCGATGAGCACTTTCCCAGGGAAGAGAAGCTGGTTTGGTTCCTCAACATCACCTGGTAGCCCTGCCCGCCTTGGCTCTGGCCAATGAGGAGCTGCCTCTAAACTCCACCTGCCCTGCAGATGCCTGGAAGTGCTTTTCAGAAGTGCCTGCCTGTCTCCAGCCTCCAGAAGCCTGACCTTCAGTGCTTTTAAAAGAGACTTCTCCGTGCTTTGGGGAAGGACAAAACTTCTGGCCCCCTTTCTATGCCCTTGGACATAGTTGGTGGGATGGAAGAATCTTGCCAACAGAAATGTCTGCATCCTAATCCCTAGACCATGTGAACATGCTAACTTACCAAAGGGGACTTTGCAGGTGTGATCAATTTAAGGATTTTGCGATGGGGAGATGGTTCTGGATGGTCAGGTGGGTCCAATGTAATTACAAGCATCTTTGTAGAGAGAGACTAGTCAGGGTTAGGGAAGGAGTTGTGATGATGAGAGCAGAGACATGGGTGGGTGTAAGGTGTATTTCAAGACATAACACTGCAGGAGACGTGAATCAAGGAATACGATGACTTCTAGAAGATGGAAAAGGTAAGGACACATTCTCTCCCTGAGCCTCTGGAAAGAGCACAGCCCAGCCATCACCTTGATTTTAGGACCTCTGACTTCTAGAACCATGGTGTGATACATTTGTATTGTTTTAACCACTAAGTTTGTGGCAGTTTGGAGCAACAGGAATGAGTCACTAGAACAGAGGGTGAGTGAGCACGTTTTACATCGTAAACCCACTGTGGCATATCTGTCTCCTTAAATCCTTTGATTCCTTCATCTGCCATAAGCCAAGGTGTTCTGGTGTCTCAAAGTCCTTTCGTTCCGTGTCTGTTTCAGTCAGCCCTCCACGCAAACCATTTGCAGCTTTTGAACTCACACACTGAGTCCAGAACCTTTAGTAAGTGCCCCTGTTTGATAAATGCCGCCTAATCTAAAATGGTGCCCCTTCCTTCCTGTATTATGCCCTTCAGAACCCACTCCCACCCTATTTTCCCTGGTTTCTGCTGATATTAATTAGCACATCTTGCAATTCCTTAAGTGGGTGAGACTTCTCCCAGGTCAGGCTTGCAATTCCCTCCCTGAGTCTTCATAGGGAGCCTGACTGCAGCCTTGTCAGAGGAGAGAAACTGAGACCCTGGAGGCAATGAGAGAACAGTTATCCCCCTCTTAGGTCATCACTCCAAGTGAGCGCATTCCATGGAGCAACGGGGCGGGAAGGTCTTCTGCAGGTGAGGCCACTTCTTAAGGCTGTGCATGTTTGCTCAGTCGTGTCCAGCTCTTTTTGGGCACATGGACTTTGGCCCACCAGGCTCCTGTGTCCATGGGATTTCCCAGGCAAGAATACTGGAGTGGGTTGCCATTTCCTGCTCCAGGGGATCTTCCTGACCCAGGGATGGAACCCATGTCTCTTACATTGGGAAGTGGATTCTTTACCACTAGTGCCATATAGGAAGCCCTCGTTATAGTTAGAATCTGCCTAAATATCCCCCTTCCACTCCTCTCTCTCAGCATTGTCCTATTTCCACACACACACACACACACACACACACAAAGACAATATGGGGCTGGAAGTGGACAATCTCTGATATAATTCAGTGACCCATGAAGGCAGGCCACATCTGATTTCTAGATACCTCAGCCTGTAACTATAAGACTTGAGATGTTTTCAGAACATCCATACAAGTTCCTTGGCTCTCTTTTCCTTAAAAATAGATTTTGAACCCTGAACTTACTATACATTTAATTTTTTTCCACTAAGCTTTCTGGCAGAATAAAAAAAAAAAACGCAAAAAACAGCTTATATTCCATAGGTAGGACATCCTTGTTGCTTTCAAGTTCAACCAGATAAGATCACATAGCCACATTTCGCGACTCTCCTGGGAGTACCAAGTACTGCTGGGGTAAAAGTTCAGGTGCAGAGAATAGACCCCACGCTAGCTGGTTTAAGTAAGACCTTTATCACACACTGTTGAACACATTCTAAAATCATAGGGAAACTGCAGAAACAAACTCCAGATTATACTTTCTTCTAGGAACAACTTTTAAGTTACACGGCAGGATCTGGCAGCCATGAGAATCGTTGCTTCTGCCATGATCCAGCATCAGGAGGCCACCAGCCCAGGGATAAAAGTGGCCTGCATGCTCTCTGGACCCAGAATCATACTACCTCTGCTATGACCCAAACAAAAAGGAGGCTCCTTGCTCATCTCACACTCAAATCCCAAGCAAATGTTTCTGCTCAGCAGACCTACATCATATCCAGAAAACCTGAGGGCAAGGGAGTTCTAGGAGATGTGATCTTTAGCATCCCAATCTCTGCTCTAGGAAGGCAGGTGAAGAAACCCCCCACAGTGTTGGCTCACTTCCCTTGAGGGTTCCTAGGTGAATTACTGTCAAGGAAAACTGTGCAGTGCTGGTAATCTGAGCCAAGGGGCTGCACTGGTGAATTTGAGACATGTCAGGAATCTCTTCTTGGCAAATGGGCTGGAAGTCAGACCAAATTCTGAGAGGAAGGAGGACCAGTGTTCTTGCAAGTGAGGAAGGAAATTCAACCTCAGTTCACCTAGGAGTCAGTTCAGAAATTTGAACTCTGAATTGTGTTCCATTGTTATCTTTTTGTGTTTTGAGTTTCTCTTCACAGTTTCTTTTATCATCTCCTTTTTTTTTTTAAGTTCTCGAACTGCACTTCAGAAGGAAAGAGAAAAAAGATTACTCTATTCAAGATAGCTGAAGCAATAGTGAGAGAGGAATGGGTCCTACCAGAGGGGAATTCCCTCCCATAAGCGTCTCACTTTAATTCTCAGCTTCTGTTGAATTTGGCAAAGGGGAGCATTGTTTTTATTTTGAAATTTGGATCTATACGATTAGCTATGTGAAAGCCAGCGTCTTGCATGAATGCTAATTAATTACTCCTTATTTAAATAACAACAATCAAGCCATTGTTCAAGCTGCACTAGTTTGCATATGCAAATGGTGTTTTTCTCCGCTACTCGAAACTCACTGATCACAGCTGCATGAAAAATGTCTACTTTATGAAGTTTCCATCGATCTTCACATGATAATGCTTAGTTATGCAGAACTGACTAGCATTTGCAAATGAAGGGATTCTTTCATTTATGTCTACCTTTAGCTCCTAGAATTGCACAATTAACCCCTAAGAGGACTTATGAAGAGTAATCATTTAATAGGGAATCAAATAATAAAACATTTAAACTGGGGTGCACATATGTGAACGAGCTTGAGAATGTATGTGCTTCTGATGAACTTGATTTCTGTAAGAGCAATAATCCCTGAGAGCCTGGAGCAGCTCATATGGGCAAGTCTTCCCATGACTAAAACTGTTCTTCTCTTCTCTGCATCTTTTTCCACTTAACCAGAAGCATTTTTAAACTGTTTTGGGGACTTCCTTGGGGGTTCATTAGTTAAGACTCCATTCTTTCACTGCAGGGGATACAGGTTCCATCCCTGGTCAGGGAACTAAGATCCCACATACCAGCTGGTCTAGCCAAATAAAATATACTGTTTTTCTACATTGAAACCATCAACTTACCCCAGAATTTTGCAATAAAGTCAGAGAAAGGCCATTATTTAATCATAGTTGAAGTGGCTACATAAGCAGTTTCAATATCTCCCACCAGAAACCATTGGCTCAAGGTTTTCTCGACACACACCGAGACTGATTTGCTATCAGTATTTCAATGTATATTGGAGGTCTGCATATCTTTAAAGAGAAACGGCCTCTAGGCCTCCAAACCCAAATCCTTGGTCATAAGAAACACTCCCCCCACCCAATTAGTCTAGAAGTCAAATATACTCTTAAAGTAAACTTGGGCATTTGTTAAAATCCAACATGAATAATTCTGTTTAAAAAAAAAATTCAAGTTTTCTCTTAATTATGCAGGTCCAGTCCTGAACCACATGGATCCTTCTGGATCTTAAACACTGTGTGATTGACCTCAGACTTGCTGAGAATTTCAAGATGAGCATGTGTGGTTGAATATGTAACTATCTCCAAGTAAAACTTCCTTCTTTACTACGGGCTATTGGTTAATTTGTAATTTGTTAGCACATTTTCCTATGTTTACTATCTAAGACACAGTCCCAGAGAGGAATTCTCCATGAAATACCTCGTTAATGATAATTTACAGTACAACAATGCATTTTTAACTATTTCTTGGAGAACAGATGTGGTTCTGAATAATCAGTTTTATTATTTATCTGCTTTTCTCTTCTGTCTTGTGCAGACAATATTTATCAACTGGATAACTTCTCTTGTATGATCAAGAGAGTAGTCACATGCTTGTAGTGTGTAACTGGGAGAAAAAATTTCCTAAGACTAAGGGGAATTGGGAAAAGAAGTACGTCAAGGCTGTATATTGTCGTCCTGCTTATTTAACTTCTATGCAGAGTACATCATGAGAAATGCTGGGCTGGAAGAAACACAAGCTGGAATCAAGATTGCCGGCAGAAATATCAATAACCTCAGATATGCAGATGACACCACCCTTATGGCAGAGAGTGAAGAGGAACTAAAAAGCCTCTTGATGAAAGTGAAAGAGGAGAGTGAAAAAGTTGGCTTAAAGCTCAACATTCAGAAAACGAAGATCATGGCATCTGGTCCCATCACTTCATGGGAAATAGATGGGGAAACAGTGGAAACAGTGTCAGACTTTATTTTTTGGGGCTCCAAAATCACTGCAGATGGTGACTGCAGCCATGAAATTAAAAGACGCTTACTCCTTGGAAGGAAAGTTATGACCAACCTAGACAGCATATTAAAAAGCAGAGCTATTACTTTGCCAACAAAGGTCCATCTAGTCAAGGTTATGGTTTTTTCAGTGGTCATGTATGGATGTGAGAGTTGGACTATAAAGAAAGCTGAGTGCCAAAGAAGTGATACTTTTGAACTGTGGTGCTGGAGAAGACTCTTGTGAGTCCCTTGGACTGTAAGGAGATCAGTCCTGGGTGTTCATTGGAAGGACTGATGCTGGAGCTGAAACTCCAATACTTTGGCCACTTCATGCGAAGAGTTGACTCATTGGAAAAGACCCTGATGCTGGGAGGGATTGGGGGCAGGAGGAGAAGGGGATGACAGAGGATGAGATGGCTGGATGGCATTACCGACTCGATACACGTGAGTTTGGGTGAACTCCGGGAGTTGGTGATGGACAGGGAGGCCTGGCGTGCTGCAATTCATGGGGTTGCAAAGAGTCGGACATGACTGAGCAACTGAACTGAACTAAAGTGAAGGAAAGTTGATATATATTGTGACTGGCTACATAGGCCAAATATTTTACTGATTCTCATAAACTTTTAAAACTCATTCAGATGTTTCATGTTCTCAGATGGTTATCATTCAGAGACTCCCTGAAAATATATCAAAGGGCTCCTGGGAGCATCAACAACTTTAGTTGGAAATAACATCTATCTTCATAACAAGAACACCCTCCTTGGCCTGGCTTCCTTACCTGGTCCTGTAAGGAGGGCAATGTTTCTCTATCTTCCCAGAATAAGAACTGACTCCAGTGAAAACCCATGTAGGAAATCCACATATTTTTAGATTTTATCAGATTAATAAACCCTGTTTGGTAACTTTCATATATGTGTGCTAAGTCACTTCAGTTGTGTCCAACTCTGTGTAACCCTTTGAACTATAGCCTGTCAGGCTCCTCTGTCCATGGGATGCTCCAGGCAAGAATATTGGAGTGGGTTGTCATGCCCTCCTCTCAGGGATCTTCCGATGCAGCAATCGAACCTGCATCTTTTGTCTCCTGCATTGGCAGGCGGGTTCTTTACCACTAGCATCAGCTTTCATATAGGCACATGTGAAAACTTGCTCCCACGCAGTTTTGGTCTATAAATGTTTTTATTATTTTATTTTTGGCTGTGCTGGATCTTTGTTGCTGCATGAGGGCTTTCTTTGGTTGTGGCGAGAGGTGGGGCGGGGGGCCTTCTCATTGCAGTGGCTTCTCTCGTTGTAGAGCCTGGGTTCTAGGGCACACAGGCTCAGTAGTTACGGTGCATGGACTTAGCTGCTCCTTGGCATGTAGGATCTTCCCAGACCAGTGGTCGAACCTGTGTCCCCCACATTGGCAGGCAGATTCTTAACTCCTGGACCACCAGAGAAGTCCCCACATTGTGAATCTTTCACCTTTGTCCAGGGGCATCTTTGCCCATTTGATAGGGGAAGTCTGTGGGGCACCAGCCCTCTTGCCAGTGGGTGAATTGCTGGGACGACCCTTGACCTTGCACTGGGAGCCAGTGACTAAGAACTCCACTTCTGTCTTGGATAGGCAACTCCAAGGAATATCCTGCACCATTTCTCAGGTGGTCCTTAGGGTTGAGCCTGAGCTGCTCACACAGTAGCCGACTCTGTGATGCACACTTCGGGTGCCTTTCCCACCCTCTCTCTCACTTTCTTCTCTACTCCCCATTCCCAGACTCCGAAAGCACTTCTCAAAGTAAATTATTTCCATAAGGATTCTTATTTCTAGTTCTGCTTTTGGGAGGAAAGCCAAGCTGAGAAAAAATGCCATGCTAAATTATTGGGTTAGCCATGAGTAAAGGATTCATGTAAAATTAAGTAAAGTTTAACTCTAAGACACGTACTTGCCACACCTGCTCGCCTCCACCATTTGTAATGATTTAACCTCTAGTCACTAAAAGAGCAACTCCATTGACATGACTGGTCAGTCAAAAGTTGTTGTCATTATGAATGGTTTGAAACCAACAATGTGCTTTACCTTGAAGTTCAGTCTATGACTTATTATCTCTAAAACTCAAGACAAATGCTCATTCTCATCATTTTCCATCATATCAACAAAGTTATCTGAGTGTTTCTTCTGCATGTATGCATTTTCCAAATATGATCTAAGTCTTGGGATCAAGCTTACAAAACTAAAATGTAAATGATAAAAAAAAGACCTAAGGGCAAAAGTTAATAATATGAAGTAGCATATTTCTACAAACTAAATAAATGGCATAAAAGATTGTTAGCTTTAGAGTGGCTGCTCAGGGAAGAGGTGGAACTTGATTGAGTTGGATGTCCAAAGGACTGAACAGACAGAGGACTGGACAGATAATTCCAGGCTGAGGATTTGTTTAAGCAAGAATGCAGCATGGGATGTACATGGTGTGGTCAAGAAATAATTAGTCAGCTGGTGTAGGGGAGAGAACTTTTATGGAAGTTAACGAAGAAATTTGGAGACGTAGGTTGGTTCTAAACCATGGGAAAACATAAAGATTAGAGTGAGAAATCTGGATGCTTATTCCACAAACAGTAGAGTCTTTTTGACTACTTGGTTGCAATGCTTCAAACTTTTAGACCAGGAGCCATAAGAAAATATCTCAGGTCTTAAATGGTAGAACACACACAAAAAAGAGACCATAGCCTGTTCTAGAACCACACAACTCCTCCCCTCAAATCTTGGGAAGAGTAAGAAATAAATGTGAGGACTTAGAATAATGCTTGAACAAAGCAGGAGAAGTGAGAGGGAAGACTTTATCATTTGAACCTGAATCTTCCAGGTATCTCAGGTATCTCAATGATACCGGTGGGTTTTTCTGAGCAAATCCACTGCTTTTTACAGAAATCATTACCCCTAGATTCTAAGACGTAAAAGATGCTTCTAAAAAAAATTTAACCACATAATATATTCAAGATTTTATTTTTTTACTTGAAAACAATAGCTTTTTATTTATTTAAATTTATTTTTAATTGGGGGGAAATTGCTTTACAATATTGTATTGGTTTCTGCTGTATGACAATTCAAATCAGCCATAATCATAATATATTGCCTCCCCCCCACCGCCCCCACCCGTCTAGGTCATCACGGAGTGCCAGGCTGGGCTCCCTGTGTCCCATAGCAACTTCAGTTCATTCAGTTCAGTCGCTCAGTCATGTCTGACTCTTTGCGACCCCATGAATCGCAGCACGCCAGACCTCCCTGTCCATCACCATCTCCTGGAGTTCACTCAAACTCACGTCCATCGAGTCAGTGATGCCATCCAGCCATCTCATCCTCTGTTGTCCCCTTTTCCTCCTGCCCCCAATCCCTCCCAGCATCAGAGTCTTTTCCAATGAGTCAACTCTTCACATGAGGTGGCCAAAGTACTGGAGTTTCAGCTTTAGCATCATTCCTTCCAAAGAAATCCCAGGGCTGATCTCCTTCAGAATGGACTGGTTGGATCTCCTTGCAGTCCAAGGGACTCTCAAGAGTCTTCTCCAACACCACAGTTCAAAAGCATCAATTCTTCGGTGCTCAGCTTTCTTCACAGTCCAACTCTCACATCCATACATGACCACTGGAAAAACCATAGCCTTGACTAGATGGACCTTTGTTGGCAAAGTAATGTCTCTGCTTTTCAATATGCTATCTAGGTTACCAGCTATCTATTTTACACAGGGCAGTGTATATATGTCGATGCTACTTTCTCCATTCCTCCCACTCTCTCCTTCTGCCATTGTGTCCGCAAGTCCATTCTCTATATCTTAGTCTCCATTCCTTCCCTGCAAACTGGTTCATCAATGCCTTTTTTCTAGATTCCAAATATATGCATTAATACACAATATTTGTCTTTCTGACTTACTTCACTTTGCATAACAAGCTCTAGGTTTGTCCACCTCACTAGAACTGACTCAAATCCATTCTTTCTATGGCTGAGTAATATTCCATTGTATATATGTATATTCAAGACTTTAAATGATAAAACAATTAGGCAGGATGGAGCAGGAAAAGGGCTTTAAAATTCACATTAAGAGAATGGATAAGCTGCCTTATTTTATTTTATTTATTTATTTTATTTTATTATTATTTTATTATTTTATTTTATTTCATTTTACATTCTACTAAAGTCAAAAAACTTATTTTTATTTATTTTATTATTTTTTATTTTTATTTTATTTATTTTATTTTATTATTTCATTTTATTTTTATTTTCTTATTATTTCATTTTATTTTACATTCTACTAAATTCAAAAAACTAAGATCATGGCATCTTGTCCCATCACTTCATGGCAAATAGAACAATGGAAACAGTGACAGACTATTTTCTTGGGCTCCAAAATCACTGCAGATGGTGACTACAGCCACAAAATTAAAAGATGTTTGCTTCTTGGAAGAAAAGCTATGACAAGCTATGACAGCATATTAAAAAGCAGAGACATTACTTTTCCAACAAAAGTCTGTCTTATCAAAGCTATGGTTTTTCCAGTAGTTATCTGTGGATGTGAGAGTTGGACCATGAACAAGACTGAACGCCAAAGAATTGATGCATTTGGACTGCGGTGTTGGAGAAGACTGTTGAGAGTCTCTTGGACTGCAAGGAGATCTAACCAGTCAATCCCAAAGGAAATCAATCCTGAGAATTCATTAGAGAGTCTGATGCTGAAACTGAAGTTCCAATAATTTTGCCACCTGATGCAAAGAGCTGACTTATTAGAAAATCTTTCCCTGATGCTGGGAAAGATTGAGGCGGGAGGAGAAAACGATGACAGAGGACAAGATGGTTGGATGGCATCACCGACTTGATGGACATGAGTCTGAGCAAGCTCCAGGGGCTGGTGAAGGACTGGGAGACCTGGTGTGCTGCAGTCCATGGGGTTGCAAAGAGTCACACAACTGAGTGACTGAACAACAGCTAAATTCTACTAAAAAATTAATTCACTCAACAAGTATTCTTTGTACCCTGGAAGGTTTTCAGAACACAAGCTTGATCTCAAAGCTGGATCCAAAGTCATTTGCTAACCTTGGGATTTTGGCAAATTGTTCACATTTTCTGGCTCTTAATTTCTCTTTGCTGCTAAGCTGCTAAGTCACTTCAGTTGTGTCTGACTCTGTGCAACCTCATAGACAGCAGCCCACCAGGTTCTTCCATCCATGGGATTTTCCAGGCAGGAGTACTGGAGTGGGGCGCCATTGCCTTCTCTGAATTTCTCTTTATGTAATGATAAAAAGGGAGAAATAATATCCAGCTCATAGTCTATTGTAAGAATTATGGTTATACAATGACTATAGTAAGTGACCAATTAAAGCTTTTAAAAGTTTTAAAGTTTCACTTTCCATATTATCCAAAAAATACTGAAAGTTTCATACTGTGTGATAGGGTCTTAGGTAATCTAGCTATAATTCAGCAATAGTGGTAGGCTCTGACTTACTTAGTATGACAATCTCTAGGTGGAGAAGGTGATGGCACCCCACTCCAGCACTCTTGCCTGGAAAATCCCATGGATGGAGGAGCCTGGTGGGCTGTAGTCCATGCGGTCGCTAGGAGTCGGACACAACTGAGCGACTTCACTTTCACTTTCATGCATTGGAGAAGGAAATGGCAACCCACTCCAGTGTTCTTGCCTGGAGAATCCCAGGGACTGGGGAGCCTGGTGGGCTGCCGTCTTTGGGGTCGCACAGAGTCGGACACGACTGAAGCGACTTAGCAGCAGCAGCTGCCTGTAAAAGGTACCTTGGCTAGAATTTCAGTAGCTCTATTAAATGCTTAAATATTTCTGTAGGATACATAAATTCTAACTTATTGTACGTTTGGGGTGGCCAAGTCAGTCTCCATGGATTTGGTTCCATTGCTCCCCTCTTATTTGAAAAGAAGATAAACAGAAGGCTATTTGTTTCTTGTGATTCCACGCAAATCACTTGGAATATCTGCTTTCTAGTTTTTCACTGATTTAAAAATTCTTTCAAGCATTTTGAAACAAACAACAACCTTTATATCTCTTCCCATTCTTCAAGATTCAGTTATTTAAGCTTTTAGTAAATGATTATCATGATTTTATTACACCAGTAACTCAGCCTAACATTTTCTACAACTAATCTTTGAGAAAAGCATTTCAATATTTAGGTTTCCTTGGTGGTGTTTAGTCCCAAAGTTCTGTCCAACTCTTTTGCAACCCCATGGACCATAGCACCCCAGTCTCCTCTGTTCGTGGGGTTTCCCAGGTAAGAATACTGGAGTGAGCTGCCATTTCTCCTTCAGGGGAGCTACGCAACCCAGGGATTGAACCAGTGTCTCCTGTATTGGCAGGTGGATTCTTTACCACTGACCCACCTGGAAAGTTCCTTAGGCAGAGATAATACAATTGATAAAGATTCCAAAAATTAGCAAAAACCATAATACTGATTAATGTGCCTGTTTATTTTGACAGTATTATGATTATATTTCTATTGAGTAAAAAGCTTTGTGCAATTGGAAAAATACTTCAGAGTGACATTATCAGGTGTGACTTTTTTTTTCAGATTAAAAAAGACAACAAGAAAGCACATTAGAAAAATGACAGCCTTAGGTTCGAGCTGTTTTAGTCTGGAAATGGAAGAAATACTACCACTTTTACTGATACTTGACATGTCTCCATCAGTTAGAAAGGAGGGCAAAGGTACATAGCAAAATGTGATTTCAATCAGTGGCTCGAGGCATCCAACAAAAAGATTTTGACCTTACTGTGTCTCCTCCCAAGGATGCTGTGCAAGCAGGTATTTTCTTCACAAAAACCAAAAGCAGTCACTGTTCAAAACCAACATGGCTAGGTTGAAAAATATCAGCAACATCTGTGAATTTCTCTGCAAACCCATCAGCAGGAGCCAAGAAGTAATTTAACAACCAAGTGAGCAAAGTAAATGACTCTAAAGAGAGCTCCTTTATGCAGAAAGGACTTTGGGTGCTGATGCAATCAATCTCTCAGGGTGCCCCACTGAGTTTGCAGTTTCTTCCCCAAATGTCAGGCCAAGTATTGTGACTGCTGCTGTTACCACCTGGGTCTGAATGTCTCCTGCTTTCTACCACCCATCGCTACTCCATTCAAAGAGGATGTCTCCACGTCTCCCAAGCAGATTGTCAACTTTCCCAGCTTCTTGTCTTTGTTCGTGCTATTGCTTCTTCGTAGAATGAGTTGCGTTTATTTCTCCCCTTGGAGGAAGCCTACTTCTTCTCCCAGATCTTATTCACGGCATCATCTCCCCTTGGAAGGATTTCTACTCACTCTGCCTGCCAGAGGCACATTAGAGTGGGATAATTAGAGTGTTAGTCACTCAGTTATGTCGGCTCTTTGCAACCCCATGGACTGCAGCCCGCCAGGCTCCTCTGTCCATGGGATTTCCCAGGCAAGAATACTGGGATGGCTTGCCATTTTCTTCTCCATGGGCTCTTCCTGACCCAGGGATCGAACCCAAATCTCCTGCATTGCAGGCAGATTCTTTACCATCTGAGCTATCAGGGAGCACGTTATAGAACAGTAATGTATCTCATGTTATAGACTTCATCGTGTCTCCCCTCCCCATAATTCATATGTTGAAGTCCTAGCTCTCCAGGGTCTCAGAATGTAATTGCACTTGGAGACAGAGATGATTAAGTCAAATGAAGTCAGCAAGGTGGGCTCTAATCCCATAGGACTGGAGTCCTTGTGAGAAGAGATTAATATAGCTCTGCACAGACCATGTGAAGGCACAGGGATAAAGCGGCCACCTACCAGCCAAGGAGAGAAACCAGCCCTGCTGACACCAGGAGTTTGGACTTTGTCGCCACAACGGTGACAGACACATTTCTGTTGTTTAAGGTGCGTATGTGTGGTACATTGATACCCCTAGTGAGAAATGTAATATTTCTGGCCGTATCAGTAAACAAATGCATCACAGTCGTCAGCACTTGCAGCCCCTACAGACGGTGAGCCAGTGAGCCCTGAGGGGACTCAGGCAGGATAGAGTACCTGCCACCTAGCAGCCATCAGGCTCTAGGCACGCCTAAGGTGAGCCCTGAGGAAACTCAGGATATGAAAACACAGCCCCAGATAGCTGAGGTGCATAGTAAAGGAATGATTTCTGGAAGCCCAGACTCTTGCATCTTCCTGTACTTAGAAAAGCGCTAAATTCCTTAACTTGGGATATCTGGTTTTAATCAACAATAATCTTTTGATGTTCAGACTATCTGCCCTTTGTTGCAAAACTTCTGTATAACCTGGCTCCCCCCTCACCTCCTTGGAGGATTTCTTTCAGAGTTACTTGAGAGACTGCCTCCTGGACTTGAAGTTTCCACCGAATAAAACATAATGCCCAACTTTTAGGTTGTAATTATTTTTAAGGTCCATACTAGCAACCTACTTCTTTCTAGCTCCTTCCACTAGAATATCAGGGACTATGCTCATCTCCACAATATATAGTCTGTAAGTATTGGTGATTTTAGTTAAAGTTCATTATAGAGAAAAATAACATGTGGTATGGTTGGAAGGGAAGTGAGAGTTGGATTGTGAAGGTTGCTAACTGCTGAAGGAATTTCCAGAGGCTTTATCTGAGATATGATCACATGTATTTTTAGACCAATAAGTCAAGTGTCAAAAAGTTGGGTTGTTGTTCACTCAGTCATGTTTGACTCTTTGGGACCCCATGGACTGCAGCATGCCAGGCTTGCCTGTCCTTCACTGTCTCTCCGAGTTTGCTAAACTCATGTCTATTGATTCAGTGATGCCATCTGACTATCTCATCCTCTGTTGCCCCCTTCTCCTCCTGCCCTCAATCTTTCACAGCATCAGGGTTGTTTCCAATGAGTCAGCTCTTTGCATCAGGTGGCCAAAGTTTGGAGCTTCAGCATCAGTCCTTCCAATGAATATTCAAGGTTGATTTCCTTTAGGACTGACTGGTTAGATCTTCTTGCTGTCCAGGGGACTCTCAAGAGCTTTTTTCCCAACAGCACAGCTCAAAATCATCAATTCTTCAGCACTCAGTCTTCTTTATGGGCCAACTCTCACATCCATACATGACTACTGGAAAACCCATAGATTTTACTATATGAACCTTGTTGGCAAAGATATGTCTCTGCTTTTCTAAAAAGCAGGGAAGTTTTTGCTATTGTCTGGTCTAAGGATGAAGAGACTGAGCCAGAACAGCACAGAGGAAAAGTAGGCATATGTGTGAAAGATGACCAGAGGCACAACCCACAGAACTCGATCCCTGGAATAGAAGAAGCAAAGCAGAGAAAAGAAACAGGGGAACTGAAAAGCACTCTGGAATGTCCAACTTGGAGGGCTGGATGGGTGGTGAACCGACTAATCAAGACAGATGTACTGGAGGAGAGTCAGACTTGGACGCGAGACTAGGAGGGTACTGAGGTCTAGGTAGGTGTTAGTTTTGAGATGCCTACAGGTGTTCAGACGGGCCATTCTAGTAAAGAGCTAGACACTTAGAAACCAATAATGAGCTTTTCCAAACTCGACAGCATCTAGAGGATAAGAATCTGAAATCATCTGGGTATCATTTGGGGGGCTCTGAAGAGCTCTGGTACTACAGTTCTTCGGGTGTCAATGCAGAAAAGAATTCAGTGAGAGGTGAAGTGATGTATTAGAATAGGACACTTGTGAAGTTTTCAAGGGGAAGGTGAGAACTGCTGTGCCTGGAAACTTCGTGGGTTACAGTTTTATAATCAAAGGGAAAGTGGGGAGGGGGAGAAGAAGTTCTTTTTCTCGAATAGACATCATGCTTCCAACATCAGTTCCTCCTCCAGGTTGAGTAGGTGAGTTTTCTTGTTCCCACATGGTAGAGCTAGGTTGACAAATCATTGTTTTCTAATGTGTGCAGAGAGCATGCCTGAGAACAGTAACTATCTCACTGGGCAGGATGTGGGTCTCATGCCACCATTGTTTTATTGTTTGGGGGGCCTGTCTCTCGTTTCTGGTGCATGATTTTGTTGCTAAGCAAGCCTGCTTGGTTTTGTGGTTAAGCAAACCTGCTTTCTCAAGTAATCATTAACTTACAGGGGTCTCCCATATTTTTCTACTTACAAGCCCCTAGTGGGATTAACTATTTAATCATCTACTTGGTCCCTTTACTCTGTCCCTATCAAAGCTATGCATCAGACACTCTTGCAGGGCTCTTAGACCTGCAAGAAAGAGAACAGAAGAAATCACCTTGCAGAATCTGTTCTGCGGAGAGTGGTGGCACCAGTTCCACATGCATATGCTTGGTAGGTGGGGACGCAATTTCCACTCCTTGCATTTCCTCCCAAGTGTGGTTAATACTCATCCTTCCAGGTGCTCTGCCCCTTCACTGTTATGACTTTAAAAATAGTCACAACCTAAAAGTTGAGAGTTATATTTTATTCGGTGGGAATTTTTAGGCCTTCAAGCAGGAGAGAGAGCATCTCAAGTAACCCTTGGGAGAACTGCTCTGAGGAGGTGGGGGTTCAGAGTGGAGGAGTGAGGTGATACAGAAGTTTGCAACAAAGGGCAGGTAGTGTGAACATCCAAAGTATTTTGTGAGTTAAAGAAAACCAGATATCCCAAGTGAAGGAATTTAGCATTTTTATGTATGGGAAGACGCAAAAGTCTGGGCTCACTGAAATCATTGCTTTGATATACTCCTCAGCTCTTTGGGGCTGGTATCCTGGGTTTTCACCTTCTGGGTTTCCTCAGGGCTCATCTTAGGGCATGGCGGCAGTCTGATGCCCGCTTGGTTGTTTTAGTCAGTCACTTCTGACTCTTTGCAACCCCGTGGACTGCAGCACGCCAGGCTTCCCTGTCCTTCACCATCTCCCAGAGCTTCCTCAAACTCATGCCCATTGAGTCGGTGATGCCATCCAACCATCTCATCCTCTGTCATCCCCTTCTCCTCCCGCCTTCAATCTTTCCCAGCATCAGGGTCTTTTCTAATGAGTCAGTTCTTCACATCAGGTGGCCAAAGTATTGTAGCTTCAGCCTCAGCACCAGCCCCTCCAATGAATATTCAGGACTGATTTCCTTTAGGATTGACTGGTTAGATCTCCTTGCAGTCCAAGGGACTCTCAAGAGTCTTCTCTGACACCACAGTTCAAGCATCAATTCTTTGACCCTCAGCCTTTTTTTATGGTCCACATCTCATATCCATCGTGACTACTGGGAAAACCATAGCTTGGATTAGACAGACCTTTGTAGGCAAAGTAATGTCTCTGCTTTTTAATACACTGTCTAGATTTGTCATAGCTTTTCTTCCAAAGAGCAAGCATCTTTTAATTTCATGGCTGCAATCACCGTCTACAGTGATTTTGGAGCCCAAGAAAATTAAGTCTGTCACTGTTTCCTTTGTTTCCCCATGTATTTGCCATGAAGTGATGGGACCAGACACCATGATCTTAGTTTTTTGAATATTGAGTTTTAAGCCAACTTCTTCACTCTTCTCTTTTCACCTTCATCAAGAGCCTCTTTAGTCCCTCTTTGCTTTCTGCCATACAGGTGGTGTCATCTGTGTATCTGGGGTTATTGATATTTCTCCTGGCGATCTTGGTGGCTGCTAGATGACACGTATTCTTTGTTTCCTTCCTGAGTTTCCTCAGGGCTCACCTTTGGTGGTGGCTGCAATTGCCAATGAGTGTGACATCCTTTGTTTACTGATATGGGAGGCAGCATTCCATTTCTCACCACTTATTTGTCTTATTTGTTCAGAACTCAGATGAGAGAAGGCAGTAATATTTATCAGGGCACCTTAAGATTCCCTCAGCAGATTCCTGGGTGCAGGGTAAGCTGTGGGTTTGCATACCAGGGTCTCCAGTCCTAAAGGATAATGTGTACATTCTTCCTGGCTACATGGTCTCCATGCTTGATTCCACAGCCTTCCTAGAACATACATGAGCTAAAAAGAAAAAAAAAAAAATCTTTAATAAATGTCTTTTCTACTTAAATTAGCTCTAACTAGTGTTTTTTAACCCTGTGCCAAATGACATGAAATATGGTCACCCTGGCTAGAACAGATAAGTGGTGAGTTGTGTTGATTCTAGAAAAAAAATTATGGAGGATTTTAAGGGGTAAAGACAGAGCCAATGAGTAGTCAACATCCCGTCTTAGGGAGAGAGTGCATACAGTAACAATAGAAGGTTTTTAGTTCTCTAGAGAGGCATATACTTATATAAACAATGGGTATAGCATTGGCCATGATTGTGGTACAGTTTTTTGTTGTTGTTTTGTCTTGTAAGTGGACCATTTTTAAAGTCTTTTATTGAATTTGTTACAATATTGCTTCCATTTTATGTTTTGGCTTTTTGACCATGAGGCATGTGGGATCTCAGTTCCCTGACCAGGAACTGAATGTGCACCCTCTGCGTTGGAAGGCAAAATCTTAACCAGTGGGCCACCACGGACATCCCTGTGGTACAGTTTTATGAATTCTTTCCCAAAACTTTTTAGACAGATACTTCAGAATCCAGATTTTCTTTCTTTTTAATTTTAGGAAAGCTACATATGCCCCCTCCCCTGTGAGGTCTGGGGCAAAATTCTATAATTGAATATTCACATTAAGTGGAATTGAGGCTACAAATAGACTCATGTCACTTTACTAAATGAGTAAAAACTCATTGATTTGGCATCAAACTTATGAAAACTACTGGCAGTTCTCTGAGGTTTGGGAATTTCTTAAACTGTGGTTACTTATCTATCCCCGTACTAAATTTACTCTCACCTTCACTCACTCATAGCTGACCTGGACTGCGTTTCCCAAGAACCTTTCCTTCTGGTAAGAGGATGAAGTAACCAGCTGATGACACTAATCCCAACAGTCTCGGCAATAATATTTCCCAGAGTAAGTTTATATTCTTAAACCTTGCCTTGACATGTAAGAATAAATCTATCCAACTGCCCACTTGACCATTACAAGTGTATATCTAAGGTTTCTCCAATGAGTGTGACCAAATGTGACCAAAATAGAGCTCTGAATTTCATTCCCATCACAGTCAGGGGCACCATCATTCATCCAGTTGAGGAAGCAAAATCTACAAGACAATCACCTTCGTCCTGTCATTCAGTGCCTACATTGAACGCATAAGCCCCACATGTGGGCTTGAGTTATACACTGGCATGTATTTCTCTTTCCCAGATTATTATTATTTTTAATGGGAGTCTAGTTACCTTACAGTGTTAATTTCTGCTATACGGCAAAGTGAATCAGCCACACGGTATACACATATCCTCTCTTCCTTGGATTCATCTCCCATTTAGGTCACCCAGAGCACTAAGTAGAGTTCCCTATGCTATACAGTCTGTGCTCATTAGTTATCTATTTCATACATAGTATCAATAGTGTACATATGTCAATTCCTATCTCCCAATCCATGCCACCCACTCTTTCCCTTTGGGTACTCTTAATGTTTGTTCGTTACATCTGTGTTTCTGTTTCTACTTTGCAAAGAAGTTCATCTGTACCATCCAAGATTATTTTTAAACCTCTCCCACTCCAAGCCTTCCCTAACTGGGTCCACTGGAACTCCAGTCAATCATGAGAAAGTTCCCTTCACTCCTTGACCATTTCTGCACACGTGTTTTTCACTTCCTTGGATGTCTTCTGAGGACCCGCCTCACTGGAAGTCTTCTCAAGCAGTCGTTGCTTTTTCCTCTTTGATACCCTTCATGCCATGGGGTCTTGGGGCTGGTAGATACTCTACTTATTCCGCACGTTGTTTTCCAAACAACCTTCTCTTCTGCCTCCCCAAAACTCCCTCTGTTTGAATTTTATGCCAGCAGATATTACCCTGACCCAATTTCCCCTCCTTCGTGCCTTTATCCATCGTTGTCTCTGCGACACTGTCCCAAACCCCTTGGGTCTTTTAGGTCCTCTCTTGCTTTCATTTCTCTAACAATATTTCTGCCTTTGTTCTGCATCCATGTAAGAGATCCTTCTACTGTGCTCTCAGTTCCTTGGCTTTCTCCTCCTATTTTCTCATCCTTTAAACTAACTCATCCCATGGCCCTCCTCTTGACCTTGTCATTACAAATAACTTCAAGCCTTCCAGTTCTTGACCATCAATGTCTGACTTTCTAGATCACTCCTTCCAGTATTCTTGCTCCAACCAACCTTGCAAACCTTGCCAATGTAGGATCTTCAATCCACGTATCATTCCACCATCTTTTACCATCCTTCTTCCCCTCACATCCCAACATTGACTTATTACTGGTTTTTATGGAGGTGATTGGATTCCAATTTTCTGGAGGGAAAGCATTCCATTTAAAATATATGCTCTTTGTTTTTATCTGTAAACATATTAAATACTTCTTATGATGAGAAAGGACTAATTCAATTTAGTGTTTTCAGATCTAGTGTACAACAATGTGATGATCATTAACAACATGATATTGTAGGAACTTCCCTGGTGGTCCAATGGTTAAGAATCTGCCTTCCAATGCAGGGAACACAGATTCCATCCCTGGTCTGGGAACTAAGATCCCATATGCTATGGGGTAATTAAGCCCAGGTACCACAGCTAGAGAAGCCCTTGTGCCTCATCGAAGACCCAGCACAGCCAGAAAAATAAAAAACCAATAGGCTATTGTATATATATATCAAGCCATCATATAGTATACCTTTCAGTTCAGCTCAGTTGCTCAGTCACATCCGACTCTTCGCGACCCCATGGACTGCAGCACACCAGGCTTCCCTGTCCATCACCATCTCCTGGAGCTTGCTCAAACTGATGTCCATTGAGTCAGTGGTATCATCCAACCATCTCATGGTTAATGTATATACCTTAAATATACACAATTTTTAATTGTCAACTCCACCTCAATAAAGTGGTGGGGATAGGAAATACATATATAAAAAATAAAGCATTTGCTCTTTGTCCTTATTTGTAAATGGATTAACTGCTTCTTATGATAGGAAAGGACTCGTTAAATCTACAGCCATTCCATTCTTTCACATAAATATATGTGAAAATATTTCATATTTCACAATGTATTGTGATTAGCTACCTTTAATTAATTCATCTATATAACAAATCTTGCTTGAATGACTTCCATGTGCCACGTTGTTGGAGATACGATAGAACACAAAACAGAAAAAATAATCCTTGCTGGCTTGGGGTTTATGTTCCAGAAAGATGAAACTGAGAATCGGACTAGGGAGAGGTGAAGGGCAGAGGGACACGCAGCAATAGTGTGGGTGGATGGATGGGGAGGGTGCTCTTATGGCTGTGATTTTAAACAGGGCCATCAGGGAAATGCTCTTTGAGAAAGTGATGATGAGACCAAAACCCGAAGGAAGTTTGTGCAGACATCCAGAGCTGAGGGTTGTCTGGTATGGGAGGGAACGGGGCCTGTGTGGCCAGGCTGAGTGGTGAGGATGACTCAGAGAGGGGCCTGGAGAGCAGGGCTGGGGCAGATGTCAGAGAAAAGTGCCCCTGGAAGGCTGGGCTGAAGGAGCAGCATATGTGATGTGGGCGGCAAGGGGGTCCTTCCAGCCATCATGCAAGGACAGGCTGCAGGGACCCCTGGCAGCCCTGCATTGACACAGACGCAGGTCTCATCACACACGTCTGTGCTCCTGTCTAAACACATGCTTGCTGATACCATCTCGCTCTGTGGCAGATAAGAGCCTGGCAGAGGTGGAACAGCCCGCTCTGCTTTCTTGTTCTGTGTCTCTGTTCCCTCTGAGGCTGAATGCGCATGTGAAAATCACTTCTGTCTGTTCCTCTTGACACGCTATAGAGCTGCACGTACCATATTCTTCTTTGATTGTGATTGGTAAGGCAACCAGAAGAAAAACATTTCAATTATCATGTACCTCTTCCTCCATTTATGCATCTTTCTCTGGCAGCTTTCAGTTCAGTTCAGTTCAGTCGCTCAGTCATGTCCGACTCTTTGTGACCCCATGGCAGCTTTAGCAGATGGCTTCTTAAAACAATGCATGAGATTTAGTCAAGAGTGGTTTCCCCTCACTGCTAGTCCTCCAAACATCTGAAAAGCGGATTTCCAAGGTCAAAATGGCAGTGTCTTATGAAAGTGTCCTATGAAAACAGAATCTGCACAAGGCTTACTTGTATCTCTAATAGTTTTCGATGGTTCCATTTCAGAAAATCCATAGGGTGTTTTTGTCTGCTTGTTTGTGGTTTTCTTGTTTTGTTTTTTTGGTTGTTTACTGCTTGCATTTCCTTCTGATACACTGAAATTCAGACATGGGCTCGCATCATAAACTTAGCTGATGTTCTTTACACATTTACTGAAGAGTTCGTTCATTTCAGATGAGATTCAGCTGATCACAGTGGAAGGTGGAACCCTTGTTGAAAACAACCATGAAGATAAAACGCTAGATCGAGGAAGAGCTGTTGTGAGCAGACCAACTTGCTTCAAGATGGGCTCTGATAAGAAACACTCAGAGCTACTTGGGAAATGGGAAGGGCCCCCTAGAAAGATATTTTCTCCCAACTTCCCAGAATTTGAATTTAAAAACTGGCTGCTTAAAAACATACTGGAGGATGGGAAACGCCCAGGACACTAACACCTCTGCCATTCTGTGTCTACAACACTATTCTCATGGCAACAGATGTCATCAGGCCCCATTTTCCAACAGCTTCTAAATGTGCAATGAGTAACAGTGCTCTTCTCAAGAAAAAAACTCTTCTAACACAGGTTTTCACTGTTAAAGGAACTCCTCGCAAACACTCTGAGCTACACTTTTTCTATTTTCTAGTGGAAATTATAACCACAGGTTACCATGTTTTCTTTCCTGTGTTTGAAAACCACATGTGTTTGAGTGAAAACATGAAGGTGAATAATGAAATGGAAGACTTAAGTATACCAGATACCTGTCACTGGAGACAAAAACATCTTTTTTTCTGAGGGCTTCATCTGATGCAAGAAATCCTAGTATGTTGAAAAGGGAACTCTGAGTCTTGTCAATCTCAGCCGAATACAAATCACAGTTAATCATCCAGAAAAAAAAAAAAAAAAACAGTGACAGACTTTATTTTCTTGGGCTCCAAAATCACTGTAGATGGTGACTGCAGCCAGGAAATAAACAGATACTTGCTCCTTGGAAGAAAAGCTATGAGAAATCTAGACAGTGTACTAAAAACCAGAAACATCACTTTGCCAACAAAGGTCCGTCTAGTCAAGGCTATGGTTTTTCCAGTGGTCATGTATAGATGTGAGAGTTGGACCATAAAGAAGGCTGAGCACCGAAGAATTGATGTTTTTGAACTGCGGTGTTGGAGAAGACTGTTGAGAGTCTCTTGAACAGCCTGGAGATCAAACCAGTCAACTCTAAAGGAAATCTATCCTGAATATTCATTGGAAGGACTGACATGAAACTCCAATACTTTGGCCACCTGATGTGAAGAGCTGAAACTCGTTGGAAAAGACCCTGATGCTGGGAAAGATTGAGGGCAGGAGGAGAAGGGGGCGGCAGAGGATGAGATGATTGGATGGCATCATCACTTCAATGGATATGAATTTGAGCAAGCTCCTGAAGATGGTGAAGGACAGAGACTTAACACTGACCACCAACAATGAAAAAGTATAGCTATTTGTCAGAATGAGGTTATTTTGTAGCTTACAGATGCTTTTAACTGAAAGGCACATTACCTGGTCCATCACTGCATTTTAGAGCTGGGGAAATTGAGCTCCAGAGAGGTGGTGGGACTCCCCTTATCCACTGGCTTGCCAATGATGAAGCTTAGGCATGCATCTGGAATTTTATTTCTCTGAAATCCATAAGCTTTGCACACACCACCCTTTCTCTCCTCGTAATATAGGAGATGCGCTATTAGAAAGGTTTGGGAATGTGATGAGTGCTTACTGGGGAACTTTCACATGCTTTATTGAAATGAACTCATCCTTATAAGGTAGGAAAATGAAACAGAGAAGTGTAAAATGTAAAAAGTGCGGTAAAAAGTCCTATATGAGCAGGAATTTTCAATGTCCTGGGAAGACTTTGATATCAGGATTTAGCCACTATTGAAAGTAAAGAAGGGGTTTCCCTGGTGGCTCAGACAGTAACGAATCTGCCTGCAATGCAGAGACCTGGTCTCTGGATCAGGAAGATCTCCTGGAGAAGGGAATGGCTACTCACTCCAGTATTCAAAGGTGATGATGCTTCTTGAAGGCTGAGAGTCAGAAACTAAATATGTTGACATTTACACTTTTCTAAATGCATGGCTTGAAAATTCTATTTCTCTGGCTTCCTCAGCAACACCAGGAATGCTCCCCAGGACCTCACTGACCCACTGTCACAGGAGGCATCCTGATAGAGGTTTGCATGTGGGGTGAAGGCTGGAGGCCGGCTGGCCAGCCAGGAGCCTGCAGTCCATTTGAACCTGGACCTCGTGGACCTTCCTTCCACCCTGTGTGCTTTCTCAAACCACACCCCTCTCTGCTCTCAGCCTACCTGGTGCCTCAGGGTGGCTGCTCCTTGGAAGATTCCATTCTGCACTGATCCTGGATCTGGCTGTTGAGGAAACACAATGGACTGTCTGAGTAGTATGTACCTGATGAAAAAGCACGGAGGGTCCAGGCCATGAGATAACTAGTATCCAAATAACAAACCACAGATGAAACTGGTTCTTCATGAGCAAAGAAATATTTGAAAAAACGATAATATAAGAAAGTGGGTATTATCCAAAGGATATAAGAGCCTATCCATCTTCAGTCTAGCAACACATCTTTCAAAATAAACATTTCCTGCTCCTTAAATTAAAAAGCATGATTAAGTACAGTTGAATAATTCAGAAGCCAAGCAGACAAATTTTTAGTATCCAGTCTTCCTATGTCATTTTCTTTATTAACTCTCAGGATCTCTATCATTAGAAGCCTTATCTTTAATTACCTCAAGTAGAGGTTATCCAAATGATTCTTTATTGTCTTTTTTAATATTTTACACCAGTTATTTCATGATGCTTTAATTTCATAAACATGCTACCTCCAAAAAGCAATGCTGATGGCCCACAATGTTCAGTAGGACTAGAATTTCTGCAAGACACGCACACACAGAGAAAGAAAGAGAGACAAGACTACTGTGAAATCAAAAGGTTAGAGAAGCCTCACGGAGGAAGAGAAGCCTAGAATTAGAGCAGTGAGGGTCCAAAATCTTCCATCTTGTCTAACTCCCTCCATCATCAAACAAGAAAAAAAGACTCGGAAAATAATCAGTGAGTTGTTTGAGGTCACAGTGTCCTTGAGCTTAACTTGTTGGCATGTTGGACAGTTCAGAGAGAGAGACAGAGAGGGATAGAGAGAGAGTGACAGAGATACATAGAGACAATGAAAACCAGAGGCAGAGAGAGAAAGAAGTCTGCCACATGGTCTGCATTCACAGGGCTGGTGAATTCTCCATCACCTGGGACCCCAAACCTATTTCTGGCTACAAAGGACTTTGTGAATAGGATAATAATATGTTCTGCTTTAAAAAACCCTATTTACATTCAAGTTTACTAAACTGAAAAAAAGAAAACAAAACAGTTTACCGCTTCTTCCTCCACCCCCTGAACTGTCAGCCTATATCTGTGGGTTTAGTATTTTTTGTTTTTCACGTTCCACATAGGAGATAGATCATATGGTATTTGTCTTTCTCTGACTTACATCACTTAGCATATGCCTTTGAAGTTGTCCAGCTACGTTGTCACAAATAGCAAGATTTCATTCTTTTTTGTGGTTGAATAGTAGTCCATATATATTCCATTATATATATATATATAATATATAAAATATATATATATATATATATTTAGGCTTTCCAGGTGGCACTAGTGGTAAAGAACCTACCTGCCAATGCAGGAGACATAGGAGAACTGGTTTCATCCCTGGGTTGGGAAGATCCCCTGGAGGAGGGCATGGCAACCTGCTCCAGTATTCTTGTCTGGAGAATCCCATGGACAGAGGAGCCTGGTGGGCCAAAGTCCATAGGGTTGCAGAGTCAGACACATATACACACATACACACTCACATATAGATCACCCATCTCCCTAGATGTAATAACTATGTAATAACCATTATCCTGACTTGTCATGGTATGAATTTCTTTGACCCATTTCTGAGCTTCTCGTAAGTGAAGTCACATAGTGTGTATTCTTTTAGACCTGGCTTCTTTCACTCCACATGACATTGTAAGATTTGTTCATGCTACAGCTTGTTTGTTACGTGGCCTTGTGAAATGTGGTACACTATGATTGATGTACAATTTAATTATGCATTCTATAGCTGATCACACTTGGGCTGTTTCCAACATGGGGTGGTAAACATGCTGTACACATCTTTTAGTGCACGTGTATATATATGTCTATGGGGCTTCCCTAGTGGCTCAGACAGTAAAGAGTCTGCCTGCAATGCAGGAGATCCAGGTTCAGTCCTTGAGTTGGGAAGATCCCCTGGAAAAGGGAATGGCTCACTCCAGTACTCTTGCCTGGAAAATCCCATGGATGGAGGAGCCTTGTAGGCTGCAGTCCATGAGGTCACTAAGAGTTGGACCCGACCGAAGTGACTTAGCAGCAGCAGCACCCACTCCAGTACCTTTGCCTGGAGAAGTCCATGGAGCCTAGCAGGCTACAGTCCATGGAGTCACATAAAGTCGGACACAAGTGAGTGACTAACACTCCATTATATCTATGGGTTGTATGCTATATACTCCTAGAATGCCTGGGTCATGGAGTCTGTGAATGTTCAGCTTTAGTTAATACTGCCAAACAGTCTCCCAAAGTTGTACTAATTTGCGTGAGAATTCCACTTTCTCCACATCCTCTCCATGATGTACATAATGAAGTCACTATGTTCAGAGTTACAAAGTAGACATGGCATTTTTGAAATTTTCTTTCTTAGCTGAGAAATAGAAGGAAGAATTGAAGTTTGGAGCCATGCAAGAGGTCTCGATTCTATCTGAATGAAATCACAAGGGAAAAAGAAAGTGTGACTCTGCAAAAGGTAAGTAAAGAGAGTTTTGGGAAAACAAAAACATGTACGATAATTATTTAATTCTTTTTCACTCTTTGATACTCTATGGAACACGGAAAGGGTTATAAAAACCTCAAGAACCTACCTTTAAAGACTTCCAGTTGATTATTTGGTTTCCTTGCCACTGGTCCTCACTAAGCTCAAGGAGAGGTGGAAACCTGGGGATAACATTGTAGCAGCTGGAATGTGGGGGCACCTCTTGCTGTTTCACTCAGAACCCTCTTTAAGTTCTTAAGTCTTTTTAAGTTCCCTTGGCAGGTCAGGTCACATGACATGTTCTCAAGCAACGGTTTTCTTGTTTTTTTGGCTTGGAGAGAAACTTTTTTTTAGTGTGATTACAATTTAATCCGATTTTCTGCAGCCCTTCGTTATTTATTTAATCTGGCAATTCAGTCTCAGTTGCCATCTCCTGACCAGAAGTTTTTCCTTATGGTTAGAAGTGCATGATCCAATTAGTAAACTAGGAGTTTTTCCTGCCAGTGAAAACTACTTAAAACAAGTTACATTTGAAAAAAATAAAATAAAATAAGCCATTCTGTGGAGTTACAAGGGCAGATTCAAACAATATCGTTTTTCTTTTTTCAAGGCAGGGGTCCCCAGCCTCTGGAATCTAATGCCTGATGATCTGAGGTGGAGCTGACACCATAATGATAGAAATAAAGTGCAAAATAAATGTCATGCACGTGAGTCATCACCTCACCCCTGTCTGTTGAAAAATTGTTTTCCACAAAACCAGTCCCTGGAACCAAAACGGCTGGGGACTGCTGTGTTAAGGTACTTGGGGCAGGGGGATGGGTGTAATTTTTGTCATTTAGGAGAAACCCAAGTAGCTGGTCCTTTTTAGAGCAACAAGAGCCTTCCAGTCATCTGCCTAAAAGTCCTATTTGCAATTCTTTGACGAAACATGAGCAAATCAAGTAAAAGTCAAACCAGCAACTTTAAAAAAGACCCTGTGGACTGTGAACTACCAGTAGTGTGATACACAGAATTTCAGCTTCAGTCTCAAAATTTCTGCTGTCAGCCTTGACTAGGATAAGATACAAAAGGGTTAACAGCCATCTTTATATTCTGAGATTATGAGGACTTTAAAAGTTCTTTTATATACATTTTAATATTTTTAAAATTTTCCATAATGAATATTCACTATTCCTAATTACTTTGTAATTAGGCAACATGTAAAAGTTATTCTTAAAACAATCCCCTAAATTATAGATAAAAGCATATAAGGAAATATACCAAAATGTTTATTGTGTTTGGATTGTGGAATTATAGGTAATCTTTTTTTCTCTCTTTTCTTTTCTCTAATGTCTAGATGTGTGTGTGCATGCAAATATATGCATAACTTTATCACAGGAAAACTAATAAACATTTTTCAAAATGGCATGCAGAATATGACCCTTATTTCTAGGCTTTTTAGTTGGTGGCTGGAATTCTCTAGATACCAGAATTCTCTAAGTTTGGCATAAGTCGAAATGAGTGCTGCCTATGTCCTGATTCTGGCTCTTCCACTCGCTGTGTGATCTTGGATAAGCTCCTTACCCTCTCTGAGGCTCAGTGGTCTCATCTGTAAATTGTAAATAACACTGCCCATTTTATAGGATTGTTACAAGGGCTAAACAAGATGATATATGCAAAATGCCACAGTGTGTTTTAGTTGCTCAGCTGTGTCCGACTTTTTGTGACCCTATGGACTGTAGCCCACCAGGCTCCTCTGTCGACCAAATTCTCCAGGCAAGAATACTGGACTAGGTAGCCATTCCCTTTCCCAGGGGATCTTCTCAACCCAGGGATCAAACCCGGGTCTCCTGCATTGCAGGCAGATTCTTTACCATCTGAGCCACCAGGAAGCCCACGTACTTCAGAGGTTTGACCTACTCAATCTTCATTGTGAAACTGGCAAGATGTAATATCAATACCTCTCCTTTATTTAATTTTAAAGCAAAGAGAAGACTCTGTGAAATAATGCATGACATTTGTAGTCTATTTAGAAAGAAAAGCTTATCTTCCAATTTAAAATACCACATTTATTTGATTTTTGAGCAAATCTTCATCAAGTTCTAATATGACTAGTAGAAAGATTAATTTATTTTTCATTATTTTGAATGTTGCATAAGTGTACAAATATAACCTATTGATATGATTATTTAAATATTACAGATTTTCTTTTTATCATCAGAGTACATTTTATTTGTGTCCGGGGCAATTCAGGTGTAGGGTGTGCACTTGTGTGTGTGTGTTTTATGTGTAAACTGGAGATAAAGCATCTGCTCTCTGAATGAATGCTGAATCCTAAATGTAGGGCTTTAGTTCTTTTGTTTGCTGACTTGCCTAGTAACATGCAGGATAAGAAAAGAAAGGTAAAAAGAGAGGGAGGGAGGGAGAGGGAGAGAAGGAAGGAGGGAAGAAAGAAGGGGAGGAAGAAAGAAAGGAAATATCAGTTTGGGTCTACTTAGAACATACAAGCAAATAAAACTTTAAAGAAATAACCGGTCTCGAGCATCACTGTCTGGGGCTAAAAACAAACACTGCAGAGTTGAAATGCCTGAGTTGAGGGATAAAATAGAAGCAGGCAGCACACACATCTGACTCACAGCACAGCCAAATATGGTCAATTTCGCCCCGTTAGACCACTGTTCTAACCACTGAGAAAAAAATTAGATTTTCATTTCATGAAATATTTACTTTAAATTGAAATGTTGAATCTACAGTATAGTCAAGAAAGAAGAAATTCTTGATTGTCAGTGTTTTCCTGTGCCATCAGGGTATGATTTCCTGGAGAATATTTGAAATATTTGTGCCAGTGACTATATTAAATCAGCAAGAATACTAGAAGCAAATTATATTACATTTCCCCCTCACTAACAATTAGAACTTTCTTTTAATTGGCATTTATTCTCAGCCTTTTATAGCTCAAAGAAATCTGACAGTATACTCCATGTAGTCTAAAATAAATCCCTCGCTTCATTTGTGTTAATGGTGAAATAAAACCATAAATAATCTGTTTGAGAAGTGTGGGTTGAAGAAGAGAGTACTGAGAGGCAGGTGCGTAATTTGCTTTGCTCAAACTAGGAGACTGAGAGACAAGGCAGTTTACTCTAAAGCAATGTGCCTTCGTTGCTAGATTTTCAGATCCGAAGGCTACTGTGCTATGTCCAATTGTAGAACTATAATAATCAAATTTATAAATATGACCAAGGTTTCATCTTCATTTCTTCCCTTTGGATTCACAGATTAATTCTCAGGTTTATCACTCAGGGGAGGATTTCTCGTCAAAGCGTATGGTCTGTTGGACGCTTTGCTGCTGTTTTTCCACTGGTGGAAGAGAATCATTAAAACAGTGCTCTGTATGGATGACTCTGTCTAGTCAATATCCCTTTAATTTCAGGCAAGGTTTTACATCCATTTGGGCTGTACTCATTTTGCTAATACAGCTGAACTCACCAAATCCAAAATGTATCTGTGGAACTGATCTTTCCTTTCACCCTAATTCTATCCTCAGATCTTACAAACACACCATAAGTTTCACACCTGTACCGATGTGAAAACAACACTGAAAATGCTACCATTCATTATCTGATCTGATGCTTATGCTACAGTTAGAGTCTCGCTGTGGCCAGGGATGACTTTGTTGCTGCTGTTGTTGCAGTGGGTTTTCGGATGCTTTCTCTAGTTGTGGAGAGCGGGGGTTACCGTCCATTTGTGGTGCACGGGCTTCTCACTGCACTGGCTTCTCTTATTGCAGAGCACAGGCTCTAGGTGCTCGAGCTTCAGTAACTGGAGCACACAGGCTCAGTAGCTGTGGCTCTCGGGCTCTGGAGCACAGACTCAAAAGTTGTGGTACAGGGGTTACCATTGCATGTAGAATCTTCCTAAGGGACTGAACCCATGTCCCCTGCATTGGCAGGCAGATTCTTATCCACTGTGCCACTAGAGAAGTCCCAGGGATGACTTTTTAAAAATATGGTGCCTAAAGATTTCAGAGTGCTTCCCTGGTGGCCCAGTGGTAAAAAATCCACCTCCCAATGCAGAAGGCATGGGTTTGATCCCTGGCTCAGGAAGATCCTGTGGAAAAGGAAATGGCAACCCACTCCAGTATCCTTGCCTGGGGAATCCCATGGACAGAGGAGCCTGGCAGGCTACAGTCAACGGAGTTGCAAATAGTCAGACACAACTTAATGATTAAACAACAACAAACAAGGATTTCAGAAGCCAAAACCAAAACATGTTAGCAATATTGTATCTTTATAACCCTTTACCTTTAAAAAAAAAGAAACACTTTCATGCTCAGTTCATTTTTTATGATCTAATAATAATTGATGCTCAAGAAAAATGATTTGCTCTAGACATTTACTGCATCATTACAGATTAAAATTTTTACTTGTTTTATTTTATATGGCTGTATTACTAAATGGGCATTTTGATATGTTCTAATTCACAAATTGGCCATCTACACACGTGTTAACTCTTCTTGGAATGCTGTATTCATCAGGACATCCATAAACATACACAATTCTTTTACTGTTAGGAATTTGGCTATAATTTCACCTCTTGTCTCTGTGTATGATGACAAAAATTAAGGCGCTGGGGGTCAGGACACTGTAAGTCAAACCATACCCCGCCCAATGAGTCTGGTAAGTCATTTATTTGCCTTCTGACGTTCATCTGTCATTTCTGTGAAATCAAGAGGATATTACTCATCTCAAGGGATTTGTTGTAAGAATCAAATTAAATAATTGAAACAAAATGCTGGGCACCATGCCCGGACACATGCCATAAATTCATAGTAAGTGTTAATCTGTGTTAGGTTCATGTATAGTCTCTTTCTTTAAAAAAAAATGTATTTATTTATTTGGCTGCTCCAGGTCTTAGCTATGGCACACAGGATCTAGTTGCCTGACCAGGGTTTGAACCCAGGCCCCCTGCACTGGGAGTGCAGAGTCTGAACCACTGAACAACCAGGGAAGTCCCCATCTCTTTCTTTAAATAGAGACATCACACCTACCTCCCTTACCAAAGATTTTAAAATGTGCTTAATATGACTAAGCATGTGTGAACATTGTTCCTTTTCTAATTCAGGGCAAATTTTGCATTCTCCTTTCACCACTCCCCTCATGGTTTGGAAGAGTAGCTATCAATCTTATCAACAGTAATCGAGGTTTACTTACTCCCTAAGGGCAGGACCAATTTTTGCTTCAGGGTTTAGAGTTCTCATGTGGCAATAAAAATTTTCTAATGTTTGATTATCCCTTTTCTCCCCCAATTGCATGGCTAAATTTGGATTGAGAGGGAAAAAAAAACCAAAAACCTCCTTTTCCCTTGTCCAAGCTATGGATTTAAAATACCTGTTTAGGGGACTTCTCTGGTGGTCCAGAGGTTAAGATTTCCCCTTCCAGTGTAGGGGGCACAAGTTCAATCCTGGGTCAGGGAACTAAGATCCTATGTGCCACATGGCATGGCCGAAAAAAAAAAACAACTTAAAAAACTACTACTACTACACTTTCTATTAGTAGTAGTGTTATTTTTATTGAGGTATAGTTGATTTATAATATTATTTTCAGGTGTTATTGTTCAGTTGCTAAGTCATGTCTGACTCTTTGTGATCCCGTGGACTGCAGCACGTCAGGCTTCCTTGTCCTTCACTATCTCCCAGAGTTTGCTCAAACTCATGTCCATGGAGTTGGTGATACCATCCAATGATCTCATCCTCTGTTGACCCCACGTCCTCCTGCACTCAGTCTTTCCCAGCATCAAGGTCTTTTCCAATGAGTTGGCTCTTTTTCAGGTGTCCAATATAGTGACTCAAAATTTTTATAGATTATAGTTCATTTAGAATTACTATAAAATAATGGTATATTCCCTGTGCTGTACAATAAAATAGGTGTTTTTGCATATACCTCTTTTACCCATGGAGCTTCCCAGGGAGCGCTAGTGGTACAGAATCCGATTGCCAATGCTGGAGACATAAGAGATGTGGGTTTGATCCCTGGATCAGGAAGATCTCCTGGAGGAGGGCATGGCAACCCACTCCAGTATTCCTGCCTGGAGAATCCCCATGGACAGAGGAGCCTGGCAGGCTACAGTCCACAGGGTCACAAAGGGTTGGACACAACTGAAATGACTTATCATTACCATGGCACACTTTTATCCATAGCTCCTAGAATAACTTTGACATTTTCTGAACAAATTTACCCTAGACTCAATATGTTTATCAAATCTTCCATTAGGGTAGATCATTGTCTTCCAGCTCCATGCTGATTCTTCTGGGGATTCAGGTGGATCACTTGACAAACTCCTCAAGAAACTGTCCAAACTGGTTTCCTCCAAGTGGTGACTTTCTGCAGAGGCAGAAGGGTCCTTGTGAAATTATCCTTTGTTCAAATTTCGGGGTCATATCCTTCTTTTCCCTAATACTATCTTTCTCCAAATTAAGGTTCATAATAAGAATGCTTTCTCTTTTCAAAGTTTACTCATCTATGTATTATTCTTGGCTATGCTGGGTCTCTGTTGCTGTGTGGGCTTTCCTCTAGCTGCGGCAAACAGGGGCTCCTCTCTAGTTGTGGTGTGCAGGCTTTTCATTGTGGTGGCTTCTCTTGTGGAGCAGAGGCTCAGTATTTGTGGTGCATAGGCTTAGTTGCTCCATGGCATGCTGGGATATTCCCAGACCAGGGATCAAACCTGTTTCTCCTGCACTGGCAGGCTGATTCTTTACCAGGGAAGCCCGAGAACATTTTCTTTTTATGGATGGTCAACTTCACAGAATACCAAAGCTGGTCTCTTCTGGAGATAATCACCCACCAGGTCCAAATTAAACACTAAGAGATGTCTCAGGCTCCCTTTCACAAATCCCAAGTTGAAGGAAGATGGAATGCAGTGTCTCCAGAGATAAGACTCAAGAGCTAAGTCATTCATTCCTTAGCTCTGAATCCAGAGCAGGAGTCCCCCTCTTCCCAGCTAAAAGGAATGGAAGCAGCTGCCGCTCAATTTATTCTCAGTATGATTCCAAGAAAGTTGAGAGCGGAAGCTGAAGTGGGGAAAGCAGCACAGAACCAACAGAAAGCTTGAGTGTGTTTAAGGTAAGGAGTGGAACCTCACCACCCACGTGTAGGCCCCCCCAGGAAACGCAATTTCCTCTTCCAGGAAATAAAGGTGTGGAGAACTTCTGAGCAGCAGCCATCTACAAAACGATGAGACAGAGTCTGATACAAAACAGAAATGCCTTGTAGCCTTGGGAAGGAGAGGCCAGCTCTAGGCTCCTGGGGTCAGAAAGGTCTACAGGTATCTCTAGAACCTACATGGAATGAGAACAAAGAGGGATGTTTTTCTTTTTAGTTGATATTCAAGACAAAACAAAAACAAAACTCTTTCTAGACACATGATGAATATTGTTTTAAAAGATACAGTCTTCAGATGAATGGGTTTCTAATGGTAGGATTATATGCTTATATAGCACGCATCTCCAGGGACCAATTGTCCCAAACAGAGAGAAGGGGAAAGTGGAGGGTATGGTCAAGGAATAGAGGCAGTGCCTAAGGGGCTGCTTCCAACTGGCCTGAGTTGCAATCCTGGTTACAGTATTTTATTAACCATGTGGTCACAGGCAAGCTGCCTAATCCTTCTAAGCTGCATTATTCTCTTCCCTAACATAGAGATAACGATGATGACAGTGAGGATTTAATATCTACATCCTAAGATTTTTTACGAGGATTATGTGAATAGTGCATCAAAAGTGCTCATCACAAAAATAATGAAAAAAAAAGTGCTCATCACAGTGACAGATAGATAGCATATGGTGATGATTATCATCATTATTATTTGAAACATTGTTTATTTTGGCTCTAGTTGCCATGATCGGGCGGGGGCTTCTTACCGCAGTGGCTTCTCTTGTCGTGGAGCACAGGCTCTAGGGAGCGCTGGCTTCAGCAGCTGCAGTGCATGGGCTCAGGAGTTGCGGTGAGTGGTCTCTCGAGCACAGGCTCAACAGCTGTGGTGCTAGGGCTTAGCTGCCCTACAGCATGTGGTATCTTCCTGGACCAAGGATCAAACCTGTGTCCCCTGCATTGGCTGGCAGATTCTTAACCACTGGACCACTAGACAAGTCCGATGTGAAACTTCTTAAAGTCACTGACTATTGACTAAATTTAGAGGACATAAGACTTTCCCTCGAGTGCCTACTTGTATTGGGTTGACCAGGAAGCTCATTGGGGTTTTTCTATACCATATTATGGAACTTTCTGGCCAACCTAATACTTAACCCGTTTCTCAAATGGTCAATGAAAACTCCAGCCGTGAGGAATGGGTGGGTTTGCTGTCTCCTAGGCCCCAAAGCCTCTGGTGGCCTGCCATCTCTCTTCTGTGTAACAAGCTGTGTTGAAGAATGGCTGGGAGAGAACCAGGGGGCAGGTGTCTTGAACCAGGAGGTTTCTCTTTGGCAGTCTGCAGAGAGAAGCCAGGCCTCTTTCTGGTTTTTGTCACCTCGTTCTCAGCCATAGATACATTTTCCTACTAAATCTCAATAGCAAATATACAATGAGCACCTACTGTGTGCCAGGCTCTGGTGATGTCAACACAGCTGAGGTTCTCCTACCATCACACCTCTTGACTATGACCTTCCAGGGGTGGCAGCCTCTCTGTTGGATGATCCTGGCCTGAGGGTCTGTTCAGTGCTGTTAGATACTGATAAATGCAGGAGAGGGCCTACTCCTCCGGGAATGTATTTTTATCTTTAAAGGGTGTGTGTGTTTGCTCTGCAGAGTTCATACAGATTAGGAGAACAAGCCAGCATATCTGACTTCCTAGCCCCAGCCTGCCAAAAGGCAGCAATGGGAACTAAGTTACCAGATCCTTCTGGGCCTCAGGTTTTCTTCATCTTTAAAAGTTTGGAACTAGCTGTGGTCTGAGGTCTTTTTTAGCTGACAGTCTATACTTCCGTGATCAGAAGCCAGCTGATCCAAGCTGAGGCTCTTCCATACCTTTTTAATCTCCCTCTCAAAAACAAAAACAAAAAAAAACAAAAAAAAAGAAGAAGAAGAAATGGACTATTGTTCTATTTCTTAAGCTAATCTGGGTTTAGTATATTAGAGCAACAAGCACTTTAACCAAGTACATTTTAATCATTTTGCGTAATAAATCAGAGGGAACAGGCCTGCAGTGCTGGTAACCAGTAGTCTATCCTGAATGAAAAAGTTATTCTCTACAGCACAGAACAAAAGCACCCCACTTATCCTCAGCAGGACCATCAGGACCACCAGCCAGGCGTGAAAATCCTCCAATGACGAGACACCGGTAAGACGTTACACTGCAGCTTCAAGGGCTGTCAAGTTTAAAGCAATGCTACTTAGGAAATGATACCAAAAAACCCCCAAAACGGTGCAGAAACAAAGTCAGAGGTCGGGTTATCCAGCACCAAATCTTTCTCGGGTGGGGCAGTTTAAAAGAACAGGGCACACCAGCCCTTTCTAGTGGAAAGGCTGGCAAACAGCTGAATTTTTTTTTTTTTTTAATCTGATGACCTTGATCCTTCCCGTGGGAAGGCTCGTTTCGCTTTTCGGTTGGGTTAGATGGAGAGTCACGTGGTCTCGGGTGCCTCTGCCCGCGCGCAGCTCAGCATCCCCGGCGCGGGGATGGGACCAGGTCTCGAGGCCCGAGCGGCTGCGAGCGGAAGCGCGGGGCGCAGCGCGGGGCGGGCCCCGGAGGAGAGCGGCGCGCGGCGGGCGGTGCGCGGGCCGCGGCTCCGGGGCGGGCGTCCGGGCAGCCGGCTCGGCGGCGGGGCCTCGGGGTGACGAGCGCCCCCTGGCCCGCGCCGCCCGTGCCCGCGCCGCCGCCCAGCCGCGCGCTCTGGCCGCCGCCACCGGCAGGTAGGTCCCCGCGCGGGTCGCCGACCGATCAGGAGGGCAGGGCGCCCTGCAAGGGACGCGGGGAGGGGGGCGGCCACCCACCTCGGGCTCCGAGCCGGTCCAGGACGGGGCAGGCGGCAGGACAGTGAACTCGGAAAGGGCGACAAGCGCTGCAAACTTTGGGTCTCGTTTCCGCGGTTTGTGGCGCGCGGGACGCCCGCGAGGCGCGGACCTTGGTTGGGTAGAGGCCGTCGGGGCCAGGGGCTGGGGCGCCTCCGCTTCCTTCTGGGCTTTTCTCTCACCTAAACTGCGGGGCGGGAGGGAGGGAAGGAAGACGGTGGCGGAGAGTTTACTGTTTCCCGCACGCCCTGGGAAGGAGAGGTGTGTGATGCGGTGGCAGCCTGGCCACGGAGGGAAATAAAGTTTTCTTGGCGTTTGCTCGAGAAGCAGACGGGGCTGCCAACATTCACTTCTAAACTAAGCCAAGTTTCTTTCCAGGGGCCTGGGGCAGGAGGAGGCCAGTTTTGATAGATGTCAGAAAACAAAACAAAAAACTGGTGCTCAATCCTGTAATCTTGGGGTGAGAGTGTTTTTTCAGCTTTGGGGGCCACACGTTAAGAAACTAGAGTTAGTGCCTTTATTTTATTCGGTTCTCAAGAGCTCGGGTTATCAGTGTGAAATGGACCTTTCACGCTAACAACTCGGCGCTCCCTGCGGGCGGGCGCGCCTGGATGAAGACAAGCTCCGGGGCAGGCTCGCCTGGGAGACGCTGGGGTTTCTGCAAGGAGAAAGCTTTGTCCCTGGGCTTGTCCTGCTCAGAGTGGTGCTGATAAAAGATGATTCAGTGGTGGACCGAGCTGACCAGGAGGGGGCTGGTGACACGGGGAGAATGAGAAGGCGCCTCTCTCCTTGTCCGTGGAATGGTCCGTCCCCGGGTATGGAGAACGTGCAGGTCCCTTTCTGAACATAGGTCTGGTTGTTGCTCCCCTTAACGTTATTCTCTAGAAGCTGTGATCACCACCGTCCTTTCCTGGTGGAGAAATTTGATAGACAAGCCCTGTTAGTAAAATGGTGGTGCTCCACTCCCACCCCACACCCCAATCCTGTGAATCACCATCTTCATTTCCCCCCCGAATTTATCTTTTAACTCTTGTAAAATGGCAGTCTCACCGCCAGTGCTTTAATCTTTTTTAAAAAATGCTGTGTCTCCTGGGAAGGAGGATGACATTTACTAATTTGGTTGCAAATTACTTCTGAAGTTGGTGCGCGGCTGTTTAGAACCCCTCGGAGATTAGCGCTATTGTTTGAAGCAGGTGTCTGCGGCAGACTCTTCTTAGTCTTTCTCATGTTGATTGAACGTACATATATTTAAAGATGCGGCATAGGAAGAGCTTCTTAAAAACCTTCAAAGCCTCAGCTGTGGAACTCCTCCAAGTTAGCAATTAAGTCTAAATTAAGTTGGTTTGTTTGGGGTTTTTCCCCCCCCCTCATAAACTTTTCTCTGATTTCAAGAGCGACCTGTCCCCATGGCCAGCCTTTGTTTCGGCCCTCTGTGATTTTTCTTGTAAGCTTTTAAAATGTAAACTTCCAGGGAGGACTCTCGTCACCACCCTCCGCCTTGTCGTGTTCACTTCCGCCACCGTCTTGTGCAGCGGTGGCTTGGGATGGCATGTGGCTCACGGGCAAGCTTCTTTGTCCTCCCAGATCCTTCTCCCTTCTGCAGAAATTCCCTATTGTCTGTTTGAAAGATACATAGGCCAGTGACTAGAACTTTCTTTTGTTGAGGTGCCCCTGGCCTTCCATTTATGCAGAGATATTGTTCAGTTAGTCACACCTTGGTCCTTCTTCAGATCTCAAAGGTGCCTTTCAACACTGAAATGAGCTTTCTCTTGTTTGTAGCAGGTCCTGCGGGGGTTTGGGGGGGCTCCCTGGAATAGCCCATTCCTCTCTATTTCTATAAAGGTCCCTCTTGCAGTTGTAATATATTCCCTCTCTTCTATGGAAAAGAGGCAATTCTTCTGTGTAGTGAGTCTGGTGTAGTGAGTCTGAAATTCCATGTGGACTGGGTCCAGGATTTTTTCCAAGAGTGTGGCCTTATAGTACAAATCTGTAACTGACATTCAGGAGTAAAGCTCCACAAAATCTCCTTACAATGTGGAATTTGATGACAGGACATTTGCCTTCCTTTTAAAATAGGAATTGGAATTAGTACTACCTGTTCTGAATGCATTTGCTTTGGAGTTACTGATTGTGTTGCTTGCCTCTAAAAGTATTGTTGATGTAGTCATCTAATATAACCTTTAATAAGAATATTTTTGATTTCAGATGACATCCTTTTTATAGGGTTCAATCTTTTATCATTTTTCCCAAGTAATTTTCACAGATCATTTCATTAAAATAAAAAAAAAGATTATATGATAAAAAGGACCAGAGAACACAGATGTATCATGTGAGTTCATATTTATATAAATTTATTGCCCCAAATCAGATTGTAATTATAAGCAAGGGAATTAGTCTTGTGACAACATACATAATGTTAAACTCATTCTTTCTGTTTGTGTCTATTAGTTTGGAAGTTTAAGTTTCTCATTTTCAAGCAGTCATGCATCCAGCTTTGCTTCTTAATTCCTATTCTAGCTGTCAAGGCAGAAATCAGGAGCAAATCATAGAAAAACATGATGTTGAGGCAAAAAGATTAATTACGAGGTGTTTCCTTGCAATAATGGAAACCTCTTTCATTATTTTAACCTGTCAACCATTTGTACACGATTATTCACATTGCTCAGTCATCTGAGGATATCCTTGAGACCAAATGAGAACCAGAAGTTTCTGAAATTAAGAATAGCACAGCCAAAGCCTGGAATCATAGATTTCTGCTCTGGGATTAAATCAGCAGATATTCAAAGCCACTCACTCTGGCAGTACATACTCTATAGGCCGATGTTATCTTTTGATTTTTTTCTTTGTTTGGTTAAAAAAATTTTTTTTATTGGTGTATTGTTGATTCACAGTGTCGTGTTAGTTTCAGGTGTATAGCAAAATGATTCAGTTGTACATGTGTCTATCCTTTTTCAGATTCTTTTCTCATACAGGTAATACAGAGTATTGAGTCTAGTTCCCTGTGTTATACAGTAGATCCTTGTTGATTTCAACTGATGTGTATGTCAATCCCCAGCTCCTAATGTATCCCGCCACCCTACCCCCAGCATTTCCCCTTTGGTAACTGTAAGTTTGTTTTTGAAATCTATGAGTCTGTTTCCGTTTTGTCAATAAGCTCATTTATATAACTTTTTTAAAAATTATAACTTTGAATTAAGCTAATCCTATTCATGGTAATCAGAGCTAACAAAAGCAGTAAGACATGATTTATTGATGTATTAGTATTTATAATTTATGTGCCAGATATTATATGGCACATAATTTTACTTGTATTTGGTAAATATTAGTCTCATTTAATCTTTGCAAAGTTTTTATAAATTTGATATCACCATCATTGTCATTATCCTTGTTAGCATTCGCATTTTGCAGTTGGGGAAATGGAGGCTGAGGGAGGTTGAGTCACTTGCCCAGCTCTTAACAGCTGATAACTGTTAGAATCAGGCCTGTGTGATTGCCAAGCCTTGCCAAAAACCACAGAGCTGGATAACCTACCAATTAAATTTTGTAAATTGTGATAAAAATACACCTGACAAAATCTGCCATCTTAATCATTTTTAAATTTTAAACAGGTCAGTGGCACTGAGTACATTCACACTGTCATGCAGCCGTCACCACCATCCATCTGCAGAGCTCTTTTCATCTTGCAAAACGGAAACTGTCTACCCATTAAACATTAACTCCCCATTCCCCCTTCCTTCAGCCCTTGAAACCTCCGTTCTACCTTCTATCTCTGAATTTGGCTACTCTAGTTCCCTTGTATAAATGGAATCATACAGGATTTATCTTTTTGTGAGTTGCTTGTTTGACTAAGCTTAATGTCCTTTAGGTTCATCTGTGTTGTAGCCTGTGTCAGAATTTCCTTTCTCCTTAAAGGCTGAATTATATTCCATTTTATCTACCATTGGTTCAATGGACATGAGTTTGAGCAAACTCCAGGAGATGGTGAAGGACAGGGAAGCCTGGGTCACAAAGAGTTGGACACGATTGAGCAGCTGAGCAACAACAGTATCTCCCACAATGTATCTACCACATTTTGTCTATCCAGTCACCTGTTCATGGTTGTTTGGGTTGCTTCCACATTTTGGCTTAGGAATAAGGCTGCTGTGAATATGAGTGTAAAAATATCTCTTCAGATCTCTGCTTTAAGTACTTGTGGCTGTATACCCAGAAGTGGAATTGCTGGCTTAGATGGTAATTCTGTGTTTAGTTTTTTGAGGAGCCACCACGCTCTTTTCCATGGCGACTGCACCATGTTGCATTACCACCAACAGTGCGGGAGGGTTTCAGTGTCTCCCGTCTGCGCCCATGCTTGTTACTTTCTGTTTGTTGAGTGTTGCCATCCTAATGGGTATGAGATGGTAACCAATTAACATTTTACCAAACCATTTCGTGCCCGACCTCAGGGGTTCATGGGTTGATGCTGCTTCTGAATTCATTATTTTTTTCCCTATCTCATCCTGTGCTTACGTCCCTTTTTATTTTTTTCCTCTCTCTTTATTTCTTTTAACCTTGAAACACCCCAGACTTACAGAAAAGCTGTAACTACAGTACAAAGGGGAAAATCCTTTTATCCTTTTAACCCTACTGATGATGTCTAAATAAGTTGCTGACTCAATACCCTATCACCTTATCAGTTCTTTCATGCATATGTCTTACAAATAGGAACATTCTCCCCCAGAAGCAGAGAACAGCCACAAAATTAGGAAATGAAGTTAATATGTCCCCTTTTTTAGTGCAGAATAATTGGAGGACTTAACGACTCCAGCATCTCCTGCAGGACTGGGGAACCCACGGGCAGAAGGGTTTCTGCCCTCTAGAGAGGGCTGCCCCTACTTACACGAAGTACCTTGTGGTTTAGCAATGAGCAGTTGTTGAGAATCAGTAAGCGTGGCATTCATTGTAATGATGCTAAATGTGCAGAACAGACCCTTTGCAGACCTAAAGGTTATCTTCTTGTATGTGACCAAAACAAGACAGATTCCCAGGACAGTGGAGAAAATCAGAAAGTTGATGGTTGTGCTTTCATCCACCAAGTTTTTGTTGGGAGCCTCAGAGCCACACGCTGCTGTGTAAGCACGGGCGAGATGCAGGCAGGTAAAGGGGAAGTTCTGAGTGTGATGACTTCATCATGTTATGTCAGTTTATAATATTACCATGCACAACTATGCTGTAGACTCATTTGTTTCCTCTTCGCCAGTAGACTCCAAAAAGGCTGGCATTTCCCTGTAGCCCTTTTCCCAGCACCTACAGCAGGACTGGGGCCCAAGGAGCCCCCAGTGAACCCCCAGTGCAGAATGAGTGTGTACATGCTGTACTGGGCACACACATGGTGCCAAGGGCACACTAGATCTGGGCTGTCTGGGAAGGCATCCGGAGAAAGTGGCAGCTCAGCTGAGACCTGCTGTGCGGGTGAGGATGTTTTGGAAGGTGGGATTGCATTTTAGGATGGCCTGTGAGCATGACATTCTAGTAAGGCGAAGGACAAACCCTGTCTGGTTTGAGCAGAGCAGTGAGGGAGGAGAATGGGGTGAGCCCTGACACTTCCCTCTCAAAGTGTGTTGATCACTACCACATCAACCGCTCTTTAGTTGAAAGTACGAAGAGTGGACCCTTAATCACCCTTGGCTAGCCTACCCTGTTACCCGTCTCCAGCCCTCTGCATTGTTCACACTGGGCATATGCTAAAATAAGCATCTAGCCGGTAGAGTCTTGTTGCCAAGATTTGGGTGAGTTTCCAAAGGAAGCCAGGCTCTGAGAATTCATGGTCAGATGACTCTTCACAGCCCAGGTGAGCAAGAGGCCGAGTCTTTCATGAAAGTCAGCTGACATGTCTTTCTTGCAGTTTGGGGAGAAATTCATGTCAGCTGTGTGGTAGCGTTTTTAGAGCGGTAGTTTTCAACTTTTTCCATTCTGTGGTCTGTTAATGTACTGTTTGCAGTGATATAGAGTTGGGCCTCTCATCTAGTGTTTTTTAAACTGCAAAGCACAATCATTATTGGATTGTGAGATTTGCATTGTGTTGCAACAAGCAAATCTTTAAACGTGAAATGGAACAGAAAAGACTAGCATGCGTTTCACATAGCAAGAGTAAATAATTCATGAAATTTGGGATCATGGAGTTTGGGACATGTGTCTTATGATCATCCTAGACCCATGACCTTTAGTTTTCTGTAATGTTTCTTTAGGTTGTAGAGTCATACACGCTCTGGCCTGGAGGGAGGCAGAGGAAAGTGATATTGGTTGAATGGGCATCATGCTGGGTTTCTGGGTATGTGAGACATTTTCTCCTCAAGTCCTGCCCATTGAGTGGCTCATCCACAGTTTATAGAGATGCTGAGGTGGGTTGAGGTCAAGAATCTTCATCACAACAAATGACTAGCTGTGAACTCTGATCTCTCAGCTCCCCAATTTAAGCTCCTTTTTCTGCCTCTGTGGGTTATATTCCCAAAGTTTGTTCATCAGTTGGCTGTTTGGGGAAGATGTCATCTCAAGAGGAGAGTCTTATAATCAGATTCCACTTTTGTTAAGAGGAATACGGACTTTGGGATGTGCCCTGTCAGCTTCTTAAGGAAAAAAAAAAGAAATCACTTAGAAAAAAATAGTATTGATTCAACAGACCAGAGATTGTGGGGCCTGAAGTCAACAAAGATGAAAACAGCCCCTCCGCCCTCCCCTTGAAGCTTCCCCCACCCCCCTGCTCAGGCTGGGAGCAGCAGCTTGGGTGGAGCCACATGAGGTGATGTTCTTTTCTTTCCAAAACTGGGGTTCCCAGGTCCACAGCAGAGTCCCATCTCCTTCTCCCGGAGCCGGAGGCTGCTGCACTTCTACTGGACAGAATCATGTAACTGCAAATTCGTGGCATCAGGGCTCTGTGATTTGCAGCGTCAGCCAGGCCCTCCCTCAGACTTTGCCCAGTCAGCTCCCTGCCCCTGTATAGTACAGCAACCATTTCAGACCGTCTCCTGCCGCCACCATCCCCTCAGCCTGCTTCGCTGAGAAAATCGGAGTTTCCCTGATGGAAACAACCTAACCCTGTGATGACGGCTCCATGCCCAGCTCTGGATCTACCCTCCCTTCCTGTCTTTTATGATAAAAAAACAGAAGCCTCACCTTCTAAGGTTCATCGTCCACTGATGCTCTGGATTCCGTTTCTTCCTCCTCCATGGAAGGAGGAGGAATCTCATTCTCTTGATTATCTCGTTCTGCATCTGTATTTTCCTTATGGCCCCCCCTCCAGCCCCCCGCCTGGTCCCACCTCACTGCACAAGCATGCTGAAGCCCCTTCCTTCTCGGAAGAAGAAGGCCATCCTTCTTCACCTTCCTCCAGCCATGGCCTCCTTCCTCCTCTTCACAGCCAGCCTCCTCAGATTGTCCCCCGCCCCCGCTGCTCTGTCCTCACTCCCTGTCGTGGCCACAGATATCTGGCCCTGTTGCCTCTGGGGATCTAACACATTCATGCTCCCTTTTACTTTTTTTGTTGTTCAGCCACTAAGTCATGTCTGACTCTTTGCAGTCCCACGGACTGTAGCCCATCAGGCTCCCCTGTCCATGGGTTTTTCTAGGCAAGAATACTGGAGTGGGTTGCCATTTCCTCCTCCAGGGGATCTTCCTGGACCAGAGATTAAAAGGCAGATTCTTTACCACTGAGCCATCAGGGAAGCCCTCCCTTTTGCTGACTCTTGCTCAATTCCACTCCTTTCTTCCTTGACTTCTCTGCAGCAGATGGTGTACTGAGCACCTCTGCATTCTCGGAGCAACACCTTCATCCCACCCCTGCTTCCCATTCTCCTTCCTTCCCCTCTTCGGCTTTGCAAGCTCTTGCTCTCCCTCCTTTCCCTTGGAAGGTTGATGTTCCTCTGGATTCTCACTCTGTGGGTAACCTCATGCTCACTGACCTGAACAGCCATCCCCTTGCTGACCACTCCCTAACTGTGATCTCTCCAGAGTCCTTTTGTGTCTGTTAAATGGGTGTGTCTAATACCACATGCCTCAGACTGCTTGCATGGTCTTCCCCTTTCTCTTCCCACAAGATAACCTCTTTCCCGTTCTTTTCTGTCTCTGGCGCTGTTTCACCTGTTCTTGCACGAGCAGAAATCCAGATGTTTTCCTTGACTCCTCACCTCCTCATTTCACCCCAAGCCAAGTTCTGGTAGATGCACACCCCTACATATCTTTTTATTCCATCCACCTTTTCCTGCCCTGACTCAGGTCACCACCATTTCTCTTCTGGATCACTGCCAGAACCTCCTCCCTGGTCTCTGTTACTGTGGGTTATTCTCCACTGTGCAGCTGGGAGGATCCTTGTAGAACCCAGATCTGAGCTTGTCACTCCTTGCTTTAAACTCTGCAGTGGCTACCCAGTGTTATTTGGAATGAAACCTGGACTCTGTAACATGAATGTCGTTCAGTTGCTAAGTTGTGTCTGACTCTTTGCGACCCCATGGACTGTAGCACACCAGGCTTCCCTGTCCTTCACTGTCTCCTGGAGTTTGCTCATACTCATGTCCACTGAGTCAGTGATGCTGTCTAACCATCTCATTTTCTGCTGCCCTCATCTCCAATGAATATTCAGGGTTGCTTTCTTTTAGGATTGGCTGGTTTGATCTCTTGCTGTCTAAGGGACTCTCAAGAGTCTTCTCTAACACCACAGTTTGAAAGCATCAATTCTTTGGTACTCAGCCTTCTTTATGGTCCAACTCTCACGTCCTTACATGACTACTGGAAAAACCATAGCTTTGACTATTCGGACCTTGTCAGCAGTGATGTCTCTGCTTTTTGATATGCTGTCTAGGTTTGTCACAGCTTTCCTTCCAAGGAGCAAGCATCCTTTAAGTTCATGGCTGCAGTCACCATCTGCAATGATTTTGGAGCAGAAAATCATTTGGTGCAGAAAATAAAAATGTCTGCACAAGTGGGATCATCAACTCAGCAGGTTTTGCCTGTGGGTTTCTAGAATTACCTAGATACTTTCTACTAGAAGTTCAGAGTTGAAGGTGATAGAAAACATTTTACATGCTTAAAGACAACTTCTTACAAGGGAGAAACTCTGTCCTCTGTCTCCCCATCCCTGTGGTGGGCTTTTCTCCCCCTATCACCCTCCCAGTTTCTCACCTTGTTGAGAAATGCCAGTAATGAAAGGAAAAGAGACTGAGTTAAGAATGATAAGGAAACAAAAAGTAAAACTGAGATATTCCAAAATTTCCCCCTACTAGCAAATGGATGAGGCATTGAATGCAGATATACAGAGAGCTCAAAATTATTTTAGTAAAAAGAAAATGTCAAAGGATAAAAGAGATTAAAATTTAACAAAACGATGTTTTTAGGATCTTTCAGAACAAAACCATCATGATCTTAAACTTCATTAAGAAAGATAAAAAGATAAAAAAGATCGAAAGTGACGGATGAAATTCAAGAGTTAGGATGATAAAGGCCTGCCAAAGATTAAATAATTGAGAGCATTCAAAGAAAAATGTCTTAAAAGTAGAGAGTAATAAATTCGTTTAAAAAAATATTTTTATTGGAGTATAGATGCTTTACAATGTTGTGTTTCTGCTGTACAGCAAAGTGATTCAGCTGCACATATAGATATATCCCCTCTTTTGGGGTTTCCTTCCCATTTAGGTCACCAAGTTGAGGAGAGTTCCCTGCGCTGTGCAGTAGATTCTCAGTAGTTATCTATTTCATACATAGTCGTGTGTATACATGTCGAAGAGTCTGACACAGCTCAGCAACTGAACAACAATGATGTACGTCAGCCCCAGTCTCTCAGTTCATCCCGCCCCTACGCCTGCCTTGGCATCCTTACATTTCTTCCCTGCATCTGTGGCTCTACTTCTGCTTTGCAAAATATGATCATCTAAGAGTCATAAAGGAGATCAGTCCTGGGTGTTCATTGGAAGGACTGATGCTGAAGCTGAAACTCCAATACTTTGGCCATCTGATGTGAAGAACTGACTCATTTGAAAAGACCCTGATGCTGGGAAAGATTGAAGGCGGGAGGAGAAGGGGACGACAGAGGAGGAGATGGTTGGATGGCATCACCGACTCAATGGACATGAGTCTGGGTAAACTCCGGGAGTTGGTGATGGACAGGGAGGCCTGCTGTGCTGCAGTTCATGGGGTCGCAAAGAGTCAGACACGACTGAGCAACTGAACTGAACTGAAGAGTCATAAATTCTGTAGGGCAACGTTCCCCAACCATTTTGGCACCAGTGATCGGTTTTGTGGAAGACAGTTTTTCCATGGACCAGTAAGTCAGGTGGATGGTTTCAGGATGATTCGAGAGCATTACATTTTTTGTGTCCTATATTTCTAATCTAATGCCACTGATCTGACAGAGGTCTGTGGCCCAGAGGTTGGGGGCCCTTGCTTTAGGGGATTTACTGAAAGGTGGAATAACCAAAAATATGAAACCAGAGGAGGAAAACCCATACTCTTTTAAAGAAGATTAAAATTAAATCCCAGCAGTAATAAAATGAGCATGTGCATGGGTTCCCAACAGCTAGTAAGCCATGGCTAAAACAATGTTAAGACGGGAGCTTAGGGTTTGGGCTTATACCTCAAAAGCCCATGTCACCTCAGTGGGATTTTAGAGGCAATTTTTAAAGTACACTTCTGCATGTATGCCATCATGTTTTGGGGGAAATGCTCTGTGCGTTCCACTGGGACGGTTCCATCCTGGGGGAGGGGGTGGGCCGTCACACCAGGGCAACCGAGGAGTTATGCTCATCTTTGGCTGCCAAACAAGGGAGATGCTTTTAACTGTATGAAGCTCAGCATCCCTGCCCTCCAGAGCTCAACGGAGTCTCCACCCAAAGCATTCTGCTTTCCTCTGGGAAGTGAGAAGATCAGGTGGTACCTGGGTGGATTCCTCACCTTGTTTATGGAGCCTCTTCTCCACCAGGGTCCATTTGGCAATTACCCAGGAGAGAGTCCTTTCCTGTTACATCTTTTCTATGTAGCTTGTGATGTGTGTCCTCTCCCTATTCTGCTTTCTTGTGTCTCTGGGGATTTGTGATTCTATCTGGCTCATAAACAGAGCTCAGTAAAAATATTTTATCTAATTTTTATATATTTAGCTACGCTAGGTATTAGTTGTGGCATGCGGAATCTTTAGTTGCAGCATTTAGACTCATAGTTGAGGTAGGTGGGATTTAGTTCCCTGACCAGGGATCGAACTGAATTAGATTCAGGGATCCCCTGAATCGGGAGCAGGGAGTCTTAGCCACTGGACTGCGAGGGAAGTCCCAATAATGATACTGTAATTCAGTTGTTATCTCCTGAGAAAGCTTGGTCAGTGACCTTGTTGTTGTTCAGTTGCCAAGTTGTGTTCGACTCTTTGCAACCCCATAGACTGTAGCACACCAGGCTTCCCTGTCCTTCACTATCTCCCAGAGTTTGCTCAAATTCACGTCCATCGAGTCGGTGATGCCATCCAACCATCTTATCCTCTGTTGTCCATTTCTCTTCCTGCCCTCAGTCTTTCTCAGCATCAGGGTCTTTTCCAGTGAGTCACCTCTTCGTATCAGGTGGCCAAAGTATTGGAGCTTCAGTTTCAGCATCAGTCCTTCCAATGAATATTAAGGATTGATTTCCTTTAGGGTTGACATACACAAAGGACATACACCAGGTCTTCTATTTCCTTCTCTTCTTAAACTCTCAGCACAGAGCTCAGACTGCATCGTCACTTGTGGAAGCTAGGACATCTCCTCATCAGAGAACAGATTTTATTTTTCTCTCATTGCCAGCATGAAGGAGTCTAATTACAAATGTCATGTTTTTCAGGACCTGCTCATTAGTACTAAGAGCTCCGAGCAGTGTGACGTTTGCCCATGTGCTTACGGTGAATGTCAGGGGTCTGACTGAGAAGTGGTGCATGGGGCCAAGTGCATTATTACACTCCGGTGCATTGCCTGCTGTTTGGCCAGACTCTATACCATGGCTGCCTCCCTCCCCTCCCCAGCCCTCCACCTTACTTCCAGGTCCCTTGCAATGAATGAAGACACATGGGAGTTGGCATGCAAGGGTATTAAGAATCCAGATTAGATTGTCCTTCTCCATAGCAGAGACTGGAGAGAGGCTATAGGATCTTGGAGCAACTTTGCCCTGCCTTGGTCCAGCTTTTCCACGGTCATACAGTCTTCCTGAGCTGTTTGGGGTAGGAGACTACTGTTCTCTGACCTGCTTGGCTGTGTTGACCATAAGATGAGTGAGTTGGATAAGGGGGGGTCTCTAGAATTCCTCCTGATCCTAATATTTTGTAGCTGTTCGGGGAGGGTGTCTTTTGAGATACACACATTCTACTCACACCAGGATTTCCCCCAGGCACCTGGGTGGTGCAGTATCAAATACATGTCATGGCTCCCAGCCTGTAGTTAACTCATTCATTAGCCTGGGTGTAGAATACAGAGTATATTATGTCCCCTACATATGAATGAGTTCTGTTCTGAGTGTGCATTCATAAATCTAATTTGTTCATAAATCCAACAAAGTTAGCCTAGGCACCCAAATAACACAATTGCCTGTATGTTGTTGTTCAGTTGTTACTGTTCGTCTAGTCAAGGCTATGGTTCTTCCTGTGGTCATGTATGGATGGGAGAGTTGGACTGTGAAGAACGCTGAGCGCCAAAGAATTGATGCTTTTGAACTGTGGTGTTGGAGAAGACTCTTGAGAGTCCCTTGGACTGCAAGGAGATCCAACCAGTCCATTCTGAAGGAGATCAGCCCTGGGATTTCTTTGGAAGGAATGATGCTAAAGCTGAAACTCCAGTACTTTGGCCACCTCATGTGAAGAGTTGACTCATTGGAAAAGACTCTGATGCTGGGAGGGATTGGGGGCAGGAGAAGAAGGGGACGACAGAGGATGAGATGGCTGGATGGCATCACTGACTGGATGGACGTGAGTCTGAGTGAACTCCAGGAGTTGGTGATGGACAGGGAGGCCTGGCGTGCTGCGATTCATGGGGTCGCAAAGAGTCGGACAGGACTGAGCAACTGATCTGATCTGATCCTACTCTCTGTGACCCCATGGACTGCAGTGCACTAGTCTCCTCTGTCCTTCACTATCTCCCGGAGCTTGCTCAAACTCAGGTCCATTGAGTCAGTGATGCCATCCAACCATCTCATCCTCTGTCACCTCCTTCCTCTCCTGCCTTCAGTCTTTCCCAGCATCAGGGTCTTTTCTAATGAGTTGGCTCTTTGCATCAGGTGGCCAGAATATTGGAGCTTCAGCATTAGTCCTTCCAATGAATATTCAGGGTTGATTTCCTTTAGGTTTGACTGGTTTGATCTCCTTGCAGTCCAAGGGACTCTCAAGAGTCTTCTCCAGCAACTCGAAAGCGTCAGTTCTGGCACCCAAACTTCTTTATCAACTCTATAGTAACTGTACTGTAATAGGTTTATAATACTTTTCATGCAAATGATACATAGATAACAAATACAAAAAAGAAAACATGTTAAATCTTACAGTACAGTACCTTGAAAAGTATGCCAGACATGTGAACTAACTTACATGACTGGACATGTGAATGCATGTTCGCATCTTTGAAAGTTCACAACTTGAAGGTTTGTATGTAGGGAACTTACTGTGTTACCAATGGTTGGAACATGTGCCTCTTCACCAGTAAACAGGAGAGCAGTCACCCAAACACTGAAATCATTCTGCTCTCATTTTAAATTTTGCAAATTGAAGCTACCTATGAAAAAAAGGGCAACAGCGCATTTTTCCTTCTCCTGTGTTAGTGGTGGTGGTAGCACAAGAAGTCTGATAACAGCCAGTTCTTCTCAAAATGCTGATTCTTTAAAAAGAACACCTTGATTTCCTCAGTGGACTTTGTTTTTGGAAGATAAGCTCATGAGGAATAGCAGCCAGATAGCATCTTCTCCACTCTAAGAGTGGAAACTCTTTGTTCTTCTGCATCAGTCATTGGAGAAGAAAAGTAAATTATCATGTATTTTTAAATGATTGAATTGCATTACTTCTTTTTTAAAAATATTTATTTACTTATTTATCTTTGGCTACACTGGGTCTTCGTTGCTGTGTGCAGGCTTTCTCTAGTTGGTGGCTAGTGGGGGCTACTCTTTGTTGCAGAACTTGGGCTTATTGCATTGATTTCTCTTGTTGCAGAGCACAGGCTCTACCTTATGGGCTTCAGTAGTACGGTGCATGGGCTAGGGTTCCACGGCAATCCTGGATAGTTAAAGTCCGTACGACTTTGAAATAAGTCAGGGAGAAATCACTTGCATAATTCCAAGTTCTGATGCAGAAGCAGCTTAAATATTTGCCAAAAGTGCAGCACAAAGTACTCTCACCTTCCTCTGTTCCAGTAAAAAGAAGGAGTTTACTGCTGGGATTCTTTTTAAGTTCCTGGGCCCTGAGATCTGTTATTATTTATAATACACTTGGGGTATTTGATGAAAGTGCTTTTGGAAAGAAAGCCATGTGAGCAGTAGGAAAGGCTTTGCGTTACTTATTAAAATAAAATAAATGCAACGTTGTTGTTGTTCAGTCACCCAGTTGTGTCCCACTCTTTGCGACCCCATGGCCTGCAGCACGCCAGGGGTCCTTGTCCCTCACCATCTCCCAGAGTTTGCCCAAGGTCATGTTCATTGTGTCGGTGATGCCATCCAGCCATCTCATCCTCTGACGCCCTCTTCTTCTGCCCTCAATCTTTCCCAGCATCAGGGACTTTGCCAATGAGTCATCTGTTCACATCAGATCACCAAAATACTGGAGCTTCAGCAACTTGCTTGATCCCAAATTGCCAGTATTGCTAAGCATAAGCTAGCACATAATTTTAGAAATTTAATGAAGGCAAACTTAATCCATTAATAGTGTCCCATAGGTGAAATTGGTAGATAGAAATGCCAATTCAATATTTGAATTTTATTATTTCAAATGAAAGGAAGAAGGGCAAGCCCTTCTCTTTTGAGAACAGGTTAAAGGTGGAGCTAGAGGTTCTCAAAACAGAGAGAATATATCTTCATTAAATATACAAAATCAGGGGACTTCCTAGGCCATCCCATGGTTAAGACTTCACTTTCCAATGCAGGAGGTACAGATCCCATCCCTGGTCAGGGATCTAAGATCCCTCAGGGCCAAAAAAACCAAACATAAAATGGAAGCAATAATGTAACAAATTCAGTAAAGACTAAAAAAATGGTCCACATTAAAAAAAATCTTTTAAAACATAGTAATGTGAAAAAATAAATATACAAAGTCATTTTCTCCTGGAAAAATATGGTAGATATTTTCTGGTGGAAAAAATAGTATAGACCTCTGGGTCTAAATATCTAGACCCAGAGAGAGATCACACCATTTATTCAAGTACTGGTTTGTCTCAAGACACTTAGCAGTACAGCTAAGAAAGCAAAATATGGAGAACCATCAAACATTCTGCAAGTCCAAAAAGAGACACATGTTTGTTCGGGTGTTTGTCTGAAAACCATCAATAGAAAAGTTCAGGCTGAATTCCAGGGAATTTTAATCCACACACTGCATTCTCTTAGTTTTTTGCAAGATGGAAACAGGATTACATTTTCTAAGAATCAATTTTTTAAAAGCTTGAGCACTAACAAGTGAAGTGTGACGTAGGTTTGAAGTTAGAGTTGGTGATAAGTAATTAAATGAAGTGCAACTTAACACATGTTGGCAGGGAGTGGCTCGGTGCTGCTGTCCTGAACTTGTTAAGACCCCAGTGTACTATTTATATTTATTTGACCTAGAATATTGCTTTGGATATCAGTCGCTGTGTAGCAAATATCCGCAAAACTTCGTGGCTTAAAACAACACCATTTGATCTGCTCGTGATTCTGTGGCTCAGGAATTTGGGCTGGCTCTGCTGTTCATGGATTCACACGGGGTCTCTCCTGAAGTTGTGCACAGATCTGAAATGGGATTGCTCATATTGGGTTGGCCAAAAAATTTGTTTAGGTTTCTCCATACCATCTTACAAAAAAACCCAAATGAACTTTTTGGCCAACCCAGTGTATTATATGGACTTCCTAAAGAATCTACCTGCCAATATGGGAGACATGGGTTTGATCCCTGGCTCAGGAAGATCCACTGGAGAAAAAAATAGCAACTCACTCTAATATTCTTGAGTGACATGGGACAAGGTAGAGAATGGCAATTCTTGAAAATACTAATATTCTTGCCTGGGAAATCCCATGGACAGAGGAGTCTAGTGGGCTACAGTCCATAGGGTCACAAAGAGTTGGATGTGACTGAGCGACTAAGCAGCAATAGATGGCACTTGGCGGGTATGGCTAGAAGACTGGAACCCTCCAGCTCCTTCTCTTTCTCTCTATGCAGCCACGTTGGACTTCTTTTTATGGTGATTAGATCCTAGCAGTAAATATTTGCAGTAGACAAAGGCTCAAATCTCTTAAGGGCCAAACTAAGAAGCCACGGAGCATCACTTCTGCTGAGATCCCCTGGTCAAAGCCAGTCCCAGGTCAGCTATGATGACAGGGAGGAGCATCACTGGAGAGCTTTGGAATGGGAGGTGCTCTGGCAGCTACCCTTGGAAACACACGTATTTAGGCTGTGATAGGATAATATTTCACCACCTCACATTTCTTTTCTGAGACGGAACCTCTAGTCTCATTGGTGGCAGAAAAGTCTGACGCAAACAAAAATGGGATTGCCATTCTCTCCCTTGCCCCACGTCACCTGTAGAATAAGATCCAGGCCCTTGACACAACTCGCAGGTCCCCTGCCCACCTCTCCAGTCTCCCTCTCCCAAGGGCCTGAGCACCACCTTTTCCTTCCATGCCTCTTGGTTAGCGTAGCTCCATGGGGGACCACACGCTAGAGATGCCCTTCTCCCCCTCGCATCCTCACTCGACCGACCCCTCAGACATCACTGCCTCTGCAAAGGCGCCCCCACCCCCTGCTCTAATTAAAACATCCTTTCCCCCCTAAGTGAGCTCCCCAGCTTCCTGTACCGGAAGCCACTTCGGCAGTAACAACACCCCCTCTGCCCCGACCACACTGTGAGCTCCTTGAGGGCCAGGATCCGGGTCTCTCTCTCCAGTCCAGCCCTGGGCTCGTCCCCTACTCAGCAGGTGCTCAGTACATAGCTAGGACGTTGGTGTGATCTCCGCACAGGGTAGAGCAGGGGGGTGCCTTGAGGGAAGACCAGAAAACCCCAAACAGGAAGAAGGCGGGTGTGATGAGGAGGAGGTCAGAGCTGTGAAAGTAAGCCTGTGACGGAGCCAAAGGGGTGGACGCAGAACTGCCACCGTGCAGAGAGAGAACAGGCCAGACACACAGAGCGTGAGACACGAGCTTAGCAGCTGAAACAGAATGGTCAGCTAGAGCTCAGTGTCACGATTAAGAAGGAAGAAGCAGGGAGGAAGCTGGCATCAGACCTGGCTGTGTGCATTCACGGAGATACTGGAGCAGCACCCCATAAGGGCATCTCATGAAAAGGCGGGGCACCCGGATGCCAAATAGCACCGAACCTCAGCCCTCCTCCACACACCTTCTCCACAGGTGACTGCCTGGCCAAGAGGGCAGGGGAGAAGTTGGGCAAAGCGATGATGAGGCGGTGCTTATTTCACTTAGGTGCCTGTTGAGTGACTAGCCCGCCTCCACAGCCACGCTGACTGCATACCGTGAAAGTGAAACTGACGACTGTTGGGCTTGACGCGAGCTTCAGGGGAAGTGGTGCGACTCGGGGGAGGGAGCGGGAAGGCCCACCTTGAACGAGCAGAGCTGCTTTTTGACAAAACAACTCTAAAGGAAGTAGTCATTGTGAGAAAATGTTTTCTGCTAAGTGGTGGAAGAAGCAAACATGATCGTCATCCCTTTGACTCTGTTGAGTGGATAAACTCAAGACTAATAGTTACAACTAACTTGGATCGAGATTTTTCTGCATCCAGGTACTGCTCTGATCAGCTTACATCTGTTAGTTAACCTACTTGAGTGGATCGTCTTATTGTCCCCATTTTGCAGATGAGGAAAGAGTTAAACAGCTTGTTCAAAGTCACAGAGCTGCTAAACGGCAGAGCTCAGATTTGAACCTGGGCAGCTTGATGCTATAATCTGTGTTCCTGACGCTCCACTTGGCTTAGCCTGAGTTAGGCAATATACTGTATCTACTGACTCATTGTTTTTTAAAAATATTACCGGACAGTAGTGTTAATTCTAAGAAATGAGTTATGAGACTTCCTTCCCTCCTTATATCAGTTATGGTTTGGGGCACATTGTAAAATGTCAAAGTCTATCATCTGTGGGCGCACACACACACACACACACACACACACACACATGTATATGTTGACTACTGTAACTTGCAAAGAGCTGTTCACAAGAAAGTGTGTTTAATTAAAAATGAGTGAGAAATGCAGCCAGATTAATCTCCTTTGGTAATAACTTTGAAGTTTGAAATTTGACTTTGTAAGGCAATTCTGGAAATGAGAGGAATGATATATTTTTATGCTGTGAGACATATTTATATTCTTTCTCAATATATGCCTGAGGTAAGTTTGTAATCTGATTTTAAGTCAGTATGTTTGCGTATCTATGAAATCACTGGTAAGATTCAAATTGTTTCTGATCCCTTTTATGTCTGTTATTTATTGATTTTTGTTATTTGACACGTTCTGAAGCCCAAGATTCCAGAAAGTCCAAAGCGATATCCTTATTCAAGAAAACACTTGTTTTGCCAATATTGTCCAAAGAATAATTATTTTTAAATCTCAAAGCTCTGTACTCTATTATTTTTCTGGTTGGCTTTCAAAATAAACTAGAAATATCATAGGTGTTTCATATTTGAGCAAATGGGCAGTTTTCAGAGGTGGAATATGTTAGTCCTGAAAACGAATAAACAGAAAAACCTGTAACAACCACTGAGATGCAGAACGCCCATGATGCATTGTCTTCAGGGCAGAAACAAAGCATACCTATGCTTTCTGGGGCTTCTGTTTTAGCCTTATCTTTCTGACCCTTATGGACCCTTATGCTTCTGACCCTGTGCAACCCTCCTGGGCCAGCACTTGGAGATTTATGGGTTCACCCATAGAGGGAAGGAGGAGTCTGTGAACAGTACAGAGGGATTTGTTTTTCCTTGGAGTAGACATTCTAGCAAATTAAAGGGTGGCTGTCTTTGGTATGCTCCTTCCCACCTGATCTCAAAATACCCTCCAGTAACCACCTGAAAGGCCTCATTTCTTCGTGGTACCAGAATTCTGCCAGCTAGAAATTTAAGACACACAGATCCTCTGAAAAATGCAAGTACCACTGAGATCGCCTTCACACGTTAGAGTGGCTTAATCAGTAACTTAGAGAAAATGGAAACTTTTATGACTTGGAACAAGCAGGGAATTATTCAGTCCACAGACAGTAATTGATCCAGCCCTTCATTGATCATTGTCAGTGATGGATGTGGTGTTGGGAATACAGGGGAGAAAAGAGAGCTGAAGTCCTAACCCTCATGGAGGAGGAAGGCATTAAAAATCAAACAAAAAACAGTATGTAAGTTAAGATCATCTAGCTCACGACAGTGCTGTGAAGTTACAGTAAAAAGAATGAAGAATTGAGAAAAATTTCTGGAACCTGGCCTGTTCTTAGATTACTAAGTGCTTGCTTTCTATGGAGTGGGAGGGAGAGGAGAAATATCTGCTATGTGCTCACTGCCATAAAATCATGGGTAAGCATATGACACAGTAATCCCACTACTGGGCATGTGCCCTGAGAAAACCACAACTGAAAGAGACACATGTACCCCAGGGTCCACTGCAGCTCTTTTTACAATAGCTGGGACAGGGAAACAGCCTAGATGTCCATCGACTGATGAATGGATACAGAAATTGTGGTACATATATACAATGGACTGTTACTCAGCTTTAAAAAAGAACACATTTGAGTCAGTCCTAATGAGGCAAATAAATCTAGAGCCTATGGTACAAAGTGAAGTAAGTCAGAAAGAGAAGGACGAATATTGTGTATTAGCGCATGTGTATGGAATCTGGAAAGATGCCCCTGGTGAACCTATTTGCAGGGCGGTAGTGGAAATGCAGACATAAAGAACAGACTTGCGGAAACTGTGTAGGAGGAGAGGGTGGGACGGATTGAGAGAGTAGCATGGAAACTTTACATTACGGTATGTGAAAGAGATAGCCAGTGGGAATGGGCTGTGCAACACAGGGAGCTCAGCCCAGTGCTCTGTGGCTACCTAGAGGGGTGGGAGATGGGAGGGAGATTCAGGAGGGAGGGGACATAGGTGTTCTGTGGCTGCTTCATGTGGATGTATGACAGAAACCAGCACAAAATTGCAAAGCAATTATCTTCCAATAAACAGTTACCAAAAAAAAAAAAAAATTGGTATAAAGAAAAAGAAGGTGCAGACAAGTCACCAGTGATACAGAAAAGTCCTGTTCTGTCCTTCCCTGGTTCCAAGTGATGCATAACCCTTATTTTCTCTGTTCGTCCATGAGGCCTGCCCTGACTCCTTTGTCACCACTGGGTTGTGTTTTTTTTTTAAGCTGGTACATGCCTGGGATTTAGGTTGTCATTACTTATTTGTTATCTAAATAGATATATGGATTCTGACTATTATGATTCCAATTAGTAAAGAGGGCCTCTCCCTTTCCAAAACATCCAGAACTTTTTAATGCCTCTTGCTGCTGTTTTAGCACCCAGGCAAATGAGTAGAAGGAAACGAAAGGACTGTCTAATTACTTCCCACCCCTGCAGCCCAAGCCCCCAGTCTGTCACTTCCTTTCCTTGTTTTAACATCTGCATATTGGAGGGAGTACGCTTCACTGTGCCTGAGAAAGCATGCTTATGTGTGTGTTAGGTGCTCAGTTGTGTCTGACTCTTTGTGACCCCACGGACTGTAGCCTGCCAGGCTCCTCTGTCCATGGAATTCTCCAGGTGAGAATACTGGAGTGCGTAGCCATGCCTTTCTCCAGGAGATCTTCGTGACCCAAGGATCGAATCCAGGCCTCCTGCATTGCAGGCAGATTCTTTACCATCTGAGCCACCAGGGAAGCCCGGAGAATGCACTTACTGTCTAGTTTACTGGAAAAGGAATACCACTAGTCAATTTGAAAATGGTCTTCCCCTCTTCTTTCCCCTAAGGATAAATACTCTTAGCATTTTCTGATCTTAATAATATTGAGATAAAAATAGTGAAGTACAGAATTTTAGCAAGGACAGATGTTTTTAGATTCTTCATTTTTAAAATTTATTTTAAATTTTAATTGGAGGATAAGTGCCTTACAGTGTTATGTTAGCTTCTGCTGTGCAACAGTTTGAATCGGCTATAAGTATACACAGATCCCCTCCCTCTTGAGCCTGCCTCCGACCCTCACCCCCCATCCCACCCCGTTAGGTCGTCACACAGCATGGAAGCTGAGCTCCCTGTGTTATACAGCAGTTTCCCACTGCTATCTGTTTTACACACGGTAGTGTATACATGTTAATGGTACTCTCAATCCGTTCCTCCCTCTCCTTCCCCTGCTATGTCTACAAATCTATTCTGAATATCTAAACCCTTCTTTTTAAAGGCAAGGAAACTGGGGCTTAGATGAGATATTTGGGGTATCACAGCTGGTTGGTGGTGGGAGTCGAGAAAGTAGAAGTTTTCATGACTTCCACTGCTTAATTCTGGCTGCAGAGGAGCCTTAATAAATACCAGTGGTCTCCCACCCCAACCTCAAAAATTGAACATCAACCTATAAAATCTTATTTTTCTCCTGAAACTAAGTGACCATATCATCACAAATGAAATGGACGTGGTCCAAGAAATGGTGCTTCCAGCAAGCAGGGGTTCCCCTAAGAACTTCTGCTCCTAGGGGCTCTCTGGAGTCAACCCATCACCTTTCTTTGTCCAAAGCACTTTCTCAGACTTTCATGCTATACACGCATGACACTTGCTTGCTAAATCATCAGCTTAATTTATTTACCCCATTTCTTTTATCTCAGTTTTCTGGTTGTATTTTATCTAAGTCATCTTTACTTTAGTTGAGCTAGAGCTGTGGTTTTGCAAATTAAATCAGTTGTGGGTTTCTGCATATATCTCCTCTCTGTGTTTACTAAGCTTTTTTTTTTTTTTTAACTAACATTATAGGTTCTGTTTTCATCTTACTAGTTGTGTGAGGGGAGGTTTGTTTTGCTTAAGTTTCTTTGAGACAAAACTATTTAGAGGAACACATTTTAAGAACTAAAATATTTTTAAATGCCTGGTTTAATCAATATCTTTAGCCACAGTTCAGTTTCTTTAAAGTTTGGAAGTTTGTCCATAATGAAGAAATTGTGTAGTTTTTGAGTCTGGACTTCATACCATAGGCAGAGAGAAGTTTTATGTTTTTCAACATTGAAGAGATTTTGGAAAGGCAGCTTTTATGGTTAAGGTGAAGGACAAATAGACTGCATGCAAAGACGAGGAGGTTGGTACTAATAAGGGAACTACTGTAATAATCTAGGGAAAAGGTCTGAAGTTGTCAAGCTAAAGGATTGGAGAAAGAAAGAAAGTGAAGTCGCTCAGTTGTGTCCGACTCTTTGTGGCCCATGGACTGTAGCCTACCATGCTCCTCCCTCCATGGGATTTTCCAGGCTAGAGTACTGGAGTGGGTTGCCATTTCCTTTTCCAGAGGATCTTCTCCACCCAGGGATCGAACCTGGGTCTCCTACATTGTAGGCAGATGCTTTACGGTCTGAGCCACCAGGGAAGTCAAAAGGATTGGAGAGTAAGGATCCAATACAAAAGAAACAACGGGATAAAACTGGTAGGTCTTGTCGCACAGTTGGATGTAAGAGGTAAAAATCAAGGAGTACTCACAGTTGATTCCAATATTTCTAGCTTGGAAGAGTCAGTGGATGGTAATTCCATTGAGCAGGACAGGAGAGAGCAGAGAGGCATGAGCACTGAAGAAAAGGTAGAACTCGTATTTGTTCTGGCTGTGCCTGAGCTGGCAGAAAGACACGTGGAGTGATCCAGTGTGTAGCTGAAACTATAGGACTAAAGGCGTGCAAGTGTAGTTCAAGAAGAATGTCTTTTTGAAGTCATCACTAAGTAGGGGATCACTGAAGCCACCAATGTGGGTGTGATTAGCCAGAAAGGACTCAAGTCGAAACCTGGATGTGTTTCAGAAGTTTAGGTAAAGAAAGCTGAACTAGGAGTGGCTGAAAGAGTGACCACAGAGATGAAAGGGCAGGCAGAGGGGGAAGGACTGTCAGCAGTGCTGTGTAATATGGAGGAAGAAGATTAAGAATGAGCCACTGGATCTGGAAACTGGCGTCATCGGTGCCCTTGGGGAGAGCCGGTCAGCAGAGTGGTGGGTACAGAAGGCAAAGGGAGAGGGTAGAGAAGCTGCCCGATGGTGGGAAGGGATGCTTGCTGCTGGGGGAGGGGAGACGCAACCGCATCTGCAGAAGCGAAGTCACAGGTTGTCAGGGATGGGGAATACAAGCACATTTGTGAGTGAGTTGTTGTCGTTCAGTCACTCAGTCTCGTCCGAATCTTTGCGACCCCGTGGGCGGCAGCATGCCAGGCTTCCCTCCACTGTCTTTGAGGAGTTTGCTCAAACTCATGTCCATTGAGTCAATGATGCCATCCAACCATCTCATCCTCTGTCGTGCCTGGGTTGGAGAGGGGGTGAGATCACAAGGATGGTGGGCATTGGGGGGGGGGGGTCAAGGAAAAGAAGAGTTTCCAGGGATGTGGCCCTGGAATGTGATCGTACACAGGACACAGCTGGGGGAGAACAGGTGGAGAAGACGTAAGTTGGACCAGAGGGAAGGAAGTTGAGCAGGTTTATGCCTTGAAGCTTCCATCTTCTCGTGAAATAGTTCCATCTGCTGAAGGTGGAGAAGACAGAGTTATGGTTTTGGAGAATAAGGAGAAAAAGTGTGTGACAGCCTACTTAGCAAACGAAAGGAAATGGACCAGGAATGAAATTTTATTAAAATATTTTTAGTGAAGTCAGTAATAAATGCTTAGATTATTTGTTGCTTTTTATTATGCTAAAAGTACATACAGCTTAATTTTTACCATTTCAACCATTTTTAAGTGTAGAATTAGTGGCATTCATATGCAGTGATGGCTGCATAACTCCAAGTTATCCATTTCCAGAACTTTCTCATCACCCCAAGCAGAGATTCTGGACAAAATTTCTCCCCTTAGCCACTGGTAATCACCACCCTATCTTCTGTCTCTGAATTTGCTTGTTTTATCTATTTCATATTATTTTTTGCTTTTAAAGCATAATCCATAAAATAAGAAAGAATAACAGGAAGGTAGTATTTCTAACTGTAATGTTCCATTGATGGAGGTCCATCTTAAACCATTCTCTATTTTTTAAATCCACTTATAAAGCATTAATGTTATAAAATTGGTATAATGCATTATCCTTAAAGTAACTCAAATTCACTTGGGAACCCCATAAATTCTACTTTGATGCTTTTTTTGACGTGCACAAAACTGGATGCTGCAGTTTTGTGCATGTCAAAAACTGTATTTTTCTCCCATCTAAATAATAGCATAGAATTGCTGTTTGGTAAATATTTTTCTGTTTAGCAATCTGTTTCAGAGGATTGCTTTATTCATCTGAATTTATGTTTTCTGCATTAGGAGTTCCTAAAAATAGCTAATATATGCCTCACTTAGACAAATGAGAGGTTTTCCTACTAAGATATGCAAATAAATAACCACCCTGCTTTATATGTCAGTTAGAGGTGACAGGAACTGATTTTCACTTCTCAAGAAGCGGCTCAAATAAATCATGATAGCTCTGTAGTCAGTTATTTTTAATGGAAATAAGCTTTCTTCCCAGTAAAAGTAAATTTGAATGTGATGCGTTAGAAATGCCTTATATGGCAGTCATCTTCCAGCAAAAGTTGACAAAATCCCAGGTGTTCCTCTCCCCATAGCAGCACACGGTGGACGTGGCCTCAGCAGGTTCCTTCTAAATTTAGGGCTCTCAAGGGAAGTGGCATCAGCCACAGTATTTCCCCAGGCCCTGAAGCTAGCCACTGCCTCTAAATATTGCTGACCAGGCTATCAAAAGGGGAACTATTTTCATATCATTTGCCTACCCCCATCTCACCTCCTCTCATCCAATCCCAACACCCTTTCATTCCTGGCTCAGAGCCTCACTTCTCTCCTAAAGCTGCTGGTGTGGAGTTTTTCCTCTTCAGAAATTGTGGTGGTGGTGTTTTTCAGTGGCTAAGCCATGTCTGACTCTTTGCAACCCCATGGACTGTAGCACACCAGGCTTCCCTGTCCTTCACCACCTCCTGGAATTTGTTCAAACTCATGTCTGTTGTGGAGAAGGCAATGGCACCCCACTCCAGTACTCTTGCCTAGAAAATCCCATGGACAGAGGAGCCTGGTAGGCTGTAGTCCATGGGGTCTGTAAGAGTTGGATATGACTGAGCAACTTACTTTCACTTTTCATTTTCATGCATTGGAGAAGGAAATGGCAACCCACTCCAGTGTTCTTGCCTGGAGAATCCCAGGGACGGGGGAGCCTGGTGGGCTGCCATCTATGGGGTTGCACAAAGTCGGACACGACTGAAGCGACTTAGGAGCAGCAGCGTGTCCGTTGAGTTGGTGATGCCATTAACCATCTCATCCTCTGTCACCTCTTCTCCTCCTGCCCCCAGTCTTTCCCAGCATCAGGATCTTTCCTAATGGATTAGCTCTTCACATCAGGCCTACTGGCTTTTGTTGCTTTATGTGTACATCACATATCCCAGGCGCACTGTCATCCTCTTGAAGTTAATGTGTTTTAATCCATACATTCATGAATGATCACCGTTTTACAGATGAGGACTTTGGTTGCAAGGAGATAAAGTAACTTGGCCTGAGGTCACACAGCTGAATTCAACAACAGATGGTTGAATTGGGTGTTTAAGAGTGGAGAGTGAAATAGGTGTGTTTCTTCCCTAGGATTACTTGAACGAGCTCTGCCAGAGTTTGTCTTTGAGGCTGTTGTTTTTGCTAATTCTATCTCTAACAGACATCTGTTTGTTCTAGAGGCCTTTCTCCAGATATAAGATACAGTTCCATACTTAGTTATCTTCAGATTTTTAAAAATTATCATCACATTTCTTGCCTCCCAGAGATAATCTTGGTTAAAGTTTTAGGTGCTGGAAACTAGTGACGCATTTACAGATTGTACATTTCAGAGAGCAATTTGACAATAACTATACTATAGTCGAAGATGTGTATACACCAAAATGCAGTGGTTCTGCTACTTTGTGCCTGTTTTGTAGAAACCTGTGGCAAAGCAGATATCTGCAAGAATGTTCACAACAATATGATTAAGAAAAGCCAAGAAAATTGAACATTGGCAGAAGAATAGATAAAAAAGATTGCAGTGTATTTATTTCAGTGAAATTGTAAGGAGCAGTGATTTTCAAGTGTGGTCCAGAGATTCCTGGCGATCCTGTTGACTTCTTTCAGGGTATTTCCAGATCAAAACTCATTTCACAGCATGACTAAGACCTTTTTCACCTTTTCTCTCTCATTCTGTACAGTGGAGTTTTCCAGAGGCCGTGTGTTATGATAGCAACAGACTGAATGCAGAAATAAGAATAAGAAGCCAGCTGTCTTCCATTAAGCCAGACATGAAAGAGATTTTAAGAAGTGTAAAACAGAACCACTTTTCTCATTGCCTTTTGTGTTGAAAAAGTATGAAAAATAAAAAGTATATTTTATTTAATCATAAAATATGTTCTTATGTTAACTTTATATAATGGATCTTATTATTTTAAATTGTTGTTCTTCATTGTTCAGTTGTCAAGTCATGTCTGACTCTCTGCAACCCCCCGGACTGCAGCACACCAGGCTTCCCCATCCTTCACTATCTCCCTGAGTTTGCTCAAACTCATGTCCATTGAATTGGTGATGCCATCCAACCATCTTATCCTCAGTCGTCCCCTTCTCCTGCCTTCAATCTTTCCCAGCATCAGGGTCTTTTCCAATGAGTGGGCTCTTTGCATCAGATGGCCAGAGTATCAGAGCTTCAGCTTCAGCATCAGTCCCTCCAATGAATATTCAAGGTTGATTTCCTCTAGGATTGATTGGTTTGATCTCCTTGGTGGCCAAGGGACTCTCAAGAGTCGTCTCCAGCACCACAATTGGAAAGTATCAATTCTTTGGTGCTCAGCCTTCTTTATGGTCCAACTCTCACATTCATACATGACTACTGGAAAAACCATAGCTTTGACTAGACAGACATTTGTCAGCAAAGTGATTTCTCTGCTTTTAAATACACTATCTAGGTTTGTCATAGCTTTTCTTCCAAGGATCAAGTGTCTTTTAATTTCATGGCTGCAGTCACTGTCCAAAGTGATTTTGGAAACCAAGAAAATAAAATCTGTTACTGTTTTCATTGTTTCCCCATCTATTTGCCATGTAGTGATGGGACCAGATGCCATCATCTTCATTTTTTGAATGTTGAGTTTTAAGCCAGCTTTTTCATTCTCCTTTTTCACTTTCATCAAGAGGCTCTTTAGTTCCTCTTCACTTTCTGCCATTAGAGTGGTATCATCTGCATGTCTGAGGTTGTTGATATTTCTCCCAGCAGTCTGGATTCCAGCTTGTGTTTCACCCACCCCAGCATTTCACATGATGTACCCTGCGTATAAGTTAAATAAGCAGGGTGACAATATACAGCCTTGATATACTCCTTTTCAATTTTGAACCAGTCTGTTGTTCCATGTCCATTTCTAATTGTTGCTTCTTGTCATGCATACATATTTCTCAGGAGGCAGGTAAGGTGGTCTGGCATTTCCATCTCTTGAAGAATTTTCCACAGTTTGTTGTGATCCACATAGTCAAATGCTTTAGCATAGTCAATGAAGCAGAGTAGATTTCTTTTTAATTCCCTTGCTTTTTCTGTGATCCAACAGATGTTGGCAATTTGATCTCTGGTTCCTCTGCCTTTTCTAAATCCAGCTTGTACATCTGAAAATTCTTTGTTTATGTATTGCTGAAGCCTAGCTTGAAGGATTTTGAGCCTAATTTTGCTAGTGTGTGAAATGAGTTCAATTGTATGGTAATTTAAACATTCATAGACATTGCCTTTCTTTAGGATTAGAATGAAAACTGACCTTTTCCACTCTTGTGGCCACTGCTGATTTTTTTCAGCATTATTTTCTGATATGGCAAATATTAATTAACTGAATCCACTTAAATCAAAGCTCTTGAGTAGCCTCAGTAATTTTTTTAAAGGTAAAGGAATCCTAAGACCAAAAAGTTTGAGAACCACAGCTATAGAGTGAATAAAATGAATATTTGAGATTACATGTACCAAGAAAAATGAATCTCATAAATATAAATGGAGTTGCAGAAGAATGTAAATAACAGTTTATATATTGACTTTTAAAGTCAGTTAAATAGTCTTGAAATTACAAGACGATTACTCCTTGGAAGAAAAGTTATGACCAACCTAGATAGCATATTAAAAAGCAGAGACATTACTTTGCCAACAAAGGTCCGTCTAGTCAAGGCTATGGTTTTTCCTGTGGTCATGTAAGGATGTGAGAGTTGGACTGTGAAGAAAGCTGAGTGCCGAAGAATTGATGCTTTTGAACTATGGTGTTGGAGAAGACTCTTGAGAGTCCCTTGGACTGCAAGGAGATCCAACCAGTCCATCCTAAAGGAGATCAGTCCTGGGTGTTCATTGGAAGGACTGATGCTAAAGCTGAAACTCCAGTACTTCGGCCACCTCATGCGAAGAGTTGACTCATTGGAAAAGACCTTGATGCTGGGAGGGATTGGGGGCAGGAGGAGAAGGGGATGACAGAGGATGAGATGGCTGGATGGCATCACTGACTCAATGGATATGAGTTTGAGTAAACCCTGGGAGTTGGTGCTGGACAGGGAGGCCTGGTGTGCTGCGATTCATGGGGTCGCAAAGAGTCGGACACGACTGAGCGACTGAACTGAACTGAAGCAGGCAATAGTAGAATAGAAATAGATATATAGATATTTATTACATGTATAAAAATGGAGGGAATAATAAACTCTGGCGTCTGGATAGTAGTTCTCTTGGTGAGAGTGTGAAAGGGAATTCAGTCAGGAAAAGGATATTGGAAGCTTCAAATATATTGGTTAGGTTTTCTGTTTTAGGTTGGATTGTAGGTATTGGGTATTCATCAAGTTATTTTTTATATTTTGTACGCCTGAAATGTTTTATAGTACAATTTTAAAACTAATAGCTATATACAACACAACAACAACAAAAAACAGAGTCCAACTTAAAAAATCAATGAAGGCCATGAATAGCCATTTTTCCGAAGATGATATACAAATGACCAAGAAGTGTATGGAAAGATACTCAATATCATTGCAAATTAATATGCATGATGAGATATCACCTCACACCCATTAGAATGGCTAGTTCGAAAAAACCAACAAGTTTTGGTGAGGATGTGGAGAAATTAGAACCCTTGTACTCTGCTGTTGAGACTGTAGAATGAAACAGCCACTATGGAAAAAAAATATGGCAGGTCCTCAAAACAATTAAGACTAGAATTACAGTGTAATCCAGTAGTCACCCTTGTGGATATTCGTTCAAAAGAATTGAAAGCAGCATCTTAAAAAGATATTTGGTCACTGAAGTTCATAGCTGCATTAGTTGCAATATCCAACAGGTGGAAACAACTGTTTCCATTCATCATGCAAACTGACAGGTGAAAGGATAAACATAATGTGACATGTACAATGAGTATTATTAAAAAGAAAGGAAGTATGTCAATAAAAAAGGAAGGATATTCTGACATATGCTATGACATGGGGTTGAATAATATTCTACTTTAACCTTTTTAGGCTTCAACTTTCTCTTCTGTAAAATGGGATCAGTAGCCCATTCTTCAAAGGTTGATGTGTGGATTTAACGAGAACATGAAAAATGATGGCCAGTGCCTAGCACAGAGCTTTGGCCCATACATAATCATTTCCTTCTCTTCCCTTTCTAAATTATAAATGTCATGAGGATCAGGTAGAAGGAATACACTTTTCTCATTTCCCTAGTTCCTTGTGTCACACATTAATGACAGCATAGTCATTATTATCGTGTTGAATTGAATTGGAGAAGCTCCTGCTTCCGTAATTTAGAGATCTGTTCCCAGCGTGGTAACAGTGATTGTCTGTTTCACTCTCTCCTGCTCCTCTCCCCCAACAACCCCTACCACCTGGACATCAATAACATGAGTGAAAAAGTAGCAGACGTGTCACTCAGGAAAACAAAGCTGATTTGATACGTTAGTTGGATTGGATCTCTGTTAGGTAAGAGAGAATGTTGAATAGTTATCTGATCAATGCAGGTATTGAGGACGAGCAGGAAGAATCAAATTGCAAGTCAAGACCCAGTTTCCAGTTATCTTAATTTGTAATCCTCCTTTGGCCTGAGTCAATAAGAATTAATCACTAGGGAGTTAATTATAGTGTCACTGGTTGCTGTTACCAGTGTGTTGTGGTCCTTGATTAGATGGGCAAGTTGGTACTTAAGCTGACGATGTGTCATTAGAGAGGCAAGTCCAAGGGAGAAGCTTGAGTGCGGTTGATTTCGGTGGAGACATCCGGCCATCCACGATCTTTCTGGAATAGGTGTCAAATAGGTGCAGAAAACTGAGACTATGGCAATCAGTTTAACGTCTTTCAGATTGATTTACCCCCATTCTTTGCTCCAAACCTCTCTCTCTGAAGCTCTCCCTAAATAGTAGCTTAACACATAAATTGCTTGTCCTGAGAATGTTTTGCTATGAGTTAATGACTCTACCCTCAATTCATAATAGAAGTATGCTCAGGGAGAAAAGTCAAATTTTTGGAAATCTGTCCTTAAGAGAATCTTGCCTGTCTAGACTGAGAAAGCAATGAATATAAGTTTATTATGTAGAAAATGTCTATTGTATTGTCTCTTAAGAAAAATTAGGTAACTGCTAAAAGTTTGTGAGTATTTTACTAGTCACCTGAAATAATAGAGCTTTCTCAGTTTTCTGGAAGTAAAGGTGTCATCTGTGTCACAGACTAGGCTTCTGCATGTTTGATTGGTAGAATTGAACACAACAGAGCTCAGGGAGACCAAACCCGTAATTGACTGGAAAAGAAAGAAATGTTTTATTTATGCTAAACATAAACTAAACCCAGAGAGAAGGAAATGGCAACCCACTCCAGTGTTCTTGCCTGGAGAATCCCAGTGACAGGGGAGCCTGGTGGGCTGCTGTCTGTGGGGTCGCACAGAGTCGGACACGCACAGAGTCGGACACGACTGAAGCGACTTAGCAGCAGCAGTAGCAAACCCAGAGAGCAAAGTCATTTGTAGGACTTACAGACTTGGGGGTCTGTCTGAAAATAAAGAAAAGATGAAACATAGTATTATACAAACAAACACATTCTTCCTGGGATCTCCTCCTCAGCAGTTACACAGGGCCTTCCCAGAGGATAGAGTAGGTTAGCAATTAACTAGGCGGCTTTGGAGACAGAGGAGTGCTAGGTGCCCTGGTCGTGGGTGTGGCAGGTAGGGGCCCAGGAGTGCCTCACATCTTTAGATCTGTCCTGCGCATGTTGATAAAGATACATATTAACTTGATACTGACATTTTTGCTGTTACCCTTTCTTCCAAAACATACATTGTGACTCCTTTGTACTTCTAACTGGAAGGAAATTTATTGTAAAGTAGTGAAGTGTTAGTTGCTCAGTCACTTCCGACTCTTTGTGACTCCATGGACTGTAGACTGCTAAGCTCCTCTGTCCATGCAAGAATACCTCCAGGCAAGAATACTGGAGTGGGTTGCCTTTCCCTTCTCCAGGGGATCTTCCTGATCCAGGGATTGAATCCGGATCTCCCACACTGCTGGCAGATTCTTTACCATCTGAACCACGAGGGAAACCAAAGTAGTGAAATGTCAGAATAAATAATTTGTTTTAAGCACATTTGATTAATTGGAGGGTGCATAAAATAATTTAAATAGTTAAAAATATGTTGTCTGGGGGCACCCACCTTTAAGAATAGACCCTCTGGCTGCCTGGGGCACACAGATGCTGTATCCTGGCTCCTTTTCCTTTTCGGCTGCAAATCCTCATGTGAGATGTTTAACCTTGTAACCCATGCCCAGATTCTTCATCTGTAACGTAGAGATAATGATTTCTATCTTGCAGAGCTGCTGTGGGCATTTTTTTTTTTTTTTTGCATTTCACATATTATTTGTATTTACTTATTTTTATTGGAATATAGTTGTTTTACAATGCTGTGTTAGTTTCTGCGGTCTAGCTAAGTAAATCAGCTATACATGTACATATATACCTTCTTTTTCGGATTTCCTTCCCATTTAGGTCAGCACAGAGCACTGAGTAGAGTTCCCTGAACAATACATAGGTTCTCATTATCTGTTATAATAGATACAATAAATAGTCATTCATATATAACATTAGTAGTGTTTACATGTCAATCCCAACCTCCCAGTTCATCCCACCCCTCCTTCCACCCCTTGGTAAGTTTGTTCTCTACATCTGTGACTTTGTTTCTGCTTTGCAAATAAGATTATCTGTACCATTTTTATAGATCCCACATATATGTGTTGATTGATATACAGTATTTGTTTTTCTCTTTCTGACTTCACTCTGTGTGACAGTCTCCAGGTTCGTCCACGTCTCTGCACGTGGCACCGTTTTTTCCTTTTTATGCTGTGGGAGTTCTTTTCGGTGGATATAAAGCCCTGAATCTAGCACACAGTCAATAGTAACTGGTCCTAATATGTCTAACTCACATTTCCATTGTAAAAATCTGTCACACACTTAACATGTCTATTGAAGACTTAAAATAATCTCAATATATAGCAAACATTTCACCAAAATATACTTTCCCAAGGTAAATTTCTATCTCTTCCTTACAGAACTTTACATACATCCCAGGTTAATCAGGGACGAAGGGTAGACTGTATTAATGGGGTGTTTGATTTACTATAGGAAGGTAAAGTAATAAATGGTATAATCAGTTTTACTCCCCTGAGGGAAAAATGGAAACCTGCTTTGAAATTGCCTGCAAACCGTTTGAAAAATGGTAGCCCTCAGGGCTAGAGATGACTCCCCTTCCCATAGTGGGAAGGACTGGCATGCTGGTTTCCAGGCTTGACAGCTGCCTACACCAAGACAAACAAGATCCCTCTCCTCTATCAGGAAGGGTGCACTCGAAGCTAATGAGGACCTACTATTTAGTTCGAAGCTAATAAGGACGAACTAATAAGGGCCTACTGTATAGCACAGGGAGCTGTACTCAGAGGTCTGTAATGGCCTCCATGGGGAAAGAATCTAAGAGTGGGTATGTGTGTGTGGATAACTGATGCTCTTTGTTGTAAGCTGAAACTAACGCAATATTGTAAATCAACTACCCTCCAATAAAAGTTTCTTTTAAAAAAAAGGAGTCAGGAGGGCCACGAGTGGAAAGACCCTGGCACCTCCCAGGTCTGGCCAAACTGGTCTTCATTCCAGCACTGGTGTGTGTGTATCTGGAGAGCAGCCGTGCCGGGCACACAGTGGCCTCGTCAGAAACCTGCTCCGTTAGGAGTGAGTTTATTTCATCATCAATGACAGTGTTTTAAGTTTCTGGAGGTGTGTGTTTGCTTTTCTTATGTAACCACAAAACAGCGGTTAGTTTCTCTCTAATAGATAAGAGTGACAGAAGCTGCTGTTGCCTTTAACATGATGTGTGCAGTCTTATTCTGAGAATGAACTTGGTAAGTTTAGTCATGGCAGACCCAGTTCTGACTTTTTCCTCTCTCCCCTTTCCCAGCACTGGGCTGCCCCGTGTCATTTTCCTCCTCCGTTTGGGGAGAGAAAGACAGGATGGAGGGCTCAGCAGAAAGTGGCAGGAAGCACGTGCCAGGCTGACAAGCCTTTTAGATGCCTGGGCTCCTCCTGCGTGACTTTTTCTTCTTTTCTTTTTAAAACCAAGCACAGCAGGATGTGTGCACACCAATTACTGAGCACACAGAAACGTGGGCTCTGCTGTATTGGAGGAACAACGTTCAAAGGACCGAGCCAGAAACTGGCTGCCTCCCTGCCGGGTGTGTAAAGGGCTGTGCTCTCCTGGGGAGAAGAACTGACTTCTTAACCCAAGACTTTCTCAGCGCACAACAGATGGAACTCTGCGTAGGGAAAGGACATGTTGGCAGTGTGGTTTCCTACTAACTTTGGGACCTTCTGCACTGAAGCTAAAAAAAAAAAAAAAAAAAACCTTAAAAAATTTTATTTTATTGTTTTTGGCAGTAACAATGAAAAGAATGTGACCTTCTCTTTGAATACCTTACATCTTACGGGTTATGTACTTTTCCAGTGGGATCTTAGGAATCTCTCAGTAAGCTATGAAATAGGTAGCCTTCATCACCTCCATTATTTTTAGATGAGGAATTTGAAGCACAAAGCAGACAAGTGACCTTGTAACATCAAATTCTTCGACATTAAGTTGATCTCCTGATGTTTTCTTTTATAAAAAACTTTGAAGTGGAGTTGATTTACAATGTTGTGTTAACTTCCTCTGCAAAGCAATTCAGTTATATATTAATATGTTGCTGCTGCTGCTAAGTCACTTCAGTCGTGTCCGACTCTTAGCGACCCCATGGACTGCAGCTCACCAGGCTCCCCCGTCCCTGGGATTCGCCAGGCAAGAACACTGGAGTGGGTTGCCATTTCCTTCTCCAGTGCATGAAAGTGGAAAGTGAAAGTGAAGTCTCTCAGTCGTGTCCAACTCTTAGCGACCCCATGGACTGCAGCCTACCAGGCTCCTCCGTCCATTGGATTTTCCAGGCAAGAGTACTGGAGTCGGGTGCCATTGCCTTCTCCATATTAATGTGTACATGTATGTATATTCTCTTTTAATTATTTTAATTGGAGGATAATTTCTCTACAATATTGTGATGGTTTTTGTCATATAGCAACATGAATTGGTCACAGGTATGTTCTTCTTCATATTCTTTTCCATATGGTTTGTCACAGGATACTGAATATAGTTCCCTGTGCTCTGCAGCAGGACCTTGTGGTTTATCCATCCTGTATATAAAGGGTTGCCTCTGCTAATTCCAAACTCCCAGTTGCCCCTCCTCTACCCTCCCTTGGCAACCACAAGTCTATTCTCTGCATCTGTGAGTCTGCTTTTGTTTCATTGATATGTTGATCTGTATCAAGTTTAGATTCCACATACAAGTGATATCATACGGTACTTGTCTTCCTCTTTCTGACTTACTTCGCTTAGTATGGTAATCTCTAGGTCCGTCCATGTTGCTGCAGATGTTATTTCATTGCTTTTGATGGCTGAGTAATATTACATTGTGTATTTAGGGCTTCTGTGGTGGCTCAGTGGTAAAGGGCTTGCCAATACAGGAGACCCAGGTTCGATCCCTGGGTCAGGAAGATTCCCTAGAGAAGGAAATGGCAACCCACTCCAGTGTTCTTCCCTAGGGAACCCCATGGACAGAGGAGCCTGGTGGGCTGCAGTCCATGGGGTTGCCAAAGAGTTGGACATGACTTAGTGTCTAAACAACAACGTGTTTGTGTGTGTGTGTGTCTTTATCCATTCATCTTCTTTATCCCTTCATCTGCCAGTGGCACTTAGGTTGTCTCCGTATCTTGGCTATTGTGAATAGTACTGCTATGAACATAAGGTACATGTATATTTTGAACTGTAGTTTCAGCTGGGTGTATGCCCAGGAGTGGGATTGTTGGATCATATGGCAACTTTCTCACACGTGTCCCTACATGGTACTGCTGCTGCTGCTAAGTCGCTTCAGTCATGTCCGACTCTGTGCGACCCCATAGGTGGCAGCCCACCAGGCTCCCCCGTCCCTGGGATTCTCCAGGCAAGAACACTGGAGTGGGTTGCTGTTTCCTTCTCCAATGCATGAAAGTGAAAGTGAAGTCGCTCAGTCGTGTCGGAGCGACCCCATGGACTGCACCCTACCAGGCTCCTCTGTCCATGGGATTTGCCAGGCAAGAATATTGGAGTGGGGTGCCATTGCCTTCTCCCCTACATGCTACAATTGAACATCTAAAAACGGGTGGGAAGCATACCAGACAACCCCGTTGCCAACTTACACTCAGACACTGACTGCTCTTGTCTTAGAATGAGAGCTGTTAACCCTGAAGTTAGAGATGCCCGTGGTTTCTATCAGGGGTCAATATTCTATATTGGCTCAATATTCAATATCTCTATATTCGCGTTTTATTGCTTCCACTAAAATGCAAGTATTTCGAGGATGAAGTACTATGATCCATGCTCCATGAGTATTGATTGTGTGAATGTAATTATTGAACAGATCATACAGATTATAGGTTATTCCCATAATATCAAACGGCAGTGGGTATTTCTCCAGGATGGCAGGTGTCTGTCTGTAAATGCACTGGCTTCAGCAGGATGGCAAGTGCAGCTAGCAAGCTCGGAAGTCATCACACACTCTAGGGTGTTGGGCTCCCAAACAGACCAGAGAGCTGAATCTCTGCTCCCTCATTTTATAGGCAGAGAAGCTGAAGCCCACAGAAAGGAAGAGATTTCCTCCGAGTTTATCCCCTTGAACTTTGCACTGGCCTCTTCATTCTTAGTGAGAACCCAAGAGCTGGCCACAGTAAGAACCATGGTCCCCATGCACGGTCCAATCTCCTGGCTCTGATTGGGAGTCAAGAATATGAACATGTTGAAAAGATGTAGTATCTTTGCTGGAGCTTAAACTTAATCATTCAGAAATGCCCTTGAGTTCAGCATTTTCCTAAGTTCATATAGAAATCAGATATTCTTTAAAGAGTAGGGGGAAATCATTTGAATATGACTATTTTGGGGGAAAGAATGAAGAGAAGCTGTATTTCACATGGAAAAGAGAAAGCTTGGAGGTTATTTTAATATGTAGATCAGTGTAAGAAGGATCATTGAAAAGAGTCCGAACTAGCAATTTTCTAATCTTCATTTAAAAGAGAGAAAGAGGCTTGTAATAAAGCAAGACATTTTCTGTTTAGTTGTTTAAAAAAGTGGTAATCAGAAGGGTTTAGCATAAACTTACTAAACTTCATGCCAAACTCACCTAATTCCATGTTGAGAGAGTTACTGGGCAGGTGAAATACTCAGAAAGTAAGAGAACATTTTTATGTTAATAAAATATTAACAGGATGTCTCATAACACTCCTGTTAAAGATACGAAAAACAACTAAGGAACAGGAATTCATTTCAAATTCAAGAAAGAGGCACCTTGAGTGGCAGGTCATACAAGTCTTGTGTCCTCGTCAACAGTATTTGTAGAAATAAATGACCTTAGTGAAGACTTAGAATAATCAATGTATATAAATTCAGAAAACTCAACATCCTCCAAGTTCTGATGTATGTTACTTTCATTCACTGATGAGTCCTGAAGTTATAGTAAAACAAAATAATTTGTATCAACAGAAAGGAAACTGGGGCTCTAATGATTAAATTCACTAATATTTCTTCCCCAGTACCAGAGGGCCATAGCTTGATACTTAGCCATGTCACTTTAATCATTGAAATTATTAAAAATAACCTAAAAGTACTTCCCTTGAAGGCAGAGGAGAAGAAGGCAACAGAGGATGAGATGGTTGGATGGCATCACCGATTCAATGGACATGAACTTGGGCAGACTCTGGGAGATGGTGAGGGACAGGGAAGCCTGGTGTGCTGCAGTCCATGGGGTCATGAAGAGTCGGACATGACTTGGCGACTGAACAACAACAACTTACCTTTCAAGTTGTTTGAACATAGTTAAAAGTTGGCAACTTAGAACCTGATCTAGGAGAATCTGAACCTGACGCCAACTCAGACTTTGCATAGTGGTGGGGAGAGAACTGTATTTTTGGACCATGTCAATTCAGCAACACCACCATGACATCACTGCTAACTAAGCAAGGACATTCCTAGCTGTTTCAGTACCACCCAGGTTTTTCTGAAAGCAGAAGGAACCACTTCCTGTGCTCTTCAAACCCAGTCATGTGAACTGTAGACAGTGTTGATTTTTGAAAACTTGCATGACATGAGAGTTGCGAGTCAGTTTTTATTTGGAACAAAATGAGGACTATAGCCTGGGAGACAGCATTTCATATAGCTCTCTGAAACAGCTCTAGAATAGCAGGGGGAAGGAAGGTCAGTATAAATGTGATTTTGGTGAAAGAGGAATACATGCAATCAAGCATATATTTTTTGCAGGTTTCTGCTAGTCATGAGGAGCAGTTATCACCATGAAGGATTTTAGTGCTTTTCTAGATCTGAGGAGATACAAGATAGTCTTAAAAACTCAGCTCCTGAAAATGTCGAGCTATCTGAAGACGTCTTCTGCTAGTTTCCCCCCAGCACAGTGTCTCATTTTTGCTCTCCATCCTGTTCTTTTCAGGGAATGTTGAAAATCAGCAGCTGCAACAGCACATGGTTTAATCCTTGTAGAGGTGGATGTTGTTGTGTTTAGTTGCTCACTCATGCTCAACTCTTTGCAGCCCCATGAACTGTAGCCCACCAAGCTCCTCTTGCCTGAAAAATCCATTTCAGGCAATAATATTGGACTGGATTGCCATGTCTTCCTCCAGGGGATCATCCCAACCTGGGAATTGGAACCTGTGTCTCCTGTGTTGGCAGATGGATTCTTTCCCCACTGGGCCAGCAGGGAAGCCAATGGGCCAATTTGTAATTGGCAACAGGAAGCTCAAAACTTGGTTTAATATTTCCTAATGGAGCAGCTCTTATAAGATGTTGCTTCTCTCTCTGCTAAGAGGTAATTCCTGTTAGACTGCTTCTATCGCCGATCAGATCCAGGCTGGTTTCCTTAATTTACAGAAAGCCCAGCAAGGAGTCAGTGGAGACAGGTAGGGCTAGGCTTCCTGTATCCCCAAAATCATCCGTCCCAGTGCCCCAGTCATGGCAGCCCCAGAGTTTGGATGCTGGCGTGTAGCACGGTGGACCATCACTCTAGGGAAACATCTCTCACTTCAGAGTGTTAGCACCAGGGCGAGACAAGGGGCGATTCAGGCAGGAACTGAAGGCAGAGCCCAGGGGAGGCTGGTGGAACTGTGGTCTATCCTCTCTGCTCCTGGAGGCAATGTGTACATTCCTCCCTGAGAGAGATGTGGTGGGGAAACCAAACCCCCTCCTTCCTTTCTTCCTTCCTCTTTGCCTGGAGGCCAGATGTCCTGTTCCATCACTTGGCTTTTATTCCTGTTCCATCACCAGCGAGAAAGTCCTGAATGGCAGAGGGCACAGAGGAGGAAGTGCAAGGAGGGGTGGCCCCGTGGACGAGGAACCAGGAAAAGGGAGTGTTCCTTTAGTCTTCCCTGACCCGAGTTTGCAAAAGCAAGAAGGGTAGCTTCAATGTGGGGAGCAACTGAGGTGCAAGTATCTTTTGAGAGTCCTAGAGAAGAATGGGATGAATAGTACCTTTTAATAATTGTGTGTCTTCAATAAAGATGAGCTGCAGAGAACCCAGTGGAAACCCAATTTGTTATTTTTTTAAGCAAGCACTGGATTTAAAAAAATTTTTTAATGTATATTTATTTATTTGGCATACTTGGTCTAAGTTGTGGCATTCGGGATCTTTAATTGTGGCACATGAATTTAGTTGCAGCAGGTGGCATCTAGTTCCCTGATCAGGAATTGAACCTGGGCCCCCTGCAGTAGGAAGGAAAGAGTCTAAGCTGCTGGACTACCAGAGAAGTCCCCGAAAAGGGTTCTTGACAAAGGTGTCAACATAACTCACCCAATTCAATTTCAGTTCAGTTGCTCAGTTGTGTCCCACTCTTTGCGACCCCATGGACTGCAGCTTGCCAGGCTTCCCTGTCCTTCACCAACTCCCAGAGTTTGCTGAAACTCCTGTCCAGCAAGTTAGTGATGCCGTCCAACCATCTCATCCTCTGTCGTCCCCTTCTCCTCCTGCCTTCAATCTTTCCCAGCATCAGGGTCTTTTCCAATGAGTCAGTTCTTTGCATCAGGTGGCCAAAGTATTGGAGTTTCAGCTTTAGCATCAGTCCTTCCAATGAATATTCAGGACTGATTTCCTTTAGTATAGACTGGTTAGATCTCCTTGCAGTCCAAGGGACTCTCAAGAGTCATCTCCAACACTGCAGTTCAAAAGCATGAATTCTTCGGTGCTCAGCTTTCTTTATGGTTCAACTCTCACATCCATACATGACTACTGGAAAAACCATAGCTTTGACTAGATGGACCTATGTTGGCAAAGTAATGTCTTTGCTTTTTAATACGCTGTCTAGGTTGGTCATAAATTTTCTTCCAAGGATCAAACTTCTTTTAATTTCATGGCTGCAGTCACCATCTGCAGTGATTTGGGAGCCCCTTGAAATAAAGTCTGTCACTGTTTCCATTGTTTCCTCATCTATTTGACATGAAACGATGGGACCAGATGCCATGATTAGTTTTTTGAATGTTGAGTCTTAAGCCAACTTTTTCACTTTCATCAAGAGGCTCTTTAACTCCTCTTCATTTTCTGCCATAAGGGTGGTGTCAGCTGCATATCTGAGCTTATTGATATTTCTCCCAGCAATCTTGATTCCAGCTTGTACTTCATCCAGCCTGGCATTTTGCATAATGTACTCTGCTTATAAGTTAAATAAGCAGGGTGAAAATATACAGCCTTGACAGGCTCCTTTCCTGATTTAGAATCAGTCTGTTGTTCCATGTCCTGTTCTAACTGTTTATTCTTGACCTGCATACAGATTTCTTGAGAGGCAGGTCAGGTGGTCTGGTATTCCCATCTCTTTCAGATTTTTCCACAGTTTGTGGTGATCCACACAGTCAAAGGCTTTGGCATAGTGAATAAAGCAGAAACAGATGTTTTTCTGGAATTCTCTTGCTTTTTCAATGATCCAATGGATGTTGGCAATTTGATCTCTGGTTCCTCTGCCTTTTCTAAAACCAGCTTATACGTGGAAGTTCATGGTTCATATATTGTTGAAGGCTGGCTTGGAGAATTTTGACCATTAGTTTGCTAGTGTGTGAGCTGAGTGCAATTATGCAGTACCTTGAACATTCTTTGGCATTACCTTACTTTGGGTTTGGGATGAAAACTGACCTTTTCCAGTCCTGTGGCCACTGCTGAGTTTTCCAAATTTGCTGGCATATTGAGTGCAGCACTTTCACAGCATCATCATTTAGGATTTGAAATAGCTCAACTGGAATTCCATCACCTCTACTAGCTTTGTTCATAGTGATGCTTCCTAAGACCCACTTGACTTCACATTCCAAGATGTCTGGCTCTAGGTGAGTGATCACACCATTCTGATTATCTGGGTCATGAAGACCTTTTTTGTATAGTTCTTCTGTGTATTCTTGCCACTTCTTCTTAATATCTTCTGCTTCTGTTAGGTCCATACCATTTCTGCCCTTTATTGTGCCCATCTTTGCGTGCAGTGATCCCTTGGTATCTCTAATTTTCTTGAAGAGATCTCTAGTCTTTCCCAATCTATTGTTTTCCTCTATTTCTTTGCATTGATCACTGAGGAAGACTTTCTTATCTCTTCTTGCTATTCTTTGGAACTCTGCATTCAAATGGGTATATCTTTCCTTCTCTCCTTTGCCTTTAGCTTCTCTTCTTTCCTCAGCTATTTGTAAGGCCTCCTCAGACAACCATTTTGCCTTTTGCATTTCTTTTTCTCTGGGATGGTCTTGATCACTGCCTCCTGTACAATGTTATGAACCTCTGTCCATAGTTCTTCAGGCACTCTATCAGATCTAATCCCTTGAATCTGTCACTTCCACTGTATAATCATAAGGGATTTGATTTAGGTCATAACTGAATGGTCTAGTGGTTTTCCCTTTCTTCAATGTAAGTCTGAATTTGGCAGTAAGGAGTTCATGATCTGAGCCACAGTCGGCTCCTGGTCTTGTTTTTACTGACTGTATAGATCTTCTCCATCTTTGGCTGCAAAGAATATAATCAGTCTGGTTTCAGTACTGACCATCTGGTGATGTCCATTTGTAGAGTCTTCTCTTGTGTTGTTGGAAGAGGGTGTTTGCTATGACCGGTGCATTCTCTTGGCAAACCTCTGTTTGCCTTTGCCCTGCTTCATTTTGTATTCCAAGGCCAAATTTGCCTGTTACTCCAGGTATCTCTTGACTTTCTAGTTTTGCATTCCAGTCCCCTATAATGAAAAGGACATCTTTTTTGGGTGTTGGTTCTAGAAGGTCTTATCGGTCTTCATAGAACTGTTCAACTGCAGCTTCTTCAGCATTACTGATTGGGGCATAGACTGGAATACTGTGATATTGAATGGTTTGCCTTGGAAATGAACAGAGATCATTCTGTCATTTTTGAGATTGCACCCAAGAAGTGCATTTGACATTCAGTTCAGTTCAGTAGCTCAGTCTTGTCAGACTCTTTGCGACCCCATGGACTGCAGCTTGCCAGGCTTCCCTGTCCTTCACCAACTCCCGGAGCTTGCTGAAACTCCTGTCCATCGAGTCAGTGATGCCATCCAACCATCTCATCCTCTGTTGTCCCCTTCTCCTCTGCTTTCAATCTTTCCCAGCATCAGGGTCTTTTCCAGTGAGTCAGCTCTTCGCATCAGATGGCCAAATTATTGGAGTTTCAACTTCAATATCAGTCCTTCCAATGAACATTCAGGTCTGATCTCCTTTAGGATGGACTGGTTGGACCTCCTTGCAGTCCAAGGGACTCTCAAGAGTCTTCTCCAACACCACAGTTCAAAAGCATCAATTCTTCGGCACTCAGCTTTCTTCACAGTCCAACTCACATCCATACATGACCACTGGAAAAACCATAACCTTTACTAGACGGACCTTTGTTGACAAAGTAATGTCTCTACCTTTTCATATGCTGTCTAAGTTGGTCATAACTTTTCTTCCAAGGAGTAAGCATCTTTTTATTTCATGGCTGCGATCACCATCTGCAGTGATTTTGGAGCCCAAAAAAGTAAAGTCTGCCACTATTTCCACTGTTTCTCCATCTATTTGGCCATGAAGTGATAGGACCGGATGCCATGATCTTTGTTTTCTGAATGTTGAGCTTTAAGCCAACTTTTTCACTCTCCTTTTTTACTTTCATCAAGAGACTCTTTAGTTCTTCTTCACTTTCTGCCATAACAGTGGTGTCATCTGTGTATCTGAGATTATTGATATTTCTCCCAGCAATCTTGATTCCAGCTTGTGTTTTATCCAGCTTTTATGAAAAGACATTTGACGTAATTAAAAAATAATTACTTAAAGGACAGAGCTTGGCATACAGGAGATCAAAGAGCTCCATGTGCTTTCAGGACAGACCCCAGAAAGGAAGAGAACGCCTCAGTAGTGAGCTCTCAGGGTGGCACCGTGGCGCTGGAGTCTGGTCCTGCTTCCCCACCATTAGCTATGCAACCTTGGATGCATGTCCTTGCCTCTCTGAGCCTGTTTCACTACCTATAAAATATGGATGAGGGTACCACCTTGGATGTGTTACAAGACCATGGCATGAAGCATATGTAAAAAGGACTTCTAATTATGGTCAGATTTTGCTGTGTCTTCTTCTCATTGATTTCCCTAAGAGAGAAACTGAGGCACCAGCTAACAAAATAGCTTATTGTTCTCTGTTCTCTTTAGAACAAAATGAAATGTTAATTTTAAACAGGAACAAAAGAAAGAAAAGAATCTCCCACTTTCTCCAGCCAGTCACACGTCCACAGCGAAGATCAGGGAGAGCACTAGATCATCTCGTACTTCCGCTGGTCCACGCCCGGGAACCCACACACGTCAGCCCTTGCCTTGCTCTGTCCGTTAGGCCTCACTGACTTGTTCCCACCACAACCTGACCAGGACTCACTTCACTCTGAGAGATCAGGTTGGGAGATGCTGAGAATTAGGGGCCGTGTGTTTTTCCAAGATAGCGTAGGTTTTGTCTCGAGGAGGGAAGGTTGGTGTCCTGAGTTCAGCTTTTTCCCTCATGTGGCCCAAGGGCAGGACAGAGGGACTGGGGCGCCTGGCATATTTCCTTCCGCTTTCTCTCCCAGACTTTGTTGACTTGTTATGGAGATGAACACACCTGATTTTCAGATTTTTAAACCTCAGGAAAATATATGTCCAGAGGATGGTTCTGGCGCATTTTGCACTGTCACATGTGGGATGAGTGCAGGACATCGAGGCCAGATGCACAATTTGGTTACCACTATCAACGTCCTCTCTTTTGCCCCTTGTTAGCAGGACAGGGAGACTTGACTGGTCCATGTGGGGAGCAGGGGCAGGAAGGAGGTGGGGGGAGGAGAAGTTTTTAGAGTGGACTAAGACAATTCTGTTTTGTTATTAGGACAGTCCTCCTATCATTCAGGAAACTCTTATCAGTTGTTTATTCATTTCTTACTCATCTCGTGAAGTGTGGTGTCTGGTAGTCTGTGTGTCTGGCTGCTGTCACAGGCCTCCGGTCCTCTCCCACCAGAGCCTCCAGGCTCAGGTGATCAAAGGCATCGTCAAAGTGGTTCTAGCCAGGGCCAGGAGGCAGGTGGGCCCAACCTGGAAGCTGTTCATCAGTTAAGCTCACTGGCTCTTGACTGCATCCAACTGCAAGAAAGTGTGCAGGTGGTGAGGTGGTGCCACAGGCTGCCCCCAGCTACAGATGCCCTCTGTGGGAGAGCACCGGTTGCATGCTTCCTCTTCTGCCCCTCATGCTCCTTCTTCTCCTGGTTCACCTTCCCTGGCATCACTCTCCAGCCGCACCTGCGTCTCCGTCCCCCAGGGCCTTCTGTTCACATCTGTCACGTTTTCCTGCTTCACCCCTGCTCTCCATGCTCAGCATTGCCTGTGGGCACAGCTACCCCACTCCTACCCACCTGCCCAGAGCCCTTCCCCCCAGGTCTTACTTCTCACTGCCCTGGCAGCCCTGCAAGTGACCTGGAGCTGGAAGAGGACTTGATCCGATTCCACTACTTCTAACAATTTTGTGTTCTTTTGAGTCCTCTGTCCTGGGGTGTGTTCCTGAAAGCCCAAATGGGACTTTAGGGGGCAGTTCCTAGGAAACCTGTTACAAATCCATTGCAGGTGGTTTCATGGTACCATTTGGTACTTTCAAACATGTGCATATGTCCATTCAACATCATGAGAAACATTGCTATGGAAAAATAATATATGCTGACCTAAACTACCTGTGAGGAGAAGAGGATGACAGGATGAGATGACTAGATGACATCATTGACTCAGTGACATGAGTCTGAGCAAACTCTGAGAGATAGTGAAGGACAGGGAAGCCTGGTGTGCTGCAGTCCATGGGGTCGCAATGAGTCAGACACGACCGAGCAACAGAACAACAAAACTACCTATTAATGAAGTCATGGGCCGCTGCTGTTTCCTAAATCGGGAATCTCCTCTGATAAGGATTGGAGGGTTCTTGAAATCAAAAGGCTTCGGTGTCTAAGACCTGCCTCCCAGCACTTTCCACAAGCAAACCTTCCAGTGAATTGATATTAACAAGAGTGACTTGTTAAAATCCCAGATGTTATTGAAGCTCAGGATCTGAGTGTGTGCCAGGTGGTACCCTGGGGCCGGGCATCCAGTGGTCTTGCAGTGTAAAGAAACTGGATTTGGAATCAGAGGGCTTAGGCCCTGTCACTCACAAGTTCTACAGCCTTAATAAAAATCTCCACTTCTCCAGGTCTCCCTTCTCTATAATGGGAACTGTCCATCCTATGGCACAAAATTGTTAGGTGTAAAAAATTAGTTGATTTATGAAAAGCATTTTCCCCTCTTTGTTATACAGGATCATTTTTTAAAATTAGTATTGTAAACCTCTCAAAAATAACCATTTAGAATCACCTAAAATTCAGTCCACCCAGAGAGTGTGTTTTGGTCCAAAGTTTTCCCCATTAAAATTTATACATGCAAATTTATTTTTTTAATTAGAGTCTATAATTATACACTAAGGTTAGCATATCTGTATTTCAATTATAACCTGTGAGTTGAGTGAATAACAGTCTACAGGTTGTAAAATATTCCACTGTATTTATTTGTCATAATATATTTAAATAATAGCTTATTTTTGACAGTGAGACTGTTCCCAGTTTTAGTAGGCCATGCTGCAATGGGCATTCTTGCTTATATGCCTTCATATACTTGCCTTATCATTTCAGTCATTTAATACATATTTTCTTCCATAAAGATTGCACAGGTCCCTTATCCAAACTATTATAGCTAAATCTGTTTTACAATTTGTATTTTATAAAGGTAATAAATTATAACTATTTAGTACAAAATATTCCCAGTAGGCTTTGTGTGTGTGGGGGGGTGGGGGGCGGCGGGATAAGGTATTAATAGTTATGTTCAGTGGGATTAAATAGACCATGAGTAGTCCACATCAGATTTTGCTACAAAATTAGTTTGCACTAGCTTGGCAAATTGATGATTTCATATTTTCTTTTCTTCTTCTATATTCAATGATTACAATTTTACTGTAAGGAAGAAGAAAATTAGTTTTCAGTGTTGAAGCATTTTTTCCTATTTCCAGAGCTTTTTGTATTTTGGAATTTCAGAGAAAGGATTATTATGGAACTGACTAATTTACATTTCTTTACTTTCTAGTGAAACTAAACTTTTTTCATGGTTTTCTTTTGCCTTTATAATCATTTTGTAAAATGTATGCTCTTAGCCTTTGTCTTTTTTTTTTTAATTGGGCAAATAGTATTTAATTATTAGGCTTGACCTTTTATTGCTATTTAAGAGCTTTCACGTATTTGTCAAATATTTCACTACATATTTTAAAATCATGTCTCCCACATTGTAACTTGTCTTTAATGTTTAACACTTGTACCTTTTTAGCTAAAACAGGATAGAAGTGTGTTTCTGTATGAAGCTTGTCTGTGATATCATATTTGAGAACCCTTCCTAGTTCTAAAAGGATATAATCAGTAATCTACATATCTAGTACCTTTAGTAGTTCTAGAGGTCTTTATTTCTACATTAATGTCATCAGTCTATCTGAATTTTATTTTGATGTCAGCTTTCATGAAGGTTTAGCTGAGGGGCACAGCCCATTTGTTAAACAATCTTTCCTTTTTCCCAGATTTTTCTGCCATCATTGTACACATGCTTTCATAAGTATATGGACCTATTTCAAGACATTTGTTTCCTTCTGGTGATCTGCCCAACTCTTCTGCTCCCAGCACCACGCTGTTCCTATTACTGCATCTTTATTGTAATATCTGTCAGGCCTGGAGGGGGAGGACGAATGGGTGGAGCACAGGATCTTTAGAACAGGGAAGCCGTTTAGTCTGATACAAGAATGACAGACTTGTATCTGTCGTTCATATCTGACATGTATCCATGTCATCATGTATTTGTCCAAATGCATAGCATGATAGCACCGAGGGTGAACCCTCATGTAAGCTCAGGACTCTGGGTGATGGTGGCATACCCATGTAAGTAACAAATGTACCGTCTAGGTCGGGGGATGTGGGTCATGCGGGAGGCTGTGCACAGGGTGGGCAGCAGGTATTTGGGAAATCCCTGTCCTCTCTGCTGAATTTTGCTATGAATATAAGGCTGCTTAAAAAGAAAAAAACTGAAAACTATTAAAAACAAAAACTAGACATTACTCCTAAAACCATAGAGCTTATATTCAGAGGGGGAATATAAAAAAGATTAAATAGAATACTAAAGGAGATTGCATTTTCCCAAGTTTTGTGTTACAAACAGGTACCAGAGAGCAATGCTTCTCAAACTGAGATGAAGGACCAATTAAAAAAAAAAAAAATGAAAACAGTTTCCAGTATCTTTCAAGACCAGCAACCTCTCTCTTAACCTCATTTTAAAAATCTCTGTATAAGCTATCAGTGCTCTATGCATATTATTTGCCACTAATTTGCTGTGGATTCTTTGTCAAAATGAAGATACTTATTCACTCCACCTGCCTTCTGCTCTGGAGAACAATGATAGTCATGAACTGCTGTGCTGTTCCCTTAAGATTGTTGTCTGTAAGAATAGGCTGAGATGCATTTCTCACAATAGCTCTGATCACAGGATAATCTTGATAGCTCACTGAAGACTCACCAAGGAAAGTCAGAGCTTGGCATTTGAAAGAACTCTGTCCCATAATCAAGTGCTGCTTTTACTTCTTACCATTTTTTTTTTCTTCAAAGAAACAAAGCTTTTAATCTCTTTTCTTTGTGTATGATGAATACAGGAAAGCCCCTCCCCCCCACTCCCGACTTTGGAATGTGAATAATCAGCAGTTAGCTAGGTTCACTCACTAACTGAATGCTTGGCTACTGCACGTGAAGCTTCTATACTGTCCAAAATCAGCAAAATTAGGATACATTCCAAATATTAAGGCTGAGGGTCTTGCATTTGGTGGTGTGAACAGTCTTTCTGTGTAAGTAGTACTAATGTTTTGTGCAGGAGAAAATCCAATCACTTGTTCAAATCCATTTTTCTTGGAGTGATACCTACAATAAAAGCACAGTAGAAAGATGAATAAATAATGATCTAGGAGACCTGGACCCTAGTAATACTTCTTCCACTCATCAGGTAGATTTGATCACTTGCTTTAATTTTTCTGAGACTGAATTTCCTCATCTTTTATAGGAGTGGGTGGACTGCTTGATCACTAAGAGCCCTTTCAGCTCTCAAAAAGAAAAAAAAAAATGGACAGATCCACTAATTTGTTTATGGATTGATTCATTTTCATTCATAGCCAATGTATCCATTTATATAGTTGAAACACTTGTAGTGAGTTGTAGCACATGTCAGTTTCTGTGTTACTAGTGGCCACAAATGAGGTAGTGTGGAAAAGAGAGAGACCTATTCTCCCAAGTCATCATAGTCTCTTCTCTTTGTGGGGCTAGAATTCACTCAACATGAGGAAGCATAAGAGGCAGGGAGGAATGAAGAGAGAGGATTCTCTTGGATTGCCACGTTTAATATATTTATTTAATGTGTAGAACAGAGCTTTTCAGCCTCAGCACCATTGATGTGTTTGTTGTGGGCAGCTGTCCCACGTGTTGTAGGTTTCTTTGCAGCATCTCTGGCCTCAGCCTACCAGTTGCCAGTCCCACCCTCTCCAACCATATGTGACAACCGGCAATGTCCCCAGACATTGCCAAATGTCCCCTAGAAGCAAGGTCACCCTGATTGAGAATCATTGATTTAGAATTGCTGTGCTGGACACCAAGCAAATAGAGATGAGAAAGACACAGCCTGGCCTGGAGGCATTTGCTCCAGCCTGGTGCTTCCAGAGGCTAAATGTGCAGTGGGTCAGTGGAGGGCTTCATGGAGGAACCCACTCCCAAAATTTGTAATTCGGGTGAGTCCAGGTGGGGATGGAGGGTTTGCATTTCTAAAGCCTGCCCCACCCCCTTGCCAGTTTGGATGCTGAGGGTCTTCCAGGATCCCACTTTGAGAAATGCTGGGCTCGGGGGTTCCCATCTCCCAGGTGGTGGGTGTCCACTGCAGTTGTGGCCAAGAATACAGATGGTCTCACCCAGTCAACTAGTGCGTTCTGAGAATCAAAGTACTCTGTGGTTTTTAAATTGAGAATATAGACCCCATATGGGGCTATTTAACCCACAGTAAATCTGAGAGGTCGCAGGAGGGAAAACCAGGGGCAGACCTCCTAAGCCAGGACAGTGGCAGAAAGGTGCTTAGTGTCAGAATCTTGACTTCATTCTAAATGAACAGATGAACGGGCGGATCATGCACCTAAAGAGTATCTGATTTCAGTTTCCATGGAGTCTAAGCTCCGATCACAAACATGCTTTTACAACCCAGTCGTTTCTAAGGTGGGGACATTTGTGGGCCACAAGAAGGGGTGGGTGGCTCACACATCCACCCTCCATCATCAGAGCCCCACCCTGCCCCCTCCTCCTGGTCCCGCCCTTGGCCATCCTGTCTCCTGGTCTGCGGCAGTTACTCCCCCAGCACTGCCGGTCCTGCCGGCGCACGCAGGGCTCTGCGTAGGTTATTCTTTACAGAACTGCTAGTTCATCTTTGGACTGAACATCGCTGTTTCCGTCTGCTGTGGTGACACTAACAAGTACTGTATTTTCTTTGAAAATTGTCACACACCCGGGGAAGGAAGTGGGGTGTGGTATTTGAGCACCACTGGGCAGACGGGTGTTTTGCTCCTTCCGTACCCAGGAGCAACAGCCCACTTTGCCATCTCTTGTTTTGTCTCTTGATGCTGAGTCTGCATTAACTGGCCACGTCATTTTACTCACAGGATGAAAGGCAAGAAAGTGGAGTCCAGTTCCTTCTCTAATCCCTTCTAGGCAGGCAGGGGCTACCCCATGCTGAGGTCCCAAGACTCATTTAGACCCTGTTATGTGTTTCTATGCAGCACAGGGCTTTATACCTAGTAGGCAGGTTTGCAAATATAGATGGCAAAAAAAAAAAAAAAAAGCAGCCAGTAGTTTAGGTGAGTTGTAGGTCAGGTCAGATAATCCACCGAGTGAGTTATCATCAGTCATTGATTTCATCCGGGAGAATTTCCAAGGATGCTTTGGGAAAGTCCTATGTGATATAATAGCTACCTTTTCCGCCACTGTTATAAGCATTTCATTTAATGGTTAATTCATTTAATCTTCATGACAACTCTATGAAGCAAGTCTGCTGTTTTCTCCATATTGCAGAAATGGAAACGTTGTCACACAGAGATGAGGTCCCTTGTGTAAGACTGTGTGGTTGAGGAAAGCTGGATTTTATACCGTGGCTGTCTTGTTGACACTCCTGTGGGCTCCTACCTGTGTCCCCTCCTCCCTCATGGCACACAGTCATGTCAAGGAAAAGGGACACTGTGGCCAGCGGCTTCACCTTGACCATCTCAGTCGAGATGTCCTTTGACCAAGCCCTGGGCCCTGGCTCTGACTGGACGTCCTGCACTCAGGTGGGATATTTTTCCTGCCTGAGCATCTGACAGGCAGAAGAACTCTTCCTCTGGTACCCTAGGAAGATCCCAAAGCATTCTGTGTGTGTCATTAGAGCTACTGGGTTGATAAGATGGTAGAATCACTGAGAAACTCACCTCTCTTCCACCAGCTTTTTCAGTTGTGTCCGACTCTGTGCAACCCCATAGACGGCAGCCCACCAGGCTCCTCTGTCCATGGGATTTTCCAGGCAAGAGTACCGGAGTGGGGTGCCATTTCCTTCTCCAATGCATGAAAGGGAAAAGTGAAAGTGAAGTCGCTCAGTTGTGTCCGACTCTTAGTGACCCCATGGACTGCAGCCCACCAGGCTCCTCTGTCCATGGGATTTTCCAGGCAAGAGTACCGGAGTGGGGTGCCATTGCCTTCTCCACCAGCTTTATTGAGGTATAATTGACAATTAAAAATTGGATATATATTTAAGATGTATGACTTGATTAAACTTGATACAGTGAAATAATCACCACAATGAGTTTAATTCACGTATCCATCACCTCACATCATTACCTTCTTCTGTGTGGGGAAGTGTCTTTGTTCTTTTTTTAATTTTGGGCTGCACCACGCAGTATGCAAATCTTAGTTCCCTGACCAGTAATTGAACCCGCGCCCCCTGCAGTAGAAGCAGTCTTAGTCATTGGACCACTTGGGAAGTCCCAAGAATGTCTTTTAAGAGGAAAATTTGACATAAATAGACCCATCCTTAAATCCGCTTTCTATATGAGGCAGCATCTTTGGACTCAGTAAGTGGTCACCCTACAATGGATAGGAAGGAATGCCGAGGAGACCGACTTTATACAAAGCAGTGAGTTTTGCTCTGGACTCTGCCTCCAGGAATCATAACCGGTACCAGCCAGCCACCGGTAACAGCAGGAATGGAGAAGACGCAGGGGTGGACGGTACACACTTAGGAGCCCACGGGAAAATCACCCAGGTCAGCAGCTTTGACCTCACTTCCAAAAGAGAGCTTAAGTTTTGACGAGAAACTTCAACTCCTTTATACTGTTGGCGTGTGTGCTAAGTTGCTGCAGACGTGTTTGACTTTTTGCGATCCTACAGACTGTAGCCCCCCAGGCTCCTCTGTCCATGGGATTCTCTAGGCAAGAATCCTGGAATGGGTTGCCATGCCCTCCTTCAGGGGATCTTCCTGACCCAGGGATCAAACCCACATCTCTTGCATTTCCTGCATTGGCAGGCGGGTTCTTTACTGCTAGCGCCACGTTACCCACCCTTCAACTCTTCAAGTTATAGCCAAGGAGTAGGACAGATCATTAAACCACAGGTTCCAACAAAAAGAAAAGGCAAGTTAGTAGCCGAGGTTACTGAGCAAGTAGCCAGCCAGGAGGCTGCTGGGAAAGCTTGTCTGACAGCTGTTGTGGGTCCTTTCTAATTAGGGGCTGGTTGAGCAGATGGGAACAATATGGGGAACTCTCCAGGCTTTCACTTCCTCCCTGACCTAACCTTGAAGTGGTTTTCTAACAAGGAATCATTGACTAATTTGGGTGGAGGCACTGAGCAAGCAAAGCTGGAATCCAGGTTCTGTTGCTTACAAACTGTCTGACCTTCAGCTTACCCACTCAGGCCTCAGCTTTCTAATCTGTAGAATGGAGCCAATTATACTTACCTCATGGGTTTGGTGAGAAGGTTGAACAACACAAGCTGTGGAAAGCTTTTTGCAAAATTTTGTGAATTGTAGAAGACCCAAAAAATAACCCTCGAGGCTATGCATGTGCTTGTACCAAATAGATCAGAAGCGTGAGAGATGGAGAAGAAAAAAAATCAACTTGATGAGTGATAAAAGGCTGGATTGGTAGATATGGCCAAAGCATCCAAGCAAATAGGTTGGTGGTTGTTCACAGGGTCATAGGCAGTGCTGGATGATGGCTGGCCTCCCAGGACTGGCGGGATAGCCCTGCCCTGCTTATGGCACAGCAGAGGAGAGTAGAGAAACACAGTCTCTGAAAATTGGCAGATCCCCGGAAAGAGAGGAGGGAGCTGGACTGGGCAAGCATCGGTTACTCCTATAGTTCATCCTTTGGGTAAATCACTCCTCTTCTTGTGGGAAACAGGAAGGGATCTCTGGATGAGGTAGGGCAGAGATGAGGTCCTTGAAGGAGGAGAACGGTTGAAGGATGTGCCTGAGTGCAGGTGATGGAGCACGCACGTGGAAGGAAGGTATAAACAGAGCCAATGAGATGGATCGTTGGGGTGTGTTCAGAAAACAGGCTGAGTCAGTTGGACAGAGACAATTGAGTATTCGTGCAATTTGGTGACAGCTGGGCTTTCATGGGACTGTCTGTCCACTCACACATTCAAGCTAGTGTCAGAATAGTAATAATGCCACACAGGTGCTTTTTCCTAAATTTCAGTATTTGTTTTATTTCTACATTTTTTGGCAGGCGAAGAGATGTGTTCTGTTTGCTCAGGCTGCCTCTCTGTCTCATAAAGACATGTGAGAGTGGTAGGTGTATCTTCATTTGCTGGATTTGCCTGACATTTACCAAATTTCAGCTGAGCTGATAGATTGGGAACCCACTGAATTTTTTTCTCATTCTCAAGCTTACTATTGATTCGCTTGTGTTTTCTCTTCTCTTCATACATGCTAAAGTTTTGGTGTTTCTGTGAGATTCTCCCTCTGTCCTTAAGGCTCCACCAGCTAAATTATAGCAATACAACTGCTGTCCAGATTTTTGTAAAATAAAGAAGTATGCTCGTTCTTACTTGACTTGCTGCAGAGGAAGTGAAGTCTCAACATGTTTTTGCTGATGAGCATTTAGAGAACTTCTCCCGCTTCCTATTCCATGGACTTTCCCCCCAGCTGCTTTCGTTATGTGGTGGCAATCCTTCAGGTCACCATGAAAGTATTTGGTGGGTTTGAATTGTGGCGGGTGAGTCAGTTTAGGTAAGTAGGTCAGGCAGCACCAGGCAGTCAAGAGACCAGAATTCTCCATTTGATACTTAACGGCATATGACCTCAAGCACACCTCTGAGCAGTGAGACTTGCCCATCTACCTGCCCAAGAGGAATGAGATTGTAGTTAAAGGGGAAAACATTGAGCTGTAAGAGTAAAGATCTCCACAAGTTTAAAGTATGCATTATGACAATATTTCACAGCTGGCCTAGCTAAAGCGCAGAAGGCTGGATGGACACACCGCTAGTTCATCATGATGAGTGCTGGCATCATGATTACTCCATTAGGGGAAAATAAGTGCTTTAGAAGAGATACCCGAAGGGCTTTATGAGAGCTCAGTGGTGGAGTGCAGAAGAAGGTCACATAATTCAGCCCGGATAACACTCCTAAAAGACCATTTCCGTTCACTTTCTACCCTTTTCTGGTACACACTAATAATGCTCATAAAGTACACTAGGAAATATATCAGAGTTGCAATAATAATAACTTTTTCTGAGAGTGGACTGTGTGCCAGCCCTGCTCTCAATGCTTCCCTGTGTTTCCCCATTTCATCCTCTTCACCCTTTGAAACAGGTAACAACATTATCACCATTTTCCAAATGAGAAGACAGAGAAGTTAAATAACTCCTTCCGTTGAGCTCATAATGGCATCGATTCTCTGCCTGTAACAACTCCTGGCACGTTTCCTTTGCATTGATTTCCTCTGTAACTGGCTCCACCTAATCAGACCGTAGAATACCCTTGCAGGTAAAAGAAATGCATGAAGATTAAGAGGGGATGGAAAATGTTGCTTTGGAAAATTAAGTTCCTTAGCAAGAAGGCAGTGAGCATCTGCTCAGTATCAGAGAGAGGGATTAATCCTCAGAGGTATATAGATGATTAATTAAGACCTGGTCTTCACCCTCAGAGCCTGAAGTCTTGTTTGGGAAGACAAATATGAACGAATCAATCAAATAAAGCGTTATGGGGCAATATGACTGTGTGAGCACCGGTCTCCTCCCCAACCCCACATTCACCAAAGGAACGTGGTAATAGAGGAAACCCTTTATCACAGCTAGGGTCTATTGAGGAAGGCACCCACATGCACTCTCTCTGGAAGGCTTTTGCTAGATATACTGCATTAAACCAGAGGGACTTCCATAGATTGAGTCCCACCCCTCTTCTGAGGGTATAAGTATATCCCACCATCTCTAAGGATTATGTTGGAGAAATCCTGGTGGGGCCCTTCTGTGTCCCCCAGATTTGGAGGCTGAGGGATGAAGACAAAGAGAATGGGAGTTAAAGGATCAGCACCACTCAGACTTTTGAAATGGCAGAGGAGAGGCGAACTGCTATGACAGGTGTGTCTCGCAGGGTACCCAGGGACCACGGGAGGCTGAGTAAATTCCGCCAAGATGTGAGGTGGGCAGGGATGGAGGTGAGGGAAGAACAGCTTTGCAGAGGAGGTAGAGACCGAGCAGGAACTTGGAAGATGAGGAAGTGGGGGAGGGGCAGGTGGCGGACAGAGGGGACTAGGAAAGCGGTCCAGGGAGAGGGGCGGGATTGTGAAGTGCCTAGAGCCATGAAGCAGTATGACACGTGGGAGAAACGGCAGGAGCTCTGCGTGATCTTAAGGAAGGTCCTCGGGGCTGCAGTGTGGAGATCCGACTGGAAGTGAGAGGTGACAAGGCTGGAGAGAGACAGTAAGCTGCTACATTGGGTCTAACGGGGGATGATGCAGAATGGAGGTCCCAGGGAGGGAGGGAGAGGAGGTGGGGAAGGAGAAGAGAAAGTTGGTTGTGGCGGATGAGAGAAAGGGTGATGTCCAGGCGGGGCGCTAGGCCAGGAGTCCTGGCACCAGTCACTGGGCAGATTCCAAAAGCAAGACAGTGAGTTCCCTGCAGACCTGGCAGGTCAAGGGATGCCCGGGAGCTGTCCACGGGAGTCCTCAGATGAACGGTCTGCAGAGTGTCCTGCCCTGGGCTACCAGGACAGCCTGGGCTGGCCAGTCACTTTCTTTTTAATGTAATTTTATCATTTATTTTTGGCTGCTCTGGGTCTTCATTGCTGTGCGTGGGCTTTCTCTAGTTGTGGCGCACAGGCTTCTCAATGCGGTGGCCTCTCCTGTTGCAGAGCATGGGCTCTGGGTCATGCAGGCTCAGTGGTGCACGGGCTTAGTTGCCTTGTGGCGTGTGGAGTCTTCCCAGACCAGGGATTGAACCCGTGTCCCCTGCACTGGCAGGCAGATTCTTAACCACTGGACCACCAGGGAAGTCACAGCCAGCCACTCTCATGCACACATTCTTTGTTGTAAAAAGCAAGGTCACTGTGATTGGCAGTAAAGAGATTATGAAATGTACACTCCGTAGAGACTGGGAGAGGACAGTCCTGATGGATGAGATTCCAGTGCCTGTATTTCTGTACAAGAGTAATTCTCCTTGGAATCCCGCTTCTCCCTTACCATCCACTCTGAGCACAAGAAGTCACCCCACAAAAATCTTTCATGTTAATTTCATCTTCATGTGCTTATTACATATCTTCTTGGCTCTTGAGATTTGCATATATACATATACATACATGCGTGTCTGTGTGTGTGTTCAACAGGACTGTGGAAATTTATGCTCACAACAGCTTTGTAAGATAGCATTTGATGCATGTTGTTCTTGCCAGTGTTAGGGAAGAGCACTTCAAAAAATATTTGCTAATTGCCCAGATAAAGTAATGTTATTGTTTTATTTTATATTTTAAGTATTTTAGTTATTTTATTATTATAGTTTGAATTGAATATTAATATACCTCAAAGAAAATGCATTGTTAAATGCTGATGTTACTTTTTTTCAGCTATTTGCCCAAAAGTGCAAAATTTCAGGAGCATTTAAATGCTACAGAGTGAAAGATGTTCTTTTTTTTTTAAGACTCTGACCATCTCCCTTTAGTAAATTGAGGCTATTCTTGGTTACTTCAGATTTTAATTCAGTATTTTATTATATGGATTCTCCATTTCCTAATATATATTCTTTATATAACCTCTGAATTTATAATCTATGCCTTGAAATGCCAGTAGCGTATATCTTTATTTTGATTCTTAAGTTACCATGTGGAAAAATTGACATTTATTTTGGGTGAATCATTCTGTGTATTTACGTCTAGATTTCTGCAACTGCCACCACAACCAGGCTGTAAAACAGTCAGACCGTCGCTCCTAACCTGCTCATGCCATTCCTTTATAATCACATCCTGTCCGCTAACCGCTGATTTTTTTCTCCCATGTAGCTTATCTTTTCAAGAATGTCACATAAATACAATTATATAGTATCTTGCTTTGTTTTTGCATTTCTTGACTTGCTCACAAGGCTGGAAATTTTCCTACAAACTAGTTACAACTGTGTTTTTTGTATTTTATATATTTGTGTCATTGTCACTTATTTAGTTGGGTCATGGGTAGTGGTTTGGGGTATTTTTTCCTACACATTTGTGTATACTTTTTATAAAAGAATGATGATCACTTATTTTCTGTTACATTTACTATAGGTGTTTACCCCTTTTGTTATTTTCTTTAAATAGTAATCTCTTACAAACAGTAATATCATTTGATCTAGTAATATTGGAGTTCTCTAGTGACCTAGTCTGATGCAGTCTTCCTCAATTAAAAAAAAATTGTAAAAGGTGCTTATCAGCTAATTTCTGTACTGGACTAACTGGACACAATCTCTGTATGTAACTATAAGACTTTAATAAAGCAGATAATGGAGCTGTCCCTCAATGGGATATCATGCAAGAATTAAAAGATGGCATAGGAAAATTAGGAAGATGGCATAGTAACTTGGACAATCTTCATGATAAAATGTTAAATTAAAAGATATAATCTCATACACACAGTAGGAGCACAGAATATAAAACAAAACCACAAAATCCATGAATTAAAATAGACTAGAGAAAATCCATCAAAATAATGAATGCAATTTGCCTCAGGTAAGGAGAGTTTTACTAACTTTGTGTATTTTCTTCATGATAATCACCTATTACTGTTTTTTTAATCAATTTTTATTGGGGTATAGTTGCTTTATAATGTTGTGTTAGTTTCTACTGTACAGCAAAATGAAGCAGCTATGTGTATACATGTATCCCCTCCCTTTTGGATTTCCTTTCCATTCAGAGCACCACAGAGCACTGAGCAGAGTTCCCGGTGCTACACAGTAGCTTCTCATCAGTTATCTATTTTATACAGAGTATCAGCAGTCTATGTTAATCACAATCTCCCAGTTCCTCCCACCCTCCCTTCTCCCTTGCTGCTGCTGCTGCTAAGTCGCTTCAGTCGTGTCCGACTCTTAGCGACCCCATGGACTGCAGCCTACCAGGCTCCTCCGTCCATGGGATTTTCCAGGCAAGAGTACTGGAGTGGGGTGCCATTGCCTTCTCCACCCTTCCCCCTTAGTATCCATATATTAGTTCTCTATGTTTGTGTCTCTATTTCTGCTTTGCAAATAAGATCATATATATCATTTTTCTGGGGCTTCCCTGCTAACTCAGTAGGTAAAGAATCCACCTGCAATGCAGGAGACCCCGGTTTGATTCCTGGGTTGCGAAGATCTGCTGGAGAGGGGATAGGCTGTCCACTTCAGTATTCTTGGGCTTCCCTTGTGGCTCAGCTGGCAAAGAATCTGCCTGCAGTGTGGGAGACCTGGGTGATCCCTGGGTTGGGAAGATCCCCTGGAGAAGGGAAGAGCTACCACTCCAGCATTCTGGCCTGGAGAATTCCATGGGGTCACAGAGTTAGACACGACTGAGCAACTTTCACATTCACGTACCATTTTTCTAGATTTCATATATCTATGCATTATATTTGTTTATGTGACTTCACTCTGTGTGACACCCTAGGTCCCCATTGATCATAGCAGCACCATTTACAATAGCCAGGACACGATCACCTACTGCCGATACAGAAGGAGAGAAGATTCTGAGTAGCTCAGGAATAAAATGCTAACTTTTGCCTTAAAAAGGCACCCCTGAGCTTGAGGCTTTACTGAACAATGTGTGAGGTGAAGCACACAAATGCCAGTTCTGCTTTCTAAATGTCAAAATGTCAGATGCCATCCCTGGGACCAGGCCTTTAGAATGAGAGGCATTGGCTTTGCTACCAGATAGATGGATGCATTGGGTAGATGGGCAGAATGCCCATGTGTGAGGGGATAGGGTAGGCAGACTGGCGAGGGAGCCTGGATCGCTCGTGGATAAGACATTGGGTGATGTCTGCGCCAGCCCTGCGGGAGGAGGGGTTTCACTGCAACTCACTTCGTTGCTGTGATAGACCCCCTGTGGACCCTACAGCCTTCTGTCTATTCCCCAGACAGATTTTCCCAGGTGCTCAGTGAGCACTGTTGCCTAATTCTGAGCCCAGCCTGGAAATAGCAAAGTGACACATCGGCAGTAAAGGTCAGAGTGCTTGTAACTCAAACATTATGAGTCACTGATCCTTCCAGGCTCCAGTCTGAATGAATTGCTTACCTTCAGCTTGTTTTGAGGAAATCTTCAAAAAGTCCACATGTGGTAAAGAGTCCCATAAATGATGCCAATTCTTGGCTTGATCAGTGGAAGAATATAAATTTGTCTGAAAGATCTACATGACCCAGGAACCCCGGGGGGAGAGGTGGGTGGCTGGGGGTCTCAAGTTTTCTCTGGAGAATTCTCATTTCTTAGACAAGCTTCTACCCAAGAGTTCTAAGCTCAGAGGGTAAGGGGGCTCCCTAAAGACAAACCTGGAAGTCATCTCACTGCTAATTCATCAGAATGTGTTTCAGAGGCTATGAACATGAGACAAATCGGGATTATTCTGTGACCATCTCTTTTTTTTAAACCCGGTGAACTGCAGGAAATTGAGACTCTCTTAATCTCCATGAAATGAACAGCAGTTGTCAAGGGCCCCTGATATGTCTCCCTGTTGGTTATAAACAAACAAACACACAAAAATCCCAAAGACCAACAGCATTCCGGAGGTCCAGAGGACTGGTGATCTTTCATGGCTCTGCTGGCTTCATATGATGGCTTCGAGATTTCTGGTTGTGTCATCGATTATGGCATCTGGGAGCCTGTTACTCTGAGTAGTTTTGTTCTTTTCCACAAAGATAAGAAAGATGGGAAATGCTTTCTTCTTGATACTGGGTTGTTCAAAAAGTTCCTATAACCTCTTAGAAAAAAACCCAAATGAACTTTTTGGCCTTTGGCTTCCTTAAGAATGTTTTGGAAAATTCATGAGGTGAAATCTGTTCAAGAGACAGGAAGCAAGAGTGTACTTTTATCACTAATTATTGATACCGGGTAATAGTTTCAGATTCATGGAGCCTCATGGAAAAGTAGGTTAAAAAGGGAGGGCGCTTTAGTTGAAGTAAATGGTCAAACAAAGGAAAGAACAGTAGATGAAAAATCAGACTAGAATCCCTGACTCTGTAGCCAACACTAAGATGATTTTCACTGACATCTCCCGTAAAGTGTAATTATTAGATCTTTGACTTTTACAAAGTCCTTTGTTTCTCTTTCCACAATGAAGTTGCTGTTTTATGGTGGTCAGTGATTTAGGGTTTTTAAGTGGTTCAAACTGTTCAAAAGCTCTTTAAATACATAAACACACACACGCAGACACAGATATATATATCTGTGGATGTGTCTAAAGTAAACAGATCAGCTGCTAAATAAACGCCCAGAGCCCATTCCATCACACACACAAATAGCCCATGTAAGAATTTCACAGTGTCATATTTAACTGCTCTGACTAAAATAGACTCACTGTTTATAAACTCATTTTCTTATTACTGTGTTGTTTCCTGGGTACCTATTTGACTAATAGAAGAAATGAAGTGTTGGAATGCTTTTGTGTCTCTCTGCAACTATTAAATACAACTCCATTCAATTAGGAGTGGGACTTAGGTCTAACTGACAAGGTTAAATAACCTTAGTCCAGGACGCCGCTTTCTCTGGCATGTCAGCCTGCGGTTTGGGGTGAGCCCAATAATGCACCGTGCAGAAGGGGAAGTAAAACATTTGTTTGAATGGATAGTCAAGCCACTTGAGGCTCTGGCTTTCAGAGATAAAGCACTGGTTAACAGGGATGCAACACGCCAAATAATATATTTTACAGTCTTCAAACAGCTGTTGTCTTCTGTCGCTTTGCAGGGAGTGACCATCATGTCACCGTTTCTCCGAATTGGCTTGTCCAACTTCGACTGTGGGTCCTGCCAGTCCTGCCAGGGTGAGGCGGTTAACCCTTACTGTGCCGTGCTTGTCAAAGAGTATGTTGAATCAGGTAAGTTTGAGTGGGTGTTGGGCGTGGGGGGTGGGGGAAGAGGAAGACCCTGCAGTGAACGGGGAAGCAAGGCCTTCCGGGATCTTCAAGGCCGCCTGACTTGACCTGACTTTCCAGCTCAGGAAACGACGCCCAGAGAAGCCAAGTGCTTCCTCAGAGGCACATGGGCTTGGTAACAGGCTCTGAGCTAGACCTGGTGGCCTGCCTTATGTTCTAGGTCATGGTCCCATTTTCCACATAAACAAAGGAATGAGTTGAGGACGTTATGTGAGGAGTTAACGAAGGAAAAAAACCAAAAACCTACTTTAATGAGCTAAAGTAGAACACGGTACAGTATTGTCTGATTGTTTTCTGTGGTCATAGATAAAGTCTGCATTGTCTTGCATTTTGAAAAATTGTAGTCGGAGGATACTTACTTTAGAATATTGTGTTGGCGGCCGCTGTACAACAACGTGGATCAGCCTTAAGCATACATATGTCCCTCCCTCTAGACCTCCCTCCCAGCCCCCCAGGCTGTCTCAGCACCAGGCTGTGCTCCCTGTGCTGTACAGAAGCTTACCTCTAGCTAGCGATTCTGCATATGGTGATGCGTATTTCAATGCCACTCTCCAAATTTGTCCCACCCTCTCCTTCCCCTACTGTGTCCAAAGCCTGTTTTCTGTTATCTTGGAGATTATTCCTGCCCTGAATAGAAGTTCATCAGTACCGTTTTTCTAGATTCCATATATATGCGTTAATGTATTGGTGTTCTTCTTTCCGACTGACTTCACTCTGTACAACAGTATCTAGGTTCATCCGCCTCACGAATACCGACTCAAATGCATTCCTTTTTATGGCTGAGTAATATTCCATTGTCTTAGACTTAACACCAAAGATATTTTACTGCTTCTTTGACCAAGGTCAGATAAATAGTACAAAAAATATAGGATTAGCGATTAGGGTTCAAATTTCAGAAGACTTCCTTTACTAAGACCCCAGGTGAGTTAAAGAATTTTGTCAGATTTAAATATTCATGAAAATTTCATGGGGAGGAGGAAAGCATGACAGTCTTCCAAGATTCCTTCATGGGTTTAGATCTTTCCAATAAAATCATCCTACTCTGGCTTGTCTAAATTAGTGGCACAGCAGTGTCACTGGTGTGCACAGTTGAGCATGGTAGTACCATGGTGTCAAGGGGTTTTTCTAAATGAAATAGTAATTAACATCACTGTACATTGTAATAAGTGAACAGACAAAAGATGAGTATTGAATAGACATTTGGAATACTTCTTCCATTTGGAAGAATGAATGAACATAAAGCTAAATTGTCTAATGAAGTGCCTGCTAAAATATTTTAAAGAAAATTTGATAATATTGTAACCAATTTATTTCCTGAAGCACATTAGAAATGATAATGTGAGTAAACAGTGTCACTCAGGAAAAATAAGATAATCCTATTCTGTCTAGAATATTTTCATGATTACTTAAACTGCTCCTACCCTCTCTGGTCCCTGCCTCTGTATTTTAAAGTTCTCATGGACTTTCTAAAAACAGAAAGAAAAGGAAAAAAAAGGCAGGATGAAGTTTACATCCCATGGTCTTCCCAGCCTCCCTGCCTTTCCCTACCTCTCTACACACATTTCTGGTTTTAGCAGATGACACTTTGTAGGGAAGTCTGATCGCCACTGATGCAGTCACAGGAACGATTAGGAGCCACTACAGTGCATTTACAGAGAAGGTATTTATGGAGCACCTACTGTATACTGGGCCAGAAGACATGCCTTTCCTTCAGAGTTCCTCTCCTAGCAGAAGATAAGCAAAAAGCAGAAAGATCACATAGTAAGTCATGTGAAGTGAAGACATCAAAGCAGGATCATGCGGGGAGATATTGGGGCTGGAGAGAAAGATGGAGAGAGAAGGTAGTCTTGAAAAAGAAAAATTAAGTGATGTTCCTGGGTGCAAGAGGAACCTGATTCTGCAGGTGATGACCTCCAGCTGGATGTGTCCAGCTCAGAACCCTGGAGTTTCCAATCCCGGATGCTGGCTTTTCTTTCCCTTAAAAGACTTCTCTGTGCTCAACTGGCTTCTGCCTTCCAGCCCCAGGAGCACATCAAAGCGGAGGAGACTGACTGATTATCTTGAGTTCCCTTCTGCCCAGATCTCTCTCCTGTTTAGTTAACAGTGAGAATGGTACTTGCTCCCAATCTAAAACCTTTCAAATGTCACCGAAATCTTTGAAGTGTGCAACGTCTGAGTTTTTCAAAGCTGCTTTTTGACTTAATGGGTCCCTTGGATCTGGTTCCCTTTATATCCACAGGTCTCACTGACATTTGCCTCCTGGGAGCCTTTTTTAAAGTAACTATTTCTTCTTTTGGCCTTGCCTTTGAACTTGGTCTAATCAGCCACATGAATCAAGAGGACATGTTGGAAACGAAGTTTGTTTTTCTGAAAGGTTAGCCTTGGAGCGCTGAAGGTTTTGTTTTTTCATTTTGTTTTAAATTTGTCCTGAAAAGAAATCTCTCTGAACGTGGTGTTTAAAACATTACTTCTGTAGCGTTTCAGCAGGTTTCCGTGTTCGGGATGTTAAGGCTGCAGTTTACATAAAGCAAAGAACAGAAGTAAATAGGACACAGTGCTGTCAGTCTAGGAGCCTTTGAAAATAGTAAACCCCACTGTAAATAGACAGGATCTTGAGTTCTCGTTCTCTTTATAAATGATGACCATCTTTACTGAATGCAAGTGTGAAAAATACCTTGCTATGGGAATTTCTGTCCATTTCCTGGGTGTGCTGAATGATAATGGTTGGAAGAAGTTAAAGGAATTTTGAGAGGTAGTGTGAAGCCTGTGGAAGTAAAACATTACTCTGATCACTAATATTGCCATGGCTTTTTTTTTTTAAGTCTAATCCTGAGTTAAATTTCTGTTAAACAAACCATAAAAATATCCCCCTTCCAATTCCATGCTCAGCATTGTTAGAGTTTATGCCTCTCACAGCCAGGTTTACCTACAGTGTGAGGTTTCAGCTTATTCAGATCCTTTTGTACCTCCCAAAGAATAATTGAGCAAATGCCTGATGCCTGATCTCTTTCAGCATCATGCGTCAAGAGCTAGAACTGCTTTGTTTCCCTGCTTTCAGTGACGTTTTCTTTTTGCTTTATCAACATCTCTGATAAATCTCTGCTCAAACTGCCGCTTCATGTGCTTAGGATCACAAGAAAGAAACCCTGAAATACAGCTGCAGTTTTCTGCTCCTGCAATGACTGAAGCATAAATGCTACAGAGAATCCAATATGGATGGAGGATAGGACAACACTGCTGAATCCCACTAGTGATCCCTGGTGGTTCTGGGATGGTTCCCTTAAACGTCATCATCCTGCCCTTGGTTCCTGTCACTAACTGTTTGCGGGCCCTCTGCAGCCTGCTTCACTGACTCCAGGGATGACGACCTCCACCTCTCTGAGATACTTGTTAATTTTTGCTTAGGGTGCATGGTTTATGTTAAAAGGTATCCTCATTTTGAGAAGAAAATAATGGTTCATGGTATTTTAAAGGTTTTGCCTATTAAAGGTATGTATGTTGAGTGGGAATTTAAAAAATTTCTTTCTAAAAGAGCATTCAGTATAAGCCTGAAATTAAGTCACTGTCTTTTTCAAAGCAACACACAGTAGTTTTATATTATCTTTTTTTTTTACTAGATACCAGTGAAATTGAACAGTCATGTGTCCACCATTAATACGTTAACACAGAAGGATCCCCAAAGGCATAAAAGTATAAAACCTGTTAAAAAAAAAGGAGCAGGGTATCTAGGTCACTGTCTTCTACCAAACATACCAGGCTTAGCTGCTGGGTTCTTTGCATTTGCTCAGGTGTTCAGACTTCAAAAGAAGCAACTGATGAATAGGAAAAGAGCATTGCCAGTGCAAGATGCCAGATTTATTTGCATAAATTATCCAGGTTGACTTCCAAGTTTAGGAACGTTACCTTGGAACCATCTCATTTTGTCCTATTTTATCTCTAATTCTTTTTTTTTTTTTGGAGTATAGTCGATTAACAATGTTGTGATAATTTCAGGTGCACACCAGAGCGATTCAACCATACATGAATACATGTATCCATTTTCCCCCAAATCCCTCTTCCATCCAGGCGGCTACCTAATACTGAGCAGAGTTTCCTGTGCTATACAGCAGGGCCTTGTTGGTCATGCATTTTAGATACAGCAGTGTGTGCGTGCCCATCCCCAGCTCCCTAACTATCCCTTCCCCCATCCTTCCTCCCTGGTAACCATGAGTTCATTCTCTGAGTGTCTCTAATTCTTGTATATGTTATTGTCGTCCTCCCAAAAGACTTATAGAGTCCTCGAGAGCAGAGGGAATGGGTGAATTATTTCCCAGAACAGGCTGAAAGCGTAATGAGAACATATCTTTCCATTCCTAGAGAATGGGCAGATGTACATCCAGAAAAAGCCAACCATGTACCCGCCCTGGGACAGCACTTTCGACGCCCACATCAACAAGGGACGAGTGATGCAGATCATCGTGAAGGGCAAAAACGTGGACCTGATCTCCGAGACCACCGTGGAGCTGTACTCCCTGGCCGAGAGGTGCAGGAAAAACAACGGGAAGACAGAAATATGGGTAAATAGCCAGGCACGAGCTTCATGTATTTGTATATTCCATGAAGTGATAGGTACCATTGTAGCGGAAGACTGGTACAAAATTTCAGTGTCATCCTGAAGGCCTTGAGGAAACTGACTCCCTACCACTGACTCATTGGTGGCTTGCTTGTGACAATGAGTATTCATTGTGGACTATAGAACGTACTAGCATACTCAAATTTCTTTGATTCTTGTGTAAAGGAAATAAGGTCTCTTAGGGTGTGAAGAACTGTTATTGATCTCTAACTGTTAAAGTCAGCTTGGAAATACCACAAAATTTTCATAGCGTGGGAACCTACCTGTGATCTGTGTATCAAGATATCATGTGAATATCAAGATATCTAGATACCTACATGATACCTTGATACCATGATATCTTAGATAAGATGCTGGACAGATAGCTGAGAAGAGAGCAAAGATCCATTTAATATCTCAATCCCTGTAATTTTTTTTAGTCGTAATGTGTTTGCTTAGCTTGTTGTTGTTCAGTGCTCAGTCGTATTTGACTCTTTGTGATCCCATGGACTGCGGCAGGCCAGGCCCCTCTGTCCTCCACTATCTCCCAGAGTTTGCTCAAACTCATGTCCCTTGAGTCAGTGATGTTATCCAACCATCTTATCCCCTTCTCCTATTGCCTTCAGTCTTTCCCAGCATCAGGGTCTTTCCCAGTGAGTCGGCTCTTCGCATCATGTGACCAAAGTATTGGAGCTTCAGCTTCAGTCCTTCCATGAATATTCAGGATTAGCTTACTTTGCTCTAAAAAGTACATTATACACAACTCGTGTTACCACACAGATTTTTGAAAACTTCGATTCTAAACATTTGTTACCAAAATAGTTATGAAGTTAAAGGGAGAAGTAAACTATGAAAGTATAAAAAGTTCTTATGAAAATTTCTGGGGTACAAAAATTAAAGAAACATATGAGTAAAAGCTGCTTTTGTAAGATCTGAAACCCAGAAAGTGTTTTCAAATGTCTGCATCCTTTATGCAAAGGAGGAGACTTACCTTTCAGCTTCATACTTTGTATAACTCAGATTCTTAAGAATTCCAGCCAAAAGATTTTCATATGCCAGGTTTCAAAATGGGACTAATATAAGCCTAAAACCTAGATTTTCATGTCAATTGTATTTTTTTTACCTTAAAAAAAGACAGCGAGAGAGAGAGGTACTTCTTAGGAAAGTATATCTATCTTTGCTTGCATCACTAAAGTAATCTTTAAAGATAACGATATGTCAAGATTTTTTTCTTAAAGTCCCCCGTGCTTAGATGTATTTAGATAATTTAGTTCAGGGTGTCTGTGAATTCATTCAGCCTGGTGAGAGATCACAGAAACAGAATTCCTCTTAGGTAGCTGGTTGTGCAAATAGGAAGTGGATAAATAAGTGGGTAATGTCGCAGGTATGTGACTTAGTGGTAGAGATTTACACAGACCTGTTGGGGGAGAGGGTGAGGCTTCAGATACCGCTGAGTCATAGAGCATTTGACCATGCTCAGAGAAATAAGAGAGAAACTAGAGAAAATCTTCCTCTGTTTTTTCCCCCATTCCCATTTATTTTCCACTTTCTGCCTCATTTTTTTTAAAGGGAAGAGTCACCAAATCTCTAATTTTTAAAGTAGCATACTATTGATTTCCTTTTCAATGAATAAAGGGATAACTATATTGTCAAGGCATCCTTGACAAACAAGTTGTTTTTCTATCTATACCTCTTAAAGTTGCATTTGCTTTCTTGCCAAGACATTTTTTTTTTTAAGTTTATTCTTGTCAGACTTTCCATGTTTTTTGCATATTGGGATTATTGAGACATAAGCCCTCGGATCCTTGGAAGGATAGGATATCCTTCCAACCTAGACAGCATATTAAAAAGCAGAGACATTACTTTGTCAACAAAGGTCAGTCTGGTCAAGGCTATGGTTTTTCCAGTGGTCACGTATGGATGTGAGAAGTGGGCTATAAAGAAAGCTGAGCACTAAAGAATTGTTGCTTTTGAACTGTGGTGTTGGAGAAGACTTGAGAGTCCCTTGGACTGCAAGGAGATCCAATCAGTCCATCCTAAAGGAGATCAATCCTGGGTGTTCATTGGAAGGACTGATGTTGAAGCTGAAACTCCAATCCTTTGGCCACCTGGTGCGAAGAACTGACTCATTGGAAAAGACCCTGATGCTGGGAAAGATTGAGGGCAGGAGGAGAAGGGGACAACAGAGGATAAGATGGTTGGATGGCATCACCAACTTAATGGACATGGGTTTGGGTTAACTCTGGGAGTTGGTGATGGACAGAGAAGCCTGGCGTGCTGCGGTTCATGGAGTCTCAAAGAGTTGGACGCGACTGAGCAACTGAACTGAACTGAAGCCCTCGGGTCCACATTTAACTACTGGCAACCTTATATTTTCCGCCTTTGTTATGTTCAAGGTTATTTCCTAGTTCGCTTTTATTTATCATGTTTAAGGGTCAACAATTGCTTTGGACTTAGTGTCCCTTGCTTCTGTTGAAATCTGCTTTCTTAAAATTAGTTTCTCTATTGAAAAAAAAAAAAAAGATTTTCTCAGAGTTGCCTCTTACTCCACAGTCACCATCTAGTTTCCAAACATTGATATTTTCTTTCTGCTTTCCTAAGGTTTTCCCTGTTGGTGTGGTTATCCCCCACTCACTCATAAATGTGATGGAATCTGACTTTCCATGGATGCTGTTTTTCAGCAGCTCACTGATTTAATTTCCTCTATCACCACTAATTCCTGAATATTGATAACATTGCAGTCACCTGGTACCAGTTTTTCCCACTTCCTCTGGGAATGAGCCCCTATCCCCCTCTCTTCTAGTTTTATTTTTGCCTCCATTATTTATTATTCCATAAACCAGAGAATAATGGTATATGTCCTTGATGTCAAAGGCCCTTCTCTTTTCACTAATCTATTTAAGCCATTTAAGAGTCAGACACAACTTAGCAACTGAACAACAAGAACAAATTGAAGCTTTCATGGGAATGTGTAGTTAAGAAAGTGGTACAAGCTTGTCACATCATAAAATTCTAATAGTGGTGATGCTGTACCGTTGGCATTGCTATTATGTCAGTTTCTCCAATATCTTTTAAGGTCTGGTGGAAGGTACACGGTCACCATGACTTTGAATTATTTAACCATGATTCGTATTCAGTCCTGAGTTCAACCAGACCCTTCTTGCTACTTTTCAGTTATTCTAGTTACCCATAGATGTAATGATCAGCAATGGGCTTCAGTTCACCTTTTTTTTTTCTTTTTAGCGTGTGAACAATGCTGCGTTACAGTTTAGTTATATTATTAGTGGTCAGTCAGGTCTTCTCAGATTTGCCATGTGTCTCTTATGTCACATCACGTAATCTGAATCGTCCCTTAACAGGTCACTTTGTCTGGTTCCTTCTACATAATGATACTGAAATATATATATTCTTAATCCCTTCCTTGACCAATCTAATTAAAATTTCCCTTAGTAGACGGTCCGGCACTTTCCAAAGGAAGCAGGTTCTCCATGTGAAGGTAAAAGGCCAATCCCATTTAATACCCCTATTATCCTAGAGGCCCTGGTGGCTCAGCAGTAAAGAATCGCCTGCAACTCAGGAGATGCTGGGTCAGGAAGATGTCCTGGAGGAGGAAATGGCAACCCACTCCGGTATTCTTGCTTGGGAGATTCCATGACAGAGGAGCCTGGCAGGCAGCAGTCCATCAGGCCACAGAAAGTCGGACATGGCCTTAAGGAAGTTTTGATCTCCAAATCAAATTCATGAGCTGCTGAGGTGTTTTGATAAAAGAAAGGTTATATTTGTGGATGCTGTGCTATTTTGATGATAACATGAGTGAGCAAGATGAAAAGGAACAGAGCTGCGCTGGAAATCTCCTGCCTCACCCAGCTCATCAGTTGGGATGTCGTTCAGCTCAGCGCTTGCCTCTCACTCTGACCCGTGTTTCTTTTCTTCCTTCCACCAGCTAGAGCTGAAACCTCAAGGCCGAATGCTGATGAACGCAAGATACTTTCTGGAAATGAGTGGCAAGTGACATTTCTTATTCCTATTTGGGGATGAGGTGGGCATGTCTCTTCTCCTTGGCAACTTAGTTCACTTTTTTGAAAGCAAAGAAAATGGAATCGCAAGGAATTTCCTTAAAATTTCCAATGATGCTCGAGCATGAGTTGAATATACAGTCTATGGGACCAGATACACACAGAAATATAACACATTTATAGCATTTACTTTTGAAGAAATTTTATTTTTGGCTGCACTGGGTCTTCATGGCTGTGCTCAGGCTTTCTCTTGTGGAGGTACGCAGGCTTCTCATTGAGGTGGCTCCCCTTGCCGCAGAGCTCCGGCTATAGGGCACACGGGCTCGGCAGCTGTGGCTCACAGGCTCTGGAGTGTGGGCTCAGTACTTGTGGTGCATGGGCTTAGTTCTCCTGCCTCATGTGCAATATTCCCAGACCAGGGATCAAACCTGTTTTCCCTGCCTTGGCAGGCAAATTCTTAGCCACTGGACCACCAAGGAAGTCCAGCCTTTGTTTTTCACGTGGTGTGAAGGCACATGCCCAGGGCTTTTCTAGTCTGTCTACATTTTCATTTTGGAGTTTACTATAAACACCAAGGGTTCTGCTAATGCGTTGCCCTGTGTGTTCACAGTGTGTATAAATGCTGTGATATGACACGTGGTCACACCATCAGGATACAAAGTGAATAAGAATAAGAATAAAAGGATAAGAAGCTGATAAATACTTTGCTTAGCCCTAGAAGAACAGAGTACTAATGCTGCAAGTTAGTCATCTGCAAATGCTTTTAGGAACAAGCAAGGGAAAAAAATGTGTCACTGAAGACTTTCCCTTGCGTCTCACACACAGACACCGTTCCTAGAAGTTAATTTACGAGCCGTGTGCATGGAGTCTCGGACAGCCTGTCAGTTCTTCTTGTTGCATGTATATCCTGTTGTCAAAATGCTGTGTAAATGAATCAAATGCTACGACTCTTCAATCTTTTTTTTAAGTATAGTTGATTTACAATGTTATGCTAGCATCAGTGTGGAGCAAAGTGATTCAGATATGTCTGAATATATATATACGCACCCCCCACACACATATGTATATATACTTTCACAGCCTTTTCTCTTATAGGTTATTACAAAATATTGGGTCTAGTTCCCTGTGCTGTACCGTAGATCCTTGTTGAGTATCTATCTATGTGTATATGTTAAGCCCATTCCTGTTTTATGCCTCCATGCCCTTCTCCTTTGGTAACTATAAGTTTGTTTTCTATGTGAGTCTATTTCTGTAAATAAGTTCATTTGTTTCATTTTTTTAGTGTCCACATATAAGTGATATCGTATAATATTTGTCATCCTGTCTGACTTCACTTAGTATGATCGTCGCTAGGCCCATCCATGTTGCTGCAGATGGCCTTATTTCGTTCATTTTTCTCTTTCACAGAGTACTTAGGAGGGGCTCAGTGATGTGTGTTGAACTGTTCAGTTGGGCTCACTCTGGCGTTTGGAAACGCCTTTTCTTTTCCTGTGGTTCTCACCCTGTGACTGTCTCAAGTATTCCCATGGCCCTTCTGAGTTGCTGAGGAAGCCTGCTAACGTGGTGGAGCTGGGAGAGACCGTGTCTTCCGCCGGGGTCTGTGCTTCAGGGCACAGCTGCTGCTCCCTGAGCCCTCTTCCCGCTCTCGGCCTCTGAGAGAGCCCCCCTTTCTTGGTGTCCTGGCTGGCGACCCTGGCAGCTCTGTAACACCAGCCGTGCTTCTTCTCTGGCATCTTCAGCTTTTCCTTCTCTCTTTGGTTTCCACCTCATTGCCAAGACATACGTAATTATGCAATCTTCTCCAACTTGAAATAGGTATTTTTTAAAATGCTTTTTACTGTGCTAAAAGTCACATAATATATACTATTTCAGCCATATTTAACGGTACAGGTCGACGACACCAAGTCTGTTCACATTGTTGAACAGCTCTCACTGTCACCCACCCTCCTGAGTTTCTCACCTTCCTAAATTGAAGCTCTGTCCCCATGAAACATGAACTCCCATCCCTGTCTCCCCACCCATCCACCTCATAGTCCCAGGCATCTACTAGTGTGCTTTATGACTCTATGAATTTGACTATTCTAAGTACCTTGTATGCTGCTGCTGCTGCTGCTAAGTCGCTTCAGTCGTATCCGACTCTGTGCGACCCCATAGACGGCAGCCCACCAGGCTCCCACGTCCCTGGGATTCTCCAGGCAAGAACACTGGAGTGGGTTGCCATTTCCTTCTCCAATGCATGAATAAGGGCAATCAAAAAGTATTTGTTTGCACCTAATGTATATTGGGCTCCAAAATCACTGCAGATGGTGACTGCAGCCGTGAAATTAAAAGACGCTTACTCCTTGGAAGGAAAGTTATGACCAACCTAGATAGCATATTCAAAAGCAGAGACATTACTTTGCCAACAAAGGTCCATCTAGCCAAGGCTATGGTTTTTCCAGTGGTCATGTATGGATGTGAGAGTTGGACTGTGAAGAAAGCTGAATGCCGAAGAATTGATGTTTTTGAACTGTGGTGTTAGAGAAGACTCTTGAGAGTCCCTTGGACTGCAAGGAGATCCAACCAATCCATTCTGAAGGAGATCAGCCTTGGGATTTCTTTGGAAGGAATGATGCTAAAGCTGAAACTCCAATACTTTGGCCATCTCATGCGAAGAGTTGACTCATTGGAAAAGACTCTGATGCTGGGAGAGATTGAGGGCAGGAGGAGAAGGGGATGACAGAGGATGAGATGGCTGGATGGCATCACCGACTCAATGGACGTGAGTCTGAGTGAACTCCAGGAGTTGGTGATGGACAGGGAGGCCTGGCGTGCCGTGATTCATGGGGTCCCAAAGAGTCGGACATGACTGAGTGACTGAACTGAACTGAACTGAATGTATATTGGAATACACGTTAAATTTTATTTATTTTTAATTGAAGGATGATTGCTTTACAGTATTGGTTTCATTCAGCAAACATGAACACGAATCAACCATAGGTATATATATGTTCCCTCCCTCTTGAACCTCCCTCCCACCCCACCCTTCTAGGTCATTACAGAGCCCTGGTTTTAGTTCCCTGAGTCACACAGCGGAAGGTTAATTTAACATATGTCCTAGGGCTTCCCTGGTGGCTCAAATGGCAAAGAATCTGCTTGTGATGCAGGAGACCTGGGTTCGATCCCTGTGTCAGGAAGATCCCCTGGAGAACAGAATGTCAACCCACTTCAGTATTCTTGCCTGGAGAATTCCATGGACAGAGGAGCCTTGCAGGCTACAGTCCATGGAGTCACAAAGAGTCGGACACGACCAAGCAACTAACACTAACATATGTCCTACAAACAGATTACCTTCTTTTTTTCCCCTCTGTGCTATACAGTAGGTTCTCATTAGTTACCTGTTTTATACCTAGTACTGTATATATAGTTTGAGCATTCTTTGGCATTGCCTTTCTTTGGGATTGGAATGAAAATTGACCTTTTCCAGTCCCGTGGCCACTGCTGAGTTTTCCAAATTTGCTGGCATATTGAGTGCAGCACTTTCACAGCATCATCTTTTAGGATTTGAAATAGCTCAACTGGAATTCCATCACCTCCACTAGCTTTGTTCGTAGTGATGGTTCCTATGGCCCACTTGACTTCACATTCCAGGATGTCTGGCTCTAGGTGAGTGATCACACCATTGTGATTATCTGGGTTATGAAGACCTTTTTTGTACAGTTCTTCTGTGTATTCTTGCCACCTCTTCTTAATATCTTCTGCTTCTGTTAGGTCCATATCGTTTCTGTCCTTTATCGAGCCCATCTTTGCATGCAATGTTCCCTTGGTATCTCTAGTTTTCTTGAAGGGATCTCTCGTCTTTCCCATTCTATCATTTTCCTCTATTTCTTTGCATTGATCACTGAAGAAGGCTTTCTTATCTCTTCTTGCTATTCTTTGGAACTCTGCATTCACATACTTATATCTTTCCTTTTCTCCTTTGCTTTTCACTTCTCTTCTTTTCACAGCTATTTGTAAGGCCTCCTCAGACAGCCATTTTGCTTTTTTTGCATTTCTCTTCCATGGGATGGTCTTGATCCCTGTCTCTTGTCATGAATGTCATGAATCTCTATCCATAGTTCATCAAGCACTCTTGTCTATCAGATCTAGTCCCTTAAATCTATTTCTCACTTCCACTGTATAATATCACATGCTAGTAAAGCAATGCTCAAAATTCTTCAAGCCAGGTTTCAGCAGAACATGAACCATGAACTTCCAGATGTTCAAGCTGGTTTTAGAAAAGGCAAAGGAACCAGAGATCAAATTGCCAACATCCGCTGGATTGTGGAAAAAGCAAGAGAGTTCCAGAAAAACACCTATTTCTGCTTTATTGACTATGCCAAAGACTTTGACTGTGTGGATCACAATCAACTGTGGAAAATTCTGAAAGAGATGGGAATACCAGACCACCTGACCTGCCTCTTGAGAAACCTATATGCAGGTCAGGAAGCAACAGTCAAAACTGGACATAGAACAACAGACTGGTTCCAAATAGGAAAAGGAGTATGTCAAGGTTGTATATTGTCACCCTGCTTATTTAACTTATATGCAGAGTACATCATGAGAAACCCTGGGCTGGAAGAAGCACAAGCTGGAATCAAGATTGCCAGGAGAAATATCAGTAACCTCACATATGCAGATGATACCACCCTCATCACAGAAAGTGAAGAGGAACTAAAAAGCCTCTTGATGAAAGTGAAAGAGGAGAGGGAAAAAGTTGGCTTAAAGCTCAGCGTTCAGAAAACAAAGATCATGGCATCTGGTCCTATCACTTCATGGGAAATAGATGGGGAAACAGTGGAAACAGTGTCAGACTTTATTTTTTTGGGCTCCAAAATCACTGCAGATGGTGATTGCAGCCATGAAATTAAAAGGTGCTTACTCTTGGAAGGAAAGTTATGACCAACCTAGATAGCATATTGAAAAGCAGAGACATTACTTTGCCAACAAAGGTCCGTCTAGTCAAGGCTATGGTTTTTCCTGTGGTCATGTATGGATGTGAGATTTGGACTGTGAAGAAAGCTGAGCGCCGAAGAATTGATGCTTTTGAACTGTGGTGTTGGAGAAGACTCTTGAGAGTCCCTTGGACTGCAAGGAGGTCCAACCAGTCCATCCTAAGGGAGATCAGTCCTGGGTGTTCATTGGAAGGACTGATGCTTAAACTGAAACTCTGATACTTTGGCCACCTCATGCGAAGAGTTGACTCATTGGAAAAGACCCTGGTGCTGAGAGGGATTGAGGGCAGGAGGAGAAGGGGATGACAGAGGATGAGATGGCTGGATGGCATCACTGACTCAATGGACATGAATCTGAGTGAACTCCTGGAGTTGGTGAGAACAGGGAGGCCTGATGTGCTGCGATTCATGGGGTTGCAAAGAGTCGGACACGACTGAGCGACTGAACTGAACTGTGTATATATGTCAATCCCAATCTCTCAGTTTAAAGGTATTTTTTTAAACTTTTTTCCTCTACAAGGCTTTCTTTCCTTTCATTCCCTGACACATTTCTTGAGAAAGTAGTTTAATATATTACTCCTTTTTCCTTCACTACTCTATCAACCCTTAAACCCAAAGAATCTGGCTTATTTTTCAATCCATCTGCTAAATGGCTTTCTCCAAAAGAATGAATCCTCAAAACAAATGTTTGTTTCTAAGCTTCAATTCCCTTGACATCTCTCTATCGTCAGCACTGAGAAACCTTTTCTTTCTTGGATTGCTTGATGTAATATTATTCAAGTTTTCCTCTTCATTTTTCAGCTGCTTCTTCATGGCCTCTTTTGTAATTTCTTTTCCTCCCTCCTAAAAAATGGGAATTCTTATCTCCAAGTCTGTTCTTCTTGTGAGTGCCATCTCTTCCTGACTTACCCATTCAAAATTGGGGGTAACATCTCATAATTCTTTATACTATCCTGCATAACAATTCGCTTATAGCTTCCCAGGAAATGTGTGACTTAATTGACTACAAACAAGTGATTGGTTAAACTAAACAAATAGATTAGGCACCATTGCTATAAAATAAATAACCAACTATATAAAAATCAGTGAGCTTATTCAAGCCAGTGAACAAACGGAAGATCAAATTACTTCAGAAATAAACAGTAATCACAAGGAGAATTTTTAAAATTCTGAGCTTTTATACATTTACTTTCTTATAAGGATTGAAATGGTCAGAGGATAAAGAAATTATAGCAAGGAGCAAGGGAATGAATTCCTTACCTGTACTCTCTGACATACTTTTAAATGTACAGTTTTCTAATGCACAGACTATTTTATATTTATAAACATACAGTTGTATATAGTCTGGACTATTATAATAGCTTATTAGACTATTCAGTCAGTAAAGAATCTGCTTGGGTTCGATTCCTGGGTCAGGAAGATCTCCTGGAGAAGGAAATGGCAACCCACCCCAATATTCTTGCCTGGAGAATCCCATGAACAGAGGAGCCTGGTGGTCTGCAGTCCTTGGGGTCACAAGAATTGGACACAACTTAGCAACTAAACCACTACCATATAATTTTTACATGATTATATTTGTATATTTTTCACAGTAATATGGATAGGGTTCCCAGAATAATTCACCTCCCTCCCTGAGTTCAAAAGTAATTTTACGCTTTATTTCCTTTTATTTCATCAGCACCAAAATAGAAATGAGTCAGAGCTTCCCGACAAATGGCCTCCTGTGCCAGTCCCGAGTTGTAAATAGATCTCTACACTTAAACCAGAACCTATAGGAGAAGGCAGTTGCCTCGGTGACCCTAAGTCTAACCCCTAATTCACCAAGCCTAATTTATTTCCAGCCCAGTTCCTAAAAAAAAGACCTAAATCGCCTGTCCTTGAAGTATCAGGCAAAGTACTCAGCCCTGTAAGGAACTCTTTTTTAGGAATGCTTTATTATTATTTTCTTTGGAGTATAGTTGATTTACAATGCTGTGTTAGTTTCAGGTGTAGAGCAAAGTGACATTTTATCTGAGAGTTTGGGGTTTCCATAAAACAGACCCATGGACTCTTGGAGAAAAGACTTCAGCCTTGAAATGAGTGCTGGCACTAGGCTGGATCATGGAGGAGGGTCTCCACCTCCACGACCCTCCCCTGGCCCGTTGTCTCCCCAGTGTGCTTCCAGCCTGGCCATGAAAAGGCGTGGCAGGATCATTTGCCTCGAGCTTGTTGTCCAGCCACTGCCATGGCTTAGCCAGAAGGGAAACAATTGGGTTTAAATATTGTTAACGCTCTTCATTTGTGAAACAGGAGCCCCTTATTCTTGCCAAACCTCCATTTTTTTGTATTTTAAAAAATAAGTAGAATAAGTAATCCAAGAATCTACTTAAAATCGCAGTTGTAGGAACTAGAGTCATGAAATCGTTGTCCGTATTTTAGTGATGATGGCAGCTCTGTTCTGTCTACTTTACCGTGCCGCTCTCTCATGCGTGCTGGAGGGTCCATTGTACTGTTTAATCATAACTACCTTGCTATTGTGTATTTTGGTTGGGGGACCTGGGCTTCAGCCAGGGCTAATATTCTCACTGGTATTTCTCAGAATTCTTCCAGCCTTTTAGGAAGCTGTGGGTACTGTGGACAATTACTACCCAGAGTACCTTCACCAGCATCCAGAGCCCAGGGTAAACTGAACAAATGTAAATGTGATGATTTGATGTAGATGACTAGGTCCCATCCAGGATTATCTAGACATTTTTTAATTGCAGTCATCTGTTCATTTCTAGCCCTTTCCACATTGACATGTATAGTTTATGGAGCTGTATCTGATTCCCATGGGCTTCAGAAACTAAAACATAAACAACTTTCCAAAGCTCTTTTGCCTTCAGAAATCTGGCCAGCTCTTACCTGTCTACATTTTTTGTGTATAAACAACCAGATATAAAATTTCCTGAGACCTAATATATGTATGTGTGTATATATATATAGTTTCCAACTTACTGTCAGTATCACATTATTCTTTAGAATTACAGGCAAAGTATTTGCCACTTCCTGCCTTTTCTGGCTGACTCATCACTGACAGTGACGAGAAGAGGTCAATAAATACCTTAAACATTCCAACTTCTGGTTTTAAAAATTGAGAGAGGATATAGCTCAGTGACATGAAAGAGGATGGAACGATTGAGCCAAGAATCCAGGCTTGTTGTTCCAATCCTGTAACAGGACACCCTCTGATAATTCTGTTATGGGACTAAGGAAAAACACTTCATATTGTACCAAACTTTAGAAATACTGGGTTGGCCAGAATGTCCATAACATCTTTTGGAAAAAAATCCGAATAGGCTTTTAGCCCAACCAAGTACTTGGGGTGCTAATGGTCTTAAAGCTTGTCTGGTTCCTCATCCATCTCTGCCCCTTCCCCATTCCCCCACCCTGGTCGCCCCCAGCTGTGACAGCCATATCCAGAAGGTCACTCTCACTGCCCTCTTCCTGCAGATACAAAGGACATGAACGAATTCGAGACCGACAGCTTCTTCGCTCTGCATCACCGCCGAGGAGCCATCAAGCAGGCCAAAGTCCACCATGTCAAGTGCCATGAGTTCACAGCCACCTTCTTCCCACAGCCCACGTTTTGTTCCGTCTGCCATGAATTTGTCTGGTATGGTAACTCGCGTGTGATGCCAAGCTTCAGGTTATGCCTTGTGTCACATTTTTTTGTTTGTTTATTTATTTGGCTGTGTTGGGTCTTAGTTATGGCACACAGGCTTCAGAGCACAGGCTTAGTTGTTCTGAGGCCTGTGGGATCTTAGACCCCTGAGCAAGGACTGAACGCCCGTCCCCTGCATTACATGGCAGATTCTTAAACACTGGACCACCGGGGAAGTCCCATGATGCATCTTTTTAATCCACCAGGCCTGGCATGTTCCACCTTGGGGGGAGTGTACGGGAATAGGTACTACCTGAGAGTTTCCAGTGGCCTCCCCTGGATTGAGAAGGCTCAAACGGTGTGATTCTAGAGAATATTTTCATAATAGAGCTCCTATAGCGCGAGGAATCCAGCTCCCTTAAGAAAGATTTCAAGGAAACTTTGGTTTCCAATTAAATGGGAAGTTTCTGGGGGTGAGTGGGGAGGGACAGAAGAGGGAGAGATCTTTATTGTAAGCACAGTTTTATAGTCAAACTGCCACCAGCTCAACAACCCAACTGTGCTGCTAACTAAATGTCTGCAGAAGGCAACACTTGCCCATTGGAGCTGATGGGTTTCTATGTTTACAAGGCTCTTGGGTGTCTTAACAGCCCTCAAACAGAGATTGGTTCAAGCCTCAGTAACCACAGCAGCGAAGGCTACGGTAGACTGGAGACTCAAAATGACTCCTATCTCTTGTTTCAGCCTCCCCCACTCTTTTGGGGTCTTCTATCCCATGGGTTCTTGCAGGATTTGTTAATGCACAACCTCTGGCTTAACCAGGGTATCCAAAGGTCAGGTAGACTTTTGGTGGATTTCCATCAACTGTCTTCATCTAATGACTTGAACTCCTTCCCTTCTAATAGTGAATGTTAACAGAATCAGTCTTAAGGTTGAGAATTTATTAGCTGCAACTGTTCTCAGATACTCAGAAAGAGGAAATAAAGTGTTATATGGATATCTTTGCTTATCTGTACTGAACTTAGTAAGACAGTGAAAATTTTTAAGTGTAGACATGGAAATTTGCTACTAGGATTCTGTGATCCATTTTTGGTTGGGCATTTTTTTGTCTGCATGTTTGTTTGGGAAATATGCTAATGAAAGGGAACAACTTTCCCTAAATGAGGAACAACTCCTCATTTATTGAATGTTCAGACTTTTCACAAAGCAGGTCCAAATAAGAGCGCACATTAACACTCTTGGCTAATAACAGACGAGGGCTGCTGATCAGAAAATGCTATGTGACAGTAGGAAGCTATGAGAGCTTGTTCATCTTTTAAATGTTTTTGTTCTTGGTACTACAGTTGACTCTAAAGTCCATATACATATTCAAACATGTGCTTTATTGCAGGGGTCTGAACAAACAAGGCTACCAGTGTCAACGTAAGTAAGAAGGATTTCTGTTGTACTAGCATCATTTCTTTTGTTTAGTTGTCCCTTAACTTCTGAAAATCTCAAGCTGTAGTTATTTCTTTTCAGAATGTAATGCAGCAATTCACAAGAAGTGTATCGATAAAGTAATAGCAAAGTGCACAGGATCAGCTATCAACAGCCGAGAAACTATGGTACGGACCTAGATTCGCCTTTGTCTGAAATATGATGATTTCATCCTGACATTGCCTTTAACAGCCCACTAATTCTTTTTTAAAGGACTTTTTAAAAAATTCTTTTCTTTTTGGTTGCAGTGGGTCTTTGTCACTGCATGTGGGCTTTCTCTCGTTTCAAAGAGCAGGGGCTACTCTCTAGCTGCAGTGCTCGGGGCTTCTCATTGTGGTGGCTTTTCTTATTGCAGAGCATGATCTCTAGGCTTGCAGGCTTCAGTCGTTGGGGTGCATGGGCTTTGTTGCTCCACAGTGTGTGGAACCTTCCCTGCAGTGGCAGGTAGATTTTTATCCACTGTACCACCAGGGAAGTCCAGCAACTCCCTAATTCTTGCTCATAATGCACAATTCTTAAGTTTTTCCAGGCGTGTCGATATCCCTAAAACACTTTCCTCTTCAGTAATGATTGTTACTGAGACCCGAAACTAGTGTCTTGCCCTCTCCGTGTTTAATGTCCCCATAGATCAAATCAGAATCCTGAACAGAGGCTGCTTCAAATGAGATATTTTGAGGATTGTATGAGATATTACACGTATACAAGACAACACAGGTGACATTTGTCACAGCACCTGGCGGGACTGTTTTCTATGCCTTGTCTCTTCTGTTCATATATAACAAGTGTGAGAAGTCTTCCCACTGCTCACACTAATAAACCGATGCCTCTAGAGGAGGCATTATATAATATCTTCCCAAGGTGAAAGCACTCGTTCTAGGTTGAAAGAGAAAAGGAAATATTTATATTAAATTAGGAAGGGAAGTCCGTTGACATAACTCCCATTTAAACGAATAACTCTGGTCTCCTTCCTGAAATATTAACCCATCTGCCCAGAGGCGGCAGACTTCAGCTCTCTCCAGGTTACCTGAAACGAGTATCTCATGCCCTTGACCCAGAACAGCTAATGGCTTCCTGTCTTCATTGGACATGACTATAAGGCTTGACAAGTAAAACTCATGACTTCCAATACACATCATTGCAATGTTTTTATTATTCTGTTCATTCCGCGAAAGTCTCTGCTAGAGAAATGGAAAGTGGGGAACCCAGGGACACACGAACCATCACACTCTCTTGTTCCCTTTCAGTTCCACAAGGAGAGGTTCAAAATCGACATGCCGCACAGATTTAAGGTCTACAATTACAAGAGCCCAACCTTCTGTGAGCACTGTGGGACCCTGCTGTGGGGCCTGGCCAGGCAAGGACTCAAGTGCGACGGTGAGTCCCACGTGAAAGGTGCTTGGCGTCCCCACCAACTGAACATCCAGGGGGGTGGATTTGCAGCTTTGATGAGAGGACGAGGGAGGGAGGGAAGATGGAGATGACTGGCTTGTTCAGCCAGCCCGGAAGAGCCCCGTGGTCCTGAATGAGAAATTCCCGGATAACAAGCCGCTGCTGTTCTTTCCCTCCACCTGCCACCAGCCCATGTCTTATTTCCCAGAGAAGTGCACAGTCATTCAGGTCCCGTGTCCAGGCCCCTGGCCTGATGCCTTCTGAGGCACCCAGTCCTGGGAAGCAAGGAGGTGGCACGCTCCTCTGACTGGTCCCCTGCCCTGGCCTGTCCCTTCCTGACTGGCAGCTCCAGCCATGCCCCTCCCACTCTCCCTGGAACCAGCAAGGACCAGTCTGTCTGTGGCCCCATCGAGGAATGAGCCTGGTACATCTGCTGGGCTGCTGAAAAGTCCTGTACGGGAAAATTCCCTGGCTTACTGAAGCTGGCGCACCTGTCCCCAAAGCGTGCTGTGAACTCCAGCTGCACAGTTTAAGTGTTGGACGTGTCGGTCACTGAGTCATGTCCAGCTCTTTGCGACCCCATGGACTGTAGCCTACCAGGCTCCTCTGTGCGTGGAATTCTCCAAGGCAAGAAGAGTGGAGTGGGTTGCCATTCCCTTCTCCAGGGGATCTTCCTGACCCAGGAGCTGAAGCCAGGTCTCCTGCATTGCAGGCAGGTTGTTTGCCATCTCAGCCACTGGGGGAGCCTGCACAGGGAGCAGCCCAGCTCTGACAGGATGGCTCCTCCAGGTGACCTGACCACAGAGCCCAAGCTCACGCCCCTTTACCCATCCAGCTATTCAGTCTAACCAGAGAAAAAGCCAGACAGCCTTCTTGCTCTAAAAGCCCAGGTTGCTAAGGCAATAACCTTTAGAAAGTGAGATGCCATTTCACCAGGATTAGGAGGTAGGGAAGAAAAATTCCAACAAAAACTATCAGAGCCCTTCTGCCTTTGGAGTGGGGCTGAGAGGGGACAGAGCCTAGATAATGTGTTCAAAGCAAAGGTGCCCCACTCAGCAGGGAGCATTTTATTCTCAATTAAAAGATTTTTTATTGGAGTATAGTTGACGTACACTTTTGTTAATTACTTCTATACAGCAAAATGACTCAATTATATATACACACACACACACACACACATTATATAATGTGCATACATTTATATGCATTTTTTAACACACTTTTTTCCATTATGGTTTATCCTAGGATATTGATTAAACATGCGTGTTTGCTAAGTCACCTTAGTCATGTCTGACTCTGCAACCCCAGACGGGCGCGTGCCAGGCTCCTTTGTCCATGGGAATCTCTAGGCAAGAATACTACAGTGGGTTCCTCTGCCCTCCTCCAGGAGATCTTCCCAACCCAGGGATACCCGTGTCTCTTAAATCTCCTGCGTTGGCAGGCAGGTTCTTTACCACTAGTGCCGCCTGGGAAGCCCACTGATTAAACATAGAAACCACTTTATTTTTTGTGGGTGACCCCATTTTAACTTATGCCACTGCCTAATGTGTGTTGGGTCTTTTAAGTGATAAAGGGGGCTGACCTAGCAGGAGGATCGCCCTTAGATGCCTCCTTATCCACATCCCAGGTGTATCTGCAGGTCTGGTGGAGCCTGGAGTAACATCTTAAGGAAGGCAGGTGATGTTAGGTTTTTCAACTCGTTGCTGAAGGCAAACCCACAGGTAGTCAAAATTCATCTGAACCAGAGAAACCTCTGCTGCCCAGGGGACCACCACACACTTTCCTGTCTACGCCTGCTCAACGATCCGTGGGTGGGTGGCCTGGCATTGTGTAGAGTGTCTTTAGGAGTTCACAGGCAACAGGTAACTGGAGGATTTCTGAGTGGACAAACAGGACAGGAATAATCAAATCCACACCTGATGGCACCTCGAGTCTGATGGTCTTGGACATCAGGGTTTTCTTCCCTGGAGCCCATCACCCCACCTGCAGAGGCCACGCTCGTCCCAGCAGTGGCTGCTGCCTCTGAGCTCAGAACTCCCGCTAGGATTCCTTAGCATTATTCCATGGCTTCCACGCCCTGCTCTGTCCCCTCATTTCCCAACATTCTTTCTTCTCTGTTCCGTTCTCTTCTTTCATTTCCTATCCTCTGGCCTCCCTTACTTTCCCTCCCTCTCTTCTCCCTTCCTCTCTCCCACTCCTTCCTCCCCCTCGCCCCGAGTCATTCTCTGTTCTTGCTGGAACCCCGTGAGGCAGGGTGCTGTCTGCTCCTTCCTCATGCCCCTGTCTGCATCTCCACCTCCCACTCCCTCCCCTGGGTCTCCCCCCGTCTCTGCCTCCCTCTCTCTTCTTCTTGCTCTCCTGTAAGCCTCCTGCCTAAGTACGGTCCCCTCTTATCCTGATCCTGTCTCCTTTCTCTGGCTGCTGAAATTTGCATGAAATTAGTCATCAGAGGAACTGTTTGCACTCACGGAGGTTCAGTTATCACCTACTAGGTTCGTAACAGGCTTCTGACATTTTGATCCTGGTGGGCAGGGAGCCTTTCTGCACGGCACATCGGAGAGGAGCTTAGATCTGGTACACTTTTAAACAGTAAGATGCTCAATCCCTGCTAACTGCCTCCCTCTCTCTGCCTTGCAGTCATGGGTAGGAAATGGGAGCTGGGGCTGCCCAACATAAAACCTATATCTGGGAGCCCAGGAAGAGTCAAGTAAATCAGACAGGGTTCAGAAGAGAGAGGCCATTATAAGTAGCATCTTTACTGTATTAAAGATTTCACTTCTGATGGGTTTTTTACAACTATCTATGGTTTATACTTACTTACATAGAAAATGCTATTTTGTTTTATTGTGAATGGTTTGTTTACCTAGTGAAAACTAAAGGTAAAGACAGCTAAAGTATCATCTGAATATTTCAATAACATTTTGAAAGATGAAAGAAAAGTTGTCTTTGGTGAGCACCTTTTGGAGGCCAGTCACTGTGCTCGGTTTGTGCACACAAATGGACGGCAGCCTTCCTTGCCATCAACAAGGCTCTGGCTCTGCCTCTGCCTCGAGCAGGAGTCGTGTCCCAGCATCATGACAAAAGGCACCTGCTGTGTGCATGAGTATCTCAGTGAAGCGGAGGTGGATGCTTGGTGGCATCATAAGAGCACCGCCCTAATATCTGTCTTCAGCGTCTCCCTCTGCGGGGAAGATGGTGCTGGGGGGTTGACAGTTGTCTGTTGGACATACCTGCACCCAAAACAGATCGTGTTCAGAGTGTCTAGAAGTTGGTTCTGTCACCCTTGCTCACGGCATTGCTTCTCTTTCAGCATGTGGCATGAATGTGCATCACAGATGCCAGACAAAGGTGGCCAACCTTTGTGGTATAAACCAGAAGCTGATGGCTGAAGCACTGGCAATGATCGAGAGCACTCAGCAGGTAGGATTGGCTTTTAGGGGACAAGTTCCCGCAGTTCCAACTCAACAAGGACTATTTCAGTCCCTTCACTCTTGGACTTGTAGCAACTGTATGGGGCAACCTGGAATCTGTTTCCAAGCACTTGCCTTGACCCTGGCTTTGATCTGCATGTCCACATCCCCACTTTGAGATGTTTATTTAATGCATTTCGCTTGTGTGGATCTTTGTAAAAGCTTAAATTCTTCATGGAATGAGCAGGGGCACAATTAAAATTATTGAGGATTCATTGCTAGCTTTATACCTTTATTATAGCTTTATTATATTAATAAAAATAAATAAATAATAAATATATTAAAATATTAATAATTATATATTATATTCATTGCTAGCTTTATTATAAAATGACTGTGTAATAGCTGGTGGGAAAAACATTTGCTGAAATCATCTCCAAAATGCCCCCAAAGCACTGAATCCGAGGCAGCTTTGCCTTTCCACTCAGTAGCATGCTGAATCCTCACATTTGTGAACCCTCTTTGAGACCTGGCTTTGGGACTTCCCTTGTGGTCCAGTGGTTAAGACTTCACCTTCCAATGCAGGAAGTGTGAGTTTGATCCCTGGTCAGGGAGCTAGGATCCCACACGCCTCGCACCAAAGAACCAAAACATAAAACAGAAGTAGTATTGTAACAACTTTAAGAAAGACTTTAAAATGGTCTGCTCTAATAAAAAAAAAAATCTTAAAGACTTGGCTTTGCCTACTTGAGCTTTTTTTCCATCCATTGGTCTTTGATTCCTATTTGTGACTGAGTGCTGTGGGGAGTGTGGGAAAAACCAGTGAGCCCCCAGAAAATATGAAGGGAGTAAGCATGCTTTGCTGGTGCGTAAAATATAATAGATGTTCACAGGGTGTGGGATCCTAAGAGAGTGCCGAGGAGGAGGAGAGGTTTGGTTATCCTACATACTCAGGGATCTGAAATGGCTTCGTGACCATGGACAGCAGCATGCATGGTCCTGTCCATGGTGGGTGGGTAGGTGGGTGGTCTGACTCTTTGTTTGTAACCCAGGCTCGCTGCTTAAGAGATTCTGAGCACATCTTCAGAGAAGGTCCAGTTGAAATTGGTCTCCCATGCTCCATAAAAGGTGAAGCAAAGCCGCCGTACGTACCAGGACCAGGGAAAAAAGGTAGCTATCCCTATTCACCATGGAATTGTCATCAGTAATTAATCCTGATTAACCTTAACCTGAGTCGAGGACTTCCCTGGTGGCTCAGAAGGTAAAGAATCTGCCTGCAATGCAGAAGACCCGGGTTTGATCCCTGTGTCGGGAAGGTTCCCCTGGAGAAGGGAATGGCTACCCACTCCAAGTATTCTTGCCTGGAGAAGCCCATGGACAGAGGAGCCTGGCGGGCTACAGTCCATGGGGTCACAAAGAGTCGGACACAACTGAGCAACTAACACTTTCACTAAGACTTTTGGGGCTAAAGTCTCCCTTTACCTGGCCTGATAAATGATTCTTTTCTAGTTAGAAATTACTGACCTAGCCACCCACAAAAAGACTTCTACTTCTAGAAGTAAAACCAAAATACAGCCCACTAGAAAAGCTTTGTAAGCGGATAGGGGTTGTGGGAAGTTGGGGTGGGGGTAGAAGATGGGGCAAACTTTTCCTTAGAATTTTAGAATGTTATTCTCTGCCATGGTCTGACTGTTTTACAAAACTGAATCCTCCGTAGAGCACTAAGGTAGAAATACCACAGACCATCTTATTCTGTACTTTGAGTCTTTACTGGAAAGTTTAAGATTAGAATGGGGAAGAATAGCCAACATCCTTAACATTTATGACATTATGGAAGTTCATCCAGCCTCCTGTTGGAAGGTGCTTTTTGAGCGGTTGTGACTGTGTGATTCTTTTTCAATTTTATTTTTTTAACACCAAAACCATTCTGTATTGAGGTATAGCCAATTAATTAATGTTGTGTGTAGTTTCAGGTAAACAGCAGAGGGACTCAGCTATATGTATACATGTGATTCTGAGTAGTTTCAACATATATTATAAAATACTTATTTTCCTTGGACTCAGAATATGAAAGACAAACCTGGAATGGTAAAGACTCTTCCTGCCAGTGCAGGAGACACAAGACATGCAGCTTCAGTCCCTGGATGGGAAAGATCCCCTGGAATAGGACATGGTAATCTGCTCCAGTATTCTTGCTTGGAAAATTCCATGGACAGAGAGGCCTGGCAGGCTACAATCCATGGAGTCTCAAAGAGTTGGACATGACTGAGCACACACATAATTCCAACCACAAAAATGATAGGATAATTATGTGCTATGAGATGCCATCAAGTGATATCACAGTAGATAAATGTGTCAATCAACATGTTATGCATGTTAACTTAACACAATGTGATATGTCAAGTGTATTTCAATTTTAAGAAAAGAAATTTTATAAGAGGGTGAGAGGAAGGTTCCAGAAAAGTTGGTCTACAACTTCTCTGGCATGGGGTGAAGAATAAATTGTCTGTAAATTTTTTTAAAGACGTGTTTGGATTAGATTTGGGAAAGGTCTCTGGGTAAACCATGTCTCAGAGACAATCAAAATAGGCAGCATCTTGACCTGAAGACTGTGGCGAATGCTTCCATTCGCGTCTTCAATGATCTGCTATCCAGCTCTTCTTCCCTACATGGTAGGTCACAGAAATTGATGCCATTACGCCTGCAAGCCATGCGGAGTCATCTTCCCTCTAGTTCGGCTAAAATCCCTATGTGTCTGTGATCCGGCATTATCTAAAGTGCTTGTTCCTGCTGCAGAGATGGTCTTTTGCTGGTTGGAATGTTTCTTAACCTGACATTTTCCCCAGTCTGTCCCATAAAGAGACACGGTCCACCCCCCAGATGCCTGGCTTCCAGGCAGGAGGTGCTCCTTTTGCCCTGCAGGAACCCCTTTCTGAACTGTTGCAGATGAAACTTTAGAACAGGATATGAAAAAGAAAGCAGGTCTCAGAATAGCTAGGATGACCCTCCGCTGTTCCTTATTTCCTTTTAACCGCTGGCCTATCATTTTCAGAGCCTCAGGGGATCTCCTGGGAGTCTCCCTTGGAAGAGATGGAGAAAGTATGCCATCGTCCAGAACCTGAGCCGAACAAAGAAAGAGGTTCTCTACGTATGAAACTAAAAATCGAGGATTTCACCTTGCACAAAATGCTGGGGAAAGGAAGTTTTGGCAAGGTATGATACTGTATGTAGGATTCTGTGGGCCAGATGAGAGAAACTGAGAAGCAAAGCTCTGGCCAGCGGAACTGAGCTGGTGGGACCAAAACCAGGCATGGTGTGCAGAGAGAGGCTTCCTGGGTGGGAGCTGTGATGTGATGTGATGTATGTTAGAGACCAGAGAGATGTCTGAATCAAAAGGGATCCAGGAGCTTCCCTGGTGGCTCAGGCGGTAAAGAATCTGCCTGCAAAGCAAGAGACCTGGGTTCTGTCCCTGGGTTGGGAAGATCCCCTGGAGGAGGGCGTGGCAACCTGCTCCAGTGTTCTTGCCTGGAGAATCCCCATGGACAGAGGAGCCTGGCGGGCTACAGTCCATGGGGTTGCACAGAGTCGGACACAGCTGAACGACTAAGCACAGGGAGGTCTTGGGAGCAGCAGCCTCTACTCCCTGGGGAAAAACAGTTCCAGCTATCTCACTTTGAAGGTGTTCATCCCACCAGCTTATGAGTGTGGTATCTTTGGATGCCAACGAAGCAGGAAGGTGCTCCGGCCAGTTCCTGTCTCATAGATATTTTTGTTTCATTGGTGGTTTTGTTGTTGTTTTGCTCCTTTTTTCAACCCAGAGTCTGGTTTTACTTTCCTTATGATTTTTTTCTCAGTGTTGTCTTAGCTTAGGGCTACTGTAATAAAATACCACAGAGGAGGGCAGCTTCAACAGCAGAAATGTATCTCTCCCAGTTCTGGAGGCTGGACATCCAGGATCAAGGTATGGACAGGGCTGTTCCTCCTGAGGCCTCCCTCTCTCCCAGGTGTAGACGCGGTCTTCTCCCTGTGTCATCACATGGCCATTCCTCTGTGTCCCAATTCCCTCCTCTTATGAGGATGCCAATTCTATGGCATCAGGGCCCATCCTAATGACCTCATTTGAACACAATCATCTCTCTAAAGACCCTGTCTCCAAATAAGGTCACACTCTCAGGTGCTAGGGTTTTAGGACTTCAGCATATGAATTATTAAGGTTCCTCTGGTGGCTCAGATGGTAATGAATCTACCTGCAATGCAAGAGACCTGGGTTTCATCACTGGGTCAGAAAGATTCCAGAGGAGCCTGTCCATGGAATTATTTGGAAGGGACACAGTGCAGCCCAGAATTACAGCCATAACTTGAGTATCTTAGGAAAAGTTTCACGGAGGAGTCCCTCCTCTCAATTATTCCCGCCGCTCACTCAACGTATGGGCTGTCTGTCATGGAGGGTGAGGAGGAGGAGGAAAACATAGTCTAAGAAATTATAATCAACTCTCAGTGACAAGAAGATTGTCAAGTCAGTGATTGTAAAGAGGGATGTCGTGGAATACAGGCTTTTAGGTTATCTTGGCTATTAAGGATATCTCATGTATTAATGAAATCCTCAGTTGTTTTTTTATTTATATTGGATGTCACTTCTGGGAGAATTTTAGCCAGAGACTACTGTTCCATGAACTTGTGCAACCAAGGCCAGCATTATACTCAGCACCTGCTCACCAGACTTGGGCTGTAAAACTTACCCAGTTTAATAATAAACAAGCTGAAATGCAACTAGGTCTTGCTATGGCTGAATGACTTTGTGCTGCTAGTAGAGGTTGGGTTTAATACCAAGGAACTGCCTTTGGCAAAACCCACTCGGCCCTGCCAACTGTAGCCAGTAGCTATTAATTGTTCCCACAATAGCACGAACCATCGCAGGCTCTCTTGGTGGTATTCTGAGTGCAGTAGGCAGTTTTACAGCCAGTCTTCATTAAAATGTAGCATCAACTAATGTGCCATGATAGCCTGTTACTAAAAATTGAAAGGACATTATAGAGATGGAGATTGCCTTTTCGATTTCCTAGTTTAAGTTTGGTTTGGGAAATGTTTTATTGAAAGAAGCAGTTACCAAAAGAGGATTTCTAATTGTTATAGAAATGTTTTTCTTTGTTCTCTGGATAGATTTCTACTTTTCAACATGGTTAACACAGCTTTAAGTTAAACCTACCTGCCTTAGTAAATAACCCAATGTACAGCTGAGAGCTTCAGTAGCCTCGGCTCTGTGACTAAGCTCCTCCCCATCAGAATCCCAGATCCCTGCACCCCGAGGGGACCCCACTGTGGGAACCCAGTGAAGGGGGGAGCCCCAAAGCAGAATATATTTCCTCTTCTTGAACTCCAAAACTTGTTCTTATTTTTCTCTCTTTTCACTCTCTATAGATATGGTTCCTCATCAAAATGGTAGCCTGTCTATTTTGGTTCTCCATCGATTTTAGGCCCAGGAGAATAAATGGCTTGTTTTCTGGGGTTATGCTCGTTATTTCCCTGATGGCTCAGATGGTAAAGATTCTGTCTGCTATGCAGGAGACATGGGTTCGATCCCTGGATTGGGAAGATCGCCTGGGGAAGGGAATGGCTACCGAGTCTGGTATTCTCACCTGGAGAATTCCATGGACAGAGGAGCCTGGCGGGCTACAGTCCGTGGGGTCGCAAAGAGTTGGACGCAACTGAAGGCAATGGCACCCCACTCCAGAACTTTTGCCTGGAAAATCCCATGGACAGAGAAGCCTGATAGGCTGCAGTCCATGGGGTCGCTAGAGTCAGACATGACTGAGCGATTTCACTTTCACTTTTCACTTTCATGCATTGGAGAAGGAAATGGCAACCCACTCCAGTGTTCTTACCTGGAGAATCCCAGGGACGGGGAGGCCTGGTGGGCTGCCGTCTCAGAGGTCACACAGAGTTGGACACGACTGAAGTGACTTAGCAGCAGCAGCAGCAGAGTGACTCACACTTTCACCTTCATGCCTGAATTCTCATCTAAGCTCTACCCTCTCTTATCAAGCCAGCTACCCCCAAACCTGTCTGCATTGTATTATTTTAAACATAGACACATGCATTTTCACTATTGGTGTGTCATCATGAACTTCAGCATTCCTCAAAAGTCACTAAAAGAAGCAAACAATGAGTGGGTTTTTTGAAGTATAGTTGCTTTACGGTATTATATTAGCTTCCGAAGTGTTGTAACATAGTGATTCAGTAGTTTTATAGATTGTACTCTAAAGTTACTACAGAATAATGGCTCTGTTTTGCTGTGAGATTCAATATATCCCTGTTGCTTATTTATTTTACACAGAGCAGTTTGTACCTCTTAATTCCATGCCCTTGTCTTGGCCCTCCTCCCCCCGACTGGAAACCACTGGTTTGTTCTCTATATCTGTGAGTCTGCTTCTGTTTTGTTACACACATTCGTTTTGGTTTTAGATTCCAATGACTGTCATTCAGAAAGCATTTTAGGGTTCACAAGTCGCTTCCCCACCTGGATGTGTGATTTTCACAACAGTCCTGTAAGTCAGCAGTGTGGTGACAGTTATGGCTTTTCCACGTTAGGGAACTGAAGCCCAGGGAGGTTCCTTTGTGAGCCCACATTCCCACAGCCAGTAAATGTCTGTGGAACGAGGCCAGAGCTGCGGCTTTCTGTCTCCTCAGGCCGTGTCCTCACTACCGTCAGTTGTCTGTGGCTTGCATCATCTGCAAGAGTGCAGGCTGGAGCAACCCTCCATTCTAAGCCATCTGGTGTCCTGTCTTATAAGATGCCTGAAATTGAGTGGAAAAAGTCAGCTTTGGAGTCAGATTTTCCACTGAGTAGCTCTGTGAGTTTGAGAAAGTTACCCTTTGACCCTAGGTTTCTGTTATTATTACTATCTGTACTAAAATTAGATAGCATGCGTAAAGCCTGTAGCAGAATGTCTGACACATAGTAGGTCTTGAAGATAATGTTAGTGTCTGTGCTGTCAGAGGAAATGCTATGCATTCTTTAAGTACATCAGGACAGTTGGATTTCTCACGTATGCTTTTTGGCCTTGAAAAAGTGGATAAAACGTGGAGTAAGGTTTTATGCTCATTTTTATTGATTATTTCAAAAGCAGTCAAGTCTTCCTCTTCATTGCTCACTGCTGCTTCCTCAATACATATTTTTCTCTGATTTTTTTTTTATAAACTTAGGTCTCTGGGCAGACAGGACACTTTTAAAAAAAATGTTATTGGCGTATAGCTGATTTAGTGTTGTGTATCTGCTGTACAGTAAAGTGAATCAGCTACACAAGTACACGTATCCCCTCTTCTCTGGATTTCCTTCCCATTTCAGTCCAAGCATTGGGTAGCGTTCCCTCAACTATATAGTGGGTTCTCATTGGTTATCTGTTTTATCCATAGCAGTGTGTGTGTATCAATCCCAACCTCCTAATCTATCCCCCTTGATGTCCATGCTTTTGTTCTCTATATCTGTGTCTCTGTTTCTGCTTTGCAAATAGGTTCATCTGTACGATTTTTCTAGATTCCACTTTTTTAAACAGAATCCTTTCAGGGGCTGAGAATAACCCATCCGATTTTGTGAAACCCTTTGAAAGGTAGAGTGGATGAAGCTGTTAATAGCATCCCACGCCAGGAAAACTCGGTTTGTCTCTATAAAGGGGATAGAGGAGGATTGGAGAATTAATTCTGTTTCCACCTCCAGTACATCTCTCTCAGCATGTCATGACTCTTCTTTATCGAGTGTCAATCCAAATGCTAAAATAACTCTGCTTCTTCTCCTTCCTTCCAGGTCTTCCTAGCAGAGTTCAAGAAAACCAATCAGTTTTTCGCAATAAAAGCCTTAAAGAAAGATGTGGTTTTGATGGATGATGACGTGGAGTGCACAATGGTAGAGAAGAGGGTCCTCTCCTTGGCCTGGGAGCATCCGTTCTTAACACATATGTTCTGCACGTTCCAGACCAAGGTAAGGCTTCTGCCCAGATGATCCTTCATCTCTACATCCTCAACCAGTAGGTCGGGGTGCTCCTGCAGAACAGGAGACATGGGGCACTCACTCCATGTATTTCTTCTTTGAGTCCACCTTCCATCCATCTAAGCAAGCCTTTAACAGTTGTTTAGAGGGGAAGAAACTTGTTTGAAAAGAAACAAGTTTTCTTGTTTGGAAAAATGCAGGAAACTTGAATTTTCTAATGCATTTGACTGGGGAAAGGGCCTTCTGGTTTTGCTTGCTTTCTTTTTAGAATTCAGTTTAACTTCTATAACAAGGATTCTAAGCAGTGTGTGATTTGCTTAACAAAGCAGTGCTTTGTGAAAGGGAAAAGGTGTGACATCTGTTCATCTACCATACATGTATTTCAGGAGACAAAATTTGGAAAAATGGATCAAAATGTGTGTGTACTGTTATTTCCCTTTAAAAGGCCAGTAGAAGATCATCCTTTAGAGCATACTTTACCAGGAACTGAGCAGTCAGATAAAACTGTGAATTTTGTCAAAACTGCCTCTTATTTTGGGAGAATGTTCCTCCTGATCTGCTTTATCTTTAAAATTTAAAAAAAAAAAAAAAAAGCACTTTTTTTCTAACTTAAAAGTTATTCAGGATGATTTTAGAAAATTTGCTTATTTGCTTAAAGAAAATCATATGTATCCCATTACTTGGGTATAGTCGCCATTACTATGTCAAAGTTTATCCTTCTAGATTTCCCCCCCATTCGGTTTATAAAAATAAAAATAACCCGTTAGTGTAAATACCTCCTGCTCTGTAACTTGCACTTTAACACTCTGTACATTTCCTGACATCTGTAGATATCCTTCTGCAATGTGGTTTATCTCATTAGGCTAATTCTAAACTTTGTTCTGATTTAAATAACACTGAAATGAACATTCCTGTAGATCAGTCATCTGTATAAACATTATGGTTTTCTATTTTTCTACTGTACTTCACCCTGTCCGCATGGGTAAGGCCTAGAATTGTGTTGTATGTAGCCAAGAATAATAAGCAGACCCATGGGGAGCTGTGTGGTTAAGATCCAAAGAAAATGAGGAAGTTTTTCTCTTGTTCTATTTCAAGCCTTGATGATAATGTACTACCTTAGTATAAGTAGCATCTTCTGCCTCCAGCCACAGAAGTGTTAGTGGGGAAACTGGGAATCAGCCAGTAAATGTGGACGGTCACTTAGGGATTTCGTCACCACTTCTCCAGCTGCCAATAGACTCTCAAGTGTTTAATTAGGGAATAGATGAGTAAATGTACTTAGCTAAAATAAGGAAAGATATAAGCATCTGAATGCAGAGTTCCAAAGAATAGCAAGAAGAGATAAAAAAGCCTTCCTCAGCGATCAATGCAAAGAAATAGAGGAAAACAACAGAATGGGAAGGACTAGAGATCTCGTCAAGAAAATTAGAGATACCAAGGGAACATTTCATGCAAAGATGGGCTCGATAAAGGACAGAAATGGTATGCACCTAACAGGAGCAGAAGATATTAAGAAGAGGTGGCAAGAATACACAGAAGAACTGTACAAAAAAGAGCTTCACGACCCAGATAATCACGATGATGTGATTACTGACCTAGAGCCAGACATCTCAGAATGTGAAGTCAAGTGGGCCTTAGAAAGCATCACTACGAACAAAGCTAGTGGAGGTGATGGCATTCCAGTTGAGCTATTTCAAATTCTAAAAGATGATGTTGCGAAGGTGCTGCACTCAATATGCCAGCAAATTTGGAAAACTCACCAGTGGCCACAGGACTGGAAAGGGTCAGTTTTCATTCCAATCCCAAAGAAAGGAAATGTGAAAGAATGCTCAAACTACCACACAATTGTACTCATCTCACACGCTAGTAAAGTAATGCTCAAAATTCTCCAAGCCAGGCTTTAGCAAAACGTGAACCGTGAACTTCCAGATGTTCAAGCTGGTTTTAGAAAAGGCAGAGGAACCAGAGATCAAATTGACAACATCCGCTGGATCATGGAAAAAGCAAGAGAGTTCCAGAAAAACACCTATTTCTGCTTTATTGACTATGCCAAAGCCTTTGACTGTGTGGATCACAGTCAACTGTGGAAAATTCTGAAAGAGATGGGAATACCAGACCACCTGACCTGCCTCTTGAGAAACTTGTATGCAGGTCAGGAAGCAACAGTTAGAACTGGACATAGAACAACAGACTGGTTCCAAATAGGAAAAGGAGTATGTCAAGGCTGTATATCGTCACCCTGCTTATTTACCTTATATGCAGAGTACATCATGAGAAACGCTGGGCTGGAAGAAGCACAAGCTGGAATCAAGATTGCCGGGAGAAATATTAATAACCTCAGATATGCAGATGACACCACCCTTATGGCAGAAAGTGAAGAGGAACTAAAAAGCCTGTTGCTGAAAGTGAAAGAGGAGAGTGAAAAAGTTGGCTTAAAGCTCAACATTCAGAAAACGAAGACCATGGCATCTGGTCCCATCACTTCATGGCAAATAGATGGGGAAACAGTGGAAACAGTGTCAGACTTTATATTTTTTGGGCTCCAAAATCACTGCAGATAGTGATTGCAGCCATGAAATTAAAAGGCGCTTACTCCTTGGAAGGAAAGTTATGACCAACCTAGATAGCATATTTAAAAGCAGAGACTTTACTTTGCCAACAAAGATCCGTTTGGTCAAGGCTATGGTTTTTCCAGTGGTCATGTATGGATGTGAGAGTTGGACTGTGAAGAAGGCTGAGCGCCGAATTGATGCTTTTGAACTGTGGTGTTGGAGAAGACTCTTGAGAGTCCCTTGGACTGCAAGGAGATCCAACCAGTCCATTCTGAAGGAGATCAGCCCTGGGATTTCTTTGGAAGGACTGATGCTAAAGCTGAAACTCCAGTACTTTGGCCACATCATGCAAAGAGTTGACTCATTGGAAAAGACTCTGATGCTGGGAGGGGTTGGGGGCAGGAGGAGAAGGGGACGACAGAGGATGAGATGGCTGGATGGCATCACTGACTCAATGGACGTGAGTCTGAGTGAACTCCGGGAGTTGGTGATGGACAGGGAGGCCTGGCGTGCTGCGATTCATGGGGTCGCAAGAGTCGGACGTGACCGAGCGACTGAACAATATCTATTTCTATTCTACTATTGCCTATTTCAGTTCAGTTCAGAGTCTTCACAATGATTCAAGTACAGTATGCGATCACTGAGTGCTTTCTCATGGTCCGGGTTTCCACTGTGAAGGATATAGAAATAATATTGTCTCTGACCTAGAGAATTTCATACTCTGTGGAGCTGAAATAGCTCTGTTGGGAGAGTGTTAGACTGAAGATCTAAAGGTCCCTGGTTCAGTCCCAGGTTTCGGCAGGCAAGCACTTCTTTTGTGGCTTCGCTGGTGGCTTAGGTGATAAAATGTTGCCTGCAGTGCGGGAGACCCAGGTTCGATCCCTGGGTTGGGAATATCCTCTGGAGAAGGAAATGGCAACCCACTCTAGTACCCTTGCTTGGAAAATTCCGTGGACAGAGGAGCCTGGTAGGCTATAGTCCATGGGGTTGCAAAGAGTCGGACACGACTGAGCAACTTCACTTTCACTTTCAAAGAGGCGACAATGATACTTCTAACGGTGTAAGTAATTTTTTTAATATAAATTTTTTTAATTGGAGGTTAATTACTTTACAATATTGTATTCGTTTTGCCACATATCAACATGAATCCGCCACAGGTATACACGTGTTCCCCATCCTGAACCCCCTTCCCACTTCCCTCCCCGTACCATCCCTCTGGGTCATCCCAGTGCACCAGCCCCAAGCATCCAGTATCATGCATTGAACCTGGACTGGTGATTTGCTTCATGTATGATATTATACATGTTTCAATGCCATTTTCCCAAATCATCCCACCCTCTCCCATAGAGTCCAAAAGAGTGTTCTATACATCTGTGTCTCTTTTGCTGTCTCTGCTGACTTTTAAGTACCAGAGCTGAGAAAAACTAGAAATTAGAATTTGAATAGGCAGTAAAGGTCTTGGGCAACAGAAGTGTCGAGGCTATAAGAAGGCATGAAGGAAGAAAGGGATTATGATCAGCTGTTTAAGTAGGCTTATGTTTTTACAGCAGAAAGGAGTTTCGGATTCCTGGTAATGAGGGTTACAGAGATTTCCTGCTAGAGGGTTCCTCCTGGAGATGAGATATATCTGTTGGTCTTGGATGGTGCAGATATTTCACTGAAAGACAAAATCTGGAACTCTGCCCAACTCTCTTGGTCAGTGTTCTAGATTTGCTGTGCGCCCTGGGGGTTACTTAGTCTCACTTTTCCTCTTGGAATATTGTGAGGCTTTTATCAGAATGCTAAATGCACCTCAGACCAGGCTTCTAGGAAATCAAATTTCTCTTGGCACCTTTTCCTGCTGTCGTTTTTTATTGGAATATAATTGGTTTACAATATTGTTAGTTTCAGCTGTACAATGAAGTGAATCAGCCATGTGTATCCATATATCCCCCGCCCACCCCTCTAGGCCATCACAGAGCACAGGGCTGCACTCCCTGTGCTGTACAGCTGCTTCCCACTAGCTGTTTTTATGTATTTGTTTGATTGTTGTTTTCATATCTTATAGAGAAGGCTACCATTAAGTCCATTTTGTAAAAAATAGGCATATTTCTGTCTCTGATTGTCAATTCTCAGGGATTATTTACATTTTTCCTTGATATAGGAAATGCTCTTAAAATTCCAAGACTATGGAATGCCTTACCAAAACCAGAGCAGTAAATGCACGAGAAAAAACGTTATAGAATTTACACGTAAAATGTAAAAATGACTGTCTCACTACGTTTCAAAAAGTTCTTTTAGAGATGGTGGGGAGGGGGAGGCAAAGCTTACATTATTACACTTTCTGAAGGACCCTCAGTTGTTTTGAGACACCTTGATTTTTAAATTTAATTTTTGATAGTGTACAGATGCTGTGCAGTATTATAAGTTATAGGTGTACAATTCAGTGATTCACAATTTTCAAAGATTATACTCTATTTATAGTTATTACAAAATATTTAGATTGCCCATGTTGTGCAATATATCCTTGTAGCCCATTTTGTGCCTAATAGTCCTGATTTATTTAAACCTTGTATGTCAAACAAAATAACCAGATGCCACAGGTGAGTGTAAAAAGCAGCAATTTACATGAATAATGATTTCCTCTGGCTAAGTTTAGAATGTAGTCAGTTGGGAAAAGGGCCTTACTTCTGGATTTTGTCTGCTTGCTTATTGTTTAGAATTTGGTTTTAACTTCTATAACAATGAGGATTTGAAGCAGTCAAAGACTGCTTGTCTACTTGAATTTTTTTGATTCCATACAAATTTTAGGATTATTTGTTCTTGTTCTGTGAAAAAGGTCATGGGTATTATGATAGATAATGCATTAAATCTTTAGATGGTTTTCAGTAGTAAGGACATTGTCACAATACCAATTCTTTCAATCCACGAACACAGGGTATTTTCCACATTTTCTTTGTATCATGTTGAATCTACTACATTAATGTCTTTTAGTTTTCAGAATACAGGTCTTCCACCTCTTAAATTAATCCCTAGGTATTTGATTCTTTTTTGATGCAACTGTAAACAAGATCGTTTTGCTTTTTCTTTACAACAGTTCAGTATTAGTATACAAAATGCATTGTATTTCCGCATATCAATTTTGTATCCTGCAACTTTATTGATTAGCTCTAATAGTTTTCTCACTGTATCTTTAGGGTTTTCTATGTGTAGTATCATATGATCTGCAAATAGTGACAGTTTTACTTTCTCCTTTCCAATTTGGAAAGAGTTCCAGCAGTTCCCCCACATGTTTGGCAGATGCCTTGAGGTTAGTAAATGGTCTAAATGTCCTTTAAATCACTGTTTCTTTCCATGTGTCCCAAGGTGGGCAAGTCTGTGCACAGGGCTTTCAGGGGTACCTTCCTACTGCAGACCACAGTGTCAGAGGTGGATCCTAGTTTTCTTTTTAATTGGAAGATAATTGCTTTACAATGTTTTGTTGGTTCTGCTGTGCAACAATGTGAATAGCCATAAGTAGACATACATCCCCTCCACCCAGCCCTCTAGGTTCCTGGTAATGCTGGGTCTCGGTCCCTCTATCATTTCTTGAGCAGAAGAAAGGTTAGCCCTCAGTTCTTCAGGAGGAATTGCTTTCTGTGTAGATCAGTGTGTTCATAGGAGGACTCTTTTAACTGTGCTGGCAAATTAAAATCTATCAGAAACTAATCAATCATAAAACTTTGAAAATACACTTCATAAATCTCTTTGGAAAGTCACCGCTAATTCAACAAATGTGGTTTCTTGTGGACCTACTGTTTGTTAATTTCTATATTTCCCCAACAGAGGCAAGACTCAAACTATAGGTTCTCAGTAGCTAGCTTGGAAGAATAGTAGTCTGCTTTCTTGATTTTAAGATGCTATTAGTATTAGATGCCCTATTTTCTTGATACACAAAATTATTTTAAAAACTAGGAGCCACGTCTCTGAAATTGTCTAAATGTGAATTGACATGTATGTCAATTAGAAATTGCATTGGCTGCTAGTAATAGAGACTGGAAACAATGATTTAAATGAGACAGAAGTGTTTGTCAATCTCTTCATATGAAAGGAGTTAGTTCCATGATGTCCAAGACCCAGGAACCATCTACTGCACTGGGTTCTCATCCTGAAGAGTACTCCTCAGTCCAGTAGGGACTGGAGAAGCCCAGCTGTCACAGCCACATTCTAGGGAGGAAAGAACAACCCTGTACCTGCTTAGTCTTCTTTATCAAGTCACTTTTGGAAAAGACTTACAAAAAGCTGCTGTTTACCTCTCTCTCTGACTCTTCTATAGCTCTAAGGAGAGCTGGAAAGTTGAATCTTTAAGGTGAGCACACCATCATCCAGAATAATATTTTTTCCTAAGAAAGAGAGGCAACCAGACATTTCTGCTCTAACATATTTTTAGTTTGAAATATGATTCAAACTAGCTTTATTGAAGTCAATTTAGCATCAGATAATTTCCTAGGAACCTTAAATTTAAGATAATATACTTAATTCTGTAATCCCAGTGAAGTAGATATTATTCCATTTTACCTATGAGAAAACTGAAGCTAGGAAAGATGAACTTTATCTTAAGGCCACTGAGATGGAAACAGCATACAATCTTACCAGGGCATCTTTGTCCAGATATGGGATTCCTATATATTCATACCATGTAAGTGTCTTAGTGGAGAAGGCAATGGCACCTCACTCCAGTACTCTTGCCTGGAAAATCCCCATGGACGGAGGAGCCTGGTGGGCTGCAGTCCATGGGGTCGCTAAGAGTCAGACACGACTGAGCGACTTGACTTTCACTTTTCACTTTGATGCATTGGAGAAGGAAATGGCAACCCACTCCAGTGTTCTTGCCTGGAGAATCCCAGGGACAGGGGAGCCTGGTGGGCTGCTGTCACAGAGTCGGACACGACTGAAGCAACTTAGCAGCAGCAAGTGTCTTAGTGATATGTCATCTCTGTAGTATCTAAATGTTCACCTACAGGGGGAAAAAAACACACAGAAAAATAGTTTTCTTCTGTTTCATTATACTAGAGTAAAAGTTCAATAACTCGAGTACCCAAAGTTTCTCTGATCTAACTTGATAACCCTAGGTGTTGCGGGGGGGGTGTGGGGGAAGGGTTTGGAAAGTGTTAAAAACACAAAATTCAACTGAGTAAATTTAGAGATCTAATTATGTTTTTGCAATAATTCATGAATCGAATAGCATCCTATTTAGGAAGCAGAAAGGAGCACTGAGGACCTGTATGAAATGGAAGACTTTTATGGGCAGAAAGTGGGGACAAGGAAAGAACAGTGTTTCAGGCAAGGTCACTTCCTCACAAGTGCTGATCAGGAAGTTCCAGACTGGGGAAGGTTAGAATTGCAGGTAGGTTAGATGTTAAGTCTCCATTTAGAGATGTGGGCTTAGCACGAGTAATTCCATTTGGGGACTATTTTATCAACAATCACACCCCTCGCCTTTTGACCAGACCGTCAGCTTAACTGGAAGATAGATCAAAATTTAAGGTATTAGCAGTACTCCCAGCTGCCGTCCTGAAGTTCCCGTGGTTTTTTGATGGTCGTTTGTGTGCTATTCACAGGCCACAGGGTTCAGGGTCACCATTTTTAAGTCAGGCATCCTCTTCCTTTTTGGAAATTCCACGTTGAGGGAGATGGTTCACCTGAGGGTCAGTGCCTACAAACATGAATTTAAAGCCTTTGAAAGAACACAGCATTCCAGGAGACTCTTGTGACTATGGAAAGTAGGATAATTCCCAGTAGTTGGAGTGCTGCCAAACTAATGAAGAAAAAACAAAAAAGATCCCATTGAAAGAGTCACCTTTTCAAGCCAAGTGGGTGTTGTTCAGCGTTTTTCTGTAACTGAGTTTCAGCTTCCACCGACATGTTAATCTGGGTGCCACAGGTTGTCTTGACTTGTGAAGTAGAATCCTGCCAAAGGAAGGGGGAGGTCTCCTCATTTATGTAGAGCCTGAATAGAAAGTTCCCCAAGTTTGGGGTGGCTAGATAGAGGGAAGGAAACAGACCAGGGCTTTCTAACATCATGGACAGATCAGAGTTTCTGATGAGAAATCCAGCGATCTGAAAGGATTCCACCCCCACACCCAAGCAATAGCTTGGGGGATGGTGTTCTCTTTCCAAGTCAAGGCCAGAGTCAAGGAAAGGCGCTGAAGAAGAGAGGGTTGCATGTTTGGCTACCCAGTAATGCACCTCAACATTGGCTACTTCTCTTCCCAGTCGATTCGATTCTGAGGTCTTGAGCGGGTGGACAGGACCCAGTATCAGGTGAGATGTACACCCAAGGTTCAAGTCCCTGCAGTTTGGCTCCCGTCTGGTTAGTGAGGAAGATCTGGGATCGTCCCTTGCCAGGAGACGCAAGGGCAGTCTTTGTTCTTTGGGATTCCAAATCAGAAGGGTGGGAGGAAATTGGAAACAGTAGTTTGGAGAGTCATAACCAGTCAATTAAGGGAACTGGAAGTATTCAAGATCTACTCCAAGTTACAGAGATGTTACAAAGTCTCCAAAGTAGTTCCCAGGATTAGGCTCTGATATCTACAGAAATAGAGTTTTCTTCTCTGTAATCACTGTTCTCTTAACCAAAGAGCATTAACAGTAAACCCAATTTGTTTGCATTAAACTTGGCCTGATTAATTACATAAGTGCAGCAAGAATAGCGCTGGGCCACTTATACTCTTTTAAAAACTGTTTCCTATAAAGGAACCTCAGGCTGAACTCTTAAGCCTCTGAAGCCAGGTAGCCAAAATCTCACAATCCAATTTTACCTGCAATACCTGTAACTTTGGGTGAGTTCCTCTCTTATTGAGGTCTGAAAAAATATCCTGGAGTTCTATGGACCTACCAGGAAATTACCTTTTTTACTCTCCTGTTTAGTTCACAGGAATCTTGGTACCAGTCCAATTTTTCCAAAGGATTTTATTGACCACCCCCCTCCAGCCCCCTGCAAAGTGAATCTTAGTTATTTTCAGCTGTCTGGTCATATCTGAGTCTATACACATCTCTCTTGTATATACTATTACAGTCAATGCCTTGGTAATAATACCAATGTAATCAATTGTGCCCTGTTACAACGACAGATTCTCACTAAACTTATGTAAAATAGCTATTTTGCTTTAAAAAGAACACTTGAGAGTTTCTGGGTTCTGGAAGAATCAGAGAAAATGTTTCATCTTTGTTTACAACGGTATACTTTACCTCATTGTTGTAGGTCATGTTACTGCAAGAGCAATCTCAAATCTGGAAAAACAAAATATTAAGGTGCCAGCAATGTTTCAAATAAGAAATTCTAACCATCCTCCTCCGTTCATTCAGTCTCGTGTTATTAATTCTTGTTCTACTTGAATCCAGTTTTTCATTAGTTCTGGAAACGTTTACCCAGTTGTGTGAACCAAAGTTATCACTAACCTGTATTTGCAGAGTCCTTTCCATGAATTTCTTTAAAGATGAAGCACTTTTGAAGAAATACTTTTGCAAAAGCATCTGAGTAAAACAATAACTCTCTGTAAATGACACACTTACAAATGACTATAGTTAAAGATCTGATAAGAGTTCATGTGATAAGGAAATAGTTATTCTGTGATTAACATTTTAAGGTGGTAACTGGAAGTATGGCTGATTACATTATCCCAGGACATGTGAATTTTGAGAATACTTATATATCTATAGAAATACAACTTAAAGGAGGCTTCATTTCAGTTCAGTTGCTCAGTCGTGTCCGACTCTTTGCGATCCCATGAGTTGCAGCACGCCAGGCCTCCCTGTCCATCACCAACTCCCAGAGTTCACTCAAACTCAGTCCATCTAGTCGGTGATGCCATCCAGCCATCTCATCCTCTGTTGTCCGCTTCTCCTCCTGCCCCCAATCCCTCCCAGCATCAGAGTCTTTTCCAATGAGTCAACTCGTCGCATGAGGTGGCCAAAGTACTGGAGTTTCAGCTTCAGCATCAGTCCTTCCAGTGAACACCCAGGACTGATCTCCTTTAGAATGGACTGCTTGGATCTCCTTATTACCTTTTATATGATAGGCCTTCCTATGCAATTTAATGTATCAAATAAGCCTAGTTAGTTCAACATCTCTCTTTCTCTAAGGAGAGAAAACAAATCTTTTGAAATGTTCCAGGGGCCCTCTGGAAAATCTCAAAGTTGGTTTGAGGTCAAAAAGATTACATTTAGAATTTGATTTGTATACCTGTGGCGGATTCATTTTGATATTTGGCAAAACTAATACAATTATGTAAAGTTTAAAAATAAAATAAAATTAAAAAAAAAATAAAAGAATTTGATTTGGGAGAAGTTTGTCAAAAACACCAAAAAGTTTAAAAATACTTGGTCAAATAAGATCATAGTTCACTGTGAAGTAATAGTTATCCATTCAAACAAGGGGATAAAGACTTTGCAGGTAAATATAGAAAGTTGTGTAATTATTAGAAAGATGGTAATGATAACCCTATATTCGAGACAGCAAAAGAGACACATGTAAAGAACAGACTGTTGGGAGAAGGCGAGGGTGGGATGGTTTGAGAGAATAGCACTGAAACATGTTTATTACCATATGTGAAATAGATCGCCAGTCCAGGTTTGATGCATGAGACAGGGTGCTCAGGGCTGGTGAACTGGGGTGACCCTGAGGGAGAGGATGGGGGACACATATACACCCATGGCTGATTCATGTCAATGTATGGCCAAAAAACCATTCCAATATTGTAATTAGCCTCCAATTAAAATAAATTAAATTTTAAAAAGTTTCATAATTGTTTAAAATGTCTCTCTTAGTAGAGAAGACTCAGAATTACTCAAGTAATCAAAGACCTAATCAAGATAATGAGAATCACAGGAATTTATTTTGAAGACCCTTTCACAGCTGCGTACCAGGAGACCAATAGTGCAAAAGAACTTTTCCTTTTAAGAAAAAGCAACTTTAATTTTGACTAAAACTCTTTTACTTAAATAAATTCATTCGGATCATGGATAGCTTAACCACGCATAAAATTCAGCTCCCAAGACTCTCTTTCCCACAAACTTTCTACAGTTGTTTTCTATGTTTATTCCTTCTTTCCATTCTTGAAATAACCATTCTGCATTTAGGACAAAATTGCCTTCTGTTTCCTCAACAAAAATACATCTTTATTCTTCATCCCTACCATTGTCAAATCACACATCCTACTATCCTTGCATCCAGAGATATTTCCCCTTACTATTTCTAATAGCTTTAATTATAATATAATGTTTAACCCTAAAAAGGGAGAAAGCAATGGCACCCCACTCCAGTACTGTTGCCCGGAAAAATCCCATGGATGGAGGAGCCTGGTGGGCTGCAGTCCATGGGGTCGCTAAGAGCTGGACACGACTGAGCAACTTCACTTTCACTTTCTACTTTGATGCATTGGAGAAGGAAATGGCAACCCACTCCAGCGTTCTTGCCTGGAGAATCCCAGGGACGGGGGAGCCTGGTGGGCTGCCGTCTATGGGGTCTCACAGAGTTGGACACAACTGAAGTGACTTAGCAGCAGCAGCAACCCTAAAAATACTTAATTTTAGTGAAAATCAAATAGTAAACAACTATAAAGTCTTATGTTAGCAGCTTTTCTTATTTTGTGGCTTGAAAGTTCTTAAAATTTCTTAAAACATGTTTTCTGATAGTAAATATTTCAGTATGGCACAAAAAAAGTTTACTAATAGACCCAAAAATCTTTAGTTGGTCTGTAAAAGCCCAAAGTAGATAAACCTGTATTAAGTAATTAGTGTTTCAGTATTTTATCTTATTTGGAAATTATCTAGATATTTAATGACTATCCATAATTTAACTTAGCAAAACTTGGGTTTCAGATTACCACAAAGTTTTGAGGAAACTATTTTACAAGTTACCTAAAACCTGTTATCCCATTTACATCAATTTGATTCATTTGTTCTAAATAATTATATTTACACTACCCACAAAAGCTTCATAAGACATTGGACAAATCATCCATCACCCCCTAAGATATTTTTCTTGCTAAAAAAACTTTGTAACAGAGATAACATGAACTTATTTGACCAGTAAAACAAGTAGAATTAAGTTGTACGTTTGCATTATTTTAGTGATAATAATTCAGAGCACATATTTTAGTTAACCCAACAAACTTCAACAAGCTTTTATTTACTAAAGATTACCTCTGATCATGTGAACTTGAGAAGCATTTGGACCAGTTTCTGTTATAGGTATACTTTGCTTTATTGAACTTCACAAATATTGCATTTTTTCCTTTAATAAATTAAAGCTTTATGGCAACCTTGCATTGAGCAAGTCTGTTGGTGACATTTTTCCAACAGCATTTTCTCACTTACGTCTGTGTCACATTTTGTATTCTTGCAATATTTCAAACTTTTATATTATTACATTACAGTCATCTTTGATGTTACTGTTGTAATTGTTTTGGGTATCATGAACTATGCCCATGTAAGACGGCAAACTTAACACATCATTGACCAGAGATGTATGAATACATCTTTTATTATATGAATGTTATTGACCGGAGATGTATCAGTATATTTTTAGAGCATGATACAATTAACAGCAGACGCTAGATCTTAAAAGATTGATCAAGAATTCATTATATAACTTTCAGTTGTTGTTGTCATTCACATTTTACTCCATTAGGTTTTTGGTTCAAATTTGTGTCTATTATAAATACAGGTCTATTACCATAACACTTTCAAAAATGATGCATTACAAAATTTCTTATTTCTAAAAGAGCTCCCCACAAAGATCCACCTTGCCAACTATCAGGTAAAATAAAGAACATATTCTAGAGAAAATAATACCCATAGGACTAAAAAGAATGTCTCCAGAAAGTGTAAAGTCTGTTCTTCCGGGGGGAAGCACAGTGAAGCCCAGTGTGTTTGTAATATGTGTTCTGTCCTTGCACAGAGGTGCCTCCTGTTGCACCTATCACACACTCAAAATATTCAGTTTATTTCAGTCGCTCAGTCGTGTCTGACTCTGTGCAACCCCATGGACTGCAGCATGCCAGGCTTCCATGTCCAACACCTACTCCTGGAGCTTACTCAAACTCATGTCCATTGAGTCGATGATGCCATCCAACCATCTCATCCTCTGTCATCCCCTTCTCTTCCTGCCTTCAATCTTTCCCAGCATCAGGGTCTTCTCCAGTGAGTCAGTTCTTTACATCTGGTGGCCACAGTATTGGAGCTTCAGCATCAATCATTCCAATGAATATTCAGGACTGATTTCCTTTAGGATGGACTGGTTGGAACTCCTTGCGGTCCAAGGGACTCTCAAGAGTCTTCTCCAACACCACAGTTCAAAAGCATCAATTCTTTGGCACTCAGCTTTCTTTATAGTCCAACTCTTACATCCATGCATGACTACTGGAAAAACTATAGCTTTGACTAGACAGACCTTTGTCAGCAAAGTAATGTCTCTGCTTTTTAATATGCTGTCTAAGTTGGTTGTAGCTTTTCTTCCAAGGAGCAAGCATCTTTTAATTTCATGGCTGTAGTCACCATCTGCAGTGATTTTGAAGTCCAGAAAAATAGTCTGAGCCACTTTCATCAAGAGGCTCTTTAGTTCCTCTTCACTTTCTGCTATAAGAGTGATGTCACCTGCATATTTGAGGTTATTGATATTTCTCCCATCAATCTTAATTCCAGCTTGTGCTTCATCCAGCCTGGCATTTTGCAAAATGTACTCTGCATATAAGTTAAATATGCAGAGTGACAATATACAGCCTTAACGTACTCCTTTCCCAATTTGGAACTAGTCTGTTGTTCCATGTCTGGTTCTAACTGTTGCTTCTTGATCTGCATACAGATTTCTCCAGAGGCAGGTAAGGTGGTCTTGTATTCCCATCTCTTTCAGAATTTTCCACAGTTTGCTGTGATCTACATGGTCAAAGGCTTTGGTGTAATCAATAAAGCAGAAGTAGATGTTTTTCTGGAATTCTCTTGCTTTTTCTATGATCCAGTGGATGTTGGCAATTTGATCTCTGGTTCCTCTGCCTTTTCTAAATCCAGCTTGAACATATGGAAATTCATGGTTCATGTACTGTTGAAGCCTGGCTTGGAGAATTTTGAGCATTACTTTGCTAGTGTGTGTGATGAGTGCAATTGTGCAGTAGTTTGAACATTCTTTGGCATGGCCCTTCTTTGGGATTGGAATAAAACCACCTTTTCCAGTCCTGTGGCCACTGCTAAATTTTCCAAATTTGCCGGCACATTGAGTGAAGCACTTTCACAGCATCATCTTTTAGGATTTTAAATAGCTCAACTGGAATTCCATCACTTCCACTATCAGAATGTTTTAATAAGACATGTACAAAGTTTCCAATAAATACAGTAAGTGCAAAAAAAGTGTTGATACTGACTTAAACACAGGTGTTTCAATATTCACTCACATAGCAAATCGCTGGCCGCAGGTGCTGGTTTCTGCAAAAATGCCCCTGTTGGTAACGTGTTCATTGGCACACGTTCAGCGTGTTCTGACTGCTTCACTGACCGGCCGTTTCTCCGTCTCTCCCCTTCTCTTCAGGTCCCCTAGTATCTGAGGCATGAAGTTGAAAGTAGAACAGTTAATAACCCTACAGTGGCCTCTAAAGTTCAGTGACAGAAAAAGACACACATTACTCACTTTTAAGTCAAAAGCTAGAAAGAATTAGGCTTTGGGATGAAGGCGTGTTGGAAGGTAAGATATATCGAAAGATAGACCTCTTGCACCAACCGTTAGTCCAGGTGTGAACATAAAGGAAGTTAAAAGTGCAACTCCAGGGAACACAGGAGTGATAATAAAGTGAAACATCATTACGATGGCTGTGGAGGAAAGTTTAATAGTCTGGATCACTCACATCAGCCACACTATTCTCTTAAGCCAAAGCCTAACCCAGAGCAGGGCCCTGCTCGCTCCGTCTGTGTGAGAGCCAGGAGAGGAAGGGAGCGGCAGAAGGAAAGTCTGAAGCCAGCAGAGGTTGGTTTGTGAGGTTTAAGAAGCCATACACATAACATGAGAGTTTAAGGTGAAGTGGCAAGTGCTGATGTAGAAGCTACTGCAAATTACCTAGAAGGTCTAGATTATCTAGAAATTATCTAGAAGGTCTAAGATAATTAACAAAGGCTACACCAGCAGATTTTCAATGCAGATGATACAGTGTTATATTAGAAGAAGATGCCATCTAGGACTTTCATAGCTCCAGAGAAGTCAGTGCCTGGTGTCAAAGGACAAACCGACTCTCTTATTAGGTGCTAATGCAACTGTGACTTTAAGTTAAAAGCAATGGTCATTTACCACTCCAAAAATCCTAGAACCCTTAAGAATTATGCTAAATCCACCCTGCCTGTGCTCTGTAAATGGAACAACAAAGCCTGAATGACAGCACCTCTGTTTCCAGCATGGTTTACTGAATATTTTAAATTTACTGTTGAGATCTACTCAGAAAAAAAGATTCCTTTCAAAATACTACTGCTCCTTGATAATGCATGTGGTCTCCCAAGAGCTCTGATGGAGATGTACAATGAAATTACTGTTTTCATATCTGCTAGCACAACTTCCATTCTGCAGCCCAAGGACCAAGGTGTGATTTCAATTCTCAAGTCTTATTCTCTAACGTATACATTTTGTAAGGCGCTGCACCACAGATGTTCATTCCTGATGAATCTGGGCAAGTCAGTTGAAAACCTTCTGGAAAGGACTCCCCATTCTAGATACCCTTGAGGACGTTTGTGATTCCCGGGAAGAAATCAAAATATCAGCACCAACAGGAGTTTGAAAGAAGTTGATTCCAACCTTAATGGATGACTTTTAGGCATTCATGACCTTGGTGGAGGAAGTAATTGCAGATGTGGTGGAATTAGAAGTGGAGCCTGAAGATGTGACTGAATTGATACAATTTCATGATAAAACTTTAATGGATGAGGACTGACTTCAGTGGATGAGCAAAGAGTGGTTTTTGACTTAGAACCTAATTCTGGTAAAGATGCTGTGAAGATTGTTGAAATTGCAACAAAGCATTTAGAATATTATATAAACTTAATTGTTAAAGCAGTGGCAGGGTTTGAGAGAATTGATCCCAATTTTGAAAGACATTCCATGCATAAAATGCTATCAAATAGCATTGCCCACTTTGGAGAGATCATTCATGAAATGAAGAGTCAATCAATAAACCACTCTTGTCTTATTTAAGAAATCAGCATAGCTACACCACCTTCAGCAGTCACCACCCTGCTTAGTCTGCAGCCACCAACACTGACGTAAAACCCTCAACCTGCAAAAAGATTATGGCTTCATGAAGGCTCAGCTAGTGAGCATTTTTTTTTTTTTAGCAATAAAGTATTCTTAATTAAGGTACATACATTTTCAAGCATAATGCTATTGCACACTTATAGCCCATGCTGCTGCTCCTGCTGCTAAGTCGCTTCAGTCGTGTCCAACTCTGTGCGACCCCACAGATGGCAGCCCACCAGGCTCCCCCGTCCCCGGGATTCTCCAGGCAAGAACACTGGAGTGGGTTGCCATTTCCTTCTCCAATGCAGGAAAGTGAAAAGTGAAAGTGAAGCCGCTCAGTCGTGTCCGACTCTTCTCGACCCCTTGGACTGCAGCCTACCAGGCTCCTCCGTCCATGAGATTTTCCAACTTATAGCCCATAGCATAGTGTAAATATGAGCCTTATATGCACTAGGAAATACAAAAATTCATGTGACTTGATTGATTGTGATATTAGTTTTTATTGTAGCTGTCTGAAACTGGACCTGTAATATCGCTGAGGTATGCCTGTGTATTTCTGGGAGACTTAGGAATACTTACTTCATATAAGTGCCTAATTCTCTTCAAACCAACTAAATGGAACTCGTTTTTTTTTTAAACAGTTTTAGTAATACCATTAGGAGGTGAAAAATAACCATACAACACGTGTATACAGACACATGAACATAAAGAGAGGTACAGAGACCTTACAGCTTTCATTTTAAAATTAATGGCATGAATCAGGTACAGTAACATTGCCTTCTCCAATAAGAAATTTACTACTTACAAAAGAGGCTGGATCTCAGTTGTTTACCTGGTAGAGAAATAAGTTAAAGTTACCTGCTCAGATGGCTAACGCATTTTCACTAAAGTTTGTGGGGAAGACATGTAGGAGATTTTTTGTTTTGTTTTGTTCACCTAAGTTTCAAATGGCAGAAAGTGAAGAGGAACTAAGGAGCTTCTTGATGAAAGTGAAAGAGGAGAGTAAAAAGGCTGGCTTAAAACTCAACATTCAAAAAATGAAGATCATTGCATCCAGTCCCATCACTTCATGGCAAAAAGATGGAGAAACAATGGGAACAGTGATGGCTTTTTGGGGGGGCTCCAAAATCACTGCAGATGGTGAATGCAGCCATGAGATTAAAAGACTCTTGCTCCTTGGAAGAAAAGTTATGACCAACCTAGACAGCATATTAAAAAGCAGAGACATTACTTTGCTGACAAAGGTCCATCTAGTCAAAGTTATGGTTTTTCCAGTAGTCATGTATGGATGTGAGATGGATCATAAAGAAAGCTGAGCACTTAAGAATTGATGCTTTTGAACTGTGGTGTTGGAGAAGACTCTTGAGAGTCTCTTGGACTGCAAGGAGATCCAACCAGTCCATCCTAAAGGAAATCAGTCCTGAATATTTATTGGAAGGACTGATGCTGAAGCCAAAGCTCCAATACTTTGGCCACCTGATGCAAAGAACTGACTCATTGGAGAAGACCCTGATGCTGGGAAAGATTGAAGGCAGGAAGAGAAGGGGACGATAGAGGATGAGATGGTTGAATAGCATCACCGACTCAGTGGACATGAGTTTGAGTGAGCTCCAGGAGTTGGTGATGCACAGGCAAGCCTGGCGTGCTTCAGTGCATGGGGTCACAAAGAATCGGACTCGACTGGGCGGCTGAACAGAAGTTTCCTTTTATTTTCTTACTGATAAGAATTACCTCCCTAAAGTTTAGATAACATTTACATCTCAAAGGCATGGGAATAGAATGCAGGTTCCTCCAAGAAGGACTTTGGTTTCCTAAGGCCAGAATTTCTATACGATTAATACATACAGGGCTTTTGAGATAAATAGGGGTGGCTGTGGCCTTGGTGGAAGGGATAGTTGAATTCTGAACTGCTTCTAGAGCTGAATTTCTAGTTTTCCACATTTTGTAAGATCATGACAGTAGCTCTTAATTCCACAAAGAATTGGGTTGCAGCTTAAATGACAGCTTACATTGATCTATCCCATCCCAACTAGATTATCCTTAATTCATTTTTTCCTTGTATATCATGGAGAAGATTTCTAACTAAAATGGATATCAAAAAATTTCTATGTTCTGGAGTTAGAGCTGTTTGCTTTTGAAATGTTTTAGTAAATCTTTTCACAAAGGCGATAGGTTTTTATTTCCCTCTGGGGTGTACACAGATTTATTTTGGCTTAAGGGAAGAGGCCTAAAAGAAAAAAATTTCTGTGATGCTGTCAGTATCAACTGCCAATTTCTGACCAACTTCTTATCACTGAGCTAGTTTTTAAAAAAATCCTTGGAAATATCTCACCAGTTTTTAGTCGGGGCAAACAGCAAATATTTCTTGCAGTATAGAACCATCCCTTGTACTTAAGAGGTGTCCCCAAAGTGGATATAAAAGTTACTGTCTTTTCCTTTCTCATGGATTGATAAAGATCCAGGAGAGCCAATTCAGGGAAGAGTTCTCTCCTGAGCTGCCTTCTGCCAGTTTTCCTGGGATCCCATATGCAGGCTTGAAGTGGGGTGTACAGTAGAGAGTGTGTCTCTGGAATCTACCAAAACTGGGTCATTGTTTCTCATTAATTTAAATTTGAGTTAGCCTTAGCTGCTTAAGGGAATAATGTAGCAATTTACCAGAAAATCCCTCAGTCTCGACAATCCTGGGAGGGGCCTTTATGGAGGTCTTCCATTGAGGGTAGACATGGGGCTGTCTGCAAGTCCACTGACTTGGTGGACTTTTGTTTATGATCTTGTGTTCTCTTCAGAGTAGAAAGACAATTTGGATCAGATTACTAGAATGAGTGTCCAGATAAAGGGGGACAGAAGGGAGCAGTTAAGGTTAGGTAATGTCTATCTTACAGTCTGTTTTACGCACCTCCTGTGTCTTTAGTATTTCATTAGCCTGTTGCAACAAATTTTTAATGACACCCCTTTGACATCTTGAAGCCTTTTGAAGGCTTCTGCATGCCAGCTAACACATCATTAACAGGAGACATATTAGTCCATCTTTTGCTACCTGAATATTATTGACCAGAGACTTATCAATATGTTTTTAGATCATGATACAGTTAACATCGCTGTGCAGAGTTGTTAAGAGCTTGAAGCTGATCGGAGGTTCATTATACAACATAATTGTCATTATCATTCACATCTGGCTCCATTAGGTTTTGGTTCCAACCTCACGTATATTATAAACACAAATTTATTACCAACATTTTCAAAAATAATGCATTGGGAAGTTTCTTATTTCTAAAGAGCATCCCCCCCCCCCCATACACACACACGCAAAAATCCACTTTGTCAACTGTCAGGTGAAATAAAAGAACATATTCAAGAGGAAATAATACCCACAAGAACCCCCCACCCCAGAAAAATGCGTCCAGCAGTCTGCCTTTCCAGGGGAAAATGTATTTGTAACAGATGTTCTGTCCCCTGCACGGCAGTGTCCGCTACATTCTGCCTGTCACATTCTCATGAAACATTAGAATGCTTTAGTAAGACATGTACAAAATTTCAAATAAATACATTAAGTCCAAAATAAAAAGTTGTTGATATTTACTCAAATGCAGGTAGTTCAATATTCACTTACATAATGAATTGCCAGCCACAGGCGTTAGTTTCCGCAAAAAAAAATAAAAACCCAGTTGATAATGTGTTAAAACAGGTATCCCCATTCTGTGTGTTTGATTTGGAAGGTCTTATTTTCAAGTGTACTTTTTAAATAATCTCAACTAACTTCCCCCATAATGGCTGTGGTCATTTCCCTGAGGCCTGGTAGGACCCTCAGCCACAAAGGTAGCTCAGCCACTTTTCTGTCCAGCCATATTTTGGCCCCCAGACTGACGCAATAAGCAGGTGGCACACTTAACTCTTTTAGAATTGAAAGGTCCCATCTTTTTCTGGCTAAGCCTTTTGGGTCTCTCAGAGACAGGTGAATAAGCAGGGTGTGCTGTGGGGCTTGTGTGGTTTTTATACAATGCACATACCCCATTGCGTGGATGTTTTGAGGTGGGCAGGTGACTCAGTGTCACTCTAAGCCATTCCATAACTATCCTGTCCTAACCCAGGAGTCTCTGGGTGAGGTGGTGAGCCTTCTAGCAGCTTTTGAGTGCTCAATCCATGCCCACCAATTTTGTGGCTTTTCTTGTGTCTGAAATTCCCATCAACAGTAGCCTTTATTTACATAAGACAAACAAATGTACACCTTAACACACCAGGAATAACCAAGAGCTGTCATTGCATCCTGGCCAAGACAAAGACCTCATATACCACCAACAGTTCCCAGCATGGAACCTGGGACTGGGGGAAGGACCAAACCAGCAAACCCCACAAACGGAGAACCACAGCTGCCACCACAAGCTCCCGGCATGGAGTCTGCAGGGGGTTCCAAGCACATGGGGAGCTCCAGCCTACACCGCCAGCAGGTCCCAGCATGGAACTAGGGGCTCCAAGCAAACAGGGGACTGGAAAGCCAATTAAATGTCATCAGGAGCTCAACGCAAAGAGCAGAGCTCAAAACCGAGGGAACTCACCCGCAGCATTTGTAACGGTGGGAGAGAGAAGTCAGTGGTTTCCTACCTGTGTTTCTTGTTCTCCTCAAAGCTGCCAGAAGTTTCCTTCAGATCCTGTCACCGTCACCAAACCTGTTAAAACACAAAATTGAGCTGAGTATATTTAGGACTCTAATTGGCTTTATTCAGTGATTCCTGAATTGGGCAGCATCTCAATTAGCAAATAAAAAGGAGCTCTGAGGAGCCTGGAAGGCTTTATAGGCAGAAATTGGGGAGGGACTAGGAAAAGGCAGATTGCTTCAGGCAAGACCACCTTCCCTTAGGGGAGGAGAGGGTTTATATTAGGCAGCTTACCTCACTCGCACTGACCAGAAAATTCCAGATTGACCAGTTAAGACTGCATCTCTGGGGAAGGTTGGAACTGCAAATAGGTTAGGTGTTAAGTCTCAGCTGGTGATGTGGGCTTAGCACAGGTGACTCCATGTGGGGACTATTGTCTCTATAAAAAAAAAAAAAGGGAAAAGATGCCTCTGTTGTGGTACAAGCATGGGTTGGAAAAAAATTTCCACAACACAGAGTAACCTAGAGCCTATTATACTGAGTGAAGTAAGTCAGAACGAGAAAAACACTGATTGTATGCTAATGCATATATATGGAATTTAGAAAGATGGTACTGATTAACCTATTTGCAGAGCAGCAAATGGAGACAAAGGCATTGAGAACAGACTTATGGATACGGCTGCAGGGGAGAAGGAGAGGGTGGGAGGTATAACACGGAAACAGACATAACAATATGCAAAATAGATAGCCAATGGGAATTTGCTCTTTGACCTAGGAACTCAAACAGGGACTCTGTAACAACCTAGAGGGGTGGGGAGGGAGGTGGAAGGGATATTCAAGTGGGAAGGGACATGGGTAAACCTATGGCTGATTCATGTTGGTGTTTGGTAGAAACCAATGCAATACTGTAAAACAGTTATCCTTCAATTACAAATTTTTTAAAAAATAAAAAAAACACTTCCAGACACAGAGTAATTGTGAAAGGAGTGAGTTTGTTAAGAACAAAGAGCAGAGATAATGAGGGCGCAGCAAGTAGAGCAGGCTGGCTCAAGGGAGCGCCGATGCTTTCATGGGTTAGTAGCCAATTTTTATAGCCTCAAGACAAAGACAGTTCCTGCTGGAAGGGTGGCATTTGGTGATCGGTTAGGGTGGGCATTTTTACCTAATATAGGGTTAGGGAGCTGCCAGTTTAGGAGCTCATGGCAACAGTTAACTGTGGGGCTCAGTCAATTCCAGAGATGATCTTGGTTCCAGGCTCTGGACCTGTGACCTTGGTATGGGACTCCACAGGATCTAACACTTGGGGTTTGTTTTGTTTTTAAGGAAATAATCGTTCCTTAGAAATGAAAAGTAAACTGTGGTCTACATTCATCTGTGTCTCCTTTGAATCCTGAAAGGCCCATCTGATTTCAAGTGTTGGGTTGGCCATAATGCGCATTCCAATTTTTCTGTAAAATCTTAAGACGAAACCCAAACACGCTTTTTAGCCAACACAGTAGTTTCAGTAGCTTTACGATGTCGCACCTACAAGACCTAGATCACAGATCACATCTCCAGGACCCTCCCCTTCTTCAGGCTGAATGTGAGTGAACGCCCAGCTGTTTTGCAGGCGTCCAAATGCAGAGTCCTCAATTTGACATAAGGAGTGAGAATGCTGCTGTTAATTCATGTGCTTACACCACCACCCTCGACTTCCACACACCCTGTCTGAACCAGATGACTCTTCTCTGTCAATATTACCTTGCAATGTCTCTTTTATGAAACAGAAAACTGAGTTTCACTTTCCCTTCATATAGAACACGCAGGCCGGCCTTGCCACAGTCACTCCTCTGCTCATGAGTTCAGAGGAAGAGTTGATGCCTGACGCTTCCCGTGACTTTCAACAAGTCACCTAACGTTTCTTTGTAACCTCGATTCTCCCCTTTTAGCCTCCAAGGAATAGCATTAAAGAATATATAGCATTTGCAGAGAAGTTTGAATCCTTTGTGGAAAAAAGTGCCATATGAACTGCAAGGTATTATCTGAAATAGAAGAAAAACTCCTTCAGCATGGTAGTTTAAAAAAAAAAAAAAGTCAAACTGTGAAAATTCCCGTAGTTTGAAGGTAAAATCCAGTAAGACTGCTGGAAGGTTTTTAATGGCAAGCATTTCATTCAGAAACTCCCTTGTCTAAAGCTTGCAAAAACACTTTAATCCATAAACGCTCTGGTTGAGTTAGGAGTCCTGACAATGATCACAGTTTGAGCAAGGAAAAGAAAACCACATAAGCCGCATCCTCAAAAACACTTATCCATGAACTAAGATGAGAATTAACTTTTTGTGCTGTCCCCATTTCATAGGTAAGTCCTTTTTTTATTTCATAAAGTAGTTAATGTTTTTTATTTATTCTTTATTTGGAGGAAAATTGCTTTTCAATAATGTGTTGGGTCCTGCCATACGATAATGCAGTTCAGCCATGATTATACAGATATATCACCTCCCTCTGGATTCTCTCTGCCCTCCCCCCTCCCACCCCTCTAGGTCATCACAGAACACCAGGCTGCACTCCTGTGTTACATAGCATATGTCTCTTTTCTTTACAGGACTCTGCCAGTTTTTGATACTATGAATGCTTGAAAACTGTTATTTCAGAAATTGCCCTTCACTCTGACGTGTTTCAGATGCCCTTTCTATGCAACTAAACTGATTCAGCAGATGGTTGATTCACAATTTACAAAAAAAAAAAAGAGAATAGTTTAGTGGGTGTATAGTAAATTTCTATTGTACTCAAAACTCTAGCCTCCGGTCCCACCCTCTCCCAAGAGGCTAATGGTAATAGGTAATTAATGCACAAATATGCAGGAACTCTGCCTGCAGGTGTTGCCTGCTGAGTCGAAAATGCCAAGCCCTTTCCACAGCCTGCTCTTAAGCTCACAGGTATTTTCTCACCTTGATGTGATTTGTGTAGCGTTTCCTCAAGGCTCACGGGTGTCATTGTTCCTGCATCAGCTATTCTCCCAAAGCCCCAGACACCAGCTTCCCACAAAACACCAGCCTTTTGCAACTCCTTCAAGCACATCTGGAAAGAACCTCTTGTCTGCAAATCCACTCCGCCTCCTTTGAAGGCTTAAAGAGGATCTCCCCCATAAATATCTTTCAGATTCACCGAATCCTACTTAATTGCCTTTATCTTTCACCTCCTCAGGCTTCTCAGCTGATAAAACCTGGAAAGGTGGTTTTGTTCCTGTGGTTTGCCTTTCTGTAACTGCGTTCCTATGCATCTTTCCATTTCTCCATGTAAACAGTACTTTCCCTTGATATAGAGAAGCATGTTTTATTTTTTTAGCTGGAAACGTGTGCAACTCCCTGTTGTGGAGGCTAGGGGTTGGAGTGGGTAGCGTGCTTTCCGCATGTGGCCACTTAACTGGCACGAGATTTGCAAGAATTCTAAAGTCATCACATACCTTCTTGGTCATTATGAAGGTATATTTCTATATATATTTTTCTCTCTATATAGAGAGAGAGAGAGAGAGAACACGTAGGAATATAGAACATGTTTCATTTGTTCTAACAAAATAACAATAATACACATAATAAAGGTAACTATGTATGGAGTTCTTTGTGGCACAGGGCTAAATATTGATCTGGAGAATTTCCTTTTAGACTCGGACCAGCTGCCCTTCATTCTTCAGGGTGCACCATCCCACATTTGCCGCTGGCTGTACTAGGGCATACCCCAAGGTTGAGCTGAAGTCTGTTCTCCAGTTTCCATGTTGTTATACTATCATCTTGGATGTTACAGCACTTATTACATATGCTTCAAAACATATGATTCTCTGAAAAGCATACTGGGATACTTGGATTTTTTCTTTTTGGCCACCCTGTGGGGCATGTGGAATCTTAGTTCCCTGACCAGGGATTGAACCTGTGCCCCTTGCATTAGAAGCACAAGGTCTTAACCACTGGACTGCCAAAAAAGTCCTTATACTTGGACATTTTAAATAAATATTTGAATTCTAATTTTATTGTTTCAAACATGCAAATCTTCTCATATAAAGTTTACTACATTAACTCACTAGCCCTTGGGAGAAGAAAAAAACCTGAAAAAATGACTGTAATTATTCTTTTCCTCCTTTTATTTTTTCTGGAAAGGGAATCTATATTCCTGACCTTATTTGCATGATATTTGCCACGTTCTCCGTGTAATCTCACAATTATTACAAGTTTGATAAAATCATAAAATCTCTAATGCTAAAAAGTTCTCACTTTGCTGATAATTATGCACATTTGGCAACTGTTCCCTTATTAGTTCAGTACTTGACTCGCTAGTCATCGTGACTGAATAATTTCCCATGTTCTTTATTTTCATTGTCCTATGGAAAACAAATGTAATCCTTCTAAGGAGAAATCAGGTAGAAGCCAGATCATATTAGGATAAGTTTACATTTCCCCTTTACCAATTCTAGAATGTTCATTCACAAAATGTCTTTTAAAGAATAAGCTTATGTTGTAAGTCCTGGTGTGTTGACAGCCCTGGGTCTTGTAATTCCTCCAAAGGACACTGACATGCAAACACAGTCCTATGACAATTACACCACTGATTTTGTTAAATCTGTCACTTTAATCTTACATTTAATCATCTTTCACATTTGTCAATGTAAACTTTTACACTAAAGAGGCTTTCCCTTTTAAATCTTTCTGTTACCGATTCTTTTTTAAAATCTTTTCTAAAATTTGTATTATTTTTATTAAAATGATGTAAGAGGTCTTTTATCAGATGACTCAGATTTTATCAGGGAGTATCAGGTGCTACCTGATCATGCTGTCTTCATAATGCTAAGCCTGCCAGTTTCAATTTAGTTGAGCTAAAAAAGATAGCATCTTTACATCAAACACTGAATCGAGATGTCCATATCAAATAGCAAACCCCCATGGTAAATACAGAGAATCTACACTATAGAAACATCAGGTGATGGAAAACTCACTCACTTATAAATTCTTAAGGAAATTTCATTAGTGTTTTCCCTAGTTATAAAAGTAATTACACCAAAATATACTTTAAAAAGTGGAGAATACACAAAAGCATTAAAGAAGAGAGTCATTTCTAGCTATATCATTCAAAGGTACCCAGAGGTAGGATTTTTGAGTATTCATCTTTTTTCAGTATTAGTTTCTCGTTGCTAATGAAGGGGGGAAGATAACTTTAAAATCTTCAGCAGAGTAGATCATTTTCATATCAAAGCCGTATTCCTTAAAACTTGTCTTTTATGTTAAAATTCATTCGGTTCCAGGAACCCTTCTGTGCTTGTGAATGTATATTTCTCAACATGCATGTATATTATGTATAATAATTATAGTCATAAATAACAGCTGATGTTTATAAAGCATTTACTGTATGCGACTCCATGTTCTAGGCATGTTACATATTTTAAATCATTTCTAGATGGGGAAACAGTGGAAACAGTGTCAGACTTTATTTTTTTGGGCTCCAAAATCACTGCAGATGGTGACTGCAGCCATGAAATTAAAAGACGCTTACTCCTTGGAAGGAAAGTTATGACCAACCTAGATAGCATATTGAAAAGCAGAGATGTTACTTTGCCAACAAAGTTCCATCTAGTCAAGGCTATGGTTTTTCCAGTGGTCATGTATGGATGTGAGAGTTGGACTGTGAAGAAAGCTGAGCGCCGAAGAATTGATGCTTTTGAACTGTGGTGTTGGAGAAGACTCTTGAGAGTCCCTTGGACTGCAAGGAGATCCAACCAGTCCATTCTGAAGGAGATCAGTCCTGGGTGTTCTTTGGAAGGACTGATGCTGAGGCTGAAACTCCAGTACTTTGGCCCCTTGATGCGAAGAGTTGACTCATTGGAAAAGACTCTGATGCTGGGAGGGATTGGGGGCAGGAGGAGAAGGGGACAACAGAGGATGAGATGGCTGGATGGCATCAGGGACTCGATGGATGTGAGTCTGGGTGAACTCCGGGAGTTGGTGATGGACAGGGAGGCCTGGCGTGCTGCGATTCATGGGGTCGCAAAGAGTCGGGCATGACTGAGTGACTGAACTGAACTGAGGCATGATATGTATTTTAGATCATTTATTCTTCATAGCAACCTTCTAAAGTAGACACTATTATCATCCCCATTTTACAAACAAGAAAATTGAGGTCACCCCTGCAGGGGCACAAAGACACCAGAGGTCACACAGCTGTCAAGCAGGGCAGCAGTTTGGGAGCAAAGTCCGTCAGCCTCACTACACTATGTCCTCTTAGTGGAGACCCAGTCATATCAGGGAAAACAATTTTAAAATTCATGAACTGAATCCCTGCTAGCACATGTTACAGAAGGAGAGAGTTTGTTAGTTACTACAAGATGACCCTGTGGGACAATTAAGCCAGAAAATACCAACTGAGCCCAAGTTCTGGTGCACGTACAAGCCTCTAGAAACTTGGGCACTTTATTTCTGATACGTTTTAGTGAATCTATGGAAGGCAGTGAGCTTTACTAATTAGAACTTACAGTAGAAATATAAACAGGCCATATGTAATGAATGAGTCTGCCAGCCTGCAGGGAGCCCTGCCTCCTTCACACACATACCCACTCAACATTTAGGTGTCAGAAGTACACATGATTATCTTTGGGTTTCTTTGATGGCTTATTCTTTTTGAAAAAAGGAAATAAACCTGTTTCCTAGGATGTTTTAGCTTATGGCTCGGTAAACAACTAAGGAATAAATTAAGTTCGACTCCAGTCTTCTAAATTACAAGCATACCTAAGACACTGAGTGTTCTCCTGACCACACTGACGCGGGCGTGCGCGTGCAGCAACAGGGGCTCTGGGTGCGCCCTGCCAAGGTGCTGAGCCCGTGTGCCTCAGTGATGCGAGCTCCACCCTAGGCTGGGTCACTCACTGGTTCTGTGAGCTCCTGGTGTGGGCAGCCCTGACCCCAGCTCCATGCTCTTCCTCCCCACCCCAGAGATGCGGATGTCCAGGAAGCAACTTGCTCAGTCTGTAATTCCAAACCAAAACTTTGCTTTTGGGCGGACATTAAGTAGAAGTAAAAATGTAAATCTTGCAGAGGTAGTCAGCCCTCTGAAGGGGACTTGCCTCCACTCTCACTCTCGTCCATACTCAGGGCATCAACAGAGTAAGTAACAAGGGTGGGATCCACCAAGGTAGAGATTCAAGTGCAATACCTAGGTTAAATTTAGACCTTAATGATTTCAAGGATTTGGCTTTGAAAACCACTGAGATGAATACATACCTCTCACGTGAAAAATGATTTTTTCCCCAATTCTTAGATTAGTGAAGTGTCTAAGTACTTCTATTCCTGTATATAGCTGTGACCAGCCTTCCTCCTTTCTGCTAGTATAAAGTGCCTTTACAGCTAAATTTTATATAAATATTTCACAAAGAAGATGAATACAAAAGAATTTAGATGTTAGAGGCCCCCTAAATCGGTCTCTCATATTTTCATGAGTATTGTGTTGGGCAAAAAATTCATTTGGGTTTTTCCATAACATTTTCCGGGTCAACTTGAATGAACTTTTTTAGTCAACCCAAAAGACAGGAGAACAAAATACATCCCATCAGCCAAGTGGGGAAAGATCTTTGTAGATGCTCTGGAAAATACAGTACTTTGCACACAAACACACAGACTCCTTTGCTGTTCTGAAGTTTTGAAAGTACTCAGTATTTAACTGACTTTACACTTTGCTATACAGTAGAAACTAACATTGTTGCTTTACAGCATGGTAAATCAGCTATACTCCAATAAAAAGTTTAAAAAATAAATGACTCTACAAGAAATGCACTGCAGGAGGATTCTTTACCCCTGAGCCTGTTCACAGCATGTTGCTGTTCAGTCGCTCAGTCATGCCCCACTCTTTGTGACCCCATGGACTGCAGCACGCCAGGCTTCCCTGTCCCTCACCATCTCCCAGAGCTTGCTCAGTCTCACTGTCCATTGAGTCAGTGATGCCATCCAACCATCTCATCCTCCGTTGTCCCCTTCTCCTCCTGCCTTCAGTCTTTGCCAGCATATCAGCAGTAATTATTGCCTTCAATTGTCAGAGAACCACAGCAAAGCAGAAACTAACTCTGACTTTCTTGCTTTTGTGGGCCAGACGCAGAACAGCATGTATTCCAGAGATGTATTTGCAAACTGGGGAGCTGAGAGATAAACATCATTGAATGGTGTATCAAATGCTTTCTTGTCAGCCAGAGGTTCTTCACTGTATCGCTTCTTTTAGTGCCCATAATCAGGGTACTGGCAAACCCCAGTGAGAACTGACTTCAGGGACTTCCTGACAGGCCAGCGGTTAGAACTCTGCATTCTCACTGCTGACGGCCCAGATTCAGTTCCCGGTTAGGGAACTGAAATCCCACAAGCTGTGCATCCCAGCCAAAAAAAAGATTTTAAATAAAAAATAAAACTGACTTCACTGATCGGATGGAAAGATGCTCAGTGTTTTCTTGTGTCATGAATAAGAACCTCAGCCACACCCCTGCTGGAGGGAGCATCCTAAGGCAACCTTCCTCTTGTAAAATTCACGTCTTCGTGGAGCTACTTGACAAAATGGTATGGTTTTGCCAGCTAAGTAGGCAAAAGGAAAGACTCGCCGAATGCTCGGACTCGGGGGCAAATCCTAGAGGTTACTGAATTCTAATTCTTTGTTTGGACTCTTTCTGAAATCAGAAATAATACACTCTGAGCAGGCCTGCTTGAGTTCTTTATAAGAGAACAAAAGACACGATTCAGAAACAAAATACAAAGGCCAATCGAAAAGTGATTCACCTGCACTCTTCTCAAGCTCAGAATCGTGCCAGCCCACTCTGTCCTAACTAACCCATTCTGCTTCTCATGGTGGCATTGACTTAAATGTTAAGGCAGTCAGGACTCGGAGCACGGAGGTATTTGCCCCCAGGCCGAGTTCCATTGGCATAAACAGTAGATGACTTAAACTGGAGGAAGCCCTCTCTCCTCTATTTTGTGACCTTCTTGAGGGCGTCATGGTAGTTAATTGTGTTTAAAAAATTAAAAAATCACCCGGGTCAGGTTCACAGGTGCAGATTTATGTGCAGACATGCCAGCCATCTCCACATGAATAGATTACTAATTCTGTGGTTCATGAGGACTCTCAAAATCAGGGTGCTCATGCGTGCGCATTCATTTGCTAAGTTGTGTCCGGCTCTTTGCGACCCCATGGACTGTAGCCAAAAAGGCTCCTCTGTCCATGGGATTTCCCAGACAAGAGTACTGGTGTGGGTTGCCATTTCCTCCTCTAGGGGAGCTTCCCGAGTCAGGGATGGAGCCCATGTCTCCTGCATTGGCAGGCAGATTCTTTACCATCCGAGCCACCAGGGAAGCCCCACTTTTACCATCCTACACGCTTGTCAGCTTGAGTAGGTAGGCAGTCAGCACGCATTGAAGAGCCCGAGACCATCCCACGGTCAGGTGGGCAAGTCCAGATGGCCCCTCCCTCATGTGCTCTGTCTGCTCCACTGCATCAGCACATTCAGGCATCCAACATCACACTCACCACCACCCCCAACTTCCCAGACTTGTTGGGGTTCAGAAATGCTGCAGATCAACTAAATTATCTTGCCAGCCTTTTTGTAAGCGATTTCAAGACAGAATTGGTTCCTCTGAAATAATGAAACTCATTCCTTTGAAAAGTAAGCCAGAAAGAGAAAAACAAGTATCGTATATGAATGCATATATGTAGAATCTAGAAAAATAGTACTGATGAACCTCTTTGCAAGGCAGAAACAGAGACACAGAGGTAGGGAATGAACATACGGACACAAGGGAGGAAGAGGAGGTTGGGATGAATTGGGAGATTGGGTCTGATATGTATACACTGCAATGTGTAGAATAGATAGTGGGAAGCTGCTGTATGGTACAGGGAGCTCAGCTTGGTGCTCGGTGTTGACCTAGAGGGATGGGATGTGGGTAGGTCCCAGGGGGAGGGGATATAGGTATACATGCAGCTGATTCACGTTCTACAGCAGAAACCATGTGAAACACGTTATTGTAAAGCAGCTATACCCCAATAAAAGAATAGTGCTTGTCTTAAAGAAGCTCACAGTGGGACTGTCATGTCTTTCTGCAGGAGAACCTCTTTTTTGTGATGGAGTATCTCAACGGAGGAGACTTAATGTACCACATCCAGAGCTGCCACAAGTTCGACCTCTGCAGGGCCACGTAAGAGCCCTTTGTAGGGTTGGGGGTCCCCCTTGTCTGCTCGGGGACTGGGGTCCACTGTGCCCGCACCTTGCTTTTTCCCACATGCTTTACTCAGTGGACCTAAACTCCAGGGCGAGGTGACCCCAGAAACACATCCAATGAAGCCCCTGTTTTCCCAGCTCCCAAAGCTTCCGTTCAGTTAGTTTTATTTCATTTTTCTGCCTCGAGATCAAGTATGTTTAAGGAACCACCCCAATTCATCAGCCTTCTAAGTTTTCTGAACCTAGAAACAAGATTTGCCCCTTGAATGGAAGTTAAATGGAAGAGGGGTCACAGGGGGGATGTCCACAGGGGCCTTTCAAGGGAAGCTCAGAGTAAAGCATCAAGCATTCAGCTCTGGGGGCAGGAGAACTGGGGAACAGGAAGAGACATTTGCCTTCTCTCAAGAATAAATCTCCACCTTCTTTGGCGTCAAGTCACCCTAGGTGCTGGCTTCCCAGGTGGCTCTAGTAGTGATGAATCCACCTGCCAGTGCAGGAGATGCAAGGGACTCAGGTTTGATCCCTAGGCCAGAAAGATCCCCTGGAGTAGGAAATGGCAACCCACTCCAGTTTTCTTGCCTGGAAAATACCAAGGACAGGGGAGCCTGGTGGGCTACCATCCACGAGGTCACACAGAGTCAGACACCACTGAGCAACTGAACGCACACACGCACCCTGGATGCAGGCAAAATCAAGCAAGGTGGGTTTACTGGGTGGACTGGAGCAGAGCTCACAGAACCCTCTGCATCCTGCCTCCCTCGGGCCCTCTTTCCTGAGTCATCAAACCCCCGAGACCTTCAAAAACTGTGCCCCTGGGCCCACCTAAAAGTGTGGGTACACACTAGCCTTCTTCGCTGTATGCTCAAGAATCTCTCACTCACTCCTAACAAACACTCAGAGTGGTTCATGTCAAGCTGCATTGAAAGACGGAGCCTTGCAGCAGCTTCTGCAGAAACTGCGGCTGAAACGTCTGTCTTGTCACATCCAGTGGGTAGCTCGCCGCTGATCTCGTTGTCTCCAGGACCCGTCATGGGATAATTTTATGGGATTTCTGCAGCACAGAAATCTTTGGGCACTGCTACAATCTGCTATAAAGGGTTCTCCCGGTCCCCTCCAGGTCTGTTAAGTGTGGGAGGCATCACAGATACACGCTGTCTGTCTTTCCTCACTGCCTCCCAGGAAGCGATTCCTGCATTCCTCTCCAAGATCCAGTGGACCACACTTGCGGGAAGTTCTCCCTTTTATCTAATCCAACTAGTGATGGTTAAACTCACCTCCTTTGAGTCACTCATCTTTGAAGGTGGAGAGCACAGGATCACCTCCTAACACAGGCCTATCTCCTTTTACTGCACTTCATTTTATCATGCTTTGCAGATAGCCTTTTTTTTTTTTTTTTTTCAATAAATGCAGGTTTGTGGCAACTCTACATTGTTAGATGATGGTTAGCATCTTTTAGCTGTATTTTTCATTTATTTTTATTGAAGTATACTTCACAGCAAGTATTTTTAATCAAGGCATGTGCATTTTGTAGACTATTGCATACCTCATAGACTGGTATAGTCTCAATGTAACTTTTGTATGCACAGGAAAACCACCCCCCCCCCCAAAAAAAAAGACCTGCTTTACTGCAGTGGTCTAGAACTGAACCTGCGAGATCACTGGAGAGGAGGTATGTATTCCTCCTCTCCAACTGCATCTTTTACATGTGAGCAAGTCAGGTCCATGTGGAATCTGGGGTCCAGGTAGATTTTAAAATAAAAGGGAAAATTATTACATTATTATTACACTTAGTGTCTTTGTATGTTCTCAGAACCCGCCAAAATGATAATTCAAGCATTCTAGTTCACAGTATAAGAAGCAGCACTAGATACCAACTCTGTTTCATTCTCTCAGGGCTGAAGCTGGGCGTATAGAATGGATGCCGTCTTCCTTTTGTTAGGGTTAAACAAAATTCTGCATGTACATTTAGCAGAACACCACACAGTCACTCTGTCTAAAGAGGAACTTTTTCCCACTAAACATTTCACGTGGAACCTCGATTTTCCTTCGCTCAGGTTCTACGCTGCCGAAATCATCCTCGGTCTGCAGTTCCTTCATTCCAAAGGAATTGTCTACAGGTAAGCTGGCTCTTTTGGAACAAGCCCTGGGATATCGGGATTCCCTGCCCCGGGAGGTTTAATCATCGTGCTCAGGTGACGGGCAGTGGTCAGTGAGCTTTTGTGGCGCAAAGTTCCACACCCAGGCTTCCCGCCCAGAGTGATCTCGGATACTGATTTACCAACCAAGGAGGAAGTTCCCATCTCAAAGCCGAGGGGCTGTGACCTCATTCTGTCCGTTCTTTCCTTTTCTTCTCCCTCTTGCCTCCCTTTGTCTCATTTCCTCCCGTTACTTTCTCTCTGACGTCTTACTATTGTTTTCTGTCTCCTTTTCCTTCTTGGCTGTATCTGCATATTGAGTGTCCTGCTGGGTGAGGGCGGAGGGAAGTCCTTCCTTGAACACTCAAGCACGCCTGTGAAAACCTACATGCCTACACCTCGTCACCGTACCCAGGACGCCACGTGTCCCCTCTTTCTTGAGCGGATATCCATCCAGAGCTTACTGTACATCATCATCTCACAGCCTTCTTGGATAAAAGCTAATGTACTTCAGTGTCCATTTCTCAAGGCACACGTGAACTCATTTAACATACAAATCTTCAAAGGCTTAGTTACCTAGTTTCCAACTCACTGCAGATGAGAGGGGGGGATAATTTTTTTATAAAAGAAAGGAGCTAGACAGGATGCCAGCTGAGCAGCTGGAGGCCTGCACAGGGGCCACAGTGAGAAGAGACAGCTGAGGACCCGGCATAAAGGGGGAAGGCAGGACAAGCTCACGGCCCAGGAGAATGGGGGTCACCTGCTTTTCTGTGACCATTGCTCGGGAAGGACCCTGAGTCATTAGGAAAGGCCAAGTGACGCTCTGCACAAATTGCTGGAGACAGCAAATTGTGTATAATGTGCTCCAGAAGCATTCCATCCAGGATGGTCCGTACCAGTGCTTACAGAGTAGACTGAAGCTCCACCTGGGGAGACCTCTCTACTTCCAGAGGGTGCAGCCAAGTGTGGGCACCCTGTTTAGACCTGCCGAACCAGATGACTCGGGGGAGGTTTCCACACTCATTTTTCTTAAGCAGTCTCTCTGACACCCTTTGGATATACTTTTGTATTGGGTGGGGGTCTGTCTACAAAACGATAGGTTAAAAACCTGATGTGATTCTTTAATCTTCAGGAAATTGAGATCTGATCACCAGGATGGTGAAAACCCTGATCAGATTCCATGGTTTGTTTTTCTCCTTCTATATGAAATGCCTGCAGTATCCCCAAAGTATTGAGGCCCTCTAGATAGTGTGGGATGGACGGATAGGAAAAGAGGGAGGAAAAACTAGGAAGATCAAAGAGAAGAGAGATCTTAGAGCTGAAAGGGACCTTGTGCCACCAAACCTCACATGCCCCAGTGCAGGCTGCTTCTCCACATTCTATCTCTTCATCTCTTGTAAATTACTGACACTCAGGACAAAAAGACAATGAGGGTCCATAAGTGTCTTTAATATCATAAATTGTTTGGGAAATCATGTTTTCTGAAGTGCCTTATGCACCTCTAAGAAGGAACACTACCTTTACTTAGCAGTGTAATCATAGGATTGTAGGAGATCCTGGGAAGTCACTGAATAATCTGAACCGAGGGACGTCACCCAGCAGGTACATGGCCACTGAGATTGGCCTTCAGAAAATTTTCAGCCTACAAGGTGCCTTGTAACCTTACTCACTGACACTCATTAGGCCCCTGAATTCACAAGGAGATTGTTAGTTTCCTTTTTCTGTCCACTGATGATTAGTTTCAAAGGGTTGCCATAAGATTTAGCACAAATTTGATGACTTCAGCCAACGGAGTTTATCCCCTCCCACCCGTGGAGTCCCGAGGTCCAGAATCAAGGTGTCCACAGGGCCACACTTCCTCTGCGAGCTCTTGGGGAGGGTCCTTCTGGCCTTTCCCAGTTTCTGGTGGCCCCAGGGGTTCCTGGGCTTGGGGTGTCCCTCCCATCGTCCCTCAGCCTTCGCCTCTCCCTGTGTCTCTTCCCTGTATGCCTCTCACATGGACACGTGACATTGGATTTAGGGACCACTCATGGCACCCAACTCCAGTACTCTTGCCTGGAAAATCCCATGGATGGAGGAGCCTGGTGGGCTGCAGTCCATGGGGTCGAGAAGAGTCGGACATGCCTGAGCGACTTCACTTTCACTTTTCACTTTCATACATTGGAGAAGGAAATGGCAACCCACTCCAGTGTTCTTGTCTGGAGAATCCCAGGGAGGGGGGAGCCTGGTGGGCTGCCATCTATGGGGTCGCACAGAGTCGGACATGACTGAAGCAACTTAGCAGCAGCAGCAGCAGCAGATAAACCAGGGCTTCCCTGGTGGCTCACTGGTCTCCTGCCAATGCGGAGACATGGGTTCTATCCCTGGGTCAGGAAGATTCCCTGGAGAAGGGAATCTACCCTTCTAGTATTCTACCCACTCTAGTATTCTTGCATGGAAAATCCCACTGACAGAGGAGCCTGGTAGGCTACAGTTCATGGCATCACAAAGAGTCAGACACGACTAAGCGACTGAGCAACAACAGATAATCGAAGATGATATCATTTCAAGATCCTTCACTTGACTACATCTGCAAATACTCTCTCTATAAGATCTCATTCATAAGGTCCTGGGGGTTAGGATAGAAACATCGTTGGTGGGGTGTGGGGTACCTTAAACCCACTACACCTGGTAACTTGGACGGAGTACCCGCTGAACACACAGCCTCTGTTAAGCATCGTGGTGGATAATGAAGCTATAGAAGTCCAGCCTCTGGACACCTGAGGAAGTCCCTTTCTGGGTTTGTAGTTTGTTTGGGGTTTGGGGTTTTTTTTGAAGATAAAATATAAGGACATGAAAAGACACGAACAGCAAACTCTTAGAAAGTCCAAGGGAATAAGATTCTAAGGAAGAGTGCCCGAGGGAGACTCTCAGACAGACATGCTCAGCCTAGGGTCCAAGGCAGAATGTGAGAGGTTTGTGATTATGGGTGGGAGAAAAAAGTTTTCTTTTTCACTAGACTCTAACTTGACATTTCCCTCAAGTTTAAATACAGGCAACACATCACAATGAAAGTGGATTTAATTACAACGAAGGAACAAAGCCAAAGGCCTGCCTAAGGAGAAGACAGACATATCTGAAGTGTGTAGTCCTCATTAATGAGAGCGTGATGGCATTTGAGTTAGGATGGGAGAAACAGAACCGATACTGATATGAATGTGAGATACACATTCCTGTACCATGGGAGCATCCACGCCTCTGGTCAGACCGACTGTCCATGAGGCGTTGGTGCCAGAGGTTAGCATGCTGGTCCTGATGTAAGACGTCAGTTCTGGGTTCAGCTGCTAGCAGCATCCATCCACCAGAAGAGGACTGTATCCCCTGCTCTCTGTCCCCGGCTGATCTGCTCAAACGAGGAGAGAAAGCACTGAAAGGGAACCACTACTCAGGACTTCATTGCAGCAGGCGATGAAGTGGTGAGGTAGTCACCAGCTCGTGATGAATTCATTCAACAAATATTTATGGAACGATCGCCACACGCCACACTCTTGTCACAGCATTGCTGTACAGTGAGTAATAATACGTATTTCTACCCTCTTGAAGCCTAGAGTTTACCAAGAGAGAGAAATAGCGATGGGAACTTTAGAATGTGGATACTGATTACAAGCAATGTAAAACCTCAAACTCTTGCTTAAGCAGAACCTAGGCCTCACTGAATGAATGGGCTTCCCAGGTGGCTCAGTGGTAAAGAATCCTCCTGCCAATGCAGGAGATCTGGGTTTGATCCCTGGGTTGGGGAGATCCCCTGGAGAAGGAAATGGCAACCCACTCCAGTATTCCTGCCTGGAGAATCCCATGGACAGAGGAGCCTGGCAGGCTATATGGTCCATGGAGTTACAACGAGTCAAACACAACTGAGCGACTGAGTAACAACTACTCCTTGATAAGTGAGAAGGGGAAATGGGTAGCAGCCAGCCTTTTCCTTGATGAGTCGGGCTTATCTGCTCCCCTATCTGCATAGAAGTGAACGCGTGTACGTGTTGTGTAATACTAAATACCACCCAACCCCAGACACACCAGGCTTCATTTCTGGAAGGCCCCTCTTAATATTGAGGGGTGCTGCTTTGCAGAGATGACACATGACCTTTATGCATCCCCATCTTGGCACCTGCTCAGCCATTCATACAAGAAATACGGATGGAGCTCTTGAGATGGGCCAGGCACTGCACCGGGCATAGAAGATACAGGACTCTGTCAGAGTGAGAGAAGTCGCTCAGTCGTGTCCGACTCTGGACTGTAGCCCACCAGGCTCCTCTGTCCATGGGATTTTCCAGGCAAGAATACTGGAGTGGGTTGCCATTCCCTTCTCCAGGGGATCTTCTCAACCCAGGGATTGAACCTGGGTCTCCTGCATTGCAGGCAGACACTTTACCGTCTGAGCCACCAGGGAAGCCTTCAGAGCTGGGCCCAGAAATAGCTTACCTGCCTGCGTGGGGCTGTAATAGATCGAGTCCTGGGCAGAGATGCTGGTCACGGAGGAAACCCCATGGAGGAGAAGCAGTGAGCCCCTGAGCTGTGCCCTGGATGAAGGGTTGAAAGGAGAGAGGAGAACCAGCAAAGCACCCACGGGTGGCCTTTCCAGCTGTGCTGGGAGAAGACGCACGCACGTCCTGCTCTGCCGTCTTGGTTTGAAAACTCCGATGGTACACAGAGGCCAGCGTGTCCCGTCTTACACAGCAACCCCATGTCACCAAAACTGCCTTATTAAAGTGAGAACCTGCTTTGTTTTTCAGGGACCTGAAGCTGGATAACATCCTCTTAGACAAAGATGGACACATCAAAATCGCAGACTTCGGGATGTGCAAGGAGAACATGCTGGGAGACGCCAGGACCAACACCTTCTGCGGGACCCCCGACTACATCGCGCCGGAGGTAGGGAGCGCCCCGGCCCCTCCCCACCTCAGCACGCCCCGGGCCAGCGCTGCTGCTTCCGCCTCCCCGGAAAAACCAAAGACTTCAAAGTGCTTTGGTGCAGGAGGTGTGTCTGTTAATCCAAATACTTGACAAACGCACCTGCACACAGGCACTGCTAGTGTCTCCTGGTGGGTGGTACCAGCCCTGACTGCGGCATCTCACCAAGCGTGAAGGACCCAGCAGGTCCCTCCTGTCCTGGCTCCCCCCACCCCAGCCTTAAAATATATTCACCCTGCTCAGAGCAACCGAAAGCAGCTGCTGGAGGAGAGCCAGGTGGACCCTGGACAGGCTCATGGGCATCCACCTACGTTCAGTGGCTTCTTTTGGGATCAGAAACGCCCAAGTTGTGGTTACCAGGCTGTGTCCCGTGTGAGCCTGGAGAGCCCCACATGCTCGTGGAAAATGAGAATACTTCTGTCTTGTCTGTTTTGCCACATGGGAGAGCCTATGAACGCTTAAAAAAGAAACAAGCCATTGCTCGTGTATTCTGAGCCCCTGGAAGTGCAGCGTTTGCTCAGAAGGCATCCTTCAATCCTGCTTTGCCCACTGCCTGCCCTCCCAGTTGTGGATTCTGTGCTAGCTGCCCACCCGGGCAGATAAGAGAGACACCCCCTTGCCACGTGGTCCTTCTAGCACCATACATTTGTCATCGTGGCTTTTCTGTCTTAAATCTCTCTGCGCTATTGGATGATTGCCCTAATACCAGCGGCCGTTTCTTTCTTTTTAAAAAAGCATTTATTTGGCTGCACCGCATCTTCGTTGAAGCATGCAGGATCTTTTTTTTTTTTTTAGTTGCAGCACGTGGGATCTAGTTCCCCAACCAGGGATTGGACCTAGGCGCCCTGCATTGGGAGTGGGGAGTCTCAGCCTCTGGACTACCAAGGAAGTTCCAGGACTGCTGCTTATTCACTTTTTAGACACTTTATTTTGGAACAATTACAAATTCACAAGAAGTTTCCAAAAATAGTAAAGAAACATCACCCATATCTACCCTTCACCATCTCCCCCACCAGTTCCATCTTCAATCGCTATGGTACAATAGCAAAACCAGGGCAGTGATGTTGGTACAGGTGTATACAGTTGTTTTCTCGTCTTGTCACTTGTGTGGATCAGTGTATTCTTCCTCACTTTTATATCCAAGGATGGAGCACAAGGCTTGGCACATTAAGGTGCTAATAGATACCTTTTCAAAGAGTGAATGAAGAATTGTTGAAAAGTGTGTGAGTGCTGAGTGGTTGTTTGATAGACAATGATGGGCCTCTGGTCTCCAGGGCAAATTTAGTGACAGATCCCTGTCGTTGCCAAAGTAACAGCAGCATCTTCAGTCTGGGAAACAGGAGACTCCGCCCTGCACGTATTTATTTAGTTTTGACTGCACCTTTTTTAAATGTGACCTTGGCCTCTGGTGAGCAGACTATGGCTTTAACTGCCCTGTCTACACATGCCTTATGCCAAGCCCTATCTTGGGCAGTCCTTCATTTTCAATCTCTTTTCTTTGGCATCTTCCAGAATTTAGCCTCTGAGATTGGCTTCTCTCTGCAACTTCAGTCTCATTCTCTCACCTTCAGTCATGCTTGTCTTCACACAGCTCCACTCCTGGTCCTTTTTCCTCCCATACATTCTCCATGACCAGCAGCTGTATGTATGACTGTGATTTCAAATCACTGCAGCCATGCCCAGACTTCTTGTCCAGACCCATACATCTGTTTTCCTGCTGAGATCTCCAACTAACTGGCACAGGCCATTCAAACATAGCAGGTCCCAAACCTGTTCTCTCTGTTCTTTCTTGACCCTCCCAAATCCAAATGCCAAGACCCTCTAAATTTAGACCTCAGGACTTCACACATCTATTTTCATCCTTCCCCAGTCTTGTGAATTAAGATTCCCCCTCTCCCCCGCACCTTGATTCTTTTTTGATGCTCAGAGTGAATACTTTTGTGAATGAAATACGAGCTTCTCCAGTCCCTCCCCATCTGGGGCAAAACAAATTCAGCAGCAAATCCCTGTCCAGGACCTCAGCACCTCTGGTTGGACCCCAGTGATGCCTTTTGACCTGGTTTTCTGCTCCAGGACCACCCAACAGCCACTACATAATTACATTTTCACTGTTAGATCATCCTTCATCAGTTAAAAATGCATCGCCAGCTTACGTGTATTTATTATACATTATCACCAGCTAGTCTAGGGGGTGCCGTCTATGGGGTCGCACAGAGTCGGACATGACTGAAGCGACTTAGCAACAGCAGCAGCAACAGTACAGTGTGTGTTCTAAAACATGCAGGAAAAGGAATTGGCTGAACTTAAGATGAAATAGTCTTAAATAACTATGACTATTCGTAGTACATTTTATGCTCTACTAAAATCATGAGGCTCAATAATTTTTAAAATCTTGGCTTAGTACTTTGTGATAGGCACTCAAAATACTGGTTCAGTTCAGTCGCTCAGTTGTGTCCTACTCTTCGCAACCCCATGGACTGCAGCACACCAGGCTTCCCTGTTCATCACCATCTGCCAGAGCTTGCTCAAACTCATGTCCGAGTCAGTGATGCCATCCAAACATCTCATCCTCTGTCGTCCCCTTCTCCTCCTGTCTTCAGTCTTTCCCAGCTTCAGGGTCTTTTCCAATGAGTCCGTTCTTCACATCAGGTGGCCAAAGTATTACAGTTTCAGCTTCAGCATCAGTCCTTCCAATGAACACCCAAGACTGATCTCTTTTAGGATGGACTGGTTGGATCTCCTTGCAGCCCAAGGGACTCTCAAGAGTCTTCTCCAATACTAATACAGTTCAAAAGCATCCATTCTTCGGCACTCAGCTTTCTTTATGGTCCAGCTCTCATATCCGTACATGACTAATGGAAAAACCATAGCTTTGACCAGATGGACCTTTGTCAATAAAGTCATGTCTCTGCTTTTTAATATGCTGTCTAGGTTGGTCATAGCTTTTCTTCCAAGAAGCAAGTGTCTTTTAGTTTCATGGCTGCAGTCACCGCCTGCAGTGATTTTGGAGCCCAAGAAAATAAAGTCCATCACGCTCCCCATCTATTTGCCATGAAGTGATGGGACCAGATGCCATTTTTTGAATGTTGAGTTTTAAGCCAATTTTTTCACTCTCCTCTTTCACTTTTCATCAAGAGACTCTAGTTCTTCTTCACTTTCTGCCATAAGGGTGGTGTCATCTCCATATCTGAGGTTATTGATATTTCTCCCTGCCATCTTGATTCCAGCTGTTCTTCATCCAGTCTGGCATTTTGCATGATATACTCTGCATGTAAATTAAATAAGCGAGGTGACAATATATAGCCTTGATGTACTTCTTTCCCAATTTGGAACCATGTTGTTCCACTGTTCCTGGTTCTAACTGTTGCTTCCTGACCTGCATACAGATTTCTCAGGAGGCAGGTCAGGTGGTCTGGTATTCCCATCTCTTTCAGAATTTTCCACAGTTTATGGTGATCCACACAGTCAAAGGCTTTGGCATAGCCAGTAAAGTACAAATAGATGTTATTCTGGAACTCTCTTGCTTTTTGGATGATCCAGTGGATGTTGGCAATTTGATCTCTGGTTCCTGTGCCTTTTCTAAAACCAGCTTGAACATCTGGGAGTTCTCGGTTCACATACTGTTGAAGCCTCGCTTGGAGAATTTTAAACACTACTTTGCTACTGTGTAAGATGAGTGCAATTGTGCGGTAGTTTAAACAGTCTTTGGCATTGTCTTTCTTTGGGATTGGAATGAAAACTGACCTTTTCCAGTCCTGTGGCCACTGCTGAATTTTCCAAATTTGCTGGCATAGTGAGTGCAGCACTTTCGCAGCATCATCTTTTAGGATTTGAAATAGCTCAACGGAAACTCCATCACCTCCACTAGCTTTGTTCGTAGTGATGCTTTCTAAGGCCCACTTGACTTCACATTCCAGGATGTCTGGCTCTAGGTGAGTGATCACCCCAGCGTGGTTATCTGGGTTGTGAAGCTCTTTTTTGTACAGTTCTTCTGTGTATTCTTGCCATCTCTTTTTAATGTCTTCTGCTTCTGTTAGGTCCATACCATTTCTGTCCTTTATTGTGCCCATCTTTGCATGAGATGTTCCCTTGGTATCTCTAATTTTCTTGACGAGATCTCTAGTCTTTCCCATTCTGTTGTTTTCCTCTATTTCTTTGCATTGATCTTTTAGGATGACTTTGTTATCTCTCCTTGCTGTTCTTAGGAACTCTGCATTCAGATGGTTAGTTTCAGTTTCTGGTTTTAGTGGCTCATAGCTAAAATAAAAAAGCCCTCACACAGACACAGTGTAAGCCAGATGCCACAGGGTGTACATAAGGCAAGTTCATGGTTAAGAACAGGGGATATACATCCAGAATTTACAAGTGTTTTTGATACACCTGATTTAGCCAGCTTCCTACCATAACTAATGAGATGATCATTTTCAGCCTGATAATAAAGTGACAAGGAGCTGGGACGAGGAGTAAGGCCCCTGCACTGCCGTCTTTGGCTTTACATCACTTAGCGTGGTCTTCATCCCAAGCCTCTTTGCAGATAACTTTTTAAGGACCTGCCACGTTGTGAAAATGAGCTTAGTTCAAACAGAACCCAGCAATCCCCTTAACCAGGCCTACGGCACAGGTGATGCCACACCTTAGGATAGTAAGTCCTCGTAATGGACACACCTCACGACGCGCTGAAAACAGACGCCCCAGCCGGCACACCCCCCAGCTCCTCCTGAGACGAGGCTTCCCGTTCCCCCTCTCGGGAAACCTAGTCCTTGTTCAGGTCTCTAAACGAGGGCACCGATGTCCCTCAGAATTTTTTTAAACTCGCAAAAATACAAATTCTAGTATCTTCATCTACATCTTGTGGCACCGTCTGGGTGACCCCTGGCGTGCCTTGAACTGAGGGCCACTCCTCCACTGCATCACCAGATTTCCCTTTCTAGTGGGGAAATCTGTCATGCCACGACTTTGAGCATCTTCAGGAGGTCCCTGTTATCGTCTGGTGCAAGCCAAAACCCCGAGCCAAGGTCCTTAATCGTATGTCCTAAGAACTGCAGCTTCACTCCTCTCCCGTGGCCCTGAACCGGGCACTTGGTATCCTGGGTCTGATCGCCCCCACCTCCAGAGTCATCTTTGCCCTGAAGATGCTTCTGGCTTCTTACACTAATCACTTGTTTCCTCCTCTGTGCTTGGCACCCCACTCCAGTACTCTTGCCTGGAAAATCCCATGGACGAAGGAGGCTTGTAGGCTGCAGTCCATGGGTTTGCTACGAGTAGGACACAACCGAGTGACTTCACTTTCACTTTTCACTTTCATGCATTGGAGAAGGAAATGGCAGCCCACTCCAGTGTTCTTGCCTGGAGAATCCCAGGGACAGAGGAGCCTGGTGGGCTGCCGTCTATGGGGTCGCACAGAGTCAGACACGACTGAAGTGACTTAGCAGCAGAAGCAGCAACTGTGCTACTGCAGCGCACATGTGATTGATTTGCCAATAAACTGAATTTCGCACCGTTAAGGACCACAGTTTATCCACCTTGATGTCTAGGCTCCTCCCCCACCACTCAAAGCATCTGTCACCTGTTCCCTGAATGTCCACACTCAGCCCTGCACCTCAAATGCCCGTCTCTGAACCTGTGCTGGATTTCCCCATCCCTGGGCTTCTTTTACACAAGAACACTCCCTAGCTTCCCCCTCTTCCATCAAAACCCTACCCATTTTCCAAAGCTACACACACACGCCATGCATGGGCCTTGGTGAAGTTTTTCCTTCATCTCAGTCACTCTCCCTTAGGGACCCCAAAGATATGGGGGCAGATCCCAAAACACAAGAAATTAAGGCATTCAGCGCAGTGTCAGAAACGATACATGAAAAAGCAGACTGTGCTCCTCCAAACCAGGGAATAGTCCCAGCAATCCATGCCTCCTGGGGTCTTCTCAAAACCTCCTTTGTCTCCTGTCACTGCTGTAAGACCGAGGGTCTGACGTATAATTGGAGGTCTACACTCATTTTGACAAAGAATAGGAAAACAGTAAACTAAGGAGACACCCTACTTTCTAACATCTACCAGCCACTTAGTCAGGAATTTTAATACAGAGAAGGCGCTCCCTGGAGAAGGCAGGACTCACGCTGAGTGGAGGTCACCCGGTTTTCTGAGGACACTTCCTCTGCTGTGAACATCACCCAGTGAGCATGACCTCAAATTACTAGCTCCACAAGGCAGATGGAATTGCAGCTCTCCTTTGCTCTAAGAGAGAAAGAGGGACTCTGACATGAAGTGGTAACATTATGATTACCTGAATTATTTTGAGCAAAGATGGGGAGGACACGGGACAAAAGACAGCATGGCCAAGAGAAGGCATCAGGGTCTGAGATTCAAAAGGGTTTGAATCTCAGTGTTTCTCCACCAGTTTCTTTAAAAATATATACTAGTTTGAGCATGACCAAGTTAGAGCAAAGTTTCAATCCTGGAGACAACATTATAATAGAAAAGGAACATTGTATAGTAAGATCCCCAAAGACCAGGGTTCAGAACATAGCTCTTAACTAACCAGGAGACCTTACCGAAGACATGTAACCTCCCAGGGTCTAGTCACTCTCCTTTGTTACACAGGGATAAGAGGACCTGCCCCAGACGTTCTTGGAGTAACACACAAAGTACGGGGAAACGCCCAGGACCCATCACAGATGTTTGCAGATTTTCTGTTCATACCGTGAATAACTGAATTGGCATTGTGCTTCTTTCTCCTCACTTAAGACTGAAACTGTTTTTCACCTAGCCCTGGCAGACTGAATTTCCACCTTAACTGTCTCCTGTCCTCCAAATTTCTTTTCGTTAATCCAACACTAATGAAGTTGTGTACCAGGATGTGATGCTCAGAGCGGCTTCTGGTTGCCCTGGGCTCCCCCTTGTGGCATGTCCTGGGAATTGCACCTGAACCAGTCCCCACTTGAGGCAAAGGCCCCTGAACTAAGATGGTGCTGTGTGTGCTCATCTTTATTTTATCATTCTCCCTAGGTCTACTTTTACACTGTTCCTTAAGGTTATTTTTTGAACTTTAAGATTAACTTTGGTGTTCAAATATTAAGGCCAATAGATAGCATTTTTATCCTGGAAGTCAGTGGCAGATTGAAAAATTCTGATTGCAACTTGATCTTTATTTTGCAAATATCTATCAGCTTGTTGTCCTAACAAGCTTGTTTTTGTTGTCACAAAATTTGACTCTTCATAACCATGACTGCTTAGGTTTAAGGGGTGGACTTGGTCAACCTCCTTGGCTGCTGCTGCTAAGTCACTTCAGTCATGTCTGACTCTGTGCGACCCCATAGACGGCAGCCCACCAGGCTCCCCCGTCCCTGGGATTCTCCAGGCAAGAACACTGGACTGGGTTGCCATTTCCTTCTCCAATGCATGGAAGTGAAAAGTGAAAGTGAAGTCGCTCAGTCGTGTCTGACCCTCAGCGACCCCAAGGACTGCAGCCTTCCAGGCTCCTCCATCCATGGGATTTTCCAGGCAAGAGTACTGGAGTGGGGTGCCATTGCCTTCTCCACCTTGGCTGCTTGGTTAGCTACAAAACCTTTATGTAAAGATTCAGGACCATTTTCTTAGGTTGCTTAGTCATTCACTCATGTTCAACTCTTTGCAAATCTTTGGACTGTAGCCCACCAGGGTCCTCTGTCCATGGGATTCTCCCGGTAAGAATACTGGAGTGGGTTGCTATTTCCTCCTCCAGGGGATCTTCCCAACTCAAGGACTGAACTCGGGTCTCCTGTGTCTCCTGCGTTACAGGCAGGTTCTTTACCCAACAAGCAATCAGGGAAGCCCCAGCACTTAACAGAAAGTCCATAAAACGCGTGGTTTGGTTTGGAGGCACTGAAGGGCATAGATACACACCAGCTCTCCTGGGCTGAATCTGTCACCCACAGGCTCCTGTCTCAGATGGGCAGATGAGGGGTGATGGTACAATTTAGCTGTTTCGCTTAGGTGGGGGGAAAAAGAGGTTGATCTCAAAAATATTTGCTTAGTTTGGGCACTGCCCACTCATTTCCACCCGATCATTAACTTCTCAAAAGATTGTTTTCAGTGTCATCTTTGTAAAACCGCGCTCTGTCCTCATGAGTTACATCCTGTGTGGCCTTGAGAAGTCCATGCGAGGTTTTCGAGTCCACCTCATTTTTATTCTCTGTGTCTTTGCCTCCTGGTCACACAGATCCTCCTGGGTCAGAAGTACAACCACTCTGTGGACTGGTGGTCCTTCGGTGTCCTCCTCTACGAGATGCTAGTAGGCCAGTCCCCTTTCCACGGGCAGGATGAAGAGGAGCTTTTCCACTCCATCCGCATGGACAATCCCTTTTACCCGCGATGGCTCGAGAAGGAGGCGAAGGACCTTTTAGTGAAGGTAAGAAGTGAAGTCAAGGAGACTTTTGTAAGATTAGCACTAGGTATTCTGATCGTAAGATGTTATGGAAAGACTGGAACAAACTTTTTGACCAACCCAGTACGTAGTAAACAACAATTGTCCTGAGCCAGCCTTAAAGGGGATGCTTGCCGTCTGTTTTAGCTGAGGCACCAGTAGGATGAACATGAGCTATCAAAATGAGTCACATGCATAATTTACAAAAGAAATCTCCAGCAACAGTCCCTATACAGTCTATTCTGTCCACCTGAAGCCATAAAATTCCTAGAAGAAAACAGACTTCATCGACATCAGTCCTAGCAATGTTTTGGGGGATCTGGCTCTATAAGCAAGGGAAACAAAAGCAAAAAAATAATATGCGACGACATCAAACTAAAAAGCTTCTTCTGCACAGGAAATGAAATCATCAAAATGAAAACTTTGAATAGGAGAAGATACTTGCAAATCATATGTCTAATAAGGGATTAATATCCAAAATACGTAAAGAAATCATACAACTCAACAACAAACAACCCCATTTTTAAATGAGCAGAGGAGGATCTGAATAAACAGTTTTCTCAAAGACATACAGGGGGCTAGTATGTACATGAAAAGATGCTTAACATCACTCACCAGGGAGAACGCAAGTCACAAATACAATGAGCTGTCATCTCGTACCTGTCCGAGTGGCTGTTATCAAGAGGGCAAGAAGTAAGTACTGATGGGGATATGGAGAAAAGGGAACCTCATACACTGTTGTTGGGAACGTCAATCGATAGGTACACTATGGAAAACTGTATGGAGGTTCATCAAGAAGTTAGGAACAGAACGGCCATGCACTCATATGTCTTCCACTTTGGTTATTCATTCAAATGACATAGAAACACTAATTGGGAAATATATATGCACCCCTGTGTTCACTGCAGCATTGTTTACAACAGCCAAGATGTGGAAGCAACCTAAATGTTTATCCATGGATGAACAGGGGAAGCTATGATGTGTGTGAGATGTGCATAATGGAATATTACTCAGCCGTGAAGATGAAATATTGCCATTTACAACACCATGGATGGATCTAGGGGGTTGTTCTAGCTAGTGAAATAAGTCAGACAGAGAAAGACAGGTACCATGTGCTTTCACTCATGTGAAATCTAAGAAAACACACAAAACAAGCATTATGAAATAAAAACAAACTCATGGATACAAAGCACAGATTCATGATTACCAGTGGAGAAGAAGGTTAGGGGATTGGGCAAAAATAGATGAAGGGGGGGTCAACTCTATGGTGATGGGTGATAATTAGACCTCAGTGGTGATCGCTCTGTAATGTGTACAGATGTCGAATTATAACGCTGATCCTGAAACGTAGTTAAAAATCTTCCCCTTACCCTGGATGAAGATGTGGATAAGATGTGTGGCTTTCTGCTCATTCTTAGATAAAAGAAAAAGTTCTTGTCACTCCTAAGTTAGAAAACAGTGTCTCTGCTGAGAAATTAAAGCTGTCCTGGCCAAGATATAAGTCACTACATCAGTCCTAACTTGAAAGCAAAGACTTCCAGCTCCCTTTCCTCTGGCCAAGTTCACGGCTGGCAGCTGCTCGCTTCTGGAGAAGAGAGTGTGGTCATAGAGTGCCAACTGTGTGTGCGTTACCTTCGTCTCCAACTCTTGGGTTTCTGCTTCAGACCGAACACAGCAAGAGGACAGAGAGATTATGAAGAGAAAGAACTGCTCTTGTATGACTGAGGGCCTCCTGCTCTTTGAATCTGATGAGTTTTAAAGCTAAGACTTTGGAAGTTCCCTGGTGGATCAGTTAGGACTCGGTGCATTCACAATGCAGAGAGCCCAGGTTCAATCCCTGGTCAGGGAACTAAGATCCCACAAGCCACATGACATGACCAAAAAAATAAAGCCAAGGCTTTGTATGGGATTCTACCAGGTGTCTTGGAAATGCCTGTAATTGGAGACAATTTGCAATGAAGCCCTTGAGATTCAGGCTGTTGAATTCATCCCTCAACCCAACTTCTGTATGAAACCTTCAGCCAGCAACACTCCATGTGGGTGAGACTCCTGCTGAGCAGAGTCCACGGGCTGTCCAAATGGACGCAGGCCAGCCCTCCTGCCATGTTCCTGACCTATGGCCACAGGAGACATTGATGTATTTTTCACCTGGAACCCTTGATACTGCAGGCTCTTATCATCTTAGCAGCGATCTCCAGAATTTACTATCAAAGCAGGAGTCAGACCTCACCCGCAATAGACCAGACTTAAGCCTTGGCAGGCTTCCCTGGTGGCTCAGCAGTAAAGAATCCGCCTGCCAATGCAGGAGACACAAGTTCGAGTCCTGGTCTGGAGGATTCCACATACCGTGGAGCAGCTGAGCTCATGCAGCACAGCTACTGAGCCCGTGAGCCCATGGCCGCAACGAGAGAAGCCACCGCAGCACAGCCAGAGAGCACCCGCACTCACTGTAGCCAGAGAAAAGCCTGCACAGTGAAGACCCAGCACAGCCAAAAATAAACAAAAATAAGAAAGGAAATTACTTAAGAAAAAAAAAAAAGAACCAGAACCCAGTGCTACAGACCCCAAGAATCACTAACCATGAACCAGGAGCGCCCAGGGAGTCAGTCCATTACAGAGACACGCGATGTACTGGAAAGCCATCACTACAGAATTAAACTTTAAGTTCTCGTCTTTTGAAGATGCAAAATACCATTACAGGGTGATTGTAGTAAGTTGTAAAAAATAAAAAAGAAACTCATGCTCATACAACATGCTAATTACATATCATGATAAGCACCTACATTTACTGAGCTGTTCCAGCAACTATGTGGATCAAAAAGACCCACGAGTATTAACCAAGAGCCAGCAGATCTAAAAAGAACTGCAAATACAGGTGTTTTGAACAAAACAGGGTTTTGATTTCTTACAACTCGTATCAGCTAGCTAAAATAAAATGTCATTTAGGGAAATAATTTTTAGCTCTGCTCTTCTTATAATGAAAAGGGGACGAGAATAGGATCTTTCAACATCAGATGTTATCAGTGGTTTTAAATCCAAACTTAGAAGATTATCCGGCCTATCTTTTTTTTCCACCAGTCTCCTTTTTTCTCATGAAGAACTGCTCAGAATTAAATTTAAACTGAGCAATACACTTCAGCCTCTCATCCGACTGTCAGCTTGTTTAGGGTGTTTCATACGTAGAGGCGGCTGTGGAGTTCTCCCTGAGGAATCAAGGTCTTGAATCTGAAGTGCTGACAGAGCCCCCAGAGGAGCCCCAGCCCAAGGTTGATGGTATTTAAAAATCTGAACCAGTACACGCTCAGCTTGCACTTTCTGATGGATCCAAATAGGCAGTAAACTTAGAAAACTCCCCAAATGACCAATTAAGTTCACTTTTAATGACTGAACAACACATCTATAAAATGAAAGCTAATTTCAAAATTAACCAATTAAAAAAAAGATGACAACAGTAAAAATTAGTTACAAGGATTGGAATGTAAACAATTTTGCTTTTCCATAATGGCAGCTTCAGGCACTATGACAGTTGTTACATTTATTTTACACCCTGGCTCTTGGAAGGACTTAATTGAGGTATGTTAGTTGGTTCCAGCTGCTGTAACAAAACACCGTAGACTGGGCGAATTAAACAACAGAAATTTACTTACTTACATTTCTGAAGGCTTGGGAATCCAAGGTCTGGGCCTGACAGGGTGGGTTTCTGGTGAGAACCCTCCTGCTGGCAGGCACTGTGTTCTCGCAATGACAACTCTGAGACCTCCTCTTATAAGGACTCAGCTCCACCCTCATGACCTCATTAACCTTAAGCATCTCCTTACTCCCAGTTAACTCACACTAGGGGCTAGGGATTCAATACATGGATTTTGAAGGGACACGGTTCAATCCATAGCATGAAGGCTGCCCTCCAAAGGCCTAGACTGTCAGAACTCACTAGAAAAAGAAAGCGAGGAAAAGGCTTGGAAGGTCTGAAGCTGACCTTGCAGCTACCTTTTCCATGAAGCTGAACACCTGTGCCTCCAAACCCAGCTCCTCCCAGCTCAGCAGAGGAGACGGCCCGGCAAGGACGCAGTGAGGGTATAACCCTGACCAGGTGGAGATGATGGGAGTAAGTCCACAGAAAGACACTGGGAGCGGGGTGGTTTCCAAGGAGAGGAAGCCTGAGGAGGAGGAAAGGATTGCTTCCTGTTGGAGGAGAAAAGATGCGGTGAAAAGTGCAAGATGGAAACCAATTTTATCAGCTCAGCTCCCAGAACCTGGGAGAGCAAGGGCATAGGCCTTTTACTTACTAATGCCAAGTTCCCATCTTTTAATTACTCAGCAATTAAAAGGACAGAACTATTGAGTCACCAGAGAACCAAAGGACATTAAAGTGCAAAGAAGAAAAAGTCAGTCTCTATAGGTCACGTACTGTATGAGCCCACATCTGTAACATTCTTGAAAGGACAACATTGTGAGTTGTAAATCGGATTAGTGGCTCCCAGGTGTTAGGGGTCGTGGCGGCAGGGGAGTGACCATCAAGGGGAACCCCACGGGAGATCTTTGTGGTGACATGACAGTCCTGGGTCCTGTTTGTCTCCCTGGCCACCCAGACCTCCGCATGTGATACACAGGATGAGGCGCATACACCGTGTGTGTGTCGGCCTCCTGTGCTGTCGTCATATTACGATGGACGCGCTAGGGGAGACCAGGCGAAAGGTGCGCAGGACCCCCTCTACTCTCTTCGCAACTTCCTGTGAATCTACATGTATGATCTGAATGTCTGCGTGCTCCCAGAACCTCGCATGTTTAAGTCCTCGAACTCACAACGTGATGTTATAGGTGGTGAGGCCTTTGAGGGGCAATTAGGTTTAGATGGGGTCATGAGGGTGGGGTCCTCAAGGTGCGATTAGTGTCCTTACAAAAAGAGGGAGAGAAAAGAGATCGCTCCCTCCAAACACGTGCGCCAAGAAAAGGCCTCGTGAGCCCATGGCAAGAAGACGGCCGCCTCCGGGCCAGGACAAGAGGTCTTACCAGAAACTGACCATGTCAGCACCTTGATCCTGGACTTCCCACCCTCAGAACCATGAGAAACAAACGTCTGCTATTTAAGCCTCCCAGTCTGGGGCATTTTGTTACAGCAGACTGAGACCCTATAATTATTTCAAATAAAAAGTTTAAGAACAAAACTAAATCCAAAGCTAAATTCTAGCAAATACCCTCCTCCGCTTTTAAAAAAAGTCACCTGCAGAGTTTCAGTGGCAGGGAAAAGATTTGCTGTGAATGTAGAAAGTGAATTTTTTTGGTGAATAGAGCAGAAACAAAGACAATTAAGGATAAAGAAGGGAAGAAAAAGAACCAGTTGTTGAAAGAGGTTTTAAATCCATGTGGAGGAATCTGTGCTTATTCTTTCTCATGTGAGTAAGTAAAATGTCCATGTCCTTGCTCCGCGGGAAGATCTCCCAGGTCCTAGGAGCTGGTCTGATAAAAATTTTGCAATGTGCTAATTGTAAGACTGGCCTCTAGTTTCATCTCTGCGTCTCTTTTGCTCTATAATTTTAATCCAACAGCCCTCACATCCTTGAGCTCCCTTTTCTGTAAAAATCAAAGGTATACTAATGAATCATTTTGAGAGAAACTCCCTCTAGGGAGTTATACCTAATGTTGTGAGACCCAGAAGTAATGGATCCTCTGAAAAAGTTGGACAGAATACTCACTGGCATCTGTAGCGGCAGTGGTGTCTACTCCGGGCTGCATCCTCTTTAGTCCTGCAAGGGCGTGGGTGCGTGTAGTGCACTGAACAAATGCACGTCAGGAGAGGCTGTGCCCCAGCAAGAATTACAGCTGGAAAAGGGGGCCACGGACAAAACGAAAGACAGACCAGTGAGTGAGAGGAAATGTTTGCAGACGGGATGATCAATAGGGATTAATAGCCAGCATATGTAAACAACTCACACAAGTCAACATCAAAAGAAAAACAACCCAATTTAAAAATGGGCAGAATTTATCTCTGGGCTTTCTATTTTGTTCCATTGATCTGTATTCCTGTCTTTGTGCCAGTACCATATTACTCAGCCATTAAAAAGAATACATTTGAATCAGTTCTAATGAGGTGGATGAAACTGGAGCCTATTATACAGAGTGAAGTAAGCCAGAAAGAAAAACACCAATATAGTATATTAATGCATATATGTGGAATTTAGAAAGATGGTAACGATAACCCTGAATGTGAGACAGCAAAAGAGACACAGATGTATAGAACAGTCTTTTGGACTCTGTGGGAGAGGGAGAGGGTGGGATGATTTGGGAGAATGGCATTGAAACATGTATAATATCATATGTGAAACGAATCACCAGTCCAGGTTCGATGCAGGATACAGGACACTCGGGGCTGGTGCACTGGGATGACCCAGAGGGATGGTACGGGGAGGGAGGTGGGAGGGGGGTTCAGGAGGGGAACACATGTATACCAGTGGCGGATTCATGTTGATGTATGGCAAAACCAATACAATATTGTAAAGTAATTAGCCTCCAATTAAAATAAATTTATATTTTAAAAAGAAATTAAAAAAATAAAAAATAACAAAATTAAAATGGGCAGAAGACCTTTTCCAAAGAAGAAATGAGGATGGTCAAGAGGCACATGAAAAGATGCTCGACATCACTAATCATCAAGGAAACACAAATCAAAACCACAGTGAGATGTCACCTCACACCTGTCAGAATGTCTATTGCAAAAAGACAACAAATAAGAAACGTTGGCAAGGAAGTAGAGAAGAGGAAATTCTCCTACATTGTTGGAGGGAACGTAAATTGGTGCAGCCATTATGGAAAACAGCATGGAGGTTCCTCAACAAACTAAAAATATTTATAATAACAAAGACATGGGAGCAACACCTGAGACTTCATCAATGACAAATGAATCAAGAAGATTTTTATATATGTATATATATATGTGTGTATATATATATATGCACATATGTACACACACACATACACATCCGATATAATACTGTTTAGCCATACGGAAGAATGAAATTTTGTCATTTGCAACAACATGAATGGACTCAGAGGGCATTATGCTAAGTGAAAATAAGTCAGACCTTGTCACAAAGAGTTGGACAGGTCTGAGCAACTAACACTTTCACAGAAAAGTAAATACTATATCACTTATATGTGGAATCTTAAAAGTACAGCAAACTAGTGAATATAGCAAAAAAGCAGCAGACCCACTGATACAGAGAGCTGGTGGCTGCCAGCGGGGAGGAGGGTGGGGTGGCACAGGGGTGGGAGGGGAGGCGCAAACTCTTAGGTGCCAGATGGGCTAGAAGGATGTATTATACAACATGGGGAATACAGCCAATGTTTTGTAATAACTAAATGAAAAGTAAGCTTTAAAAGTTGTGTGAAATGTCTTCTTTAAGGTTTAAGGAATTACCGCTGGAACATGGCTGTCCAGTTGACGGTGGTCAGAGACACACCCCTTTCTTCCTCATTTATTTATCCAGGATGTCCTGTCCGTTTGTCTGGAAAATGATGAAACACTAATGACTCCAGACAGAAATACCTCTCCCTTTAGTAGAGAGAGCCGTCTGAGGAGGGGCTGAGGTTGGAGGGGAGATTCCAGGGGCAGATGCCAAGCCTGGGGGTCAGGGGAGGGGGCCGCCCACACTGCTTTCTTGCCCAGACAGTCGAATGCGTTTAAACAAACTCCAGCTGCGTCCTGGCCATTTATGAAAGAGATGTGCTTTTTCCTACAAATGTAAACCACGCTTGTGACAGCTTTTATGGACGAAATCAAATCTTTCTCTGTAAACATTTATTCCTTTGGTGCAGCCTCCCCTGTGGCAGAGATGATGACTTCCCACGAGGTCAACGGGCATCTTCAGGACCAGGGTAGGGAGGATCAGCTGCAGGGCAGAGAAGATGATAATTTACTCTGTGCAAAACTAGAAAGGATTTGGAGTCCTGAAGCTGGAGATCATATTACCTTCTCATTATACCTTTTATCTTCTAAATTTTTTTTTTTTTTACTTTTCACAGGTATATCTGTTAGGCTCATAAAACTCTTTCTCATGATCCTCTTGGAACAAACGCCCCATGTTACTGGGGGAATGAACAGAAAACTAGTGTGTGCACACTTGGCCTCAGGCAGCTGTTACACTGCTAATCTGATTCCCTGAAGCATTTAATTATAACAACACGAGGCTAAGCTTTTCCTTAGAGCATGACTGTGAGTCTAAGAAAGCAGCTTTGTCAGAAATCAAACTCAGTTGATGGCAGTCAACCAAGCAAGAAACACGCCGGTCACTTTACCCTCTGCTGGTGTGTTTTGCAGACCAGGAATTAGCACACACTTGCATGTGTGCATGTGTGTGTGTGTGTTGTTGTTGTAACCCACAAAACAGTCCTGTAAGGAGGATTCACTCACCTTACTGATGACCCAACTCAGAGCCTCTGTAACTTGCTGGCGGCCTCATGAATAACACAGGGCAAAGCTGATTTCGATTGAGGTCTAGATAATTCAAAAAATAGCATTTCTAGAGCAAAGCTCAGACTCTGGAATATTCAGTAGACCGGTTGCCACTAGTTTGACTGGAGTCGATAGTTTAAGACAGTTGTAGAAAAAGAAGGCTCTGAAATCAGGTGGCAAGAGGCAAACCCCTCTCCTAGTGGAGTCAAGCCATGCGGACTGGGCTCCCTGCATCTGAGGAGCCTAGTTCATCCCATGAGAAGTAACTGCTCCCCTTCTGCTCCCTTTCAGCTCTTCGTAAGAGAGCCTGAGAAGCGGCTGGGGGTGAGGGGAGACATCCGTCAGCACCCCTTGTTTCGGGAGATCAATTGGGAAGAGCTGGAAAGGAAGGAGATCGACCCGCCATTCAGGCCTAAAGTGGTAAGGGGCCCCCGGGACCCTGAGGTCCTGCCAGTACCATCCTCACGTCACACCCAGGCTGCATGGACCCTGGCTTCTCACCCACCCTCTGGGGTGCTGTTCTTGGAAGAAAATCTTCTTTAACCATAAGCAGGCTATGCGGCTGGGGAGGGGGATGTAACTCATTTACTGTGTCAAATGTAGCTGCATGAAGAATGGATCACTGAGTATACAGGCCTTACACCGAATATGTGTGTGGACAGGTAACCCTGAGATGCGAGCTGTGCATGGATGCATTCAGGCTTTCAGGGTCAAGTCTGTGTGACCCACACCTGAGCGTAAACCCTGCCTCCTTTAACAGGAATTTTGGAGCCATGTGTTCTGTGATATTTGTGAAATTTTCCCTGACACGTGTCATCTGGTCATGTAACTACAGACCCTGATGGTAACTGGTAGATGTTTTTTCATGTGAGAAGTAAGCTGGTGCTTAGAAAAAGACAGGTCTCTAAATTCCCACTGGCAAGAATCACCAACCTCCCTGAGCAAGGGCAGAACTTCCTGGGTCACTGTAAAATGAGGCAAAGTTGAGATAAGAAAATGTTCTGAAGGTAGATGGTAGTCATGGTGACGGAGCATATGAATGCACCTGAACACTTAAAAAGGGTTAGGATGGTCACTTTCATGTTATGTACATTTTACCACAATTAAAAAAAATTTTTTTTATCATGGTAAAAGTCACATAATACAACACATACTATTTTAACATTTCACTGTTCAGTAGCACTAAGGACATTCACAAGGTTGTGGAACGCTCACCATCATCCACCCGCCTGAGTTTTCCACCTTCCTCAACTGAAACTCTGTCGCTGTTAAACACAAACTCCCCAGTAGTACATGTATACAATGGAATATTACTCAGCCATAAAAAGGAGCGAAATTGTGTCATTTGCGGAGACATGGATGGAACTAGAGACTGTCATACAGAGTGAAGCCAGAAAAACATTGTATATTAACACAAATATGTGGAATTTATAACAATGTACAGAGGAACCTATTTACAAGCAGAAACACAGGCCCATGTATTTGTAGAGAGCAAACATATAGATTCCAAGGGGGTGGGCAGAGTGGGGTAGACTGGGAGATTGGGATCCATATATATATCACAACTTTTTTTTTTTAAGAGTAAAGCAAAGTGGTGGGCTTTTTAGGAGTAAAGCAAAGTGCCAGCTCTACCCCATTCCTGGTGATTCTGAGAATGAGATAGCAACGACCTGGGTGAATATGAACCGTCTTTGCACCAGGTGGCACAGGCTTGTGGATTTCAAAGCAGTGCATTCACTCTAGAAAACGTCTTCCGTTGTTACCTGTGGTGGTGGATGGCCAGTCAGGGCAGTGTGTCCCCAGGCCAGGAAGCGTTAGTTATTCTCAACATTTTCCTAAGCTCTGGGGATGTTCTGAGGGTCCTACAGGGCTGGCCCATAGCAGTCTTCTTATTTGTAACAGCACCATTTCTAATACACAGGTTAATAATTTAGAGAGTAATTTCTGCCTTGTTCCAGCTCATCGGGGCAATGTCGTTTGTCTCGACTTCCATGAGAGACTATGATGGACTTGATATTTTCTGCACAAATAAATTGGACCTTTGATCTACTCTTTCCTTGTGGGATGATTCCAGATTCCTCCCATAGGAAGGCATTTCCCTGACCTGCAGTCTAAGCAGCTTTCTGTAGGCAAAGGCCAAAGAACCGTTGGCCTCAGCAGCTCTGGAGGCCCCTTAAGGGTGGGAAGGGCTGACTCTTAGTCATGCTCGTATGAGGGTGACATTGCATAATGGTTGCTCTTAATCTTAGAAAGTGGAAGTGTACACCATACTGAACCGTATTTGTGAATAGGTCTGCTTTTGGTAATGGGCACCAGTAGATCGGGTGGCATGAAGGGAGGTCACCCTAATCTGTCTTGTCTATGGAAGACAGCCCAAGATGTTTAATAATAACATTAGCATGGGATTCTTTTCCCATTCAGGCCATTAAAGAGTAGAGTTCCCTGTGCTATACACAGTAGGTCCTTATGAGGAATCTAAAAAAAGAGTAGTATTTTATGTATTTATGTGTATTATATATATAACTGATTCACTTTGCTGTACACTTGAAACTAACACATTGTAAATCAGTTATCCAGCAATAAAATTTTTAATAAAAAATTAAATAAAATGACTTAAAAACAAATAAGATGCCTGTGGGTAAGGGGAATGAACAGTAGTGAAGGATGTTGACAGAACAGGAATATATAATCTGCAAAACTCCTCCCCTCCTCCACTCCCAACCCCCACCCCTACCTCCCACTACTCCTCCACCCAGGGTCACCTGTAGGTTAAAAGATCAGAGGTCAGATTGGGGCTGACCATTTCCCCAAAGGTTGCCAATCCTGCTTCACGTACACTTATTTGAATGTGCAAGTCATAGAATCCCTCTATATGTATTTATTATGCTGTTGATAACACTGATGATCCGGGGTCTGAGAGATGGTCAATAAAACTCCCGTATGATCATCTGTAAGTGTTACTTTATTTGCAGATGCCACCTTTTTCATTTGCAGATTATAGCCTTGATGGTGAAAACAAAGATAATGAGTTCAGTGGCTGATCATCTTCTCTTTTTCTCCCCACCACTTAAACTCTGATCCAGAAATCACCATATGACTGCAGCAATTTCGACAAGGAATTCCTGAATGAGAAGCCCCGGCTGTCCTTCGCAGACAGGGCGCTGATCAACAGCATGGACCAGAACATGTTCCGGAACTTTTCCTTCATGAACCCAGGGATGGAGAAGCTGATATCCTGACCTCGCCTCTCCAGAGGATTTGCCGTCTTCCCTCTGTGAACTGGTTCAAGCGGACACTCCTTGGGTTCCTTTTCAACTTGGAAAAGAAAAGAAACACTCAACCATAGAGGCTGAGCCCCTTGGAGCTCCTCAGCAGCTTTGTCTGTAGCAGAAACTAGCTCTGCTTCACTGATGACCATGGCCAGTCTTGAAGTTAGTTCCTTACTCACTGTAGCTATTTACTTGAAGATGGGTCTCCATGCTGTGAAAGATCTGAAAACTGAACTCTGCTCTGAGTTATGACTCTTCACATGGGCACCAACTACTGGTCCATGACCTATGTGTTGACTCAAGGAGCATAGTCTGAACCTCTCAAGACCGAAGACAGCACATTGCCTGGTGTAGCACTGGATTCCATTCAGCCACAGACAAGTCACCACTAACCCATTTCATTCTGTTCATACCTGTGCAAGTGTAAGGGGGAAGGGGTGGGGAAGCCCTGAATAGGTTCTTACAGGAACTCTTCATAATAAACATAGCTTATAACTTGAGATTTACAAATCCACTCATTCTGATTAGCAAGGAAATTCATGGGAGAAAGGAAGATGGGGAGTGTTGGTGTCATTGATATGGAAGGTTGACTCGACCCCTACTCTTGTTATCTTGTCAACGTAGAAATTAGAATCCAATGAAGATTTAGTCATAGCATCGTTTTACTCCTGCCAATAAAACTTTTCCACCCATCCATTCTCAGTTGATTTCAGTATCAGTGGCAGTTTCTCATTATCATCCTCACATTAGTACAGGAGAAAAAAAAATGAAATGTGTAATTCTTCTAGGGAAAAGAAATCCCATTCCTTTCTGATACTGTTACGGATGTTTTGATGACTCATAAGTCTCTTGAGAAAGACATCTTTCAGGATAAACACCCATGCATGCTATTCACAATGATCTTATTTAATAAGAATTCTAACTATTCATGTTTAAAGTATCTGTGCTGTTTGTATATTTTGATAAAATGTTGTGACTTCATGACAAAGAGTGGATACATAAAAATGGAATAAAAGAGAAAGATGCCTCTTCATAGTTTAATTCCCTACTCATCCCCCTTACCCCCAACTTGGTTCTGTTTAGGTTATCATCAAAATATAGCTAGCATTGAGGTGATGTTTTAAATTTTGAGAATCATTCAAAATCCTCAACCAGGAGAGAGGCTCAGATAACCCTGAAGTTATTGGTGTTATATTTCTCTTTCTTACAAGATTTCTTTTTCCACTCACTTTCCAACATACTTTATTCCAAATTCCCTACAGTCTTCCCGGGACCTGTGGGATCAGGTCTTTAGTTTCCCACTCTCAGCTTTGCTCCAGTGACTTGTCATCGTGGTCTCCCCGTCACGCCGGACGCAGTTGTGCCTCAGGGCCTTTGCACTTCCTGTTCTCAGCACCTGGGATGCTCTTCCCTCCAGTAAGATTCTTTGAAGGAATGATCTCCAACCCCCGAATTCAGCTCTGCCTCCTAACCTCTCTCCTGACTCTGCTTCCTCCAATGACAGCCTTCTTTCCGGTTCTTATGGAATGTGCTCCATCCTTATCTACCTCTCTGCAACTTTTGATACAAAGAAAGATGCTCTGTTTGATCTCCAGCCCCACGGATGTTCTGACCTTTCCTCTTTCACCACCTCTACCTTTGATTAACTCCCCACCCCTAGCTGGCCTCACTCCCTCCTTCTTCCCCAAATCACCTCTGAGGCCCCTCCCCACCTCACATTTTTTTTTTTTAACATAGTTTTCTCTTACCCCATGCCTTTAAGGATCCTCAACACAATCATCTCAATCCTCATCTCCAGTTTAGGCTCTCTGCCAGGCTTCACGCAGGTTCCATTAACATGTCCTGTTTTCTTAAGATCTTTCTATCTCTTACTTCCTAATTCTAATAACAGCACCATCATGGACCTGGTCATCCAGGCTCAGAGCCACAGAGTTCTTGTCAGCTATCTGCTGTCCCTTTCTAACCTCCCTCCCTCTCTTCCTTCTACAAAATCCTTTTGAATCTGCCTCTGCAGTCTCTCTAAATACATACTTATCTCTCCTTTCTCCCCTGCTAATCGTGCCGGGATTATTTAATAGTCTATGAACCAGTGTTCCCATCTTAAGTCTCTGTCTACATTTTAATTCACACGTACGATATATAAACTGTAGGGTGGGAATAACTTTTCCTCTATCCTCTTACGTTCTGTGCCCAAGGGCCTGTGAATTAAGTTGACAAAAGCCCAATGAGCAAGAGAAGCATACTTTTATCTACACATGTAATGTGCGTGCATGTGGGAGAGCTCCGTGATGAGGCACTCAAAACAGTGGTTATGATTTGGGGCTTAAATAGCTAACTTGCCAGAGGAAAGGGAGGAAAAGGAAAAGTCTCCAATGGAAAGAGCAAATAGGTTTCAGGAGACAAGAGAGTTTGCAGAGGTAGGTTTACTCTTCGTCTCACTCCTGGGATCAGACACACACCCAAGAAGGAATCTATGGTGGTTCTCACTTCTCTGAAGTGTCTGCGTTTAGTCAGTTAAAGGAAGCTCCAGAAAGGCCTCTTTCTGCCTCTACTGCATCTCAAATAGCTTAAAATAATTTTTACTGTTTATGAAAAAATAATTTTTACTCTATGAAATATAAAAGTACTATCTTCAGAAATCAGGTTTTTATACCATGCCCTTATATTCATAATGTTGTGCAGGCTTCCCTGGCTGAACCCCATTCAAGGCACCCTATCCTGTCCCCAGACACCCTCTCTACCATCCCCTCTTGCCTCGGCCATCCACTCATCTGTGCTCCCATCACTCCAGATAGTTCTTAGCACTGCCTGTGAACCCCCTGCTTCCTGCCTCTGGGCCTCCCTGAGGCTAGTTTTTCTGCCCAGATTGTCCCTGTCCCACAAGTTCATGTCCTCCTGTCTGTCAAAATCCACTCACATATCAGGTCTGCTATGAGGAGCCTCCTTTTCCTTGCTGGCCCCCAAGCCAAGCTGGTGTATCTCTTGCCCCTTTAAGCTTCCATTCTACTGTATTTCTCTCCACGTCTCCAACACACCCACCATTTTCCATCAAGCTCTGCAAACATCTGCTTTGCCTCTGTTTCTAAACTGTAAACCCAGTCTCACTTCCCACATTTCTTTTGTATATTCAGGCTCAAAAAGAGCTGTCAGGCAAGGTGAGTAAGGAATGTATGGCACAGTGTGTGAATCGTGATCCCTCAAAAGATATGTCCCCCAGTACCTGCCAGCATGACCTTATCTGGAAAAGGGGTCTTGGCAGATGTCTTTAAGTTAAAGATCTCAAGATGAGAGCATCCTAGATTGTGTAGGGCTGGACTAGAAAGCCACATCGGGTGTCCTTATAAGAAATGCAGGGAGAAGAGGCGACTGGAGGCAGAGACAGGAGTGAGGCAGCCACAGGCCCAGGAACACCCGGGGCTGCGAGAAGTTGGGAGAGGCCAGGACGGAGCCCCCTCTAGAGCCTATGGCGGGAGCGTGGCCTGCCAACACCCTGGCTGACCTTCTGGCCTCCACAACCAAGAGAGAGCTTCCCAGATGGTGCAGTGGTAAAGAATCTTTCTGCCAATGCAGCAGATGCAGGAGTCAGGTATGACTGAGCGACTGAGCACACACACAGGCCCCTCCTAAACTGAGGGAGAGTACATCTGGGTCGTTTTCAAGTCAACCAGCCTATGGTCACTTATGACAGCAGCCGCAGGAAATGGATGCTCCGTTCAGGGAAGCCAGCAGTGGGTGGGCTGGGAGAGGGCAATGGTGAGGTTCAGGCTACCCTGTCTCTGATACAGACAGGACCCTCCCCACCCAGGCCAGATCCTTACATCCCTTCTCCTGCAGCAGCACCTCCACCATCGTTCAGCTTCTTGTCACGTTCTGACTCTTGCCTGTGTGTTTCTCTCATCACCTCGTTTCTCTCTCCGGCTTCTTCCCTCTCTGGCCTCCAATATCCTCTCTGACTGCAGAGCTCGTGGTTTTTCCACACACACAGGAAGAGGCCTCTGTCCGGCTCTCGATGTGTGACTTGGCAGCTGTTTCTTCCTGCCGGTGAAACATCCACACTGTGGTTTATAAACCTGTCAATATTGTCAGAGAAAAGATCCAGAGACACTTGTGAATGCACAGGAAGGCTGTGTATTCGAGGGGGACCATTGCAATGGGCGTAGGGGCCAGCATGGGGGAGGTGCATGGGAAAGTGAGGGTCTACAGACAAGAAGCAGGGGGGCAGGGCAGTGGGTGGAAAATTACTAAGAGGAAACAGCAGGGGGAAGCGGGTCTTCTGGCTGATCTGACCTAGCAGGACTCTTGCGGAAGGCAGGCCAGGTAAGCAGACCTCACCTGGGGGATAAGGGATCACATGTCAAGAGTGGGGGTTCTGGTTAAACTGATGTCACAAGATTCTTGCTAAAATTGGATGATGCAGAGACAAATACAGAAGCCCCAAAGTTATGCTTACTTGAAAAAGATTTCAGGGACGCTGAGTACAGGATCGTCAAGGAGAGAGTCTCTGTTGGCATTCAGAGCAGAGATCCCAGCTGCAGCCATGAGGGCTTCGGGATTACCACCAGTCCAGCCTTCCTCTCTCCATGCAATAACTACTTCCATGTGGTCCTAAGAGCTTGCTACCCTCCCTGCTGTGAACATGACTGTCGAGAAGAGATCAGTTCCTAGGATCCCATGTGTCAGCTGAGACGTGCTGGGAGCGTGAAGAGCTGTGGAGAACAGGCGGGATTGGGAACCAGAGAGACCTGAGTTCAAGCCCCAGCTCTGCCATGATAAACTTCACAGCCTTACTTAACTTCCTGGATGAGGTTTTCTTGCCCATAAAATGGAGCTCATTGTCCATTATGAGACTGGGAGATGCTCCTGCACAGGGTGGGGAGTCAGTGCATGCTTCCTACTGAGAGTCACTGGAAATTTTCAAGTTGATCATGAGCATGAGGGTATCCATCCATTCATCCACCCATCACATCTATCTATCATCTATCTATACCTCAGCTATTGATATAAATATATCAATATATTGATAGATGTTAATAGGTTCAATGGATGAATGGATGGATAAATAGAGATGTTAGTGTCACTGTCCAGAAAAGTACATGAGAGTCAAATGTCCAGATGCTACAAACATTTGGATAAAGAATTTGAAGGTCATTCCACAGGCAAACTGGAGACACTGAAATTATGCCAACAAAGCATGACAAAATCCTCAAAGCAGAGCCACTAGAAGCATGCATTTTAAATTTTTAAATTAAAATAAGAGAGTTTTCTGCCAACCTGGAAGTGAATTTTCTGCAACGAAGACCCATTCAGATTCTTCCATGTGTAAGATCATATTATCTGAGTTGGAAAATATCAGTAAGATGGAGTACCAAGAGGTCTCAGCCCTTGTACCTCAAAAACAAGAATCTAACAACTACTCATTGAGGAAAAGAGCTCTGGAGAGTTCCAGGGTACAATTAAGAAGCCATAACAAGCCGTGTGTATGTGCTAAGTCGCGTCAGTCATGTCTCTTTGCAACCCTATGGACTGTAGTGTGGACTGTAGCCACACTCCTCTGTCCATGGGATTCTCCAGGAAAAAAACACTGGAGTGGGTTGTCACTGAAGTTGTAAAAAGCCAGTGGAGGGGAAAACTGGGGATGGCCACATAGAAAGCTACAGAAGGTGTTTAACTGTGTCTCCCCTCCTCAGACTGGTGCAGTTCAGTACTAAGAGGATCTCTGCAGCCAAAACTTCTGTTTTGGGGCCCAGAAGCCCACCCCACCACTGCAGGGGTGGATAGTGGTTAATATCCAAAACACTCTACATAAGGAACTCATACAACAAAGACCCTTGAGAGTCCCTTGGACTGCAAGGAGGTCAATCCTAAAGAAAATCAATCCTGAATATTCATTGCAAGGACTGATGCTGAAGCTGAAGCTCCAATACTTTGGCTACCTGATATAAAGAACTGATTCATTGGAAAAGACTCTGAAGCTGGCAAAGATTGAAGGCAGGAGGAGAAGGGGATGACAGAGGATGAGATGGTTGGATGGCATCACTGACTCAATGGACATGAGTTTGAGCAAGCTCCAGGAGTTGGTGATGCACAGGGAAGCCTGGCGTGCTGCAGTCCATGGGGTCACAGAGAGTCGGACATGAGAGCAACTGAACAACAATGAACAACATACAACTCAATAGCCAAAAACAAGTTAAAGTAGGCAAAATATCTAAATAGACATTTCCCAAAAGAAGGCACACAATTGACCAACAGGTCCATGAAAAGATGCTCAACATCATTTATCATCAAGGAAATGCAAACCAAAACCTCAAAGAGCTATCACCTCACCTGTCAGAATGGCCATCATCAAAATGAAAAGAAGTATGTGTCAGCAAGGATGTGGAAGAAAGGGGACCCTTATATACTGTGGTGGGAATGTAAATTGGGTTAGCCTCTCTGGACAACAGTATGGAGGCTCCTCAAAAATTAAAAACAGAACTAAATAGAATATTATCCAGCAGTTCCACTTCTGGGTATATACCCAAAGGAAACGAAATCAGTATCTTGAAGAGATATTTGAACTCCATCATTCACTGTAGCATTGTTGACGATGGCCTAGATGTGGAAGCAACCTAAATGCCTGAGGTAGATAAAGAAAAGTATGGTGTACATATATAAGGGAATATTAGTCAACCCTAAAAAAGGAAGTCCTGCCATTTGCAATAACATGGCTGAAGCGGGGGGATATGATACAAAGTGAAGTAAGCCAAAGAGAAATACTCTATGGCCTCACTTACATGTGGAATCTAAAACATTCAAAACTCATAGAAGCAGAGAGTAGCAGGGTTGCCAGGGGTTGGGGGAGGGGAAATGGGGAGATACAGGTCAAGGGGTACAGAGCTGCAGTCATGCAAGATGAATATGCTGTGGAAATCTAATGTATAGCCACATGACTATAGGTAACAGTACCACACAGAACACCTGAAATTTGCTAAGGCAGGACATCATTAGTGTTCTCACCACAAAAAAGAGGTAAGTATGTGAGAAAACGGTAAGTTAATCAGCTCAACTGGTGACCATCCCACAAGGTACATGCGTACCAGAACATCAAATTGTACACCCAGAAGGCACACAGTATTTGTCAATTATACCTCAATAAAGCTGGAGAATTTTTTACTTAAAAAAACAACCTCAACATATAATTACAATGAGGTAAGTAATCTCTATATATTAAACTAGCCTTATATGGGCTTCCCTTGTAGCTTAGTTGGTAAAGAATCTGCCTGCAGTGCAGGAGACCTGGGTTCTATCCCTGGGTTGGGAAGATCCCCTGGAGAAGCAAATGGCAACCCACTCCAGTATCCTTGCCTAGAGAATCTAATGGACAGAGGAGCCTGGTGAGCTGCAGTCCATGGGGTCGCAAGGAGTCAGGCATGACTGAGAGACTAACACTTACTTACTTATGCACGCATGCTTCATGGGAAATGAATGCAAATTGCCAGCAGTTGGAACATTCTTTAGTACTACCCTTCTTGGTAATTTGGATGAAGATAGAGGGTCACAGAGGATGAGATGGTTGGATGGCATCACTGATTCAATGAACATGAACTTGGGCAAAGTCCAGGAGATGGTGAGGGACAGGGAGGACTGGCATGCTTCAGTCCATGGGGTTGCAGAGAGTCAGACACAACTCGGTGACTGAACAACAACACACGTGCTTTTGTGTCAGCAAGTTTTATTTAATGAATGAAGGCACGTGTGTGTCTCTTAAACTCTTTGTACCAGCGGGTCCAAGAGGCATCAGGGCTAAAAAGGTTGAGTCATTTTTTATGGATGTAAAGTGCTGCACTCAATATGCCAGCAAACTTGGAAAACTCAGCACTGGCCACAGGACTGGAAAAGGTCAGTTTTCATTCCAATCCTAAAGAAAGGCAATGCCAAAGAATGCTCAAACTACTGCACAATTGCATTCATCTCACTAGTAAAGTAATGCTCAAAATTCTCCAAGCCAGGCTTTAGCAATACGTGAACCATGAACTTCCAGATGTTCAAGCTGGTTTTTGAAAAGGCAGAGGAACCAGAGATCAAATTGCCAACATCTGCTGGATCATGGAAAAAGCAAGAGAGTTCCAGAAAAACATCTATTTCTGCTTTATTGACTATGCCAAAGCCTTTGACTGTGTGGATCACAATCAACTGTGGAAAATTCTGAAAGAGATGGGAATACCAGACCACCTGACCTGCCTCTTGAGAAACCTGTACGCAGGTCAGGAAGCAACAGTTAGAACTGGACATGGAACAGCAGACTGGTTCCAAATAGGAAAAGGAGTACGTCAAGGCTGTATATTGTCACCCTGCTTATTTAACTTCTATGCAGAGTACATCATGAGAAACGCTGGGCTGGAAGAAGCACAAGCTGGAATCAAGATTGCCGGGAGAAATATCAATAATCTCAGATATGCAGATGACACTACTCATATGGCAGAAAGTGAAGAGGAACTAAAAAGCCTCTTGATGAAAGTGAAAGAAGAGAGTGAAAAAGTTCGCTTAAAGCTCAACATTCAGAAAATGAAGATCATGGCATCTGGTCCCATCACTTCATGGAATATAGATGGAGAAACAGTGTCAGACTTTATTTTTCTGGGCTCCAAAATCACTGCAGATGCTGACTGCAGCCATGAAATTAAAAGACGCTTACTCCTTGGAAGGAAAGTTATGACCAATCTAGATAGCATATTAAAAAGCAGAGATATTATTTTGCCAACAAAGGTCCGTCTAGTCAAGGCTATGGTTTTTCCAATGGTCATGTATGGATGTGAGAGTTGGACTGTGAAGACAGCTGAGCGCTGAAGAATTGATGCTTTTGAACTGTGGTGTTGGAGAAGACTCTCGAGAGTCCCTTGGACTGCAAGGAGATCCAACCAGTCCATCCTAAAGGAGATCAGCCCTGGGTGTTCATTGGAAGGACTGATGCTAAAGCTGAAACTCCAGTACTTTGGCCACCTCATGCCAAGAGTTGACTCATTGGAAAAGACTCTGATGCTGGGAGGGATTGGGGGCAGGAGGAGAAGGGGACAACAGAGGATGAGATGGCTAGATGGCATCACTGACTCGATGGACGTGAGTCTGGGTGAACTCCTGGAGTTGGTGATGGACAGGGAGGCCTGGCGTGCTGCGATTCATGGGATCGCAAAGAGTCGGACACGACTGAGTGACTGAACTGAACTGAACTGATTCTTTGCTCATGGGGGCTTTTCCCCTCTGCCTGCATGTTACACTATCAACATTTCTATCATGAACCTATGACTCACCTCCTCAGCAGATCCTACCGTCACAGCACACAGCAGAACCATCCTCACTGCCCTCAGGGAGTTACCCAGAACTCTTGACCCTCGGTACTTACTTAGCAAGAAAAGGTAGACACATGTGCCCTGTTCACTGGTGGCTCAGGGTAAAGAATCCGCCTGCCATGCAGGAGACACAGGAGATGCAGGTTTGATCCCAGGAAGACCCCCTGTAGAAGGCAATGACAACCCACTGCAGCATGCTTGCCTGGAGAATTCCACGGACAGAGGAACCTGGTGGGCTACAGTCCATGAGGTTGCAAGGAGTCGAACACAACTTAGCACACACACAGATGTCTTGTTCACCAAGCTGTCAGAGACTGCTTAGCCATCCCCTTCTGGTTTAAAAAGACATCCAACTCAGAGTCACTTTATTTCTTTTGAGCTCGAGTCTAGCAAGAGATGAGAAGTTTCTCTCTATTAAAGCATTTATACTTTTTTCAGAATTCAACTCCTTGACCTATATGTTGGCTAATCCCTTTCAATGTTTTCAGAGTCAGAGGGGCCAGAAAAACACACTCATGATCGACACTTGCTCCAAAGTTTCAACAAGGTAGCCATCATGGTTCTTTGGTTCCTGCAATAACTGGAATTAAGAAAAAGAAGTCCACGTAGAGAATAAACTGGTGGTTGTCAAGGCAGAGGGGAATAGGAGATGGGTGCATAGGGAGGTAGGGGCTAGGAGATGCAAACTCTTCTATATAGAATGAGTAAACAAGGTCCTACTGTATAGCATAGTGAACTGTATTCAGTATCCTGTAATGAACCATAACGGAAAAGAATATGAAAAATACTGTGTGTGTATGTGTGTGTATATATATACATATATATGTGTGTGTGTGTGTATAATTGAATCACTTTTCTGTACAGAAGTAACTGACACATTGTAAATCAACTATATATCAATAAAATAAAATTCTGAAAAAAGAAAACAATGTTCCAGACATCTAAAACACTTGTCAGGAGACTGCTGGTGGAAGGTCTTGCAAGAAAAAGCATAGGGTTATAACATCAAATACTTCCTTCGAGAAGCCAAACGGCCTGGGCTGTGACTTGGCTGTGTGAACACCTCCCTCTATGCTGTGTAAATGGGCCTAGTCTCCTGACCTTCCTTGTAGACGCACCACTCGAGTTCTGAGCAGTGTGAAGAGGTGCTGCCCAGGTGTCTGCCAGTCCCAGGGGAACCATCTGCTACCCTTTGAAATGTGGGGGCTGGGGGAACTTGTCCTGGTCTCCAAACATGTTCCAGGCTACTTTGAAAATGTCTAAGAACAGGGCAAGAGGGAGGAGGGAACACCCCCTACTCCCACTAAAACAAGCAACTCAATGACACAACCAACATCAGAACCAGCTCTCCAGGGGCAAACCTGGCCAATAACACCGCTAATTGTTCTCTTAAAGCTAGTTGTGCCATTGTTCACTTTCACCTGATTGCATGCCCACAGACGGCTCCAGGCAGCATCCGAGTCTAACTAAAGACAGTCACCCCTTTTCATGTGTCTTTTGCAGGCTTTGCACCCAAGCTCATCTACGGCAGAGAGGAGTGCATTACCCAGTGTGGGGTAGTGTTCAGTCATAAGTTTACCAGGGCTGTTTGAAGACTGCATCCATTCTGACTGGCCGGTGCCCATGCTGTCAGGGTGTTTAGATATTCTGAACCTCAATCCTGAATGTGGTAAATGGGGTAGAGAAATGATACCCACTTGGCAATAAAGTCCTGTAAGTTTCCTTTCTTCTACCATTAACATTCAGAATCTAGGAAGCAACCTAAATGTTCCATCAACAGAGGAATCGATAAAGAAGATGTGGTACATATGCACAATGGAATATTACTCAGCCATGAGAAGGAACAAAACTGGGTTATTTGTAGAGATGTGAATGGACCTAGAGAATATCATACAAAGTCAGTCAGAGAAAATCAAATACTGTATGTCAATGCATATATATGGAATCAAGAAAAATGATACAGATGAACCCATTTGCAAACTGTAAATAGACACACAGATATAGAGAAGTAATGTATGGGGGGAAGGGGAAGGGGTTGAATGGACTGGAAGATTGGATTAACACATATACACTACTGATACTATATATAAAATAGGTAACAAACGAGAACCTATTGTACAGCACAGGTAACTCTCTCTATTCAGTGCCCTGTGGTGACCTAAATGGGAAGGAAACCCAACAGAGAGGGCATTTATGTATATATCTTATAACCGATTCACTTTTCTATACAGCAGAAACTAACACATCGTAAAGCAAATATATTCCAGTAAAAATTAATTGTAAAAATTCAGAATCTAACAAACCATGTAAAAGTAGATAACGCAGCTGTTTTTTAAATGAGCACAGAACCAGCAGTCCTGTGATTACTAATCCTGTTTTGAATCAGCTTACCATTCTCCTCCAAAACCACCTTACTAGGCCACTCAGAGGGTACCCCACCATCCCCCTAGAGACAGACCACATCAAAATGGCAACACGGAACGAAGAATCGGCCAACACGTTTCACAGTGGAGGAGGAAGTCAATGTCAGAATCTTGGCTGTTATAAACGTATTTCAAATGTTTCCATCCCATGTGTTTTTGTAAAAAATTGTGGAGCGCAACAATAAAAATCCATGCCACCAAATTACCCATTACCAGTGTGTGTAGGGGAGGGGCTGTCTATTCCTTCTTTCCAGAGTTTTCCCACCAGAAGTCCACCACCCAATTTCTCTAGATATTATTACCCTACTGTTTTTTTTTTTTCCAATCATATTTCTATTCCCTGACAAATATGTGGCTTCAGAATGTGGTGCTTAGTCACTCAATCGTGTCTGACTCTGTGACCCCACAAAGAGTAGCCCACCAGACTCCTCGGTCCAGAGGATTCTCTGGGCAAGAATACTGGAATGGGTTGCCATTTCCTTCTCCATGGTGGGATTTTGTGATACAAGATGTGTTTCTTGTGATTCTTAGTTGCTACCCTAACTCATTGTGCAGCTGGAAATTCTTCTGGCACTCTATCTAAAATAAAGTCCCGTGGGGCTTCCCTGGCAGTCCAGTGGCTAAGTATCTGCCTTGCAATGCAGGAGACGTGGGTTTGACACCTGCTGGGGGAACTAAGATCCCACACGCCTCAGGGCAACTAAGCCTGGGCCCCGCGCAACACAGTGAAGATCCGCGTTCCACAGCTAAGGCCTGGCACAGCCAAATAAGTAAATAAAATATTTAACATAAAAAACAATGTCCAGCACCTTCCATTTCTAAATCAGACCAGTCTTGAGTAAGACGAAACAAAGAAGGAAATAAACTTAATTAAAAGTGAAATAACTTGCCAAGACCAAATGGCAGACCATCAAACTGGAGGAAATGAGGACTTCTGTAGGGGATGGATTGTTTATGTAGGGTTTCATTTCAGAAGAGTAAAGAAGACATAGAAAGTGTTGGCTTATCCATAACTAGGATGCTCCTACCCCCTGCTCAGCGAGGGAGGCGAAGTGAAGGGGGAAACTGTGTTGGTCTGTCTCATCTTGGGCAGGAAAAGAATTTGCGGAGAAAGCCAGGTTAATTACGTGCTGGGGGTCAAAACCTAAAAAAATGACTAAAATGAAGGCACAATCAGGTAAAGTCAGCGTCCCCAGCTTCAAACTATCCTATGGTGTAGCCACGCTGATGAATTGCTTGCTTTTTTTTTTTTTTTTTTTGAATTTTTTGTACCATAATGACCTACAGGAAGAGTAACCTACACATGCATATGAACAGCAGACCTATGAAAAGTCTGACGAGAAAAACGAAATACTGCAGGGGGCCAAGGGCTTGGGACGCACCAGTTACCTTAAGGCAATAATAAAAGCAGGTTGATGGTCTGACAGGAGTGCCGTGAAATGATCATGACCATATTGAGGCTACTGTGGTATTTTTTTTTTAATGGACACTCTGCTGTAATGAACACTGAGAACCTCACCTAATGAGGAGAAAATAGGTGCCTGTTCTCAGAAGCACAGGTGCAGATGTTGGGGTCCGTTGTTCTGAAAATAATGTCAGACTCCAGAGCTCTAGATCCATGGGAAGGCAATACTGCTCCTTCCTGGCTCCTGATGGAAAGCTCAGATGTTTGCCAAACACGCCCACCTCAAGGAGGAAGATGGGGGAGGATGACCTGCAGGGAACTGTGGCAGGAAGGGAAGCGTGTAGACGGAGGACTGGAAATGTGTGGGTCATCCGTTCTGAAACGGCTTTGCTTCCAGTTCACTGCGAAACTCTGAACAAGTCATTCAGTCCTCAGGGGCCTCAAAATGAGGGAGGGTCAGAAAGATGCTATCTCAGGGCCCTTTTAGTTTGAGCGTTTTCTGGTTCTAATCTGAATCAAAATCCTGAGCAGCCACAAAGGTTGGTGAGCAATACTTTCCACACATACACAGACACTCCCCGAATCCACCCTTTGCAGGCATGAGGGCACCTGTGGGCCCCCTCTTCCCCTCTCGGCACCCCCTTCCTCAACCTGGGCCCCGGCACACACCCTACCCAGGTACCCAGTTTCACCTGCTGCCCAGAGACCCCCGCCAGGACCCCAGCAGGAGACACTTTTGAGAATCGGCTCTCAGAAATAGTAACATCCAACTCTGCATTCCCCTCCACGGTGGCCAAAGTCATGTCAAATTCATAATCAAGTTTTAATAAATGGTGAATCTGTTGGATGACTAATGATATTACTACTTGCTTCCTATTTTAGAGTGTACAAAGGACTTACACATCAAACTCTTTTCTTACAAAAGCTTTCTGAAATTGGACTGTAAATGTATCTATTCGATAGGTGAGGAATCAGGACTTCCCTGGTGGTCCAGTGGCTAAGACTCCATGCTCCCAATGCAGGGGGCCTGGGTTCAATCCCTGGTCGGGGAACTAAATCCCACAGGTTGCAACTAGAGGTCACATGCTGCAAATAAGACCTAGCACAGCCAAATAAATATATATTTTGGGGAACTCAACCTGGTGCTCTGTGACAACCTGGAAGGGTAGGAGGTGGGAGGGAGGTTCACAAAGCGAGGAACATATGTATATCTATAGCTGCTTCATGTTGTTGCTTGGCAGAAACCAACTCTGCATTTATCCATCCTCCAGTTGACGCTTTTGAACTGTGGTGTTGGAGAAGACTCTTGAGAGCCCCTTGGACTGCAAGGAGATCCAACTAGTCCATTCTGAAGGAGCTCAGCCCTGTGATATCTTTGGAAGGAATGATGCTAAAGCTGAAACTCCAGTACTTTGGCCACCTCATGCAAAGATTTGACTCATTGGAAAAGACTCTGATGCTGGGAGGGATTGAGGGCAGGAAGAGAAGGGGACAACAGAGGATGAGATGGCTGGATGGCATCACCGACTCGATGGATGTGAGTCTGAGTGAACTCCTGGAGTTGGTGATGGACAGGGAGGCCTGGCGTGCTGCGATTCATGGAGTCACAAAGAGTCAGACACGACTGAGCAACTGAACTGAACTGGACTGAATTAAATAAAAAATAATAAAAAAAGGTTAGGAATCTGAAACTCAGAGACACAAAAAATAGTCACCAAATGGAGACTAGAATCCAGATCTCTCAGCATCTAATCTTGCTTTGTTCCAGACTATACTCAGCCTTCCTGCTGTATCTCCCCATCAGGGCTAGAAAGACTTTTACACCAACTCTTAGGGTCAGAAGTCACACCTGGTCTCACCTGTTCCACGTCTAGGGAAAAGAAACATGGAGAGATGGTCTCGTGGAGGCCTGGCCGTCGTAACACCACCCCCAATTCTCTCCCGTGCTGTACTTCCACATGGACTCAATCTTGCCAACAGAAAGGAGAACTTTTCCTTGAGTCCTGGTCAAAGGTATTGAGAAAGGGACATCTGGGTTTCTTTTAGGAAGACAAGGACTCAAGAGTTCAGCTGTCCTAAGGGAGCCTTCCCTGCTCATGCGGACAAATGAGGAGGCATGGGTACTTCCTGTGAAAAAGATGTGGGCCATCAAGGGTGATGTTATTTTTAGGTGTGAAAGTTAAGCAATTATATTATACAATAAATAAGTGTTTAAAAAATACAGTTTAAAAACCTTTACACCTTTTACAGCAAAAGAAAGGGGTTCTTAAAGAAGTTAGTCTCTAGGGTTTGGTCCTTGGTTTGGAAGTTGTGGGGTTTTGGTATTTTTTGTTAAATGCTTTAAGAATCTTGGTGCAGGGCTGGTGATGCTGCTCCAGTTTCTTAACTTGCTTGTTAGCAGGACCACCTGACGCAGCTGCTCGGCTGGGGCTTTGCCCAGTGATGCTGAGGTGTGGAAGCGGCAGCCGGGCACGGGCAGCCAGAGGGACAGGGCCTTTGCACGTGTCCAGAAAGTGCAGCCACAGATTTCAGGATTCAGAGCGTCTGTCCTGGGCACACTCATCCAGGACTCCCAGGAGAAGAGGCATCAGCTTTTATCAACCACCCAGCCCAGGAAATGCCAAGATCCACCCAGACAGCCCAAGACGAGGCAGACTTCTCCCGCCAGTCCTTCCTGTTTACTTACCCTCTTCCGATTTGGGAGAGAGGGCAGAAACCATGGTTACTGAGCCAGAAAAGATGGCGGAAGCCTGGGGTAGCGACGGAGCCTGGAAAGGAAGCCTGCCTGTTTCTCTCCTTCTCACCCACACGGTGCACTCAGCCCAACTGAACCCGAGGAGAGAGAACAGATGCTCTGAACGGATTTGCGATTATCTTACGTCAGATAGTAAAGAACCTGCCTGCAACACAGGAGACCTCAGTTCGATCCCTGGGTTGGGAAGATCCCTTGAAGGAGGGCATGGCGACCCACCCCAGTATTCTTGCCGGGAGAATCCCCATGGACAGAGGAGCCTGGCGGGCTGCAGTCCATGGGGTCATAAAGAACTGGAGAGAGTCAGGAACAACTGAGTGACTAAGCCAGCACATAGCACATGGCACCCCAGGTGGCACTAGAGGTAAAGAACCTGTCTGCCAATGCAGGAGATATAAGAGACTCAGGTTTGATCCCTGAGTTCAGAAGATCCCCTGGAGGAGGAAATGGCAACCCACTCCAGTATTCTTGCCTGGAGAATCCCATGGACAGAGGAGCCTGGTGGACTGCAGTCCATGGCGTCACAAAGAGTTGGACACGACTGAAGAGACTCAGCACGCATGCATGACACCACACAGTTAAGTTGCTGAAATGAGGCTCAAGGGAAGACAAGAAGTGACCAGAGGACATTTTCAATCACCTAAAAATAACCAGAAAAGTCACAGGACCTAGGAGATTTCAGAAGCTGGAAGAATTAGCCCCACAAGGCAGGTTTGAATAGATGGTATGCCAAAAATAATAAGAAATGGTTCTTGTTTCGTTTTACCCTGAGTTCTGTTTCTTTATACACAAACATGTGTTGAAGCCAAGATAAGGTTGCACTTGGCATCACAGTACCTGTGAGAGATCTCAGCTGCATCAGTGACGTGCCTTTTGTCACCAACCCTGCCACCCTGGAAGGGGCTTAATAAATATTTGCTCAACGAAGGAATGCATTGGACCATAGGTGAGCACCCAGCTATGATCACCCATCAATGTGTGTGGCTGGTCAACAATAAGGCTTGGTGGGAATTATTTGCCCAACAGGGACTGATTAATCTTTGGTATCAGATTCTCTGTCTTGGAGAATTTTAGGAAGACTCAGAAACCTGTGGAACAAGAGAGGAAGTGTCAAACCAGAGGCCACGAGGGAGCAAAAGGGATGAATAGCAGAAGGTGGGAGGTAGAGAGCAACCAGAGAGGCAGTGAGGAGGGAATGGTCTGTCCCCATTAACCCCTGGAGTAGTGACCAAGAGCCAACAACCTGTCCAGTCCGCACCTGGAGCTGCTCTAACATCCCGGAGTTATTGAGGGGTCCGTAGGCTGTGGGGTATTTTGAAGGCAGCCCTGAGGTCAACCTGTGTAGCCCCTTTAACTCACCAAACCCACTCTCACTCACTCCGGGGGCCATCTTGGCAGAGGAGGGGCCCGCAGTCAGAAGGCGGGCCTGGAACTGAACCGCCTGGACGCCGCCATTCCTGCAGCGATGCTGGCAGGTCTCCGTGAAGGCTGACAATGGGGAAGAGTCCTGGCTGTCTGTTTCTCTATGTTTCCTGCAAAGCCCTGAGCCCAGAGAGTCCTGAGTGTGTCTTTGGGGTGGGTGGATGTGTATGTGAGTGAGAGAAAGACAGAGATTAGCTAAGTCCTTACACATCAAGCCACACAGCTATTAGCATCAGATAAGCTGACTCACAGTTCCCTGCATACCTACTGTGTATTCCTGGCCCAGAACTTTCAATTATGTTCTCCTACCAGCCTGAAAGGCCCTCTCACATCTTTTAAACAACCCCCAAACCAACTGACCTCCCGGCGAGGCCCAGCTGAAGCTCCAACCTCCTGCACGAGGTCTTTGTGGCCGCATCAGGAGACACTGCATGAAGACGCTCCCTCCACATTCTGCCTTTTAAATTGACAAGAGTTGAAAGCAGGCTTGAACAACCAGAGCCCAGAGATCCTTGGGGCTGGAGTAGGCACCCCCCAAGGCAATTCGTGTACAGCCCAGGACTCACTGTCAGAGAAGCGCACTCAGAGGGTGCAAGTTGCTCTGGGGGCCCATCTGGCAGGTGGGGTGACACCTCCAAGGAAGACAGGAAAGGCGTGTATTTCCATCTCCGAGTCCTCTGCCTTCTGTATTTCTTTTGCTGATGAAGCTTCGGGAATAGAATTCATCATGAGAATGCAGTCACTTCACTGACTGACATGGCTGTTGGGCCAGCCCCCAGCTGGCAAATGGGGAGTCAAAGACTTCCTTATGGAAAAATATTGCCAAGTACTGTGCTAAGGGCTTTGTGGACATTTTTTCCACTTAGAACAACCCTATGAGGACAACATAATTGCTCCCATTTTATAAATAAGGCTTAGAAAGAGTCTATATTTTGCCCAGAGTATGTAAAAAAAAAAGAGAGAGAGAGAGAGCATTTGATTGCAACACCTGTGCCCTCTATCGGACGATGCATCAAGGCCAAGCAGGTGGGTTCTGAAGTCAGACTGCCCAATTCACATCCCAGCTTCACCACTACATAACCTTGAACTAGTCACTTAAATGCTGGGCCTCAGTGCCTCATGTCTAGGATGAGGACAACAGGGCCAATGTTAATGGGGACATGAGGAGAAGTAAATGAGATATAACGTGCAGAGCTCTTAGAAGACCACCGAATGTATACAAGGCAGCCACCAATTCATCAACATTGTTATTATTCTATATTATTGTTATAATACTACATTATTGTTACAATATTCCCAACAAAGAATCTAGAGACCTCTTTTGTAGGAAAAGTAATTCCATCAGAATTATTTCTACCTGAATTAATTCTATCTCAATTCTATTACCAAAGGAGGGGACCAAACTTAAATATAAACAAGCAAACACACAAAAAAACATAAACTCAACCTCATTGATTGTATATAACTATAAAGATAACCAAAGATGTGGTTTGTAAAAGTTAACACAATTAAACTATAAAAAATATTAAAATTAACAATACTAATTTTACACGGCGATGATACCAAGAGACTGAAACTAAATCAACACTCCCAATGTAACTGTGTCCTGATGACCACAGTGTAAAATCTTTTGTGTTTATTGTGGTTATCTGACCTCATGCACACAGTGTGATGACTCAGTCCATCCACTGCTTTTCCCCTACTGCAATTATCAAAGAGGAATCAGTTATGTGTCTTGATGCATTTGACCTTCATTTGTCATAAATTCGCAAGCACACCTCAGCTCTTTTGCACATGACAAAGTAATTCCATGGGGCCAACATAACCATGAACAAAATGAACCGCAAGCTCTGTTTCAACACTACCTGATGGAACTTTGTGCAATCTTAGAAATGTACAAGGTGCTGTGCAAAATGACAGCCAGCCGTCGTTTGTAGCTATTGCTTGAAATGTGGCTGAGGATGGTACTCAGTTACAGGCAGGCATCGGTATGATCCATAATTTATATAAAAACTGTACATATACCTACCAGAATAACATACATACATACGTGTGTACAGACACAAAACTTTCAAATGTGTAGCAAGAATCTTCAGACCACTGATAACTTTGCAGTTTGCAGGATGCTACATTATAGCACACTGCATTCTTTCTATTGGGAAGATTCATTCAGGTCCAGCCTTAATGCCAAGGTCTCTGTTCCCCAGACCATACCTGGTAGTTGGTCAGAGGTAGAGAATCTAAGAATAATATTGCCATATCCTGGATTTACCAGGCCATGCCAGGAGTTTGGGGGTTACATTTTAAGAGAGACCTCAAAGAACTAAAGCTTTTTGAGATGAGGGTTAGCAAAAGAGTAAAGAGAAACTAAATTAGGCCAGACCAGAAAAGTCAAAAGAAATAGAAAGTGAAAGTCGCTCAGTCGTGTCTGACTCTTTGCAACCCCATGGACTATACAGTCCATGAAATTCTCCAGGCCAGAATACTGGAGTTGGTAGCCTTTGCCTTCTCCAAGGGATCTTCCCAACCCAGAGATCAAACCCAGGTCTCCCTCACTGCAGGCAGATTCTTTACCAGCTGAGCCACCAGGCAAGCCCAGTAATACTGGAATGGGCAGCCTGTCCCTTCCCCAATGGATCTTCCCGACACAGGAACTGAACCAGGGTCTCCTGCATTGCAGGCAAATTCTTTACCAACTGAGCTATCGAAGAACTAGAGATGTCACTAATTATTAGAGAACTGCAAATCAAAATTATAATGAGATATCACCTCACACCAGCCAGAATGGCTTTCATCAAAAAATCCACAAACAATAAATAAACAATAAATTATAAAATTTGGAGGGTGTGGAGAAAAGGGAACCCTCCTACAGTGTTTGTGGGAATGCAAATTGGTACAGCCACTACAGAGAAGAGTATGGGTGCTCCTTAAAAATCGAAAAACAGATCTACCATATGACCTTGCAATTCCACTCCTGAGCATATATCCAGAGAAAAACATGATCCAAAAGGATACATGCACCCCAGTGTTGACTGCACCAATAGTTTACAACAGCCAAGGTATGAAAGCAACCTAAATGTCCTTTGGCAAATGAATGGAAAAAGAAGATGTGGTAAATATGTACAATGGACTATTACTCAGCCATTAAAAAGAATGAAATAATGCCATTTGCAGCAATGTGAATGGATCTAGATTCTCATACTGAGTGAAGTAAGCCAGAGAAGGAGAAATACCATTTAATATCCCTTATGTGCAGAACCTAAAAAGAAATGATACCAATGAATTTACAAAACAGTGACAGAGAGTGAACTTATGGATGCTAAGGGGAAGGGACAGTTAGGCAGTTTGGGATGGACATGTGCTGCTGCTGCTAAGTCGCTTCAGTCGTGTCTGACTCTGTGCGACCCCATAGACGGCAGCCCACCAGGCCACCCCGTCCCTGGGACCCTCCAGGCAAGAACACTGGAGTGGGTTGCCATTTCCTTCTCCAATGCATGAAAGTGAAAAGTGAAAGGGAAGTCGCTCAGTCGTGTCTGACTCTTAGCGACCCCATGGACTGCAGCCTACCAGGCTCCTCCATCCATGGGATTTTCCAGGCAAGAGTACTGGAGTGGGGTGCCATTGCCTTCTCCAGGGATGGACATGTACACATTGCTATATTTGAAATGGATAACCAACAAGGACCTACTGTATAGCACAGGGGACTCTGCTCAAAGTTAGGTGGCAGCTTGGACGGGAGGGAGGTTTGGGAGAGAATGGATACATGTGTATGTATGGTTGAGACCCTTCACTGTTTACCTGAACTGTCACAGCATTGTTAATTGGCTATGCCCCAATATAGAATAAAAAGTTCAAGAAAAATTAAAGCAATTTAGGACACCAGAAAAAAAAAAGAACTGGAGATGTGTGGCTTGGAGGAGATAGTATTAAGAAGGAAAGGAAAAGGTATGGAAAAGCTATGCCTTGTGGACAAATGTTTGGAGGCTGCAGTTACAGGAAGCAAAAAGGACACGTTTCAGTTCACTTGAGGTTAGAGCAAAGAGAACACTGGCACGAGTCAAAACGAGATTGGCCATAGTGAGTAGAAGATAACATGTGTGGGTTGTATCTCAACCAAAACTAAACAGAAAGACTCTTCTTAGTGACCACGCGTGTGGTCTACATGAATAAAGACACAGGGTGCATTGAACACAGTTATTCATTCACTTCCTTCTTAACGTCACTTAACTTTTAAAGGAAAGATACATTCTTTAAAAGAACAAAGTGAACAAGGAAAGAAACAACAGAGGTGGAGATGTTAGCAGATTTGGAAGCTGGAAAGCAGTTGAAGGAGACTTGGCACAGTGAGGAGAGAAATCCTAAACCTGAGACCTATTTATTCCATAGAATCTCAGAAGAGAACAGAAATGTGAATTGGACAAAAGACCCTTTACGTATAAGGTGGAGATGTAGCTGGAGGGAAAGGTTGAAACTCTTTAAAGGGAGTAAGATTTTCTGGGCAATTTCTCCATGTAGCCAAGATTCTACCCTGAGAGCCAGCAGAGACCTAGAGATCTGCTCTTCTAGAAAGGGTGACCTTGATTGACAAGATCTGGACTCATGAACCTTTCCCCCAACCCAGTGGAGGATGCGGAGAAGTCATGGTAACAAAAAGTGGGAGATTAAGTTAAAGCCCATGGATTTACTGGGGAGACCATCCCCCACCTCAGTCCCTCAGTTCATTTCCAGAGTAATTATTTCTCCCATGGCTGGACACTATAGGATTCCCTTTTGAGAAAACTGATCAGCCCAAGAGAAAAGGCCAGGAGATCCATCCATTTAGGGACATCCATGGAGGTTAAAGGGCCCCTTTAAACTGCTAAGTGAGCCTACTAATGTATAAGCCCATTCCAAGATCTCAGACTTCCCAATCATCATCTTAGTGTTTCACCAAAATATAAAAAGATAACTAAACCGCCAAGCACTTGAACAAAAGCGCTAGCCTACAAGGCAGAAATTGAAATAACATGTTCTTTTATAAAAAAAAAAAAACTGAGGGAAAACAAAAACAACAGACATGAGGAACAGAAGAAAACTAAATAATAACAACAATTATTATCTTCAGACACACAAAAGGAAGCACTGTGTCCATAGTACATCCATGAACAAAATGGATGCTATAAAAATGCAAACAGCATTCAGAGAAGAAAAAACTATTTGGGAAATTTAAAACATTGCTAAGAGAAATTTTTTAAAACTTCATAAGTTGGAAATAAAGCTAAATCTCCCAGAAAAAAGGAAAGCTTAGAAATGTTAGAAAAAAAAGTTTTAGGGCTGAGGTTCAATGTCCAAATAAAGGAGTTACAGAAGGAGAAATAATGGAAGGGGAGGGAGTTCTGAAAGAAATATTACAAGAAAATAACTCAGAGCTGAAACACTGTTTCCAGCTTCAACAGACTATTTTGACACCCAGTAAAATTAATGGAAAAAAAAAAAACAAACCTCTCATCAGAGCACATAATAAAGAAGTTTCAGAACACAGGTGAATTGGATAGGGGGGTGGGAGCGGGAAAGAGAAAGCTGATCCAGAAACCTTCCGTCGAGAAGAAAGAGGCTACCTACAACCGCTGACTGTTTATAACGCTGAAAGCTGTAAGACAACGGAACAAGGTCTTCAAAACCCCGAGAGAAAACAAATTTGAACATATAATTCAATAACTCACCAAATCTCCATATTCCAAGTATGGAATTTTATGTTCAAATTTGCTTGAAGAAAGGAAGAAAGAGTGGAACTATATGTAACTTTGTTCTGTATATTCCAAGTCTCCTGTAAATTATTATCATAGTTTCATAATTTAAAAAAGAGAGAGAAAAAAAAAGGAAGAAAGAGAGGGAAGGAGGCAGGAGGGACAAAAGAAAGCAGCAGGCTCCTTGGGAGGTAGGAAGTTCCCTGGAGCTGGGACTAATCAAGCAGAATGTATAGCCACTTTTTCGGAGGGATTTAGAGGGTTTTCAAACTTGAGATTCTTATTGTGATGGAACCAGTCATCAAATCTCCCTATAAACTCCAAGATTCTATAAGGAGCCAACAGAGTTTGGATGAAGAAGGTTCTGGAACTGAGTGCCAACAGTGGGTGAGGGTCGGTGAGCACCCTGTAAAGAGTAGCAGACAGGTTCCCCTCCCGCCGCCTGTAGTAGCCTAAGGAGCTGGGGAGAAAAAAGGAGAGGGAAGAAGTAGGCTTAGCTCTCTTCCTGTTTCTTTTCAGGAAGTCAGAGAGGCCCTGAGTGATACGAGAGGGAGTACATGGGTGTTTACACCAGAGAGTGCCCTTAGCATACCTGTGAGCTCTCAGGTTGTAGAATTCTTCAGTAAGAGACAAATACCAAGACATGTTACTATCCTAAAATCTTTTCATACTCAAAGTCTGATTCTGCCTCACAGATTTGGGGGCTACATCTTTTCCTTTCTTTTTAATAAACCCGAAGTTTCTCTGAATTCACATGTGATCCTTTACAATGCAAACAGCAGCATGCAATTAATTTAAAAACAGGATGTTGTTATTTGGAAAAAGTCAGTTTAAAATCCAAACTGGAAGAGGATTTCTTTGCCATGGCTCATAGTAATGACCACACTTTTTTTTTTTTTTTCCAGTGCCGCAGGGTTTAAGCAGCTTCAGGCGTCCAATCAAAGACACAAATCTGAAAAACAAGTGGAAAATCTAAGTCCAACAAAGCCTACTCAGATTTCAGTCTGTATTTCAAAACATCAACAGATGACATCCACCCATCAACAGAAACTAGAAACTGCTCATTATGAACTGTCCCCATGGGTCACACATGTTGCATGCGGCACCAACTCCCCCAGGACAAGATACCCACTCACTGTTGCCATGGAAATTTTTCTTCTAAGGTTTTCCTCTGTGATGTCATTTGTTGCATGGTAAGGTGGAGTCCTCTAGTGTCCCTAAACGGTATTTCCTTCAAGAATAAATTACACGGTTGGCGTCTGTGATGGCGATTTATCAAGGGGAAAATTAATTCATCACCAAATCAATTGATATGAGTTTGAGCAACTCTGGGAGATGGTGAAAGACAGGGAAGCCTGGCATGCTGCAGTCCACGGAGTCACAGAGAGTCAGACATGACGGACTGACTGAACAACATCTGGGTTTGATCCTAAAGCAGCTAAACTCTAGAGTGGAATAAAAATAAGAATCTTTTGCATTTTGCACTCATGGTCTGACTGGTCAACAATAACAAGAATCAAAATTGCTTTATCATGGTGACTATTTTACTCCCTGGGAAGGTATATTTGCCAATGCTGTGTTTGTGTGCGCTCAGTTATGTCTGACTCTTTGTGACCACATGGATTGCTTCCTCTGTTCATGGGATTTTACAGGCAGCAGTTCTGGAGTGGATTGCCATTTCCTACTCCAGGGGAATCTTCCCAACCCAGGGACTGAACCCAGGTCACTTGCATCTCCTATATTGGCAAGCACGTTCTTTACCGCTGCACCATCTGAGAAGTCTGCCAAGTAGACTAGAAACTCGTCCAACTCTTTTTCAAGAGAAAAATGTAGACAAATGTCAACAGTGTAGCCCTACCCATACTGTGACCCACCAATCCCAGTATGGAATTTCAGATGAGTAACTGAGTGATATAACAAAAAATCTGTCCTTTCCCCACTGGCTTAAAATTCTATGTCGTGTATTATCTTGTCACACACAACTTTGGATATCCTCTGTTGTAATATATTGAGCTATTCATTCTTCTACCAAAAACCAACTGTTTAAATTTGTATCACTTTATAACATGCTGATATCTTGCGAGGTAATCACTCTTTCAAACACTCTTTGCCCATTCTTATACATTTACCGTTACAAATTAACTTTAAAGTTAGCTTAAATCACCCTTTTAAATAAAACTGCCACTTTTATTGGGATTGCACTGAAATAAACTGACTTGAGGGCAATGAATTTCTTTTACATTGTAAAACACACTCCGAGATAACTAAACTCTCCTTTGCTCGGATATGGCTTCTTACATTCTTCTTACCATAAAGTTATCACATTTAAAAGACTTTCTTCACCATCCAGCTATTGCCTGTGTTCATAGGCTGATTTTACTATTACTAACTGAATACACTTGACAGATACTGAGATGGCAGGCATTATTGTAGATGCTTATTTAAAAGGGTTAGAAACATGCCTGGCCATAGTAAGTAAATACCATGTTAGCAATTGTCATCAGCATTATTATCACTATATAAAACCTTTGGGTGTAGCATTCATGGATCCAGAGATTGTCACATGGAGTCAAGTAAGTCAGACAGAGAAAGAGAAACATCGTATGACATCCCTTAGATACAGAATCTAAAATGAAATGATTCAAATGAACTTATTTACAAAACAGAAACAGACTCACAGACTTAGAGAACAAATTTATGGTTACGGAGCTGGGGCAGGATCAGAAGGCATAGTTAGGGAGTCTGGGATGGACATGTACACACTGCTCTATTTAAAAGAGACAGCCAACAAGGACCTTCTATATAGTACAGGGAACTCTGCTCAGTATTATGTGGCAGCCTGGACAGGAAGGGAGGTTGGGGGAGAATGGATACATGCATGGCTGAGTCCCTTTGCTGTTCACCAGAAACTATCACAACATTGTTAACTGGCTATACTCCAACATAAAATAAAAAATTAAAAACAAAAAAACAACTTTTGCTGCATCTTTTTGAACTGTTCAGAAGTGGCGACTAGGTAACACTGATAAGTAGCCATATAAGGTAAATTATGTGCTAGACCAGGGAGGTCAAGAAACATTTCCTGTAAAGGACTGCTGCTGCTGCTAAGTCGCTTCAGTCATGTCCGACTCTGTGCAACCCCATAAACGGTAGCCCACCAGGCTCGTCTGTCCCTGGGATTCTCCAGGCAAGAATACTGGAGTGAGTTGCCATTTGCTTCTCTGTAAAGGACTGCTGCTGCTAAGTCGCCTCAGTCGTGTCCGACTCTGTGCAACCCCATAGACGGCAGCCCACCAGGCTCCCCCGTCCCTGGGATTCTCCAGTCAAGAACACTGGAGTGGGTTGCCATTTCCTTCTCCAATGCATGAAAGTGAAAAAAGTGAAGTTGCTCAGTCGTGTCCGACTCTTCGCGGCCCCATGGACTGCAGCCCACCAAGCTCCTCTGTCCATGGGATTTTGCAGGCAAGAGTACTGGAGTGGGGTGCCATTGCCTTCTCCAGTGTAAAGGACTAGCATATAGTAAATATTTTAATCTTTGCAGGCCATAATCTCGATGGCAGTTATTCAACTCTACTGCAGGAAAGAGATCAGAGCGGTGTTCCAATAAAACTTCATTTACAAAACAGAGTTTCTCTAAGGGCTCACATTTGCCAATCCCCCAGACAAAATCAGGAAGTCAGTCACATTGGTTTATGATGTCCCTCTGCTGTCTTACAATGATCCTTTTTGTCTTTTTTACAGTGACTTGGCACCATAGGAATTTGTCTTACCCTCAGGAAAATATTGTTCTTGGAGTATTCACATGTCAGAGTGATGTCTCTGCAATAACTCCTGGGCAATGGCAAGTTTTATGAAGGGGAACAGGGAAAAGGATGATCATAGCTAGCATCTATGAGGGTTTCATGGGCTCAGAAACCTTCTACATGGTTTAAATGCATTGATTCATTTAAACTTCACAACTACATAAGACAGCTACCAAAATGATCCTCAATTAACTGACAAGAAACTGAAGTACAGAAAGGCTGAGGAACTAGGTCAAGGTCACATCACTATTAGAGAAATGGACTGTGAACACTAGTCTCTCATTATAAACTAGAGACTGAAAAAAAGAGTATTTATTGCCTAAAAACCCCATGTCCATGGAATTCTCTACGCCAGAATACAGGAGTGGGTAGCCTTCCCCTTCTCCAGGAGATCTTCTCAATCCAGGGATCGAAACCCAGGCCTCCTACAATGCAGGCAGATTCTTTGCCAGAAGAGCCATAGTTCAGTTCAGTTGCTCAGTTGTGTCTGACTCTTTGTGACCCCATGGACTGCAGCACGCCAAGCTTCCCTGTCCATCACCAACTCCCGGAGTTGACTCAAACTCATGTCCACTGAGTCAGTGATACCATCCAACCATCTCATCCTCTGTCATCCCCTTCTCCTCCTGCCTTTAATCTTTCCCAGTATCAAGGTCTTTTCCAATGAGTCAGTTCTTCACATCAGGTGGCCAAAGTACTGGAGTTTCAGCTTAAGCATCATTCCTTCCAATGAATATTCAGGACTGATTTCCTTTAGGATGAAGTAGTTGGATCTCCTTGCTGTCCAAGGGACTCTCAAGAGTCTTCTCCAACACCAATCAAAAGCATCCAATCAAAAGCATTGATTCTTCAGTGCTCAGCTTTCTTTATAGTTCAACTCTCACATCCATACATGACTACTGTAAAAACCATAACCTTGACTAGACAGACCTTTGTTGGCAAAGTAATCTCTCTGCTTTTTAATATGCTGTCTAGGTTTGTCATAGCTTTTCTTCCAAGGAGTAAGCATCTTTTAATTTCATGGCTGCAGTCACCATCTGCAGTGACTTTGGAGCCCAAAACAAATCAAACAAAGTCTGTCACCATTTCCATTATTTCTCCATCTACTTGCCATGAAGTGATGGGACCAGATGCCATGATCTTAGTTTTTTGAATGTTGAGTTATAAGCCAACTTTTTCACTCCCCTCTTTCACTTTCATCAAGAGGCTCTTTAGCTGCTCTTTGCTTTCTGTCATAAGGGTGATGTCATCTGCATAACAGGTTATTGATACTTCTCCTAGCAATCTTGATTCCAGTTTGTGCTTCATCCAGCCCAGCATTTCTCATGATGTATTCTGCATGTAAGTTAAATAAGCAGGGTGACAATATACAGCCTTGATGTACTCCTTTCCCAATTTGGAACCAGTCTGTCGTTCCATGTCTGGTTCTAACTGTTGCTTCTTGACCTGCACACAGACTTCTCAGGAGGCAGATAAGGTGGTCTGGTATTCCCATCTCTTGAAGAATTTTTCATACTTTGTTGTGATCCACACAGTCAAAGGCTTTGTGATCACACAGTCAAAGCCACAAAGGAAGCCCAAGAATACTGGAGTGGGTAGCCTATCCCTTCTCCACTGGATCTTCCAAACCCAAGAATCGAACTGGGGTCTCACACATTGCAGGTAGATTCTTTACCAACTGAGCTGTCAGCAAAGCCCCCAACTCCCCCCTCAAAAAAAGAGTATTTATTACCTAAAAGCCTTTGGATTTTTTAATAAAACACAAAGACCAAATAACTCACTCCCTCTAATAAATCTGCAACATTCCTCAAGAGGAATTATTGGCATTTAAGGAAGGACCATTATTTGCTAGATGAAACAGCTCAACTTACTGTAAGACATTTTGCCCCCCTGGCCCCCCATGCACTAAATGCTGACAATTACCAAGACCACCATTCCTGAGACCATTTTGAAAACCAAAAATGCCCCTATGCATTTCCAAGTCTCACTGCCACTTAAAGCTTCTGTTTGGGGTCAATCTTGGCAGCTGTTGACCAAGAAATATGGCTCCACCTTCTGTCCTAGATTTCCTCCCAAGAAGGGCAACAAGCATCGAAGAAAAAGGTATCTTCTTGGCAGCCTCATTCAGCCACTATGATGAAGAGTCCCAAACAGAGAACTAACTGTTGTCTCTGGCACCTGAAATTCCAATTTAGGAGCTGTGTTCGTTTACTTAAGGATTTATATCCCTTAAAGGCACATATCCTGCCAAAGTGGTAACATATTAAATAACTCATAAATATTCCTTAATAAGTTCATCTCAAAATCAACCAATCCATACATGAAGACGTTTACTGAGAATTGAGTACCCAAAAAGTGCTAAGAGGCTGGCTTGTGCTATGTCCACACAAACTTCTCCCACAGTTAACGAGTTACTGCCAGACTCCTTCTAATGCAGGGTAACCCGAAGTTAAATGAGGTCTGTTAAATTTTGTGTTTGTCATGGCATCCACCAGCTTTTTAACACATCTCACCAAAATTAGGATGAACTAACATTTCTACATTATGAGACTTGTAATTTTGCCTTTGGAGGAATTTCATGAACAAAGAAACTTCATCTCGGTCTGCTACCATAATCCTAGTGATTTCACCCCTTCCATGAAAAGTATAGCTTTTCATTAGATCAACATTCTTGCTATCATATCCTCCATGCTACAAACTGGGAAATACCCTTCTGTAGGTTTACTCACTTTAACTTACATGAAGGAGAACATACTCAGTTCAGTTGCTTAGTTGTGTCCAACTCTTTGCCACCATATGGACTGCAGCACGCCAGGCTTCCCTGTCCATCACCAACTCCTGGAGCTTGCTCAAACTCATGTCCATTGAGTCAGTGATGCAATCCAACCATCTCATCCTCTGTAGTCCCCTTCTCCTCCTGCCTTCAATCTTTCCCAGCATCAGGGTCTTTTCCAATAAGTCAGTTCTTCACCGCAGGTGGCCAAAGTATTGGAATTTCAACTTTAGCATCAGTCCTTCAAATGAATATTCAGGACTGATTTCCTTTAGAATTGACTGGTTAGATCTCCTTGCAGTCCAAGGGACTCTCAAGAGTCTTCTCCAACACCGCAGTTCAAAAGCATCAATTCTTCAGCACTCAGCTTTCTTTATAGTCCAACTCTTACATCCATACATGACTTCTGGAAAAACCATAGCTTTGACGAGACAGACCTTCATTGGTAAAATAATGTCTCTGCTTTTTAATATGCTGTCTAGGTTTGTCATAGCTTTTCTTCCAAGGAGCAAGGGTCTTTTAATTTCACTACAATCACCATCTGCAGTGATTTTGGAGCCCCCCTACCCCGCCGCAAAAGTCTGTCACGGCTTCCATTTTTTCTCCATCTACTTGCCATGAAGTGATGGGACCGGGTGCCATGATCTTAGTTTTTTGAATGTTGAGTTCTAAGCCAACTTTTTCACTCCCCTCTTTCACTTTCATCAAGAGGCTCTTTAGCTTCTCTTTGCTTTCTTCCATAAGGGTAGTGACATCTGCATATCTTAGGTTATTGATGTTTCTCCTGGCAATCTTCATTCCAGTTTGTGCTTCGTCAAGTCCAGCATTTCTCATGATTTACTCTGCATATAAGTTAAATAAGCAGGGTGACAATATACAGCCTTGATGTACTCCTTTTCATATTTGGAACCAGTCTGTTGTTCCATGTCCAGTTCTAACTATTGCTTCTTGCCCTGCACACAGGTTTCTCAGGAGGCAAGTAAGGTGGTCTGGTATTTCCATCTCTTGAAGAATTTTCCATACTTTGTTGTGATCCACACAGTCAAAGGCTTTGGCATAGTCAATAAGGCAGAAGTAGATGTTTTTCTGGAACGCCCTTGCTTTTTCTATGATCCAGCGGATGTTGGCAATTTGATTTCTGGTTCCTCTGACTTTCCTAAATACACTTTGAACATTTGGAAGTTCTCAGTTCACATACTGTTGAAGCCTAGCTTGGAGAATTTTAAGCATTACTTTGCTAGCATGTGAGATGAGTGCAACTGTGCCATAGTTTGAACATTCTTTGGCAATGCCTTTCTTTGGGATTGGAATGAAAACTGACCTTTTCCAATTAACACACAGAAATCCCTTGCATTCCTATACACTAACAATGAGAAAACAGAAAGAAATTAAGGAAACAATTTCATTCACCATTGAGAAAAAAAGAATAAAATAATTAGGAATAAATCTACCTAAAGAAACAAAAGACCTATATATAGAAAACTATAAAACACTGATGAAAGAAATCAAAGAGGACACAAATAGATGGAGAAATATATCATGTTCATGGATCGGAAGAATCAATATAGTGAAAATGAGTATACTACCCTAAGCAATCTACAGATTAAATGCAATCCCTATCAAGCTACCAATGGTATTTTTCAGAGAACTAGAACAAATAATTTCACAATTTGTATGGAAATACAAAAAAAAACTTAAATAGCCAAAGCAATTTTGAGAAAGAAGAATGGAACTGGAGGAATCAATCTACCTGACTTCAGAATAGACTACAAATCTACAGTCATTAAGACAGTATGGTACTGGCACAAAGACAGAAATATAGATCAATGGAACAAAATAGAAAGCCCAGGGATAAATCCATGCACCTATGGACACCTTATCTTTGATAAAGGAGGCAAGAATATATGATGGAGAAAAGACATTCTCTTTAGCAAGTGGTACTGGGAAAACTGGTCAACCACCTGTAAAAGAATGACCCTAGAACACTTTCCAACACGGTACACAGAAATAAACTCAAAATGTATTAGAGATCTAAATGTAAGACCAGAAACTATAAAACTCCTAGAGGAAAACATAGGCAAAACACTCCCTGACATAAATCACAGATAGGATCCTCTCTGATCCATCTCCCAGAGTAATGGAAATAAAAACAAAAATAAACACATGGGACCTAATTAAACTTAAAAGGTTTTGCACAACAAAGGAAACTATAAGCAAGGTGAAAAGACAGCCTTCAGAATGGGAGAAAATAATAGCAAATGAAGCAACTGACAAAGAATTAATCTCTAAAATATACAAAATTGAGCAACTCATGCAGCTCAATATCAGAAAAATAAATGACCCTATCAAAAAGTGGGCCAAAGAACTAAACAGACATTTCTCCAAAGAAGACATACAGATGGCTAACAAACACATGAAAAGATACTCAACATCACTCATTATCAGAGAAATGCAAATCAAAACCACAATGAGGTACCATCTGAACTTAACTGAACTGATGGGAGATGGGGGAGAGACACAGAGGATTCCTGAGATATAGTCATGCTTCACTTATTGGCCTTTTTGGTGAACATATGGATTTTTTTTTTTTCTCTCTAAATGGTATGCTTGTAGTTTATAAACTCTTTGTTCAGTTCAGTTCAGTCGCTCAGTCATGTCTGACTCTTTGCGACCCCATGAATCGCAGCATGCCAGGCCTCCCTGTCCATCATCATCTCCTGGAGTTCACTCAGACTCACGTCCATCGAGTCAGTGATGCCATCTAGCCATCTCATCCTCTGTCGTCCCCTTTTCCTCCCGCCCCCAATCCCTCCCAGCATCAGAGTCTTTTCCAATGAGTCAACTCTTCGCATGAGGTGGCCAAAGTACTCGAGCTTCAGCTTTAGCATCATTCCTTCCAAAGAAATCCCAGGGCTGATCTCCTTCAGAATGGACTGGTTTGATCTCCTTGCCGTCCAAGGGACTCTCAAGAGTCTTCTCCAACACCACAGTTCAAAAGCATCAATTCTTCAGTGCTCAGCCTTCTTCACTGTCCAACTCTCACATCCATACATGACCACTGGAAAAACCATAGCCTTGACTAGACGAACCTTTGTTGGCAAAGTAATGTCTCTGCTTTTGATTATGCTATGTAGGTTGGTCATAACTTTCCTTCCAAGGAGTAAGCGTCTTTTAATTTCATGGCTGCAGTCACCATCTGCAGTGATTTTGGAGCCCAGAAAAATAAAGTCTGACACTGTTTTCACTGTTTCCCCGTCTATTTCCCATGAAGTGATGGGACCGGATGCCATTGTCTTCGTTTTCTGAATATTGAGCTTTAAGCCAACTTTTTCACTCTCCACTTTCACTTTCATCAAGAGGCTTTTTAGTTCCTCTTCACTTTCTGCCATAAGGGTGGTGTCACCTGTATATCTGAGGTTATTGATACTCTTTGTTACATATACTATGTTTTTAAAAGCTCTTTAAAGAAACTAAAATATTTTACCACCAGCTCATCACCAACCCTAGGAGCCTTGCAAAATCACAGGCTAACTGAGAACTAGGTGTAGAGCTTGCCAAATTTAAATTAGACCTCCTAAAGCTTAGCATGCCAAGGATTTTTTTTTTAATGTTTCACAATTCATTTCCTATTCAGAACCTTCAGGGGATAATTCACACCAGAAAACAGAGCTGTACTGATTCCTGTCAGTTAATTATACAAGTACCAGAAGACATTATAACTGTTTTTGACAGAAATATCTCTAAGCTGTACTGTGCAGTTTCCTGAGTTAAAGTGCAATTTGTCTTACTGATTCAGGGTAAGCCTCAGAATGAATCCCTGTACTTCCAAGGGAATTTTAAGTCCTGTCTACACTTAGGATTACTGACTGAAAGACCACTGCCTCTCACAGTAGTTCTCAAACTCATCTAAAAAAAAAAAAAAAAAAAGGAAGAAAGAAAAGAAAAGAAATTCCATGTTTATGTGTGAAAGTTTTGATTACTAATTTATTCAACAAAATGTACCAAGTGCCCAGACTTAGAGATTGAACTTATGGTTCCCAAGGAGGAAGGATGGGGAGAAGGGATAGTTAGGGCACTGAGGGTGGATGTGTACACTCTGCTGTATTTAAAATGGATAACCAACAAGGACCTACTATATAGCACAAGGAAATCTGTTCAGTGTTATATATCAGCCTGGATGGGAGGAGAGTTTGGGGGGAAATGGATACATGTGTATGTACATATGGCTGAGTCCCTCTGCTGTTCACTTGAAACTTATCCAACATTGTTAATCAGCTATACCCCAATACAAAATAATAAGTTTAAAAAAATGTAGTGAGTGTCACGACAGAGCTGTCTATCCATTCTCAAATACCCTCTTTCCTAATTCCTGAGCACACAGTTAGGCTGGACTTCACAGTGCTCCTTGCAGTTAGATGAGGCTGTCTGCCTAAGTACTAGCCAGTAAAATGTGGGAGAAAATAATGCTAGTTTCTTCTAGGCCTGGCCCATGAAACCTCCCATAAGACTCTCCACTCTCTCCTTTTTTTTTTTTTTTTAACTTTTTAAAATTAATTTATTTTAATTGGAGGCTAATTACTTTACAATATTGTGGTGGTTTTTGCCATACATTAACATGAATCATGCATGGGTGTACATGTGTCCCCCATCCTGAACCCCCCTCCCACCTCCCTCCCCATCCCATCCCATCCCTCAGGGTTGTCCCAGTGCACTGGCTTTGAGTGCCCTGTTTCATGCACCGAACTTGGACTGGTGATATATTTCACATATGGTAATATACATGTTTCACAGCTATTCTCTCAAATCATCCCACCCTCACATTCTCCCATAGAGTCCAAAAGCCTGTTCTTTACATCTGTATCTCTTTTGCTGTCTCGAATATAGGGTCATCATTACCATCTTTCTAAATTCCATATGTATGCTTTAATGTATAGGTGTTCTTCTTTCTGACTTACTTCATTCTGTATAATAGGCTCCAGTTTCATCCACCTCATTAGAACTGATTCAAATGCATTCTTATTAATAGCTGAGTAATATTCCATTGTGTATATGTACCACAGCTTTCTTATCCCTTCATCTGCAATGGACATCTAGGTTGCTTCCATGTCCTAGCTATTGTAAACAGTGCTGCAATGAACATTGGGGTACATGTGTCTCTTTCAATTCTGGTTTCCTCGGTGTGTATGCCCAGCAGTGGGATTGCTGAGTTATGTGGCAGTTCCATTTCCAGTTTTTAAAGGAATCTCCACACTGTTCTGTATAATGGCTGTACTAGTTTGCATCCCCACCAACAGTGTAAAAGGGTTCCCTTTTCTCCACACCCTCTCCAGCATTTATTGTTTGTAGACTTTTTGATAGCAGCCATTCTGCAGCCAAGAAATTAAAAGATGCTTACTCCTTGGAAGAAAAGTTATGACCAACCTAGACAGCATATTCAAAAGCAGAGACATTACTTTACCAACAAAGGTCCATCTAGTCATGGCTATGGTTTTTCCAGTGGTCATGTATGGATGCGAGAGTTGGACTGTGAAGAAGGCTGAGTGCTGAAGAATTGATGCTTTTGAACTGTGGTGTTGGAGAAGACTCTTGAGAGTCCCTTGGACTGCAAGGAGATCCAACCAGTCCATTCTGAAAGAGATTAGCCCTGGGATTTCTTTGGAAGGAATGATGCTAAAGCTGAAGCTCGAGTACTTTGGCCACCGCATGCGAAGAGTTGACTCATTGGAAAAGACTCTGATGCTGGGAGGGATTGGGGGCGGGAGGAGAAGGGGACGACAGAGGATGAGATGGCTGGATGGCATCACTGACTCGATGGACGTGAGTCTGGGTGAACTCCAGGAGATGATGATGGACAGGGAGGCCTGGCATGCTGCAATTCATGGTGTCGCAAAGAGTTGGACACAACTGAGCAACTGAACTGAACTGAACTGATTCTGCCATTCTGACCAGCATGAGATGGTACCTCACTGTGGTTTTGATTTGCATTTCTCTGATAATGAGTGATGTTGAGTATCTTTTCATGTGTTTGTTAGCCATCTGTATGTCTTCTTTGGAGAAATATCTGTTTAGTTCTTTGGCCCATTTTTTGATAGGGTCATTTATTTTTCTGGTATTGAGCTGCATGAGCTGCTCAATTTTGTATATTTTAGAGATTAATTCTTTGTCAGTTGCTTCATTTGCTATTATTTTCTCCCATTCTGAAGGCTGTCTTTTCACCTTGCATATAGTTTCCTTCGTTGTGCAAAACCTTTTAAGTTTAATTAGGTCCCATGTGTTTATTTTTGCTTTTATTTCCATTACTCTGGGAGGTGGGTCAGAGAGGATCCTGCTGTGATTTATGTCAGGGAGTCTTTTGCCTATGTTTTCCTCTAGGAGTTTTATAGTTTGATAGTTTCTGGTCTTAAAGTTAGATCTTTAATCCATTTTGAGTTTATTTTTGTGTATGGTGTTAGAAAGTGTTCTAGTTTTATTCTTTTACAGGTGGTTGACCAGTTTTCCCAGCACCATTTGCTAAAGAGAATGTCTTTTCTTCATCGTATATTCTTGCCTCCTTTGTCAAAAATAAGGTGTTCATAGGTGCGTGGATTTATCTCTGGGCTTTCTATTTTGTCTCATTGATCTATATTTCTATCTTCGTACCAGTATCATACTGTCTTGATGACTGTAGCTTTGTAGCATAGTCTAAAGTTAGGCAGGTTGATTCCTCTAGTTCCATTCATTTTTCTCAAGATTGCATTGGCTATTTGATGTTTTTTGTATTTCTGTACAAATTGTGAAATTACTTGTTCTCGGTTCAGTTCAGTTGCTCAGTTGTGTCCGATTCTTTGCAACCCCATGAACCACAGCACACCAGGCCTCCCTGTCCATCACCAACTCCTGGAGTTTACTCAAACTCATGTCCACTGAGTTGGTGATGCCATCCAACCATCTCATCCTCTGTCATCCCCTTCTCCTCCCACCTTCAATCTTTCCCAGCATCAGCATCTTTTCAAATGAGTCAGCTCTTCGCATCAGGTGGCCAAAGTATTGGAGTTTCAGCTTCAACATTAGTCCTTCCAATAAATATTCAGGACTGATCTCTGTTAGGATGGACTGGTTGGATCTCCTTGCAGTCCAAGGGACCCTCAAGAGTCTTCTCCAACACCACAGTTCAAAAGCATCAATTCTTTGGTGCTCAGCTTTCTTTACAGTCCAACTCTCACATCCATATATGACCAATGGAAAAACCATAGCCTTGACTAGACAGATCTTTGTTGGCAAAATGATGCCAAAGAAAAAATGAAGAGACAGAGACAAAGCAAAAACCAGACCCAGTTGTGGATATGACTGGTGATAGAAGCAAAGTCCGATGCTGTGAAGAGCAATATTGCATAGGAACCAGGAATGTTTGGTCCATGAATCAAGGCAAGTTGGAAGTGGTCAAACAGGAGATGGCAAGAGTGAACGTTGAAATTTTAGGAATCAGTGAACTAACATGGACTGGAATGGGTGAATTTAACTCAGACAACCATTATATCTACTATTGCGGGCAAGAATCCCTTAGAAGAAATGGAGTAACCATCATAGTCAACAAGAGTCTGAAATGCAGTACTTTGATGTAATCTCAAAAACGACAGAATGATCTCTGTTTGTTTCCAAGGCAAACCATTCAATATCACAGTAATCCAAGCCTATGCCTCAACCAGTAATGCTGAAGAAGTTGAAGTTGAATGGTTCTATGAACACCTACAAGACCTTTTAGAACTAACACCCAAAAAAGATGTCCTTTTCATTATAGGGAACTGGAATGCAAAAGTAGAAAGTCAAGAAACACCGGGAGTAACAGGCAAATTTGGCCTTGGAGTACAGAATGAAGCAGGGCAAAGGCTAATAGAGTTTTTGCCAAAAGAATGCACTGGTCATAGCAAACACCCTCTTCCAACAACACAAGAGAAGACTCTACACATGGACATAACCAGATGGTCAACACTGAAATCAGATTGATTATATTCTTTGCAGCCAAAGATGGAGAAGCTCTATTGTCAGCAAAAACAATATCAGGAGCTGGCTCAGATCATGAACTCCTTATTACCAAATTCAGACTTAAATTGAAGAAAGTAGGGAAAATCACTAGACCATTCAGGTATGACCTAAATCAAATCTCTAACGATTATTTGTTCTAGTTCTGTGAAAAATACCATAGATAGCTTGATAGGGGTTGCATTGAATCTGTATATTGCTTTGCGTAGTATACTCATTTTCACTATACTGATTCTTCCCATCCATGAACATGGTATATTTCTCCATCTATTTATGTCATCTTTGATTTCTTTCATCAGTGTTTTATAGTTTTCTATATATAAGTCTTTTGTTTCTTTAGGCAGATTTATTCCTAAGTATTTTATTCTTTTCATTGCAATGGTGAATGGAATTATTCCTTAATTTCTCTGTTTTCTCATTGTTAGTGTATAGGAATACAAGGGATTTCTGTGTATTAATTTTATATCCTGCAAGTTTACTATATTCACTAATTAGCTCTAGGAATTTTCTGGTGGTATCTTTAGGGTTTTCTATGTAGAGGATCATGTCATCTGCAAATAGTGAGAGTTTTACTTCTTATTTTCCAATCTGGATTCCTTTTGTTTCTTTTTCTTCTCTTATTGCTGTGACCAAAACTTCCAAAACTATGTTGAATAGTAGTGATGAGAGTGGGCACCCTTGTCTTATTCCTGACTTTAGTGGGAATGCTTTCAGTTTTTCTCCATTGAGGATAATGTTTGCTATGGGTTTATCATATGTGGCTTTTTATTATGTTGGGGTATGTTCCTTCTATACCTGCTTTCTGGAGGGTTTTTTTTTTTTTAATCATAAATGGATGTTGAATTTTGTCAAAGGCTGTCTCTGCATCTATTGAGATAGTCATATGGTTTTTATCTTTCAATTTGTTAATATGGTGTATTGCAATTTGTTAATGTGATTGATGTGCAAATATTGAAGAATCCTTGCATCCCTGGGATAAAGCCCACTTGGTCATGATATATGATCTTTTTAATATGTTGCTGGATTCTGTTTCTAGAATTTTGTTGAGGATTTTTGCATCTATATTCATCAGTGATATTGGCCTGTAGTTCTTTCTTTGTGGTATCTTTGTCTGGTTTTGGCATTAGGGTGATGGTGGCCTCATAGAATGAGTTTGGAAGTTTACCTTCCTCTGCAATTTTCTGGAAGAGTTTGAGTAAGATGTGTGTTAGCTCCTTAAATTTTGGGTAGAATTCACCTGTGAAGCCATCTGATCCTGGGCTTTTGTTTGTTGGAAGATTTTTTTATTACAGTTTCAATTTCTGTGCTTGTGATGGGTCTGTTAAGATTTTCTATTTCTTCCTGGCTCAGTTTTGGAAGGTTATACTTTTCTAAGAATTCGTCCATTTCTTCCAAGTTGTCCGTTTTATTGGCATATAGTTGCTGATAGTAGTCTCATGATCTTTTGTATTTCTGTGTTGTCTGTTGTGATTTCTCCATTTTCATTTCTAATTTTGTTGATTTGATTCTTCTCCTTTCTTCTTGATGGGTCTGACTAATGGTTTGCCTATTTTATTTATCTTCTCAAAGAACCAGCTTTTAGTTTTGTTGACTTTTGCTATAGTCTCCTTTGTTTCTTTTTCATTTATTTCTGCCCTAATTTTTATGAATTCTTTCCTTCTACTAACCCTGGGTTCTTAATTTTTTCTTTTTTTAGTTGCTTTAGGTGTAAAGTTAGGTTATTTATTTGATTTTTCTCTTGTTTTTTGAGGTAAGCTTGTATTGCTATGAACCTTCCCCTTAGCACTGCTTTTACTGAATCCGATAGGTTTTGGTTGTTGTGTTTTCATTTTCATTTGTTTCCATGAATATTTTGATTTCTTTTTTGATTTCTCCTATGATTTGTTGGTTATTCAGAAGCACGTTGTTTAACCTTCATATGCTTGTGTTTTCAATAGTTTTTTTTTTTTTTTTTCTGTAGTTGACATCTAATCTTACTGCATTGTGATCAGAAAAGATGCTTGAAATGATTTCAAATTTTTTGAATTTACCAAGGCTAGATATATGGCCCAGTGGCACCCCACTCCAGTACTCTTGCCTGGAAAATCCCATGGGCGGAGGAGCCTGGTAGGCTTCAGTCCATGGGGTTGCGAAGAATTGGACACGACTGAGCGACTTCACTTTCACTTTTCACTTTCATGCACTGGAGAGGGAAATGGCAACCCACTCCAGTGTTCTTGCCTGGAGAGTCCCAGGGACGGGGAAGCCTGGTGGGCTGCCGTCTATGGGGTTGCACAGAGTCGGACACGACTGAAGCAACTTCGCAACAGCAGCAGATATATGGCCCAGGATGTGATCTATCCTGGAGAATGTTCTGTGTGCACTTGAGAAAAAGGTGAAATTCATTGTTTTAGGGTGAAATGTCCTATAGATATCAATTAGGTCTAACTGGTCCATTGTATCATTTAAACTTTGTGTTTCCTTGCTAATTTTCTATTTGGTTGATCTATGCATAGATATGAGTGGAGTATTAAAGCCTCCCACTATTATTGTGTTACTGTTAATTTACCCTTTCATGCTGCTGCTGCTGCTGCTGCTAAGTCGCTTCAGTCGTGCCCGACTCTGTGTGACCCCATAGATGGCAGCCCACCAGGCTCCTCCATCCCTGGGATTCTCCAGGCAATAATACTGGAGTGGGTTGCCATTTCCTTCTCCAATGCATGAAAGTGAAAAGTGAAAGAGAAGTCACTCAGTCATTGTTAGCATTTGCCTTACATATTGCTGTGCTCCTATGTTGGGTACATATATATTTAAAATTGTTTCTTGGATTAATCCTTTGATCATTATGTAGTGTCCTTCTTTGTCTCTTTTCATGGCCTTTATTTCAAAGTCTATTTTATCTGATATGATTATTGCTACTCCTGCTTTCTTCTGGTCTCCATTTGCATGAAATATCTTTTTCCAGCCCTTCACTTTCAGTCTGTATGTGTCCCTTGGTTTGAGGTGGGTCTCTTGTAGACAGCATATATAGGGGTCTTGTTTTTGTATCCATTCAGCCAGTCTTTGTCTTTTGGTTGGGACTTTCAACCCACTTACATTTAAGGTAATTATTGCTAAGTATGATCCTGTTGCCATTTATTTTGTTGTTTTGGGTTCAAGTTTATAAACCTTTTCTGTGTTTCCTGTCTAGAGAAGATCATTTAGCATTTGTTGAAAAGCTGGTATGGTAGTGCTGAATCCTCTTAGCTTTTGCTTGTCTGTAAAGCTTTTGATTTCTCCTTCATATCTGAATGAAACCATTGCTGGGTATAGTTATCTGGGTTGTAGGTTTTTCTCTTTCATCACTTTAAGTATGTCCTGCCATTCCCTTCTGGCCTGAAGAGTTTCTATTGAAAGATCAACTGCTATCCTTATGGGGATCCCCTTGTGTGTTATTTGTTGCTTTTCTGTTGCTGCTTTTAATATTTGCTGCTTGTGTTTGATCTTCATTAATTTGATTAATATGTCTTGAGGTGTTTGGCCTTGGGTTTATCCTGTTTGATACTCTCTGGGTTTCTTGGTCTTGGGTGGCTATTTCCTTCCCCATTTTAGGGGTTTTCAACTATTATTTCCTCATGTATTTCCTCGTGCCCTTTTGTCTTTTTCTTCTGGGACTCCTATGATTTAAATATTGGGGCTTTTAACATTGTCCCAGAGGTCTCTGTTTTATTTATTTCCACCATTCTATCTTCCACCTCACTTATCCTATCTTCTGTCTCAGTTATTCTACTTTTGGTTCGCTCCAGAGTGCTTTTGATCTCAGTTATTGCATTATTCATTATTGACTCTTTATTTCTTCTAGGTCCTTGTTAAACATTTCTTGCATCTTCTTAATCCTTGTCTCTAGTCTATTTATCTGTAACTCCATTTTGTTTTCAAGATTTTGGATCATCTTAGCTATCATTATTCTGAATTCTTTTTCAGGTAGACTCCCTATCTCCTCCTCTTCCGTTTGGTTTGGTGGGCATTTATCATGTTCCTTTACCTGCTGAATATTTATCTGCCTTTTCATCTTGTTTATGTTGCTGTGTTTGGGGTGGCCTTTCTGTAGGCTGGAAGTTTGTGGTTCCCCTTTATTGTGGAGCTTGTTCCCTGTGGGTGGGGTTGGACTAGTGGTTTGTCAAGGTTTCCTGGTTAGGGAAGCTTGTGTCAGTGTTCTGATGGGTGTAACTGGATCTCTTCACTCTGAAGTGCAATGAAGCGTCCAGTAGTGAGTTTTGGGGGGTGTCTATGGGATTAGTATGGCTTTGGGCAGCCGATATTTTAAGGTTCAGGGCTGTGTTCCTGCATTGCTGGAGAATTAGCTTGGTATGCCTTGCTCTGGAACTTGTTGGCTCTTGGGTGGAGCTTGGTTTCAGTGTAGGCATGGAGGCTTTTGGATGAGCTCTTGTCGATTAATGTTCCCTTGAGTCAGGAGTTGTCTAGTGTTCTCAAGTTTTGAATTTAAGCCTCCTGCCTCTGGCTTTCAGTCTTATTCTTGCAGTAGACTCAAGACTTCTCCATCCATACAGCACAGATGATGAAATATCTAGGTTAATGATGAAAGATTATCTATAGTGAGGGACACCCAGATAGGTTCACAGAGTTACATGGAGAAGAGAAGAGGGAGGAGGGAGATAGAGGAGATGAGGAGGAGAAGAGGGGGAATCAAAAGGGGAGAGAGCAATCTAGGTATTAATCAAATCGCTATGTGCTCTCCACAGTCTGGAACACTCAGAGAGGTTCATGTAGTTACATAGATAAGAGAAGAGGGAGGAAGGAGATAGAGGTGACCAGGAGGAGAAGAGGGGGAGTCAAAAGGGGAGAGACCAATCTAGCCAGTAAATAGTTCTGTAAGTGTTCTCTACAGCCCAGAACACCCAGAGAGATTCACAGAGTTAAGTAGAAAAGAGGAGGAGGAGGAGGGAGGAGATAAAGGTGACCTGGGGGAGAAAAGGGAGAGTCAAAAGGGGAGAGAGCAATCAGGCCAGTAATCACACCCCTAAGTGAAAATGGATACTGAAGATTAGATTCTTAAAGGTACAAAATTTATAACAAATACAATAAATCAAAGATTAAAAATCTGGGATAGAGGTTAGACTCTCAAAAATACAATATTAAAAAATACAAAACAAAATCAATCACAAAGATTATTAAAATATATATATATATGAAATTTACTTTAAAATAGGGGTTTTTTTAGCAAGGTAAAATAGTAGGTTATAAAAATGAAAAAGGAACAATAAAGAACTGAAAAATAAAAAATTTAAAAAATTAAGAAATGATAGTAAAAATATATCTAGGAATTTCTCTGGAGATATTGTGGGCAATGTGAGGTCAGTTCAGTTTCAGATAGTTCCTTGTTCCAGCTTGTACTTCTCAAAGTGTATAGGCCCCTTCCAATGCTTAGTCAATGTTAACTACAGGGTTTTAATCTGTTGCACCTGTCACTTCCAGAGCAGTTCACTCTTCTTAGTTTATTTTGGCTTCCTCTGTTTGCAAGTCTCTTCAGTGTCTAATTTCCACACTGACACAAGGGGATGAAGGTGGTCATTTATTTAGGCTAACTTGTTCAGTTGTGTTGTGGGGAGGGAGGTACACTGCAAACAAATATCACTAGCATGTGTGGGGAGTGCTCACGGTGTATGGACCACACTGGGTTTGCCCCAGCTCAACATTGCATGTGCTTTCCTGATCTACACTGTTCAGGCTCCAGGTTTCTCTGCAGGGCATTGTCCAAAGCGGGCCCTGTGTTTCAAGTACTTCCCAGGTCTAAGCCACTCAGGTTCAGGTTCTCAGGTATTCTGCAAGGGCACAGACTCAGTCGGGTGTGTGTTTTGTGCCCTTCCTAGGTCTGAGCAGCTCAGGCAACCAGGTGCTTGGGGAGCACACTGTCCCAGATGGGGTGTGTGTCTTATCACCTCCCCGGTCCTGGCCACTCAGTTTCCTGGGTGTGCTGCAAGAGCGCCTTCTCAGGTGAGCCATGCGTCTCCCCTCTGGAGAGCTGATCTGAGACTGCGACCTTCTGGTGGATGTCAACTGTCCAGGATTCCAGGAAGACTTGGTTAGCAACTGGGAGCCTGCTCACAGTTTGGTGGAGGATTCCGGTCTCTGGGGCTGAGATTGCCCCTTGCCTTCCGACTCTGGCTGTCGCCTGCCTGCTGCTCTGCCTCCAGCAGTGGGGAGGGGCCTGTATGCAGCCAGCTAGCTCTCCTTTGCTGTTCACTCAATCCTTTGTTCTGTGAGCTGGCCAGGCTGCACGTTAGGTTAGAGCCTTTCATGGGAAAGTTTTTTTTTTTTTTCCCTCTCTGGCTATCCCACAGTTTGGGTTGCTGTCTCATGTTAGCTCCCTCAGATTGTCCTCAGGGCATTCAGGCCCCATCCTTACCCTAAGCATGCAGCCCACGCCTCCCTGTTCAGCCCCTGCTCGCTGGTGGCAGATGAGAGTGTCTGGGCTACTTCTCTGCTGGGAGTATTCTGTGTTGTTGTTTTTTTTTTTTTTCTCCCAGTTATGTTGCCTTCTGAGATTCCAAAACTCCCCACAGACCCACCAGTGAGAGGGTTTCCTGCTGTGGAAACTTCTCCTCTTTCATGACTCCCTTCCTGGGACTGGTCTCCATCCCTAACTCTTTTGTCTCTCTTTTTGACTTTTATATTTTATCTTACTTCCTTTCGAAGAGAATGGGTGCCTTTCTGGGTGCCTGGTGTCCTCTGCCAGCATTCAGAAGTTGTTTTGTGGAAGTTGCTCAGCATTTAAATGATCTTTTGATGAATTTGTTGGGGAGAAAGTGGTCTCCCCATCCTATTCCTCTGCCATCTTGGGACCGCCCCCCTCCACTCTCTTCTTTCTGTCTATCATGACATTTGCATCTACCAAAATCACACATTGAATATGGCAGTGCCTCTACTGGCCTGGTTCTTTGGATACTGCATGGAGCGGAATTCTCCAGCCAACCAACTCTCCATCAGGAACATACATTTTGTAGAGTTACCATATGATCCTGCAATCCCACTCATGGGCGTATTTCCAGACAAAACCATAATTCGAAAAGATACATGGGAATTTGCCTGGTGGTCCAGTGGCTAAGACTCAGCCCTCTCCAATGTGGGGGATTGTAGTTCGATCCCTGAGCAGGAAGCTGGATCCCATATGCTGTAATGAAGGGTCCCACCTGCTGCAACAGAGACCTGGTGCAGCCAAATAAATATATTTTAACAAGATACATGCACCCTATGTTAGCAACACTATTCACAATAGCCCAGACATGGAAACAACCTAAATAGCCATCAACAGAGGAATGGATAAAAAAGATGTGGTACATATGTAAAATGGAATGTTAGCCATAAAAAAAAAAAAAGAAAGAAATAATGCCACTTGCAGCAACATGCAACTAGAGATTATCATACTAAGCAGTCAGAAATAGAAAGACATACCTTATGATATCAGTTATATGGGAAATCTAAAATATGACACAAACTTATCTATGAAACAGACTCACAGACATAGAGAACAGACTTATGGTGGACAAGGGAGGGCAGTAGAGGGATAAATTGGGTATTTGCAGTTAGCAGATGCAAACTATTATATAAAAGATGGAAAAGCAACAAGGTCCTACTGTGGAGCACAGGGAACTATATTCAATATCCAGTGATAAACCATAATGGAAAAGAATGGAAAAAAGAATATATATATATGTATACCTGAATCACTTTGCTGTACAGCAGAAAATAACACAGCATTGTAAGCCAACTGTACTTCAATTTTTAAAAAAAGAACATACATTTTGAACTTAACATGAGCCAAAAAAAAATCAAGTTGTATTATGTTGGCACTTAGAGATCTTCTCTTACAACAGTGCATTGACTAAATAACACAAGGACCCACCCTAAACAAAGCAGACACTGGTTTTCTGTGCGCATGGAGCCTACAGTCTGGTAAAGTAAACACAAGCATGTACAGTGAGTGATCACATTCAGTGCTTTGTAGAGGAGGAGGAGGAGGAGAAAGGGATTTGTGAGGAAGAACAAGAGGAAAAGATTTAAATAGGAGATCAAGTAGGAAGTGATACGGAGTCTTGATGAGCAAGTAGGCATTTATCAGATTTGTTTTAAAAAGAGAAGAAGAGTTTGCCCACCAAAATGAAGACCAATCGTGAAGCTACTGGAGTGGAAAAGAGGGTGGCACACTGATGAATCTGGAAGAAGGTCAGTGTGGCTGGAGCTTGAGTTAAAAGATACAATCGGAAAAAAAAAAGATACAATCGGGGCCACAACGTGTAGTGGCTTCTAGGTGGTGTTAAGCTAATGCTGTTTCTCATTGCAATGGGAAGTTACTCCAAGTTCTAAGCGTGGGAGTAATGAGATCAGATTTATATGCATATATAAAAGCTCCTTGGACAGTGAGGAGATCAAAACAGTCAATCCTAAAGGAAATCAACCCTGAATACTCATTGGAAGGACTGATGCTGAAGCCAAAGCTCCAATTCATTAGCCACATGATGCGAACATCCGACTCATTGGAAAAGACCCTGATGCTGGGAAAGATTGAAGGCAGAAGGAGAAGAGGGTGACAGAGGATGAAATAGTTGGATGGCATCACCGATTCAATGGGTATGAACTTGAGCAAACTCCGGGAGATGCTGAGGGACAGGGAGGCCTGGGGTGCTGTAGTCCATGAGGTTTCAAAGAGTCAGACATGACTTAGCGATTAAACAACAATAAAAGCTTGCTCCATGTGATATAGGGACAATAGTCTGGAGTGGAGAGGAATAAAACTTGGAAATCAGACAGGAAACACTTGCCCAGATAGAGGGGAGGCAACTGTAAAGACAGGAAAAATAAACTTGGATTATATGTTGCTGCTGCTGCTAAGTCACTTCAGTCGTGTCCGACTCTGTGCGACCCCATAGACGGCAGCCCACCAGGCTTCCCCGTCTCTGGGATTCTCCAGGCAAGAACACTGGAGTGGGTTGCCATTTCCTTCTCCAATGCATGAAAGTGAAAAGTGAGAGTGAAGTCGCTCAGTCGTGCCCGACTCTTAGCACCCCACGGACTGCAGCCTACCAGGCTCCTCCACCCATGGGATTTTCCAGGCAAGAGTACTGGAGTGGGTTGCCAGTGCCTTCTCTGGGACTATATGTTAGAGATGGGATTTACAGGATTTGGTGACAGACTACAGTCAAAGCACAGAAGAGAGACACCAAGAGCAAGTCCCAAGCTTCTGGCATGAGCAGATAGTAGGGATCATTACTTAAACTGGGAAAAGAGGAGGTCTGGGGTGAGAAAGCAAGATGAGCAGGTGGTGATGTTCATAATAGTCAGCATGTGATCCTGGAGATTAAAGATTTGGGGTGAAAATTTGAAAACTGGTCCTAGAGATCTGATGGACAATATAGCACCTACAGTTAAAAACATGGTGTTCTCAGTTGGCTCATGTAGTTAAACATTTGCTAAGCAGGTAGGTCTTGTGTTTTGTTCTTAAAACAACATCAAAACCAACCAAATCAACAAACAAAAATGATGACTGAGAAGCAAGAAGGAAGTTTTGGAGGTGATGTTTATTGCTTTGATGATGGTAATGGTTTCAGAGGTGTAGGCATATGTCCACGCTGATTAAGTTATAGACATTAAATGTGTCCCTACTGCTTTATAATGCCATTCCATCATTTCCCAAGTTTCCATACATACACAGGTCCCTCCAGTGGCTGTCTTCTTTGTTCCTTCTCTCTCTCCCTCCCTTCTTTCTTCCTTGCCGCCCCCTCTCTCTATACACACACACACTTTCATAAATGTGTCTCGATGTCTAGTTTCACCATTATCATCCCTTGCCCAGCCGTGTCCTTCTTTTAACTTTGTCTTGCCATTCTTGGTCTGAAAATGCACATACATGTGGGGATGGACAGAATGCCTGATACCACGGAGGTGCTCAGTGAATGTGTGGAACGGACAGTTGGGTGGGTGAACTAATAAATCCTTCAGCGCCATCTGTTAGAAATGATTACTCTTTATGGACTTGTGAAATATATGGTGCCTGCGGTTTTTAAACTTCACTCATATATCTTTTCAAAGGGCGTTCATTTTACCTCCAAGAAAATAAAAGTTACACCATTTTGCATGTTCAACGCATATTCGTCTCTTTCAACTTTATGACTGTCATCTCATCAAAGCAACTGTTCCAATCCCTTGTTCATTCTACTTTGTAGTTGCAAGTACAAGTAATTAACTGTGATTAAATCATCAAACCTAAAATGAATATCTCCCTGCTAGCATGAAACATCCTCATTAATCTTATACTAAGTCAACCAACCATTTGCATATTGTACTAGAAAAGTGCTGCTAAAAAGAATTCTAGTTCCTCATCTGCCTTGGCATTGATGAATGAATAGCCTTCCTAATAGTGATCCCTGGGGTGTCTGGACCCTCAGCTGAACATACTGTTATTAGCCTTGCACAGAGCTATCTATTAGTGTCATGGCACTTGTATTAACCAGGGTTCTCTGCATAAGGAGAACCCACAGGATGTGTACAAATATACAGGAAGAGATTTATTATGAGAGATTGGATCATGAGATTGGAGAGGCTGACAAGTCACACAACCAACAAAAGAGAAGGAAAGCCTCTGGTGCACAGCTGGCTCTCAAACAACACAGGTGTGAATGTCATGGGTTCAAATATAAACAGATATTTTCAGTAATAAATACTACAGTACCATTTACAGGATCCCGGTTGGTGGAATACATGGATGGCACAGCACAGAAATGGAGGACTCACACATATAGAGGTGAGTTACACGCGGATTTTCAACTGAAAATGAAAGAGGGGCTATGAAACCACATTGCTGGCCAGAAGTGAAGCCGGCATTTGGACCCAGGCAATCTGACTCCACAGCCCATTGCCTTCAACAGGGAAGAATTTGCTATTCAATACATGGACCTAGGATAAGTGATTATCCATAGAAAAGTGTAAGTAGTTCCCAGCCTCACATCATACACAAAAATTAATTGCAGATGAAAATTCTTTTCAACTTTCAAGAGCAAATAGTAGAATATTTGTCTGTCTTAAGAGTAAAAAAGGGATTAAACACATCACAAGATACAGCAAGCCATAAAGGAAAAAAAGCACACATAGACATGAATTTGAGGGACTTCCCTGGTGGTTTGGTGTTCAGGATTTTGCCTTCCAGTGCAGGGGGTGCAGGTTCGATCTCTGGTCGGGGAGCTAGGACCCCACATGCCTCACAGCCAGAAAACCAGAACATAAAACAGAAGAAGTATTGTAACAAATTCAATAAAGACTTTAAAAATGGTCCACATCAAAAATCTTTAAAAAAAAAAAAACCTATTTACATTAAAAGGTAAGTGAAAGATAAGTCACACACTGGAAGAAAGTGTACAGCCACCAGAGATTTCTTATATATTACAAATAAACAACTCATACAAACAAATAAGAGAGACTCTCGAATCAGTAGAAACTAGAACAAGGATTGAACAGGCTATTCACAGAGAGGAGAATCAAATGGTAAAAGTAGGAAAACATGCTTAACCTCTCTACTAAGGAGGAGAGAACTGATTTTAAAATATAAAATAGCATTTCACATCAGACTGGCCTAAAGAATTTAAGCAGACAAGTACTGGTGAGTATCTGAGGAAATAGGAACCCTTAGACATTGTTCGAAAGAGTGTAAATGCACACTGCTGTATTTAAAATGAATAATCGACAAGGACCTACTGTACCACACAGGGAACTCTGCTCAGTGTTCCGTGGAAGCCCGGATGGGAGGGGAGTCTGGGGGAGAATGGATACATGTATGTGTATGGCTGAGTCCCTTTGCTGCTCACCTGAAATTACCACAATATTGTTAAGCAGCAAATCCCATGGACAGAGGAGCCTGGTAGGCTGCAGTCCATGGGGTCCCTAAGAGTCGGACACGACTGAGCGACTTCACTTTCACTTTTCACTTTCATGCACTGGAGAAGGAAATGGCAGCCCACTCCATTGTTCTTGCCTGGACAATCCCAGGGACGGGGGAGCCTGGTGGGCTGCCATCTATGGGGTCACACAGAGTCGGACACGACTGAAGTGACTTAGCAGCTACACCTCAATACAGAATAAAAATGTTAAAAAAAGTAATTTTAAGGGTATAAATTGGTAAAATTATTGAGGAGGGTAATTTGCATTAAAGGTGCTGTGACTTAGGTGGTCAGATATAACTCTAGATAACTAAATCTCACTGTCAACACTTGTCGAAGTTTCTAAACTATATGTGGAAATAATCCTACCATTTTCTGAGGACGTGGGTGCCGGCTGTTGCACCTGCATTATTTCATTTAAAAGAGTGTGCATGCTAAGTTGCTTCCATCGTGTCTGACTCTTTGCAACCCTGTGGACTGCAGCCCATCAGCTCCTCTGTCCATGGGATTCTCCAGGCAAGAATAGTGAAGTGGGTTGCCTTGCTCTCCTCCAGGGGATCTTCCCACCCCAGGGATTGAACCCCTGTCTCCTATGTCTCCTGCATTGGTAGGCAGGTTCTTTACCATTAACGACACCTGGGAAGCCGCTTTAAAAGGGTGATCACTGTGTTATTGCACAATTTAGGTTTCTTATTGCATCCAGACATTCCGAGTTAATTGACTCTGCAATTATAATTTTAGACACTAGAGGGAGACTTATGCTAACGTTATTTCACAGGTTCAGGCTCAAAAGAACACTGAGATTCCACTGTGGAAACTGCCTCTTAGAGATGCCCTAAAAAGTAAACTGGAGACTGGACTAGAACACAATTCTGACACTTAAAAGAATAATCTTAGGATGGTGTTTGATATAAGTATCTTCTAAAGTCTTTTCAGTTCTAACATGTTGTTTTTCAGTTGCTCAGCCTTGTCCGACTCTTTGTGACCCCATGGACTACAGCACGCCAGGCTTCCCTGTCCTTCACCATCTCCTGGAGCTTGCTCAAAATCATGTCCATTGAGTTGGTGATACCATCCAGCCATCTCATTTTCTATCGTCCCCTTCTCTTTCCCAGACTTCAGTCTTTCCCAGCATCAGGGTCTTCTCTAATGAGTTGGCTCTTCGCATCAGGTGGCCTAAGTATTGGAGCTTCAGCATCAGTCCTTCCAGTGAATATTCAGGATTTCCTTTAGGATTGACTGGTTTGATCTTCTTGCAGTCCAAGGGACTCTCAGGTGTCTTCTCCAATACCACAATTCAAAAGCATCAATACTTTGACCCTCAGCCTTCTTTATATTCCAAGTCTCGTATCCATACATGACTACTGGAAAAACCATAGCTTTATATGCACATTTGCTGCCAAAGTAATGTCTCTGCTTTTTATTATGCTGTCTAGGTTTGTCATAGCTTTTCTTCCAAGGAGCAAGCGTCTTTTTATTTCGTGGCTGCAGTCCCCATCTGCTGTGATTTTCTAAATCAAGGATCTTCTGAAATGTACGTTTGAAGTCCACACCATGCTTCAGACTTTGCTGTTTTACAAACCAATCTCCACTTCAAAGGGCACAGTTCTCTTTAATGCTTTTTCTCCACTTTGATAAAATGTGAACAGGCCCCCAACAAATGGTCAAGCAGCCCTAGAAGATGGCCCCTGGCCATGCCAGCTCTAGGCAGCAAACGTGCCTGACCTGGAATGCCACTGAGCTGAAGTCATCGTTCCAGCCAGAGGGTCTCCTTGGCAACGGATGCCTTAGATGCTGGGGCTGTCGCTGTTCCCAGGGGCTCCGTGGGGAGCATGGGCAGTCTGAGAAAGTAGCTGGTACTCCTGCAATGTCAATTCAGAGCCTAGTGCCCCCAGGAGTAGCGTTCTTTGCTCCCCACCCCACCCAGAATCTTGCAAATGCCCTTTTGGAAAAGCTGTATGAAAACCTGAGTCACCTATTAGAGGTGGTTCAGAAGACACCAGGCAGATTCCGTCTTCCAAAAATTCTGCCTTCCTACTCAACCAGTTAAACATTTCACTATTAAACATCTTTTTTGTTTGTTATTTTTACTGAGCTATAACTGACATAAAATATTGTATCCATGTTAGGGACTTCCCTAGGTGACAGTGGCTAAGACGCTGCACTCCCAGTGCAGCATACCCAGGTTTGATCCCTAATTAGGGAACTAGATCCCACATACTTCAACTAAGACATCCTTCATGCCGCAACTAAGACCTGGGGCAGCCAAATAAATATTTTCAAAAAACAAACATTGTACCCATGTTATTTAAGCAGCGTGACAACTTGACACGTGTGTATACTGGAAACTCATGTGATCACCACAATGAATTTAGCTAGCTTCAAGGATCAGAAAGTTTTAGAGAGCTCCAGGACTGAGATGCCAATGGCACTGGGGAATTAACATTTAGTTATCTTCAGTATGTTAAGTGAAGACCTGCCAGAAAGAGTACAGGCAAAGCCCAGGGACGGGCTACAGGGGATGGGGGTGGGGGGGGCAGGACACAGACGAGAAGAACAGCTTGTGAAAGCCCAAGAAAAAGCCAAACACAGAATTATCCAGTGCACAGACTTGCCAGAAGGAAAACGACTGCCCAGAACAAGCAGATCTGCTCTGTACCCACACGTACATGTGGAAAATGGAATCCACTGTCATAGAATTTGGTACCAAAGGGGCCTTTTCATCTAAACTTTATGCAGGAATCTGAGTAAGTCCTCCATCTGTTACCTGCCTCCATTTCCCTGGTCACGCTCTTGCTCCCTAATAACCGCAAAGATTTTGCCTTTAACTAACCTTGACAAGGGCTTCCCTGGTGGCTCAGCAATAAACAGTCCACCTGCCAATGCAGGAAACACAAGAGACCCAGGTTTGATCCCTGGGTCAGGAAGATCCCCTGGAGGAGGGCATGGCAATCCGGGAGAATCCCTGTGGACAGAGGAGCCTGGTGGGCTGCAGTCCATCGGGTCACAAAGAGTTGGACATGACTGAAGCGCCTGAGCAGACATGCATGCCACCTTGGCAAAAAAAAAAAAAAAAAGAGTAAAATTCTGTATTTTTTTATTCTTACTACTAAAACTGTGACCATAATAGCTGAAAATTGTCTCTAGGCTATCAGATCTATGGGTACTTTTTATCAGAAAGTTTGTCTTTTTTTTTTTTTTCCTTGCATCTGTAACCTAGTATCTTCTTTTCTTCATATGTACCTTTATGTTCTATTTCTCATCATAAAGAGAACAAAATCATGAAGACTTTCCTCAGAACCCTTCATGTCACATGCATCTGTTGGTCTAGAAACTGTACTCAGGAAAAAGTTAGTATTTGTGCCTTTTTTTCCAACACCCCCTTCCAGCATTTGTTATTTGTAGACTTTGTAATGATGGCCACTCTGATGAGTATGAGGTAACACCCCATTGTAGTTTTCATTTGCATTTCTCTCATAATTAATGATGTTGAGCATCTTTTCATGTGCCTACCAGCTACCTGTATGTCTTCTTTGAAGAGATGTCTATTTAGATCTTCTGCCCATTTTTTGATTAGGTTATTTCTTTGATACTGAACTGTATGAGTTGTTTGTATATTTTGGAAATTAAGCCTTTATTGGTTTTGTCATTTGAAAATATTTTCTCCCAGTTCATAGACTGTGTTTTCAGTTTCTTTATGGTTTCCCTTGCTGTGCAAAAGCTTTTAAGTTTAATTAGGTCCCATTTGTTTATTTTTCCTTTATTTTCCATTACTCTAGGAGTTGAGACAGATCCCAAAAATATTGCTGCAATTTATGTCAAAGAAAGTTCTGCCTGTTTTCCTCCTGGAGTTTTATAGTATGTTCATTTATTCTTGATATAAGCAATTATTGAGCATGAACCATGCCCCAGGCATAGGGGACACAAAAATAAATTCACCTAATTCAGCCGTGGCTATAGAGAGAAATACCAACGGCAGTCCAGCGCCCTTGGGTACAATCCTAAGAGGTACACAGATAAAAATCACCCTGCATTCTATATGAAACATTCATATGGTAGCTTCCTCAAGTTCCCTCAAGTCCCTAGCATGGGGAGCAGCACTTTCTCTCTGGCTGTCAAACAGCTCGTCTAAGATCCACCAGTGCCAGCCGTAAGCTGGGGGAGACCCAGGAACTCTTGGTCCAGGGACACTGAGTGGCTCTGAGCGGCAGCACAGTAGTAATGGAAACCTGGCTGCTAAGCTAGGCTCTGGGTAGAAGATGGTAGAATCGCGCTACTTCAGTCCTGGTGTAAAGTGTGCATGCTCAAACCTCTGCCCTCCTTTCCTGATTTCTGAGTGGCAGGCATCACCGAGACTGAGTCTGGCCATGTTTGGCTGGTAGCAAATTCCTCAGTATTTATTTGATGACAGTATCATTGAGAAGTCTGACTCCCGCCCTACCCTGCCTCTGAGTGTTTACCATCTGCAAATTGCTGGAAACAAAATGTTCTAGCACAGAGGTGAGTGATCTCTGTAGGCGAGACAGCAACCCTCAGGGGTGAGCCCGGCTTGATGGCGTCCCTGGCAGGGCAGATAAAACATGAAATACAAAAGCACTAGTGAGAGACGAGAGAGAGGAGGGGAAGGAGCTGGAGGGAGGGACGAAAGGAAGGGTGAATGTGGTCAGGATATAATGTTGTTGTTGCTCACTTGCTCAGTCATGTCCAACGCTTTGTGACCCCATGAACTGCAGCATGCCAGGCTTCCCCGTGCTTCATCGTCTCCTGGAGTTTGCTCAAACTCATGTCCATTGAGTCAGTCATGTTATCTATCTATAGATAGATATAGGGAATGTGCAGAAACCCAGCAAAAAGTTGCCCCAGCTCCTTTATGGAGTCTCAAGTGCAAAATCACTCTTAACTCTGAGAAAGATCAAAAACGGAAAGAGTGATTACTTCCTCTCTGCTTTTGATTTTTTTTTTCTTTTTTGCCACACCACCAGGCATGCCACATCTTAATTCCCCTTCCACTGCAGGGCCTGAGGGTTCAGTCCTTGCCCCCTGCAGTGAAAGCGCAGAGTCCTAAACACTGGACCACCAGGGAATTCCAGTTCCTTTGAAATTTTACTTTCACTCTTCCTTTGAAATTCTAAATCCTCTTTTGTTGTTGTTGCTGTTGTTTTGGTTTGGGGTTTGATTTTTTTTTTTTTCTTCCCTTTGGTACGGAGGGGTTGCCAGAGTGTCCTAAGTGGGACAAAGGAACACAGAGGTAGAAACCTGAGCCAGGCTATTATCTTTGTGCCTTGGTGGTTACTACAATGTTTCACTTTATTAGGCATGAATGAGAAAAGGAAGGAAGGAGATAAGACTTGGCTTTTTTCTGTTGTTGCAGTTTCTGTGTTCTTGTAATAACTTCCTACTGCAAAAAGTGTGTGTGTGTGTGTGTGTGTGTGTGTATTTACTTTACTGTTTTATTTACATATGTACACTATATAATACATATTACTAATTTAGTCACTAAGTCGTGTCTGACTCTGCAACTCCATGGACTCTAGCCCACCAGACTCCTCTGTCCATAGGATTCTCCAGGCAAGAATACTAGAGTGGATTACCATTACCGCCTCCAGGGGATCTTCCCAACCCAGGGATCAAACCCACACCTCCTATACTGGCAGGTGTGTTCTTTATCACCGAGCCACCAGGGAAGCCCTTCCCACTGACACTGGTATATAGAATACATTCAGAATATAACGACACTGGTATAAAGAATAATATAGATTGTAATTCTGGACTTGAGTCTCTAGAGGGGGGCAGAGAAACACGAGAAAAGGTGCAGTTATTGCCACCACACACAGTGCTGTCAGACTTAATCAGGGAATGGATTTATTTCACAGACCAGGCAAGATTAGAAGTCAGAAAGGTCAGTTTTGCCTTCCCCTTCATTTGAAAAGTGAACCCCACCTTTAGTCAGCACGTGTGCGTGTGTTACTCGCTCAGTCGTGTCCGACTCTTTGCAACCCCAGAGACTGTAGCCCACCAGGCTCCTGTCTATGGAATTTTCCAGACAAGAATACTGGAGTGGGTAGCCATTTCCTTGTCCAGGGGATCTTTCCGACCCAGGGACTGAAGTATAATCTATACATTTTTAAAGAATTAGTAAGAAAAAAGCTGCATACTCACAGGGCAACACAGAATTGCTGCATCTATATCACGAAAGGGCTGTCAGGTCATCTGGTCGACCCTCTCAGCGGCTGCTGTGCAGCAGCAGGAGAACATGTAAGAACCAGAGTTCGGGGCCAGCTCGCTCTAGTTATGCAACCCTCACTGAGTTATTTGTCTTCTTAGAAATCCAATTTTTCATCATCAAAAGGGTAAGAGACATTGTTTCTGCCTTGGTTTCTTGCTGTAAAAACTGATAAAAGGAAAACTTCATTCATAAAACAACAAAGAACTACCTGGATATTGATCCAATTATTACTATGACCCATGTGTTCAAGCCGTGAGTTGTCTACTTAATCCTGTTCTTAAAGGGCCCCGGTGAGAGTCCACAGACCGTAAATTCTATAATAGAAGGGAAGGAACTAGGGCTGCTCCTCTTAGCATCTAACATGGTACCTGGTAAACAGTACATAATTTTAATTTCTTATTTGAAAAAGTAAATACACTTATATGCAGGTAAAGTATACAATTTAATGTCTAGGTCTTTTCTCCTTCTTCTTCTTATGAAAGGGAGCACTATTAGTGACTACTCCAGGAAACAGAACCAAGGCAGGTCTATCCTGGGCCAAGTGGACATGAGACACGTGGTCACTCTACTTATGTGACACTTACTATGAGGTGGGCACTGCCCTGAACATAATACAGTATGAACTCACTTAACTTCATAGTAATCCAGCTGAGGTTGGTACAATGATCAACCATATTCAGCAAATGTTTAATGAGTAGCTTCTACATGTCCCAAGTCTTCTAGAGTCTGAGAACACATCAAAAGACAACAACCACAAAAACAATGGTGTGTCCTTTATGTGTGATCAATCATTCCAGTCGTGTCTGACTCTTTGCAACCCTATGGACTATAGCCTTCAAGGCTCCTCTGCCCATGGAATTTTCCCAGGCAAGAATACTGGGTTGCTGGAGTGGGTTGCTATTTCCTTCTCCAGGGGATCTTCCAGACCCAGGGACTGAACCCATGTCTCCTGTGGCTCCTGCATTGCCGCTGGATTCTTTTCTGCTGAGCCACTGGGGAAGTCCCCTGTCCTTTGTGGGTGGGAGTAAGCAGTAAATGTAATCAATAAATATATTACATGCACACCAAGAGGTGACAGTGCTGTGGATAAAAGAAAGAGATTTGGGGAGTGTTGAATGAGGACATTTGGGCACAGAAATACCATACACGTGGCCGCAATTCCACCTAAGGTGATCTGTCTCCAGTTGTTGCTTTTAACTTTGTCTCTGTTTTCTCTTTCAGTTCTGATGTGCCCCTAACCTTGTACTACATTCAAATTCATTTCCTCCGTAAGCAGTAGAGAGGAGCACACAAAATCTAGCCACCCTTTCTGGACATCAACTCAGTAGCCTCCATCCACACCAGACATTGGCCACCTCTGATGACTTGCTTTGGGTCACAGCTAAGTTCACACAGCACTTGGGGCCCCTGTAATTGCCTGCTTGCCTTGTAGGAATGAAGGCTCTGCCTCAAGAGCTCTCTGTTTGTAGGTTTGGGGGAATGGCCAGATAAACCCACCAGATAGGAGGAAACACATAACCCCCCAAGGATAAGGGCTAGGTTTTTGGACCTCTCAACTGCTTAAACTAATTCTGGCCTCTGAGTAGTGCTGAGCCATGGAAACCACATGATGCTCAACTTCCTCTGCATGCCCTGCACCTCCCCACCCTGCTCTCCGTCTCCCATTGAGTCCTTGCCCTTCCTCATCTTGTGACTCTGGCAGAACTCCAGGGTGCTTATTCAACCTGTCTCCAGATGCCCTGGGCCAAGAAAGAAAGAAAGGGTAAGAACAGGCTCCAGGGCAAAGCTAGCTGCCAAGAATACTGTCAATAGCCCAACCGAGGCCAGGCAGTGAGCACAAAGGAACCTTTAAAAGTGAGCGTCACCCCCAGAAGGAGCTTGAGCACTTTCTCAGCCTTCCATGGTGAGCTGTGCCCCCCACCAGGCTTCACACCATCTAGTAAGCAAATCAGAGCAAATGTTTTGAGGGCCTACGTGCAAGGCACTGTGTTCACAGTTATTTACTTTTGTGGACACCATAGCATTCATGCAGATCTCTTCCTCTAGGCTTTCTCTTCATACCTACAAAGTGAAGGAGTTTAAGCTGACAGTCTCCAGAGACACAGCAATGATAGTCTGGCCACTTCTTTGCCAGCCTGTGAGCAAACTGAATTCAGGGACGGAGCCCCCTTCCATTTCTTTTCCTCCCCTCAGCTTCTAGCACAAGCCCTGATGTGTGGGAGATGCCAGGTAAATGTCTGTGGAACAAATCAACTTCCGAAATAGGTTCTTCAAGAAGGTCTCCAAGACCAGCCAAAAGCCAACTCATGTGCTGCTGCAGATGCAGGAGAGAGCACATCCTTACTGTTGGACAGCTGGGCGTGTAAAGCTGTGAACCTTTACTATAGAACATCAACTGATATCTCCAAACACTTCAAATTCTAAAAGTATCTATGAATTCACAAACTGTAAGGCATACAACCCTTTCTTTAAAAACAGGCCTCATTTTTTGAAGAATTACTAAGCTAGAGGAGTCATATTCCCTTATCTCAAAACTTACTACATAGCTACAATCATAAATCTGTGTGGTACTAGCATCCAGATAGATATAGAGATCAATAAAGCAGAATGGAGAATTCAGACACAAGCCTTTCATTAGTGGCCTCTTATTTTCAACAAAGGAGTCAAGGTCAATGAAGAAGTCAATGAAGTCAATGAAGTCAATGAAGAAAGAACAGAGCTTTTTAATAACTGGCATTGGGAACCACTGTATATCCCAACATAGAAAAGAATTAATCAGAACTCCCTACCTCACACCATACACAAAAATTAACTCAAAATGGATCAAGGATCTAAATGAAAGAAATTAAACTATAAAATTTAGAAAGAAATATGAGAGTAAAGCTTCATGACCCTGAGTTAGGTAATGATTTCTTAAACACCAAAAACATACTGGCCTAAGGCTAGGGGTTAGGGGAATGGCAGGGGGTGGGTGAAATCTACAGCAAGTAGATTTAGAGATTCTTTTCAGGGTTATGAAAATGTCCTAAAATTATATTATGGTGATGGTTGCACAACTCTGTAAATACACCAAGTTTGAATTTTGCAATTTAGAAGAGTACATGGTGTGATTATATGAATTATAGTTCATAAAAGGTTATTTAAAAAATAACTTTTAGGGAGACTTCCCTGATGGTCCAATGGCTAAGACTCCTTCCTCCCAATGCAGGGGGCCTGGGGTTTGACCTCTGGTCAGAGAACTAGATCCCACATGCTGCAACTATGACCCAGAACAGCCAAACAAATAATAAAATAAATATTTTTTAAAATAACTTTTAGGGACTGAAGTGACTTAGCAGCAGCAGCAGGGATAGAAAACTTGTTTTTAGCTAAGAAGTGAAACTGATTTGGGAGCTCTAGAGGTGACTTTTTAAATGGACTATTCATTCAAGTGTGATATTAGCATTTAGATTCCAGAGCAGAAATAATATCACTATCAATAGCTACTTGATATGAGGCAGTTCTAATATCTGCTAGAAGTTTTGTCCCTTGATCTGGAAGGTCTTACTACATGGGGATTCCATTAAGTCTGCATGTATCTTACTGATAGAATTAAGGAGACGTCATGGTGGTTTATTTAAACCTGTCATGATAGCTAAAAAAAAAAAAAAAGTGGGAATTGGGGAAACAAAAGGACAACTTCTGAAAAATATATTCAGCATAAATCACTGACAGCCTGCACAGCAAGGATGGCGTCAACAGCACTGACCTGGCACAGGGAGGATCTTAGGAGACATTCACAAAAAGAAATGAGAGAAGGAAAGACATGGAGGTGACCTGTGCCCATCGACAGGAATGGATGAAGAGGCTGTGGTGCACACATACAGTGGAATATTACTCGGCCATTAAAAAGAATGGAATAATGCCATTTGCAACAACACAGATGGGTGGACCTAGAGATTATCATACTGAGTGAAGTCAGTCAGACCCAGAAGGAGAAATATCATATGACATCCCTTATATGTGGAATCTAAAAAGAAATGATTCCAATGAACTTACATATAAAACAGAAAGAGACTCACAGGCTTAGAGAACGAATTTATTCATTGCCAGGAGGGTAGGATGAGGGGAAGGGATAGTTAGCGGGTTTGGGATCAACATGTACACACTGCTGTATTTAAAATGGATAACCAACAAGGACTGTGTAGCACAGAGAACTGCTCAACACTGATACATGTGTATGTGTGGCTAAGTCCCTGTTCATTCACCTGAAACTGTCACATTGTCAACTGACTGTACCCCAACACAAAATTAAAGGTTTTTAAAAAATGAAACAGAAGAGGTATTTCTGGAGAACAATATTCAAGTATTTGACCCATCCTATCCTGACTTGTTTTTGAGAAAATAGATCATAAAATTACCCATGTTCTTGGAAGCAACATAGGTTCTCCTTCTCCTGTTAGGTTTTCAGCTGTAATTACCTCTTATCTGAATCAGCTATTGAGCGAAAGTCATTGAAGTCACTAATTCAACAGACTCTCCAGTGTGTATGCCCGTTGTAAAACCTGGCACATGTATTTATAACACTTGTGTGAGGAAGCAGTTCCCCAGGTACAAACCACCACTGTCACCAAGCCGTGTCCACAGTCAAAAAGAGGAACCACGCGGCTCATTGGAGCTGACAACCAGCGAGCAGACCCAAGGCAGGTTCTTCCTGCATTTCTGGATGTGTGTGTCATCTTTCTTCCCCCCTCTACTCCCGGAGACAAGCAGCAAGTTGGAAAAAATGACTAGTCTAGTTCAAGGCCCCAAGGCATCCAGGGTGTTCTGTTTGCCCTATGAATCAGCAGTTGAAGTGTGGAGACACCGTGCATCTAATCTGGATATCAGGCCTCCAAACCTAAGACAAGGAGGCAGGCTTCCCTGGTGGCTCAGTGCTAAAGAATTCGCCTGCCAGCACAGAAGACATGGGTTCGATTCCTGTTCCTGGAAGATTCCACATGCTAAGGAGCAACTAAGCCTGTGCACCACGACTACTGAGCTTGTGCGCCACGATTACTGAGCCTGAGCCCACGTGCTACCACTACTGAAGCCCAAGAGCCCGTCTCTGCAACAAGAGAAGCCACTGGAGTGAGAAGCCCGTGTACCGCAGTTGGAGAGTAGCCCCCACTCTCTGCAACTAGAGAAAAACCCACCCAGCAAGGAAGACCCAGCACAACCAAAAATACACAGATAAATAAGACAAGGAGGCATTTGGGGAAAGGACTATTGTCAAAGAAAAATTCACTCAGGTCTGTGCTAATCCCTACCTACTACCAAAGCTAAGGACCAGAGGGAAAAGAGCCTTCACAGATGAGCTAATCAGACTTAACAATCCTACATAATAACTGTAACAGTCATTATGTATTCTAAGGCATCACTTCTAAGTATGCCTGTATTCTAAGGCATCACTTCTCCCTGCACCTTAGTATGCAGGGACCCCAGAGGTGTGAGTGAATGGGGATTCGGTGGATATAAATGCATGCTGGGAACCCCCTCCCCACCCCCAGCCCACTTTCCACATTTGGCTCTCAGAACTCATAGTCAAGCCTTAACCTCCACCCACCCAGGCAAGAGATCTGTTGAGTTTTCTGTGGTCTCCACTCCAGCCGAGAAGGCAGGATAGCAGGATGGCTGAGGGAGCCCCCCAAACTCAACAGCTCAGCCAGACCACCCTCCTCCAAAGTTCACTTAATATACACTCCATCTACGTGCACTCACCTCTCTCTACGGCACAGACGCCAACTCTAAGATGCTGGAAAAGTCACAGAGTACCAGACAGCTGGAAAAAACATGAGACGGAGGCTAGATCAAACAAACAGGGGAAAGAAAGCAATTTCAAGGGGGAAAAAAAAAGAGTCTATATATGAAGGGAACATAAACTTCCAGAAGAGAAGCCATCCCTAGGGTCTTTAGAGAGAAAGAAGAAACAGGAAAATGAACTGTGAAAAGCACACTTAAAGAACGACCCCCAAAAAATCCTTGAAAATTAAAAACATGAGTACAGAAATGAAAAAAGCAAGAGAAGAATTAAAACATAAAATTGAGGAAACATTCTACAAAGTAGAGCAAATAAAGAGATGGATAATAATAAGCAAAAAATAAAACAATGAGAGGATCAGTTCAGGTGTCCCACACCTGAATAACAGAAATTCAGAAGCAACCAAAGTAGATGAGGGAATCATCAGTGAAGTAACTCTAAGACAATTATCAGAACTGAAGAAGGCAATTTGAAGATTAAAGGTATCGCTGAATATCCAGAAAGATGAGAGAACATAGACTCAGACCAAGATATATTATCCCACCGTGCAAAACATCAGGAACAAGAGAAGTCACTAGAGCAGGGTCCCCAACCCCTGGGCCAAGGACGGCAGCCTGTCCATGGTCTGTTAGGAACTGGGCCACGCAGCAGGAGATGAGAGAACAAAAGCCATCCCCACCCTCCCCAGTCCTGGGAAAAACTGTCTTCCATGATACCAGTCCCTGGTGCCAAAAAAGTTTGGGGACCGCTCCCTACAGGCTTCAGAACATGTTGTTTTCAAAGGTTTGGGAATCAGGATGGCATCAGAGCTCTCAAGAACATCATGGGACACTAGAAAGGCACAGAGCAGTATCTTCAAACTCCTGACGGGAAAGAATCCCCAGTCAGACTAGTCCATCCAGATAAAACATCATGCAAAATACTGGGATAGAATACAGACATTTTGGGAGCCTCATGGTTACAAAAAGAAAAAAAAACACAAAACAAACAAAAAAAAACACAAAACCATACCTCCCATGCACCATTCTCAAGAAGGTATCTGAAGACACTCCACAAAACTGAAAGAAAAATCGGAGAAAGAGGAAAAGAGGGAAAATAAGGAACGGATGATCCTACATCCAAGAAAGAGCATCCCCGGGTGATGGAGTGAGATCTCAAGATGCCAGCCAGCCCCCAGGCATAGGGTTCAGCTGGTCAAGGGAGTGGAGCAGCTCGTCGGAGGCCCCAGAAGAGACCTCCTTAGGAGGACAAAATAGATGGAACACCTGAAGTCTCTCATGTCCTAAGTGGAGACGTCGATGAAAGAACTTGGGAGTTTCGTTAGTGACAGGTGCCTGGAAAACCAAGGAAATAACAACTTTGAGTTCACTTGGAAGAAAACAAAAATGTGCAACAAAAAGAAGAAATGGCTAAGGTTGAACATTAAGGGAGGCTCATTTGGAAGCTCTGTCCTATTATCACAACTTTTCTACATGCCTACAATCAATTTAGGAGATAAAGGAATTATAGTGCAGGCAGCAAACCGACTCCTCGCTGAGGGCAGGCAGCTATGGGCCGTGAGTTGCCCTGTAGAAAGGCCTGGCAGGGCAGGGAGCTGGTGTCTCCAGCCAACAGCTGAGTGAGCTCGGGAAGGGAACCCCCCCACACCCTGAGCTGATCCTCAAGATGATCACAATGACCTTCCTGAGAGACACTGAGTCAAAAAGTCCCAGCTAAGCCGCACCTGGCCTCCTGACCACTGAAACAGTGAAATGTTTATCTTCTCAGCTGCTAGGTTAGGGGTGCTTGGTTAAGCAGAAATCAATAACTGATACAGTACACCACCTGGCCCTGTGTGTACAGTTGCCCCTGAACAACTAGGATGCTGGGCACCGACAGTTCATGCAGTAGAAGATCCAAGGATGACTTTACGGCCAGCCCTCCTCATCCACGGTCCGCGTGCTCGGACTCAACCAATCACAGCCTCCTCTTCCTCAGACTCAACCAATCACAGACTGTAGCCCCCGTCGTGCGCATTCAGTGGAAGAGATCCGAGCAAAACTGGGTGCAGACCTGTGTGATTTGAGGTCACCTGTATCAAACCTAGGGAAGACTAGAAATTAATCCGTCCAGCGCCTGAGAGGATACAGGATGGGAAGATTGTGAGCACCTGGTGGGAAGGACAGCTAAAGGCTCAGCTTTAACGAAGTCAAAACTGGTGTTGCGCCAAAAACACAAAGAAGTAGAAATGAGCATTAAATCAGTGAAAGTGAGCACCTCTTCAAAGAAGAGAAGCGTGGGATGGGGAGATGCGGGGTGTTTTATCACGAACCTTGTGTAACTATTCGACTTTTTAACCTTGGTGCATGAATAACTGATAAAAAATGTAAGCTTAACAATTTCCTCACCACACAATTCAGATGTGGTTCTTTTTTCTTTTTGTCTCATCTAAAACTCTTCTAAAAATTTCACAGAGTGAAAACGCTCAGGCAGTTTTCCTCCAATAGTTAGTCCTTTAGACTATGTTCTGACCCTTGAGTTTTCTTTCAGTCTTTTCTCGTTTGTAGAGCCTCAAAACTTTTCACTCTGTATCAAAGCTTCTTTTTCCCTAAATCACTCCTTTTCAGTGTTGTTTCTTTTCTGTGACTGTGTGTATGTATGTGAGTGCGTATGTGTATGTATGTGTTGTGTGTATGTAGGCATGGTGTATATATGCATGTGTAGGTGTGTATGTGCATATGTGTATATGCAGGCATGTGTGTGGTATATGTGTGTCTGTGTGTATGTACATGTGTGTGGGGAAGGATCCTTTCCACTTCTCCCTTCCATCTAATGAAACAGAAAAGCCCCACAGTTGGATTGGTAGTGCCCCAGGATCTGGCTAGTGCCTGGCACATAGAAGGCACCCGGTACCTGTTATGTAAATAAATGAGCCTCCAAATTGAGTTATAATCCACCAAAGAGGCTGGAAATGCAAGAACTGGTGAAGCTGAAAGAGAAGGGGTGAGGGAGGGCCCTCGGCTCACAAACTCGAACCCTGTGCAGGGCTGTGGCCATGCGGGCGTGGCTCCAGGCTGGCTCCAGGCTGAGCAGGGTGACAGCAAGCTGATGGCCACAAAGAGCAGGGGAGGGGCCAAGGCTGCCCCCAAAGAGACGCAGCGTTTGTGCAGATCAGTAAGCAGCTCCCAGCATCACGGACGGAGCAGAGCTCGTCCCTGAAGGTGGAATCCACTCCCCCGACACAAACAAGGACAGACCCGGACGAGGCAGGGCAGCCCAGGAGTGGAGCAAGGAGCCACCATCAGGCCCTGACTTCTGCCTGGGGCAGTGCTGTGGCCAAATGGGGTCAAGGAACGTGCCCCAGTGAGCCAGGCCAATTCCGGTTAACTCAGGCCACCAGGAACCAGTGACTCTCTTCCTTATTAGTTACAAGGTGTGGAGACTGAAGAGAACTATTCAATTTTAGAAACCGGATTACTTGATTTATGTCTGCCTGTCCCTCTGAGCCCCCAGACCCAGGGGTGTAGATGTCTATCTACTTTTGCTTCCCAATAAAATCCTGAACATCATGCTCCATGCCTGGAACATAGCAGGTGACCAGTAAATATTGGATGGATGGATGGATGAGTGAATGAACAAGTGAGTGAGTGAACGAGTGAACAAGTGAGTAAGGGAATGAGTAAATGAATAAGTGAGTGAGTGAACAAGTGAGTGAATGAATAAGTGAACAAATGAGGGAATGAATGATATCTCTGAGAGCTTGTGATGGAGAGTTCATTTTTTTAAATTTATTTATTTTTTATTGAAGGATAATTGCTTTACAGAATTTTGCTGTTTTCTCTCAAATCTCAGCATGAATCAGCCATAGGTACACATATATCCCCTCCCCCTTGAACCTCCCTCCCGTCTCCCTCCCCATCCCACACTTCTAGGTTGACACAGAGCCCCTGTTTGAGTTTCCTGAGCCATACAGCAAATTCCCGTTGGCTATCTATTTTACATATGGTAATGTCAGTTTCCATGTTACTCTTTACATACATCTCACCCTCTCCTCCCTTCTCCCCATGTCCATAAGTCTATTCTCTATGTCTCCTTCTCCATTGCTGCCCTGGAAATAAATTCTCCAGTGAGAGTTTATGTTTAATGGGGACAGAGTTTCAGCTGAAGAAGGAGAAAAATTCAGGAGGTGATGATGGTGAGAGTTGCACAGTGTGAATGTACTTAGTGCCACTGAACTGCACAGTGAATATGGTTAAAATAGTATATTACATGACTTTTACCACAATAAAAACAAAAATTAAAAAATAAATCTCATTGCATGAAAGGTTTCCCCTTTGTTTTATAAAGGATGAAACAGGTTCACTGGAGTTGAGTGTTTGGCTCAAATCTCAGTCAGTAGGTGGCAGGACTGGAATTCAAACCGGGGGAAGACGTGACACTCCAGACAGATGCCCTGGGTTTGATTCCTGGATCCCACCCCACCCTGGTGATGTGCCTAAAGCTGGCACTCACCCTTCCCGACTCCTACCCACCTGCCTGGAAGGAGGTGATCAGGACACCTCTGCAGACAGTTGATCCTGGGAGGAGGTGATCTGGTACAGGAGAAGCAGGTAGGTGAATAGCTCAGGTACAAAGTAATTGCTCCTTGAATGTTCACTCTCATTAAAATGGTGCTACCTGGGTGGGAGGGGAGTTTGGAGGAGAGTGGACACATATGTATGTGCGGCTGAGTACCTTCGCTGCTTAACTGAAACTATCACAACATTGCTAATCAGCTATACCCCAATACAAAAGAAAAAGTTTAAAAATAAAGTAAAAACACAAACAAATTTTAAAAGAAATTAACTGTAAAAGCCCTTTGGTATTTGATGCTTGGTAAAATCTGTTACTTTGGACTCAACTGGAAAATACCCTGATGCTGGGAAGGACTGAAGGCAAAAGGAGGAGAGAGTGGCACAGGATGAGATGGTTGGATAGCTTCACCAGTTCAGTGGACATGAACTCGGGTAACCTCCTGGGGACAGCAAGGGACAGGGAGGCCTGGTGTGCTGTAGTCCATGGGATTGCGAAGAGTCGGACAGGACTTAGCAACTGAACAACAACAAAATTTGTTAACTGATAAAATCAGATAGATTTTTGATAAAGGTTGCATGCTCTATAAAAATGTTTATCAATAAAAATAAATAAAACAACGCTGCCTCTTTCTGCACACACACTTAACACCATCCTTGGCTCGCTCTCAAAACACAGTCAGGCCTGGATGAACACAAAGGCTGAGCTAACCTAATCATCACCCATGACCAAGCTCGGCGGGTAAACAAATGAACGCTTTCTACCTTCCATGAGATGCACAATCAAGACCGCCACTCTTAGAAATGACACTGAAAATAATGAAATCTACCAATGATTGGAGACACAGAGTCTTTCCCACACACCCTTCCGGGACTTTCTAGAGTCGACGACTCTGTGCTGGTGCCTCCTGCCCCAGAAACGTGTCTTGCTTCCCCTGAGCAGGGTTCTGCTTATTTGCCCAGGACTTGCTTTCTCTCCAGACCAGTGCTGTTCAATAGAAACACTGGACTGGCCAGTAAGTTCATTCCATTACATCTTACAGAAAAACCCAAATGAAATGAACTTTTGGGCCAACACAATATAATGCAAGCCACATTTATAGTCATAAATCCTCTAGTAGCCACATTTAAAAAAGTAAAAGAGCAAGTAATATCAATTTCAATAATACATTCTATGTAGCCCATTATGTCCACTCAATGACTGGCCCAAGATGTAATCAAGATAAAAATGATTGGTGAGCTATTACCTTTTATTTTAGTACTAAGTCTTTGAAATTGGTGTATATTTTATACTCAGGTACATCTCAATAGGGACTCACCACATATCAAGCCCTAGCAGCTGTGAGTGGCCAGTGGCCCCCAGGGCACATCTCTAAGGAATCCTAAGGGTAGGAGTCTTGTCTGTCCTGTCCACCACTGTAACCTCAGGGCCCAGCACAAAGTCATTATAGAACCCAGTATACAGAAGGAGCTCAATAAGCACATGCTAGATGATTGGATGGATGAATGAATGGGATTCCAAACGCATCATTAATTTAAAACAAAAACACTTAACCTTGGTCCCACCTGTGAAATGGGCTGCGTGGCCCAGCAGGTTCACAGAGATCTGGGAAGTGGGTCGTGGCCATGACTGTGACCCATGTTCCTAGACAGAAAGATAAAAGGCTTCAGAAGAGAGGAAACGATAAAAGTGCCAGTTACATGTTCTAGCCTGAACTGGGTTCTTTTCAACACCAGTAGAATTTTCCCATCTCAGGAGTTCGGAAAGGGAGAGAGGGGGTGCACCTGAGAACGTCTGAACCCTAACCCTGCCTTCCTCCAGCTGTGGGACCTTAGGCAAATAACCTCACCTCTTTATAGCTCAATGTCCTCACCTGTAAAACCTCATTCGGTTGCTCTGATAGCATCTATATGCGGAGTCTAAGATATGACACACACAGGGACTTCGCTGGTGGTCCAGTGGCTAAGGCTCTGGGCTTCCAATGCTGGGGGCCCAGGTTCAATCTCTGGCCAGTGAATTAGATCCCACATGCCCCAACTAAGGGTTCACAAACTGCAACTGAAGAACCTGATGCAGCGTAGCCAAATAGATATTTTAAAAAATAAAATAAAATACACAAATGAACTTATTCACAAACAGAAAGAGACTCAGAGACACAGAGGACAAATATATGGTTACCAAATGGGAAAGGGGGTGAAGGAAGGATAAATCAGCAGTTTGGGATCAACAGATATACACTGTTATATGCAGAATAGATAAACAATACGGTCCTAGTGTATAGTATGGGGAACTATACCCTGTAATAGACTATAATGGAAAATAACCTGAAAAAGAATATATATATATATATATATATGCATAACTGAGGGCTTCCCAGGTGGCACTAGAGGTAAAGAACCCACCTACCAATGCAGGAGACATAAAAGACACAGGCTCCATCCCTGGGTCAGAAGATCTCCTGGAACAGGGCATGGCAACCCAGTCCAGTATTCTTGCCTGGAGAACCCCATGCTCAGAGGAGCCTAGCGGGTTATGGTCCATAAGGCCACACACAGTCGGACACGACTGAGCAGCTCAGCATGCATGCACACACATGCATAACTGAATCACTGGGTTATACACCTGAAACTAACACAGCATTGTAAGTTAACTATACTTCAATTTAAAAAGAAAGAATCCAAATGAAGTGCTTAGGGCAAGGTCTGATGAAGAGAAGCGCTAAGAGTGAGCAGCTTTTGTTCTTCTTCTTTCACATCCTCCAAGCCCCCATCAGCTCTCCCCTTCCTGATGTTGCCAATTAGAACCCCTGACACAGCCACGAGGCTCTTGCTTAACCAGTTTCCTCGGCTTTCGCTTCCTCTTTTCTTCACCTCCTTTGTTGCTCAACCTGCCACTATCCCATCTGTTCCACTTTGCTTTCCCACTTTGCTTCTTAGCTCTGGGACATCTTCTCCATGAGCCAGGTAATCGCCCCCGAACTGCCTCCATATCATCATCTTCCTTAAGACATCCTGGTTCAGAGTCTGGAGAGTGTAAGTTCACCGGAGATGTTCTATCAGGTTCTTGAAGAAGAGCACAGATGATGTCATCACCTGCATCCTCATTCTCCTCTGCATAACAGCACACCTTAGCTATCATGGGTGCATCACCCACCACAGCCCAAGAGCCTAAATGGCCCCTGGGTATGGAGGCTTGGACCACACACACAGGATAATAGCATGAAGGATTTAACTGAGAGGCCAGGTGGCTAAGGACACACACCACTGTCTTATGAAAGGCACCCAGAGAGTCCATCCACAACAGCTGAGGTCATGCCTTTGTCCTCAGTGGAATGTCTACTGAACAATCCAGGCCAACTTCTCCTTCCCTCTGACTCTGTTCTTCCAATGGACTCTAGTTATTTTTAATGCATTTTTTTATTGACATAGTTGAGGGCTTCCCTGGTGGCTCAAATGGTAAAGAATCTGCCTGCAATGCAGGAGATCCCGGTTCAATCCCTGGGTCAGGAACATTCCCTTGGAGAAGGGAATGGCAACCCACTCCAGTATTCTTGCCTGGAGAATTCCATGGACAGAGGAGCCTGGTAGGCTACCGTCTATGAAGTCGCAAAGAGTTGGACACAACTGAGCTACTAACACACACATAGTTGCTGTACAAGAGTATATACGTTACAGGTGTACAATATAGTGATTCACAATTTTTAAAGGTTATACTCTATAGTTATTATGAAATATTGGCTCTATTCCCTATGTTGTCCAATACATCCTTGTACCTTGCATGATGCATGCTCAGTTGCTCAGTTGTGTCTGACTACTTGTGACCCATGGACTGTAGCCCATCAGACTCCTCTGTACATGGAATTTCCCAGGTAAGCATACCAGAGTGGGTTGCCATTTCCTTCTCCAAGGGATCTTCCCAACCCAGGAATCAAACCCGCATCTCCTGCATTGACAGGTGGGTTCTTTATCACTGAGCCACCTAGGAAGCCCTATCCTTGTAGCTCATTCCATACATAAGAGTTTGCCCCTCCATTAACAGTTTGCACCTCTTACTCTGTTAGCCCTCTATTGCTCCTCTGCCCGAGTAACCACTAGTTTTTCTCTAAACCTGTGAGTCTAGTTTAAGGAGCAGGACCAGCTGTCATCTTGCCCGAGAGAGCTGCAAACCCAAGGATCATCCTGCTGTTCCCTGGCCAGCAACCAGGGAAGTGACTTGACTCCATACAAAATATTTATCCAAGAAGAGTGATAGCCATTGGTTAAACCCATTAGCCTGGCTCTTTAGGAGATCCAGAATGAAGAATATGGAAATAATTGACTAGTCAGGGAAGAAGAAACGGCCAAACCAAACACAGATGGAGAAGCAGAGACACCACGTTAAGGAAACACAGAGTGTTCACCCTCTAGGTCGCTTCAGATGTTCATGAGCAAACTGAGTTAGAGAAATTGGGTGTGATGTGATCATAGCCTCCTGGCTACACTTACAAACTGGAGCAACTTTATAGTCAACGCCCATCTGGCCTGCGCTGCCTCAAAAACACCACCTGAGTCAGATCTTACCTGGGACACTTTATGGACAGGTAGGTGCCATCCCAGGGCAGCAAGGGGGAGGGGAAGGGAAGTAACAGGGCGGGAGAAGCAGATCCACACAAAGGGCGCGCTATTCAGCATCAGCGCCTCCAAAGAAAACACAGCTGGTGGTTCTGTCAGTGGGACCTATCAGGGGAGGTCAGAGGGCATGAAAGGCAGGGAAGGAGGGAGCTGGGGAGGGAGGGAGAGGAATTCACACGGCAGCTGCGGCACGTCCCCGTCTCAAGGGTCAGGGCTCACTACACCGGCATCAAGCCTCCCTCTCTGCCCCACCTGGGGCTGTCTTCACCCCCTGGAGCGTGAACTCACCTGCACTTCTGGTTGATCCCCCCGTTAGCATCTGGGAACCCACACCACACAGTGCAGCCCTTCGTCTGATCTGGATGTGGTGGGAGCAGCCAGGGCCACCATGAGCAGCAGGGACTGGGGAGGGGGATTAGGAGCCAGAGAGGCTGCAGCGCCCCCTAGCTGAGAGTCCGGGGAAGGCAGGTGGGGCCAGGGAGACTGGCGAGGTGCATGTCTGCATTCAGACCAGTGCATTCCTTTGGAGTCACGAGTTTCCCTTTTTACAGTTCAAATAGCCAAACTCAAAATGCACGCTGTGTCATTATCACCCTCCTTGAGCTTCAGCGTTGCTATAATCCCTTCCCAAATCAGCTCGGGTAGAATCTGTTCCAGTTTCACACCTTCTGGATAGGAGTCATCCCACAAGGTCAGCCCCACCTTCCCGATTAACCCTCCACACTCCCTTAATCCAACATGTGCAGAGCCAAAAACCGAATATTCCATCCAGAGGCAAAGCACCCATGGTCAGACTATGGGCCCCGATAATCTTATACGGAAACTAGAATGGCCAGCATCATCTCTCTCCCCAAGCCCAGAACCTCTACATTCCTGTTGGGGGTATTTACAAAAGCCATATGATGCTTTTTTTTTTTTTTTTAATAAATAATTCAAAGCAGATGGCTTAGGCAATGACATGTCAAATTCAAAACACTTCATTACATCAAGTCTCCTGAGAATGTGGATATGGGGTGGGGGGAATTTACACGTCAGGGTGGTTGGCTTCTAGTCCTGCCTGGGCACTAACAGCTGTGTGTCGTGGGCGGTACCCGACTGCATCCTGCTCTGTAAAGAAGGGAGTGAGAACAGATTCCCACAGCGCTGGCATCCCATGATTCTATTTTACCATGACCGAGCCAAAGAAAGCACTTCGTTTCAAAGTCCGTTACTCCGATTTTTAAAAATCAAGAACTCCTCGGGTTTAAAACTGAGGGGCATACAGCTTACCACTGCTCTTCTTTCAGACAGAGTAAAACACATTCTAACCAGGGTCCATGTAGTTTGGCAATCACAACACAGAATTTCCTTTGATTCTAGTGACTCTCATGGCTGTATGACTAGAGTCTGGTTACCTGGACTGGCTTCTCCCACAGAAACATAGGAGCCGCCTACCTTCTAGCTGACAGGTTGTCTGTCTACAAAACAGACTGAATGGTGGTGTTGAAACCCTCCAGGTGGACTCTGGTGCTTTAAGCGGGCTGCCCCTCAAATGTGTATCCATGAAGGCTTCATCTTAAAATAACTGGGATTCTGCTAGTTCTGGATACCAGTTCACTATGAGAAAAATACCACAACCAAAATGAGAGAACTGAAGATCAAAGAAAACAGGAAGGAGACGCTTGGGCTGCCTGGACCAAGCTTGTGAGCCATGTGGGAGGGACAGGGCAGGATGTGATACACAGTGCAGAGACTGTGGAGAGGGAGCCCACCCTGCTCTGAGATTCAGGAGTCGTCAGAGAGGGTCAGAATGCTAAAATCCAGGAGGTGCAAGTCCATCCCATCCAGGAAATGTCAACTCAGAGGGTTGGCCACTAAAATGTCATTCGCTTCCATGTAAGGTATGTCCCGTTTTGCAAGTACTAAATATAGTACCAGCTATAAATGGCACTGCCAAACTGGAAGGAAAGAGACCCTCACCCCGGGTAAAACTTAAGATTTCCTTACAGGTGAACAAGGCAAACTTTTGCATTATTCTCAATAGATCTCCAGATCAAAAGAACACTCAACAGTCTCTGTAGCTATCGTAAGAGTTAAGAATTTCTGTTATAGGGGACTTCCCTGGTGGTCCAGTGGCTAAGACTCTCCACTCCCAATGCAGGGGGCCCGGATTCAATCCCTGGTCAGGGAACTAGATCCCCCATGCTGCAACTAAAGATTTCTCATGTTGCGACTAAGACCCTGCACGGCCAAATAGAAAAATTTTTTTAAAGAATTTGTTATAAATTAATATGAGACACGGGTCTTATTAAACAATGCTTGATTCTTGGTGATGTTGCTGCAGGAGTACCTATGCACTGTTCTGAGTTAAAACAATATTTTTTTAAAGGTGCTCTCTATTTGCAGAGCTGACACACTGGCAGCGAACCATCCAAATGTTTAATGAATGACAACACATGGCGAGCATGACCCGGAGCAGAGCCTGAGGCCACAGGAGAAGGAAGGACTGACAGGGCAGTAGGTGGGGCTGTTGGAGGCAGTCTGGCTGGTAGGGGTGGGGGGCGCTGACCCTGCAAGGGGGCAGGAGGCCCTGGGAGCAGGCCTTGAGAGCCACAGGAAAAATCCTTGTAACTGTCCACAGTGGTGCCTGGGGGCTCCGTCCCCTAGTGGCAGTCCAGTCCCCCCTACAGTCACCCTGCAGAATGAATGGGTTTTGTTTGGCTTCTCTGAGATGCATCTCAATACAAGCGCTTTTGCCTGGAGTGAGTCAGAAGCAGGAAAGTCTCCAGCCTCACCCCAGCTGGTACTTTTCCATCCCTTCCCCTGGATTACATAACATGCCACATTTTTAGAAACTTAGTTCTAGCTGCAGAGATATCTGTGCAAAAATTCCAGCTCCCCAGTCTTCAGACTCTCAAAGGTTTAAGAAAGGAGATGCTGGTGTTTATTGAGCTTCAAGGGGGAGGAGGTGGAGAATAACGTATCTTCTTATAGGGTCTAACGTGGCCACCTGGAAATAGCTGCTTCCTACCTTTTGTGTTTAGATAGGGACACGGTCAGAGAACCTACATATGGCTGGGCTTTATCTTGTTTCCAGAGTAGCACTTGGGAAAGTGCCCAGCTTGGATGTAGTGTTATATATGGAGGTATACTATTAGCTGCAATTCATACTAGCATGTAGATTATTGACTGCAATTCATCCTAGCATGTGGATGATTGATTGTAATTCACACTAGCATGTAGATAGTTGGCTGAAATTCATACTAGCATGTAGATGATTGATTGCAATTCATACTAACAAGTAGATAATTGATAGTAATTCATACTAGCCTGTAAAATGATTAATAGAGAAAGGAAATTTCTTGGGAACATCTGGAGAAGACTGGGCTCCTGAAATAAGGAGAGACTGAAGCCAGAGGAGAAAAACATGTTGGCAGAGATGGAGGGAAAGGGGCTCAAGGTAAAAGGAAAACGAGGCAGACACAGCCTCAGTGACCATCAGGTTCATTTTGCCTGATGACAAGTTACAAGGACCTAATTCTAGGTCTCTCTTGTTTCACCTCACCTGCTAGAATGTCAGCCTCATCCTCTTGGAGCCATTTGTCCAAAGCAGTCCCTTGTCCCTGGTGACAAATTCTGACCAAGTCCTTTCCAATCTAAGTGCCTGGGAAGGAAAAAACAACAGCCCGAGGCCACCTTGCCCTCAAAGGCACGTGCATGGGGAGAAGTGTCTCCTTGTTTAATATCTGCTCAGCTGCCAAGGACCATGAAACCATAGTCCCAGCTCCAAGCCCTGAGCCAGAGCCAAACAGGAATGGACAGAAATGAAGGCGCGGGCAGGACACCGTGGGCTTCCGCTGTGCAGACCTCCCTGTGGGCCAGGCCACTGCCCTTCCCCCTCATGCCCGCAAGTGCTGGCATCAGGCCTGTGTGCCATTTCCCGGGAGCTTCCCATGAAAAAGGTGCACTGCGGGGTAATAGTGTCACATCAACTTCTGGGAGAGCGAAAGCTAGTTGTGCCCTAATGTGTTTTTAGGCAACTCATTTCTGCAGCAACGGCCACTGCCTTCTGGTCCCCTCGTCTTGCACAACCTTCCAAAGTGCCAATGGGACCCCCTACACCCTCGGTGTCAGGTGAAACTGTTTCAGATGGATGTTCAGCTTAGACCCTGAGAAGCAAACTGGGTGGGGTCGGGGGGGGCGGTCCTGATACACTGATGGAAGTCTGCAGACCCCTGCCCTTGCTTCCAGAACAAAGACAGGCACGTGTAGCACAGCTGTCGCGCTCCCCATGGGGCAAGCGGCTTTCCTTCGGGTGCCCTCTCTGCATGACAACTGCTACAGGGCAATTGCAGCAACTGATCTCCCGCTCCAAAGATTCAGCCATCCAGCCAGTCCACGGAGAGATATAGTGACCCCCAGTTTTTCACCTAATAAATATCTAGTAGCAGATATACATTGAGTGCCGGCTGGATGCCGAACATGGGACCAGACACAAGTCACCAAAGAGAAAAAGATGTGCTCCCCGCCTCCGTGTCCTAAAGACTGACAGTCTAGGTAACAATGGTTACATCTCTTCCCAACTCCGCGTTCAGAAGATGTCACGGGGGCAGCTTGAAATCAGTCATGTGGGAGAATTTACTACAGAAATGGGCAACCACTTCAGGCCCGGGTTTTGTTATTGCTGCTTTGGTTTCTGCGGTGTGCTTTTGTATGTGTGTATGTTTGAGGTGGTTTGCCAGCACATCACTATATAACGATGGTGCGACTGAAGGGCTCAAGCAGAAAGCACATTCTTCTGCCTTAAGGGATGGAGTAAGGCTTTTACACAGGACAGGGCACACTAGGTGTGCATTTCAAGCTGAGTAAGATTTCACCAGGCAGCGAAAGAGGAGCAAAGAATTCCAGAAAGAATAACGTAAGTTGAGGCACAAACGTTTCTAATTCAGAAAGCTCTAGAGATTCAGAGAAGGAAACCAATACAGTCTGATGCGCTGTCCAGGGAAGGCAATCGAGCTTTCAAGAATTGATAGGATGGGTCTTTGGCAGACGTGGTGTGGGGATGGGTAGGGAGGAAGGACATGAGGGTGGAGCAGATGTTGCAGGTGAGGTGAGAAAAGAAAAGGGAGATCTGGAATTAGGTCCTTGCAGTCAGGAAAAATTAGGTCCTTGTCATCAGGAAAAATGAAATTGACAGTCACTGAGGTTGTATCTGCCTTCATTTTCCTTTTTACCTTGAGCCCATTTCATTCCATCTCTGTCAACACATCTCTGCCTCCAATCCCTCTCTATTTCAGGAGCCCAGCTCTCTAGATGTTCCTATGAAACTCCTTTTCTGTATCAACCATCTACATGCTAGTATGAATTGCAATCAGTCATCTACATGCTTGTATAAATGGCAGCTACCATTCTGCCTCTATGTGTGACACTACATTTAAAATCTCCAAGATGGGCACTTTCTTAGGTGCTTCCCTGGAAGCAACAAGATAAAACCCAGTCTGATCAGTATGGAGCTGGGTAGCTCAGCTTAGGAAGAAAAGACTGATGCCTCTCTCTTCTATCCTTCCGATCTTTGGAGTCCCCATGGCAGGTGTTACATGTAAAGAAGACACTGAGTGACGTTGCACAGAAAAACCATAGCTCCCATGAGTCTGCACATCATAAAGACAGAGCAAGGACCTGTCTCCAGTTCAGACTCTGATGTTATCAGTATCGTCCCCAGGTGAGAAACTCCTTCCTTAAAAAGCACTACTTATTCCCTTCCTTTTCTCCAATAACACAAATAGTGAGCAGAGAAATTCTGTGTTTATGGTTTAAAAATTAGCACAAAAGACCGTCACATTAAAATGGCCCAAACCCAGAACACTGGCAACATCAAGTGCTGGTGAGGATGTGGAGAGACAGGAATTCTCATTTGTGGCTGGTGGGGATGCAAAATGATACAGCCACTTTAGAAGACAGCTTGGCAGTTTCTTACAAAACTAAACATACCCCTACCACACAATCCAGTAATTACATTCCTTGGTATTTACTCAAATAAGCTGAAAACTTCTGTCCACACAGAAACCAGCACACAGATGTTTATAGCAGCTTTATCCATAACTGCCAAAACTTGGAAGCTACCAGGATAAATAAACTGTGGTGCATCCAGACAATGGAGTATTATTCAGCATTAGAAAGAAACGAGCCATCAGCCAAGAGAAGACATGGAGGAAACTTAAGAAGCCAATCTGTAAAGGATGCACACTATATGATTACCACCATGTGGCATTCTGGAAAAGGCAAAACTATACAGACAGGCAAAGGATCAGTGGTTGTCAGGGGCTGGTGAGGAGAGAGATGAATTGGTGGAGCAGAGAGGATTTTAGGGCAGTAATACAATGTTACAATGACAGATGCATATCATGATAACTTTGTCCAAACCCACAGAGTGTACAACATCAAGAGTGAGTCCTAATGTCCAGTGCAGACGTCGGGTGATGATGACCTAGGTCCCTCAGTTGTAACAGGCGCACCACCTGCTCGAGGAAGTTGATCACCAGGAGGCTGTGCCTGAGTGGGGGCAGGGGGCATATGGGAAATCTCTGTACTTTCCCCTCAATTTTGAAACCAAAACTCCTCTAAAAAATAAAATGCATTTTTCCAAAAAGATTTTAAAACGTAAGGGAAACAGCCTGAGTTTTTAAGGGGGTCTCTCTGCTCCCCCCACTATCCTCAGCCCCTGAGGAGGGTTTGCCCCCACCATATTCCTGGGAGCCACCAGATGGCGCTGCTGCAGCCGTCGGCGCTCCCATGACTCGAGGCCAAATTGGTGAGGAGCCTGATTCCAGCAGCAAACGCCTGGCAAGGATTCGTGTCAACATGGGGACTAACAGATTCCTCAGGAGGGCTGAGATGAAGCTGGGAGAGTGAGGAGCAAGTAGAGAAAGGAGAAAAGAGAAGTTTGACAGGGAAAGGAAAGTAATGATCAACTAAATGTTGGCTCAGAAGGCATTACGGTGTGACATCACTAAGACTTCCCCATGGACAGTTTAATTTAAAAGGGCAGAAAAAAAGAGCAAATTAGGGGGATGCGGTTCCATCTAGTTTGTGCATGGCTTTGGAAGACGGTCTAAGAACTCGCCCTGCACTGTAAGGAGAGGGCGAGCACAGGAGGTTCGGCTCCAGCGCAGACAGCGCACATGCCCCGGGTACCACTTTCCGCTTGCAGTCTCCCGCCTTGCTCCTCAGAGCCCCAGTGTCTGGCTCCCGCCTCTGCCATACACTGCCTGGGCCTTGCCAAGCCTCCTGGTGATGCATTTGTAAAATGGGGATAGTATTACAACCGCCTTCTCATAGCCGTTCTCAGATCATTTGTGTGAAAAGTATCCCGTAACCGGAAACCTTTGCAATCAATTATTTTTACCATCATCACACTCTGCAGCAGCAGCAGCAGCAGCACACTCTGCACAGCCCCCACGTCCAACAGCTGTTCCCACACCCACAGAAGCATCACAGTCACCATAACTGTGCTTCCAGGGGGGATATTTTTTAAAATTTTATTGACATATAAACATCTACTTCTGTGTTATTGACTATGCCAAAGACTTAGACTGTGTGGATCACAATAAACTGTGGAAAATTCTTTGAGAGATGAGAATACTAGACCACCTGACCTGCCTCCTGAGAAATCTGTACGCAGGTCAAGAAGCAACAGTTAGAACTGGACATGGAACAACAGACAGGTTTCAAATCGGGAAAGGAGTACGTAAAGGCTGTATATTGTCACCCTGCTTATTTAACTTATATGCAGAGTACATCATGAGAAATGCTGGGATGGATGAAGCACAAGCTGGAATCAAGATTTCTGGGAGAAATATCAATAACCTCAGATACGCAGATGACACCACCCTTATGGCAGAAAGCGAAAAAGAACTAAAGAGCCTCTTGATTAAAGAGGAGAGTGAAAAAGCTGGCTTCAAACTCAACATTCAGAAAACTAAGATCATGGCATATGGTCCCATCATTTCATGGCAAATAGATGTGGAAACAGTGTCAGACTTTATTTTTGGGGGCTCCAAAATCACTGCAGATGGTGACTGCAGCCATGAAATTAAAAAACACTTGCTCCTTGGAAGAAAATTTATGACCAACCTAGACAGCATATTAAAAAGCAGAGACATTACTTTGATGATAAAGGTCCAGCTAGTCAAAGCTATGGTTTTTCCAGTAGTCGTGTATGGATGTGAGAGTTGGACTATAGGGAAAGCTGAGCACCGAAGAATTGATGCTTTTGAACTGTGGTGTTGGAGAAGACTCTTGAGAGTCCCTTGGACTGCAAGGAGATCAAACCAGTCCATTCTGAAGGAAATCAGTCCTGAATATTCATTGGAAGGACTGGTGCTGAAGCTGAAGCTCCAATACTTTGGCCACCTGATGCGAAGAACTGTCTTGTTGGAAAAGACCCTGATGCTGGGAAGATTAAAGGCAGGAGGAGAAGGGGACGACAGAGGATGAGATGGTTGGATGGCATTACCGACTCAATGGACATGAGTTTGAGTAAACTCAGGGAGTTGACGATGGACAGGGAGGCCTGACGTGCTGCAGCCCATGGGGTCTCAAAGAGTCAGACACAACTGAGCGACTGAACTGAACTGAGTGATGTAGAGTGGATTGACAATGTTGTGCTGGTTTTTTGGCATTTGGCTTGGCATGCATGCTTATTTATGTCTGAGTCTTGTGACCACATGGGCTGTAGCCCACCAGGCTCCTCTGCCCCTGTTCTCCAGGCAAGCATACTGGAGTGGGTTGTATTTCCTTGTCCAGGGCGTCTTCCCAACCCAGGGATCAAACCTGCGTCTTCTACATTGCTGGTGGATTCGTCACCATTTGAGCCATCACGGAGTTTCTGCTGTACAGCAAAGTGGCTCAGTTATATGTATATATATTTTCCATATTTTTCATTACAGTTTATCACAGGATATTGAATATAGTTCCTTGTGCTGTACAATAGGACTTTGTTTTGCATCCATATCTATGATATATAATATATAATAGTGTGCATCTGCTAACCACAAATGGAGGGGAGTTTGGGGTCTAGTGGGATTTTAAAACCCTCATTGTTGCCTCGTGTGAATCACTGCAATAATCCCCAGGTCAGTCTCCCACTTGACATCCCTCAAAAGCCACCCTACCAAAGATCGCCAGGTCTCTAAGGCAGGGCTCAAGTCATGCTATCCCATGCTCTGACACCTCCAATAGTTCTGTCATCTTCCACATGGAAGAAGGGCTCCTTACCTCGGCACTTGGGGCCCTGCAGTTGATCACAGCATCCTCCCCTTCCACACGTCTCCCTCTAGTCCCAGCGTGTGCCCTGTATCCCTGGACCGTTCACTGTCTTCTTAGCCTGGTCTTCCAGCCTTGCTCAGGCTGCCATGTAACTCCTTTTCCCGCCTACCAGCCTCTCCTGGCAAAATCTTAATGCATCCCCTAACTCTTCTAAAAGGACCCTTTTGATTTATTTCTTATCTTTTGGCCAGTTGCATGTGGAATCTTGGTTCCCTCACCAGGGATCAAACTCTCAACCCCAGCACTGGAAGCGCAGAGTCTTAACCACTGGACCACCAGGGAAGTCCCTAAAAGGACCCTTTTTTATAGAGTACTTTCATGATCCTTGTTCCTTGATTCTACCTATCACTGAATTCCTCCCAAATCATACAGGTTTCATTTCTATCTCTGAATTACTGAGTAAGCCTTGCAATACTAAACCCTGAATGAACTGATTTAGGGTTTTCATTTCATTCATCTTCTGACCAAAGCATAAAACTCTGCAGAGTGAGTGCCCGCTGGGTTTTCCCAATATGCCCCCCATCTCCAGTACAGCTCTTTGCCCTTAATGAGAGATCAATACATTTTTGCCGAATTGACTTGAAGGAGTAGAAGAGGACCAGGTTCTGAAGGGACTTCAGTGAGGTTGGTGAAGATGGTAGGGCTAATTGTTAAGAATTTTAATTGAATGTGCAATGAGTATAAACCACTTTTTAAAATATGCTTAGAATCTGTGCAAGTTTTTTTCCACCTGACAGTTACATGTTCTTCCTGTAAATTGCCAGCAATGACTGAAGTTTCTATGTCGCAGTGTCTCATAAGTATAATCTGTAGAAATCAAGGTGGCTGCATTTCTGAGCCCCTGTTTCTAACAGCTCTTTTCTGCTTCCCTCCAGATGTTTCCAGGGTTTGATGAGAACATTTTTCTACAGCAGTGGTTCTCCAAGAGCAAGCCTCTTGGAGACCCACAGCATGAGAGTCACCTGGAAACATATTGGAAATGCAAATCATCAGGCCCCCCACACCCACAGACCTACTTGATCAGAAACCCATGGCGGGGGTGGCAGGCAGGGAAGAGAGTAATCTGTGTTTTAACAGCTTTTCAGGGGCCTCTCGGAGAAGGCAATGGCACCCCACTCCAGTATTCTTGCCTGGAAAATCCCATGGATGGAGGAGCCTGGTAGGCTGCAGTCTATGGGGTCGCACAGAGTTGGACACGACTGAGCGACTTCACTTTCACTTTTGACTTTCATGCATTGGAGAAGGAAATGGCAACCCACTCCAGTGTTCTTGCCTGGAGAATCCCAGAGACAAGGGAGCCTAGTGGGCTGCCGTCTATGGGGTCGCACAGAGTTGGACACGACTGAAGCGACTTAGCAGCAGCAGCAGCAGCAGGGGCCCCTGATGAAAATTAAACCTAAGGACACCAATTCTTGACACTTCCAGATCAGAAGTGTGGTCCATGGACCTGCAGCATCCACACCGCCTGGGAGCTTGAGAGAAACACAAAATCTCAAGCCTCACCTCCAGTCCTGCTGAATCAGCATCTGTATTTTAACAAGACCACTGATGAGTACTTGGCAGGCTCAGACTTGAGAAGTGCCTTGCCTGGAGAATCCCAGGAACAGGGGAGCCTGGTGGGCTGCCATGTATGGGATCGCACAGAGTCGGACACGACTGAAGCGACTTAGCAGCAGTAGCAGCAGCTTCTAGAGCACTTTGGAAAAAAAATGCCTTCCATTAGGAAACTGTCATCAAGGCCTGTGGATGATCAAAACAGTCCCACATTTCTACCACTTCTTCCACCAAAGGATGGTGTCTATGTCCCATTCTCTTGAATGCATTGGCCAGTGACACAGTTCCATCAATAGATATGGCTGTGTTGATGGTGTCTATGCTCCCAGGCTGGGCTTTGAAAGACCTGAGGTTTCTGTCTTCATCCCTGAGAACAGTGTCTTGTGGGACTCATCAACACACTGTCAGAAGCCCCTGCAGATGCCAGGAGGAGGAGGGGAACTAAGACTATCTGGTTCCCACTCCCGCTGGCTCTCTCTGACAGCCCATCGGCAGCCACGGGAATAAGCCATGGAGCATGTCCCAACCCTGGTGGACCCACAGGAGCAGAAGACACCCCACTGAACCCGGTCACCCCCACAGACTTGCAGCAGCTAAGAAAGGTTGTTGTTCTAAGCCACTACATTTTGGAAGCTTTGTTATACAGCAGTATAAATCTGAAACAGGATGCCAGTGAGTGAACTAACCACATGACTTCTGAAGTCATCTCTGTCTAAAGTCATTTGCTGAATTATAAAACTATGAGCAATGTTCACAGCAGCACTCTTCACAATAGCCAAGATCTGGAAGCAACCAGAATGTCCAACGATAGAGGACTAGATAAAGAAGAACGCATAACCAAGGGAATATTATTGAACCATAAAAATGAATGAAATAATGCCATTTGCAGCAACATCGTGGACCTAGGGGGCCTCCCAGGTGGTATAACTGGTGAAAAATCTGCCTGCCAATTCAGGAGACGTGGGTTCAATCCCTGGGATGGGAAGATCCCCTGGAATAGGAAATAGCAACTCACTTCAGTACTCTTGCCTGGAAAATTACATGGAAAGAGGAGCCTGGCAGGCTACAGTTCATGGTGTCATAAAGAGTGAGACATGACTGAACACACACATACATACACACAGACCTAGAGATCATCACACTTAGTGAAGTGAGTCAGGGGAAGACAAATACCATATGCTGTCACTTAAATAGGTGGGATCCATAAGGTTCTTGTTAGCAGATATAAGTTATTACATTGGAATGGGTCAACAGCAAGGTCCTACTGCATATAATAGCACAGATAACATATTCAAGACCCTATGCTAAACCATAATGGAAAAGAATATTTTTAAAAAGGATGTATATAAATATATGTATAATTGAATCACTTTGCTGTATAGCAGAAATTAACACAAACTGTAAATCAAGTGTACATCAATAAAAAAGTAAAAATTTTTAAACAAAATTATAAGTATTATGACGTCTTTGAATTTTCCCTGAAACTCTCAAAAGTAGATAGATATAGCTATCTGCAAGATGAATAGCCTGTGAATGGAAGACTGCTCGGAAAAACTGAATCTATCATACAGCACAGGATAAAATCCAAATCATTCAACGAGGGTCACTCATGGACCAGGAAGGGTAAGCCAGAAGAGAGTTCTCTTCCTTTGGCCAGAAGCACCTACAACATAGCCAACAATTTCCTCTAAAACAGAAATCATTCACTTTATTTTTAAATTTTGGTGCTTCTAGCCAGGAAAAATTCATATTCTTGAAAAATAAATTCAGGAAGGACACTGTGTCATAACTCTGTGTCGATAATCAAATTCGGGTCGATCGATGTGTATGGAGCTCCAGCTGCAGGCAGAGCTGAGCCCAGGTGTTTCCAGGACCACCTGCACCACCTGGGCGCAGTAGCAGAACCGTGTGCCCATCCTCCTTGGACCACTTGCCGAGGACTAGATGACTCCAGTTACACAGGGTTGGTTATGGGCATCAGTGTGAAAATGGTGACAGAAACTCAGGGCCCCCAGCTCCCTGCTTCTGCACCCCCTCCTCTCCCTGAACTCCCTCCCAGAGCTCCCAGCCCAGAGCCTGCATATATTAGGAACTCGATAGCTAAAGCATTTTAACAAATCATTTTTCTGGTCTCTGTTTCTTAATGCCCCCTTCTGCCGTTGATAACTATTGGTCAAAAACTAGAATCTGGGACTTCCCTGGTGTGCAGTGGTTAAGAGTCTGCCTGCCAAGGCAGGGGACATGGGTTCGATCCCTGGTCTGGGACGATTCCACATGCTGCATAGCAACTGAGCCGTGCACCACAGCTACTGAGCCCTCGTGTCCTAGACCCTGTGCTCTGCAACAAGGGAAGCCACTGCAAGAAGTCCACGCACCTCAGCGAAGAGTAGCCCCCAGCCATCGCAACTAGAGAAACCTGAGCATAGCAACGAGACCCAGCACGACCAAAATTAAATAATAATAAAATGTTTAAAATAAACAGAATCTGAAACATATCACTTATGTTTTAACATGAATTTAAATCAATGTATCACTTCTCCTGGGGTCTTTGCATTTTGCCCCATTTATGAAAAGAAAGGTGTTAATTTTAGGCAGGTAGGTAAGTAAGTAGTAAAGAATTCATTGCCTTCCTTTTTTTACTTAAATTTTTCTCTTCAATGAAAAGGGTCTTTCTTAGTGGCATCACTACAGAGGTTAGTGGGCCTACACCCCCTACTCTGTGCTAAACATGTAAAGGTATAGGATGTGGAAGTGCGGATAGCGCACGATCAACAAACCAAGGAGTACCCTGGCCGTGGGTATGCCGCTTGGTACCGTATGCAGAAGTCCCACAGTGGCGGGGAATCATCCCCACGGTACGCATGTGTGACCAGGAGAGAAAGCGCAGGTGTAGAGTCGTGGGAAAAGCCAGGAAGTCTGGCGAGACATCTATTTCAGTCACTTGCTGAACCCAATATGGCCAGAGGAAAGCCCCTCAAGGCCACCCACCCGGCTCTATTCGGCTTCTATGGTCAGCCACCGACAGCCACCTGACTTAGAAGTGTGAAATAAATGATGCTTATTAAAGCCTCCAAGGTTCTAGAGCTATTTGTTCTATAGCAGAATCCCAGCAAAAGCCTAGCACAGCAAAGAAATTAAACATTTCTGCAACGAATTCAGAGTGTTAAGGATACCAGGAACTAAAAAGGACTAAATGTGAAGCAGCTGAACTGAGGTGGATGAACCTAGAGCCTATTATACAGAATAAAGTCAGAAGGAGAAAAAAATATCATGTATTAACATATACATGTGGAATCTAGAAAAATGGTACCGATGAACCTATTTGCAGGGGAGTAATTTATCAAAAGATGCTTACTCCTTAGAAGGAAAGTTATGTCCAACCTAGATAGTATATTCAAAAGCAGAGACATTACTTTGCCAACAAAGGTCTATCTAGTCAAGGCTATGGTTTTTCCTGTGGTCATGTATGGATGTGAGAGTTGGACTGTGAAGAAGGCTGAGCACCGAAGAACTGATGCTCTTGAACTGTGGTGTTGGAGAAGACTCTTGAGAGTCCCTTGGACTGCAAGGAGATCCAACCAGTCCATTCTGAAGGAGATCAGCCCTGGGATTTCTTTGGAAGGAATGATGTAAAGCGGAAACTCCAGTACTTTGGCCACCTCATGCGAAGAGTTGACTCATTGGAAAAGACTCTGATGCTGGGAGGGATTGGGGGCAGGAGGAGAAGGGGACGACAGAGGATGAGATGGCTGGATGGCATCATTGACTCAATGGACGTGAGTCTCAGTGAACTCTGGGAGTTGGTGATGGACGGGGAGGTCTGGCATGCTGTGATTCATGGGGTCGCAAAGAGTCGGACACGACTGAGCGACTGAACTGAACTGAATAGAGATGCAGAGGCAAAGAACGGGCTTGTGGACACAGCAGGAGGGTGGGGTAAATTAAGAGAGGAACACTGACATATACACGCTTACCAGGTGTAAGACAGAGAGCTAGCGGGAAGCTGCTGTACAGCACAGGCAGCTCAGCTCCTGCTCTGGGGTGACCTAGAGGGGTGGGATGGTGGGGGGAGGGGGTGGAGAGGATAAACAGGAGAAGGTGGCGGCAGAGGGTGAGATGGTTAGAGAGCACCACCAACTCAAGGGACATGAACTGGAGCAAACTCTGGGAAATAGTGGAGGACCGAGAAGCCTCAGGTGCTGCAGTCGATGGGGTTACAAAGAGTCAGACGCGACTTAGTGACTAAACAACAAATATATATACTTATGGCTGAGTCACCTTATTATACGGCAGAAACCAACACAACACTGTAAAGCAATTATCCTCCAATTTAAACAGATGAATTAAACAGAAAAGGATGTCAGGGCTCCAATGCAAAGGCAGGCTTCATCAGGGAAACATTCCCTGCAGGGCTGTCTGTGGGTCTCAGGATCACAGAATCCACTGAGGACAAAGAGCACGTCAGCAGGAAGCCCCTGGGGTGGCCTCTACATCTGAAGGTCGACCACAGTGCTTCACATCCCTGGCAAGACAGACTCTGTCCTGCTTGAAGCCCGTGAGAGTTCACAACCAGAGGCGCACAGTGGAGGGGGTGCTGACCATTGTCAAACACCGTGGTTCTCAACTCCATTCAGGCCATTTCAATAAGCCACCACATCTTGTGAGGAAACACAAGCATGGGTATGTCCATGAGCACTACGTTGAGGGCTTTGTAGAGACTCAACAATGCAAATTGATTTTTTTTTTTCTTTTACTTTGGAAAACAATTTGTCAATTTCTCTTTTTATTCCAATCATGATAAAATGCACATGACGTAAAATTTAATGTCTGTTATGGACTGAATATTTGTACCACCCCTGCCCCAAATTTATGTCACAGACCCAGCCCCTAGCGTGGCTGAATCTGGAGATGAGGCCTCAAAGGAGTGGATTAAGGTTAAATGAGGTCATGAAGGTGGGACTCTGTCTGACAGAATTAGTGCCCTTAGAGGAGACACCAGAGAGCTCTGTCTCTCTGCACACACTCACAGAGGAAAGGCCACATGAGGACAGAGCAAGCAGACTGTCCAACAACCAAGAAGAGGGCCTTCATCAGAAACCAAATTTGCCAGCACCTTGATCATGGGCTACCAGACTCCAGAACTGCAAGGAAATACAGTGTCTGTCATGTAAACCCTGCTGACAGGAACTTGTTATGCAGCCCAAACAGACAAATACACCTTTTCAACTATGCTTACATGTATAGTTCAGTGACATTAAGTACTTTTGTGTTATTATGCAAAACTGATTTTCTAATGTTGTTCAATTAGGAATGAGACAATGGTAAAGAAATTTTTTTTTGCAGATGAAATCATAAAAGTCTAGAACTCTGCATTCAGATTACTTTTCAAATACCTTTAAACTCTCATTCGTTTGTAAGGACCCAAACTGGAAAACAAAACTTTGTGACTGTGTTTTGTAACAAAAACCAGTGGAAAACTTTGACCAGTGAAACCATCACACCCAAGAGTCAACAAATGAATGTTCTTGATACGGTTAAGTGAGAATGGTTTGGTAGGTGGATTTTATTTTTTAGAATTTCCTTCTTTGACTCTTTTGGTTGACCTGTGATTCCCGGTGTTGGTAAGTTAGATAAGGGAGTTTGTACAGATTCCATTCCATGTGGCTGCACCTTCAAGGATGAATTGGTTTCCACCAGGCAAAGAGGGAGAGGGTCAGAGTCCAGATGGATAAAGTCGCAGGAGCATAACTGTACCTGACATACCAGGGAACTGGGGAGGTGTCAAGTGTGACTGGGACACTGGACCACAAGGGCATCCCAGGAGGAAAAGGCAGAAAAGTGCATTGGTCCCAGATCACGTAAGGCTTTGAAAATCATGCTAAGATATTTGGACCTGACCCTGTGTGTGGGCCCTGAAGGTTTTCCTCGGGGTTGTGTCTGGGTACAACTTATGGTCCAATACAGCACAGAGACTGAAGGAAGCGGGGACTGGAATCAGGTGTTTCCTGCAAGAGTCCCTGTAAGAGATGACAAAGGTCTGAAATAAACAGCAGCAGCAAAATGGAAATGTGGGCGCAGACACATTTGTAGGGGCAGGTGTTTTTTCAAATAAAATTGACACTTTGTGGAAAGAAAGAATAAATTTTTCAAGACACTTTGTGGAGAGAAAGAAGTTTTTCAAGACTGATGAAAACGTTTCTAGCTTGTTTCAAATAATGGTTAAGGTTGGAAATTTCCTCCTGGCAGGAAATTGTCCTGGAGCTTTCTCCTAGGCAGATATCTTTTTGACATGGATTAATTAATTTTAACTGATTGCCTCATATTCCTATTGCCACTTGGAGCAGAAAGTGAGAGGGGGGATTAAAGGGGGAGAATTCAACACCCCTCTGGTTCACAGTGACCTAAACCATTGAACAGGATAACAGCCAAAAAATGGAACTCTCCTAGAATCAGCTGCAGAACCAGATTAAGAGTGGAAAACCCTGGGTGTGGTGCCTATAGCAGGATTTATTGAGCACATAGAATATGTACCAAAAGAAAATGTCATCCAGGGCTTCCCTGGTGGCTCAGTGGTAAAGAATCTACCTGCCAATGCAAGAGACCAGAGTTCGATCCGTTATCTGGGAAGACCCCACATGCTTGGAGCAACTAAGCTTGTGAGCCACAACGATTGATCCCGTGCTCTAGAGCCTGGGAGCCACAACTACTGAAGCCTGTGTGCCCTAGAGCCCGGGCCACAATAGGAGAAGCCACGGCTGCAATAGGAGAAGCCACGGCAATGAGAAGCCCTCACACAACTAGAGAGTGGCCCCTCTTGCCACAAGTAGAGAAAAACCTGTGCAGCAGTGAAGACCCAGCACAGTTAAAACTAAAACAAAGAAATCAAATTGTTTTCTAAAAATATGTCTTCCAGAATCCTCTTCCAATGGAGTTGGACAAAAAAAATCTTCCCTTGTAACATAACAGAATTGTTAAGTTGAAATCAGTTGAACAGCATTAGTCGTGTTCTCCAAGGTAAATCTCATCCCTTTCCATTTCTTTCTCATACAGGAGTCTTTTGAGACACTTTTAGGAGAGTCTGTGGCTCAGCTGGTAAAGAATTCGCCTGCCATACGGGAGACGTGGGTTTGGTCCCTGGGTTGGGAAGATCCCCTGGAGAAGGGAAAGGCTACCCACTCCAGTATTGTGGCCTGGAAAATTCCATGGACTGTATAGTCCATGGGGTCACAAAAACTCAGACACGACTGAGCGGCTTTCACTAGGAAAGTCTGAGCCATAAGACCTCCTCTGGGACTCAGAGTACTGAGCCATAGTAACTGACCATGAGTATCAACAGCTGTGACAAACACTGAGGCTACATCTTTTGTGTGTATATTTTATCACTGGGGCTTCCCAGGTAGCTCAAGTGGTAAAGAATCCACCTCCCAGAGCAGGAGAGGCAGGAGATGTGGGTTCGATCCCTGGGTCAGGAAGATCCCCTGTAGTAGGAAAGGGCAACCCGCTCCAGAATCCTTGCAGGAAAAATTCCACAGACAGAGGAGCCTGGCAGGCTACAGTTCACGGGCCCGGAATGAATAGGACACAACTGAGAGGCTGAGCAAAAATCACTGAAAGCCATGGATACATGAATTTGAGTTAACACTGTGACTGTGGTGATCTTGCCTGGGAGGTGCTTAGAATCTAATAAGAGAAATAGGCTGATATAGAAAGGACTATAGCACAAAAAATCAAAAGTAGCATACAGAGGGAAGAGGGAAGGTGTTCCTGTAGCTCAGAGGAGCTTTCAATGTTATGAAAATATTATCTACCCTCCTGGACCCCACAAGTCCTCCTCTTATCCCTAACGCATCTGGCTCCACTCTTGGGCCAGTCCTCGTGGTGTTTCCTAAAATGCGCACTGTGTTTCGTATAAAGGTCTTCCAGTCTCTCTCATCCCACTGCCCAGTCTGAGACGAGCGGTGTCTGCAGGCCCGGGAGGGCTGTGTGCATGAGGGCTGGCTTATTCCATTCGGGGAGGTCAAACCTCACTCAAGTCATGCTCCAGACTGGGCTTTACTGGACCCAGTCCATGCTCTCTTGAGTGCTAGCTTCCTGAAGGTGGCTGGGAACAGGACACGCTACAGGAAAATCCAGGAATGTCTAGATGTGGTAAAAAATACCAGTGTTTCTCCGGTATGCACACCAGACTCTGGCCCTAAAATAGGATGTTGACCTGTTTACCCTGAAGGCAATTAAGCCTGAGTTCCTCAGGAACATCTATTTCACATTCCTTACGTCCTTCCGGAAAGCTTCCATTACAAGTGTCTTTGTTAACTTTTCATGATAGCATCTCAGGCTGCCAGCAGTAAAGTGAACTGAAGGAAGAGCAGTTAGATTAAATTCTAGGTCAAGAAAGCCTTCTAAAATGGGGCCTAGAGATTCAATGCACTAGGTTAGCTTAGATGCAATTTTTGCCTACGACCAGGCTCTTCTGATCTCTTCTAATTCTAGAATCCTGTAATCCTAAACTCAATGGAAAAAATATAAAGATCAATGGAAAGGCTGCTGCTGCTAAGTCACTTCAGCCGTGTCTGACTCTGTGCGACCCCATAGATGGCAGCCCACCAGGCTCCCCCATCCCTGGGATTTTCAAGGCAAGAACACTGGAGTGGGTTGCCATTTCCTTCTCCAATGCATGTAAGTGAAAAGTGAAAGTGATGTCGTTCAGTCGTGTCTGACTCTTAGCAACCCCATGGACTGTAGCCCACCAGGTTCCTCCATCCATGGGATTTTCCAGGCAAGAGTACTGGAGTAGGGTGCCATTGCCTTCTCCAAATGGAAAGGCTACCTTCTATTAAATAATATATGCCAAGCTCTTCACAGTTTTGGTGGGTTCTTTTTTTTTTTGGTGGCATAAAGGATTTCAGGTTCTGAGCGTACATTCAGTTTTACAGTTTGATGTCTTCACTTAACATATTACAAATTTTCTTCATGTTATTCAATATTCTTTTGTGATTTTTTTTTTTTTTTTTTTGCTGTGCCATGAGGCATGTGGGATCTTAGTTCCCCAATCAGGGATCGAACCCATGTCCCCTGCAGTGGAAGCATGCAGACTTAACCACTGGACCACCAGGGAAGTACCCAGACAGTCTTTTATTTAATCCCCACAGCACCCCTAAGATTAAATATGAATAACTGCCATCTTAGAGACAGAGAATCTAAGACTCAGAAAAGTCAGGTGACTGTGAAAGTCACAAAGCTAGAAAGTATCAGATCAGAAATGAAAACCCAAATTCATATGATGCCAAAATCTTTGCCCTTCTTTTAGAGACAAGTTCAGTTGTTGGTGTGGGGTCAACAAATCAAACTGATAAAAATCTAGGAGCATAATGGAACTGACATTCCAGAAAGAACTTTGCATAACAAAGGAAAAGGGATCTCTATAACCTGGGAATGTCTAGTCTTTAAAGAAACACGGAGCAGCCACACAATGAGAAGGAGCTGGTTAAATGGTCTTATCCAGCCCCTTCCTGGTCCCACCCTGGGCTTCTGGGATCCTCTCAGCTTTTTCTCACTAAGTTGTTCTTAAGCAACTGCTGTAAAGAGGTAATACAGTTCCAGTTCTCAGCTGTATGGTTTACTGGATGTCCTCACAATTCCCCCACTGAAGATGAGCAGAAGTGTTGACAAAGATCTCTTTAAAAGCACTGATAAGATGGCCAAAAAGCAAAGGACAAAAGAGGCCAAATAATCAGAAACTCAAGAAGGCAAATCTGTTCTTACCTTGATATTTTTTTACCCTTTTTTAAAGTTGCCAAATGTGTTCATTAGTGTGTATATATCAGTTCAGTCGCTCAGTCGTGTCCAACTCTTTGCGACCCCATGAATCACAGCATGCCAGGCCTGCCTGTCCATCACCAACTCCCGGAGTTCACTCAAACTCATGTCCATCGAGTCGGTGATGCCATCCAGCCATCTCATCCTCTGTCGTCCCCTTCTCCTCCTGCCCCCAATCCCTCCCAGCATCAGGGTCTTTTCCAATGAGCCAACTCTTTGCATGAGGTGGCCAAAGTATTGGAGTTTCAGCTTCAGCATCAGTCCTTCCAATGAATACCCAGGACTGATCTCCTTTAGAATGGACTGGTTGGATCTCCTTGCAGTCCAAGGGACTCTCAGGAGTCTTCTCCAACACCACAGTTCAAAAGCATCAATTCTTTGGCCCTCAGCTTTCTTCAAGTCCAACTTTCACATCCATACATGACCACTGGAGAAACCATAGCCTCGACTAGAAGGACTTTTGTTGGCAAGGTAATATCTCTGCTTTTCAATATGCTATCTAGGTTGGTCATAACTTTTCTTCCAAGGAGTAAGCGCCTTTTAATTTCATGGCTGCAGTCACCATCTGCAGTGATTTTGGAGCCCCAAAAAATAAAGTCTGACAGTTTCCACTGTTTCCCCATCTAGTTCCCATGAAATAATGGGACCAGATGCCATGATCTGAGTTTTCTAAATGTTGTGTGTGTGTATATGTGTGTGTGTGTGTGTATATATATATATTTGCGGGGGGACCTCATTGCACAGCATATGGGATCTTAGCTTCCCCACCAGGGATCAAATCATGGTCTCTGCAGTGGAAGCATGAGTCTTAACCACTGGACCACCAAAGAAGTTCCATGCCATTTTCTGTACCAAGTGGATTCTAGCTTAGATATTCAAGGTTCCCATGGTACAGGGGATGGGGAGAAAGCCTAAGGTGACAAGGAGTCTACAGAAAACAGCTCAATCACATTCACTGTAAGGTGAAAAAGAAACAAGCTCAGACCTAGGTGACTACAAGGAAAGGTACCTATCTCACACCTGCCACTAAGTTGAAAGCAAGAAATACTCCTCTGAGAGTTTATAGCCACAAACCAGCCTCCATGTGAGTTTGCAAGTCAAGGAGTTAGTAGTTAAACTCATTGGAACTGGTCAGTCTATTTCTCCTTCTTCCTGAAAAACCAGACACATGTGAATCTCAACAGAAAGATATTGGGTGAACTTAAACCACTGAATTACTTTCCACCATGTCGACAAGCTTCCTTAATAGCCAGAAGCATCCTCTGAGTCTCCTAGCAGTGAAAAAGAATCCTGTATTAGTCAGGGTTCCCCAGGGGAAGAGAACTAGGAAATGTGTTACATATGTATGCTATATATAAACATTTATAAATGTTTGGAAGATTTGTTATAAGAAATTGGCTAGCCTCATTAGGAGAGCGGACAAGTCCAAAGATGTGTGCCAGTGAGTCAGTAGCTGGTGGCAAGGAGGGATGAGGGTGCAGTTTTTATCCAAAGACCAGTAAACTCGTGATCAAGAAAGAGGTGATGCTTCTCCTCAAGTCTGAAAGCAAGAAAAAGCCCACATCCCAGTCTGAAAGTGATCAGGCAAGAGGAATTCTCCTGTACCCTGTGGAGGGTCAGCCTTTCTTTCTATTCAGGCCTTCTACTGATTGAACAAGGCCCATCACATTATGGAGGGCAATCTGCTTTTTTCAATCTATTTATTTAAATGTTAATTGCATCCAAAAACACCCTCATAGAAACACACAAGTACTATTAGACCAAATATCTGGGCACCATGTGACCCAGTCAGGCTGACAGTTGAAATTAACCATCACAAATGCCACGTACAGTATTAGCTCAATCCTTTGCCCACAGACTTCTTTGCCAGGGAACTCCTCTTGGGATTAGAGAAATACTGCTGTGATGGACAGCAGCTGGAGCTCTGATAGCCTGGTACCCCAATGCCCATCATGACCAGGATCAAAGCGCATCTCCATCTGACAGAGCAGGTCCATTCTAACCAGTTCCTGTCCAGAAGGCCCACACATCACACACCCCCCACCCCTCCCCACCCCCGCCACTACTCCTCGTACATGGTCGGGTTAGAGCAGTGCTTCTAAGACTAGAGTGTGCATAGCAATCATGTGGAGCTCTTGTTAACATGCAGACTCTGGTTCAGTCAGTCTGGGGTGGTCCTGAAGCTCAGCATTTCTTACAAAGTCCTGAAAGCTGCTGATGCTGCTCCACAGACCACACTCTGAGCAGCAGGTTCTAGAACAGACATGGCTTCTTCACAGCATCAGCAGGGACAGAAAAGGGCCAGCTTTTTTCATTCGTCCTGTTCACTTATGACCAGGGCTCGACCTCTGTCATATACCCTCTTCCTAACTCCAGCCTCTTGGCTTAGCCTTTATAACAAATAAGATGCAGTCTGAGACGCTGGCTTATCTATAAGGGCCCCCACCCAGAAGGCCTGTAGAAGAGAGTATGCTCCATTACACCTCGTCAGCGTTCAGGAGATGCTGTCTGCTTTTCGGCCATGGTTCCTCTAACACCCTGTCGTCTCTGATGCACAGCTCTAAACAGCTAGGATTTGTTCTGCTGTTGTTTCTGTGGCATTTTCTAGGTGTAATTGCCGTGCCCCTCCCCCCATACTATAAAGCCTCAAAGGCAAGGACAACAGTAACACCACCACCACATTTATTTAATAATAAACACACTGCAAAACAGCTTTGAGGTATGTATGAGTACACACCGTCCCATCTGCACCCGACACTTATCCTCAAAAGCAAACTTCACCTGCTCTGAAAATTCTTCTTCAGGCCCATAAGGACAGCATTTATCACAGCTTGAAGTTCTGCTTAGTTATTTACGTACTTGGCCACACCACGTGGCAGGCAGGATCTTAATTCAACCAGGATGGTTCAACCAGGGATGAAACCCTGCTCCCTGCAGTGGAAACTCAGAGCCTTAACCACTGGACCGACATGGAAATCCCTGTTATGCTTATTTATAGATCACATCTCCCACTGTAAACTTTTCAAAGATAGAAACTCTATCATATACCTACAGGTTTGTGCCACTCAGAACACCATCCGGAATGAATGAGTGAACTGACTCTACATTTATAATGTACAACCACCCTGGCAAGTAGGTTGCTTTTTCTTATCTCCATTTTGCTGATGAGGAAACTAAGGGGGAGAAAATAAGTGACCTGCCCAAGGTCACACTGGTAGGTGTCGAAATTCTGACAGAGTGGGAACTCTGCCACGTGACCATCCTCCCAATGGCTTATGTCTTGAGATCTCCCAAGAGGTTTTGCTGCATTTGCCCCTCGAAGGAAGGAGAGAGTGAGGTGTGCTGCAGGTCATGACTTTGTCGCACATAGAGATGTTGTGATTTACTTGTGCTCCCAGAGCTGGCCGCCAGCAGGTAGTGGACTGAATCCGAGTTCCCGTGTGTCCCACGCGTCACTGGCACTGACCTCACATGTCCATCCCTCCTGGGGACCAGCTCTGCTCAGGGTCCAGTCCCGGGTGCAATTACACTGCTTAACCCCCAGGATGATGACCCAGGGTAACTGTCAATTTTTAGACTTGAACTTTCCGAGAGCAACTCTTTCAGTTGGTTTGAGTTTAGCATTTTAAAATGTGTACTATGTAATATTTTTTTCCCCTCCTTTGGCATTTAAATTTTTCCATGTGTCTAAGTGAAATCCAATATGTGAATAAACACAAATTAACTCATCAAAATGAAAGCAGTAAGAGAAGCCAGTTATTTCCAAGACTTCTTGCCAAAGCCTCCCCTGACTGTCTCCTGAAAGGCAGAGCCAGCTGTCTGCTGCTATTAGGTGACATTTGACAAACCCGGCATCCATTTTTAATAATTACTGCACATAAAACCCCCAAAGAGAAGTGGGGGGATGCAGCCGTGTCTGAAAAATAAGAGACACATAATACACTTTAATTAGTAGGAATAGAAGTTGGGCTCATGAGATGCTTTATATTCTTCCTTAATGCATCATTTTTTCCAAAACATGTATTGGTTTTATAATTTTTTAAAAACTCAGTAAAAGAGTAAAAAAAATTTACTGTTTATATGCCAGGTGACCTGAATCAACTCAGTCATTCAAAATTATCAGACTGTTTGCACATCCCATAACTAAAGTTAAATAAGAACTACAGGTCTCATTATCCATTACTGTGCTCCAAGGAGATGCGTGATTCAGACAGCAAAGGCCAGACCAAATTCTGCCACACACAAAAATATTTATTAGTGAGTGGGCACCAAATCAGCCATTCCTGTAAGCTCTATGGGGGACCAGGGCTTGGACCTTTCCGTGAAATGTTAACTCAAAACAGACGCAACAACATTCTAACAGTAGTGTTCAGCTACCACACTAGTGGGATCCATGTGCTAGAACGCTCTGTTAATGACAGACATAAGACAAATTAATGTGTCTAGCTTAGATAACACCCCAAAGGTTGCAATTTGCTAGCATTACCAGATTTCTACATCCCATTCATGTTTTCTTTTTAAAAAAATACTTATTTGGCTGCACTGGGTCTTGGTTGTGGCACGCAGGAGGTTTAGTTGCAGCAGGCAAGCTCTAATTTGCAGCATGTGGGATCTAGTTCCCTGACCAGGGATTGAACCCAGGCCCCCTGCACTGGGAGTGCAAAGTCTTAGCCACTGGACCACCAAGAAAGCCCTGACAAGGGTGTTGTTAACTAGTTCTTGCCAACTCACACATCTTGGACACCACTTAATTCTCTATTGAAAAATAGCTTCATAAATTTATTAGGGAATAATAATTCCCTATTTATTATTAGGGAACTCTCTAGGTCTGATCAGAGATTGTTGTTCACTCAGTCATGTCCGACTCTTTGCAAGCCCATGGACTGCAGCAGGCCAGGACTGGAGAAGGGAACGGCAAACCACTTCAGTATTATTGCCTTGAGAAACCCATGAACAGTATGAAAAGGCAAAAAGATCAGAGATTAATATCACTAAAGTCTGATTGTACTAATGTAATAACATCCATTCCCAAAGAGTATGAACAGTTAGAGTATTTCAAATGTTAACTCACAACCCCACAGAGGATTAGGAACACACACACAATTTTCATACTGAAATATTTTAAAGTAAATTGCAAAATATTAAAAAAGTAAATTTTATGTACATGAAAAAGCTAGATAAAACAAAAGAATACAACAATGATAAGTGAACTTTATGAAGACATATAAAAGGATGATGAAAGCTCGTTCCATTAAAATGAGCACTTCTAACCTTAGTCTGGTTCTTAATTACACAAAAATGTCACAGCTTAGTTTCTTCATTTTGAATCCAAACAGAGCCCCAGGTCAGTGACAAGACTTGCCCAAGGTTGTCCTGAGAATCAATGGCAAAGCCAAAACCGGCACTAATCTTTAACCTTTCCATGGTTGCTATGGAGCTTCTGGGGGGGAAAAAACTTTTCAAATACAAAAATGATCCATCACTTTTTGCATAAAGTGTGTATGAGAAAATAAAATATGAAGATATAATAAAAGGTTATCCACAGTTCCCGCACTCAGATAGAATCCTTATAGGTGCATCTTCTTCTAGACATTAGCACAGGATTAATCCACCCCTTGTTATTTTAATTTACAGAGTTACATGATACTTCATATATAGTTTTGTGGTCAACTTTTATTTAATTTGGTTTTCTATAGGAAACAGTCCACCATGCTATGCAATAGGCTTCAGAAACATGATGTCTCTAATGGTTGCATGACAGGTCATTATATTTTCATTCATTCATTCTTCTATTTTTGGACATAAAGGTTATCTCAAGAGGTTTGTTATGATCACTCTAAGCTGAACTTTTGCCCCTAGAACGTAACACTATGAAGGCTGGAGGTTTGTTTGTATTATTGATTATAGTACTCTCAGAGAGAGTACCCAAAGAGAGTGTCCAGTACACAGTAGCAGCTCTGGATGACCGTGTAGAAGGATGGACAAGTGGATGGATGGATGGTCGGACATGGATGAATGGATGTCAGTGGATGGGTTGACATGGATGGATATTCATTTGCATCTCTGTTAACTTCCTAAAACTCTTTTTAGCTTGAGCACTAATGTTGATATTCCAGTTAAAGTTGCCACAAAAATACAGGACATCAATTTATCTGAAATGACTCATTCCATATTATATAAAAATGTATTCATTTTTATCTGACGTTTATCCAAAATTACTTAGCTGAAATTCAAATTTAGCTTGAGTAGACCATATTTAAATTTGCTAAATCTGACAAACATAAGTCTTGATGTCCCTTCACAAAGCAGGCTGCCTAGAATAACTCATTGGTCTCTGAGAAAAACCTAAATCCTCTTAAAGGATCTGAACCCACTGGTCTATGGAAACAGTGAGTGAGATAAACAGCCATTATCTCTTGAGCCCTTGATCTTCCTAACTAGTCAAGACAAAAAAAAACAATAGGGGAGAGGGTGGCCAATCAGGACAATGCCCACAGCCAGAGTATCATCTTTCCAAACACAAATCGCGCGTAGACAGACGTGGAGTAAAAATTAAGGTCTCCGTCCTCTCAAGCCAACTTGTCGTCCCACTGAAACTTCCAAGAAACTCACAAGCTCGTGGGGATTGTCACTGCTCAGTGGCACCGTTTTATGCTGGTTTTCCTCCTGACTCACCCCCTGCACTGCATCCTCCTCCTTCCTCAGGCCTAACCCTCTTTCCCCTCAATCTAAATGACTACAGAAATGCTCAGACACACGCAAAAGTAGGAATACCAACACCCATCATTAAGCTTCAACAACTATCAACTCATGGCCCATCTTCTTTCATCTTATACCCCCATCACCACTGGGCTGCTCAATGCCACTGGGCCATTTTGAAGCAAATTTTATAATAATATCACACATCCTATTATTTCAGCCATAAATATTTCAGTGTGTATTGCAAAAAACATAAAGATTGCCCCATGTGTCTTATAAATTTTTTAAAACAACTGACTTGTTCAAAATTAGGATTCAAATAAGGGCTACATGTCAGTTTGATGGTTGTGTCTTTTAAATCTTTAACCTATAGGTTTACTCTTCCTGTTCTCCTTGAATTTCATTTAGTGAAGAAGTAGGGTCTTTTGCCCTACCTAATTTCCCACACTATAGGTTTTTATTAAATGCATCCCCCCAGGATGTGGCTTAACATGGTCCCCTGCCCCATGTAGTTCCTGAGTATAAACGTAGTTAGATCTAGAGGCTTGATTGGATTTGAATTTCACTTTATAGCAAGTATAAGTACAGGTATAAAGTACACATGGTAGTTCTGTGTACTTCCTGTTATATCACATCAGGAAGCTCATGGTGTCTGTTTTGGATGTTAAATATTAATCAGTGAGTTCAGGAAGTGCCAGCTTGATCCTTACATTAGAACGTCCCCCATCAACTTTTCCACCCTTTGGTTTCAGCATTCCCCTCCTGATGATAAGCAGTCAATCCTAAGGAAATCAACCCTGAATATTCATTGGAAGGACTGGTGCTGAAGCTGAAACTCCAATACTTCAGTCACCTGAGGCAAAGAGCTGACTCACTGGAAAAGACTCTGATGCTGGGAAGGAAGGGGGCGACAGAGGATGAGATGGTTGGATGGCATCACTGACTCAATGGATATGAGTTTGAGCAAACTCGGGGAGACAGTGAAGGACAGGGAAGCCTGGTGTGCTGCAGTTCACTGGGTTGCAAAGAGTCAGACACGACTTAACAACTGAACAACAAATGGTTTCATTAAAAGTTTCAAAATGGTGATATTCTAACTCCATCTTTCCTGCTAAATTTAGTAGCTGGATTTTTCCATAAAGAAGACATTGCCCTGGTCCACTCTTTGTGAGTATGGTTCATACTTGACTTTTATCCCTCTTTTTTACTAGTTTTCAGAATCAAAGGCGACATACTCTTAAAAAGGAAACAAATGAGTTTAGTTTTGTTTTGAATATCATTATGAATTCACAGATTTCTACACATGTATGTTTCCCACACCTACACTTTATTATGCCCTTCATCAGTAATTGGGTATCAGGACTGAGAATCAGGTCAGGGCAAAATGTTGCTATGAAGACATGGACTTGACCCACACCCTCAGGAAGTGGTCCTCTGCCTGTTCTGCCCGGACCAGCCTTCTAGCCATACAGCCTGACCCTGGGCTTGGCAACCTTCACGAGATGTCTCAGGACTCTGAACCATGCTGTGGACTCTCCGCCAGCCACATCCCTTAATTTGCATGAGATGGTGTGAAAATAACCTTTGAAGAAGTGTGGCTGTCTGAGCAGGCCAGGGTCGAAGTTGGAGAGGACAGGGCTTCTTGGAGCACGAAGTGGGGTCTGAGCATCTTTTGACAGCATCCTGGGAAGAAGACACTCAGGTACAAAAGCCCAGTTGGCTCTAAGGCACCCCTCTGCAGAGCTTGAGTAGAAGAGAGAAAAGCACTAGAAAGTACAGAGCTTTTCAGGTGAACACAGCTCAAGCATCAGCCTGGGGGCAGGAAGGCACCACGGGAAACAGACAAAAGCTATGGAGAGCAGAGCAGAAGGACGGCAGGAACTTTGATGTGAAAGACAAGTCAAGATGGGGAGACGGACCTGTGTTCACAGCAGCACTGCTTACAATAGCCAAGACATGGAAGCAACCTCAGTGTCCATTGACAGAGGCATGGAAAAAGAAGATGTTGTACATAGATACAACGGAACAGTCCTCAGCCATAGAAAGAACGAAATAATGCCATTTGCAGCAAATAGATGGACCTAGAGATGATGTAAGGAAAGTAAGTCAGAGAAAGACAAATACCATATGATATCACTCATATGTGGAATCTTCCATACGACACAAGTGACCTTATTTATAAAACAGAAAGAGATTCACAGAATAGAAAACAAACTTAAGGTTACCAAGGGTAAAAGGGGGTGGGGAGGGATGAATTAGGAGTTTGGGATGAATAGATGCAAACTAGTACTCTTGCCTGGAAAATCCCATGGACGGAGGAGCCTGGTGGGCTGCAGTCCATGGGGTCATGAAGAGTCGGACACAACTGAGCGACTTCACTTTCACTTTTCACTTTCATGCATTGGAGAAGGAAATGGCAACCCACTCCAGTGTTCTTGCCTGGAGAATCCCAGGGACGGGGGAGCTTCGTGGGCTGCCGTCTATGGGGTCGCGCAGAGTCAGACACGACTGAAGCGACTTAGCAGCAGCAGCAGTACCTAGGATGGATAAACAATAAAGTCCTACTGTAGAGCACGGGGAACTATATTCAACGTCCTGTGATAAGCCATAATAGAAAGCAGATGAAAAAGAATATATATGTATACAGCTGAATGACTTTTCTGTAAAGCAGAAATTAAAGCAACATTGTAAATCAACTATACTTTGATGAAATAAAAAGAGACAGGTGACTGAGGAGGGAAAAGACGGGACATTCTGCCACGCAGTCAGATGGGGCCTCACTGCACTGAGATTTTGATACAAATGAACTTGGATAGACTAGGAACAAAAGCAAAAACCAGGCCCCCACCGTCCAAGCCAAAACCTTGCCACAGCACCTCCACTCCCAGACCCCACATCCATCCATCACTAGCTCTAAGGAGTCCTTCTCTCCTACCGTGAGGGTCTCTGCCTCACTTACTGGTCTCCCTCCTGGATTACTCATTGCACTGCGTCTTGCCACTCTTGGGGAACTCAGTCTCCCTCCCCACCAAGCCCTTCCCTGCTGCACAGTACTCCAAACATTTTATTTGCCCCCCTAAACATGAAGCACAAAAATTGGAGCCCACCCCCCCAGATTTATATTTATGTACAAGTTGAAACTGCCCTCCTGAACCATAATGTAGGTATACTTTAGAACATGGACCAAAGAGAAATTAAAAGGAGAAAAATACACAGGTAAGATGTATTAACATTTTCTGGCATTTCCCCCAATTAGCTATCCTACCAGCCTCACCTGTAAACTCCCTGCAAAATTACTGATTTGCAGCTGAAGTCTTAGTCAGATGGGACCAGACCATGAAACCCCAAATGTCTTAATCATTAAAAAAAAAAAAAAAAAAGACTATTCTTGGGGTTGAAAGTGACAGGAAAGGGATGAATTAAGGAATCCATCCAAGATGTCACCTTTGACAGCAGAGTGAAGACAGATTCATTTCCTGCTCCCACCTCTACTAAATTTAATTTGTTTGATACCTGCTTGCTGCTGCTGTTGCTGCTAAGTCGCTTCAGTCGTGTCCGACTCTGTGCGACCTCATAGATGGCAGCCCACCAGGCTCCTCTGTCCCTGGGATTCTCCAGGCAAGAACACTGGAGTGGGTTGCCATTTCCTTCTCCAATGCATGCATGCATGCTAAGTTGCTTTAGTCGTGCCCAACTCTGTGAGACCCTATGGACAGCAGCCCACCAGGCTCCTCTGTCCACAGGATTCTCTAGGCAAGACTACTGGAGTGGGTTGCCATTTCCTTCTCCATGATACCTGCTTGGCCCACAGCTAATCTGAATCTTTCTGGCTGGATTTTAAATTTTGTATTGGCTCTGGAATAAAACTTGGACTTGGAAGGGTTGCTCAGCTCTTCAAATCAAACAAAGGGTATTACAGGTACAGGAGTGAAGGATGGAGCCACTTCTTATATTGGGTCCCTGGTAGTCCTCTTGCCTGGAGAATTCCATGGACAGAAGGGCCTGCTGGGCTGCAGTCTGTAAGATCACACAGAGTCGGACACGACTGAAGCACCCGAGCCTGCACACTGCTGCCTGGTAGCTGTTCCCCAGCCTGCAGCTGTGGAGAGGCCGAACAGTTCTTGCAAGATCAAAGACCAATTTAGTCTGGCCCCAAAATAGATCTTCAGGCATAATTAAGACTCAGGTTTGCTTTTCCTGTTTTTCCATCAAAGCAAATTAGCCTAAAGAAAATATCATTCCCAGTGACCAAAGGTTAGAAAAATCATCCCGCAAGTGTTGTGAATCCTTTGTCACCCCCGATTTCTTTCACCAGGGAGGTTCCTGGCATGTAGGTGACAGCCTCAATGGCAAAACAGGATGTCTCCTCACCAGCGCCCCAGCTTGGCTGCAATCAACTAGAATTAATTGGTCTTGGGGTTTTTTTGTTGACGATATCGGTGGTTTTTTTCTTTTTTTCTCTTTCTTTTCTACTTGAGAGCCTCAGATGGGCAGACATGGAAACAGCTTCTCATTTGCATAGAGCCTGGCGGCCAGGGGTGAGTTGAGGACACGGGACTGCCTTCTTGGCCAAGGCAGGAAGTCAGCTGTAAGAAGCAACCACTTTTCAACCCTGGGTGGCTTTTTTTTTTTTTCCTCTCTCCATCATTCATTTTGGAAGAAAACAGAAGTTTAATTTCAAACAGAGCACAGACCCTGGGAAGAGAGGGGGGAAAGAAGGCAGTCCAAGGCTTCAGGCTGGCCCTATCATTCTTGCCTGTCCTCTTTTTTTCCTTAATTAGGTTGTCGAGCCATCAAACTGAAAGCAGCTCGTGGTCCTTGGCCAGCCCAGAGGAGGCTAGTGACGATGAACAGTGGCAGATAGTCCACAAGGGCCTCCCTTCCACAAGGTGGGGAGTTGGCATTAAAAGGTACAGTCTCTCTCCAGCCACCTGGGCCCAGCCAAGTGTGAGGGTTTTTTCACCTTCCACCTGAGAGAAGCCTCTGTTTCAAGGAACATTTCTGCACAAGCGGGTGAGAAGTTTTAGCAGAATGAACCAACCCTGCGGGAAATGGCAACGTCATTTCCAAGCAAATTGGTTCTTTCTCACCAGTCTTCAGGTGCAAAGAACCCCGTTTTTTCCTCTTGATTTGAATCTTTTTCACAGATCTGTGGGTTGCAGCTCTGCTCTAGGCTCCGTGAGGCTCCGTGTGAGATGCGCACCGAGGCACAATGGAGTAGCCTCACTCTGCCCTGGGCATGAAAAGGGCAGCAGGCACATCCCAAAGGAAACTCAGTTTCTGTGAGTGGCTGCTGCTGCTAAGTCGCTTCAGTCATGTCCGACTCTGTGCAACCCCAGAGACGGCAGCCCACCAGGCTCCCCCGTCCCTGGGATTCTCCAGGCAAGAACACTGGAGTGGGTTGCCATTTCCTTCTCCAATGCATGAAAGTGAAAAGTGAAAGTGAAGTCACTCAGTCGTGCCCAACTCTTAGCGACCCCATGGACTGCAGCCCACCAGGCTCCTCCGTCCATGGGATTTTCCAGGCAAGAGTACTGGAGTGGGGTGCCATTGCCTTCTCCGTCTGTGAGTGGCACTTGACCACAATTCACGTCATCCATTGCTCTCATAAAACAACTAACTCTGCCCTGACAGAAGCAGCAAAGGTGCCTGATGGTGTATTTATATGTCGGCTTGTCACAAGGAACCAAAAATAGGAAGTTGCCACACACTAATAAGATATGTGGTAACATCTAGACATGCACGTAAATGTCATGTTTATAAGAGCGTGTCACCATTTTTGTAACAATTCGGAATTATCTTGTTCCCATACCAGAGTACAATGGACTGTGTACATTGGTAAAAGATGTACTTCCAGGCCCTTAGAATGCTCCCAATTATTGAACCAAAATAATATGACTTCCTTGACCATCATGTGCCCCACTAACTCACAGTTTCAGAAATATCTTCATCCCACAAGTTGTCTTTTCTAAGGTCATCAATATTTTCTCTTATACCACATTGCTAACTATATTTCTAACAAAAAAAAAAAAAAAGAAGAAATACTTTTATCACCTGAAAAGTTGGACAAAGTTTTCTGGGCCTCTCACTAGCTTAATGTGTAACCCCGGAAATTCACTGGATAAAGCAGCTCTGTGTGCAAAACATTGCGAAACTGGACCCCTGATGACCCAGGATCAAATCCGCCTCTCCTGCACTGGCAGGTGGATTCTTTACTACTGAGCCAGTAGGGAAGCCCATACCACCTCATACTGGTCATTAAAAAGTCTACAGATATCATATATGAAACGAGTCGCCAGTCCAGGTTCGATGCACGATACTGGATGCTTGGGGCTGGTGCACTGGGACGACCCAGAGGGATGGTATGGGGAGGGAGGAGGGAGGAGGGTTCAGGATGGGGAACACAGGTATACCTGTGGCGGATTCATTTTGATATATGGCAAAACCAATACAATATTGTAAAGTTAAAAAAGAAAACAAAGTTAAAAAAATAAAAAACTCTACAGGTAACAAATGCTGGAGCGGGTGTTGAGAAAAAGGAATCCTCCTACACTGTTGCTGGGAATGCAACGTGGTGCAGCCACTATGGAAACCAATACAGAGTTTCCGCAGAAAGCTAGACAGAACTATCATATGGTCCAGCAATCCCACTCCTGGGCATACACCCAGACCAAACCATAGTTCCACAGGATACACGCACTCCTATGTTCATAGCAGCACTATACACAACAGCCAAGACATGGGGACAACTGAAGTGTCCACCAGCAGATGAATGGAGAAAGATGTGGTACGTGTATATACATTTAGACAAGGGAATAGTACTCAGCCATAAGAAACAATAAAATATTACCATTTGTAGCAACATGGACGCAGCTAGAGATTATCATGCTAAGCGAAGTAAGTCAGAAAAAGAAAGACAAATACCATATGACACCACTTATATGTGGAATCCAAAATACGGCACAAGTGAACTTGCCTACCAAACAGAAACGAACTCACAGACACGGAGAACAGACTCGTGATCTCAAAGCGGGAGGCTGGGAAGGGAGAAGAATGGACTGGGACTTTGGGGCTGGTAGACGCAAGCTATTGCGTACAGAGTGGATAAACAAGGTCCTACTCTATAGCACAGGGGACTAAATCCAATCTCCTTGGATAAACCATCACGGAAAACAATATATTAAAAATAAGAATCTCTATATGCTTAAAACTGAGTCACTGTGCTGTACAACGACTGGCAGAGATTGGTACAACCTTGTAAATCAATGATACCTCGGTAAAAAAAAAAAAAAAATTTAAATTAAAAAATAAAACCAAACTGCACCTATGCAAAACTGGCATAACTATTCTACATGTTATGGACCTTCAAAGTTGATTTGAAGCTAAACACCAAAATATGATGTCCTTTGAAGAACCAAGAGTATCTTCTAACTCATCAAGGACAACAAATTTATAACTCAGAATCTGGCCAAGGACGGGCAGCAAAGACCAGAACCTGCCTGGCTTTCTTCTACATGGTTATATCTGGAGAAGTCAGGATTTGAAAGCCGACACATTTGGGTTGAGAGAGTAAGTCATAATCTAGTAGAATTCCATGTTTATTGACCATGGAGATGGGATTTCATTAGCCTTTGCCACTAAAATGATGTCTTCTTATCCAACTTTCCTGATGACTCTGAACATCACACCTTTTTTAAGGTGCTGTATTTTTAAGGAAGTGTTTAGAGGGCAAGATAAATAAGAATAGCTTGTGCACAAAACCTTCTATGGAAGGCCATCGAATAAATGTGCTTGTAAAACCTGCTTGTGTCCATGCCATCAGTGTGCTTTGGCTGCTGTGAATTCTCTTTGAGCTTGTCGTGCAGACGTGTAAGCCACTGCAAGCCAACCCTGAAGAGTGGTTCAGTATGTAGGGTTTAGAACCAGACAGATGCATCCAAATCGTATTCTGCTTTTAGCTCTTTGACCTTAGGCAAATGCTTAACTATTTTTAGTCTCACTTCTTAATTTGCAGTATGGAGGCTGATTATACTGCACAAGGTTCTTGTGAGGATTATGTCTATAAAGGGTTTAGCACAGTGCCTGAAACACTCAATAAGTAGACAGACAGATATTCAAATATCTTGAAGGAAAAAGTGAGTTCACTTCTCAGAAACTCTTTCTGGGGCAAATCATTCAATTACCCAAGTGACAAATAGTTTTCAGTGTTTCACACTATGGAGTATTATGAATTCTCAGCTCCAATTTGATCATCTCCTTCTTTATAAGAATTCCACTCATAATTCTTTTTCATAACTCTTAATCATAATTCAATTCTGTTCAGGAAGAGAACACTCAGAGGTGATGACAGGGGGACCTAAAATTTATTTTTCTCCTTGACACTCAAGTTTACAGTGCCATCAGGTATATTTATCCAACTCCTAGTCAAAGCTATGGTTTTTCCAAGTAGTCATGTATGGATGTGAGAGCTGGACCGTAAAGAAGGCTAAGTTCCAAAAAATTGATGCTTTCAAGTTGTGGTGCTGGAGAAGACTCTTGAGAGTCCCTTGGATAGCGAGGAGATCAAACCAATCAATCTTAAAGGAAATCAACCCTGAATATTCATTGGAAGGACTGATGCTGAAGCTCCAATACTTTGGCCACCTGATACAAAGAGCTGACGCATTGGAAAAAAACATGATGCTGGGAAAGATTGCCCTGCTGCTAAGGATAGGAGGAGAAGATGGGGGCAACAGAGGATGAGATGGTTGGATGGCATCCCCAACTCAATGGACAATAGTTTGAGCAAACTCCAGGAGATAGTGAAGGACAGGGAAGCCTGGCGTACTGCGGACCTTCAGATCACAGAGTCGGACTCAGCTTAGCAACTGAGCAACAACAACCATGTAGTCACTATCTATAAAATGATGTTTTCTAATTCACTGGGGAAGTGGTAGAAATAAATTAGATCATTTTTGCACAGAGCTATTAGCTCCTTAAAACAAAAGAATATATTCATTTTAATGTCATCAATTATATTGCTAATTTATGTCATCAATTGACCTTTGTATCACGACACTGCACATGCCTGCACAAGTCTGTCTTCCGCTGGTCTTCTCCCCCGCCCTCTCCACCCCCACTCCTTATAGTCATCGTTAAACCAAACTCCACCCGCTTTTGCTTTCGCTGGCAGCAACAATCCAAATTCTGGGCTCTGATGATCTGGAATCTGGGATGAAATGATCTGATCTGGAATGAATGATCTGGGATGAATCTCTTGATCTCCTGCCAGTTTTGCAGAGTCCTACGGTGGTAAGTAAGAAAAAGAAGGGAGATGACATTTAAGGTCATTTTCGACACCCTGATTGTGAGGTAAGAATGAATATTGAATAAGCAAACACAGGTGCTTCTCCCACGAAGCCTGCTGAGAGCCAGATGCCCATGCTGGGCTCTCCATCCTCCTGCACATCCCTTCCCACATTCACTTCCCTTTCCACCTCTCTGGTCCCCAGAGGCCTCCACATCTCCTCGGAGACAGTTTGCCAGCAAGGTTCTGTTTCTAAGTGTGCCTTTTGATCTGGCTGGGCTCTGCTTCACCTGAGTGAGGTATCGCCTCCACAGTCTCCAAACTCATCTTCCCATGCCCACGGGGATGAACGGGTGAAGTGGGGGGCAGGGGACCCGGGCAAGAACGGGAGATGGCAACCCTGGACTTGCACCCAGGCTGGTATCTCTACCACTGACTTTTTTTTCCTCACGATTGATTTTTTCTTTTTCCCCCAAAGTCCATGGGGTTGCAGAGAGTCAGCCGTGACTGCATGACTAAGCACACCACACCACAGGGCATGTAGGAGCCTAGTTTCCCAAGCAGGGGTGGAGCCCACGCCCTTGCCTTGGAAGTTCAGAGTGCTAACTAATGGGCCACCCTGGAAGTCCCTCTACTGGTGATCTTTTTTTTTTTTTAATCAAGCCTTCTGGTAGCAATTTTCATCTCTTAGGCTGACCTAGGAGCATGGTATGCCCTACAGTCCCTTCACATTTAGGAGGAAAAGACAGCATCATCATGAACAAGGAAGAAAGGGCCTCCCCTCCATCACCCACTGGCTGGCTCAGCCCTGAGATCAGAATAAGATCAGAGAAAAGCCTACAAGGTGACCAGCCAGACTGTCTCCTGCTTCTTCATTTATCACAGATTCAAATGAGCCAACTATGTAGCTGAGTTCTCCTGCACAGAGGCCCGGAGCCCACACTGATCTGACGGAACTGGGCGGGGCGAGTGAAGATCCCAAGGGGCCGGCCCGGGCTGAGATCTGGGTTCCTCATCCTTCCACCCACAGCGCCTTGGCCCCCAGGGCACTCTGCAGCAGAGACGCAGCACACTCAAACCTTCCAGCACTGAGAGGCCACCTGGTTCGGCTCCTGCCTGCACGTGTTCCTGCACCAGGTGGAGAGGCCAGGTGTGAGGGCGACATGACGCAGGCTGGCATGCGTTATGCGCCCACAACCTCTTGCTTCACTCCTCCCGGTGCAACCTGCTCATCCTCACCCCGCTCTGGCCCTGCCTACATCCTGGCCTCAGATCCAGTGCCTGCAGAAGGCTGTGTGGCATGGGGCCAGCACCAGGACAATCTGCATCCCCACTCTGGTTCTCACGCCCGAGAGGCCCAGTGTTGGGCACCTCCCTCCATCACTGACCCGTAACCTCATTCCAGGGACCCGGGGGCTGGTGGTCAGCCCTCCTGCCTCCACCGTCCACCTCCTCACTCACAGTGCTCCCCCTCCTCTTCCTCCTCCATCCTTTCCACTAAGGTTCTGGGACCTTCTCTGCCCTCCCACCTGTACTGATGCCCAGCTCCAACGTCTGGTCTCAACCCCTGGGCTTTACAGCCTGTGCACCCTGTTTGCAACCCTGCCCACCTCTCAACTCCTGCCTCTGAGCCCTTTCTCCATCCAGTGTCTCCACCACCATCACTTCCCCCGTGCAGACACCCCTTCTTCAGTCAGACACGGGCGAAGATTATTGTCGCCCCTGGACTGATCCCAGACCAGAAGTGCTCAATTCTCCCCAACAGAAATATCAATTTTTAGTAGCATTTGCTCTCAGATGTTATTACATATTCAGGAAGATCATGATTATTATTTTTTGCTTCACTTTTTTTTTTAATTGAAGTATAGTTGATGTACAATGTTTCAGGTGTACAGCAAAGTGAGGAAAGCTATGATTATTTATTCGCAAACTTGCTCCTCATTGATATTCACTTCTGGGCCAACTGGAGCATGTCCAGGAAATGCAAACTAGTTGAAAGCTCTGAAAGAAGTCTCCCATAATGAGAGACAGAGAGAGGAGAAGGAGAAGGAAAGAGACAGATACTAGTTTGATCCCTGGTCCAGGAAGATCCCACACGCCATGGAGCAGCTAGGCCTGAGTGCCACAGCTAACTACTGAAGCCCGTGCCCCCTAGAGCCCATGCTTTGCAACAAGAGAGGTCACTGCGGTGAGCAGCCAGAGTACTACAGCTGGAGAGTAGCCCCCACTTACCACAATTAAAGCAAGCCTGAACATCCACGAAGACCCAGCACAGCTAAATATAAAATAAATAAATAAAACATAAAATAATTTTTTAATTTCTAAAAAAAAAAAGTTGAAAGAGGACCTGTTCCAGGCGGGGAGCTCTCTCACAGGTCCCTGTTGTAGGAGCTAGGTGGGCAGGTAGCAAGGAACCAGCAGCATCTGCTTATTAAAATTCCTCTCTGTACCACACTGTCTGTGCCTGGCTCAGCAAACATTTATCTGCCAAACATTTGCTTTCCCTCTGAAATCCCAAACCACCATCCCAACATCTTTTTGTTTTTAGCTGCAGATGGTATTTAAGGGGAGTGTTTGGGCCATTCTGGTGACTTACTCTGTTTTCCTGGGTCTCTCACATGTATACACGTTATAAAACTTGAGTGCAATTTTCTCCTGTTAACCTATCTCATGTGAGTTTAAGAAGGATCTAGCCAGCCAGAAGAATCTAGAAGGGCAGAGGAAAATGTCTTCCTTCCAATACAGATCAGTGGAGGCTGAGGTCCACGTTCAGAACTCAAGCTGGTGGCATCCTCAATGAGAAACCCTGTCCTCAGACGGAATGAAAAGTGGGGGGATGGTGAACACCCAGAAAGACTTCTTTGGCCAAAGTCTCATGGTCAAGCCTGATGACAGTGGACAGGAATACTTACCCAGAAAGGAGGAACTACTAATTGGAACAATATTACAGCTTATCTAGAATTCTTTTCTTCTGTAGAAGAAACAGATTATTGCAATCTGGTAGGAACATTTTTGTTCTTTATTCCACAAATCCATAACAATTCTTGCCAGAACACTATAGTAATTACTTTTTTTTTTAATTTAAAAAGATATCATTTCATCTCAGAACTTAGAATTCAGTACATACTTTAAGGAGTATGAAACAGAGGCCTTTTAAGTAAACACAACCATATGAATATAATAAAACTAATTTTCCAAAATTCAGACTCTTCCATATATGTGTACATTATATTTCCTGGGCTTCTCAAGTGGTGCATGGGAAAGAATCTGCCTGCAAATGCAGGAGACACAAGACACAACAGTTCAACTTCTGGGTCAGAAGCTGCCCTGGAGAAGGAAATGGCAACCCACTCCAGTAATCTTGCCTAGAGAATCCCATGGACAGAGGAGCCCGGCAGGCTATAGTTTATGGGGTTGCAAAGAGTTGGACACAACTGAACAACTAACACTTTTCCTTTTTTTTTCATAGTGTGTATATAATGTTTCTTATAATTAGTATATATTCCTTATGAAATAAAGTGACAGTGAAAATGTTAGTTACTCGGTTGTGTCCGACTCTTTTGCGACCCCATGGGCTATAGCCCACCAGGCTCCTCTGTCCATAGGACTCTCCAGGGAAGAATACTCGAGTGGGTAGCAGCTTCCCAGGTGGCGCTAGTGGTAAAAGAACCTGCCTGCCAATGCAGGAGATGTAAGACCGTGGACAATCCCTGGGTTGAGAAGATCCTTTGGAGTAGGAAATGGCAACGCACTCTAGTATTCTTGCCTCTTCTCCAGGGGATTCCTCTATTCTTTGTAAAAGTGACAGTGTTAGTTTCTCAGTTGTGTCCAACTCTTTGCGATCCATGGACTGTAGCCCGGTCAGGCTCCTCTGTCCATGGGATTCTCCAGGCAAGAATACTGGAGTGGGCAGCCACTCCCTTCTCCAGGGGATCTTCCCAACCCAGGGATCGAACCTAGGTCTCCCTTGTTGCAGGCAGATTCTTTACCATCTGAGCCACCAGGAAAATCATCTGAATTATGTATATATTTATGTATGGAAATGTGGGTATATAGTGTGTGTGCATGTATTTGCAGTGCGTGTATATGTACATATATACATGGTGTGTGCATATGTGTTTGTATATATTCATGTGTGTATGTATGTGTGTGTATATATACAGTGTGTGCTTGTGTGTGCATATATATACACACACACACAATTTACGTATATGTGTGAGTGCGTGTATATACACACTGAGTGCATGTATGTATTGTGTGTGTGTATCCATTACTGGCTCTGTTTCTCCAGAGAACTTTGACTAACTCAAGCAGATTAGAAAATCCTTCTTCTCTATGGATGGGAAAACTGATTTAAACTGATGAGACTTTTCTTGGGTTAGACCACAAACAGCCTTTCTGGACTCCAGAGTCCAGATTCCCAGCTAGGGCTGAGCCAGGAGGAGAGCTGAAGGTTGGTCACTTTGAGTGACCAGCACCCCTCTCCCTTCAACCCCAAGGCTGGGGCAGCCCAGGCTAGGGTGGGCTTTGTTGCCTGCGGCTGCTGCCATGAACCCAGCTCTGGGAACCCATCAGCGGCCTGCCTCACCCACACCAAGTGTGGGGAGGGCCTCTGCCTCTGTTAGGTCCAGCAGGCAGGAGGAGCTGTCAGATGGCTTGGCTCTTAGGAGGGGGTTTTCAAGGCCAAGGTCAGAGATTAGTCTGGTTGGCTTTCTCAGTGCCAGCCAAAATATTCTTAACTATAATTAAAACAAAAATGAAAAGAGCCAAATAAAATATGCAGGGACCAAACTTCCCGTACTTTAAATCTGATAATCTAGTTTAAGACCAAGGAATCAAATGGAGTCAAGAAAATTCTTTTGTTTGGCCAAAGTGACCCCACACAACTTGCTGCTTTGTGGAGGGGCTCTGATCCAAGTGGATGCACACAGCAAAGTCTCCACAGTGGCTCTACACAAAGCTAGCCTGCAGTTAAATGGGCTCAGTGTAACACGTACACACAGCCAACAGGTACATGGAAAGATGCTCAACATCATCAGTCATCAGGGAAACACAAGTCCAAACTGTTACAGTAGGTCATATGGTTTTCCAAACGTGAAGAAATCGTGTATCCTGTATCAATGTGTTAGTCCACTTCTGTTTGTTTCTGAAGGCACTGTATATTCCTATTAACAAATGCATATGGAGTGATTTATTTGTGTAAATTTGTCATTGAATTTAAACTTTTCTGGACTTCCCCCTGGTGGTCAAGTGGTTAAGGGTCCACTTACCAGTTCAGGGGACATGGGTTCAGTCCTTGGTCTGGGACGATTCCACATGCCTCTGGGCAACTAGACCCGTGTGCCGCAACTACAGAGCCCATGTGCTCCAAGTCCTGGAGCCTGTGCATCTTAGAGCCTGTGCTCCGTAACAAGAGAAGCCACTGCAATGCGAAGCCTGCGCAGCACAACTAGAGAAAGCCCACATCCAGCAAAGACGACCCAGCATAGCAAAAAAAAATAAATAATTTGCACCTTTCTGCGGATAGAAGAAATATGTAGTGAAATGTCACCTGACTTCTGTTAGGAAGGTTTTTATCAAAAAGACAAGAAATAACAAGCATTGGTGAAGATGTGATGAAAAAGGAACCCTTGCTGCATAGCTCCCAAATGTCGTCTCCTCCAAGAACCTGGACCACTTCTTCGTCTTTATATACTCAGCAACTCTCTGGGTCCATTTGTAAACAATATACATGTATTTCTGTCAGTTCTGGAGGCTGGGAATCCAAGATGAAGGCATCTCAGATTCAGCCTTTGGTGAGAACCTGCAACCTGGTTTGCACATGGCCATCTTCTCGTTGTGTCCTCACAGGGTGGAGAACAGAGAAGAAGCAAGCTCCCTGCTCAGTTTCCTTCTAAGGACACTAATCCCATCAAGGGCTCCACTGTTGTGACCTTGTCACCTCCCAACCGTCACATTGGGGGTAAGGACTTCAATACATGAACTGAACGGGGACACAAACCATCAGTCCTTAACAGCACCTGACACATGGAAGGCACTTAATCAGTTATACATTTGCCAACAAAGGTCCGTATAGTCAAAGCTATGGTTTTCCCAGTACAGGTGTGCGAGTTGGACCTTAAAGAAGGCTGAGCCCCGAAGAATTGATGCTTTCTGTGTGCTTGGTGCTTCACCACTATGGTGGTGGTGAAGACTCTTGAGAGTCCCTTGGACCGCAAGGAGAACAAACCAGTACATCCTAAAGGAAATCAGTCCTGAATATTCATTGGAAGGACTGATGCTGAAGCTCCAATACTTTGGACACCTGATATGAACAATTGACTCATTGGAGAAGACCCTGATGTTGGGAAAGACTGAAGGCAGAAGGAGAAGAGGGCGGCAGAGGATGGGATGGTTGGATGGCATCACTGACTCAAAGGACATGAGTTTGAACAAACTCTGGGAGATAGTAAAGGACAGGGAATCCTGTGTGCTGCAGTCCATGGGGTCACAAAGAGTCAGATATGACTCAGCAACTGAACAACAACAGCATTTGCATCAAACAAGAGTTCTCAACCTTGATGGCATATGGGAGTTGTCTGGACAGCTTAAAATATACAGTTGAGCTTTGAACAACACAGGTTTGAGCTGTGCAGGTCCACTTCTATGCAGATTTTTTTTCAATACATACATACTACAGTATATCACAATCTGAGGTTGGTTGAATCTGTGGATGGGAAATTGCAAATACACAGGACCAGCTATACAGTTATCAAGAGATTTTTCCACTGCATAGAGGGTCAGCATCCTTAATCCTCATGTTGTTCAAGGGTCAAATGTAAATACTGGTACACAAGTGCTTCCGGAGATTCTGTGTGGGGCGTGCGCTGGGCATCACAGGCTCCACCAGTGATTCTCACATGTGGTCAAAGTGGCCCACTGGCATGGAGAGAAGATAAGGGAGTGGCTGCCCTTCACCGCCCAGGAGGGTCCTCGTCTGGACAGCCGCTTTCCTCCTGTGCAACGTCAAGGCCATCCGCGGTGCCTGCCAGCCTATCTAGGTCATCATCTCTCGATGTGGTGCACCTTCCTCCTCTTCTGTTCTTTTTCCCCTCTTGTCTCAGCCTCTAGGAGATACCATTCTACTTTTAAAAAACTAGTTTTAGTTGGAATGCAGTTGCTTTATACTGTTGTCAGTTTCTGCTGTTCAACAAGGTGAATCAGCTACACGTTTACATATGTCCCCTCTCTTTTGGATTTCCTTCCCACTTAGGTCACACAGAGCACTGAGTGGAGTTCCTGTGCTGTACAGGAGGTTCTCATTAGTTACCTATTTTATAGAGTATCAGTAGGGTATATGTGTCAATCCCAGTCTCCCAATTCATTTCATTCCCCACTTTCCATGGTATCCATACATCTGTTCTCTATTTCTGTTTTGCAAATAAGACCATTTTACCACTTTTCTAGATTCCACATATGCATTAATATATGATATTTGTTTTTCTCTTTTGTAGAGACGTGGATGGACCTAGAGACTGTCACCCAGAGTGAAGTCAGTCAGAAAGAGAAAAACAAATATCCTGCCCTGTGTTAAATTCCCCTGAATGCATACTGTGTCTCTTCTCAAGGGTCAGAGGGCACTCAGCCTTACACCAAATGTCCTTTCTGGAGAAGTTCCAGAACCTCCATACAAAGATGACACAATGCAGAGGAAAAAGGGAAGGACAGTGTGGGGGATCTGGGGGCCATGGGGGGACTCAGGCTAGGTGAAAGGCTAAATTACTAACTAGCTCACGCGTGCATGTGTGACTCTCCTGGAGAAGAGCGCTTTGAGAATGTCAGAGGGGTGGGGCCTGGGGGAACTTTCTCAGCATCCTTCAAAGACCAGGATGATAGGCCCTCTCATCTGTGTGTGGAGCTCCTGTCAACTCTCCTGGAGCAGGAGGAGTAAGGGAGAGAAAGTAGAAAAATGCAGAAGGAAAAGTGGAAGAAAACATGCGGTTCCATTCCCTGGTTTGGGCTCTGCTGGTGCAGAATTAGAACCCAGAGAGCCAGCCAACTGCCCAGCTCAGACCACTTCTTAGTCCTGCACCCCGGGCAACCACCAGTTTAGGAGAAAATACACCACCTGTGATACTGAAGCTGCTGATTTTGTGGACATTTCTCTTCATGTTGATTTGTCATGGCACTGGGCATGCAAATAAGGGCAACATCCACCATAATTTCCTTAAAGAAAAAGTTGAAAGCAAAATCAAGCTCTTCCTAGTAGCTCTGCTACTCCAGAGACAAGGATTACCTAATATCTATGCTCTTAGTTTTTTGAAACCTCTCAGCATGTATAAGTCATGAACTGCATTTTTCAACATTCAGATTACTTAACATTTGATGACAAGCAACCTGACTAGATACATTCACTTAAGTTGTCATGTATGTAGGTATAGGACCTGCTTTGCGTGGGCCTTAGGAAGCATCACTACAAACTAAGTTAGTGGAGGTGATGGAATTCCAGTTGAGCTATTTCAAATCCTAAAAGATGATGCCATTAATGTGCTGCTCTCAATATGCCAGCAAATTTGAAAAACTCAGCAGTGGGCACATGACTGGAAAAGGTCAGTTTTCACTCCAATCCCAAAGAAAGGCAATGCCAAAGAATGCTCAAACTACCACACAGTTGCACTCATCCCACATGCTAGCAAAATGATGCTCAAAATTCTCCAAGCCAGGCTTCAACAGTATGTGAACCAAGAACTTCCAGATGTTCAAGCTGGATTTAGAAAAGGCAGAGGAACCAGAGATCAAATTGCCAACATCCGCTGGATCATAGAAAAAGCAAGAGAGTTCCAGAAAAACATCTACTTCTGCTTTATTGACTATGCGCCAAAGCCTTTGACTGTGTGGATCACAATAAACTGTGGAAAATTCTGAAAGAGATGGGAATACCAGACCACCTGAGCTGCCTCCTGAGAAACCTGTATGCAGGTCAGGAAGCAACATGAAACAATGGACTGGTTCCAAATTGGGAAAGGAGTACGTCAAGGCTGTATCTTGTCACCCTGCTTATTTAACTTAAGTGCAGAGTATGCCATGCAAAATGCCAGGATGGATGACGCACAAGCCAGAATCAAGATTGTTGGGAGAAATATAAAAAACCTCAGATATGCAGATGATACCACCCTTAAGGGAAAAAGCAAAGAGGAACTAAACAGCCTCTTGATGAAAGTGAAAGAGGAGAGTGAAACAGCCTGCTTAAAATTCAACACTCAATATTATGAAGATCATGGCATCTGGTCCCATCACTTCATGGCAAATAGATGGGGAAAGAACAACAGACTTTATTTTCTTGGGCTCCAAAATCACTGCAGATGGTGACTGCAGCATGAAATTAAAAGACGCTTGCTCCTTGGAAGAAAAGCTATGACAAACTTAGAAAGTATATTAAAAAGCAGAGACATCAGTTTGCTGACAAAGTCCATCTAGTCAAAGCTATGGTTTTTTCAGTAGTCTTGTATGGATGTGAGAGCTGGACCATAAAGAAGGTTGAACACTGAAGAATTGATACTTTCAAACTGTGGTGTTGAAGAAGACTCTTGAGAGTCCCTTGGACTGCAAGGAGATCAAAACAGTCAATCCTAAAGGAAATCAACCCTGAATATTCATTGGAAGGACTGATGCTAAAGCTCCAATACTTTGGTCACCTGATGCAAAGAGCTAACTCATTAGAAAAGACCCTGATGCTGGGAAAGATTGAAGGCAGGAGGAGAAGGGGACGACAGAGGATGAGATGGTTGGATGGCATCACTGACTCAGTGGACATGGGTTTGAACAAGCTCCGGAGATGGTGAAAGACAGAGAAGTCTGGCGTGCTGTTGTCCATGGGGTTGCAAAGGGTTGGGCATGACTAAGTGAATATCAACAACAACATTTCAATTAGTTCAGACAGTAACGAATCTGCCTGCAATACAGGAGACCCCGGGTTGATCCCTGGGTTTGGAAGATCTCCTGGAGAAGGGAATGGCAATCCACTCCAATATTCTTGCCTGGAGAGTTCCATGGACAGAAGAGCCTGGTCTGCTATAGCCCATAGGGTCGCAAAGAGTCAGACACAACTGAGTGACTAACATGCACACACACACACACACACACAGACACTTGAATTAGTGCCTTTCAGGAAAATCAGTAGCAAAATATAATTTTATCAAATTATGTCATAGATACTTTCCAATTCATTTGGGGAAGGATTTTTTTTATCCCTTTTACTTTCATGAATATGTTGTAGGTTTAAGCCAAGTGTAGAAGAACGGACATGAGTAAATAGGTCGGTAAAAAATGTTACCCAGCATGCAGAGCTTTGTTGAACCCATTGGCAAGAGATTGGTCAGACACCACATTCTTGGTGAAAAGGCTCTTTCAGAGAAAGAGTGCATTCAATACCACTTCAATTGCTATTTATAAAGCAGAGCTTGAAAGACGGATGGAAGGAGTGGGTTCCATGGGAAAGGAAAGAGAGAAAGAAAGGAAATGGAGGACTTGCCAAGTACCACTGGTGGTGGCCAGGAGCTCTTTCAAAAATGCTGGAGCCTTGGGAGTCAAATGCTTTTCTCTCCTGGAGACCCTGGGCGAAGTGACAGTTCAGTAACGAAATGGCCTTCTCGAAGGCAGGGCCCCACTTGGAAAACATGAAAAGAGTTAGCAAAAAGCTTTCTCTCCATGAGTGACTCAATGCTAGAACCAGTAAGAAGCACGTAAAAATCTTAAAGAGAGAGATTTGAAGCCTGGACTCCAGGAATCTCTACAACAGTGGTCTTCAACGTTTTTGGCACCAGGGATCAGTTTCATGAAGACAATTTTTCCACGGACTGGGGGGAATGGTTTCAGCACGATTCAAGGGTGTTACATTTATTGTGCACTTTAATTCTATCATTATGACATCAGCTCTACCTCAGATCATCAGGCACTAGATTCTGGAGGCTGGGGACCCCTACTCTAGCAGGTACAAGGATGAGATCCTGGGTACCCTCTTGGTCCAGTGTTTAAGAATCTACCATGCAATGCAGGGGATGCTGGTTCAATCCCTCGTCTGGGAAGATTCCACAAGCCACAGGGCAACGAAGACCATGGACCACAATACTGAGACTGCATGCTCACCACCACAATGAAAAATCCGCACACTGCAACTAGAGAGCAGCCCCTGCTTGCCACAACTAGAGAAAAATCTGTGCACAGCAATGAAGACCCAACACAGTCAAAAATATAATTAAAAAAAAAAAAGAAATCCAGGGGGGTCTATGGAAACCCCAGATTCAGGCAGGTCAGGCAGAGTTCATAAGAAGGGATCTATGCCAGGTTGGCCATATTGAGAAGACTTTTTCATATGATAATGTACATTTTATTCTTCACTGATGCATAGATTGTTGACCACAATGGCTTTTTTGAGAAGGCTACTCTTTCCTGATGTTCTCAACGGCCTGATAAATGTAGAGAGAAAAAAAAAATAGGTATAGAGAAAAAACGTAGAGGTAAAAGTGGAGGAAAGAAAGTAACATGCCTTGTAAATGTCTTTTCATGAAAATCCATAAGAAGTCTCGTCTTTTGGAAAGGGCATGGCCACAGGGTCTCTTGAAACACGTTGCCTCTGTGCGCTGGTTTGAGATGAGGGGCTTGGGGGAGGGCGGCTCTGGGCCTGTATGTCTCGGGCGGGGGTGGGAGGAATTGGGCCTTGTCCCCCGAGTCTGCATTTCATTTCACATTGCTATGCATGCAGTGTGTACCACAAGAAAGTAAGCCCTGATTTTATAGCGTCTAGTCTTCTTAGATGTTCAAGAGGTGGCCAGGACTTGACCAAAGTAGAGCTGGTAAGCTATTTTGTGTTTAAATTCATAGTAAAGATCGTCTTCTGAGAAAGGACTTGTGGAAACTGAAAACTCCCTCGAAGTGTTGCAGATGAATAGGACTGCCCACGGGTTGAGAGCAGGGAGAGAAGAAAGGGCTCTGGGCTGGAGTGTTCCTACCCGGAAGGCTGTCTCCAGATATGGCCTGGCTTCTATTACATTGTCTCACAGTTTGTTCACCACTGCTCTGGTCTTCATCTGACCATCTGAAATATCTAGTCTTTTGAGATTTCTGAAATTGCACAACTCATGTTAAAAGTTCAGTTCAGTTTAGTCACTCAGTTGTGTCCGATTTACTCTTTGTGACCCCATAGACCACAGCACGCCAGGCCTCCCTGTACAGCACCAACTCTGGGAATTTACTCAAACTCATCTCCATTGAGTCAATGATTCTATTCTCATCCTCTGACGTCCCCTTCTGCTCCTACCCTCAATCTTTCCCAGCATCAGGGTCTTTTCAAATGAGTCAGCTCTTTGCATCAGGTGGCCAAAGTATTAGAGTTTCAGCTTCAACATCAGTCCTTCCAAGGAACACCCAGGACTGATATCCTTCAGAATGGACTGGTTGGATCTCCTTGCAGTCCAGGGGACTCTCAAGAGTCTTCTCCAACACCACAGTTCAAAAGCATCAATTCTTCGGTGCTCAGCTTTCTTCACAGTCCAACTCTCACATCCATACATGACTGCTGGAAAAACCATAGCCTTGACAAGATGGACCTTTGTTGGCAAAGTAATGTCTCTGCTTTTTAACATGCTGCCTAGGTTGGTCATAACTTTCCTCCCAAGGAGCAAGCATCAGGTTAAAAGTAGAGAATGTAAAATGGCACACTGTGGGGCTTTTTTTCTGTGAATGCACGGACACAATTATCTTCTGAGATGGAACTGCTTGACTTGACCTCTGGAGGACACAAGGAAGAGGGCATCACCTAAGCTGTCAGTTGAATTCAGACTGCCCAGCTATTGTGCTGTATGTGAACTGTGGTTACTGTTAGCGTCTAAAGGACGAACAGTTCTAAGTGCTCCTAGTATATTAGGAGCAAAGGTGGTTTAATAACCCCTTTGTCAGCTTATAGGAAGGCTCTTTGCTCAGCCACCTCTCAGATGGTGTCCTTTTATTACAATTTTAAGCCACTTTTGAGAAGCATACATTAGGATTTGTTCATCAGGTTGGCAGTAGAGAACCCGAGGAAGTTCAAGGAAGAAATCACACAGGTGTGTTCATATTCACACCTTGATAAGCCTCAACTGTGTGCATCTCTGCTGGCTGTGCTGTGTGACTACATAAATAAGCCGGTGGAAACATATCTTCTTGTTTATGTTTCAATATGATGATCCGATTACTTTCTCAGAAGGATTACACTTACTGTTGTCTTGCTTTACAGCTCACTTTAAACTGATCATTAAAAGGAGGGCAGGGCTTGTTTTTAATTGTTTATTTATGTTTGGCTGTATCCAGTCTTAGCTGCAGCATGAAGGATCTCAGTTGTGGTGCTTGAGCTCCTCTAGTTATGGCTCGTGGGCTCAATTGCCTCACAGCATGTGGGATCTTTGTTCCCCGAGTAGGGATTGAACCCATGTCCCTTACCTCGGAAGGCAGACCCTTAACCACCAGGAAGTCTCAGGGAGGTAGTGTTTTAATTCTGTCAACATCTTTATTTAGAGTCCTGTGGCCCTTTCTATCTACTCAAAACTGTCTACATGAAAAACAAATTGACACTATTTCCCTGATTGAGTTGGCTTCATGTATTCTCGGTTTTCAAAATTCGCATAGCTTTTCCTCGGCTCATACTTCTCTCTCTGGGAACTTTCCAGCCAAGCTTCCCTTCTGTTGACTGTGCTATCTGTATACAGGGTTTTCTTCCCTTTTCAGGCCTATGTCAAACCCTCCCTGGATTTTTCTAGAAGGATTTATGATCTTGCAGGTTAGAGGGCAGCTGGCAAACCTTATTTAATGCTTCCTGGAGGGGTGGCTTTCCATGTGAGTCATACTGAGGTCCCTGGTGTCACACCCTAAGGTACTAGACATCCTTTCAGGTTGCACACACACACACAACTCATGACTTTGAGTGTGAGACTTTGGTAAATATTTGCGAAGTCTGCAAAAGCATGATACACACTATGTGATCTTAATCACTCAGCAATACGTGCTCAACTGTATTAAACACACACAAGAACTCAGAAGGGTCACATCAGGTGAACACGTCATGTAATGATGATTTGTATGTTCTTTGCGCTTTTCAGTTTCATTAATGTGCACATTCAGTTTTAAAAGTTTAAAAACAAAACATTTTTAAAAACCATCTGCTGGAGCTTCCCTGGTGGCTCAGTGGTAAAGAATCCACCTGCCAATGTAGGAGACATGGGTTTGATCCCTGGTCCGCGAATATTCCACGTGCCTCAGAGCAACTAGGCCAGCGTGCCACAACTACTGAGCCAGTGCTCTAGAGCCTGGGAGCCGCAACTGCTGAAGCCTGTGTGCTCTTGAACCCATGCTCTGCAGCAAGAAAAGCCACTGCGGTGAGAAACCCACGCATCGCAACCAGAGATAAGCCTTTGCTCTCTGCAACTAGAGAGAAGCCTACACAGCAACGAAGACCTAGCATAGCCAAAAAAGAAAGAAAGAAAGACAGTAGTACAATTATAAAGATCTGTTTTAAAAATTATCGAAAACCATATGCTGAAGCTTTTATGTATATGTATATGTGCATATTTATAGGAAGAGGATTCATTTTTATGAACTCAAAGTAATTGTAAACCAACCAAATTAACATCCACTGTGCTGTCTTGATGTCCTTTTTTTATCTTTTTTGTTTTTGTGGTAAAATATATACAAAATTTACCATTTTGACCATTTTTATACAGTTCAGTGGGACTTCCCTGGTGACTCAGAGGTAAAGAAACCGCCTGCAAGCGGCAGGAGACATGGGTTCAGTCTCTGGTTGGGAAGATCCGCTGGAGGAGGGCATGGCAACCCACTCCAGTATTCATAGCTGGAGAATTCCACGGACAGAGGAGCCTGGAGGGCTACAGTCCATGGGGCCTCAGAGAGACGTGACGGAAGTGGCTTGGCACGCACACACGCGCACACTTCAGTGGCATTATGTGCATTCACGTTTTGTGCAACTATCATCACCTTCCATCTCCAGAACTTTTTCACCTTCCCCACCTGAAACACCACACCAACTAAACAGTACCTCCTTATTCTACCCCCTCCCCAGCCCCCGGCAACTGCCATTCTGCTTTCTGTCTTTATAAATTTGACTGCTTTAGGGAGCTGATATAAGTAGAATCATACAATATTTGTCCACTCGTGTCTAGCTTATTCACACTGTCCTCAAATTTCATCCATGTTGTAGCATGCGTCAGAATTCCATTCCTTTTAAAGTCTGAACAACTTTGTATGGATCCACCACATTTTCTTTATCCATTCTTCTGTAGGCGGACAGTTGGGTTGTTCCACCTTTTTGCTGTGGAAATAAGGCTGCTATCAACATGGGTGGACTGTATCTGTTTGAGTCCTTGTTTTCAATTATTTGGAGTGTATAGTCAGAAGTGGAATTTCTGAATAATTTATGCTTAATTAAAAAAAAGAAAAGAAAAAAGCACCGTACTGTTTTCCACAGCAGCTGCACCATTTTACATTTGCAGCAGCAACCCACAGGGCTCAATTTCTCCACATCTGTGCTGCCACTAGGCACTTTCTGGTGTTCTGGTTTCGCTTTGATGACAGCCATCCCAATGGTATGAAGTGGTACCGAAGCTCTTCCCTGACTTGGAGATTCATGGAGTTAACAATCCCGGGCTCCAGTCCTCACCTGTCCTACTGTGCAGCTCGAAGCAAGTTTTTTAAAAATCTGTATTGAAATTGCTCCCTCATTTCTAAAATGGGAAGTTTAAATCATTTACTTAGCAAATACATACAACCTGCAAACACTGGGCTATGTCCCCGCCAGGTGAGAAGGGGAAAAGGGGACGTGAGAACGAGCAAGACAGAAGACACCCACCGTTCCCCGCAGTTCCCGCTCTCAAAGGCCATCACAGCCTGCTGAGGAGCCAGGCCTGGAGCCAAGTGAGATGGGGAGACAAGGAGCGGGGAGTTAGCAGAATCACAGACTGCAGCACTGTCATGCCAGACACCAGCCCAGGGTGTTCACACGCCTTCTTCTCCAGATCCAGGCCAGGTAACAAACACGACGCTTGTCCCCATACAACGACATCGAAACTGGTCCAGTTTCCCCTCTTCCACTCAGGACTCTGAAATCGCTTTCCTGACACCCAGCATCACAATCTGATTTTCGTTCTAGAAGACAATGAATGTCAAGAAACTTGGCTGCCATGTCACAACAATGCATCAGGAGAATTTCCTCTGGAGGGGGGAATGGGCCCCTACTCCAGTATTCTTGCCTGGGAAATCCCATGGACAGAGGAGCCTGGCAGACTCCATGGGGTCCCAAAAGAGCCAGACACAACTTAGCAACTACACAACAACAACAAAACTTCCTGAATCTTAGCTTCCTTTCATATAAGTTGGGATGATGATACCTCCAGTATTAATTGGCTAGGGGCAAACGCATAAGGGAGTAGGAGTCAGGAGTAATTTATCCAAGGACTTCGCTGCCATGAAAGAATTTGGGGTCAGTAAATTTTTATCTACTCCTTCACCTGAAGAAAATAAAGTGTCTCTAAGAGGGCGGCAGAGGATGAGATGATTAGATAGTACCACCAACTCAATGGACAAGAATTTGAGCAAACTCTGGGAGACAAAGGACAGGGAGGCCTGGTATGCTGCAGTCCATGGGGTCGCAGAGTCAGACATGACTGAGCGACTGAATAACAACAACATTCTATGATTCTAAAAAACAACTGCAAGAAAAATGAAAGTGAAAGTCACTGAGTCATGTCCTACTCTTTGCGATCCCATGGACTATATGGTCCATGGAATTCTCGAGGCCAGAATACTGGAGTGGGCAGCCTTTCCCTTCTCCAGGGGATCTTCCTAACCAGGGATCGAACCCAGGTCTCCTGCATTGCAGGCGGATTCTTTACCAGCTGAGCCACAAGGGAAGCCCAAGAAAAATAGAACTTTGTTAATTAGACTTTTCTGAAAAACTGCCACCTCTTTCTAAAGTCAGTTACTATTATTACATATCAGATCAAATCAGATCAGTCGCTCAGTTGTGTCAGACTCTTTGCAACCCATGAATCACAGCACGCCAGGCCTCTCTGTCCATCACCAACTCCTTGAGTTCACTCAGACTCACGTCCATGGAGTCAGTGATGCCATCCAGCCATCTCATCCTCTGTCGTCCCCTTCTCCTCTTGCCCACAATCCCTCCCAGTAACAGTCTTTTCCAATGAGTCAACTTTTCGCATGAGGTGGCCAAAGTACTGGAGTTTCAGCTTTAGCATCATTCCTTCCAAAGAAATCCCAGGGCTGATCTCCTTCAGAATGGACTGGTTGGATCTCCTTGCAGTCCAGGGGACTCTCAGGAGTCTTCTCCAGCACCACAGTTCAAAAGCATCAATTCTTCGGCGCTCAGCCTTCTTCACAGTCCAACTCTCACATCCATACATGACCACTGGAAAAACCATAGCCTTGACTAGACGAACCTTTGTTGGCAAAGTAATGTCTCTGCTTTTGAATATGCTATCTAGGTTGGTCATAACTCTCCTTCCAAGGAGTAAGCGTCTTTTAATTTCATGGCTGCAGTCACCATCTGTACTGATTTTGGAGCCCAGAAAAATAAAGTCTGACACTGTTTCCACTGTTTCCCCATCTATTTCCCATGAAGTGGTGGGACCGGATGCCATGATCTTCGTTTTCTGAATGTTGAGCTTTAAGCCAACTTTTTCACTCTCCTCTTTCACTTTCATCAAGAGGCTTTTGAGTTCCTCTTCACTTTCTGCCATAAGGGTGGTGTCATCTGCATATCTGAGGTTATTGATATTTCTCCCGGCAATCTTGATTCCAGCTTGTGTTTCTTCCAGCCCAGAGTTTCTCATTATGTACTCTGCATATAAGTTAAATAAGCAGAGTGACAATATACAGCCTTGACGTACTCCTTTTCCTATTTGGAACCAGTCTGTTGTTCCATGTCCAGTTCTAACTGTTGCTTCCTGACCTGCATACAAATTTCTCAAGAGGCAGATCAGGTGGTCTGGTATTCCCATCTCTTTCAGAATTTTCCACAGTTGATTGTGATCCACACACTCAAAGGCTTGGGCATAGTCAATAAAGCAGAAATAGATGTTTTACTGGAACTCTCTTGCTTTTTCCATGATCCAGCGGATGTTGGCAATTTGATCTCTGGTTACTCTGCCTTTTTCTAAAACCAGCTTGAACATCAGGAAGTTCACGGTTCACATATTGCTGAAGCCTGGCTTGGAGAATTTTGAGCATTACTTTACTAGCGTGTGAGATGAATGCAATTGTGTGGTAGTTTGAGCATTCTTTGGCATTGCCTTTCTTTGGGATTGGAACGAAAACTTACCTTTTCCATATAGATTTTAGCAATTGAATATGTAGAGCTCTTTGATAGTAAATTCAAATATTTAGCCTTTAAAAAATCTGTGTGTTTGTGAACTTATGTAACTACATTATTGACCTTTCTTCTTAGAGGGTATGGAAAATAAATTTTCTTGCTGACAAACTGGAAAAATGAAAAATTTCCTCCTTAACAACACAGTGGACAGTGTAAGAGAAAGTCCTTTCTCCCAGCACTTTCTTTCCTGTTCGGGCTCTGCCACGTGAGAACAGAATGCGTGCGTCACGACTTGTGACGAGAGAGGTAGCCAACACAGAGAAGAGGGCGGACTGGAAACAGGGAGCGTCTGGTCCTTCGTGGCTTCAGTAGGGCAGGAACAGACCCTGGAATCCCATCCGTCCACATCAGGTCTCTTGTTAAACGATAGCAACAGACCCATAGGGCTTCCCAGGTGGCGTGAGTGGCAAAGAACCCTCCGGCCAACATAGGAGACATAAGAGACGCGGGTTGGATCCCTGGGTTGGGAAGATCCCCTGGAGGAGGGCATAGCAACCCACTCCAGTATTCTTGCCTGGAGAGTCCCACAGATAGAGGAGTCTAGCGGTCTACAGGCCACAGGGTCCCAAAGAGTTGGACGTGACTGAAGCAACTTAGCATGCACGCACAACAGACCCATGTGAACCCTTCTAGTTAGGCCTCTAATTACTCAAAATTTTTTGAAATAGTTTTTTGATGTGGACCATTTTTAAAGTCTTTATTGAACTTATTGCAATACTGCTGTCGCTTCATGTGTTATTTGTCTGGCCGAGAGGCATGTGCGATCTGAGCTCCTTGACCAGGGATTGAACCTGCGCCCCCTGCATTGGAAGGTGAAGTCGGCTACAGGGAAGTCTGGCGTCTTAGCAATTCTTAACCTGTTATCCAGCAATTTCACTTCCAGGAATCTGTCTTAAGGACGTGATGAAGTATTTGCTCAGTGATTCATCAACAGCATAGGTGCTGTTCTTAATAGTAAAGTTAAGCATAAAACAAGCTTCAGTATTCCTTAATAGAATGCAGGTTAAATAATTCATAACTGTACAGGCCGATACTAGTCAAGTTATGAAATACACTGTAAGGAGTATGTGACACCACAAAAATGCTGGTGACACACTATTACATGGGGAAAAATCAGGTCACAAAGCAGGAGTTTTGTTTCCTTCATGGAGAACAGACATGCATGCACAGAACCACAGAAAAGAAAGAGACCAATAAAGCTCTAAGACTGAAGTGCTAATGGCCGTTCTTGTGGATCATGAGGTTTCGGGCATTTTTTTTATTATCTTAGTTCCGGCTCTTTGGATTGCTCATTTTTCTACAGTGAACATATGCTTCTTTCTCTGTATTTTCCACCACCTCGAATGGGCTTGGAGCACAGCAGGTATTCAGCTAATATGAGGTTGTCAGCTAATACGACGGGGTTGATGGAGGGGAGTCATCCTGCCCTTTTCCTTTTAGATCAGTCCTATTGTTCCACTTACAAACTATTCAAACTCATCCTCAGCTTAAGTTCTCAAAAACAGAGTCAACGTGCCTCATCAGAGGTTTTAGCCAACATACAACTCCTAGAAGTCTGGATCTGTCTCTACTCTTACCCATATCTGACCTCCCCTCACCCACCTACATATCACCTTGGGGAAGATGTGTGTGGCAGAGGGGGGACACCTGGAGACTGGGGGGAGGGTGTTGAGCTCACAGGACAGAAAAAAGGTGCATAAAGAAAACAGTCTCCACAGAGGAGGAGAAATATTGTATGACATCCCTTATACATGGAATCTAAAAAGAAATGATACAAATGAACTTACAAAATAGAAACAGACTCACAGACTTGGAGAACCAATTTATGATTATCAGGAGGGAAGGGTGGAGGGAAGGGATGGTTAGGGAGTTTGGGATGGACATGTACACACTGCTGTATTTAAAATGGAGTGCTAACAAGGACCTACTGTATAGCACATGGGCTCTACTCAATGTTATGTGGCAGCCTGGATGGAAGGGAGCTTAGGGGAGACTGGATATGGCTAAGATCCCTTGCTATGTACCCGAAACTATCACAACATTGTTTGTTAATCTGCTAAACCCTAATGCAAAATAAAAAGTTCAAAACAAAACAAAAAAAATACAATTTCCAGACTTCCCAGATGGTCCAGTGGTTAAGAACCAGCCTGCCAATGCAGGAGACACAGGTTTGACGCCTGATCCCAGAAGATCCCCAGTTGCTAGGGGCAGCTAAGCCCAACTAAGCCCATGCACCAGAGCTACTGTAGCTGTGCTCTAGGGCCCAGGAGCTGCAGAAAGGGAAGCCATTGCAACAAGAAGCCGGAGCGCCCCAACAAAGACCCAGCACGACCCAAAATTAAATAAGTAAGTAAATAAAAAGATTACAGTCTACGAGCCAGGCCAATTTAATAGCCACCAAGAGCCACGTCATTTCCTTATTTTCTTTCCCTTCCTTCTCTCCCTCATTCCACAAGTGACTACTTAGCATCCATAATATGCCAGGGATTAGGCTTGGAGCTGGGGAATTTGAGAGGAATGAGCCACAGCCCCTGCTCTTAATTAGCTCATCATCTAGTAGCAGAGAAATTTACCAAACAACCATTAAAATTCAGTACTTTCCCTGCAAGAATAAATGAGTGTACAAAGCAGAGTGAAGGCAAAAAAAAAAAAAAAAAAGGCAACAGTTGGTAATTTGGGTGGCATTGAATTAGGCAAGTTTCACAGACATGTTGATCTGTGAATTGGGTTCACGTCTGTGATCCATGCAGAGAAGAAGAGGCATGAGAGCGCCTGGGGGTGGTGGGGATCATAAACAGTGTTCCTTACACATGGACAGTTGCGCCAGAACATTTTAACCCACACATACCCTATAAATTTCTTTTTTGTGGCAATCATGAAATTAAATAAACAATCATAGAGGCCAGAGTTGAAATGCAGAACATGATGTTTTCCTTGTATTAAACTGTGTGTATATGAGGATACCATTGTAAAAAGCAACCAGTAGAGTTTCATAAAATCAAAACATTCGCCAAAGGTAGAATTTAGGCAACTACTACTTCCTGTCAAAACAATCTCCTAATTCATTCTTTGGTTTTAAAGCGATTGACGATGAAAAAGTTTTCATTTTAGAGATATGATTGAATTCAGTACCATATTTCATGCACAAGTTCACGTTCGCTCTTGTGAACCAAAAATATACTTCCCAGTTCACAGAGCTTCATGGTTTAAGTGTTACTGAAACACTAATGAACACCTGAAGGCATGCACATAGAATGCGGAAAGTGGAATAACTCAGTCTGTTTCTTTTCCCTTCCAGCTCCTGGCTCTCATGGTCAATCTCAATAAATATAGAAATGTATCTTGTTCCAGAGGCTGGAGTGGGCCCCTGTCCAAAGGGGACAGAATGACTCCAACTCACTCTTACTACCAACTCACTCTTGACACAAAGGCATATAGTTAAATCTATACATGGCTGAGGCTGACAGTATAACTGGAGATCTCTGAATTAACTTCCCTGTGTAAAAAGAGTATTTATGAACAAACAAAAATCTTCTCATTTGAAACTCCCATGACTAAAACCCAACCATAACTACAGCAACAATCTACACTGCGAAAGACTTGTTTTCAGGAGGTTTATTTTATCACTGACATTGCTTGGAACTGTTAGCACATGGTGATAATAGACACAGTTTTGGTCTACTCTAGTATTATGTGTAAAATCCTTTACAGAGAACATACCTACTGTTGCTTGTGCCCAGGAAGGTGGGTCCCACTGCCCCATCCTCAGCATAAGCATCCCATTTCAGCTAAAAGTCTGGATTAGAGAGGAACAGAGAGGAGGCTTTCTGTCCGTCTCTGTCCATCCATTCATCCATCACATCTATCATCTATCCATCCATCCACCACGTCTGTCTGTCTACCTATCTACCCATCCATCACTTCTATCTATCTAACCATTCCCTTCTCCAAGGGATCTTCCCGACCCAGGGATCAAACCCAGGTCTCCCACATTGTGGATGGATTCTTTACCATCTGAGCCATCATGGAAGTCTAAGAATACTGGAGTGGGTAGTCATTCCCTTCTCCAGGGGATCTTCCCAACTCAGGGATTGAACCTGGGTCTCCTGAATTACAGGTAGATTCTTTACCATTTGAGCTACTAGGGGAGCCTTATCTATCTATCTATCTATCTATCTATCCATCCATCCATCTATCCATCATGTGAGGAATGACAACAGGCAGACAGAGCCCAGGCAGAACCAGTTCTGATAGAATCCATGTGTTTCATCCCACCAAGAGATCAATCACCTCAGCAGATGGAGAAGAGGGATCCTCCCCTCTCACTCTGTTCTCTGTGGAAAGTTTAGCTAAGCTTCCCAGCCCTGCAGATGGCCCCAAGCCTTCCTGTGCAGTGGCAGGATCTGCAGGGTATGACAAGGCACCACAGATACAACAGGTCAGAGTGAAGGAAATGCCAGCTCTCTGTGCCTGGGTACCCGCGATCATTCCCCTTGGTGTTTTCCTGCAAGCGGCTGTTCTAGGTGCTTCCACGGGTTGGGAACTCAGCCTGCCACTGCTCGTTACAGACAAACTGTGGTCCACGCCTCTGCTCGCAGGGACAGACGATCCTGAGAACCATGGTAGGAACCACTTTACAGAGAAGCCCTCATGCTTTACAAGGGCAGATCCAGACAGGTACTGTCTCCTAGACCAAGAACTACCAACCTCAACACTGCCGGGGACCCCCGAGGATGCTAATTCCCCATGGGATACAGTGCATTTGCACCTGACAAATCACCTCCATAACTATATAGCATCTCTCCCTAAGGCAGGGCTTCCCTAGGGAACTGGCAGGAGGCAGAGAGGAATCAAAGGAACCAAAGGGAAAAGCAAAGGGTCCCAGGGCAGGGACATGCCTACAGCAAGAGCTAGATAGATGCACAGCTACTTCCCACAGCAGGCAGAGCAGGAAGGCAAGTGAACATGTGTGGGTGAAAACCAGAAAGCCAAGTGGGAAGCTGCTATATAGCACAGGGAGCTCAACCCAGTGCTCTGCAATGACCTCGAGGGGGGCTCCAGAGGGCGGGCACATGTGTATACTGACGGCGGATTCCTGTTGCTGTAGAGCAGAAACCAGCACAACGTTATAAGGCAATTATCCTCCAATTAAAAGTAAAATAACAAAAATAGAAAGTCAGCACGCATCCCCTATAGGTGGGGTCATCTCCATTTCTCTTTTTTAACCAAAGTGAAAGTGAAGTCGCTCAGTCATGTCTGACTCTTTGCGACCCCATGGACTGTAGCCCACCAGGCTCCTCTGTCCATGGGATTCTCCAGGCAAGAATACTGGAGTGGGTTGCCATTTCCTTCTCCAGGGGATCTTCTCAACCCAGGGATCGAACCCAGGTCTCCCACATTGCAGGTAGACACTTTAACCTCTGAGCCACCAGGGAAGCTTTTTAATCAAAGGAGGATTCATAAAGGTCTTGTAAGTCTACAGAGGCTGTGTCCTCACCGGCACATGTTTATGCCCACTCCACTAGTTACTAGCTCTGTAGTCCTGGGCAAGGAGCTTGACTTTTTTGAGTCTTAATTTCAGTATCTGTTTTCAAGAAGATGAAGTTAAATAATGTAGGTGAGAAAATGGGTCTAATGCCTGGCACTCGGAAGCTGTTCAGAATATATTAGTTTGCTTCCGCTTGAGTCATACACAATAATTTATTCCATACATCCAGAGTTCATGAGGACTGGTCAATGTTTTTTTAAATCTTTTTTAAGGAAGGCTTTAAACATTCATAAATACAAAAAAGTATAGGGATTTCCCTGGTGATCCAGGGTTAAGTCTGCCTTGCAATACAGGGGGAGGGTTTGATCCCTGGGCAGGGAATTAAGATCCCACATACTGCAGTGTAACTAAGCCCCCAAGCCACAGCTACTGAGCCCATGCACTGCATGGTCAATGAAGACCCACGCATCTGTATGCTCAGTTTTGTCTGACTCTTTGTGACCCCTTGCACTGTAGCCTGCCAGACTTCTCTGTCTATGGGATTTCCCAAGCAAGAAAACTGGAGTGGGTTGCCATTTCCTACTCCAGGAGATCTTCCCAACCCAGGGATCAAATCTCTGTCTCTCATGTCCATGTCCTGCATTGACAGGCAGATTCTTTACCACTGCATCAGAGTCAAAATAAATAAATAAACTTAAAAAAATGAAACAAGAATATAATGAATCCTCACATTCTGGTTTCTAAGCACTAATTTTGCTTCATCTGCACCCCTCCCTCTTCTGTCTTCCAGATTATTTTTGAAGCAAATGAACTCAGATATCGTACCACTTAATCCATAAATATTTCAGTAGATTTCTTAAAAAAAAACTCTTTATAAAACAATTATAATATACTTATTATACCTTAAACATTATGAGGAATTCCTTTGTGTCATCAAAAATCCAATTGGCGTCCAAATTTCTGATTGTCTCATAGATGCATTTTTTTTTATGATGTTTGAGCCAGTGTCCCATGAGTCTCTCACATTGTGGTTGAGAATCTGCCTCTTTAGTCTCTCTTTAGATTCCACACTCCCATCCTCACCCACATCTTTTATTTTCATTTGCAGTATTTTGTTAGAGAAATGTGGTTTGTCCTGTAGAATTTCCCTTTGTTTGTAGCTTGCTGATGTATCCTCATATGTCCTCTGCAAGTCTTGTAAATTTTGTGGCTTGATTTTTGGCAAGACCACTTCCTAGGGGTGGTTGACCAGAATTTTTGAAATGATGTTTTTTAAGTGATTTTCTTGGCGATTCGAGAAACAAGAAAGATTTATGTTGATCAGGACGGCTAAGACAGTGTCCTAGCCCAGTGTATATTGGTGACTAATAAAGCTTGCTCTTGTGGCTAAGTGCTAACATATTAACATACAACACAGTAAATAGAAAGTTTAGAACTAAGTCTAATGGCAGGCAGCCTTTTAAAAGGCGATCACATCTGTAACACCTGTTTATATTCCCTAAATAAATTAAAGAAGTATAAATGACATCTCCTGATGGTTTCCTGATGACAATGAGGTATATTCACAAAGCTGTTTTCTGACAGTTTTAAGGAGATGTGTGCCAGGCTGTTGAGAAGACTCTACGTGAAGTCAACGGCATCTACTTCAAACAGTGATGTTCGCTCCACAGTAGCTTCTCCACTGCGAAGCTGCTGCATGGAGTTTTTTCAGTTGTCAAGCTGGGGTACCGAATTGTAGACCTTCAGATTCCCAATCTGGATTATTCAGCTTCTGGCATGACCAGGTGGTACAAGTATGGAATTATGGTGGAAAGAAGAATGAATGGATGGATGGAAGGAAGGGAGGGAGAGAAGGAGGGAATGGTTTGAATATTTGTCATCCCAAAATTTATATGCCGAAATCTAACCTCCAAGGGGTTAGGAGGTGGCAACTTTGGCAGGTGACGAGGCCATGAGGGTAGAGCCCCCAGGATGGGTTCGAAAGTGAAGTCGCTCAGTCGTGTCCGACTCTTTGCAACCCCATGGACTGTAGCCTACCAGGCTCCTCAATCCATGGAATTTTCCAGGCAAGAGTACTGGAGTGGGTTGCCATTTCCTTCTCCAGGGGATCTTCCCAACCCAGGGATCGAACCCGGGTCTCCCTCATCGTGGGCAGATGCTTCACCATCTGAGCCACCAGGGAAGACCCTAGTGTCCTCATCAAAGCCCCCCAGAGAGCTGTCTCAGCCCTTTCTCCAGGTGAGGACATGGGGAGAAGACACCACCTATGAGTCAGAAACTAGACCCCACCAGACATCAAATCGGCCAGGCCCTGGATTCCAGACTTGCCAATCTCCAGAACCACAAGAAATAAATTTCTGTTGTTTATAAGTACCCAATCTAGGGTATTTTTCTTACTGCAGCCCAAATAGTCTAAGACAGGAGGAGGGATGGAGGGATAGAAAGAAGGAGGGAAGAAAGTGAGGCAGGGAGGGAAGAGGGAAGGAAGGGAAGAAGGAAAGAGAAAAGAAAGCCATTTGCCACCAGTCTATTCTCAGGGCACTGATACTGTCCTTTCTTTAGGGTCACCATTGGCAGTCATCTACATCCTGAGTGTACTAGTCAGGGTTCTCCAGAGAGGAGAACAGGGTGCATATATAAAGAGAGATAATATTCTTAATAACAAAAATAAAAAGAATCAGCTCACATGATTACAGAGAAAGTCCAAAATTCACAAAGTAGGCAGGCAGGCTGCAGGGCCCCAGAAAACCAATGCTCCAGTTCACGTCTAAAGGCTGCCTGCTGTAGACCAGGAAGAACTGGTGGGGCAGAGACCGTCTCTGGAGAATTCCTTCTTGCTCAGGGGAGGTCAGTCCTGCTCTACTCATGCCTTCAACTGATTGGATGAGGCCCACCCCCATCATGGAGTGCAATCTGCTTTACTCAGAGTCCACCAATGTAAATGCTCATCTCATGCAAGAACACCCTCATGGACACACCCAGGAGAGCATTTGACAGCATCTCTGGGCACCCCATGGCCCAGTGGAGTTGATACATAAACACGAGCATCCCCCTGAGGAGCTGAGACTGTTGCCCTGACTACAGCGTAGTTATCCCACATCCTGCTGGACGAGCCTCATCTCTGGCCGGTCCTGAGACCTGCCCTGCTCTCCAGGCCTAGCGCTGGGCCCTCCACCCCCACAGCCCACCCTCCACAGAAAGTCCTGAAAAATAACTATTACACTGAATAGAGGCTCTGTGGCATGAGTAAAGGCGTCACCTCCTCCCTTTACTCAAATCTCATTCTTCTTTCTGAGGATTTTTTGTGTCCTGTGGGAGGAGGTCACGGAGAGGACGTGACCACCAGTTGACCTGTGTGCTGGACCCAGGCCATCAACCCTCCCCTGTCCTCAGAATGTACATCATACTCCCCACGCCCACAGCAGGCGCTCCTCCAAGGACACGGCCTTGGGAGACTAAGGGGCTACTGAGAGCATTTGGACAGGACGCGGGACCAAGCCCCGCTAAGACCCCCCCTAGAAACTGTGAGATTCTGGTGGGGGTGGAGATCCACTCACGCAGTGACTGCCAACACAAGCTGTGTAAGTTCCTCTGCTTATCACACTGCCACCTGCCTGTCTTTCTTCAGCCTCTCCTTGCCCTCTCTGTACAGGGGCCAGCTTGCAAACCAAGAGTTTATTTCTTTGGGGGTGTAATGTGTAGGGAAACTTGTTGCATTTTAGAAAAGCAAACAGGACTTCAACCACCTGCTGATCTGGTTGGGTGGGAGGCCATCTCACCATGGGCTCTGGCCTGGCCCATAAGCCCATAGAGAAGCTGCATAAACAGCTCATTTGCAGCTGTCTTGAGGACTAAGGGCTTCCCTGTGGCTCAGTCAGTAAAGAACTCGCCTGCAAGGCAGGAGACCCCAGTTCGATCTCTGGGTCAGGAAGATCTCCTGGAGAAGGGAATGGCAACCCACTCCAGCATTCTTGTCTGGAGAATTCCCTGGTGGGCTACATAGCCCATGGAGTCACAAGAGTTGGACAGGATTTAGCGATTAAATCACCACCAGAGGACCAAAGACCCTCTCAATGAAAATAAACCAAAATCTAGGTTAAACTTTCAACAAATGTTTTAAATGCACCTTTGACAGAAAAGACAATCTCAAAGGCAGCTCATATGCGGAGTTTCTGCCTTGGTCGATGCTTGGGGGCCAGGGACCAGAGATAAAACCCTGTTCATACTAGAGGCAGGGCTGTACCACAAAAACTGGCACCCACTCCCAACTCTGCAAGGGCAGATCATCAGAAACAAGAGGAAGGAGGCACTCACCCAAGGCACACAAAGAAAAGGCAGCAAAACCTGCTTATCTCGACTTTGGCACTGAGTGGAAAGAGTAAAAATAAACAAAACCTGCCCTTCAAATTTCATCAGAGACCAGAATCCAGGCAAATTTGGGGTCTGAATTCACACCCCCCTCCCAGGGTGATCTGAAAGGTTCATTGGGATGTTTAAGTTTAAAGTGGACAAGCTTGCTGAGATCCCCAGGTAGTTGGCGGAAGAGATATTCTCTGGAAGCATGCATGACCATCCAGGCCTTAAAGAAATTCCATAGATTAAGTAACCAGGAAAAGCATCACTCACAAAAAAGGACCTCTAAACACAGAAGGAAGCAAAGACAGGCGGCAGGTCAGACTGGTCAGTATGTCCCTGAGGCTGGAATGATCTGAAATTGATCTTTAAATAATGCTTGCTGTCCTTAAAAATATTAATGAGAGGCTTGAACGTAAGAGCCAGGAACCAGAGCCTCTAAGGGACGACCAAGTACATTTGAAAAGACACAAATTCTGTAAACACAAGAAGACATCATCACTTTAAAATTGTGCTAAGAGATTGAAGAACACAGTGGAGACCACCAGTATCCGATTGTAGTCATGTGCTGGGACCAGGGGATGTATGTGCTGAAACAGAGGCCGGCAGGAATAAAGTGGGGGGCAGCACAGAGATGGGCTCGGCTGTGGTAACACGTTGACCTGAAAGGCATAAGGTCTCAAATGTAACACAGGTTTACTTCTTGTTCATAAAACTGGTCAAAGCAGGCACTCTGTTCACAGGGTCATTAGGGGCCCAGGAACCTTCCAGCTGGTGGTCCTGCCATCCCCAGGACCCTCATTTTCATTTGAATCCAGGTGAAAACAGATCCTGGGGATTGCTCTGTGTCTGCAAAACCTTAGAAAAGGTATGGTTTGCTTCTGCACTCATTCCAGTGGCCAGAACTCACTATAGCCCCATTTCTCGTGTTCTGGACTTTTATCTTTTCATCAGGAGTAAGTGCCATTTCAGCATTATTAAAGTCATGAGCTATGGCACCCCACTCCAGTACTCTTGCCTGGAAAATCCCATGGATGGAGGAGCCTAGTAGGCTGCAGTCCATGGGGTCGCTAAGAGTTGGACACGACTGAGCGACTTCACTTTCACTTTTCACTTTCATGCATTGGAGAAGGAAATGGCAACCCACTCCAATGTTCTTGCCTGGAGAATCCCAGGGATGAGGGAGCCTGATGGGCTGCCGTCTATGGGGTTGCACAGAGTCGGACACTAGTGAAGTGACTTAGCAGCATCAAAGTGATACTTAAATTAACAAAACTTTTAATATTAAACCACCAGTGTATGATGGAGTATTGTACCATTTACTCAGATTTTTATTAAGAGTTCTCACTTTTCTGTTATAAAGGAAAACAGGCAATACTTGTATTCTTCTTTTCTTTGCATGAGCTGCTTTGTAAATGAATCAATGCATTGCCCACATAATTTATGGCATATTTATTACATTTAGAAGGTTATGCTGCTGCTGCTAAGTTGCTTCAGTCGTGTCCCCATAGACGGCAGCCCACCAGGCTCTAGTGGGCCATAAATCCTTAAAGACATTAAGCTTAATTTTTTTATGTGGATCATTTTTAAAACCTTTATTAAATTTGTTACAATATTGCTTCCATTTTATGTTTTGGTTTTTGGCTGCAAGACACATGGGATCTTGGCTCCCCGACCAGGCATCGATCCCACACCCACTGCAGTGGAAGTGCAGAGCCTTAACCACCAGACCACCAGGACAATCCCTAAGTTGAAGTTTTTAGAGAGTTAATAAGTAAATAGCTGTTGAAAAACAATGTATCTGTGCTTGGTAAGACCACTCCTATGCTCGTTTTTTCAACATGTGCTGGACGCTCTGTCAGGAGGACTGAGTTCAGCCCCAGCTGCTCTAGTGCCTGGGCTGGGTCCAAATGCCGCATCACCTGAGCTTCCTTTTCATCTGTAAAAAAGGCACCCAAAAGATGCAATGTCACAAATCCCAACAGCCCACTGTTTTGTGGGAATTCATAGACACCTTCTCCAATTTAGAAGCCACGAAAGACATTGTTTTAATCCCCCTTTGGCTTCCTGAGTAAGAGAGGTGTGGAGAAATCACAACTAAGTTCGGTTTGTATAAATAATAAACAGTCCTCTGTCCCTATCCCACAAGGAAGCAGAGAAAGCAGAGTGGCAATAAACCATGTCATGCGGGACTTGTGAGGTGGATCAGTCATTAAACACAGATCAGAGCAGATAGCGAAGCAAGTGATCGTCAGCCCAGCCCATGATCCCTGTGCTGGAATCACGTGGTCTCTCATTTCCTGGAACTGAATCACAACAGAAGCAATGTGCTGTTCGGCTTCCCTTATCAAGACAGCCTGCATGATAAGTCAGAAGTCCACTTCATCTGTGGCTTGTCCCCACCCCACGTGGCAAGTCCCACACAAGACCTTTGCACAGGGCTGCTCTTTCAGGCAGATCTGTGTCCCCACTGGGTCAGGAGGTCACTCACAGTTACACAAATCAGGGCTTTTCCGAAAAGATGCAAGGGAGCTTCCGTCCATCTGTTATCTTGTTAAATCAACTATGTGAAAACCCAGATTAGCACAATTTTGTTTAAACAAGAAGTCTTCACTTTGAGAAATGACATGCTTCCCTAGTGCATTTAAAACAAGTCAGCTTCCCAAACTATTTTTTGACCAACACTCAATATTGTTAACTGCACATCTCAAACAATCAGAGAGTAGACATCGACCATTACAAGTAAAGGTGAAAGAAAATATCTTTATCAAGTCCTCAAACATCCAGGCACCAGGCCACACGCCTTACATATGTGCTAGAAATAAATCTCAAGTCTGGCAATCTATGCATGCCTAAGTCATCACATCACCTTCCTTCTTCAAGTCAAAGTCAACGCCAAGTCCCTGGAATAGTGAAACATCCAATGGTGGGTGCTCCTGACTGTCCCCCACCTTCTCCAAGGTTATAAAAAGGCGCACAGAGCTAAACACTCATCTCCTGCCACACACAGAGCCCATGGAAGTCCGGCATCCAGTGGCTTCCAGTGCCAGGCTGGGGTGCAGGGAGCAGCAGCAGGAAGCAGGAAGATGGTATCTCCAGTTGCCAAGGTGCAGCTTGCATGGTACACCACACAGCCATGCCCTCTTGATGTCTCCCCACCTTCCCAGATGCTGCCAGAGGGAGAAGAGCAGAATTCCCCCAATTCACCAGACCCCCAGATTCCTGTCCCTCCTGAGCCATTACCTTGCTCTCAAAGGCAACAGCTTCTCTCTACTGTCTATAGCATAATCCCCTCAGGAAGCCAAGGCTTCCGGAACCTAAATCCAATAAGAAATCTAGAAGTCAAATACAGAAAGAAAGGAAACCCAGTTGTATGGGGCTCCTGATTTCCACTCATAAGTCTGGGTTTGCTGAAGTGTGGGGTTCTGGGTGGCAGTCAGTAAGAAAGCAGCATGACAAGATGCTTTGGGAAAGGCCGCTCCATTTGCTTCTAGTTTTAGAACTGTTCTGGCCTAAGAGAGTCCTGCTGGGTTGTGTCCTGAAAACATCACGTTTGACATTTCAAGTCAGCATGGGTTGATAAGCATTTGCTAGGAACACAGAAAGAACAGGGCCTGAAAACACTGGGATGGACTTCACTGGTATAATAAAATGGACCCTCCAGAATCCACTACTTGTTCGATGCTTACAAATATTTATTGAACATCTACTATGTATCAGGCACTATGTCCAATGATGACCTGGAGGAGGGCATGGGAACCCACTTGGGTCATACACGACCGAAGCAACTTAGTACTCATCCGATGATGACGTAATCCAGTCTCCCGTTTGCAGCGTTCAAAGCAGACAGATTCACTGTGTGATCTGCACACAGAAATGGAGGCATTTCAGATGTGAAGGGGGTGAACGTGACAGACCCTGCCCTGGGGTGGCTGCATCCGACCCCGTCATACACAAACACGGCACGAAATACCTGGAGAGCCATCAGGGCAAACCAGGGGCGCTAACGCCGGCCACAGTGGGCACTCTGAAAAGGCAGGACATACATAAACCCATCTCAGTAATCTGCCTGGGTGAGGCCTGAGTTGGGGTTTACACCACTCTCGCTTCATAAAAAAATGTTTTAGTATCTATTACAAGCAGGCTCTGTGCTAGACTCTGGGAGTACAAGCTTAAAAAGAGTCAAAATTAATGCCTGGAAAAGAAAGTGAAAGTGAAGTCACTCAGTCATGTCTGACTCTTTTCGACCCCTTAGACTGCAGCCTACCAGGCTCCCCTGTCCATGGGATTTTCCAGGCAATAGTACTGGAGTGGATTGCCATTTCCTTCTCCAGGGGATCTTCCCAACCCAGGGCTCGAACCCGGGTCTCCCGCATTGTAGACAGAAGCTTTACTGTCTGAGCCACCAGGGAAGTCCAATGCCTGGAAATGCTCATTCAAAGGTAAAGGAAGAGGCCAAGAAAACAGAACTGCCAAACAGTGTTTTTAAGTGCTGCAGTCAAAGCGTCTTTATGATTGGCAGGACTATAAATCAGGGCAGTCGCTATGGAAAACAGTATACAAGTCCCTCAAAACTTAAGAGCTACCATTTCATCCAGCCAGCCCACTTCTGGGTACATATCTGAAAGAATGGACAATAGGATTGCCAAGAGATATTTGCACACCCACGTTCATTACAGCATTATTTACAGTAGCCAAGGTGTAGAAGCATGCTACGTGTCCATCCAAGAATAAATGTGGCTTGTGATTTATATACAGTGGACTATTATCCAGCCTCAAAAAAAAAAAAAAGGAAAACCCTGTCATATGTTACGATATGGATGAACCTTGAGGACATCGTGATAAGTGAAAGGTAAAGCACCCGCCTGCCAGTGTTGCAAATGCAAGAAACATGGGTTCGATCTCTGGGTTGGGAAGATTCCCTGGAGGAGAGCATGGGAACCCGCTCCAGTATTCTTGCCTGGAAAAGTCCATGGACAGAGGAGTCTGGTGGGCTATAGTTCATGGGGCCGCAAAGAGCTGGACATGACTGGGCACAGCACAGCACATCAGCAAGTGAAATAAGTCAGTCACAAAAGACAAACTGCAGACTTCCACCTATATGAGGTATCAGTATCGTAAGATGAAAAAGTTCAGGAGATCTGCTATAGAGTGATGTATATATATAGTTAGTACTACTGCAGTCTACATTTAAAATTGTTAAGAGGTTATAAACAACAAGGTCCTACTATACAGCACAGGGAATTAGTCAATATCTTGCAACAAACTATAATTGGAAAGATTGTGAAAAATAGTCTATTAATATATATAAGTGAGTTACTCTGTACGGCAGAAACTAATGCATTATAAATCAACTATACTTCAATAAAGTGTTCTAAAAATTAAATTGTTAAGACGTTAAATTTATATGCTTTTTTTAACCACAATAAAAAAGACATATTTTTAGGCTTTACCCTTGCCTAGGAATCTGGGAGATTTTCAAAAAAGAGATGCTGTGTCAGCCAAGCTGCAGGCTTCCCAGGGGGCGCAGTGGTAAAGAATCTGCCTGCCAACACAGGAGACACAGGCTCGATCCCTGGGTCAGGAATATCCCCTGGAGGTAGGAAATGGCAGCCCATTCCAGTATTCTTGCCTGGGAAATCCCATGGACAGAGGAGCCTGGTAGGCCACAGTCCATGGGGTTGCAGGAATCAGACACAACTGAGCGACTGAGTACACGCACACACTCAGCTGAGCTGTGCAGAGAGGGCAGAAGTTAACCAGGGAAACAAGGTCAGGGGAAGGGCTGCTAAGCTGAGGAACCCCAGAGCTCATAACACTGAGCAAGTTCTCAGGGAGCCAAGGCTGAGCAAATTCTGCCTAAGGGTCAGAAGCAGTGACATCAAAGAGAAGAGGACTTGGGACCAGTAAATCATTACCCTTTACCTGCCCCAGCAGATGGAAGGACAATATCCTGGGATGATCAATGCTGGCAGAGGCTCGAGTTCCCTCTCAGCAGCCCTGGACTTGCTGTGGGTGGCTTAGCAACTACATCCCCAGGAGGCATGGCAGCTCCCGAGGCGACCGCAGGCCTCCCAGCGAAGGTCTTTCTGTCCTGACCGCACAAGTGTGGCCACCTGTGATCAGCTGGCTCACACCTGCCTATCAATCCTAGTCAGGGAGATGGAGTGGGGAGCAAGGTACAGAAGCACAGAACAAACCCTGTCTGCCTGTGGAGAGAAAAAACAAGAGCAAGAGCTGGTTCACGACAGCAGCAACACAGCCTTCCTTGGAAAGTTACAGGCAGAACGCATCCGCACAGGTCATCAAGCTAGGTTTCCCCGAGGGGTGTGAGCCCTGAGCACTCAGCTGACCCAGCGCTGTCCAGACCACTGTCTCAGTTCTACAAATCAGAGCATGAGGAAGAGTAGAATGTGAAAGTCCTGCCTGCCAAGCAATAAAGAGACAGCAGACGCAATTTGGTTCTTTTACTTTAGCAGAGAAAGAAACGAAAGTAGTATGAATAGCAAGGGTTTCAGGCTCCACGGCAAATACAGAGATGAACACACACACACATGTCAAGGAACCTAGGGTTAGGCAGAGGAAGTGAGACATTATACGGATTATGGAAACAATGGTTGGTGCAGCACAGTAAGCTCTTCAAAATGAGCAACATCACTCAGGCACCAACTGCTGGGTTCTTTTTTGGCACCGACAGATTCGGGAAGCCTTCAGGGAGCCTGTGTTTTGGGGTGCCTAGAAGACTCCCCCTGGAAGATCACCCCTGTCATTTAGGACCATCTCATCTGGAATGTGGTGAGCTTGATAGACAGTGAGGATGAAGGAGGTGCTGATGGATGAACAGATGGACCGTGGCCCCTTCCGTCCTCCACTTCCTTCCTCAGCCCACTCCACGGGCATCACCCCAGGACACCCCAACTGTCACCCCGCAAGGAAAAACCTCCGGCTCATGGGGCCAAAACACAGATCTGAGTCTGGCTTGCCTTCTGCCTGCATGTCCCCAAGCAGGTCACACATTGTGCTCATGGTTCCTTTTAGCTTTGTTCAAGATGTCAGACTGATTAACGAGGTCAGACTCGTTAAGAAGCCTCCTCCTCCTCCTTCTGGTAAGTTCCTTAACTAAATAGAATGCAGTGGCTCATGGTACCAGCCCAGTGATTGAGAGTCACTTTGGTTTGAAACACAATTTGTATGCCTGTACATTCACATTCTGGACAGAGGAACAGACTGATGCTCTGAGCAGAGGGAAGACGGGCTACTCTTTAGGGACATCTGTGACTCAGGTGTTAAACAAAACTGGAGTGCCTGGAGAAGAGCTAGAAACTCCCCCAGAGGAGAAAGATGACCTCTCAGTGATGTGATGGGTGGAAAAGGCAGCGGGCACAGCTCTGCTCCTGCCACTCCCGCAGCCACCCACGCACCATGGTGGAGGGACTCTCTGGCCACAGAACAGGCCCCTGGCTCCTGTGCAAAGGCCCTGAGACATGTCCCCGCATGTGTGTAGAATAGGTCTGCCTGCACCTGCCCTTTGGCTGCCCCTCCCGGTGGCATTCTGCCACAGGTCCTGCAGCAGAAAACAGCCCGCTTTCCTTCCAGGGGTGCTAAACCCACAGAGTGCTGCAAAGAGGGGCCCTGGCTCACCCTGTCCTCCTGACTCGGGGTCTCCCACTCCCCTTGTCCCTGAAGCAGCCCGGCTCTCTTCCTCAGCTCACACAAATGCAGCCCTTACACCTTTTCCTGTTTTGTTTGTTTGTTTGTTTATTACAATGTTGTGTTGGTTTCTGCCTTGCAGCAACGTGAACCAGCCATAATTACACATTGAGCCCCCGTGCCTCCCCCATCCCACCCCTCTAGGTCATCACAGAGCACCAGGCTGGGCTCCCTGTACTATACAGCAACTTCTCACCAGCCATCTGTTGTACACAGGATAGTGTATATATGTTGATGCTACTTTCTCCATCCATCCCACTCTCTCCCTCCTCCATACATTCTCCACCTCTGTATCTCCGTTCCTTCCCTGCAAATAGACTCATCAATTCCATCTTTCTAGATTCTATATATATATATATATATGCATTAATGTAATTGACATACAGTATTTGATTTTCTCTTTCTGATTTACTTCACTCTGTATAACTGGTTCATCCACCTCACTAGAACTGACTCAACTTATCAAAAAAAAATCTACAAACAATAAATTTTAGAGAGGCTATAAAGAAAAGAGAACCCTCCCACCCTGTTGGTGGGAATATTAACTGATACAGCCATGATGGAGAACAGGATTGAGATTTCTTGTAAAACGAGGAATAAATCTACCATGTGACCCAGCAATCCCACTACGAGGCATACACCCTGAGAAAGCCACAGTTCTAAAAGATACATGTGCCCTGATGTTCACTGCAGCACTATTTACAATAGCCAGAACATGGAAGCAACCTAGATGTCCATCAACTGATGAATGGATAAAAAAGATGTGGTGCGTATATACAATGGAGTATTATTCACCCATAAAAAAGAGCAAACTTGAGCCTTTCCATCTTGTATCTGCTCTCTCTCTGGTGCTCAGACCTCATGCCTGTGTCCCTCCTTGGAAACAAGGAGCATATTTCAGTGCCTCCCAGGAAGCTATACAAATGATTTCTCCCATGAAAGGCTTTTCCACCAACCCCCCCCCCCCCAAGCATAGCAACCACTGTAAATGCACAGCAGGTCTGGGAACATGGGGTCACCATCCCCACATTCAGTAAACTCAGAACCTCAGTTCATGCTCTGCTGGAACACAGAGAGAAATCAGTGGGCATCAAAACACCACCCACTTCCCGACGATGCCCCAGGAAGCCCGGCTGACGATAAGAGATCCAGACTCCAGCTCAAGACTGGGCTGCTCTCTTCCCTATATCTTTGTGCTCTACGGGTGAGGTCAAGTCTTTAATTGTCCCTTTGCCTCAGGTCTGGGAGTTCCTTTTACAACTGGAGTAGCTTCCAAGGCATCCCCAATAAACCTGCAGAGATCAGTCTGACAGTTCAGTTCAGTTGCTCAGTAGTGTTTGACTCTTTGTGACCCCATGGACTGCAGCACGCCAGGTCTCCCTGTCCATCACCAACTCCTGGAGTTTACAAAAACTCATGTCCATTGAGTTGGTGATGCCATCCAACCATCTCATCCTCTGTCGTCCCCTTCTCCTCCTGCTTTCAATCTTTCCCAGCATCAGGGTCTTTTCAAATGAGTCAGTTCTTTATCTCTGGTGGCCAAAGTGTTGGAGCTTCAGCTTCAGCATTAGTCCTTCCAATGAATATTCAGGACTGAGTTCTTTTAGGATGGACTGGTTGGATCTCCTTGCAGAATAAGGGACTCGCAAGAGTCTTCTCCAACACCACAGTTCAAAAACATCAATTCTTTGGTGCTCAGCTTTCTTTACGGAGAAGGCAATGGCAACCCACTCCAGTGTTCTTGCCTGGAGAATCCCAGGGACGGGGGAGCCTGGTGGGCTGCCGTCTATGGGGTCGCACAGAGTCGGACACGACTGAAGTGACTTAGCAGCAGCACCAGCAGCAGCTTTCTTTATAGAACAACTCTCACATCCATACATGACCACTGGAAAAACCATAGATTTGACTAGTTGGACCTTTGTTGGCAAAGTAATGTCTCTGCTTTTTAATATGCTGTCTAGGTTGGTCATAACTTTTCTTCCAAGGAACAAGTGTCTTTTAATTTCATGGCTGCAATCACCATCTGCACTGACTTTGGAGCCCCCCAAAAATAAAATCTGTCACTGTTTCCATTGCTTCCTCATCTACTTGCCATGAAGTAATGGAACTGGATGCCATGATCTTAGTTTTCTTTTTTTTTAAATATAAATTTATTTATTTTAACTGGAGGTTAATTACTTTACAATATTGTATTGGTTTTACCATACATCAACATGAATCCACCACGGGTATACACATGTTCCCCATCCTGAACCCCCCTCCCACCTCCCTCCCTATACCATCCCTCTGGGTCGTCCCAGTGCACCAGCCCCAAGCATTCAGTATCATGCATCGAACCTGGACTGGTGATTCGTTTCACATATGATATTATACATTTTTCTATGCCATTCTCCCAAATCATCCCACCCTCACCCTCTCCCACTGAGTCCAAAAGACTGTTCTATACATGTGCGTCTCTTTTGTTGTCTCGCATACAGGGTTATCGTTACCATCTTTCTAAATTCCATATATATGCGTTAGTATACTGTATTGGTGTTTTTCTTTCTGGCTTACTTCACTCTGTATAATAGGCTCCAGTTTCATCCACCTCATTAGAACTGATTCAAACGTATTCTTTTTAATGATGAGTAATACTCCATTGTGTATATGTACAACAGCTTTCTTATCCATTCGTCTGCTGATGGACATCTAGGCTGCTTCCATGTCCTGGCTATTATAAACAATGCTGCAATGAACATTGGGGTACACATGTCTCTTTCAGTTCTGGTTTCCTTGATGTGTATGCCCAGCAGTGGGATTGCTGGGTCATAAGGCAGTTCTATTTCCAGTTTTTTAAGGAATCTCCATACTGTTCTCCATAGTGGCTGTACTAGTTTGCATTCCCACCAACAGTGTAAGAGGGTTCTGAATATTGAGTTTTAAGCCAACTTTTTCACTCTCCTCTTTCACTTTCATCAAGAGGTTCTTTAGTTCTTCTTCACTTTTTGTTATAAGTGTGGTGTCATCTGCATGTCTGGGGTTATTTATATTTTTCCCATCCATCTTGATTCCAGCTTGTGCTTCATCCAGCCCAGCATTTCTCATGATGTACTCTGCATATAAGTTAAATAATCAGGGCGACAATACACAGCCTTGACGTACTCTTTTCCTGATTTGGAACCAGTATGCTGTTTCATGTCCAGTTCTAACTGTTGCTTCCTGACCTATCGATCAGTCTATAGAGAGTACCAATTTCAGTCCATAAAGACATACTAAAAAAAGCCACCTTCCAACCTCCAGTCTGGTGTGTGAAGGGCTTGGGAGTTGTCATCACCACCCTCCCAATAAGAAAGAAAAGCTGAACAAACTGAAGATTGATGATTCTGGTTAGACCCCTCAGAGAACTGAGGTTGCAGAGCAAACTGCTGCCCCCAATTGGAGGGACAGACTGACAGCTCTCCAGGAGGGAAGCCCGCAGCTGTAGCCGACACCTGTAGGAACACATGAAGCTGTGATGGGCTAGTTGCTGGAGGCTCAGTGGGGACAAGCTTGAGAACTAAAAACGTTAAGGGGATCCAGGCTTTGAGGGGTCCTGGTAGCTCAGTTGGTAAAGAATCTGCCTGCAATGCAGGAGATCCAGGTTCGATCCCCTTGGGGAAGATCCCCTGGAGAAGGAAATGGCAACCCATTCCAGTGTTCTTGCCTGGAAAATCCCATGGACAGAGAAGCCGGGCAGACTATAATCCATGGGGTTGCAAAGAGTCGGACACGACTTAGCAACTAATCCACACTTTTGTGAGTGTTCCCCCCAGGAATTCTACAAGTTCTCATTATAAAGATCAGATAGAAATCCCCTCTTGTTTTGCACAGAAGGAAGGAAAAACATTGTGTTCTCATTAATAAGACCTGCCCTCTAAAAGAGCTATTTACCAGAAGTTAAGCAGCTGAGGCTTTACCAAAACCTGACTGCCCTGGGACAAGAGAACCATCCAGTCAGGCTCACAAAAAGACTGAATTGTAAGCCTAGAAAACACTCCTCCTCCCCCACCCCATCTACCTCATAGACAGGGCACCTGCATAATTCCAGGGGATTACAGTTGAGAGAACTGCAAGCCTCAGACCCTATTTAAGGAGGCTCTCAGAAAAGCCAGGACAACAGGGGAGATGAAAATAAGAACATTAAAGGCAAGTTTAGCTTCTGACACCACAGCGAACAGTAAACACAACATAACACCTAGCCTGATAAACATAAACCTCACACCAAAGGCCTGTCTATCTCAGGCCCTTCTGATACAGTAGGTCTGACTTTCAGCAAAAAAATTACAAGGCATAATAAAAGTCCCCCCCACCTCAAAAATCCAGAGTTTAAAATAACAGTGACTAATTAGGGTTCTAATGGAAAAGGTGGACACTATGAAAGAACAGATAGGTAATATAAGCAGAGAGATGGAAACTGCAAACGAGAATCATAAAGAAATGCTTGAAATAAAAAGCACTGTAACAGAAATGAAGACAGCCTTTGATGGGCTTATCAGTAGACCAAACATGACTGAGGAAAGAATCGGTGATCCTGAAGAGGTGTCAGTGGCAACTTCCAAAACTGAAAAGCAAAGAGATAAAAAATATTGCAAAGCATGGAGCAGAATGTCCAAGAACTGTGGGGCATTTACAAACAGTGCAACAGACACAGTGGGAATACCAGAAGGGAAAGGAGAAAAAGAAACAGAAAAAAATATTTGAAGTAATAATGTCTGAAAGCTTCCCCAAACTAATGAGATGTGCCAAACCAGATCCAGGAAACTCAGAGAACACCAAGTAGAGTAAATTAAAAAAAAAAAAAAAATCCTCCTAGTCATATCATCTGAGAGGCAATGGCACCCCACTCCAGTACTCTTGCCTGGAAACTCGCATGGACAGAGGAGCCTGGTAGGCTGCAGTCCGTGGGGTTGCTGACAGTCGGACACGACCAAGCGACTTCACTTTCACTTTTCATTTTCATACATTAGAGAAGGAAATGGCAACCCACTCCAGTGTTATTGCCTGGAGAATCCCAGGGACGGGGGAGCCTGGTGGGCTGCCGTCACTGGGGTCGCACAGAGTCGGACACGACTGAAGCGACTTAGCAGCAGCAGCAGCAGTCATATCATACGTAAGCTGCAGAAAATCAAAAATAAAGGGAAAATCTTGAAAGAAGCCAGATGAAAGAAAAAATATCTTACCCTAAGAGGAACTAGGATAAGAATTATGTTGGTCTCTGCAGAAACCATGCAAGCAAGAAGACACTGGAAAGTGCCAGGAATAAACTAATCAACCTAACACTCTGGCTCCAGTGAAATTACCCTCCAAAATCTTTCATTAGAATGTCTTTCAATAAAGACATTCACAGAAAAACAAAGAATGAAGAAATTTATTGCCAATAGAACTGCCTTGCAAGAATATGAAAATAAATTCTTCAGAGAGAAGAATAATGCTATAAGTTAGAAACTCAGATCACCATAAAGAAAGGAACTGCATTAGAGGAGAAATAAGTGAAGGTAAAAATGAAGTATTTTATTTTCTTATTCTTCATTGATCCAATAGATAACAGCTTGTTCAAAATCATAATTGCAACAATGTACTTGATGGTTATAGATTATGGATAAGTGAGTGAATCGAAACAAGGTTATAAAAGACAGGAGGGAAGAATTGGGATTACTCTGTTATATTTGCACTATCTATGAAGCAGTATAGTGTTATTGAAAGTGGACCTGAATTAGTTGTAAACATATATTGCATTATCTAGGGCAACCACTCAAAAAAGTTTAAAAAAACAACAACAGATATTGAGTTGGTCAAAAAGTTCATTTAGGTTTTTCCATAAGATCTTACAGAAAAGCCCAAACAAGCTTTTTGGTCAACCCAATATAATTGATATGCTAAGAGAAAAGATAAAATGAAACCATACATAATGCTTTGTTAAAACCAGACAAGGCAGAAAAAGGGAAAAGGGGGAAAAAAGAAATGAAGACCCAAGGGCAATGAATAGAGGACAATTACAAACATGGTAGATATTAAACTAAAACGATAAACACTTTAAATTGAATGGTGTAAGTACATCAATTAGAAGACAGAGACTGTCAGAGTGGGTTAAAAACAAGACCTAATTAAATGGGGCAGGAGGAGAAGGGGACAACAGAGGATGAGATGGCTGGATGGCATCACTGACTCGATGGACATGAGTTTGGGTGAACTCCGGGAGTTGGTGATGGACAGGGAGGCCTGGTGTGCTGCAATTCATGGGGCTGAAAAGAGTCAGACACGACTGAGTGACTGAACTGAACTGAACAAGAAACATACTTTAAATTTATAAATTTATTTTTTGGCTACACTGCGTGGTTTGTGGGGTCTTAGTACCCTGACCAGGGATCAAACCCAGGCCCCTGCAGTGATAACACCAAGTCCTAACCACTGAACCACCAGAGAACTTCCAAGAAACCCACTTTAAACAAAAAGATATAGATAGGCTAAAAATAAATAGATATAGAAAACTTTGAAACCCTATGCATTTCTGGTAGGGATATAAAATGATGCAGCTGCTGTAGAAAATAGCTTGGCAGTCCCTCAAATGCTTAAAATTACGACGTGATTCAGCAATTCTACTTTGAGGTTTATACTCACAAGAATTCAAAGCAGAGACTCACATAGATACTGTACACTGATGCTTCAGCAGCATTATGCACAACAGCTCAAAAGGGAGAGACAACCCAGACTCCATTGGCAGATAAATAAACCAAATGTATTTGTACACACCATAACACATTTTTCAACCTTTAAAATGAAATTAAATTCTGATACACGTTACAACATGAATGAACCTTGGAAACATTATGCTAAGTGAAAAACAGTAAAGGGCTGTCACCATATAGGACCAAAAAAAAGACTTCTGTGTGGCAGAGAGAAGGAAGGTATGCAGAGAAGGCTCACTGGAACCATGTCTTGCGAAATGAGTGCAGTTTCTCCACAGAAGGGCATTTTAGGTGGAGGAGGCAGCTGAGCAAAGAGGTGCAGCAGGGAGGTCATGAGTCAGGTGTGACTCATGTGTGATGCAGACAAAGGGGAAAGTTCAGGAAGACCTTGTCCCCCTCGTATCTGCCTATTCTGACCACCTGCAAAGCCAAGATTCCTGCAAGAACCTGCCCTACACACACCACGTCCCATCAGGGTACAGCCCAAGGTCTAAAGAATCTTTACAAACCCAACACTGCCTGGCACAATGCCTGCCTCCCAGACAAACCTTGATAAGTCAATACCAACTGACTCTGGCTTCATTTACGTGATGGTAAACGTGACTGGTGTTCGTCAAAAAACTGGAAATGGTATCCCCACTCCTGCCCCCTTAGCTGGTTAATGGTCAGTCTCACAGCGCTGCCTCATGCTGTCTGGCGGGAGGCTCCGTATGACTCAGGGCTCTGCTGACATTCCAGGTGGTCACAGGAGGGACACTCCCTCTAGACGTGATCCCCGGCACACGGGCTGTGAGCACCAGCAGGTGAGGGGTGGGAGGGCCTTGCCCCTCTGGGTGTGCACTTAGCAACCTGATTTCTAAAGAAGAGAAGGGGAAAATGACCCAAGACACTTGCTGCTTCTCCAAATAAATTTATATCAAAATGAAAGGGAAAAATAAAATTTGGCCCACTTTTATACGTACAGATGCCTTTTTGCAAGCTTGATGGGAACTTTGGATGACTACATAGAAAGAACATTTATAACCTTCCAAATTTCTATGCATATGTGCATTAGATCTTTGACCATTAATGTTCATAAGATAATATAATATTAAGCAAGAATCGTCATTTTTAGAAGAAAGCACTTAAGATATTTAAAATGAGACATATATATGAATACAAGACTTAAATAGGTTTAAATATAGAATATATAATGGTAGATTTGGAAGCTAAAAGCATTTCAGGGTAAAAGCAATAATAAATTATTAGCTTTATGATGATGATCTGGTGGAGAGCCGTGATCACCTTACAAATAGTAGCGATCACACCTGACATTTATTAAGCAATTACTGTATAACAGAGGCTTTGCGAAGAGTTCCATGTATTTCCTCATTTTGTGTTCTCCAGAGCGTGGAGAAGGCAATGGCAGCCCACTCCAGTACTCTTGCCTGGACAATCCCATGGATGGAGGAGCCTGGTGGGCTACAGTCCATGAAGTCACTACAAGTCAGACATGACTGAGCGACTTCACTTTCACTTTTCACTTTCATGCATTGGAGAAGGAAATGGCAACCACTCCAGTGTTCTTGCCTGGAGAGTCCCAGGGACAGCAGAGCCTGGTGGGCTGCTGTCTATGGGGTCGCACAGAGTCAGACACAACTGAAGTGACTTAGCAGCAGCAGCAGAGCGCTCCAATAGCTGTCGTACTATTATCCCATTTTACAGATGAAGAACAGAGGCCTGCATTAGCTCAAGCAGGGTCAAGGTGACAAAATCCAACCCTGTGTTCTAGTCTTGAGCCTAAATCTTCTATCTTAGTCCCCCACCTACCCTGAGACTGTCTCCTTGAGATGGCACCTATTCATCTATCCACTCACCGAAGAAGCATTTACTAAGCATCTGCATGCATATACATGCCAAGTACCAGGGGATAAAAATGAGTATGAAACAACCTGTCCTCAGCAAATCTTTGGTATTCTTTTTCAGCTTTAAAACTGCTTTGAAGATAGCAGCTGGATTCATAATAGCCCCAAACGAGAAGCAACCCAAATGTCCCTCAGCACATAAGCAAACCATAGCACCCACACATGGTAGAATTCTATTCAACAAAAAGGAATGCACTATTAATACATGTAATATGTTACTAGTGTTACTACTAGTTACATGTACTCATTACGACTAGTACCTCTTGTGCTACATGTAATGCAATACTAGCAATACATTAACACGTATTAATAAACAGCTCCATGGATTGCAAGGAAATTGTGCCCAGTGGAAAAAGTCAACCAAAAGGTAACACACTATATGAGTTTATATAACAGTCTTGAAATAACAAAGTTAAAGAGATGGAGAAAGCTTAGTGTTTGCCAAGAGGTTAGGGATGGGATTGGGGAGGAGGAAGGCAGCCACCAAGGACAGCCTGAGGGAGTCTTGACGGGATGGAACCAGTCGGCATATTGATTGGAGTGGCAGTTATAAGCGTAAGTTATAAGCAGGGCTTCCCTGGGGGCTCAGATGGTTAAGAACCTGCCTGCAATGCTGGAGACCTGGGTTCAATCCCTGGGTCAGGAAAAATCCCCTTGAGAAGGAAATGGCAGCCCACTCTAGTATTCTTGCCTAGAGAATTCCATGGACAGAGGAGCCTGGCAGGCTACAGTCCATGTGGTCACAAAGAGTCAGACAGGGCTGAGCGCCTCAGACTTTAATAAGCATACTCATCTGTGATAATATTGCATAGAACTATTCACACACGTAGACTCAAAGGCACAGAAAACAGGAAATCTTGACAAGTTCCATGGAAGACTGTCAGAATGCAGGCGGTAACACTGTATGCACTATAGTTATGTGAGATGTTATCGCTGGGGGAAGCTGAGTGAAGGCCTAAGGGCCTCCCTGTGCGTTTGGGGGGAACCTCCTTGAATCTTTAAATGATCTCAAATTTTCTAAAAAATTGTTGACTACTCTGTAAGTATTCTTTCTTTGTCGACACTAACCCCACCAGCAGCTGCAGCATCGCTGCTGTGGCCCTGGGGTCACTGCCCTGAAAAAACAAAGGTTTCATGGTCTTGGCAGAGGTCAAATACAGGTGGCCTATGGTTAAATAAGTCAGCAGTTAACACGCAGCAGTCAAAGGACAGTCTCACGTGCTTTTTTTTTTTTTGGCTGAAGCATGGTCCTTTTATTGGGGGCTTCCCTGGTAGCTCAGTTGGTAAAGAATTCACCTGCAATGCAGGAGACGTTGGTTCGATTCCTGGGTCAGGAGATCCCCTGGAGAAGGGATTGGCTACCCACTCCAATGTTTTTGGGCTTCCCTTGTGGCTCAGCTGGTAAAGAATCCGCCTGCAATACGGAAAACCTGGGTTCGAGACCTGGGTTGGGAAAATCCCCTGGAGAAGGGAAAGGCTACCCACTCCAGTATTCTGGTCTGGAGAATTCCATGGACAGTCCATGGAGTCGCAAAGAGTCGGACACAACTGAGCGACTTTCACTTTCACAAACACACATTTTGCACTTTTACGCATTCTCTGAAATATGATCTGAAATGAGCCATACATGGAACAATTGCTTCCACTCATATGCTGTGCTTCTTTCTGAAGAATTATCCCATTAGTGATCTAATCTATAAAACATGCCACCTATGAGCCTGAGTCAAAGGCCCTAAATCCCATGAAAGAACAGTAGCATTTGACTGCTGGTCCAATCAAAATGACCAAAGCCTTCTCCTGGGGCAACAGAAACACGGGCTCTGTCTTCACTGACACCCTCTAATCCCCTCCAGACTCTCTCTCTCTAAGCATCCGCTTTTGTCCAATATAAAAGTCTGGGAATTCTAAGACACATCCGGATTTCAGAGGTATTTCAGCAGGAAAAAGGCATGCCTTAGAATGCATGGAATACTGTGAGACTCCATCCAGATAGCTCCAGTGAGGTCATGCAACCTCTGCCCACATCTGGAGTACAGCCTCCCTTAATGCCTCAAGGTAAATGTTCCCACGTGCAGTGATGCAATCCCTCCATGCGAAACTCAAGGTCCAAAGAAATGGTTTCTTTCTGTGAGATAAGGTGTGTGGGGAAAGAGGAGAGTGTGTGGTTATTTGTAGCAGTGAGATGAGCTCATATGAAACTTGCCAGAAAGACCAGGGCCTGGAGTCATGTGTAGAGGCGTGCACGTGTGGGGGTGTGGGTGTGCATGGAGACCAGCTGACCGGAGATGCATGATTCAGCCACCCAGCCCTGTCACCAGGCAGGGATGGAGAGATAATCGGCTACTTCCTGCCTGTGCAGGGGTCAGGAAGGCTCGGTGAGTCACCCGGGGGTGACCCAGGTGTCTCTGCTGAAAGGAACAGGGTCCTAGCCCCTTCTCAATGCACTTCCTCTTCTGAGTCACCGCCTGACTATGAAGGGAAATCTCCAGGAGCAGCAGCAACATGCTGGTGCCCACAGCTGACAAGGGAGCAGCTTCCAGAAACCAAACAAGCCTGTCACCCTGAAAACAGAGAGGGCCTGAGAAGGACAGGGTGTGGTCATAAGTACCAGCCCCACCACCCGGCTCCCCCAGGCCCAGGCTGGAGGGTTAGCGTGTCCAGGTGAGGAGGCTCAGAAACCGGCCACTCAGTGGAACCAGTCTGGAGTCATTCAATTACAGATCCCACGGGGCCCCAGACACCACCCAGACCAGGTGTGGATAAGACTCAGGAACAAGTGTACTTCAGAATCACGGACAGAGAGAATAGACTGTGGTGGCCAGGGGAAAGGGGTTTTGGAGCAGGGACGGAATGTGAGGTCAGCCTTAGCAGATGCAAGCTCTGAGACACAGGATGGATACACAACAAGGCCCTACTATAGAGCGCAGGGAGCTATATTCAATACCCAGTGATAAACCATAATGGAAAAGACTATGAAAATGTGTGTAGGTATATAGCTAAATCACTTTGCTGCACAGCAGTAATTAACACAACATTGTGACTGCTATCAAAATGACAGCTGAGATTCAACTTTACTTCAATGGAACAGTTTTTAAAAAATTTTTAAAGGAATACGTGCACTTGGATGGAAAATAAAATATATATTTGCTTCCACTGACCCATAATACATAATTTGGTGTTTTAATGCAGGCATTACAAAAATGCCTGTTAATGTAGGCAGACATCTATGTCTGCCGCCAATAGAAGTCCTAAGATGCTCATGTCCCACGATGGTAGTTGTGGATCCTGAAATACCAGCCACCCTTAATCTCTACTTGGAAATCACAAATGTTTTTCAACTTGCCACTACATCTCGCTATTTAATCCATTATTAAAGTAGCACACATGTCACTGCATTATTAATACAACTGTATCCCACCATTGTAGGGTAAACATAAGCTAGGAAAATCTCAGAGAGCAGGGAGCAAGCTCTCCTCATGTAGACGTTCTCAGAAGCCTGAGAGGTTGGGTCAAAATGCACAGCTCTTCACCCATGAGGCCACCAGTGCTCTGGTCCCCAGGAGAGGAGCAGGAACATTCCAAGTTCATTGTTTTTACTTTCTGTTGGCAGCTGCCACGAGTCTCAGCTGTCATTTTGATAGCAGTTATGATGGTCTGTATCACACGTAAGAGGTAGCAGGCCATGGGACACTGGAGTCCACTTGTGGTCTCACGGAAATGCCTCCACCCTTGACGGTGCTTACCATGCAGAAAACATTTGAACCCTTTAGGAAAATGGGAAATATTTTCTCAGCACTTTCTCTCCTTCTCTCTCTGAGACTCTCCTGATCCATCTTGACCTCAGGCCTATTATCCAAGTCTGAAGTCCTATCTCCTTCATCTGACCCTGTTCTCAAGAGAACTGAACTGAAATCTTTCCACCTGCTGCTGGCCAACCCAACCCCAGGATAAGAAACCAGCCCAGAGGAAACCAGTTGAAGCAGAGTTTCCAGGGCCCTCATAGATTTATTTCAACACACTGGCCAGAATCCATACAGCTGATGGATGATTCAGAGTCTGATTAAGAAACTCAGCATGTCGATGTCCTAATCGGGCAACCAGAACGATCACCTCCTGTGCACCAAGGGAGTAGCAGGTGAGATGATGCCCTGCAAGCCTCAGGGTGATGAGGGACATTTATCATCTCTGAGCAGCACCCTTCATCAGCCGTTCACCCAAGTGCACCAGCCTGGTTACAGTCCCACGTCGTGGGACCCCGGCACACTCTGCACATATTCACAACATATCAGGCACATTGTGTGTGCATGCTGAGTCGTGTCCCACTCTTTGCGACCCCATGGACTGTTGACCACCAGGCTCCTCTTCCATGAAATTTTCCAGGCAAGAATACTGGACTGGGTTGCCATTTCCTCTTCCAAGGGACCTTCCTGACCCAGGGATTGAACCCTTATGTCTTGCGTCTCCTGCATTGGCAGGCGGGTTCTTTACCACTGAGCCACAGGGTACGTACACGGTGGTGATGAAACACAGAATCACTGCTTCACATGTTTCTTCCCTTCTGGGTCACAACAGCGTGAGAGCACAGGTTCCCACACATGCCTGACACTGGTCACCATGCCCTCACCCACCTCTTCCACATTCACCTCTTTGATAGCCTACTGCCCTTTTGTACTACTTCCTCCCCTCTGAGGTCATCCTAGTTTGGCCAAATTTAGCTTTGAAAACATAAAAGCATGTGTGAGGAAAAAGCACACTGCCACCTGCCCTGTAGGCCCACCCACCTACCCCCCTCCCCCCGGAGGAGCCCGGGCTGCTTTGAGTACTGGGTCCCAACTGCCTTTATTGACATTCACTCTCTGGCTCAGCTGGTAAAGAAACCACTTGCAATGTGGGAGACCTGGCTTCTAATCCCGGGGTTGGGAAGATCCCCTGGAGAAGGGAAAGGCTACCCACTCCAGTATTCTGGCCTGGAGAACTCCATGGGCTGTATAGTCCATGGGGTTGCAAAGAGTCGGACACGACTGAGCGACTGTCACACACACACACTCTATTCACATTCGGTATGTGCACCGTATCATTGCTTCCATGATGATCTTATTTTGGAAACTCTTCTGCAAGGTCACACAGCTAAGATGGTATTTGTGGCATAACAAGGAACAAGTTTGGTCTTTTTACAATTTTAATTTCTGGCTACACTGGGTCTACGTTGCTGCACCCGGGCTTTCCCTAGCTGTGGCAAGACAGGACTACTCCCCAGTTGCAGTACTTGGGCCTCTCATGCAGAGGCTTCTCTCCTTGCAGTTCACAGACTCTAGTGCTCAGGCTTTAGTAGTTGTGGCGCATGGGCTCATTCGCTCTGCAGCATGTGGAATCTTCCCGGACCAGGGATCAAACCGGTGTCCCCCGCGCTGGCAGGCGGATCCTTTACCACCGGACCACCGGGGAAGCCCCACTTTTGGTCTTTGTTTCCACTCCCGGGACATAGCCCCTAAAACCCGTGGCAAGTCCTGAGTGATAGGAGTGTCTTCTGTCATTCATAAGGAGCTCCCTTTGATCATACCTGAGTTATTCTAATGAGGAGACACCGGTCCGGCCCCCAGATGCCGACGGGTGGGGCTTCCAGGATGGGGCAGTTTCAGCCCTCCTGGGTGACCCTTGGGAAAGGGAGTGGGACTGCGGATCGAGCTCTATCAAAACTCTTAACAAGATGTGCTGAATTTCCTGGTTGGTGAACATGTGAGGGGCCAGGACCTCCACGCCCCCTCCGACAAATCTCGCACTGAGCCTCCCTTCCTTCTGGTGCTCCTGAGTTGCAGCCTTTATAATACACTGATGACAGCAGGTGAACTGTTTTCCCTGGGCTTTATCAGCCAGTCTGGCAGATTATCGGACTTCAGAGTCGTGAGTCAGAAGCCAGGTAACAACCTGGGATGTGCAGGCAGTGTCTGCAGTGGGGGTGGTCTTGCGGGACAGAGCCTTAGCCTGGGGGGCCTGCACCGGCCCCAGAGAGCATCAGAGTTGAGCTGAAATGTTGGTAACCAGCTGGTGTCAGAGAATGAGCTGTTGTGCAAAAAAACACACCTGGTATAAGAAGCAACCTGGAAACAGACCAGAACCGAGCCAGGAGGGGAGCTCAGGCACGGCTGATTCAAACCCCGGGTTCCACCGGCTCTTGGTGCAGCCACCTGGTCCTGGCTTCATGGCTCTGAAAGGACTTTGGCTCCCCAGCCCTGCTCTGAGCAGTGAGCCAGAGGTGCAGGCCGCCACCCCACAGCCACAGCTGAAGCCTGATGGCTTTCTCTGGGCTCGCAGTCTCCCTACAGGTAGGCTGTGTTCTGAGTCCTTCAGGGGCTACAGGGCCTCCCAGGCTGATTCACAGGAACACAGAAATACATTAAGAGGCAAAACCGATGTTCAGCTCTCAGCCCCAGTTTGTCTGGAGTGTTAGACACACACCAGAAACAACGGTAGTAGAACCAGCCTGTGGCCTCGGCAGAGAAGCAAGAGCAGGGAGGTCTCACCACTTCCCCCAAACACCTGTGTCCTTCCCCTTCCCCCAGTGCCTCCTCACTACAGAGCCCACAATTAAAAAAAGAAAAAAGAATGAAGATCAGAGATTTTTCATTCACATAGCCTAGCTTGGCGATTCCAGCCACTGCACTCCCACTGGTGTTTCCAGGAGGATCGGTTAAAATCCTAAACACGTTTTCTCTTGGCACTTGCCACCAGGTTCCAGACAGCGGGAGCAGTTGAATACTAATTACTTATAGACAAGGACATGAGAAGACCATCTTTCACTTTCTTCACTATTTAAACCATCTGTTCCTGGCGCTTCTTGTTCCGACCTACTTTCCAGAAAACAAGTGGATAAACTGGCAAAAAAATCTCTACTGAGGATGAAATTCATAAGATTTCTTTCCTTCCTTATTTGGCAAGTAGGTATTGGACACCTCCTGCTCCTGGGCAGCAGGCTGAATGCTGGAGAGACTGATGGGCAAACACCACACTGTTCCTACCCCTACGTGCTTAAGCCTGGTGAGAGAGCAGACGGGAAGCAAAGAATTACACCAATAAATGTAAAAGGACAAGTCTGGGAATCCTGCAGGAGAGATGCATGTGGTCCAGGGAGTGCATTTCACAGAGATTTGAATTGGTCATTGTATGGATGTGAGAATTGGACCATAAAGAAGGCTGAGCACTGAAGAATTGATGCTTTTGAATTGTGGTACTGGAGAAGACTCTTGAGAGTCCTTGGGACAGTAAGGAGATCAAACCAGTCAATCCTAGAGGAAATCAACTCTGAATATTTATTGGAAGGACTGATGCTGAAGCTCTAATACTTTAGCCACCTGATAAGAAGAGCCGACTTATTGGAAAAGACCCTGATGCTGCAAAAGATCAAAAGCAGAAGGAGAAGGGGACAACAGAGGACGAGATGGTTGGATGGCATCACCGACTCAATGGACATGAATTTGAGCAAACTCCAGGAGATGGTGGAGGACAAGAAAGCCTGGCATGCTGCAATCCATGGGATCGCAAAGAGTTGGACGCAACTCAGCTACTAGACAACTAAAGGATGTCTCCCCTGAGGACATGACCCCAGATGCATCAGGAGCTCCCTGGATGAGAGGGGGAAAGGGACATCAAGGAGCAGAAGCACTAACAAGGACAAAGACCCTCCAAGGGCACAGACAAGGGAGGTACAGAAAGTCCACACAACGCTGGAGGAGCACAAGTTCTAAGATGAAGCCAGGGAGGAGGCTGAGGGCCAGGCCATCCCATACATGGTGAGCTGTGCTTCTCAGCATTGTCATAAGCCCAAGAGCAATAGGAAAAGAAAAAGTGGTAGGCCTGGGAAAAGCCCCAGTGGAGGGCTTTAGTCACTGGGGTAACACAATCAAACAGTTCCGTCAGAAACGTTACTCTCGTTTCATGGTAGTAACAGTGAGTAATGTCAGCCATACTGCACTTTGCATACAAAATAGGAAAACGTATGAACCAATATCTCCTCTGGGGATGACAACATTGATACGCAGAAGGAAAGCAGCTCATGCAGGTCATAGCGTACTAGAAGCCAAAGTGTAAGACCTGGGACTTCCCTGGGAGTCCAGTGATTAAGACTTTGCCTTCCGGGCTTCCCTGCTGGTTCAGTGGTAAAGAATCCTCCTGCCAATACAGGAGACACTGGTCGATCCCTGATCCCACCTGCCTCAAAGCAACTAAGCCCATGTGCCACAAGTACTGAGCCTGTGCTCTGGAGCCTGGGAGCTGCAACTACCGAGCCCACACCCCACAACTACCGGAGCCTGCACGCCCTAGAACCTGTGCTCCACAAGGAAGCCGCTGCAGCGAGAAACCCCTACGTCACAACTAGAGAGCTGGCCCCATTGGCCGCAATAGAGAAAAACCCACACACAGCAACCAAGACCCAGCACAGCAAAATAAATGCATAATTGCATGCCTGCTCAGTCACTAGTTCATAGCCAACTTTTTGTAACCCCATGGACTGTAGCCATCCAGGTTCTTCTGTCCAAGGGATTTTCCAGGCAAGAACACTGGGGTGGGTTGCCATTTCCTACTCCAGAGGATCTCCCCGACCCAGGGATCAAACCCATGTCTCCTAGCATTGGCAGGCAGATTCTTTACCACTGCGCCACCCGGGAAGCCCACCCCAAGTAAATAATTACTTTTCAAAGAAAGACTTCCCTTTCCAATGCAAGGAGTGCAGGTTCAATCCTGGTCCAGGGGCTAAGATCTCACATGCCTTGAGGCTAAAAAACCCAAACATAAAACAGAAGCAATACTGTAACCAATTCAATAAAGACTTTTAAAATGGTCTACATAAAAAAAATGTTTTAAAAAATTAAAAAACACCAAAGTGTAAGACTCTTGTCACATGTTCCCAAGTCTCTAAACAGCCATTTTCAAAAAAGTAGATGAAAACTACACTGGTAATCACATTAGGTGACCTTCTTCTCTTATACATTTGACACACTGACTCTTAAAGTTGTGTGGGTATAAATGACTCTGCCAGTAGCCAGAAATACAAGCTGCATAAGCCCACCCCTAGGGATGGTTAAGCCTCCAACCGCCTCTCTCCATACACATCTCCTCTTTCTCCTCCAATTTCTCTTCACTAAGTCATTCCTAACTTTTTAACTGCAGTGGCTTTCCTCTGGCAAAGATTAGTTCACTGCCTTCTCAGCATAACCTCATCAGCAAAGATAAGAGAGAACCCAGAGTCCTGTAGAGGAAAATACAGTGTTATGTGTCACTGCCTAAAACAAGTCGAAGTCATCCTTGACCACTGAGTCTATAATTCAGCCTTAAATTTGTTTAGGGGAAGTTCTTTATACCAGGCCTCAGTCTTTGCATCTGTAAAATGGGAAGTAAGACCTCTACTCTCAGCAGTGGAGGACAGGTCATTCCAACCAAACACCCTGCTGAGAACAAACAGTACAGCTAAAAATGTGAACAATGTCTACCAGGACAGAGCAGGAAGCTAAAAATGCAGTGAAGAATTGCCATCTGGAAAAGATAAAAGCCCAGGAGATAAGCCCATGCATGTGTAGAACCATTTTTCTCCTGGAGGCATCTGCTTGTTCCAGGGAGTTGACTGAGAGGCTGAGCAGTGATGCTGTAGTCTCACCTGGCTAAGGGCTTGCGGATTGGAGTCTAGGGACAGAATGAGGAGGAAGACATTGTGAAAATCCCTCACTTTAGATTGCAACCTCACAGAACTACATGGTAACAGGGTAGGGGACAGTCCCATAGGAAAATGATGCTCAGTTTCAAAGGAGCTGAATCACTGAAACTGGACTGATGTAATCAGACTGTTTGCACCCTCAGGCACCCAGCAGAAGAAAATGACAACATTTGGGGGAAGAGAGCGACATATGAATGACCTCTGCAAGTAAGTTCATAAGAATAATGCCCTGTGCACATCCAAAAGTAAGAAGGCACGTGAGGAGACAAAATCACATGATTGAAAACCTGCAGAAACAATAAATAGTGAAAGTTAACAAGCATAAATTGTTCCATGCTTAATAGGTTCAATGAGATAAAAGACTAAGAATTTCAACAGAGAAATGGAAATTATTTCCTTTAAAAAGAACAAATGGAAATTCTAGAAATGAAAATAACCAGTATTAAGAACAACCCCATTTAAGAGTTCCCGGGACAGGTTTAAGAGAAAAATAGTCAACTAAAATATAGAAGGCAGGAGGATAATAAATGAAGCATAGAGTATCAAAAAGATGGAAAACACAGCAGAGCTGAAAACAGAAGTAGAACAAACATTGAGAATGTCTAGCATACGTGCTTAATAAATTCTTGAGGGAGAGAGGAATGGGTGGGGGGGAGTGTAATATTTAAGAAATAATGATTGAGAATTTCCAAAAACAATGAAGAACATAGAATCCCAAATTCAAACCACTCTAAAAATACTGGAATGATAAATTAAAAAAAGAAATCCACCCCAGGCACATCATAATAAAACCACTGAAAATCAAACACAAAAGTAATATCTTGATTGCAGCAAGGGGAAAAAATGGCATATTACCTTTAAAACACCTAAAATGAAATGTCAGCTGACTTCTCAACAGGAAGACGGTAGAAGGGTATCTTCAAAGTGCTGTGAGAAATATCACATGTATACAAGATCAAAAATTTAAAAAGGAAATAGCTCTACAAGTCTTACAGACATTAAAAATACCCTAAGAAGGTATTATGAACAACTCTAGGAAAATAATTATGAAAAATTGAGATGGATAGTCAAACCACCAAAGAAATGAAACTTACCAAAACTGGCCTGATTACACAGAAAATTACAGTTGAATCCATCATTTCAAACCTCCCCAAAAGAAAGCTCCTGGTCCACATGGGTTCACTGGGAATCCTACCAAACACTCAGAGGAGAAGTAACGCTCCCCTTATACAAATTATTTTCAAAAAGAGAAATGAAGCCATCTCCAACTCAGTTTTCTGAGGCCAGCCTAACCATGATCCAAAACCTCTTAAGAACGTTATAAAGACAGAAAGTTTCAGGCCAATCTTACTCATAAACACAGACATAAAAATATTAAAGCAAAGTGAGGGTAAACCAAAGGCAACAATATATAAAGAGGTGAATATACCCCAGAGAAGTCAGGTCTATTCCAGGAATGGCAGATTGCTTAATATTCAAAAATCAGTCAGAATCATGAGATATCTTACTAGCTGCAGAAAAGGCATTTGATAAAATTCAGCATGTATTCATCTCTTTTTTAAAAACTCATAAATATCTAGGAATAAACGATAATTCCTTGCTTTTATTTTTCTTTCTAAAACAGCTGCAAAAACTATAATATCTCTGGTGGAAAAGGAAGCACTTTCCTTCCAAGATCAGGAATGAGATGAATGTCCACTCTCACCAGTTCCATTCGACGTTTTACTGGAGGGCCAAACAGCAATAAAACAAGAAAAATGGAAAAGCATAAGAATTGGAAAGGAAGAGAGAAAACTGTCATCATTGTCTGACCTCATAATAGGTTTAGGTAGAGCGTCCAAAACAAACAAGCAAAACACTACAGGAAAACTATTAGAGCTAGTCAGTGAATGCAACAAGCTCCCAAGATACCAGGAAATTTTCAAAAACACAATTGTTATTCCTATGTAACAGCAGTAAATAAAGAACGAAAATTTGATGATGCCTTTTAACCTCTTTATGATCTTTGTAAATGTACCATTCAGTCCAAAAAAAAAAATTGTGATGAAAGTTTTTTGTTGTGGAAAAAAAAGATAATTTTTACGACATCCTCAAAACACACACACACACAAGATCCTAGTCTGAGATAACAGCAACCTCTTGAATTCAAAACTCTCCATACAACCTCAAAAAAAAAAAAAAGTAACCACCAAAGCCCCACACAACCTCCAAAACACTGCCAAAGATAAAAAAATAAAAAAGAACATTAAAAAAAATAAAGCTGAAGATTATCAAGGAGCAAAAATAAACCACAATGCTCTCAGCATCCCCAGGACAGAGAGGAACTGAGAATTATGCAGAGAAATATGTACCTCATTGCAACAAAGCTACTGCTGGAGTTCTGCTGTGTGTTCAGGTCCTTGGGAGTAAAAGTCTTAAGAAAATCTCCTAAAATAAGAGACCAGTGAACTATGCAGTCACACAGGGGCCCGTGCTCAGTAGGACGCTGTGCCTGGATTAAGGCTGTGTTCCTGCCATCGTGAAATTCTTAACTTTACCTTTGAACTGAGGTTTTAGAAATGAAGTCTGGGCCTTCACGTCTCCTTGGCCCCTTGGCGTCCTGCTAGACTGCAGGAGGGGTCAAGAGAGGGATTCTGAGAGTCAGGAGGAGCTCAGGAGCGGCTTCCTCCTTCCCACTTTGCAGTTGGTCCAGAAGCATCTCTGGGCTGCAGCCCTTCACCCTCGCTGTCCTCTGTTCTAACCTCCAGCATCATTCAGCACACCCGGATCCAATCTCATCGTCCGCCTAGCCCCGCCCTCAAGCTCTCAGCGTCTATCCTTCTCAGCTGTGGGCATCCCCTCTCTGAGCTTCTAGGTTCTCATAACCCCAAGTTCTTCCCTTTGTTCCTCTAGCCTTCAAGGCAGCGCCTGTTCTTGGAAGCTATTACTCCCTGTTACCCGAAGGTTCCTTCTTGGCTTTCAGTTTCTGAAACCTGGGTAACCATGTCTCCTTATTCAACTCTGTGAGATAATGTGATTTCTGTTCTCTCAATTCAGCACATATGTACAACACACAACACATATTCTTGTGACCTCAGGGTAGGGAAAGATTTCCTAAGCAAGACACAGAAATGCTAATCAGAAAGAAAACATTTGGGAAGTCAGATTACATTGAACATATCAAAAGACAGCTTTTCAAGTATTAATAGGCAAGTAAGGGATATTTGCTATTCATTGAACACACACACAAAAAAGTAGGCCTTCTATCCAGGAAAAGACTCTGATGCTGGTAAAGATTGAAGGCAAAAGGAGAAGAGGGGGACAGAGGATAAGATGGTTGGATAGCATCACTGCCTCAATGAACATGAATTTCAGCAAACTCCAGGAGGTAGAGAAGGACAGGGAAACCCGACATGCTGCAGTCCATGGGCTCACAGAGAATCAGACACGACTGAGTGACTTAACTACAACAATCCAGGCATAGAGAACTACAAGTCAAGGCGGAAAACCCAAGGAACAAAATATTGTAACTAATACAATTTTATTTGCCAATTACACCTCAATAAAATTGAAAAAAATGAGCAGACTTCAAAATGTACTTCACAAAGATAATATCCAAAAGTCCAATAAATGTATGAAAAGGCACTTGACTTCATTTGTCACAAATGGGATACAGATTAAAATCAAGATATCACTATACATCATCATAAAAGCTGGAGTTAAGACTGATAATGCCGTGCACTGGTAGGGACGCATGCCTCAGACTCTTGTACTCTGTGGGTGGGGATGTGAATTAGTACAACCAGTGTGGAAAACCGTTAGCATCACCTACAAAACTGAACGCATGCCGATCACCCAGCAAATCCACTCTTATTTACATAGCCAACCGAAATGCATGCTTTTGTCATTGCAAGACATATGCAAGGATGTTCATTGCAGCGTTTTCCTTAATAGTCCCAAATTGGAAAGACACAAATGTCCAAAAGCAGGAGAATGGAAAATAAATCGTGGTATATTCATAAGAAAATATTATATAGAAAATAAAATCAACTAAAACTGATGCAACAATAAGTATGAATCTTAAGAATTTAATGTTGAATTAAAAAAAAACAGACACCAAAAAACATACACAGTATAATTTTGTTTTTTAAAAAACAGCAGGCAGAACCAAACTCTAGTAGTTTAGGGACATAGGGTTAGATGGTAAAACTATAAAGAAAAGCAGGATCATCACATGTGTTAGAATGGTGGTCACTTCTGGGAGGCAAAGAGGGTGAGGATTAATAGGGGGATGAATTGGTCTTCTGGGTACTGGCAATGTTCTATTTTTAATCTCATTTATGGTTTTTGCTTTTTGATAAATTATAGAATGCTACTTCATTTTTAAGGACATTTTTTATGTAAGTTGTATTTCATAAAAAAAGTCAAACTGTAGATAATAATGCACATTTCTTAGGATCATTGTAAGAATGAAGTGAACTAAGGGGTATAGAAGGCTTTGCAAACTGCCCATCATGTAATAAGTATTTAGTACATGCTTGTTATTATTATCAGGTGTACTACAATTGAGAGACAGAAATAATCATGAACCCCTGGTTAGGAGAAAACAAAACGCTAACAAGAAGTTGTCAAAGAGCCTAACATGGCTTTCCAGTATATACTAAAGACTAGGTACAGGGTGGAGGTGAGTTTTAAGTGTATTTGCTACAAATTAAGGGTTTTCCAGGTGGCATTAGTGGTAAAGAATGTGCCTGCCAATGCAAGAGACACAGGTTCAATCCTTGGGTCTAGAAGATTCCCTGGAGGAGGGTATGGCAATCCACTCCAGTATTCTTGCCTGGAGAATCCCATGGACAGAGGAGCCTGGAGGGCTACAGTCCATGGGGTCAAAGAGTCGAACATGACTGAAGCCACTTAGCACACACACACTCTACAAATGAATGCCAGGAGACAAGGAACAGTGCCTACCACAATGTCTGCTTTATAAAATTTTCTCAATAATCATTAGAATTACAGATGATGGATGGGTGTGTGGATGGATAGATAGATGGACAGGTGAATGAGTGGATGGGTGAATGAATGGATGATGGATGGGTGGATGGACAGGTAGGTGGACAGATGGATGGATGGATAGATAAGGGGGGGTATGGATGGATGGGTGGGTAGATGGTTAGATAAACTTAAACAAGAGTTAGACTAATGTAAATTCTCCAGGCAGTTTTCCTTGCTTGGAGCTTAACACACATACAATAAAACTTTAGGCTTTGTGATAACAGGGAAATCGGTGACCATCTTGGCAGGACTTTTTTGGGTCTTTCCTGGCTGTTTACTAGCCAGGAAAAGGGCTTAGGATCTATAATATCTGCCATCAAGTGGGTAATTTATTTACCTACAAATTAAGCATTCTGCCAGGGCTATCAATCTAGGCTGAAGGCAGACTATCCCCCACAGGGAGCAGAGTCTACACTGATGCTCATCCGATGCACCTGCATTTGCTAGGCTAAAAACATGTTTTCCGACAACAGCCCAAAATGACAACCAGGCATCCGGAATGGAGACCACTGAAGCCACAATTTCCAGACCAGTATTATAGGTAATTGTAGTCCTCAAGGTTCTGTTCATCACAGAGACAAGAAAACATCATTACATTCACCAAGCAGTCACTACCATGCTGTCTGGGTCTTAGAACTGCAGATCAAGAAGGCTGTTGAGACACAGGCTACAGTCACATGGCAGAGTTGTGTACATTGCATTTTTTCCTATTCCAATGATAAGGCATAATAGGCTCTCTCAGGAACCCTCAGCGTCTCCATCTACCCCTCCATCCCCAACCCCAACCACTTCTGTAGTAACACAATTACGATTGAATCTGTTGCCTTCCAGACTTATTTCTTGCACACACATTTCTTTTTATTTTAAAAATGATATCCAACTATATATGTATAATCTGCTAACTCGTGTATTTGGTCTCTGTCCCACGTTCCTGACACAGAGCTCCTAAAACCCTTGGAACTTCCTGAGTAAGAGAAGTCTTTTTTTTTTAATTCAAAGAGAGCCCTTTTTGATCATACCTGAGTTTATGCTAATGAGGTGATCAGGGTCTGGCCCCCACATAACCTCAGGATGGGGCTGGTCACTAGAAAGACCCAACAACGAAAAGCTTGAAACTTTCAGCTCCACCCACTGACCTAGGGCAAGAGGGCAGGAGGACTGGAGAGTCAGCTTGGTAAGACTCTTGAGCAATGAGATGTGATGAGCTCCTGGGCTGGTGAACACGTGGAGGTTCCAGGAAGGCACACCCAGAGAAGGCAGGGATGCTCTGCGCTCCATCCTGCATGCACGCCCTCTGCATTTCTGCCATTTGTCCTGAGCTGCTGTTGTTTAGTCGCTATCTCTGACTTTTTGCAGCACCATGGGCTGTAGCCCACCAGGTCCCTCTGTCAAGGGGGTTTTCAGGCAAGAACATGGGAATGGGTTGCCATTTCCTACTCCAGAGGATCTTCCTGAACCAGGGATCGAACCCATGTCTCCCGAGTCTCCTGCGTTGGCAGGCAGGTTCTTTACCACTGAGCTACCAGGCTGTACCCTTTATAATAAACCTGTAACTGCAAGTAAAATGCCCTTCTGAATTCTGGGCCATTCTAGCAAACCACTGAACCAGAAAAGAGAATCCTGGGACCCCCTGATTTGTAGGAAGTCATCCAGAGGACAAGTGGCCCCTGCGTCTGGCACGTCAAGTGGTGGGTGGCGTGTGGAAATGAACACTCTAACTTGAGGCATCTGACAGTTAATGCCAGGCAGTTAGTGCAGGGCTACGTTAAATCACTGATACCCAGCTGGTGCTGCAGAACCGATTGGCGTTGGGAAACACCCAGAATATACCCTCAGCACCTTGCTTTCTCTGCTCAGTGCTTCTCATAAACAGCTTTCATGGGAAGGGCTCTGGACTGCACTTCACTCTTTCGGTGGGAAAGCAGACACCACAACCCCTTGGCTCCCTGATTATTCCAGCGTGTCTCACTCCCAGCTCACGGGTGCGTTCCTGCAGCTCCTGCCTTCAGAGCTCTCTCCTGAGGACTGCCCCATTCTCCCTGGAAGTATCGAGAACCAGGACGGCCCGCAGGATTAAGAAGGCCCAGCACCAGGGCCTTAGAGAGCAGACAGAGAGAACATAAGAGACATAGAGAACAGACTTGTGTACACAGCGGGAAAGGACAGGGTGGGACGAATTGAGAGAGTAATGCTGAAATGTATATTACCATATGTAAAACAGATAGCTAGTGAGAAGCTGTTGTGTAACACAGGGAGCTCAACCTGGGGCTCTGTGACAACCTAGAGGGGTTGGATGGGCTAGGGGGTGGGGAAAAGGTTCAAGAGAAAGAGGACGTATGTATGCTGTGCTGTGCTGTCACTTCAGACTCTTCGTGACCCCATGGACTGTAGCCCACCAGGCTCCTCTGTCCATGGGATTCTCCAGGCCAGGATACTGGAGTGGGTTGCCATGCCTGCCTCCAGGGGGTCTTCCTGACCCAGGGATCGCACCCACGTCTCTTGTATCTCCTGCACTGGCAGGCCCTTTACCATTAGTACCATCTGGGAAGTCCCAGACATACAGCTGTCCCATACCTACAGCTGATTCACGTTGATGTATGGCAGAAACCAACACAAGCAATTATCATCCAATTAAAAATAGATGTTTAAAAAACAGGGCCTAGGGCCTCGCCTGCAGGTGGTACACTTTACACTCCGAGTTCCCTCACGGGGATCGGGCATGCACTGAGGCTTCATCTGAACTCACCCCCTGACCTGGTGTCTTCCCCCCCACCCCCTGCTCCTGCCCCACTTTCCTTTCCATGGTTTCCTAGCAACACATCCCTGGTAAGTCACATCGCGGGTGTGTCTGAGTAAGATGACTCACCGCACTTACTATTCCATGTATGGGATATACACTCATCCACCCAGTCTCCCGTGAGTGAGTTTTTGTGTGGCTCCTGACTTTACCTGTCCCAGACCATACCATACACATATCTGCACACCCATCCTACAACAGAGAGCTTCCTTGCCCCCCGTTCCCCACCCCGACTCTTAGGAGCTGGCCAAGTCAGTGGCCTGGCCTCCCGTCATCAGAGTTTGAAAGACCAGAGGCCCCGGGGAGGCATGTGGCCCTCCTGGGGCACCCCAGCCCCGGGCACCCGCCACAGCCCCACTAGCTTCTCAGTCATGCAGGTAATGCAGGCACGCCTGATTTGTCTCCCAAATCTTTTTCTTTCCCTGCCGCCCTTTATTTATCAAGCACAATATTACATAGTAAAGGAGAACAAATAAGAACTTTGTGGAATTCCACCAGGGCTTTGCTAAGGATGACATTTGGAAATGAGAACAATTTTCTGGAAAATGCCAGCCACATTGGCACTGTACACACACATGGCCCCCACACCCCTGGGTTGGCTTTTGGTTTTAGGGGGCTTTTTCAGGTTACAACCATGTCTGTATTGGTATCTTATTTGTTTCACTCTCAAGTGTATCATGGCATGTGTACAGATCTTTTTTGTTGTTGTTAATAATATACTAGGATTTGCTTAAAACACACACACACACACACTAACATAGAAACCCTTTTGAGTTTGACCTAGAATAAATGAGACTTTATTCAATTTCCAGAAAAAGAAAAAAGAAGATGTATCTACAAAACAGAAATAGACTCACAGACACAGAGATTAGACCTGTAGTTGCCAAGAGAGATGGGGTTACCGAGGGGTGGGGTAGTGAGCTGGGGTTTAGCAGATGCAAGCTGTTATACACAGAATGGATAAACAGCAAGGCCCGACTGTACAGCACAGGGAACTATGTTCAATATCCTGCGATGCGCCATAATGGAAACGAATATAAAAAAGAAGGTATACATATGTATAACACAATCACAGCTGTACAGCAGAGATTGGTACAACATTATAAATCAAGTATATATCCATTTAAAAAATAACATGAAAAGAAGGAGCCCACTGAGAAAACATAAGCATTGTAAACACAGCAGCAAAGAACCCACTACCAATATTAGCCGCTGAGAAGACAGGTGACTCAGCAAGCTTGTTTATTTTTCCTGGAGTTAAGTTAGGATCAGAGGACTCGGCCCACACAACTTCCGAACTGCTCGGCTCTCAGGTTCCTAAGTAATCAATGGTTACTATTACACACCCTCCCAGAGGCTGGGCCTCGTATTTCTAGATCAATGACTCAAGAGTCCTTTTGTCAGAGAAATTACAAGGTTTTACATCCCAGTGTCTAATCTCTTCCTAACACCTTGCTGTGCCATGTTAAGTGGCTTCAGTCATGTCCAATGCTTGGCGACGCCGTGGACTGTAGCCCACTAGGCTCCTCTGTCCGTGGATTTCTCCAGGCAAGAATACTGGAGTGGGTTGCCATGCCCTCCTCCAGGGGATCTTCCTGACCCAGGGATTGAACCTGCATCTCCTCTGTCTCCTGCATTGGCAGGCGGGTTCTTTATCACTAGCGCCGTCTGGGAAGCCCCTCCTAACACCTTGGATGGTCCCAAATGAAAAAAAAAAAGATGAAATCCTGATGCTGGAGAGGCTTCGTTTATCAATGCAACTGTGAAATTTTCACAAGGAAAAGGCTCCAAGTGGGTTGAAAATTTCATTTTGAAACGAACAGCGAGGACATGGAAATCTATTTGAAACTCTTTTAAGAAACCTCTAAAAATGAGCTAAATTATCTTAGTCTCTGGGGAATCACTGGACTAGAAACTTCCTCTACACTGTTCTCTTGATAACAGAACCTAAGGCAGGAATCTTTGGATTCCTTCTTGATTCTCTCCTCGTGGGCATACATTTGATCTCTCAGTGTCTGAAAGGCCCCCTCTCATCTCTGGCTGTGTATTTCCACTCACAGAATAGTCCCAAGTGACATTTCATTCCGATGATAAATCTCTAACACGTTAAGTATACCTGCTAGTAGCCCCACCTCTTTCTTGAAGCTTTCGAGACAATTAATGAGGTCAGTCCACTTAAAACCCCGATGGCTCAAGAGGTAAAGAAACCACCTGCAGTACAGGAGCCACAGGAGACGTGGGTTCAATCCCTGGGTTGGGAAGATCCCCTGAAGAAGAAAATGGCAACCCACTCCAGTATTCTTGCCTCGAAAATTCCATGGACAGAGTAGTCTGGAAGGCCACAGTCCATAAGATTGCAAAGAGTCAGACATGACTGAGCGCATACACACACACCACTTAAAACACACAACCCCCATGCTAATAGAAGTGTTGTGGTTGCCGGCTCTGGGTTGTGTGACAGAATTTGAGAAGGTATTGAACACATAATTGCATTTCACAACTCTAGGATGAGAGAGGTCCAACCATAACCATCTCCTCTGTGTATTTTAGTCACATCCGGCAAAGACTCTTTTTCTTTTTTTCATAAAACAGGCTGACTCACCTAGACATCTCACCGTCTCCTGCTGACACACCCCTTCCCATTCTGAAAAAAAAAAAAATCTCAATTAGTCTCTGGGAATTTACATCCTCTGGTGGGAGGTATACCTTCCAGGCCAAACCGTCCACAAAGAGGAGATGTTTTTTCAGGAGAGCATCTCAGTACTGATGCTAAGAACAAAAGACAAAGTTAAGTTCTGAGCACACAGGCGCTCAAGTCTTAGAGAGGGGAGGGACTCAGACTAAGAAGTGGGTGAGGCGAGTGGAATAGCAGTGTTTCGGAGTTTAGGTGGTTCACCCCAAACCTTCCATCAGTGGCCAAGTCAGAGGTTGCAGCCAGTTCTCCCAAATCCTGGCCTGGGGTCTCTTTCCACCAAAATGTATTGCTAATGTTATTAGAAGCAAAGACCACAGGAGGGGACAGAAGGTCCACATCAAGGCTCCCATCACCTGCCAGTTACTTTTTAAATAATAATAATCATTGTTATTATAATCACAAATGTTGTCATTTCTGAAGAAGCAACTGTATCACTTCCCCAGCAGTTTCATCATCATGTGCCCCCCAGGCCACCCCTCTGGGCCTATGACTCAGAGCATCACCAGCCAGACAAAGCTCAGAACCCATAGCGTTCGCCTCCTGTAGTCCACACATCCCAGGTGGCTCCCCGCAAGGCCTGTTCATCCAACACCACCACTTACTTGGCCTGGTCCAGATCTATACTCAACAAAACTAAGCCAAAAAAAGTACTCTAGGTCTGTCAAGTTTACACAGTCAGATAAGGGAGACACTTGCTGAAATTATCTAGAATATAGATATAGATATATAGATAAATATAAATAGATTACATTTTTGCATTAAAATTGATTTAAGAAAGAGAGGTTGAGTAAATTGTATTTCATTTGTATGTGGGTCAGAAAGAAATAGAAATAGATGTAAACCCTCAACATAATACTGGACGTGGAGCCCAAACAGTATAAAATGCCAGGTTAATGGAAAACAATCATTTTCAATCGGTCTGTATTGGCACCAAAGGCATGGATGTGAAGACACTAAAACTTTCATTTTACACAGCTGTCGCTGATCTCAAAGTGCCAGGTGACCCCAGAGCTAGGAAACCTTCTCTCGGGGGCCAACCTTTGTCTCAGGTTATCTTTAGCAACTGCTTCAAGGAGCCACAGCAGTGAAGAAGGAGTCTAAGCCCCAGTCCGGCTCCAGGTGCTGGGCGTGGGTACCAGCCCTGAGGCTGGGTGCTGGGCTCCCTCTCCACACACCTACGGACTACCATGCCGGCCCAGGGGCCCAGGGGCCCTCCCAGAAATTCCACTCTTGAACTCCTAAATAGGAAGGGAGCACATTGTAGATGGATTTGCTTGAGTGGATAATCAGAAGAAGATGAAGAGGAAAAACAAACCACCTGCGAGTATGTGAATTAAGATACTCTGCTCCTTGTCTCGCTTGAAGCCATCACCTTTCCATGTTGACTGCCCCAAGACTGTGCTCCTTCTCTGTCTCGATGGTGCACCGACTGCTGTCCTGCTCCCTGGACCCCCAGCGCCAGGCTGGGGCAGCCTTTTCGGTCCTTTCTCTAAGCCAGCGACCAACGTGGGAAGACAGGCTGGGACCTGGGAACCTCAGAGGCAGGGCTGCAGTGCCTGCACCTGGACACAACTTTCCTCAAGCAACAAAATACAAAACAAAACAAAACCCCAAACCTGCATGGGACTAAAAATAACCATGTGCATGCACAGTTGGGGCAAATTCTGGACCAAAAGATACAAAGAGACCAAAAACCCCAACTGCCACTTTTGAAGGGTCTGGAACAAAAACAGGGGGTTGGGAGCAAAAGCAGGATACTGAGCGTGCCCCCTGCACTCAGCACTACAAAAGGGTGGGCAGATTACCTAAGCCACCCCTCCAGCCAGACCCCCAGACACACCCCTACCTTCACCCCATGTAAGGAACAAGCTTGCCCCCTCACCACAGCAGAGGCCCCAGTAAAGCATTGCCTGGCCTCTGATCAATATCTATTGATCGGGGAAGGCTGAGAACCCTGGTTGGTAACAGTAGAAGGATGTCGGAAGCAAGGCTGGGGGAGCTTTTTCTGAGCTAAGAAATCTGTCACAGAACACACGTCACAGTGACTGCTGGGTGATGACACGCTGTCACCCTGGCCTGGAACATGTCCGTGCCCCTGAGGGGACCACATCCTGCCACCCACAGCCCTCCACCTCCACGCAGCGCAGAGGGCGACCTCACCGCGTAGGCAATTCGCCTCGGGGCAAACGCCCAGTTAGTTAAATTTGCTGCTACCGATTTAGATTTGTGGAAGAAAGGATAACATTTTTTTTTAACCCTGCAATAAGCAAGCAAGCTATAGGAGAAGGCACACACACACAGGAAGAAAAGGAAAAGTCAAATTTTCTGAAGATTTTATAATTTGTAATTATGTATGTAATAGAAGAAATTGTTCTCATTGTAAAAGAGTCAAACATAGAAGTTTATAGAGTAAATCATAAAGGTCCTGCTTTATCATTCCCACCCATTCTAACTTACCACTACTATCAATTTTATATGTATCATTCAAGTCTATTTCTATGTATTGGCATATAATATACATATAAATTTACACATTTTATATAATTGCTATATAGTTATATTATTAAATCATGTTTGTATAATTTATATATATTCATAATGTTATTAAATTATAATTATATTGATTAAATATAAATGATATATAATTAACATAACTATATATTTATTTTTGCATTATATAAAATATTTTATATATTATATATAATTTATGTATGATGACATAAGTGGTACCATACTACTACTAATAAGTATTAGAGACATTTTCAAAACTGTATGTTTATCTCACTATTTTTAATTGTAGCACGGTTTTCCATAGTATGATCATATAACTTTTTAACCAGTTCCATATTGATGGACATTTAAGTTGTTTCAGATATTTTTATAATCATATATCCATGCATATGGGTATATGACATATATCATTCCTTAAGGTAAGACATTTCTATCATTTTTAAATTTATCCATGTTATAAATAACTTTCTGTATAAGTATTTGCATTTATGTCTTAGGGCAGATTTCTAGAAGCTGAATCACTGAATTGAAGACAAACTTTTAAAACAAACGTCTTACATGCTTAATTATCCAACTATCAATCAGAAAGTAAACAGCACTGTTGATCACAACACCACACATACACACACACAGAAAATCGACAGAGGGTGTTCCGGGTGTCTGTTATCAACTATACCATGAGTTTTGACATGAGTTTTCTGAGCCATCTCATTCATTCTCGTAAAACAAAGCTGAGTTTAGGAGTCCCAAGCGTATATCCTGCAAATACACCAGGACAGCAACTTAAGCCAAAGAGAACAGACTCTATACTAGCCACACAGCAGCAGGAGGAGCTCCCTACAGCCAAATAACAAGGGAGACACAGACCGGAGGTTCAGGTTTTGGAGTGAGACACAGATTTGAATCTGTGTCGGACGTGGGCAGCCGTCTATGGGGTCGCACAGAGTCGGACACGACTGAAGTGACTTAGCAGCAGCTACAACGTGAAGCCTGTTCTCTCATGATACCTCCGTTCGTCAGCTTGTGTTCCCTTCTTGCCATAGCCTCCCCTTGCCTCCATCTTCTCCTAAACCTCAGTTCCTTTGCCTCTGCCCCCAGAACAACCTTCCCCTACACCAGTCCGCACCCCTCCCTTCTAAGGGCTTCCATGCCTGCATCTCATTGGAACACAGAAGCTTGTAACAGACCATCACACCTACCCACAACACCGGAAAAAGGAGAAAACAAAAACTAAATAACAAAGACATATTTTTAAAAAGCTATGGGCCAGGGCTTCCCTGGTGGCTCAGTTGTAAAGAATTTGCCTGCCAATGTAGGAGGCAAGGGTTTGATCCCTGGACCGGGAAGATCCCACAAGCCACGGAGCAACTAAGCCCACGCCTGTGCTCCAGAGCCCTGGAGCCACGGCTACTGAAGCCAGAGAGCCACAGGGCCCACGCTCCACGAGAAGCCACCACAATGAGAAGCCCTTGTGCTGCAACTAGAGAAAAGCCCACACAGCAATGAAGACCTAGCACAGCCAAAAATAAACAAATAAATAAAATTGTAAGAAAAAAGATGTTGGCCAGCAGAAACCAACACAACGTGGTAAAGCAATTATCCTCCTATTAAAAATTAAAATTATAATAGTAATAAAAAAGCTATTGGGAACCACAGATTCAAAAAAAAGTCTAAAGGCACTAAACTGCACAGAGAGCCAGGGGCTCTTCTCCGTGAGCGCAGATGGCACTTTGTTCCGGAGGTGATGGCTGGGTCAGGAAAGGTGGGAGGATGAGTCTGAGGGATGGGAAGTGGTGGATAATCCCTCTGAGGACTAACTGAGATCAAAGATACAAATGTACCGGTTCCCTCCCATCCCAGCCCTTGACCCTGGACACCCGAGGTGTACTAACATCCCTTCTAACTTTTGCAGTGAGAGCTGGAAAAAATAGTTTAGGTTATTCTAGTTGAAGGCTCTCAATTTTGGCTGCATGTTAGAATCACCAGGGAATTTTTAAAAATACATCTATGGTTGGGGCGGGGGAGGGGGAGGGCAAGGGGATGTCTGGACCAATTAAAACAACAGTTCTGTGGCAAGACCCAGACCACAGTGCTTCCTAAACTTCTCTAGGTGAGTCTGGGGTGCTGCCCATGTTAAGAAGTGCTGGTTTAATTCCACCTGCTTCTTTCATCCCTTAGACTTTAGATTTTCACATGTTAAACCATTTCATGTCTTTCCCACTGTTGAGGGCTCGGGCCACTTCTCAGCCACCTTTCTGTCTTTACAGCTTCCAGGGACTTCCTTGGTGATCCAGTGGTAACGACTCCCCACTTCCCCTGCAGGGGACACAGGTTCAATCTCTGGCTGAGGAACTAAGGGCCAATACGCAGCTTGGTGCCACCAAAAAGAAAAGGTTCCATGTGTCTCTACAGCACCCACCAAAGGGCTCTGCGTGCAGTAGGTATTCCATAAACATTCTCAAGGTGATGAATTAAACACACGCCCACAAGAGTTAGTCTTTAGGCACTCAACGTCGAGAAAAAATTGCATTTCTTTAAAAAAAAAAAAAAAAAAGTCAGAAAGAGAAAGACAAACACTGTATGTTAATGCATATATATGAAATTTAGAAAAACAGTACCAATGATCCTACATGCAGGGCAGCCAAGGAGTCCCAGATGTAAAGAAGAGACTTTTGGACTCAGAAGGAGAAGGCGAGTGTGGGATGATTTGAGAGAATACCACTGAGACATGTGTACATGTGTATTACCATATGTAAAATAGATAACCAGTGCAAATCCCATGTGTGAAGCAGGGCACTCAAAGCCAGTGCTCTAGGACAACCCAGAGGGATAGGGTGGGGAGGGATGTGGGAGGGGCATTCAGGATTGGCAGGGGCACATGTATACCTGGGGCTGATTCATGTTTATGTACGGCAAAGACCATCACAATATTGTAATTATTCTCAAAAATAAATAAATAAAGCAATATATAAATATAAAAAAACATACATTTAAAATATTCATTTATTTGGCTGTGTCAGATCTTAGTTGTGGGATGCAGAATCTTTTATCACAACATTTGAACTCTTAGTTGCAGTATGTGGCATCTAGTTCCCTGACCAGGGATTGAACTGAGGTCCCCTGCATTGGGAATGTGGAGTCTTAGCCACTGGACCACCAGGGAAGTCCCCCAAGTGCATTTCTTACAGCTTCAAATTGAACACTTCAAATATAGGAGAGGGAGAAAGACATTTCCAAGACAGAAAAATTCACACCAGCCCAGGAAAGTGGAAGTGGATACATTTCCAGGGAAATCCCCTCAATGAAAATGAAAGAAAAAGTCGGTTTTCCCATCCCAAAAGATTGCTCCCACCGTTTCTTCTCTTTCTGGAAACTGACTTTTGTTTAATCAAGTTGGATCCAGAAAAATAACTAAGACATTGACCACCTGGTAACCACGATCAGCTGGTTTGACGCCCCCTCTAGCTGTAACCATCTGTGTGATCCAGGGCAAATTATTTAATCTTTGAGCCAGAGTTTTCTCATATATACTGTTAAAAGATAAACTGAAGCATATTAAACTTTTGAGTTTATTTGAGCAAAAACTGATTTGAATCAGGGTAGAGCCAATTTAGCAGAAAGAAAGTTGCCCGAAGAAGCTGTGTGAAATGAAAGATTATAGCCAGAAGGGAGCAGAAACAAGGAAGTTATTCTAGGCAAAAAAAAATTGGGCTGGTTATTGCAAGGCTCCTTTCCTGCGAGGGACACAGGGGTCTATCAGGAGGTGACCTAACCAGAGCAGATAAGGTGTTTCCTGACTAACTGGTTTAAGACTCCATTTCTGGGAGAGCTGAAACTGTAATTAAGTTTGGGTTTGGTGCTGTGGGGCTTAGCATAAATGATTCCATTTTGGACCTGTTGCCTTGTTTTTAACAATATAAAGTGAGAAATAAAACCCCCAAAGAACCAGCTTGTAAAGTTGTGGGGAAGATTCAACGCAATGTTCCAAATCTAAACATCTAGCCATAATGGGCATTCAAGTATTACTTCTTTGTATTCTTGGGGACCATAGAATATTACATGTCTTAAAAGTCAGTATAGTCAAAGCTATGGTTTTTCCAGTAGTCATGTACAGATGTGAGAGCTGGACCATAAAGAAGACTGAGCCCCAAAGAATTGATGCTTTTGAACTGTGGTGCTGGAGAAGACTGTTGAGAGTCCCTTGGACTGCAAGGAGATCCAACCAGTCAATACTAAAGGAAATCAACCCTGAATATTCATTGGAAGGACTTATGCTAAAGCTGAAGCTCCAAAACTTTGGCCACGAAGAGCTGCAAAGAGCTGACTCATTGGAAAAAGCCCTGATCCTGGGAAAGGTTGAGGGCATGATAAGGTGGTGACAGAGGATGAGATGGTTGGATGGCATCACTGACTCGATGGACATGAGTTTGAGCAAACTCCGGGAGACGGTCGAGAACAGGGAAGCCTGGTGTGCTGCAGTTCATGTATGGGATCTCAAAGAGTCTGACATGACCTAGCAACTGAACACAACAATATATGTTATTAATATTATGAATTATATATATATTATTATATATCTTCAGATAGCCTCTAGTAAGAAAATCAAGTTAAACCCTTGCCTCTAGTTTTGATTCCTGGAACCATCCAATGACAAACCTGGCCCCCAAAAGAGCTGGGCGATCCCCGCCATCAGGACTAGAGGGTTGAGTTAGGACGGGTCTGGAAGATGACACGTCACAGCAGGGGAGCTGCAGCCTGGACTGGCCATGGGGAAGAAAGATGGATTTTTCCGTTACTGAAGGGAGAGCTGAACTCTTGAACCAACCGGATGTGTTTTCCTGTGTTTCGCCTTCCCCCAGACTCTCCAAAAGCAGTGGGTGGATGGATGTCTCTGCCGATTTCCTCTGGTTGTTTTCACAGACCTACACTTTGAGAGGCTGATTGTTGAGTCCTCATCTTTCTTCCCCACAAGAAGAGGGCTTTGTTCAGCGATTAAGTCAGGCTGAGAGGCAAAGCCTTCTTATTTTAGATCAAAGTTTGGGCCCCCAAGTAAAACAGCTCTCACCTCCTTTTCATTTAACTGACAATGTTTTCTCCCTTAGAGACTGAACTGGAGATTTCCACCAGACAGAAAGCCCCTGCCATGACTTGTATAGATGTCAAAATACCAGGAAGTGAGACCCCAGCTGCTTCCCAGGTGGCAGTGGTAAAGAATCTTCCTGCCAGTGCAAGAGATGAAGGTTCAATCCCTGGGTCGGGAAGATCCCCTGGAGAAGGGCATGGCTACTCACTCCGGTATTCTTGCCTGGAAAATTCCATGGACAGAGGAGCCTGGTGGGCTACAGTCCATGGGACCACAGAGAGTTGGACATGGCTGAATGCACACACACACACTCTGAGACCCCAGCTAGCAGAGGAGAGCATGAAGACACTCATTCAGGCATCTTATTTCTACTGCCAATGAAGGGGCACAAGCAAAGATCACCTTTGGTTCCTCTACACGATGACCTCAGCTCTCCCCCTTCCTCTGTTTTGGGGCAGATTGCATTCAGACTCGGGGGAGCAGCAGCCCTGCCAGCAGGTGGGTTCTGTGTGCTCATTGTCACCTCCTCTGGAGGTTTTCTCGGTGCCTCTCTTGGCAATACTGACGGGTTTTTCTCTGAAGTTCCAGAGCCATTGAGAACATCTCACTGTCCCTGTCTAAAACGATTGCCCGCTCTGAGATTCAAGGATTGTGCTCTGTGGCTTTAATCTCAGTATGAACGTCTTCAGTCCTTTCTTTGGGAATTGCTGCCTGAATTTCTTAGTTCAAGTTACACGGCAAATTCACCCCTAAAACGGGAGGTTCTAAGGACCTTGCGTCCATCAAAAAGCGACTCAGGAGAGCTCTGGGGCTGAGGGGAGGAAGGAGAAGGCTCAGGGACCCAGGCAGCATCTTTGAGAAGAGGGAAGAGGGTCAGTTTGCAGAAAATGAAGGAAGGTGTCTGCTCAGCCGTTAGTAGTAGAGGGGAGTAGCTGTACCTGGCAGCTTAGAGCTTTTTTCTTAATGCCACACAGAACTTCTGAAAATTCCTGGGGTACTGTTTTCTCTTCTCTCTCCTCCTTTCCAGGAAAGTAACTCACTGGAAAAAGAGCTGGGTCAGGAGTCAAGTTGTTTCAGTCCCAGCTACTATTATGCCTGCAATTGCTTCCCCTCTGTGAGCCCCCGTTTCCTCACCTGCAATATGTTAGGATTGAACTGGAGGACCTTGAAGGGGGCCTCCCCAGTCACTCAGCAGTAAAGAACCTGCCTGCAATGCAGGAGACACAAGTTCGTTCCCAGGGTGAAGAAGATCCCCTGGAGGAGAGTATGGCAACCTACTCCGTATCCTTGCCTGGGAAATCCCATGAACAGACGAGACTGGCAGGCTACAGTCCGTGGGTTCACAAAGAGTCAGACTTGACTGAAGCAACACCCTGCAAAGAGGACCTTGAAGACCCCAGCTCGAGCCATCAAGGCTTCAAAGACTAAAAAGCTCATATGATGATGTGTTTATAATTCTCTTTGACAGGAACTAATGTTTTTCTCATTCATTTCCTATAAAAGTTTCTCCCAGGATTTAGCATGTCTTGGACCATAATAGGAACTCCATAAAACCCACTGAGTGAGTGAATGAATGAATGAATGGGCCTGATTTAAGCCAGCTCTTCTCTCTCCTGAGAAGCTCTGCCTCTGACTGAAGAGGCCCACGAGCAGCTCAATATGCTTTTGTCCTTAACTGCCAATTTCCCACTTCTCACTCACCTAATCCTCTGTGACCTGTGGGTTTAAAGACCCGGAATTACTTGTCCAAAGCCAAATGACTCTATTGGCAAAGTACACCAAGCTTCCGAAACAGAGAAAGAAGAACACTTATGTAATTTTTATAAAATGAGTATAAGTCAGGGTCAAAATCAGAAAAGAACAGTATAAGAAACAACTATTATAAGCCAGTTTCACTTCTTTGGATGTGGACAATTTGTAAAGTCTTCATTGAATTTATTACAATATTGCTTCTGTTCTATGTTTTGGTTTTTTGGCCATGAGGCATATGGGAACTTAGCTCCCCGACCAGGGATCGAATCTGCACCCCTGCATTGGAAGGGGAAGTGTGAACCACTGGACCACCAGGGAATTCCCAATTTCACTTTTAATATACTGTGAGGCTAGGTTTTGGTTTCAAGACTGCCGAGAATGATGGCTGAAATCTAATTCCTGGTGACTTTCATTTCAGGTTCCTGCTGAATCAGTAAACAAAGAAAACACAAAATAAATGAGATAAAGACACAAGTTAGAAAATGGGTTCAGCTTCCCAACTCCTGCTGAGTTTCTCGGAGACATGCTTCCTAAGTTGTGTTTTCTTTTTATCCCCAACTTTTGTTTTCTCTGAAGAGAGGGCAGGATGAAAAGCCTACCACATCAAAGAGTTCAAGTCACCGGCTTTCTTCTATTTATGCTTTAGAAAAAGGAGAGGGGCCATAGCATCATCCGAGGGTCTCTCCACTACCATATAAAGCAATTCATTTTCCCACTGTGATGACCACAGTTTTGTGTCATCAAAACACTGTGTTTTCATTGCATTACTGGGTCCAGAGTAGGCTTGACCACAGTCTACAGCAAATATACATAAAGCTCCTAAAAATGTCTACCTGCACATTGAAATCTACAATATATCTTAACACATTATTGACCGGGGGATATTTGCAGAAACTAACGCCTGTAGCTGGTGATTTGTTACACAAGTGAATATTGAAATGTCACCTGTCAATAATGTTCCAGGAACGAAAGATATGTTAAAATGTCTCTGCTCAATAAGCTGTTAAAAGTAAATAATGACCAGGTTGGGTATATCTTAGAAGAGGAGGGATGATATAAGATTGAAAGCTCCCATAATGTAATTTAACACATCAATAGATTAAAGGCCAAAAGGCAGAATTTTTGTACATGCAAAAAAAAAAAAAAAAACAACCCACATTCTCTTTAATCAACTCCAATTTACAATTTAACATTGAAAACTTACAAAATCAGAAAAAAAAAAATTACTCGTCCAAATGTACTCTGCTTGTCATAGAACTAACCCTATTCCTGTGTAAGAAAGCCCAGAGTCTGGACTGGGCTTAGGTCCCTCTGACCCCAAGCCTCCAACCGAACACAGCTTTGGGGGGTTCTGTGCCAAGACCTGCTCTGAACTGGAATATGGTTAGTGACTTCCTAAAATGGGCTTTCTTGGTGGCTCAGATGGTAAAGAATCTGTCTGCAATGGGGGAGACCTGGGTTTGATCCCTGGGTCAGGAAGATGACCATTCCCAGTAAAGAATGGCTACCTATTTTAGCATTCTTGCCTAGAGAATCCCATGGACAGAGGAACCTAATGGGTTACAGTCCACAGGGTTGTAAAGGGTTGGACATGACTGAGCAGCTAACACACTTCCTAAAACACTGAGCAACCACATTGCTCCAGAGAGATCAGCTTCTCTCCAGAAAGTCCCTCTCTCTTGACCAAGTTCGTCTTCTCTGGCTGGTGGTGGTCGGACTGCCTTGGAGAGCAGAGGGTTTGATCTGCACTAGAGCACTTGATTCACACTCCCTGAGTACGTGCCTTCTTATCCTGGTAAGTAGTGGGTGCCATACTCTTCATTTGGCACCTGGGGGCCCAGAAAGACCCTGACAACTGAGTTGACAAGGCCACGATGTCCCCTCAATGGGCAGAGAAAACAAAGAGCTAATGTGTTTAACTCCAAAGCCTTGGAGTTACAAAATGACAAATCACAATCTGTCTCACATGCTCTTTTCCACTCCATCATGGGGAGATGCAAAGTGCATTAGAGGACAAGAACAGGCTCCAGTAAGAACAGCCCCAGGCCCCCAGGGAGCAGCTGAGGCAGACGTCTGCCTTGGGTGGCAGCTCAGATGGACAGGCAGATCAGAGGGACCGCAGCCAGAGGCTGGTCGGGCAGACACTGTGTCATTGCTCCGTCTCAGTGTGAAGGGGGGCTTGTCTGAAGCTGTCACCGTGCGTTTACTTCTCCTTCCATATTCTTCCCTCCATCCCTGTCATTCCTCACCAACTTCATCCACTCAGATGTTCTGGGATTTAATAACAAAGTAAAGAGTCTTGGATGGAATTACCCTCACATCTCAGCACTAGACCAAAGATGTGTTTGTTGTCCTGGGACCAACTGCTGCTCCACTTCCGGTCATGGCAGCGTGGTTTGTAAAGGAATCTTTTTCTTTCTTTAATGAAATAGTGAAGCTCCTGTCTGCTTCTCTATGCTCCCGCCTCAGGCATCCTGGGTCTCAGGACCTGGGCATCCCCAGTGAATGGATTAGATCTCTGGCTCAGAAAGGGTGCTGCCAAGTCTTAAAACGTTTTCTGTCTCTAATACTTAGAACAGTGACTTGCACATAACACACCTTCAGCAGATACTTGGGACATGGAGCTCTGTTCCGTGCTGTGTGGCAACCTGGATGGGAGGGGAGTATGGGGGAGAATGGATACATGGATACCTATGGTTGAGTCCCTTTGCTGTTCACTTGAAAGTGTCACATTGTTAAATCAGCCATACCCCAATACAAAATAAAAAATTTTTTTAAAAAATAATACTTGTTGAGGGGATGGGGATGGATAAACCCCTTCCAAGTAATATGTGAAAGCTTCACATTTTGGTGAATGAACCCTTCAAACTGCCCAGCAACTGAATCTGCTGGGGGAACAAAGAGAGACAAAGGGATAAATTGGGAGCTTGAGATGAATGGATACGCACTACTGTTTATGAAATAGATAAACAAGCTCCTGCTACATAGCACAGGGAACTATTTCAATGCCATGTAATAACCTATAACGGAAAAGAATCTGGAAAAGAATAGATACATATGTACATATGTAACTGAATGTGTATATGTATATGTATAACTGAAACCCTCTGCTGTACACCTGAAACTAACAACACTATAAATCAACTATACTTCAATTTTTAAAAAAAGAAAACAAACACTGTTTTCAGAGCATTACAGTGAGATTGTTCTCATCCTGCACGCTCCACACAACACCAGAAAGAAATCATCCAGAGCAGTTACAGCACACGAGTGAACCATGATGGTGATGCTGACCTCCAGGTTGGCATGGAAACTGAGGTCACCACCTCCATCCCAGGCAGGATTATCAAGTACCAAACATTCTGGGCAGTAGAAGGCAAATTGTTCTCAGAAATCAAAGAACTGCAGAGCAAGTAAGAAACTCAAAAACTTATCTGCAGAGGAGTATCTGTGAGTCCGTAGTGAGATAAATAGATGATTGAATGAGTAAATGAATGGGGAGAAGTGACTGATTTTCCTTACAGGAGAATCACAAACAACAATTAGAAAGGAAGGAAATAGAAAGTTACCATCAGACATCACAGTAATAACAACTGCAAGGAAAGCACATGAATGGATGCTAACGTCCAGGAGTGAAACTTTAAGAAGAAACAGGGTATTTTGTTGTTATTGTTCAGTCACTCGGTCATGTCTGACTCTTTGTGACCCCATGGATTTCAGCATGCCAGACTTCCCTGTCCTTCACTATCTCCCGAAGTTTGCTCCAGACCGAAAACTGCAATCACAGAAATTAGTTATTTGTATATCTTCAAAATGTCTCCCCTCCAAACCTTGGTCAATTACTGTGGTGATTTTAACACATGTCCACAAATTCTTTAACACTCCTCCCTTCAGAGATGGAGATGATTCTCCTCCTCTGAATGGGAGCTGGACTATGACTCATTTCCAAAGAACTATAAATTGAAAGGGAAAAAATACCAACCCGACAATGGTTAGAACTGGCAGATAGCACCCTCACCAAATGACTGGTTAACACCACCGGCAACAAGTCATGTTGTTATTTTGTCCCCCAAAATGGTGTGATGAGAAAATCACTTGCCCACAAATGCATTATCTTAGTCCCATCGTGAGAAAACCTAAGACAAAACCAAATCAGGAGCCTTTTACAGGATACCAGATTAGCACTCTCCAAAAGTATCCAAGTCATTTTTTTTTAAAAAAGGAAAGACTGAGAAACTCACAGATTGAAAGAGGTTTAATGCCATCTGAGATCCTGAATGGGATTCTGGAAGTGAAAGTGGATATTAATGGAAAAACTTGGGAAATTCAAATAAAATCTAGTGTTGTTGATGGTATTATACTAATGTTAATTCTTAGTTTTGATGAGTGTATTGTGTTTTTATAAGATGTTAACATTAGGGGAAGCTGGGTAAAGGGTAGATGGGAACTCTCTGTGCTATCTTTGCAACTCTTCTGTAAATCTAAAAATATTCAAAAATGAAAAGTGTTTGTGAAGCTATCTAGTCTACTCCCTTCATTTTATAAGAAATCTAGGGATGCTAATGTGCAAATGTTCAGTATCTTCACACCAGGCACATGCTAAGTGTATGATAATTACATGATAATTACACTTACAATTACAAGTCCTTTAATTACACGGACTTGATCCTAATGGCCACAGAACCCAGATATCCTAGCCATCTAGTCCTGGGCAAGTCCCTATAGACATTGACTCTATAAAGTAATGATAATGTTAAGTTTTGCTTTTGAAAGATAAAACAGAAATATATAAAATAAAAATAGGAAGCAGCTCCATTCCTTTCACTAACCACCAAATTTAGACTTTCCCTATCTATATTTGTTGAGGCAAGGAATATGACTTTATTCTGAGAGCCTGCTGACCAAGAAGATAGCACACGAACGTCTCAAAATAAGCATCTTGTCAGAGTCTGTATCCCAGGCTCTGTTATAGAACAGAGATGGGGGAGCTGAGGAAACAAAGTAAAAAGACCATCAGTCTTGCAGATATTTCCTAGAATGGCAAGTCTCTGGCAGGGGATGTGTTAATTTCTTCCTGCTTGCCATCCACAGGTGGACAGGGTCCTGAACAAATGCGCCTTAGTCAGACAGAGGCCACAGAATTCTCTCAGGCAGGCCTTCATGTATAATTATAATAACAAAAGTAACAGAAAGCAAGTCAAGGAAAGTTCCAGCATGGAGTCAGAATTGGCTTTTCTCTGCTATGACATATTTTAGTAAAAGAGAAAGGTTAACATGGCTGAAATCTAATCTGTCTGGTGGCTGGCACATCATTCTAATTTTACCTACAAGGAGGTAGACTTCACTATGCATTTGAAGATAAAAGAAGGATTGGTGGCAATCAGAATAAATATTTCATGATACAATTTGATAGAATTGTATTGCAAAGAAGGAGCAAGTCTGACTCCATGTTGGAACTGTTTCTTTGACTTGATTTCCATTGCCTCGTCTCTGATTCACTGGCCTGGCATGTGGCAAGCAGAGTGAGCTCAGACTCAATAACTGTTGGTTTCAACCTTCTAATTAAAAGACACAAGACTTTTTAAAGAATTCTGGAAATTCTTCATGAAGAAATTCTTTCACATCCTTTACATGTTTCCATGCTGCTGTTCTCACTCTTTCTACTCTGTCAGAAGCACTGAAAAGAGTTTTTCTTTTTAATCCTTGTTAGACTACTGATTTCAAGAGGGGAAAAGAGCAACTCCTTCGACACTTCCAGATTTTGACTTTCTAGTAAAAATTGTTGGGATTCTTAGACCTTGACACTTCTGAAGATAAAATAAACATGTCATCTTCTATTTTATTTTGCTCAATAAAATTGTTCAGAATATCAAAAGTGGTAAAGACAATGCAAAATTTAATGTTTTGACATTGATGTTGGATATTGTTTAAGATTTTGGAGAGTACCTGCCCCTGACTGCAACTCGAGGAAATTGTTTTGCTAGTAATGTAATCAGTTTTTGTTTAATGACATCAGCAAAGATGTGTTTATTATTTTTTTAAAAAACACATGAAAACATATAATCTTTTACCTTTTTCTTTGAAAATAATTTCAAAAGTACAGAAAAGTTGCAAAAATAAGAATAGAACCAAAAAGACTGTATAACTTTTACCTAGGTCTCCTTATTGTTAACATTTTATTCCTTTTGCTTTATCATTCATTCTCACTCTCTCCAGGTAAATCTTCACTCAGCCATTTTTACAGTAAATCATAGGTATGTCGACATCACCCCCCTGAAACCAGGAGTATAAGAGATGATGTAGAACTTTCATATGTGGGAACTTTTTCCAATGTTTTCTACAAACTGTTTTAGCCCTAGAAAGCATTTCTGCTATGTTTTAAAGAATGTTTATGACAACCTATATTGCTGCTCTGACTTTTTAAAGGTATTTTTCTCTCCAGATGGAGAATATTGAGAATAATTGAAAATAATTGCTTATGTTTAAATTTTTTAATGTTAAGCACTCAGTATTTCTTACCGATAGTCTTTGCTTTGCACACAATGGACTGTTTTTCAAGAGGGCTGTATCTTGGATGGATTGCTGTTGCTGTTGTTTAGTCACCAAGTCATGTCTGAGTCTTTGCAACCCCATGGACTATAGCCCACCAGGCTCCCCTGTCCATGGGATTCTTCAGGCAAGAATACTGGAGTGGGTCGCCAGGCCCTCCTTCAGGGGATCTTCCTGACCCAGGGATAGAACCTGCATCTCCTGCATTGCCAGGTGGATTCTTTAATGATGAGCCATCAGGGAAGCCTGTATGCTTGGATACCAATGGAGAAATGAAAGAAGCCAAGACACTGAAATAAAATTATTATTTCCTCCACTTCCTTTTACCATATGCCATTCAGAATAATGTAACAAAATGAATCTCCTTTTAAAGAAATATCTATAAAGCAGAGAAAGGCAGGAGGTCCAGGGTTCAGGGTATCTTAATTAATAATTGATAAAGTCTTACTTTTTGCTTTGTGGCATAGAATTTTTTTTACGTACTAGGGCAATGCAGCTAGGTGAGATTTAACATGGGCAAGAGGCATGTTTTCAGACACATAACTTTTGCAAAAAAAAAAAAAACACATGAAATTTAAAGTCTTGGATCGCTAGATATGATCCTATTTACCTTACATGTTAGAAGGTCTTTCCTTAAACCCCCAGGGGAAACCTTGTGTACTGTTTTAAATATCACTGTCCTGAACAAGTCAAGACTCTGGCCAGAGAAGGTATTAAACTGGAGGAAGGAGGAAAATTGAATCCAGATTCTTGGAGACGAGATTAGGGAGATGGGCCTCCCTCATCACCACCCAACATGAGGATGAAAAGTCGAGATTCAGCAGATGGCCAATGGCCATGAAAAGGTGCTCAGCATCATTGATTACTAGAGAAAAGCAAATCAAAACTACAAAGCAGTATCACTTCAAGCTGGTCAGAATGGCCTTTATTAAGAAGTCTACATGAAATGCGAGGTGGCTCAGATGGTAGGAAATCTGCCTGCAATGCCAGAGACCCAGGTTCAAAACCTGGGTGGGGAAGATCCCCTGGAGCAGGAAATGGCAACCCACTCCAGTATTCTTGCCTGGAAAATCCCATGGACAGAGGACCCTGGTGGGCTACAGTCCATAGGGTTGCAAAGAGTCAGACATGACTTAGCAACTAAGCTACCACTAAAAAGTCTACAAATAATAAATGCTGGAGAAAAGGGAAATAATAAATGTTGTGGAGAAAAGGGAATGCTCCTACACTGTTGGTGGGAATGTAAATTGATGCAGCCACTATGAAGAATAGTATGGAAGTTCCTTTAAAAACTTAAAATAGAGTTGCCATATGATCCTGCAATCCCACTCTTGGGCATATATCTGGAGAAAACTCTAATTTGAAAAGATACAAATTTACAAACAGTTCATGTGACTTAACATCATCAAAACAAACAACCCAATCAAAACATGGGCAGAAGACCTAAATAGACATTTCTCCAAAGAAGACATACAGATGGCCAAAAAGTACATGAAAGGATGTTCAACATTGCTAATTATTAGGGAAATGCAAATCAAAACTACAATGAGGTACCAGCTCACATCAGTCAAAATAGCCATCATCAAAAAATCCACAAGCAGCAAACACTAAAAAAAGAGCCACCATATGATCCTGCAATCCCACTCCTGGGCATATATCTAGAGAAAACCATAATTTGGAATATCACTAATCCATAAAAAAGAATGAGATAATGTTATTTGCAGCAACATGGACGGACCTAGAGGATACTAAGTGAAACAGGTCAGATAGAGAAAGACAAATATCATATGACACACTTACATATAGAATCTAAAATATGATACAAATGAACTTATTTACAAAATAGAAACAGATCCCCATACATAGACAACAAACTCATGGTTACCAAAGGGGAAGGGGTGAGGGAGGGATACGTTGGGAGTTAGGGATTAGCAGATACAGATTATTGTGCGTAAAATAGATCAACAACAAGGTCCTACTGTGTAGCACAGGGGACTGTATTCAGTACCTTGTAATAAACCATAATAGAAATGAAAAGTAATGAAAAGCATATGAAAAGTAATATATAAAAGAAATATATATATAAATATATGGAAATACATATATTGAATATATATATGAATCCCTTTACTGTACACCAGGTATTAACACAATACTGAAAATCAACTATACTTCAATTAAAATTTTTTTAAACAACAGTTGCCGTTCCGAGGGAAATGCAGAGTTGGGTGGGAGCCGTTTTATCCATTGTCCATCCACCACTGCAGCATCTGATAAAATATCGTGTGATCAGAATGGCAGCCATGTGATCTGTGACTAATCAAGTGGAAACCAATTTGGTTAATAAAAGACAGAAAGGTAAGAAGTAACCTGAAGCAGAAGGGTAGAGTTCTGCGGAAGGGTCCCTGGCTTGGGGGCTCTGCCTGCCACGCTAATGTCCTGTCCCTTTTTGTGGGAAATGAATGGGTGGCCACTGAAAGGATTTATGCTCAGGAATTATCAGATTTCCCTTTAAAAAGCCTTAAATGATAATGCTTAGATATTTTCTCAAACATGAATGAGTGAGATTATCACTTTAAGGAAAACAACAGACAATATTTGTTGACTATTTTGAGTTTTCAAGTAAAAACTAGCACTGTAGAAAACTTGAACCCATCACTGTAAGGCTCATTGCTTTCCAATACTTTGAGAATTTTCTTTTAAAAAATTTATTTATGTGGCTGTGCCGGGTCTTATTTGCAGGACATGGGCTCTCTCATTGTGGAGCTCAGGTTTAGCTGCCCCAAGACTTGTGGGAGGGTCTCAGTTCCCCAATCAAGGACTGAACCCACGACAGGGATTGAACCTTCATCCCTTGCATTGAAAGGTGGATTCTTAACCACTGGGCCACCAGGGAAGTTCTTTTCTTGAGAACTTTTTGATGAGGTCAGAGGGAGATTAATCAATGTGATTTATTAAATATTGTGTTATGGAATGTGTCAATATTGGAAGATGTCCATAACTTAGTCCATATTTTCCAAATGGCCAATGTTGGATGTTACATAATCATGTGTGGGTGCAAAATCAACCCCAAAATAAGATCAACCAAATGAATTTTAATGTAACAAAGTATTAAAAGTTCACTGAGGTGGTCTGAGATTCAGCACTGCAACTAACTATAATTTGTCCAGTCTGGGACAAAAAGGAATCTCACAATTATTTGAAAAGGCTATTAATATACTCCATCCATTTTCATCTACATTTCTGTGTGAGGCTGGATTTTCTTCCCATATATCAGCCCAAGCAACACATTACAATAGATTGAATACCGAATCAAATATGAGAATCTGCAATTAATGACATATCTGAAAAATACAAATGCCATTCTCCTACCTAAATATTCTCTATTTTGAAAAATTAGTTATTTTGCATAAAATGTAGGTTAGTTATAACAGGTGAATGAGTTTATTATTTTTAAATAAATTACTAACACATGTTAATAGTTTTTTAATTTTGTAGTTTTCATTTCAAATACACTAAATATGATAGATATAACCTACATAAACAAAGGCTCTTGGGACTCTTTAATGATTTTACGAATGTAAAGGAGTCTTTTTCTACATTTATTTTTTAATATTCTTTTTTTTATGTTGATAATTTAAAAAATCTTTATTGAATCTGTTACAATATTGTTTCTGTTTTCTGTTTTGGTTTATTTGGCTGCCAGGCATGTGAGAGCCAGAGATCAAACCCACACCCCCTGCACTGGAAGACAAAATCTTAACCACTGGAACACCAGGGAAGTCCCTAAAGGTGTCTTAAGATCAGAAACCTGGAGAGCTGTTGCACTAACTTATATTGTGTTAACGGTTCTAAATTCAAAACATTCAAGAGTAGCTGAGTTTCACGTTTAACAGAAGCGAGGTAGGAAAGAAATCCCTGGAGGGCTGTAATGCCTGAGTTAACCGTTAAAGGAGGCTTCTCTTACTTGGGTGCCCTGCAGGTGTTTCCACTTGGGGTGCATTCATTGCAGTGAGTGCTTCTGGGATGGGAGAGGGAAGTTGCCTTTCTCTGCCTTGTCTGCAAAGTAGACAAAGACTATTTGAGAATCTAAGCAAACTCCTCAAACTACCTTGGAAAGGGCAAAAGTGGAAGTCATGGATTTGGAAAACTATTTGCCTAAAACCAAACCCTAATCTATGTAGGGGAGCTCCTGGGAAAGCCTTCCTGTACCCCAAGGACGGGGTACCCCAAAAGATGGGCTTGAGGCCCAGTTTAAAAGAGGTGGGGAGGGGAAAACACAGACTCTTAGAGACTGTACGTCCTAAATCAGGACCCCTTAAAGAAACTCTATTTTCTTTCTTTCATTGGAGTATAATTGCTTTACAATGTTGTGTTAGTTTCTGCTGTACTTACAAAGTCAAAGAGCTATACGTATACACACATCCCTTCCCTCTGGAGCCTCCCTCCCTTTAGGCATTTTTGGAAGCAGACAGACCTCTCCACAGCCCCAGGGACACAGAAGCCCATTTGCTAACTAACATGTGACTGACTCCCATTCCTGTGGCCCATGATTCATCCAGCAGGGTCTGGCTCCTCGGTGTGGCTCTTAGGCTGGGTGATCTGGCAGCCTGTCCCCTGGGGCTGATCCCCAGTTCTGGCTGGGCACAGCCAAGCAGCCTCGTTGAGATCCCCCAGTCTCAGAGCCGCACCTGTAAAGCCAGGATAATGGCCTGGACTTTGCATTCAAAGAACTTGGCACACATTCAGTTCAGTTCAGTCACTCAGTTGTGTCCGAGTCTTTTGAGACCCTATGAATTGCAGCACGCCAGGCCTCCCTGTCCATCACCAACTCCCGGAGTTCACCCAAACTCATGTCCATCGAGTCGGTGACACATTAGTAGATTAATAATGGCCATTTCAGTGCGCACTGTGTGCCAAGAACCATCAAGTGCTCTTCATTTATCAGATTTAGTCCTCACAAAAAGCCTGGAAACTCATGACAGTATTGCTTTGCTTCTAAGGAGACTTTTGGTCTACATTTGGGTGGTGGTTTAGTAGCTAAGTCGTGTCTGACTCTTTATGATGCCATGGACTGCAGCCCGCCAGGCTCCTCTGTCCATGAGAGTTCACAGGCAAGAATACTGGAATGGGTTGCCATGCTCCCTTCCAGGGGATCTTCCCCATCCAGGGATTGAGCTCAGGTCTCCTCCATTGCAGGAGATTCTTTACCAACTGAGCCACTAGGGAAGCCTGGTTTAACACAACAGAAATCGAATTTCATCTTGTATTGGTTGTGCATATGGTGCATTCTCTTTTGTACAAGAAGTTAGTAAACTCATAGTGTATCTTACAAAAACATGGTATGAGTCTCCCCATTTTATGGGTGGGGAACAAGTTTAAAAATAGGAAATAACTTGTCCAGGTCCACACATGGTCATGGTGGGACAGAGGTGAACCTAAGACCATCTTTCTCCTGCAGTGCAGGAGACACCGGTTAGATTCCTGGGTAAGAAAGGTCCCCTGGAGAAGGGGTAGAACAGGCTACCCACTCCAGTATTCTTGGGCTTCCCTGGTGGCTCAGACAGTAAAGAATCTGCCTGCAACGTGGGAGACCTGGGTTCCATCCCTGGGTTGGGAAGATCCCCTGGAGGAGGGCATGGCAACCCACTTCAGTATTCTTGCCTGGAGAATCCCCATGGACAGAGGAGCCTGGCGGGCTACAGTTTATGGGGTCGCAAAAAGTCAGACATGACTGAGTGACTAAGCAGATATTAATTATTATAAAATAATGGCTATATTCCCTGTGTTGTACAATAATATATCCTTTTAGCTTATTTATTTTATACATGAGAGTTTGTATCTCTTACTCCTCCATGCTTCTGTTATTTTTATGCAAGTTCTCTTTATCATGGGCTTAGGTGTACGTCAGAACCTATAGGTTGAAACCACTGCCTTCATATCAAGATTACCTAGGCCATTGGGGCTTCCCATGTGGCGCTAGTGGTAAAGAACCCACCTGCCAATGCAGGAGTCACAAGAGACCCGGGTTCGATCCCTGGGTTGGGAAGATCCCCTGGAGGAGGAAATGGCAACCCATCCCAGTGTTCTTGCCTAGAGAATTCCATGGACAGAGGAGCCATGGGCTTCAGTCCATGGGATGGCAGAGTCGGACACAACTGAGCACAGCAGCACACACCTAAGCCCTCAAAGCACTGGCTGAAGCCTTGACCCAGGCCGCTCACACTGTGTCAAAAACGTGAGCTCCAGACTTCCCTGGCAGTCCAGTGGCGAAGACTCCTTGCTCCCAATGCAGGGGGCCCAGGTTCAATCCCTGGTCAGGGAACTAGATCCCACATGCCACAACTAAGAGCCTGCATGCTGCAACGAAGATCTGGTACAGCCAAAATTTTTTTTTAAAAGTGAGTTCCAACTCAAGTTGATAAAACCACCATTAGAACTTAACCATAACAAACTTCAGTTGTCCTGTCTTTGAGATTGCCAAGGTTCACAGCAAGGATTAACTACAAGCCTTTGTCCCAGGATCTAGAAGACTTGTCATGTTTTTTCTTATTGCTGTGGATGTGTTTCCAATTTACATTTTAGAAAAATTGGGGGTTGTCTAATCTGTTGCAAATATCCACTAGCCTGTGGTTTTGCTTTTGCTCATGTTCAAGGTTTTTGATGACCTTTATTCCTAAGATGGAATCTCAGTATTTCCTTTGTAGTTTGTTATTGCTTTTAAGCTTGGTCTCTGTCCAACCAAAGTTATTTACCAATATTTTCTTCTCCTTTGTTAATAAGTTTGATGTTTTGTAAAACACTTGGATGGTGCAATTCTATGATTTGATTAGCTTTTTCATCCCAAAGAGTTGGCCGATTCTCCTGCTACAGCTTATTTAAGTGATGCCAAGTTATTAGCGTCTGCACTGAGCTGGTTGGCAAAGTGGAAGGTTAGCCGAGGACGAAGTGAAATGAGTATCAGCCTGCCTGGAGGCCCCGCCCCCTGCCCAGGTCCACAGGTGGGAACACCTGGCGTGAACGCAGGCACAGCCCTGCCCTCGAGATGCACGCCACCGGCTGTTTGCTCAGAGGTCACTTTGCTGCGGCAATCCTTCCTAGGCCCACCCACCCACTCTGACTCCGCACCGTCTCTATGACACGGTGCAATCTGCTGCCTCTTAAAAGCGCTTGTCAGCTTCTCAGAAGGACTTAAGAAAGGTGGAATCTGATTTTACTTAGGGAGTTCTGGAATCCAGACCAGGGCTCCCATATTGTCCTCACTGAAGAGGAGAGGCTAGAGGACAGCCTCTGACCTCTAGCCATGTTGACCACTAGCCAGGCCCCAAAGGGAGCAGGCTAGAGGACAGCCCCTAACCCCCAGCCCCGCAGGCAAGCAGCTTGACCTGACCTCTCACACTCCATTACCCTGGCGAGACCAAGAACATGCAGAGGGGAAATTTTATGATGGTTAAACACATAATCCTTAGAGTTCCAGGCACTTGGATTTGAATCCCTGAAATTCGCCCATTAAGCAGCCTTGGGGGACGTGACTGACCTTTGCTGAGCCTCAAATTCTTCATCTGCAAAGCAGGAGGACAGAAACAGCCCCCTCTACCCAGGGCACGCAGGATAAGGATCACGGAAGATCATTAACCCGTCCGCACTGCAGCTGTTCGATGGAATGACTTTATCTGCTGCAGGTGAATTTCAAGTCCTAGGGGATTTTTCAGCCAAAAGGCATGTGGGATCTTAGTTCCCCGAACTAGGGCTTCAACCAGTGCCCCCAGCAGTGGCAGCGTGGAATCCTACCCAACCACTGGACCACCAGGGAAGTCCCTGCACGTCCTGGTTAAAGGAAGGTGATGGGGCTGAGTGGCAGAAACTTGGTGGAGTGACCCCCAGACTAGTTAAAGTCTTCCTGTCCCTCTCCCCAAAAAAGACCAAGGGGTGCTTCACCTGTGTATTTCAACCAGGTATTTTATTGTTCTGGCAACTGCAAAATATACAAATTTCCGACAGGCTTTCCGTTTGAAAGCTGGCACAGCTTCATCTCAGGTAATTAACTCGGACAAATTTATAGAGAACACAGAGAAGTCAGAAGTCACACGTAAAAGGCCCCCAAGCCCACCAACCAACAAAACCCAATCTATACAGCTTTCCATCTTCAGGATCCCTTATACATATTAAATAAATAAATAGCACATCTGCTATCAAAATAATAAAAAAATAAATTTCAAGTATTAGAAACGAAAACGTCATTGGCGTGGTTCAAACAGTCTTTCTTCCCTACCCCCAAATGAAGAGCTTTTCTCAGGACAGAAGAAGGGGAGGGGCAAGCCCAGCCCAAAATGAATAAGCGAAGTTAAAAATATTGGTCCCAGAAGCTCCTGGGGGAGGGGAGTGAGGGCCAGCAGTCAGCGAGGCAGAAGCCCTGCGACCGCGGCTCAGACACAGCCTCGGCCCGCTCCTCCCTCCCTGGAAGTCCGGTCTCTGACCCCCGGACCCCCAGCTTCTGCTCTCTGCCTGTCCCCCACCTTCCCCCAACACTGAGGTTCTCTCTCCACATCAAGGCCCCTGCAAACCAAGGTCCCGGTCAGGCCAGGCCTCCTGTGTAAATGCACTGATTTTGGGCAGTCAGAGGCCAGGGCAAGCATTCAGATCAGCCGTCAAGAGTCGAAATTCAGGGTCCGCTCCAAACACCAGAGGAGGAGCCAGAAGGTGGATGTAAGAGCTGTTCGCAGGAGGACAGCAGGCCCCTCCGTCTAAACACGCACACAGACACACACGACAACAAGGCAGCAGGAAAGAGGGAGAGTAACACACGCCCTGCACAGGCACGTACAGACAGACAGACATCCTCTTGGGAAGATGGCCAGTGATGGGAAGGGAGGGTTTGAACAGCTTGATGTGAAACCCACACACCTGATTGTAGGGCCTCTGAATCCTGTCCCTGCTCCCCACTGAGTCCCAATCAGAGAAACATGCATTTTTCTTCTACAAGCTCCTCTCAAACAAAAAATACTAACAAAAACAGTTCCTCTCCCCACTCCAGGCTCCAGCTGTCTAAATGGCCCCCCACCCCCATGACTACTTCACAAGCTAAGAGGGGGAAGGAGCGGGGAAGGCAGGAAGAGAAGGTGACCTTTGGCACCGGCTTCTTGAGATTCTGAAAAGGGTCACTGGACAAGATCTACCTCAGTTCACACCGCTTCTCCTGGGCCTCGACCCCCTTGAGTGCCCGGAGGCCCCAGGAGAAGACCAGCAGGCAGAAACTACAGGTGTTCAGAACCACGTGTCCACAGCCTGCTCTGACCGCCCCCTACTAGAAATGCCGCAGGCGCCGTGAAGGCAGACGAGGACATTCTTTCCTCCGGACCCGCCCAGGGCAGCGGGCTCCGCGCTGAGGACACAGCAGGTCTCCTCACGCACACAGGGCGCTGCTCCACATCCTGCGGCCAGCCTCCTGGAGGACGCGGCCACGAGTGAGGCCTGGCTTGGGCCGCTGTCCCCACCCAGGAAGCACAGGAGGGGACGAATGTCCCGAAAGAGGGGGCCAGGTCGTTGTTTTGCATGCTGTCGCCCAGAGTCAGTCTTGCAACAATCCCAATGCTCCCTGCCCGGCCATTTAGGGGTGGGGGTATCCCCTCACCTCCCCAGAGGCACGCCCGGCTCCCACAACTTTCCAGAGCTCCAGCCCCAAGCATCGGGGTTTGGCACAAACCCCGAGCATCTTCAGTTGCCAAAGGTGAGATGTTTCAGGTCACAGTCTCTGCCGTTAACAAAGTGCGTGAGCCAGCAGGCCCGGGAGCCGAGGGAAGAGCTTGCGCTAGGAGGCGAGGCCCCTGGGGCTGTTTCCTCCTGCCAGACTGTCCCACGCCCTCCTCAGAGGCAGGACAGACTGGGAAGGGTAGGCGACATGCAGAGGGGCTGCTGCCTGGCTGACCAGCGGGTCCAGCGTGGGGCTCCTCTCTTCAGCTGCAGGACCGGCTCTCCTGGGTGAACCCCACCCAGCTCAAGCCATGAGCTTCCCTGCAGGAGGCAACGTCCAGGCCAGATGCACAAAGAGCCTCTTGGAAGTTTTCATTCCCTTGATCCTTAGCGGCTGAGAGCCTGGCCCCCCCTTAAGGTTAGGAGTCGAGGACCAGCATCACCACCAGCGGGGCAGGTACAGAACGAGATGAACAAGCCCACAGGGAGGTACCTGGTCCTGCCTCCTCTGTGCACGGTCCTTCCCGAGCCACTTGGGGCCCACAGGGAGAGCGGCCTGAAGGCTGGGGGAGCAGGGGCAGGCAGGGGCCCAGTCCCCCTGGAGCAGCAGCCCCTCCTCCATGCTGCCCTCCACCCTGCTCCGCTCTGCGAGACGTCCTCGGACGGCTGGCGGTGGGCAGACGGAAGGGCGGGATCCGGGTGTGGGGAGGGGGCGGTCAGTGCGTCCTGGAGGCGTCCACGCTGCCCGGGGAGCCTTTCATGTTCTGCTCTCAGGAGAGAAGAGGGGGAAGCCGGTTACCATTCCTGTTGACTAGGCTTCGCAAGCAAAGATGAAGTTTGCAACTGAGATGCGGGCCCCCTCTCCCCAAAAGAGAACACGGCCCGGAGGAGCAGCATCACCAAATACAGTGCGGCCCAGGAACGTGGTGGTGGACGAGCCTGGGGTCCCACGGGGAAAGGGGCCAGGAAGGGCCCTGACATGCGCCCGGAGGAGGCGGGGAGGGCGCGGGTGGGGACAGCGGGCAGCTCCTGGGGTCTGAGCTGCTCCCAGGAGCACCGGGTGCCAGCACCCAGGGCCCCTCCAGCTCCTGCCTCTTTAGAGCCCAAGGCTGTGCTTGTCCCACCCGGGGCACTCATGCTGGCCTCGCTACCAGGCAGGGGCAGTTGGGGATGGTTAAACCTGGAGAAGCACTAGGACCCTCCTCTCAGCCTGGCCTAAGCAGAGCTGTGGGCTCCTAACCTACCCTCCTTAACCTGCCCCGGAGAAAAGGGAAACAATTTCTAAAAGTCTTCTCCTCCCAGACTGTCTTAGCGAGGCGGCAGGGAAAGTGGAACCCAGGAGGACAGAAACACAAGCATCACCACAGCCCACTCCTCTCCCGCCAGAACCAAGAATCTCTGAAAGAGAGGCCCATCGCAGGGCTGGCGGCACAGAAGCTGGGGCCCCACTGAGCCTGCTTTCAGCCGGACTCAGGGCCCAGGCCACCGACCCGCTGCCCACGAGTGCATCAGACCACCCCAGTGAGCTGGGCGTCTCCAGCAAGGCCCCCGAAGCTCATAACCAGGGAGGCCTCGGTCAACCTGTGGGGTCAGGGATGGAGGTCCAGCTCCCACCCACCCTGGGACATCAGACGCCCGAGGCTGTGGCACCCACGAATGATGGTGATGCGATGAGGACACTGGAGACCATAGGCCACGTCATGCGCTCAGGGTGCCCAGGGCTCTGGACACACCAAGACATGGGCGCTGCCCTTTAAATAACACACATGCTCCGGGGCCTGGGTGAATGAGTTACAGACTTCACGATGGCCAGTGTCCACGCAGACCATGACGCCCCGAGGGCTGAGATGCCATGATGCAGAGAGACGTGGAAGGAACGGAGGCTGGCATGCAGGTAGCGTTTACCTTGCCAAGGTTAGTAAGGAGAGAACTTTGAGAAAATATGACAGACAGTTCGTCTTTCAAGCATAGAAGGGGGAAGGAAGAAACATGTTGGGAAAGAAAAACAAAACATCTTTAGTAGGATTGTCTTCTGAGGGCGCATTTGACATTTAAACGTCGAGGAGGCGTGGCAACCCACTCCGCGGTTCTCGCCTGGGCAATCCCATGGACGGGGAGCCCGGCAGGCTACAGTCCACGGGGTTACAGGACAGTCGGACATGACTGGGTGACTAAACAACAACACGGACTTGTCAGTTTCTGTTATGTGAGTACTATAAGAAGCTAAATAATTAAACACATTATTTAGGACTAAAAATAAAAAAGCCAAGGATGCCCTGTGAAGGCCAGACGGCCTGCCGGCCCCTGGGGAGCGGGCTGCAGGGTAGGCGCTGTGTCCCACCTATCACGAGCCTGCTTTACCAGGACACCAGCATCCTGGGGCCACCACCCTAAGACCCCAAGGGCACCCTGTCCCCAGTCCCTGAGGACTCCTGCTGCCCACGAGAAGGAACCCTCAGCCTGGCCAGGCCGCCAAAGCACAGGGCACGGAGCCTCCCTCAGGAACAGCTCTTGTCCACCAGGCACTGGCCCCGAGCCAGGTATTTTCCTAAGTGCTACACCCACATTCTCGTCATCAAGACACCTGAACGCTGGCACACCTGCATGGATGCAGAGAACACATTTTCACTGAACTGGAGGGATTCTGACCAAAGGCACCACCAGCCTTAGAAAGAGACACGTTCAACCTCAAAGGGTGGCTGAATGGCCCTCTCCCAGCAGGAGGATGTCCTTCCTGGCAACACTAGGCTGTGGATCAAAAGGAAGAGGACACGCACAGATGCAAAACTGTAAGGTTCCAAACTTCTAAGGCTGGTTTTCACAGTAGCACATTCGCCCCTGGGGCACTCTATGTGTCGCAGGGGTCACAGACACAGGACTGTTACTCTTACAGGCTGACTCTGACGGGCAAGCCCACCATTAAATAAACATGTCTCAGCCACAGGAAGCGGCTGCAAAGCAGAGGCTGCAAGAGCCAGAAAGGAACCCAAACTGCTCTGGGCCTCGCCCCACAGGCTGCAAACGCCAGGTGCCCGGGATGGGGAGGTGAACAGGACCCAGGCAGCTCTGGAAGCCAGCAGAGAGAAAGTAGCCAGCCTTTGGGACTGGAGAGCCATTCAACCACTGGTTCTGTTGAGGGCTGGTGGGGTGACTGTGGGCGAGGCCTCACCCTCATCTGGGAAGCGGGGCCAAGAACTGCCCTGCGACCTCCGGGGGTTATATTAAGAACTAAAGACTCGGGATGTGTAAAAGCTGAAAAGTGATGATGTGTATTTCTGGGCAGGTGATATCACTCAGTCCAAACACAACGCCCAGCGGCTCCTATTTTCCAAGAGTAAGCCACGTTTCTGCGTGGATTAGCCTAGCCAGTGAAGGGGAAGATGGGGCAGGTGTGACGCAAGGAGTTAGGGCAATGTTTCAGGATGTCTCTTGTTAAAATTTTGTGATATAACAGCCGCAGTTCATTCCTGTGGCTGGGGACCACCAGAGCAGAGGAAGCACTGAATTTATCCAGTGGAATTAAAACCAGCGCTGAATTAACCAGAAACTACAGAGAGACAGCCGCACCCCATCCTGGACGTGACCGTAAAGGCCGAGAGTGTTCTGATCCAGGACAACACGATGCAGAGCAGTGGTGTCCAGGCAGACCACTCCAGAGCGGGGGTCCCGGAGCCCTGGAAGGTGGGGGATCTCTGCAGGACAGGAGGGGTGCTCGGGTCTTCCACTGTTCACCGTGCAGGTTAGGCTCTGCGCAAACTTTGCGCAAACTTTCCTCTCAAAACGGTAGGGCTCTTGGGGGAGGCCCAGAACATAAAAGACAACATCAACAGGCAAAGACCCAGCTTCCTGCCAATGTCTGACGCCAAGAGGGAAAAAGCAGACCGATGTCCAGCCACTGAGAACCGCAAATACTAACAGTCACCCCGCCCCGAGAGGGAGCGAGGAGAAGGCGGCGGCGGCCAGGATGGCCGAAGGACGCACGGAACACCCACTCCCTGCGTCCTGTCCTGAAAATTCACGGACCCTTTCTCCTTCCTCCTTCAGATTTTACAAAAACTGCCGTGACCCTCACCGCTTCAACAGGCAGGAGGGCCAAGCTGACAAGCAAGGAGAAAAGAGATGCAAAGAACAAAAGAATTCAGAGAAAAATACTTACAAACAGGCTTTCCCTAGCAAAGGCTGCAGAGAGAAAAGGTGGGAGAGAGTCAGTGCGGGGAAGGGAGAGGGCCTGGGTCACTGGGGACCAGGCATTCTCTGTGAGATGCAGCCCTGGGCACCCCCAGCCTGGCCAGCGGCTTCCATGTCTGCAACCCCGCAGGACGGGCCCACCCCCCAACCCCCATCACCCGGGGCAGCACGGCCTTGACCGTCACCCAACCCCCGCCCGCGACTGTGACTGTGGCCCCTCAGCTTCCATCTGTGACCCCACCATTTACACCAACACACGATGTCACTGACATGCCACTTTAGCTCTAAGTTTTCACAAAATCACTGCTGAGGGTAGGCCCAAAAGGACCACTAATTAGATGTCTTCCAGCCAGTCTGTCTCCCTCATTTTAAAAAAACAGGGAGACTGAAGGCCAGGGAGGTGACAGAACGTGACCTAAAACCCCAGAGCTGGCACTAGGGTGGGACACGACCACAGACACACTCAGCACGAGTCTCCCCATGTTCAACCCGTGGCAGAAGCTGCTGCTCCCCCATCCCATGGATGAGAAAACTGAGGCCTGAAGCGGGCCAATGGCCTGCCCAGGGTGGCACGGCACCGTCACCCCTGCCCCCACCCCGGGCACACACACAGCACGTTTCCAGACAGCACAAGGTTTAAAGGAGTTTCCAGGAAACTCAGGAAGAGCCTGCGGGCCTTCAAATTCAGCTTGAACTTGAACCCATGATTTCTATGTCAGAGGGTGGCGGTTAGGGGAGACCCCTAGGTGGGACCCAAATCTGTCCCTGGGGACTTCTACATCTCACACCCCGGCCAGGATTCTCGAGTGTTGTTGAGGAAGATAGTGGTTTGCTGGAAACAAATTTTACGGCCCAACAGCCAGCATCTTTCAGCCTAGCATCACAAAGAATGAAATAATCTAAGAATTAATCTAGTTGGTTTTCTCCTTAGGGGTTTTTTCACTGTTATAGGAGAAAGTGTCTATTCCAGGTCCTTTGGCCCAGGTTCCAGTCTGTCCACACCAGCTCCAGACACATTCCCAAGGCCCCATATGACAAAGCTTTTCTCTAATAGAACAACGGTCAGGAAGGAAGTCAGGAAAGATACTCATCGTGGGGATAGAAGAGATGTCCCCAGGCCACACAGAAGCCAAAAGCCCTCAGCCAAATGGGGGCTGAGCTGGTCCTGAACTGAGGGTTGCCTTCAACTTTTAGAAGAAACTGTCCACGAATATGAATGGATCATGGACACTGGGCCATCTCTTTGCTTGGCCTGGTTCTGCCCAGGGAAGGCCACCTCCCTGGAAAGGGCGTGCCTGTGCAAAGCCAAGGTCTCAAGAATGGATCTGGGGGTTCCACACTCAAAGGGACGGTCCATGTCCTCTCCTCCCAGTCCCCAACCCCACGCAGGCCTAAGTCTGTGGCCCCTGCCGCCCTGCTGAGCACGCTCTCCCCACCCTGCACGCGACTCGACTCAGGAAGAAGGGGGGTCAACGCACTTGTCCGGGCAGCTGCGTGGGCACCTCCGGGGGCAGGCAGGTGGGCAGGGCAGCGGAGGTAGAGGCCACATGCTCCTCAAAGCTGTTGATGCGAGGCTTTTTGGTGGGCTCGGGGCTGGCTAGTGGGGTGACACTATTGCGTCTCATGAGCGGGTTAGGTCCCTTCTTTGCATCCTAAGCGAGACAAAGACAAAAGAAAGAAGGCGACAGTTACGAGGAGGGGGAGGTAAATAAGCCAAAAAAACCCCCAAAATCCGAAACCAAACCAAACACATTTCTCTGCTTCTGGATTTCTCTAAGACCACGAGACTGACCACGGAGAATGGCCCTGGGCTGCAGGGCCGCCGGCTCGACCTGCATCTCCCACTCAGCAAGAACAAGGGATGATCTCTCATCCTGAGCCCCCGCCCCGATCATTTCCAGACAACCACTCGACAGACACGACGTTCGCAAAGCAGGCAAGGAAGGAAGAGAGAGCGGGACAGTGATGCAGTGGCAGCATGTGAGAGGCGGGGGGAAGACCTGGCTGCAAGCCTCCAGGGACGCAGAGGGTGGGGTCCTGGGCTCAAGGCGTGGGCGGCGGGAGGTGTCGGTGCCGGTCCCCCCTCCTGCTGACCTCAAGCTGGCATCTTCCCAGTTTCTGCTCCCAGGGAGCATACCCAGCCTCAGACAGGAAACGCAGCCTCCACCCCAGCCAGGGGACCACAGACACAGGAAACACTAGCTTTCTTCCGACCATGGGACAACTCGATTGGAGTGGGGACCTCCAAGGCCTCCATCAAGCCCCTGCCCTGCTCTGCCCGTCAAAGCTTTCAGGGGCCATCAGAGCCCAGTTCCAGTCTGCCCCCATCTCCCCGCTGCGGGAGGGTCCGGTGGGGAGGCTGCTGCCCCTGGAGGGAAAGCCAATGCCCATCCCACCACCCCAACTCGGGAGGCGCCGTCAGAGCCAAGGCATGCGGTCCACCTTCGTCTCGGTCCACCAGCCGGGCGACTGGAGGCTGGGATTTGAACGCCAAGATCTTCTGGCCACGCTCCATGAGAGCAGGGACAGGAACATGGGGATGTCACGCTCAGTGTCAAAGAAAGGGTTGGGTGGATGCTGGCAGAGCACTGAGTCTGGCCGCTGGGATAAAGTAAATTCAAACTTTCTTTCACAAGGTTCCTACGCCTGGGCAGAACTCTGTGCTGTTCCTGGGGGAATCCCAGCCAGGCTGACCACCAAATTCCAGACCGCCCCCAGGTGGTGGCGCATGCAGTCAGGCACTGGGCTTGTCCAGAGAATCATTCATTCCATCTGCCACATCGCTAACTCCCAGTTAAAGCTGTGCTTCCCTGGTCTTCATTCTTTATCATCTTTGTGAGAATTAGAGACGTGAGTGCACGTGGATGACACTGAAATTTGTGGGTCCCACTGCCACCCAGGACTCTGGAACCTGTGATCATTTGGCTTCCCCAGAGGAAAAAGCGACGGTAACCAGACCATGGTTACGTTTAAAAGAAGCTTCCTCCTCCACACTCATTTCTTGGGTCAAGAGGAAATGGGGGAAGAAGCACAGAAAGAAAGGAAAAGGAGGACGATGCCAAGAAGCCACCAGACAGGCAGGCAGGAGCACACGGAGCCGAGAAAGCAGGGAGGGGGTCGGGGAGGGCAGCCCTGAGGACCACAGGTCCAAGCAGAGGCAGGCAGATGCCACCGACCGACACAGCTTTTGCCAGCCCTGCCGCTGCGGGGTGTCCGAGGGGCTGGCACCCACGGGTCCCTCCCGGACAGATGACACAGCAGGGGCGAGGAAGGGGCGGCAAGCTCACACTCACCTCTGACCTCTCCCGGTGTGTGCTCACGGACTCCACGTTCAGGTAGATGGATTCTACTCGGCAACCTGGGTAAAGCCGGGGACAGGTCAGCTTCGGTTAAAGGGGGACCTGAGCTCACACCCCGGCCCGGCCCACCCAGGGGGGACCAGTCTCGGTGGGGCTGGGTCCCCACACTTACCATAAGCGATGGGAGTCAGCTTCAAGACAGCGTGAAGCGGGCACTTCAGGTAGGGCATCTCCTCTGAAAATGACAGAAGGGCCCATGGTGAGACGGGAGACTGGAGGGTGGCCATGCCCAGGCCCCTCACCAGAGCCTGTGCCGCAGATGCCTGGCTAGACAGGTGCATGGCCCCTGCCCCCGCCCCCGGCCCTGCTGCCGGCGGCAGGTGGCGCTGCTAAGACACCCAGAAGAACATGATCAGCGCTAAACCAAAGCCTCACGCAATGAGCTGGAGTAAGAGCGTCATTCCCCAAACACTTTAGGAGTCGGGATCCCGCTGGCCCGTAGGCAGACACACGAGTGTTTAGAGGTTGCTGGGCTGGGAGCCCCTTAGAGGTGGGTTGCCCCCTGCCCAAAGACGCACTGCCCCTGAGATGTGGAGAGACAGGGAGGCTGGGTTTCTTGAGGTCATTAAGCCCACCCAGCTTCAAACTGCTCTGATATCCTCTGGGGGCTGCACGGAAACACCTGGAGGGGGCTACCCCAGGGGCCCTGCCTCCTCGTGGAGGGGCTGGGACCAGCTTCCAACCCCGCCCTCCCCCAGGAGAGGGCGCGCTGCGGGCCAGGCACCTGCGCTCTTGTCAAGGAAGTAGGCCAGGAGGCAGCGCAGGACGGCCTGGTGGCAGATGACCAGCACGTTTTCCTGCCGCTCTAGTTCCATGATGACCGGCTCCAAGCGCTGCACCAGGTCCTGGTAGGACTGCAGGGCGGAGGGAGAAGGGGACACTGAGCTGGAGCAGAAGCCGGGCAGCCCTGGCCACACCCCGCCCATTGTTATAAACCAGAGACCACGCTGGGCACCCCGGGCCACGCCCTCCGGTCGTTATAAACCAAAGACCACGCCGGGCACCCCCGGCCACACCCCGCCCATTGTTATAAACCAGGAACCACGCCGGGCACCCCCGGCCACGTCCTCCCGTCGTTATAAACCAGAGACCACGCCGTCCGTCCTGCATCAGCCCACCACCCGCGTGCTGGTCCTGCATCCACCCCGGCCCCGGGGGACCCACACCACTGCCCTCTCCCTGCTCCTTCCTGACCCCTACCCTCCCCCGGGAAATGGAGCCCTGACACACAGCACAGCACGAAGGAGCCTGAGCACACTACACAGAGTGACGTCTGAGCGTGTGATTCCATTGACGTGAAACGTCCAGAACAGACAACTCGAGAGACAGAACACAGACTCAAAGAAGCCACGGGCCGGGGGACGGGAACTGGGACTGACTGCTGACAGGCTGGGGGTCTCTTTTGGGGCAATGGGGAAATGTTCTAGAATTAGTGATGATAGCTGCACAATACTGTGAATATACAAAAAAACCCACTGACGTGTACTTTGGCTAAAACAGTGACTTTTATATGATAGGAACTTTATCTCAGTAGGAGAAAATTGAAAAAGAAGGGGTGAACCTGTGACTTTCAAGACCACCACAACCCCTGGTCCCTCTCTCACTAAGGAAGTCCCAGGGAATGAGACCAGGGACAGTGCCCTGAGCTCCCGGGAACTGACGTGTGACAAACGCTGAGCAGAAGGACCACAGGCAGGAAGGACCCCTGCGGGGTGTCACCAGGACAAGCCTTCCGCAGACCTGAGAGCTCCGCCTGCACGGGACCCTCCGTGCAGAGCTCCAGGCAGCTGCTGGCTCAGCCCGAGGGCCTGCAGGGCCCAGGGGTCCCTCTGCCAGCATCCGTGGAGCCGGCACAAGGGACTTGCTGAACGCCTGTCATGATGCCCACAGTCAGCGGGGTCCTGCATCCAGTGCATCAGCAGCCAGGGCTGTTTCCCTTTCCTGAACTGTCATTTCCGTCACTGAAGAAACACCTCTGTCCCAGCTGCTGGGAAACACAGCAGTGCTTTCGTTGGAGCTGTGTGAGTGGGGAGGACTCTGTTCACCCGCGGATGGGCACGGGGCAGCGCAGCAAGGCGAACGCACAGGCCCTTCCTCCGCGGAGCCGCTCAGCCCCTCTGCGTCCCTGGCCTCGCCGGGTACCGCAGCCGCGGCAGGACCAGCGCTAGCTCCTCAGCCGCAGCCCCGCCGCCCGCCCTCCAGCGGCCCAGCGCGCACGCACCTCCCCGGTAGGGTAGCGGTAGTAGTACTTGTCCTGCTCACGCAGCGCGTACTCCTCGGGGTAGGTGTCCTTGATCTCCTCGTAGGTCATCTCCTCACACACGCCCTGCAGGCACAGGCGGAGGTCGCTCGAGGGCGCAGCCCGTAGCCGCTGAGCTGGCCGCCAGCGTGGGAGGCTCGGGGGTCCCCCACAGCGCCTCGGGCAGAGGCCCCGGCCGGCACTCACCGCGTCGATCTCGTTGAGGGCCTTCCACTGCTCGTAAGGCAGCTGCAGGGCCTCGGCCGTCTGGATGGTGCTCTTCAGCTGGCTGGTCCACACCTTGAGGTCCTTCAGGTTCTGCTCCTCCACGAACTTGCTCAGGGCGTTGGCGAACTGGGGGGATGGGGTGAGAGGTGCGCACTTGGTCACAGGCTCCACCCGTCTGGGAGAGGAGGACCGAGCCCCTCTGGGAGGGCAAGGTTGTCCTCACTGCTGGGGAAGCGGGCCCTGCGCAGCCCTGCACACACACCCTCCCCTGAGGCGTGCACACGTGTGAGTCAGTGTCTGGTCGGCATACGCAGACACACACAGGGATTCGCACACGTACACAGAAGGGCACTGATACATACATGAGGACACACACATAAACAGAGGAACACACAGACACACACAGGGACACAGACACACAGAGGAACACACAGACACAGCAACATGCACCTGTACACACAGGGACACAGAGATACACACAGAAGAACACAGACACATACACAGAGGAACACACACAGACACAAGGACACGTGTACACACAAGGACACAGAGACACACACAGAAGAACACAGACACATACCCAGAGGAACACACACAGACACACAAGGGCACAGATATGTACACAGGACACATATGCACAGGGACGCTTTCCACCCAGCCCCTGCTCCCCCTACCTTCCTGCCCCGGCTGGACAAGCCCGAGTCGCCCCCGATCTTGCCCTGGAGGTTGTGCTCGCTCTCGCCATGCCGGCACAGGTAGATGGTGCGGGGCTGCACGTGGATGTTCATCAGGTAGTACACGATGCGGCTCTGAATGTGATCCTGCACACGGTTCACCAGGAAGCGCCGGCCCACATCGATCACCTTAATCAGCGACAAGTCCCTGCAGGGGGGGCCGGCCTGTCAGACGCAGCTGGTGCAGCCCAGCCCCACCAGGGAGACTCGGCTTCCACCACACCACAGCGTCACTCCAGGGAGGCACAGACCGAGCCTTTCTGCTCCGAGAGTCAGGGGGGTCTGAGTCTGCAATTCCCACAGCAGAGTGGGGCTAGAGGGCCTCCCAGAGGATAGGAGAGAGAAAAGCAAGAGGATTGAAAGGAAAATAAGGGGAAAGAGCAAAGGACGGAGAGAGACGGGAGAGACAGGGCTCAGAAACTCACTTTGCACACAGCAGCAGCACACGGGGCCTACGATAGTTATACCGAATATATCACCAAGGATTTTTTTTTTTTTTTGAGACATTTAAAAAGAGTGTATAAAAGTATCCATGAGCAAACGCTTCATGGGAATATTATTCATCAGGAATAATATTCACAGCCCTGAAGCAGGTGGTTCAGTCACTGCTCAGGAATTACCTGTCACATTTATCAGGGTCGAGGGGCTGGTAACTGGCCTCATAGCAGTTAATTCTCTTCATGAAGTCGTCCATAGCTTCTGCGGAGTTGCAATCTTTGTAATCCGGGCTAGAGATTTTCACTTCCTGTAACACCACAAAGAGGCAGCTGATGAATCACGCTGGAGGGCTTTCTGCTTAGAATGAGCAGGATTTGGGGCTTGCAAATTGGGAAAGGCATGGATGGGCTCAGAATGATGATGACCTGACCCACTGTTCTAAGAGGAAAACAAAAAGAGATATGGCTGAGCGTTGAGTCACAGCCTGATGATTCCATGGGGAGGGCACCCATGGTAAGGCAAGGACAGGAAACCCAGAGGATTCTTTTTAAGTTTTTTTTTTCTTTTTATGTAGACCATTTTAAAAGTCTTTACTGAATTTGTGACCATATTGCTTCTGTTTTATGTTTTGGTTTTCTGTCCGGGATTTCAGATCTTAGGTCCCCAACCAGGGAACAAACCCACATTCCCTGCATCGGAAGGTGAAGTCTTACCCACTGGACTGCCATGGAAGTCCTACCCCAGGTGGATTCTAATAAATCCCTCTGAATGGGCCCCGATTCAGGATCATTCCAGTAGCCAGGTCACCACTAGACAACCTGGTCTTCAGTCTCCCTGAGTCCCACATAAGCACCTACCCAGAGGAGGCTGCCTGTCAGCAAAGGTGCCCCAGGGGGTGCTGGCAATGCCCCGCTACTGTGGGTACCCTCCAGGCGGAATCATCGGGTTCCTCCTGCACTGCTCACGGGCGGGGTGGTACCCCCTTGTCATTGGTCCCCAGTGGATGCTTCTCTACCTGGTCCCGACCAAGGCTCGCTTTCATGGGACAGAGACAGAGAAGAAATGCCCCTCGGGCCTGCCGTCCTCTAAAACTGAACAAGCCTGAGAAACCTGGCCGATTTCGGGGAAACTCAGAATCTGTTCACATGTGCTCTCTTCTTCCTCAACAATGACCACAGCCATGAAAGACAGGCGGGCACACCGCAAAAATCCAACTTCGGCGGGGAGTTCGTGTTTCACTGGGGCAGTGTTTTAGTCCAGGAAGAGGAAAAAGTTCTGGAAGTGGACAGTGGGGATGGTTTCCCAACAGGGTGAATGTACCGAGTGTCATGGAACTGAACACTTAAAAACAGTCAAAGTGGTAACCATTTTTATTAGGTTGGCCAAAAAATTCATTCAGGTGTTTCCATATGATGTTACAGGAAAATCTGAAAACCGTTTTTGGCCAACCCAGCTATGCATGGAGAAAGAAATGGCAACCCACTCCAGTATTCTTGCCTGGAGAATCCCATGGACAGAGGAGCCTGGTAGGAGACAGTCCATGGGGTCACAAGAGTTGGACATGCGACTTAAGAGACTAAACCACCACCACCAAAGTTATGTATATTTTAACATAATTAAAAAAAAAAAAAAAAAAAACTCGGTTCACAGATCTCTTCCTCCAACACAGCCTCTTGCATAAAAAGCATGAGAGAAAAGTCTAAAAACTGCTAAGCAGCTCGGAGGCGTCATCAGAGAGAGATTTCTGAACACGGAGGGTTGGGGAACAGGGATCCAGGGATTCACAGAGGACAAGATGGTGCATGAGCTTCTGGCCAAGTGAGTGTCAACTGCTCACCAGGGAAACAGTCGATCCTGCAGCTGCGCTCTGCTTCCCTACCCGGTGGAAATGTAGAACCAAACCAAAGAAATACAGCAAAAGCCTTTGTTTAGCCCAAGGCTACTTGTATTTCCTCATACTTTGAGCCTCCTCCTTTGGGGCCACTGAAACCAATCTGGACTGATTTTCCTACCATTTCAATAGCCCTTCCTGAAATATGAACTCATTGCTGAGAAATGCATGCAAATATTCCCACTGCCTTGGAGCAAAGGCCCACCACCAAAAACTAACAAACTCTCAGCATTCCTTTGAAGGACACACACTACATGGCCAAAGTCTGGCACTCCCTGTAGAAGGGTCCGACCAGCTTTTTGCTACAGGTAACATCTTACTCGGATGTATTTAAGCTGGAGAGAAAGTGACCTACAATAAGAGAAGGGGACTTCCAGTGAAGTCTTCACGATAACCTTTTCTGTTTACAGTTTATTGTTATCAAGTACAATTTAAGAAGACATCAAATTAAGCTGCCAAGTACCCTCAATTTACCCAGGTAACCCTCCCCTTGACACAGCAAGAGAAGCAGGAAGACAGTTTTACCACTCCCATTTTTCCCAAATTTGGGAATTCTGCCCTCTGTCTGCAGGGTCCTATAGGTTGTTGTCAACACATGACCATGCTTACCTACTGGGAAAACGTACCAGCAAGAGACCAGCCTCCTGTCTCCATTTCCATCCTCCACCCTAAGCAGCCCCCTCACCCATCAGCGGCCAAGGCTACTGCCACCAAAACAGTTTCCCACCAAAACTGAGGTCCTCGACTTCTCTCTTACGTCCAACAGAGAAAGCTTTCTGCCAACCACCTGAAGGGCCTTACTAAGATCAATTCTGGGTCGCAGAATGTGTTTCTAAGTTAAGTCCTGCTCTGCACTTCTGATCCGCCTGATTCCCCGCAAGGCAAAATCAAACCGCCAGCTGGCAGAGCCAGCTCATTCTCAAAGTTCTACGGCTTCTCCTGGCTGACCCAGTCACCCTGTTCTCAGACTGCCATGCTCTGGGGGTCTTACCATGATGTTGGAGGCAACGACTGTAGGGTCATCACACACAGACTCAATGAAAAACACCTGGAAGGAAACAAGACAGAAACGTTAGGAAACAACAAAGGCTATTGGGATCGCTGTGATGTCACCGCCACACTGGAGCAGGAAGGACCCCACACATAAATGCCCAAATACACAAGAAAGAACCAGCCATCAGTCTCTGCCCTCCCACCAATAGAGGATGCTCCCCTCCTCAGTCTCAGGAACCCCTTAGGGCCCCCACCAGGAAAGCCCAATCTGTAGGCAACAACACCTGGGCCGTGGCAGGGGAAGCCCAAGTGTGGAGCTCAGGTGCTCCAGACAAGGAACCAGTCAATCCCTGCGGGACCCCCTTGCTCCTGAGCGCACCGGGCCAAGACGAGAAATCAGGCTCACCTTGAAATCGTTTTCTTTGGCAAAATGGAGGATCATGTGTCTCCTCTCTCTAGTAGTATTGGTGGCATCGAAAACCTGGCCAGAGAAGAGAACCCGGTTGGCATTGAACAGTGTTTACTGCACCAGCAGAGGTCAGGTCTGCCACTTTCTGGGACTCCAGGAGAAACTGCATCCTCCCAGGCCCCCCACGGCCTCTGTCCTGCGCTCAGGGACCAAAGGGGAGGCCGGGGTGGGAACAGTCCTTAAAGCAACATGCAGGGGAGGGCCACGGAGGGATACTGGCTTCGGGGGCCGCACCTCCCAGGTCCGATGGGCCATGCCCCTCAGTCTGCCCCACCCACCAGCTTCCTCTTGGGTCCTGGGGCTACCCGCACCCCCTGCTTCCCTCATAGCTCAGGCCAGATGCCTGTCCCCGCCGGCGGCGTCCCCCCATGGCTCTGTCCACACGCCCCACCCTCCAGGGCACTGTCACGTGGCAGGAGGGGAGACGAGACTTATTCCCCAGACTTACTGCGATCTGGCCCCCCTCCTTCGTCAGGTAACTTTTGACATCTCTCAAGGCAGCCAGGGCACACTGCCTGCAACACGGAAAGAGACAGGTATATCAGAGTGGGTCCATCCTAGGGGACACCCAGGCACTACCACCCCCCCACAATGAGCAGGGTGACCTGCGACTCTGCCGCTAAAGTGTACAAGGTGGCTGAGACCACCAGGCCAGAGGCTCCCAGTCAGAGTCCCGCACATACGGCTGCAGCCCTTGGGGAGTGCTTGAGTGCGGCTGGCATGCCGAAAACTGCCCCTGGGAGCTTCCAAAAGACGGCTGCCCAAGTCCTGCCCACGGAAGCCCACTGTACCCATCCAGGTGGGGCTGGCACTGGGGCAGTGCCCCGCTCCCAGGTGACTCTCAGGTCACACTTGGGAGCCCTGGTCATTTTAGGCTAAAAAGGAAATCCTTTTCTGGGGTTAACAGACAATTTTGCAGGGAACGATTTAGCTCGTGCCGAGTGAGATGATCTCGCTGGTTTGCATCATACCAGCGGGCGCAGGCTGCCTGGAAGCGGAGGACAGCGGTGAGGCTCAGAGGCCGAGAGGCTCACGTGCTGCACATGGAGGAGCTGGCTGCCCCCCTCCCTCCCAGTCTAAGGCCACATAGCAGACAGAACACCCTGCACCCACAGCCGGGGCCTCACTTGCGGACTTTCATGGCCTCCTCGTTGTCAGGGCGGAAGAAGTTGTAGGAGCTGTACTGCTTCACGGCCTCCCGGCGGTACTCGCCCACGTTGAACACTGCGTGAAAAAGAACAGACCCTTCACTGACCATGCTGACCGCCAGAAAGATCTCCCAGGATCCCTCTTTCCAAAGAAGGAAACCAAGCTGGCGCACGACTTGAATAAGATCCCAGGAAAGCCAGAAACCAGGCAGTGGGGGCTGTACATCCTGCACCTGCATCGCTTGATCCGGAAGGCAGCCAGGGTTCCCCAAGACCCAGCACTGCTCACAGTGCCCCTGATTCTCTGGGGTCGCCTCCCACAGCCCAACCTGGAAGCTAGCCTTTCAGGGCCGGGGCTGGAGGCTGAGCCTGAAAGCAGGTGGTGGCCACGTGTCTAGTAAAAACTGGGGCCATGATTCCCACCAACACGGTTGAGAGGGAGTGCGGACTCACATACATGGCTGGATCCACAGCAGCCACTTTGTATACCAGCAGCCCACGCCCAGGATGGGCACTGGGTGCTGATCGGGCAGTTTGTGTATGAAGCACTGTGCTGGGCACAGGTTGGAGTGGGGGTGGGGGTTGGGGCAGCAAATGTGAAAAATTAGTCCTCGTGCTAAAGACATTCCCCGTGTCAGTGGGAAGACCAGATAAAAAAATATAATCAATAGCTCAGAAAGAGTACTTTAAGACAGCCAGTGGAGGAATGTCACAAACAAGGACTCGGGGAAGATCCGCACAGACTGGGGTGGTCAGAGAAGGCTTCCCGGAGGGGATGAGGGCTGAGCTGGGGAGGACACAGGGCAGGGAGAACCAGAGAGCAGCCAGTGAGCAGAGACTCCCATGCATACAGCAGGGCGTACATACAGGGTGGTGGGTGACACAGTGGAAAGGAAGGGGTGACCCCCCCCCACTACAGGGAAAGCCCCTTAGAGTGGTCCCGCAAAGAGAGTTTCAGCAGCTGGAGAGGGAAAGGCCATTCTTTTCTGGGGGGATTGGGGTCGTGGCAAGTAGAGTGTATCCCCAGTGTGACAGCTCCGGCTTGGGCTGCAGCCTCACCTTTCGTGGGGACACCAATCCAGTTGAGGTAGCGGGTTAGCTTCTTGGAGATGTAGGTCTTCCCACGGGCAGGGAGCCCCACCATGACAATCACTGTCGGGGAGTTGGTGAGCTTCGGCCCACAGGCTGGGGAGAAACAACAGAAGGGCCATGAATAAAGCAGCCAGCGCTGCCCACAATGGGCTTTAAAGAATCCCATGGAAACGCAGCTTTCATTCCCACCTGGAAGCCCCTGCACTTTACAATCCAGCAGGACTGGGCCCCCGACAGCCAGAGCCCTTGGTCACACGGCTCCCTCTTGCTCTGAGGTCCTCATGGCAGGGACCCCAAATTCCCAGCCTGACACCAAAGGGCCCCAAACCTAGCCAGAAAATGATGACTAACCCCAGAGGGGAAAGTAGCCCTGGGGTGTAAGGAAGGGACTTTCCTGCACCAATAAGGGTGAGGTCATCAGTAGGAGAGGCTGTCTCAGATGCAAGGTAACAGGTAAATAGAGGTGGCAGGTAAGAGCCCCGGGAGGTGGGGCTCCAGCAGCCAAATTACAGATAAATTTCTGCACCTCCACGCACGTGGTCTGCATGGCCTTCCTAAAAAAGATTATTTTTAAAAGGCAATTTTCACAGTAAGAGTTTATGAAATGGGAGTCGGTCAGGGACCAAGAAGCTGACCCCACAAATTCCACTGCCCGTGCCTGCTCCTCCTTGTCCAAGTTCTGGCTGCCGCCAAGTCACAAGGGCCCCAAGCAGGGCTCCCAGAAACCCAGAGGGTCTTGCCTGTGCAGCCTCTCCTGGCTTCTCACCCATGTTCCTTGGAATCTCAACAAAACTCCAGGGAGAGACGTTTTCACTAGGTTTGTAGAAAGCAGCCCAAAGAACCCTGCTTTGGACATTCCAGATGCAGTGTTTCCTGAGAGTCTCTGGCCTCAGGTGAGAAGTGCTCATGAGCCCAGGACCGCCCATGTGGGGCAGAAACCGGCCTCCTGCCCGCTCCCCACCCAGCAGCGTGTGAGGCGCTCACTGACCACCACGCAGCCCCGCTCCCCGGGCTCCAGCTACAGTGCAGACCAAGCGACTCAGACTGCACTATGGAATCTAGGTTCTTTCCTTCTAAACAGGCGAGTGTCAGATGGGAGGGTTGGGGGCCACCAGGCCGCCGACAGCACAAGCTTGTGTATACCCCTCCTCTCAATCTGGACACCCCAGCACAGCCCCATGATGCTGGGCCTGGTGGCCAAGTACCAGCCACGATGCTTAGGTTCTGCCTCTGGGACCTGCAGCCTAGGGACACGGGGCAGCAAGCGCCACACATGGACACTGTTTCTCCTTTCATGTTTCTAGACTGTCAGGGACAATCTGCAGGAGAGCCAGGAAGAGGAGGAAAGGCTGTTAGGAGGCCAAGGGACACTCAGGAGCCACAGACACCCTTGGCTGGGATTCCCCAGCACCCAGGGGCTGGGAACAAACAGGCTCCTAGAAAACAGAGGTGTCTCGTCCTGTGTGACCACGGGACTGGGGCAAAGATGCACCAGGGGACTTTCTGGAGTCCCTGAGGGGCAAGCGGAGAAAGCTGATAGCCTCCTCAGAGACCAGTGAGAACAGAAGACACACCTATCAGCATGTGACAGCTACAGATGACACACAAGAAAGTGAAAGTGTCCTTGCTTGCACCCGGAAACACCCGCTCTGCTGATCCTTCCCCCAACCCATTGGTTTTCCCCTGGTCTTATCTGATATCCCCACCGTGTCTCTGCTCCCAGGAGCATCAACACACACACACACTCATACACACACACACACACACACACTCTTGGCTGTGCACATGCATGCAATACTTTTGTTGGACTCATGCCAAGGAAGCAGAGGCAGATGCTGACTGATTTATCAAATAGGGGATTACTTCTATATCCACTAATCGTATGTGCAAATCTCCTCTGGCAATAGATACTTTGGGAGGAAAAAACAAAACCCATAAAGACATGGCAGCATAAATACCTTAAACCCAAAATTCAAGCTGAATCTCAAAACCAAATAAACCATCCCTTGCTTGTCTGGAGAAGCAGAAGTCATTCCTTGAGTCCTTTGGCTTCTTGCACGAGATTCAAAGAGCCGCCAAAGGTGTCTGCTGCTGCCCATCCGCCCAGGTGCTCAGGGGTCCCCGAAATGACAAAACCTTACCCCCCCTCCTCTTTGTTAAACTCACAGCACATCTCAAGTGCTTTCCTGGTCCCATAATCTCCTGCCTCTGTCTCAATTCCACTCTGAACCTCTTTTTCTCTACTGACCTTTTTAACACTCCCACCTCTCGTACCTTCCTCCCTGGAGCCCTGCCTTTTCATCTTCCTCTCCAATAGCTCAGGAATAGGGAAGATAAGTGTATAGCTTAACGCTAGGTTTTCCCCAAAGTACTTGCATGTAAGGGGATATACCGAGGTTAGAGGTAAAGAAGCAACAGTCTGAAGTCCCTGGAAAGGGGCTGCATTGGCAGATTCCAATTCCAGTCCTGCACCCTGACTGAGCAGCTAACCTCTCTGATTCACATTTTCCACTGCCTCAAGCAGGCAGGACTGCTGTCCTAGCTTACCATACTGATGCCATACTGCAGGCTCAGAAAATAAAAAAACCAATGGAAGACACTTTGCCATTGCTCCTGTAGGCTTCCCTGGTGGCTCAGCACTAAAGAATCTGCCTGCAATGCAGGAGCAACAGGAGACACAGGTTCGATCCCTGGGTCAGGAAGATCCCCTGGAGAAGGGCATGGCAACCCACTCCAATATTCTTGCCTGGAGAATCCCATGGACAGAGGAGCCTGGTGGGCTACAGTCCATGGGGTCGCAAAGAGTTAGACATGACTGAAGTGACTTAGCACGCACATACTGCACCTCCTGTAAACTTCCTGCCACCCATAGGCACCCCGAAATGTTAACCTCAAAAGATGCCACGTCACTCATGCTCTTCTCTTCTAAGTAGGTAGTCAGGCTTCAACACCAAGTTTCAGGGGAACTCATGGAAGACAGACGGGTGAGCTGCAGATGTAGACCAGGCCAGTGCCCAGCGGGCCTCATGCAAATTCCACAGCAGAGTGTCTATGGTAACCATGGCAACCTGCTCCCCCATCGCTGCCAGGCAAGGGCAAACGACATCACCTGAAAAGGGCTCTCTGGGTAACAGGACCACACACTCCGCCCTGGGAGAATGGAAGGTAGCCCCAGAAAGCCACGGCAGACACCTGACTGTGGTCTATTGGACACAAACTTTCTCCTGGGATCATTTCAGCCCAGAGAGTCTGCCTGGTCCCGTGTTAGGAATTGACAGGGAAGTGAGCTTGCCCCAGGGGGATGGCAGGGGTGGGGGCAGTGAGGTGGGCCGAGGCTCTGCAGGGTGGGGAGACCCCAGCTCAGCAAAACCTCTTTCCTAAACTCTTCTGGACTGTGCAGTGGATGTTGCACTCATTCATTGCTTTGCACGCACATTTTAATTCAATGCCTAATTCTCGTCCAGAGAATGGCCCTCCCACCCCAACAGGCTCTCTGCCCAGCAAGGGAGGGAGGGGCATTTCAGGGAATCAGTTGACAACGCAGGAGCACGGTGGCTGAGAGGGCCCGGAGCCAGGAGAGTTCAAAGCCAGCACTGCCTCAGGTCCCGGACGAGTTACCAAGACTTTTCGGAGTCTTGGTTTTCCCTGTCTGTGAAATGCACGGATGTTTCACAAAGGTTACCGGAGAGTGAAGCAGAAGGTAACGTGTAGGATACTTGCTATGGTAGCCTCCATCAGCCATTGGGGCTTTCTTCCATTAAGGCCAGACACGAGGGAACCAGGACCCACAAGTGAAGGAGGTCCCCTGCATAAGCGGTGAGGGACAGACCTGGGGTTCACCTTGGTCCTTCTCACCTGAAACCCCTGAAGTGCTCCTTCCTCAAAAAGTGGTTCTCAACCAGCGACTGAACCTAAAAAGCTTTTAAAACCAGGATGCACAGGCTGCACCTGTAGCAATTCTAACTTGGAGAGGGGGTACCAGCGTGCATTTTTTCCAAAGTCCCCCAACTTGATTTAAATGTGAAGCCAGGGCTGAGAATCACGACTGCAGATTACAGTGGCTGCCCACATGATAAGGTCTGTAAGGTTTCCCCGATCTTCCGTCTTTGAGCCGGAAAACCATCAATGGGGCTAAAGCCTCTGTGAGATGAAACCTCTCAGCAGACAGTACATAACCTGCTTCACAGATGAGGAAAGCGGGTTCTGAGTAGAGAAATGATACATGAGTTGGGACCTGCACACATAACTCTTTCCGTGATGAGAAAAAGGATCACTAGTTCTTGCCAGTCGAGAGTCTACTTCCTTGTCCATTCAGCTGATTCACCAAGTCGGTAAGTCTCCCTGAATTACAGTCTGCATTTGAAGGAAGCGGCAGGATTTGTAAGAAGCATTTACCACCATGAAGTTGTAGCAACCAGGCCCTGAAATGATGGGCTTCAGAGGTGGAAGTGCCACCAAATGAATCAATTTGGGGCTTCCTGTGGCTGTTTAACCATTCCTTACAGATCCACAGTCGTGTTTTCTGTGTCCTCTGTTAGTTAACACATCTCAGACGGGTCTGCTGTGACCCCCACTAGGACAGCACTTAGAAAGACTGGAACAGGTTCAGGAGGGAGAAAAATCCACCCAGTTCCCAATGCCATTAAAGAAGGGGGGAGGGGCAGGGAATGGGAAAGATGCCAGGAAGAGATACCCTCTCTCCACGATGGGAGGAGACAAATGTGACCATATAAACCCAGAAAGACACTGTTACTTAAAATAACGGCATGCAAGCAATAAATACCCAGGGTGCAGATAATCTTCTAAGAAAAAAATGTAACCCCACAGCCACACACAGGGATTGCAGGAGTGGGCAGAGACAAGGGACTTAATCCATCAGCTTTAGCAAACCACCCCACCACCAGCCCCCCACCCATCAAGCTGCAAATTGTTCCGATAGGGATTTTCAGGCAAATATCTCATCTGCGTGTGAGACGTGCAGGCTGATAGGAACTAATGGATGGATCTCTGAAGCCCTGAAGAAAAGCGTGGCCACACACTTGTGTCTGTCAGAATCACTCAACAAGCGGATGCCAGCCCGCTCAGAGTCCCCCCTCCCACACCGCCCTGCTGTGGCCAGACCTCCCAGTCCTCACCCCACCGTGAACCCCAGAGGACATGAACCCCAGAGGACGACTAAATGTGAGTGTGCATTTCTGTGTGCACACATACACCTACAGGTGTTGAGAGAACCAATGTATATTTGTGTGCCCCAGTGTATCAAGTGTTCTTTTATCAGCATCTTTTATTCAAAAGTCAAAAAGGGGTGGGGCTCCTTCTGTATCTCCCTCCTGATTTCAGGTGGGGCATTTCTCACCACCACCAAGTTTTACAGAAATATAACCAGATCGCGGTCAGCCTGTTCAGTGGGCTATTTAAGATTATACCTGAAAGGGCTGGGGAGCAAGACACCTGTAAGGTTCCCCAGCACCCAGCTACCTTGCAAAGAAGCCTAGTTGTCTTTCTGTGGCCGGCTGGACCTGAGGGATCAAGCTGGTGGAGGAGCACTCTACTCTACCCCACCCCTGCCAGCATGGGGAGCACCTTGCCAGGCTCCCATCACCAGGATGTCCTAGGAGCACCCCAGGGCCAACACTCCTCACCTTCTGGGGCAGGTCTGAGGACGGGGAGGTAACTCACACCTGGGCAAAACCTGGGGAGAGGAGCTGTCACTGCGGCCTTGGTGACCAGCCCCTGAGAAATGTGATGGCAGAGAAGGCCCACGGGCCACCTAGCTCGGGGGATGCCTTGAAGCCACTTGGGAGGGTTTGCACCTGGGAGCCAGTGTTTACCTCTCAGGCATTCTGACCTCACCTGACCTGGAGCAAAATGCTCACCACTGTCTCAGCCTGTCCACCTGACAGGCCCCTTGGTGATTTTGCTGCCAAGACCCAACAGGGCGGGAAGGTGAACTGTCAGCAAAACTCCAAGTCCAGAGAGAGAGAGAGAGAGTGTGTGTGTGTGTGTGTGTGTATGTGTGCCCGCGCGCGCCGGCTCGCACACGTGGGAAATGCTGCCAACTGTGTAGTCCCCACCCGAAGACCCTCCCCAAAACGTGCACAAAGGCTGAGTTCCAGACAACTCTCCACGCCCCTGGCACAGAGGGTAGAGGGGGGCACCGGGAAAGGAAGAGAGGAGGGAAGCAGAGAGCAGTAAAGACGGCGAAGGGAGAGGGGAAAAAAGAGAACTAAAGATAGGAGATTAGAAATACATAGAAAGAAGGAGAAAAAGATAAGACGATGTAAATACATAAAGAAAGAGAAACACAGAGACGAAGGATGGAGTGGGGGTGGAAGCAAAGAGAGGTTGAGAGAGGAGATAGAAACACGCGGTGGGGAAGAGGAGGTGGAAAGCGGAGAAAAGGAGGCGGGAGGGAAGGAGGGGAAGAGAGGAGAGCGGAGGTAGCGATCGACACAGAACGGCGGCTGGGACCCTAGGAGGCGCGGCGGGCGCCCCGGAGAGGGGCCGGGGCCGCGGGACACGCCGGCGTCCCTTCCCAAGCGTCCTCGAAACGGAGGTTCCCGGCGGCGCCCGGCGCTTCCCGCTCAGAGCGCGCGCCGTTTCCGGGTCCCTCTGAGCTCCCCGCGCGAGCCGAGCCGAGCGGAGCCCCCACGGAGCCCTCGAGCCGGGCCACAGCGCCCCCGACGCCGGCCAGGGGAGGCGCAGCGCCGGCGCCGTGCCCGCCCCGCGCCGGAGCTGGTGGGGAGGAACGGGGGGCGCCCGGGCCGGGACGCTGGGACGGCGCGGAGGGCGGCGCCCGGCCGGCCGAGCGCGCCGGAGGAGGGGAGCCGGCACAAAAGCGCCGGGCCGGCGCCCGCCACACAATGGCCTCTCTCCGCACACGGCGCGCCCTCCCCGGCCGCCCGGCCCCGCGCGCGTCTGCACTCACTTCTGGGCAGCGAGGGGCGGTGGTCGACCGGGATCCAGATCTTCTGCACCCGGCTCTGAGTCAGCTCCAAGGGCATCTTCCCAGCCGAGGCTCGGCGGCCCTCCACCCCTTCTGAAGAATTCAGACTTGGGGAGGAGAGCGGCCTGGCGACCCCCGAAACAAAGGGGGGCGAGGGTGCGTGCGCGAAAGCGCGGCTTTTTGGAAACGTGCTTTGTGCTAAATCACGGGCGCTCGCCTGGGGCGCAAGGCTCCCCAAGCGCTGCGAGAGGGACGCGGGGCTGGGGAGGCACCCACGGCTTCCGCGGGGCTGGGATGCTCCGAGCGCAGTGACAGCCACGGTCCTCTTCCGCCGGCTAAAGCCCGTGCGGTGCTCGCCCGCTGGCCTCCTCTCCGGCTCTGCTGGATGCCCAGCGCGCCGCCCCGGCTTTTAAGACAGCCACACACACGTCAGCCCTGGGGCGGGGACGCATTCCTCGGGTTCCAGCCCCCTTTCACGTGGAAGGAGAGTGGCCCAGCCTGCTGGCGCCCCCTGCAGACCGGCGACGCCGACTCAGATAACGCCCTAAAGAAGCCCTGGCTGAAGGTGCCACTTCGTGAGCCTCCTCCTGTCATCCCCTAAAAACGCCCCGCACAGCTTCCCAGAATAACCACTGCAGCTGTGCTGGGAGGAGAGAAACAGCACCGTCCAGTGTGGTCCGTGGAGCCCTGCAAGCGAATCACCTGGAATGCTTATTGCATCCTAAAGACTCGGCCTCTTTGGGAATGGGACCCAGATACTGTGCATTTTTTAAAATATAAATTTATTTATTTTAATTGGAGGCTAATTACTTTATGCATTCCGGGCCAGGCACGGTCACGGTGAAGACAGGGGTTTCGGGTTAAAGGTTGGGAGAAAGTTAAGAGGGGACGGGGGTGTGCGTCTCTGCTACCCTAGAGAGAGGCCAGAAGGTCGCTGAGAGCGCCTGTGGGGTCACTCCTTGCCGGAATTGCTCCCTAATAATATCCGTGAGTCTCAGCCGCCACGGCCCTGGAGCCACCCCAGGGGAGGGGGCTTCCTTGGCCCTTGGTCCTCACTCTGCGCAATTTCCTGAATTCCTTAGAAACCCTGACCTGTGCTGAACACTTCTCCCCAAAAGCCAGCGCCTAAGACCTGGAACCCGGGGTCCCCGGAATGGTGGGCACAAGGAGGGGGCTGGACCAAAATGGAACGTGGCATCTTGGTTTTCACGGTCACCGTTTACAATATTTTCGATATACTTTTATTTCTTCTAGTAGAAGAGTAAATAAACCTCGATCCTATTCTGATCTGAAATTGATTACCTGACTGAAAGTCCGGAATAACTATTGGGAGGCGGCACCTTGATTGTGCAAACCCCTAAAATTCGTGCCATTTACCCGCACAGCCCTACTGCACGTCTTCCTCGCCAATTTTTGCTGTGTGTGTCCCTCCGTTCCAGGGTTCCCGGGGCTTTGCATCAGCTGGGGACATGTGGCAGTCGTGAGGTCAGGTCCGTGGCCGCCCTGTGAAAATCTGGGGTGCGGGGAGCGGGGGGATGCCTCCCTAGCAGGGCATTCACTTGGATGTGATTTTGGCACGCGACGCCTCGGTGAGCAGCGCTGCGCTGCACAGGCGCATCCCTCCGCTGGGGCTGCGCGGTGATTGGAAGGAGGCGGCGCTCGCCGAAACCCACACTGCCGCGGAACAGTCTGCGCAGAGGCTGCCACACGTCGCTCACGTACCGCATGGCTCGGCTGGGAAGGCGCCCGCTCCCTGGCGGCAGGCAAGCCGCTCCTGCCTGCCCGCCCCGCCCCGCCGCGCCTCCCCCTTCCTCGCACCCCAGCTCGCCCGGAGGCAGGAGCTCCGAACCATCCCCCAGCCCGACGCCCACCCCCATGTTGGGCACTCCCCCAGTCCAGGCAGCCCCCTCCTTCAGCCCGCCGGGGGTCGCAGAGCGTCCAGCGCTACCCACCGTGTGGGGACGTACCCTCAACACCCCTCCCTTCGCGCACCGACCCCCACTGCAGGATCCTCACCGAGCCCAAGCATCCTCACTTTCCGCCACCCTAGACCGCCCAGGGGTCCGGATCTCCCATTGTCGTCCACCGGGGGGTACCCTCGACCCCTTCGCCCCTGCACCCCGATCCCCACTAGGGGCACCCCACTCGCTTGGACGTCCCCCACTCTCCCCGCTCCCCAGCCCGGGGAGGAGCGTCGCCCACCGAAACAGCGCCCTTGACCGCCTCCCCCCGCCCCGCCCCCCTCCTCCCTTCCTCCGCTTTGCTGACTGCCTGGTTTCGGAGCTTGGGCAGCTGTTCAGAAACCCGAGTGCGTTGCATTCGGACTTGTTTTTCTGCACTGGGAGCAAATGCCAGAGATGACACCCTAGATCGCCCCAGGGAGAGCCCCACTCCACTCCAGAAATAAGAGCGGGCTGACCCAAAGAGGAAAACAGCGGGGAGGGCGCACCGGCGGCCTGACCCCAGCTGCTTCGGTCCGGGGCGGCTCGGCTGCACCCCTGCATGTTTGCACACTCGTCTCTCCCTGAGGACTTAGGGTACCTGTGTGCCTGCTATTGCCCACCGATTTTTTTTTGCACAGGCTGAAGGACAGGGCAAGGCTGGGGAGGCATTCTTCCACCCTCCAAGCTTACAGGCGACTGTGTGTTTCCGAGCAGGCCACAGAAGTGAACTGACAGTGTATCTTTAATTTCCCCGTCTGGATCACGTGTCTGACCAGGGCCCAGCTCGGCGGGCACAGGTAGTGACAGTCCTCAGAGCTTCTAGCTGAGCACTCACCACCCAGACCTGGCACCTTCGCTGCCTGGGTGTCCATAATGCCTTAGAGCAGAGACTGAGTTCTAGCTCATCATCACCTCCCTCACTTGATGCAGGCCAGCAAAGGAAGTTTCGCGTAATCCTTCTCCCACTTCTTATATATAAGTGCAAAGAAACTGGGAGAGAGTGAGGGACTAGGTCGAATTCACACTTTAAAAATAAGGCTGGGGCGGGGGGTGGGGGTGGGGGCGGTGGTGTGGGTCATGAGACAGCCAGACCTGGAGCAGTCCTTGCAGTCCCCCCAGTGCGGTACATCAGGGTAGTGTTCTTCTGGAAGATAACGTTGCTTCTCTGCAAGTCCATTTACACACAAGCCTAGCGTATCTGAACTCCAGAATGGACTGGTCCAGAGGCAACTGGTTTAGACATCCACCTGTTTCCCTAGTTCTGCTAACAACCTTATCTATATCCAGTCATCCATGGCTTTGACCCACCCCCAAATCTGGCGATCAGGGATGCCGTCCTTCAGAAAAGGCAGCAGAGAATGTAAAAATCCCTCTAATCCGATGATATTTTTACAAACAGGAAAGCTTCAAGGATTGGGGGGGGGGGTGTAGAATTTTATGACCCATGGTCTACAAGGAATCTTCCAGATTATCCAATCATCCTTTTAAATGAGTAAAGTGAAGTTTAGACATTAGAGGGGTCAGAACCGGGCCAAAGGTCAAGGACCACAGCCAATTAGGAACTTTTTTCCCTTACTTGACATAGACATTTCCCCAGGGACTTGTGATGGCCACAGCCTGACACCAGGGTGCTGAGCAGAGTGATGATGAGGGGAGTAGAGTGCATTGACTCAGATTGTCTCACCCAGAACACAGCTGAGAAAGCCCTTCATGTGTGGTATGGCCTATTGCGGTGCTTCTTTACAGAGGAGAATTCCTTTGCTGGGTCCAGACTCAGTGGGAGTGGTGGGGCTGGGTTTTCTCCATGACCTCTCGCTTCTTGGTTCCCTCTGCCAGCTAAGGTCATCTAACTACCCCCCAACCCCCCCCACTACCACCACCCCAGACACTCCTGTAACTACAGCAAAAAAGCAACCCCATTTGCACAATGGTGAGCCACTGAACCAGATGTAAACACTGAAATGGTGCTAGAACCCACCTTCTCCCCAGCGAGAGGAGACAGAACAAGCCCTGGCAGGTGGTGAGCAATCAGATATTGCTAATTAGACACAAAGTGTCATCATTTGCTCCTGCGAACAATCCAGTGTCGGAGAGAGTGAAGAGAGACACCAAATAAGACTGAAATCAGCCCTTACCTCACCAACCATCCAAAGAAAGGGGAGAGGACTTAAAAAATATATATATATATATATATAAAATGTCACTCATACATGAATAGGAACACAGATACAGAGATCCACATGATGCAACATCAACGAGCTGAAAACCCAGTTCAAAACCTGCACATGGAGGTTTATAGCAGCTTCATTCAGCATCGCCCAAAGGTGGAGGCAGCCAATATGTCCATCAGCAGGTGAAAGGATAAATAAACCGTGATGCCTCCAGACAATGGGGTATTATTTACTGCCAAAAAGAAAAGAGCTGTCAAGTCATGACAAAGACATGGAGGAACGGTAAGTACATATTCCTAAGTGAAAGAAGTCAATCTGAAAAGGGCTACAGACTATGGTTCCAACTCTATGAAATTCTGGAAAAGGTACAATTACAGTAAAAAGATGAATGGTTGCCAGGAGTTAGGGAAGAAAGAGTGATAAACAGGTAAAGTACAAGGGATTTTTAGGGCAGTTACACTGCTCTGTATATTACAGTGATGGATATGTGTCTTTATATATCTGTCCAAACTCATTTAAGATACAACACCAGGAGTGAACCCACAGTAAATGGTGGACTTTGGGTGACGATAACGCCTGCCACTGCAGGAGACACAGGAGGTTGGGAAGATCCCCTGGGGGAGGAAATGGCAACCCACTGCAGTATTCCTGCCTGGGAGAATCCCATGAACAGAGAAGCCTGGCAGGCTACAGTCCGTGGGGTACCAAAGAGTCAGACACGACTGCGCACACAACGGCAGCAGCAGATGTGTCCGTGTGGGTTCAGCTTCAGCAACCACGCGCCACCTGGTGAACGACGCTGATAACAGCGGACAGTGTGCACGGCTGGGGGTGGGGGTACCTGGAAAAAGCCTGTACCTTCCTCTCAATTTTGCTGTGAATCTAACACTGCTCTGAAAATAAAGTCCAGTTTTTAAAAATCATTTATTTTTCTACAAATGTCATATAGATGTTTCTCCAAATGAAGGGACTTACTCATCTCATTATGAGGTACCAGGACACTTAAATGTGGCCGCAGCCTGGCTCTTGGTGAAGAGTCACAGCTGAAGTCCTACTGAACCAGCAAGTTTCCTTTCCTTCTGCCCAGCCCTTGTTCCTCCACTTCCTGCAGGCCTTTCCTCTTCTGAAGGCACACCCGTGACCTAGGGACCACACTCTTAAAACTGCCCTGGGTGTTTCAAGCAGGCATTGCATCAGGCTCCTGCTCTGAGAGTGTCTGACACTCCCTGCCAACCTCTTCACCCAATATCGAGACAGATGTTATGTGTGTGTGGAATCTGGAGAGATGGTACCGATGAACCTGTTTGCAGGGCAGCAATGGAGATGCAGACACAGAGAACAGACTTGTTGGGGGGGGGGGGGCGGACAAACTAAGAGAGTAGCATGCAAACAGATTCATTACCATATGTAAAATAGATAGCCAGCGACACACAGAGCTCAACCCAGGGCCCTGCAAGCACCTAGAGGGGTGGGATGGGGTGGGAGATGGGAGGGAGGTTCAAGAGGGACAGGACATTTGTATACCTGTGGCTGATTCATGTTGATGTGTGGCAGAAACCAGCACAATATTGTAAAGAAATTATCCTCCAATTAAAAGGTTTTAAAGCATTCCTCTGTGTGTGCTTTTAAAAATCAGATATCCTGTGGTCTGTTTCACAGTCTGGTACCAACGATCAGTTTCCTGACTTTGATATTTTTCTGCCATCATAGGAGGTGTCACCATAAGAGGAAGCTGGGTGAAGGGTCCATGGGACTCTATGTGCTATTTTGTAACTTCTCGTATTTCAAAAGAAAAAAAGCGTTTTAAAAATACCCCAGATTTTAAATTGGTGATCAGTGTGCTCAAATTCTGGAGAAAAAATAAACAAAAGCATAGACAGTGTGTGCTCAGTCGCTTCAGTCGTGTCTGACTCTTTGCGACCCCCTGGACTGTAGTCTGCCAGGCTCCTCTGTTCATGGGATTCTAGACAGTACAGACCGAGACATGAAGGGAGAGGGGAACTGGCAGAAAGGGAGCCAAGAATCTGGTGATTTGCATGTGTTCCTAACACCTTTGCTTCTTGCAAATGACGCACATATACAAACACAATTTGCATGAATCCCGCACCAGCGGAAAAGAGGAATCAAGCTCAAACTGTTTTACTTTGGTGGAGAGGGGCGATGATTCTGTTTACGGGCTTTGTGTAGATCTTCGGGAGAGTATTAGTGGGTTTGCGGTCTTTGCAGGCACGACATGAAATAAAGACAAGACCCATGCAGAGGTTGGCTGAGGGCTCCCGACGACCGTGCCAAACCTGTTTTTCCTGGAGGAGAAACCAAACACAGAGACCAGCATGCAGCTCACTGTCCATCTTCTGGTACATTTAACAGATGCTCACGAGCAGGAGCTGCGAGTCATGCACAGAACAGGCTGCACTGGAATCACAACCATCTCGGATCCAGCCAGGAAGCAGCAGCAGGTGATCAACTAGCTCATCACAGTGCTGCGTGCTCTGTCTCACACCAAGTATGACAAAGAAAGATCTCCCGTGCCCAAGAGCTTGTAATTGAAGACCAGAGTGGGAAATGGCCACGCAATAGAATGCAAGTAGGGAACGGAGAGACAGGTGTTGGGTAAGGTAAGATCACGCTGAATGCAGGCTCAGGGTAAAAAGTTCATGTTGGGAGAATACGGAGAGTTTGCATGGACTTGGGGCAGATGGGCTGGGAATTTCGTATCCATCTCATTGTCCTACAGCGTTTCTCTGCTAAGTCCAAGAGCACCCATCGAAGAAAGTCAGTATCTCTCGTTTCTTCCCACAGGAAACAAGCATTCACTAACAGCAGCTGTCCTGGGGGCGCCAAAGTCAAATGAGACATGGTCCTTGTCAGAAATAAGGATTCATTTTGAATTTCATAGTGTCCCCAACACACACACACACGGACAGACACACAGAAACACACAGACAGAAAACTCCTACCTTTTCCCCTTAGAGTTAATGAAACCAAGGCTCACCAATATGACTTCCTTGTGATCACATAGCTATTAATAATAAGCCAAGGAATAAAAAAATATCTGGCTAGGCTGGTATTCTTTCAAGTGTCACCCAATTAAATTACTTTCCAACTAGAACATTCAGTTTCCTTCTCAATAACAATGCCAACAACAAAACTTTGGATCCAAGTGGTTTCTATGACAAATGTCTACGTTACCTACTATTTGGATATAACGAGGAAATAAGAAGCGTCTTAAGAAACTATTATGAAGATTAATAACTAAAAACTTCCAAATAAGCCTACACTGTAAAGTGCTCCTTAGCATATGAAGACAGAGAGTCACCCCGCTCCAAAGAGTCCCAGCACTCACATCTAACAGTGTCCCCTTCTTAAAAGGCTAATAGTTGCCACCACAGCAGAGACAATTTAAAAAGAAATACTATTTCATGAAATCAAAGTGAGTCAGCATTAAAAAATTCTTTTAAAGAGGTGGTGGAGGGAGGCTTTGAGCTCTTTGTGTACTTCTCAAAGGTTTTAAGATGTCCTAATAAAAGCAAAGAGGAAAAGAAATATCCTACTTCTCGAAAACTATTCTAACTCTTTGATGAGCTCCAAATTTCTATGGTTGATAAGGTATCTTTGTGGCCAGACTGTCAAGAGCATGACATCACTGTGGCTCCAGGGCAGTGCGGGCCCACAGGAGCAGCAACCGTGGCTGAATGTTTTCCAGTCGTGAGAAAAACCAGGAGGAGCTAAAGGCAGCGCTGGGTCCCAGTTAACCTCATGTAGTGCAGACACCGTCGCTTCAGCGCATTGTGCTATAACAAGCTGGCGGACGGTCCATGTTCCGTGTCGTATCCTGCATCTTCAGTCGCCCTCCCAGGTTTGTGGAGTGAGAAGCATCCAAGTGGAGGCACAAAGAGGAAGGCACTGGGCTGGGATCCAGATTCGGGTACAAGGCCAGTGGGCGCAACAGACAGCCAGGTGGGTAGAGAGTGGGGCGCGGGGGGCAGCCAGGGGGCACCTTGTGGACCATCAGGACAACTAGTTCCTGTTTTAAAATAGAGGAAGACCCCAGTGGGCACCGAGAAGGAGCAGCAAGAAGATGGGAGGGACCTTCCTTGTAATCCTGGCTGTTTCCACCCGGAGGGGCTAGAATGCAGCCGGGCTGATGGCAGGTACCCACCTCACTGGCTATCTGCATGTGCACTTGGTGAAAGGCTGGCCTCTGGATATAGTGTTAAGGACAAGTTATAATAGGCAGGCAACAGTCTTAGGACCCTGAGATAAGGTTCAGAGTCTCTGCTCAGGGTTTGTAAGGAAGATAGGGTGAGAGGGAGCTCAAGAGACAGGGCCCCCTGCGTAGAGAGATGATTTCAAACGACTTGGTTCTCAATTTCTCCTCCACTCCTTCCCCAAACAGCATTTATCCTAAGAGAAGGGCAGGCCAGAAAACTTTTTTTCTGGAAAATTCATCTCAAAGGCATGAAAACAAGAGGCGGCGGGGTGCAGCAGGAAAAGATCGGGGTGCTGGAACCCTAAGTGGATGTAGGGACCTGCAACCATACCATAGGATGCAGGTTAAAGGGTCCTCACATCCTGAAAAAGTTGCCACCTGCAGTGAGGAGAATTGATGGGTAATCCTGGAGAATTCCATGGACTGTATTGTCCATGGGGTCGCAAAGTTGGACATGACTGAGCGACTTTCACTTTTGACTGCTGGGAGCCTCATCTAACAGGCTGCCTCGGCTCTGCGAGCAGCCATGACAGAGACCCTTCAGGCACAGAACGCCTCCGCCTCCCCTTCCCTTCCCTCACAGACAACCCACTGGTGAGCAGACCAGAACGTTCTATCCTGCCCAGCAGCTGTGGTCTTCCTGGAAACGTACCAAGTGAGCAATCTAGTTTAAAGACCATTCTCTCACCAGTTTGGTTTGTGACTTGGTCTCCCTAAGCTCCACCACCACTGGTTGCACTAACATCCAACTTCTAAAGAGGAAAATCTGGGGCCCAGACACTGGGCCACAGGGAGCCCCCCACCCACCCACACACACACACACAGGGCTGGCCACCCATTTCCCTCTGACATCAGCCTTGTTTCTTTTCATCATAATCATGGAAGCGTGCCCTGGAACACTTTGTGACTATTTCTTGCCAGAAGAGTTTCCCAATGACAATATTTTATTAGACACAAACACAAAACAAGGAGAGGTCAAAGAAGCAAGCCAGAAGTGTAGTAAGAGCCAGATAAACTGAGGCGGCAGCTCTGGGTCAACTCGCCGTGGAGCAGGGGAAACCACAGCAGCTACTTATCCCTAAGCGCCCCCCCACCCGGATGTCTCCTGAGGGTCTTCTAGGACCTGCATGACACTCTCTTCCAAATCACAGATGGAAAAGAAACAGGAAAAACCCACCTGTGCCATAAGAAAAGGGCTGGGTGACTTTCGGTAGGTGAAAGATTTCCAGAACACATCACTGGATAAACTGAGGGTAAGTTAGACAACTCGGGATTTTTTTTTTTTTCCCTAGTTCAGGCTGTTTCCTCATCAGCAAGAAAGCAATCACTTGGCTATTAGTCATGGTGGATGAAGAGGCCAGACAGTAGCCCCCACTCACTGAAACTAGAGAAAGCCTGCACACAGCAACCAAGACCCAGCGCAGCCAAAAAGAAATAGACCGTTAAAAAAAAAAAAAAGACTCAATCAGTCTGGCAGCCTTGACACATACTGCAACATGGGTAAACCCTGAGGGCATTACATACGTGCCGCTGGTGTTTAGTGGCTACGTCGTGTCCAACTCTTTGAAACCCCATCGCCTATAGCTCGCCAGGCTCCTCTGCCCCTGGGGTTTTCCAAGTAAGAATACTGGGGTGGGTGGCCATTTCCTTCTTCAACACATGTGTCTAGGGGAACTCATATGAGTTTTTGTGTTCCCCTAAAACTCACCCTGCTTATTTAACTTATATGCAGAGTACATCATGAGAAACGCTGGGCTGGAAGAAGCACAAGCTGGAATCAAGATTGCCGGGAGAAATATCAATAACCTCAGATATACAGATGACACCACCCTTATGGCAGAAAGTGAAGAGGAACTAAAAAGCCTCTTGATGAAAGTGAAACAGGAGAGTGAAAAAGTTGGCTTAAAGCTCAACATTCAGAAAATGAAGATCATGGCATCTGGATCCATCACTTCATGGCAAATAGATGGGGAAACAGTTGAAACAGTGTCAGACTTTATTGTTTTGGGCTCCAAAATCACTGCAGATGGTGATTGCAGCCACGAAATTAAAAGACACTTACTCCTTGGAAGGAAAGTTATGACCAACCTAGATAGCATATTCAAAAGCAGAGACATTACTTTGCCAACAAGTGTCTGTCTAGTCAAGGCTATGGGTTTTCCAGTGGTCATGTATGGATGTGAGAGTTGGACTGTGAAGAAAGCTGAGTGTCAAAGAATTGATGGTTTTGAACTGTGGTGTTGGAGAAGACTCTTGAGAGTCCCTTGGACGGCAAGGAGATCCAACCAGTCCATTTTGAAGGAGATCAGCCCTGGGATTTCTTTGGAAAGAATGATGCTGAGGCTGAAACTCCAGTACTTTGGCCACCTCATGTGAAGAGTTGACTCATTGGAAAAGACCCTGATGCTGGGAGGGATTGGGGGCAGGAGGAGAAGGGGATGACAGAGGATGAGATGGCTGGGTGGCATCGCCAACTCGATGGACATGAGTTTGGGTGAACTCTGAGAGTTGGTGATGGACAGGGAGGCCTGGCGTGCTGCGATTCATGGGGTCGCAAAGAGTCAGATACGACTGAGCAACTGAACTGAACTGAACTGAAAACTCACATGCTGAAGCCCTGACCCCCAGTGCCTTTAAGTGTGACTGTATTTGGACGTAGGGTCTTTAAAAGAGCAATAAAGTTAAATGAGGCCATTAGAGTGGACCCTCATCCAACCTGACTAGAGTCTCTATAAGAAGAGGAGTTTGGACATCCAAAGAGAAACCTGGTGTGTGCCCACAGGAAAAAGGCCCTGTGAGCGCAAGGAGGCCTCAGGAGAAACCAAACCTCCTCTCAGATTCCAGCCTCTGGAACCGTGAGAAAACAAGTGTCTGTTGTTTGAGCCGCCCCATCGGTGGTATTTTGTTATGGCAGCCGGAGCAAACTAATACAATTATGCTCCATGAAAGAAGCCAGACACAAAGGGTCGTGCCATGTATAATTCCATCAGCGGAGCTCTCCAGAACAGGTGGATCCACACAGACAGAAAGCAGATGGCTGATCAGCAGGGGCTGGAGAGATATGGGCTGACTAATGGGGATGCAGCTTTCTCTGGGGGTGGCGATCACCTTTCGGGACTGGATGGGATGTTTGTCTCACTGCATTGTGAACATATTCTACTAAATGCCACTGGACTGTGTGCTTTACAATGTTCATCTTGGAATTTCCCTGGTGGTCTAGTGGTTAAGACTCTGTGCTCCTAATGCAGTGGGGAGTGGTTTCCATCCTCGGTCCGTAGAGCTAAGATCCCACATGCTGCGTGGCATGCCCAAGATAAATCTCGCTTTAAAATCGTTCATTTTACATTGTGTGAATTTCAGCACAATTAAAAAAAGAAAAAGACAGCAGATGAGGGCTGATGGAGAGAGACCTGAAAAATGAAAACATTAAATCTGTTAAAGTTACCACAAGGTGGTCAACAAGACAGAGGAGAAGAGGATGATAGAGAGACCAGGAAAAAGCAAGTTTGGGAGAATGGAGACGAGCAGAAAGGGTCAGCCCAGAACTCTGCGTCCACAGCCCGGTCTGCACCCGCCAACTGGTAGCCTTCGCCCTTTTGCCTCCTACCCAGCACCCCCATCTTCAACAACATGGGGAGGGGAGAGGAGAGAGCAGAAGGCTGAACAAGTTGTGAGCCACTGTACCCGAGTGGGCTTGCTTCGCGGTGCCTCAGGGTCAATGCTTACCTAAAGCACAGGGTTTTCATAGAAACAGTGCACAGCAGAGACTCGGCACACATCGGGCTCAGGACCTCCCATGCTGAGATGGGAAGAGCTCTGTGAAAAGTGAGCCTTCCCCTTTTTCCAGACCCTGAATCTCTCCCTGAACTCTCAGCCAGGGGGTGCCACCTGAGCCAGAGAACAGGTTTCCCCAGCTCCTTCGTCTTCCCCACCCCATCTGACTCAGCGACATCCACCTTGCGGCTGGGAGGTTCTGCGACTTCTTGTAACAGTCAAGGTTCTCCTGAGAAACAGATTTGTACGTATGTATGTGTGTACGCATGTATGTAGATACGTGTGCATGCGTGTACGTATATGCATAGGTATGTATGTGTGTAGGTAAATGTGTGTGTGTGTATGTGTGTGTCAGCGGGGCGGGGGGGGTCTTCCCAGGTGGTGCTAGTGGAAAAGAACCCGCCTTGCCAATGCAGGAGACATAAAGGGTTGCGGGTTCCATCCCTGGGTCGGGAAGATTCCCTGGAGGAGGAAATGGCAGCCCACTCTAGTATTCTTGCCTGGGAAATCCCATGGACAGAGGAGCCCGGTGGGCTACAGCCCATAGGGTCGCAAAGAGCCGCACGTGATTGAAGTTGACTTGGCACACACTTGTGTGTATGTAGGTATGGTTGTGTATGTATATGCATGTATGTAGTATATGTGTGTTTATGTATGTATAAAAGGAAACTCATTACACGGTTTTGGAGGCTGAGAGGTCCCACCATCTACCATCTGCAGGCTGGAGACCCAGGAAAGTAGGTGGGATTCACTCAAGAACCAGGACCTCTGACATCCAAAGTTCAAGGACAGGATGGACATCCTGACTCATACCAAGAGACTCATACTTCACCCTTCCTCCATATTTCTGTTCCATCCAAGCCTTCACCAGACAGCATGGCACCCACCACCTTGGGGAGGCCCATCTGCTTTCCTTAGTCCACTGAGTCAAATGCAACTTCTCCAGAAACATTCATACACACCCAGAAATCGTATTTTAACAAGCTTCCAAGGCATCCCTTGGCCCAGTCAGGTCAAGACATAAAATTAGCTGTCACACACCCCAGGAGCCACTCTGCCATCATCCTTCAAGGCAGAACCCCCATTTTAGCTAAACGATCTCCCATCTGAAAGATGGTTTTCAGAGGAGCAGGTGAGCTGAGGCTGAGAGGTGGAGGTGGGGCCACTCCACCGCCCGCATTTGGCACCACCCCCCCTCCTTCTGTACAGCTCCCCTCCCACCCTCCACACCCTGCCCTCCAAGGCGCCTAGCCGCTCCTGCACCAAGTCCAGAAATCCTGGTGCCCTCCAGCGAGCCCTCAGCTTGAACCTGTGGCTTCCGGCTGGTAGTCCTATTATTAGACGAGCTGCTGGCCAGTCATTCCGTCCGCCCAGCCAAACATCCTTTCCTGCCACTCCCGCCCCGGTTCTCTCTGTGCTGCCTGCCCCATCCTCCAGAGCAGATGCCCGCCCACCCTCCAACACAGACGAGCAGCCAGCGCGTTCCCATGAGACGCACACTCCTTAGGTTCAGAAGCCCACTCCTGGGCTTCAGAGCAGTGTGAACACTGTTTTCCACGGCACACAGCAATGTCGACTGAAAGACCAAACTGGTCCCAGGACGTGAAAGGAGTGGGGTTCTAGGCAGGAGGGAATGCTGAGTGACACCGTAAGACTTAGGGTTAATACTGCAGCCAGGCTCTCAAAATGACTGGCAAAAAGCGATTCTGGGAAACCTGCGGATAAGCGAAGTTTGGATCTTCAACCATGTGAACCAGCCCTTTGGATAAGGTCTCCGAAGCTTATCCTGTGGGAGTGAGGGGCACAGAAGAGACTGCGGGGGTAGGGGGGATGGGCTGGGGGCTGGGAGCCTGGATCCCGCTCCGAACCTGTCTGTACCGGTCATGGCACTGCTCTCTCCAGACCCCAGTTCCCTCCTCTGCCCATAAGCCGTCGAAATGGCCTCAAAGCATCTCCTCCACTCCTCCAAGGATTCTAACTGTTCTCAATGAAACACAGATAAACTCGATGGTAATTACTAGACTAGAAGCACTTGAAAGAGGGGCAGCTGTGCAGGCGTGCAGCACCAGAGCCTGCCACCGCGTCAGGCACACAGGGCATCTTCGTATGTTGGGTGAAGGAAGATTGGATTTGCAGTGACTCTTCATGGCTCACATCATGGGGCGGAAGTAGCCTCTGTAAATGTTCTGGGAACCCCAGCTCAGAGCGGGCCAGAGCACCAGTCACCCTGGCTCATCTGGAAAATAAGGATAATCGCCGCCCGGCTACTGCAAGAGGTGGTTGAGGGGATCAAAGCAGATACGACTAAACGTGATTGTGCAAACACCGAGGGACTCAAAACAAAGATTAGCATTTTCTGAATCATCCAGGCCTAACCCAGGGTGGTGGTTGAGGTGTCTGAACAGACTTCCTCTGCTCTTGAGGCTCTGTGATCTGGTCTCCAACCCCTGGTTTCCTTAACACACACACTCACACACACACACACACACCCACACACATACAGTCATACACACATACCTTATACACACACACTCAAATAAACTCATACACCCACACTCTCCCACATACACACACATTCACATACTTACACATGTACACTCATACACACACACATACACCCATACACACATACACACACTCTCTCTCTCTCTCTCTCTCATACACACACACACACACACAGACATGGCAGACAGCTGAAGTCAAAACAACCAAGGTACCTGACCCGTAGGGAGCACAGACGCTGAGCGGTGCCCACCTGCTGCCACGGGGGTGGCAGCACACTGGGAGGGGTGTGGGGGCTGGGCCATGTCATGAGCCCGCTGACGCCCTGAGGTGCGTCCTGCTCTGCGACTGCCAAGTCAGAGCTGGCATCCCTTCCCTGCTCTGCTCCCCCTCATACTTCTTCCTTCTCCTGGGGGAAAACACCCTAAAAATAGAGCCAAATCAAGCCAAAAAAAATGTTTAAGTGCAGGTTTCGGAAAACAACGCTGACTAGATATTGGAAAGCCTACCGCAGCTGGGCCGTGCTAAAGCCTTGCATTCAAGTTAGAGAGGCGGGTGGTCTGTAATCACTGGTGCTAAGACCACACCGCACACATGTCCCGTGCTGGGTGATGCCCTCTCAGGGAGCGGTGACAAAGTCATACACATGAAAAGACAGGCCATCAGGGTGCCCCAGCCGTGGGGAACCACACTCTCTGAGGGCTAAAGAGCGAGCTGATGAGCTAAAACCATGGCCAGGCGCAGCACAGGGGAACCTGCCTCGCATCCCACTGCTCCCGCGGGCAGAGGCCGGAGCGCCAGCTGGAGGCCGCGAGGACAGGGCCAGAAAAGAGCAGTGACACAGGGTCTGCGCCACGATGAGCCCCAGCCCGGCTCAGCAACTCGGTGGCGCGGGACAGGGCACAGCGGCACACCGGAAATGCGCAGCGAGCTCTTGATCTCAGGAGCCCTGTTCTGTGGTGAAGCCTTCAGAACCATGATACTAAGCACATCTGGTTACGAAGCTGCCGACCCAGCATCTAATCGTGCATTTGATCACACTGGGTAGGCAAGGGGCCGGAGCCACTGATTGGGTGGAACATTCCTTTAACAAGTCCCTTGGAATGCAACAGCCCTCCGGTGATCCCAGCTGACAACTCATTCTTTCCAGTCACGAGCTGGGGCAACTAGAGACCATTATAGCCCCTCTGAACCAATCAGAGACGCCAGCTCAAAACCCCACATAAGAATGGAGTCAGACACCTAGATCAGCATGTCCCATCTAGCGATGACTGAAGCCTCAGCGAGTGGCCAATGGGTGGGAGCCCAAGATGTTCACATCCCAAGTAGAAAGAGTTCTGTTTCAAATTTCTAATTTTTGAATCAATAAATACAATCTTTAAATATATTTCCTATGGCAACCTTAGCAGCATGCCCCTCAGATCTCCCTGTAAGAAAGAACCTGTTTGTCAGCTTCAAGGAGTGGGGTTAAACGAGGCTCCAACTGCAGTACCTGGGATCCATGGAGGCCCCGGAGTCCGACCATGCCCCTCCCTGCAGCTCCCAGGCAAGGGCTGAGCCCAGAAGGGCACGAGGGTCTGGCACTTCTGCCCATGATGGGCGAACTATGCACTGGAGCTGCCCTTGAGGCCAGACTTCTCAGAGATGCCCTCCATCTTCCTGGACCCCTCCCCTTCATTCATATGTACTCATATCAGGCTCCTTATTTCACAAGCATTACCCCCAATACATCTCTTACACTTCTGACTCCATCCCACTGTCTGCTTCTCCAAGGCTACAACCAACACATGTGCCCAAAATAACCAGAGAGTATCCGAGTGTGTTTGGAGTTCGCAGAAGCAAGGGTGCAAGATAAGTGTGCTTGCAATGCTGGGCTGGCTTATCACTCAGACAAAGTATCAGCAGCCGCCTTGTGGGTTTGGACACCATACAGCATTAGACAGATTTCATGTATACTCCATGTTGATGACTACGTAAAAATGAACAACACAAGAAACACCGATGCTGGGACTTCCTTGGTGCTCTAGTGGTCAAGAAAACACTTTTCAATGCTGGGGACACAGGTCCAATCCTAGGTCAGGGAACTAAGATCTCATATGCTGGAAGACAACCAAGCCGTGCACCCCAACTACTGAGTTCATGTACTGGAGATAAGACCCGAGGCAGCCAAGTAAATAAAGTAACTTTTTTTTTTTTAAGAAACACTGATGTTGACACGTGACTTCCTGAGAAAGTGATAAGGAGATGTTAAAAAAGGAAACAGGGACCTACTTTAAGAGGTTCCACTGGCCAAATCTGGTAGGAGCTGGGCAAAAAAATGAATAATGATAATAGATCATAACCCTGAGAAACACTTGCACCTTGGAAGAAAAGCTATGGCAAACCTAGACAGCATATTAAAAAGTAGAGACATTACTTTGCCAACAAAGGTCTGTCTAGTCAAAGCTATGGTTTTTCCAGTGGTCATGTATGGATGTGAGAGTTGGACCATAAAGAAACCTGAGCACTGAAGAATTGATGCTTTTGAACTTGGTGTTGGAGAAGACTCTTGAGAGTCCCTTGGACAGCAAGGAGATACAGCCAGTCCATCCTAAAGGAAATCAGTCTTGAATATTCATCGGAAGGACTGATGGCTGAAGCTGAAGCTCCAATACTTTGGCCACCTGATGCAAAGAACTGACTCATTTGAAAAAACCCTGATGCTGGGAAAGATTGAAGGCAGGAGGAGAAGGGGACGACAGAGGATGAGATGGTTGGATGGAATCGCCGACTCAATGGACATGAGTTTGAGTAACCTCTGGGAGTTGGTGATGGACAGGGAAGCCTGGCATGCTGCAGTCCATGGCCATTGCAAAGAATCAGACATGACTGAGTGTCTGAATTGACTGACTGAACCCTGAAAAAAGTGAGAATTCCAAACCCATTCAACTGTAAATAAAACGATGAATAAATGGGTGCAGGAGATGAGACAGCTTCTCCTTGCACAGAATGCCAACAAATAAGTGTAAAAGCAATAATGAAACTTGTAAAGCACCGGTTGGTAATAATGATTTCAGACAAGAGTCATCGAGTGGATGAAAGTTTGGCAAGAAAAAGGATATTTGCAGAGTCTCAGAGTATCTGCCCACAAGACACCTCTTAGTTACAAAGGAGAAATAGTAACCTCACAGTAGAGGAAGTTGGCAGATGCCATCCAGAACAAGGGATCAAAGTGAACATGGGCACTTCCCTGCTGGCCTAGTGGTTGAGAATCCGCCTGCCAGTGCAGGGGACAGGGGTTTGATCCCTGGTCTGGGAAGATTCCACATACTGTGGGGCAACTAAGCCCACAAGCCGCAAGTACTGAAGCCCTTCTGCCTTAGAGACCAAGACTCTGCAACAAGAGCAGCCACCACAATGAGAAGCTGGTGCGCCACGACTAAAGAGTGGTCCCCACTCACTGCAAGTAGAGAAAAGCCTGTGGGTAGCAAGGAAGACCCAGCACAGTCATAATCAATCAATTATTTTAAAAAGTTAATATGGGCAAGAACGGGACAAAGACCTACCACGCATGTCCTGACATGATGCCCCAAAGACGTGGCACTGCTCCCCTGGGTGCTCCTGCCAAGGTGCAAAGCCTGGGTCTCATCATAAAGAAGCAACTAGCAATTCCAGCTCGGGGGGTGGGGGGTACTCTAAGAAGTAAATGGTCTGGATCCCAAGGCGGTATTTGCACACCCATGTTCAAAACAGCATTATTCATGGTAGCCAAGAGGTGGAAACAACCCAGATGTCCAACCCAGATGTATCTAAATGAACGTATACACAGAATGTAGTCTCTCCACATAGTGGAATATTACTCAGTCTGTAAGTAGGAAGGAAATTCTGACATCTGCTACAACAGGGATGAATTGTAAAGACACTGTGTTGAGTGAAAAAAATTAGTTGCCACAAAGACAGAAATATGGATCAATGGAACAAAATAGAAGTCCACAGATAAATCCATGCAGCTATGGAAACACCTTATCTTTGACAAAGGAGGCAAAACTACACAAGACAGTCTCTTTAACAAGTGGTGCTGGGAAAACTGGCCAACCACCTGCAAAAGAATGAAACTAGAACACTTTCTAACACCATACACAGAAATAAACTCAAAATGGATTAAAGATCTAAACGTAAGACCAGAAACTATAAAATTCTTAGAGAAAAACATAGGCAGAACACTCTCTGATATAAATCACAGCAAGATCCTCTATGATCCACCTCCCAGAGTAATGGAAACAAAACCAAAAATAAACAAATGGGACCTAATTAAACTTAAAAGCTTTTGCACAATGAAGGAAACTATAAGGAAGGTGAAAAGACAGCCCTCAGAATGGGAAGCAAAACAACTGACAAAGAATTAATCTCCAAAATGTACAAGCAGCTCATGCAGCTCAATACCAGAAAAATGAACAATCCAATCAAAAAGTGGGCAAAAGAACCAAACAGACATCGCTCCAAAGAAGATACACAGACGGCTAAGAAACACATGAAAAGATGCTCAGTACTGCTCATTATCAGAGAATGTAAATCAAAACCACAATGAGGTATCATCTCATGCCCGTCAGAATGGCCATCATCAAAAATCGACAAGAAATAAGTGCTGGAGAGGGTGTGGAGAAAAGGGAACCCTCTTACACTGTTGGTGGGAATGCAAACTGGTACAGCCACTATGGAGAACAGTGAGGAGATTCCTTAAAAAGCTGGGACTAGAATTGCCATACGAGCCAGCAATCCCACTGCTGGGCATACACACCGAGGAAACCAGAACTGAAAGAGACACGTGTACCCCAATGTTCATCACAGGACTGTTTATAATAGCCAGGACATGGAAGCAGCCTAGATGTCCATAGGCAGACAAATGGATAAGAAAGTTGTGGTACATATACACAATGGAACATTACTCAGCTATAGAAAGGAACACATTTGAGTCAGTTCTAGTGAGGTGGATGAACCTGGAGCCTATTATATAGAGTGAAGTCAGTCAGAAAGAGAAACACAAATACTGTATATTAACACATATATATGGAATTTAGAAAGACATTAACTACGATCCTATATGCAAAGCAGCAAAAGAAACACAGACATAAAAAAATGATTTTTGCACTCTGTGGGAGAAGACAAGAGTGGGATGATTTGAGAGAAGAGCACTGAAACATCTGTATTACCATATGTAAAAGAGATGATCAGTGCAAGTTCGATGCATGAAGCAGGGAGCCTAAAGCCGGTGCTCTGGGACAACCGAGAGGGATGGAGTGGGGAGGAAGGTGGGAGGGGGATTCAGGATGGGGCACACATGTGTACCCATGGCTGATTCATGTCAATGTATGGCAAAAAAACCATCACAGTATTGTAAAGTAATTATCCTCCAATTGAAATAAATAATTTTTTAAGTTGGTCACAAAAGAACAAATACTATATGATTCCACTTCCATGTCTGCTCAGGTTAGGCACTGTGGATGGGTAGAGAGAAAGAGACAGGCAGGCAGAGGAGTGAGGGAAAGGGAAAGAAAGAGAGAGAGACTCAACCCTCTAGGTTGTCACAGGGCACAGGATTGAGCTCCGTGAGTCACATAGCGAATTCCCACTGGCTACCTATTTTACAGACGGCAGTGTATATGTTTCCATACTACTCACCTAGAGGGGTGGGATGGAGTGGGAGGTGGGAGGGAGGTTCAGGAGGTAGGGAACATGTGTATACCTATGGCTGATTCATGCTGATGTAAGGCAGAAACCAACACAATATTGTAAAGCAATTACTCTTCAATTAAAAATAAATTATTTTTTAAAAAGAAACAGAAAAAAAGAAAATCAATAAATTTTTAAAGTTAAAAAAAGAGAGACTCAGAAATCAAATAGGGTAAATGTGAACTTTTGCAAAATCTGGGTGGAGGTTATCTTGGAAGGCTTTGTGCTATTTTTGCAACTTTCATGTAACTCTACGATTATTTCAAAACAAAAAATTAAACTCGAAAAATTTTTAAGTTCACAAAGGGCCTAAAATGGTAGCAATTCTGCACATTCACATTCACTTCAAAAGGCTCTTCCTCAGGGTTGGAATTAATACACATCTGATCAAATCAAGGCATCTCCCATAGGTCAAAACCTAATGGTTTATTAGGTAAACCTATTATAAATTATAAAACATGTAATTGCAATTACATTTAATTTGACTTTTCACTTGTTGACAACAAGAGACCTGCCACGCAGCAAACAGGTAATTTGTGTAGAAGCTGCCTAGAACAGTTGTTGCCTAACATCTCTCTCCTCATTTACCATATTTTAAATGGTGTAACCTAAGCCACGTCATATGTATTGCGTTATATTGAACAGTGTAACATAAGCTATGTCAAGGAACCAGAGATCAAATTGCCAACATCCGCTGGATCATGGAAAAAGCAAGAGAGTTCCAGAAAGCATCTATTTCTGCTTTATTGACTACGCCAAAGCCTTTGACTGTGTGGATCACAATCAACTATGGAAAATTCTGAAAGAGATGGGAATACCAGGCCACCTGATCTGCCTCTTGAGAAATTTGTATGCAGGTCAGGAAGCAACAGTTAGAACTGGACACGGAACAACAGACTGGTTCCAAATAGGAAAAGGAGTACGTCACGGCTGTATATTGTCACCCTGTTTATTTAACTTATATGCAGAGTACATAATGAGAAATGCTGGGCTGGAAGAAACACAAGCTGGAATCAAGATTGCCGAGAGAAATATCAATAACCTCAGATATGCAGATGACACCACCCTTATGGCACAAAGTGAAGAGGAACTCAAAAGCTTCTTGATGAAAGTGAAAGAAGAGAGTGAGGAAGTTGGCTTAAAGCTCAACATTCAGAAAACGAAGATCATGGCCTATGTGTGACTCTGGTTAAAGGGGGCAGAGAAAGCGGGAAAGACAACGGATCTGGGGTGAGGGTCTGCCGTGGAGCCCCCGTGTCACCCGGAGGAAGGGCTCTCTGTGGTCAGCAGGCCTCACCACCTCTTCTCACCTATTTGCTGATCCTGGACCGTTTTCCTGGAGAAAGATAAAGACTCATTTCTCCGTCTGACCTTCGGTGCAAAAGTGGGTTGAATAACACTTGAAGAAAAACAATGGATACAGTACAGGACTAGCAAATTAGCAAGCAGAGATGAGGGCGTCTTTTGATTGCCTCCTTCCTGGTTTTTTTGGCAAGGGAACTCAGGAGCCCCAGGTTGGAGGCTGGAGGTGTCAGAAGGAGATGAAATCCCTCAACCTGGCAGCTTAGCTGTGGGGCAAGTCTGGGACAGAGCACGGCTGTGCCCAACAGGGATTACTCCGACACTTCCTGCGATGTGTTAAACTGTGTTGACGTATCACACAATACTAAAAGCAGCCTTCTTTTGAAGGAGTTGGAATGGAGAGGCCGCAGACCACCCCCCCACCCCGTGTGTGCCCCCAGAACAGGGGCCAGGGTCAGGCACGCACACGTCCGGGCACTGTGGGCAAGGGGGCTCCCTGAAGAAATAGCCCGGCCTGCCCGCGATGCTTCGTCTGTGGACTGCAGGTTGAAACAGAGACTGTTTCCACGATCCTCACAAAGCAATGAGAGATCAACTCAGGATGGAAAGACAGAACTGGACAGCCTCGTGGGCTTGTAAGTGATGGAAGGCCGCTTCAGCAGGAAGCTGTCCAGGGCACAACCTGGTCCCCCAGGCATTTCTCCCACCGGAGCCTCATGCAAAGCCAGGCCTCAGCCTCCTGGCTATTTCCATCGGGTTCCTTATGTCCTAAGTTTCAGTAACTTGCGGTCGCAGGCTGCTAGGCTGGATAATCTGGGGGCGGGGGGTGGTGCGGCAGGGAAGGAGTGACCACACAAAACTGATCACTGAACCTGAACCATGATACAGATCTCTGGTTCTCTGCATCAGGAACACACGAAAACCACCCAGAGCACATACTTTAAACATCTGATGTGTAAACTCCGTGCTAGACCCTTTTGATCAGGGCTGCTGGGTGGGGTTTAGGCTTTGCAATTTTTTAAAGCCTTTCAAGTGATGCCCGGGTCTAGCCAAATAAAGATTCCAATTTGCACCACACCTAAGCAGCCCCGTGCCAGGCTTCAGGTTGGGGCCACGGGACTGGGAGAAGTCGGCGGCGTCTGATCACACATGTCTCGTACTGTGCTCAGGAACCAAGCGTACATGCATGGGAAGAAACCAGTAAACACAGTCCCCATGGAGTCTGTTGGTGTTCTGGAGACTCGTGAGCAAAAACATTTAGAACAAGAGAATTCCTGAGTCTGTGTTTCTGCTGTACCTACAGCCCTATCTCCTCCACGGCCAATGACCATTTAGCAGCTCAGAAACCTGTTCTTATGTGTTTTGTTTTGCTTTTGAGGATGAAGAACTGGGTTGACCTTCTCCAGGAAGGCTGGATAAACTCTTGGGATACTAAACTACTAGGTGCTTTCCAGAGAAAATTTCCTCTGGCCTGCTACGCTAGACGAGAAAGTCCCCCGAAAGGCCATTTTCCCACGGGGTCTGTTCACCCAGGAGAGATGAGGAGACTCTCTGGGAGCCCCACCCTCACCCGCTGTGAGAGCAGCAGGGGTGGCAGGCATGGGGATGAGCCGGGGTGTGTGTGTGCACGTGTGCGTGTGTGCGCGTGCAGAGCTCTGCTGCTTCTCTGCTGCAGGGCTTGGCCACGTCCATTTTCTGAGGTCACCGGGGTGGGTCCATGGGGACAGCCGGACCCTCTGGCTGACCCTGCAGGGGAGCAAGTGGGGTCCCTGGGGCAGTGGTAATGGTGTTGCACAGTCTGGCAGACTTGGCCCCCTGTCCCCGACCCTGGACTGGACGACAAACTTTACCCACACTTGGGCATCCATCAATGGGCACTTTGGGCTGCTTCACCCTTTGCACTACTGTGAATGAGCCTGGGTGTACAAACATCCGTTTGAGTCTCTGTTTTCACCTCCAGTTCTAGTTCAAACCTGTGAGGATCCGTCTCAGTATTATATGATCAGGATGTGCCATAGTTTGAGGAACACATGCAACAATCTTCATTTTCCAGAGAACTAACACACAGAGTAGACCATCTTCATCTGAATTCTTAAAAGGAAGGCCGTCAGGACTTCCCTGATGGCCCAGGGGTTAAGAATCCACCTGCCAGTGCAGGGGACATGGGTTCGATCCCTGGTCCTAGAAGATTCCACATACCGAGGTGCCACTAAGCCCATGTGTCGCAACTACTCAGCCTGCTCGCCCTAGAGCCCGTGCTCTGCAACAAGAGAAGCCACCGCAGTGAGAGGCCCTCGCGCTGTAACTAGAGAGCAGTCCCCCACTCACTGCAACAAGAGAAATGAAGAAAGAAAGTGAAGTCGCTCAGCCACGACCGACTCTTTGCGACCCCATGGACTGTAGCCTACCAGGCTCCTCTGCCCATGGGATTTTCCAGGCAAGAGTAGGTTGCCATAAGCCCATGACAAAGACTCTGTGGAGCCAAAAATAAAATAAATAAATTTATTAAAATTTATTCTTAAAAGAGTAAGGCATCAGAGTACAAATTGCATATACCCCATGATTCACTTTTTGAAAAAAAGGAGGAAATTCCCAGAAGTGATAACAAAGTTACTTCTGTGTTATGGAATTATGGGGGATGCCTTTCTTTCTTTGCAGTTTCCTGCCCTTTCTACATGAGCCTGTCCTATTGTTATCCTTAAGGGGAAAACACAGTACTGTGTTTTTCTCTTGGTCCAATTTCCTTAGGACTGCCTGCTGTCCGGGAGTCAACACTGACGTTCGTATACATCATTCATTCATTCAAACTAATGCTAATTCCAGAGATTTTTAGAAGCCGGTTACTCTGAATGGCTGAGTGCCCACAGTCCACCCATTTCCATGTGGTCACTTAGCCTGATCTCACTCTGCAGCTGTGAAAGGATGTGCCCAGGCTGGAGCTGGTCATGGGCCTCGGTTTTCACTTAGGGGCCCAGTGGTCATCTCACAACTCACGAAGCTGGAAGGTGCCCTGGGTTCCAGCGCCACCCCTGCTGGCGACCTCGGCTGAGTCTGGCTCAGGTGCCCATCTCTGTATTTTTGTACCCCATCCCTCCTGTACCCACTTGCTCAGACAGCAGGATTCCTGCTGGCTCCTGGGGCGCCAGCGAGTTCACCGTTCAAAAATCCAGCCCAGTGGAACTCAGGGTCCCTTCTCTTCCCCCACCTTCCACCTAGTGCCTTCCTGAGTCTCCACACCGTCCTTTGACAGCCCCGACTAATGGTGATACCCCAGAGCAGAGAAAGAAGGAATGGGAAAATTCCTCCAGCTCGGGGCCTCCTTGCCATGCCCCAATCCTCCTTTCAGCACCTGAAGGAGCAAACTGTTAGCTGATAAATGATCAAAAAGCTTCCAGCAAAAACGGGATTTGGACAAGGAGCTCAGAAGCAGCATAAGGTCCCGCAGGTTCAAGCTTTTGCCTGCTTCACCTTCATCTGCTACTTCTCCCCGATGGGAATCAGATGGCCTGGGTTCAAATTCACCATTTACCAGCTGTGTGACTTTGGACTGAGAACTTAACCTCTCTGCACCTCAGTTTCTTCACTGGTAAAACAGGAGCAGTCACAGAGCCCAGGAAGCATTAGCTATGTTTATTCTTAGCCAATAAATTCATCACAGCTCCCTTTTACTGAAGGTACCAGGCATTGTGTTCAGTACTTAAAAGAAATTATCTCTCATCTTTGGAACCGACCTGACCAGGTGGGAACTAGCTACCGCTATATCCTGGCTATTCTGGAGGTTAGGATGCAATCTCAGAGGGACTAAATAACTCGCCCTAGGACACGGAGAGGTAGGGAGGCCCTTCACAGTGGTCACCGGGGTAAGGAGGAGGAAACAGACTAGAGACCGTTTCCCAAGGCAGTTTCAAAAGTGGTGCCAGCAGCAACCAAAGTCTGTCATCATATCCCACTGGCCTGCTTTGCAGAAGCAGAAGTGCAGGATGCCCGCTGGGGCAGAGGTGCAAGCTGGGGTGGGGTGGGGGGAGGCGGCTAGACACATGCAGGGGCCCTCAAACACTGCTGCAGGCCTGGAATTGCTCCAAAAGCAATAAATACCTGGATCCAGCAAACAAATTCAAGGCAAAGACGCCCAATCCCTGCCCCCAGGAGAAATGACACCTGACTGCATTCCAGGGTAATCTCAAGGCACCTGGCTCTGGGGAGAGTTCCATCCACTTCACAGTTCCTGCTGCTGCCCTCCCACCCCAGGACCCCTGGCCCTCACTCCCCTGTCCTGTCGAAGTCACTTGGTGATGCCCCCCACCATGATTCAGCACACACACCCAACACTTCACGTCCCTCTTCCCTGTTTTATTTTCCGCCCCTTGGCACTTATCACCCTTAATGTGCTGTGTTCTGTTATCCTGTTTGTTGCCTCATCTCCCCCATGAGGGCACAGATTTTTCTTTGCTTGTTTCTGCCTCTGATGAAGCCCCAATACCTAGAATGAAGCCTGGCACCCAGTAGGTGTCAACATCTGATGAGTGGATGGTACTGGCTTTGCTGGGCAGCATGTGCCCACAGGCTCACACAGGCCAAAAGCAACGGGGCTTGGATAGATGGGGCGCTTTCTATCTGAGTCTGAGCATCGCTGACACTCGATTCCTCATGTCCCAGCTCCAGTAGACAAGGAGCAGCCATCGCGCTCGGCTCCACCCCGCTCCATGCTCAGCTCAGCCCTCTGCAAAATGCGGTGGGGATGCTAGGATCTCACTCAGTGAGCTTGGTGTGCACACACACCAACGCCCAGGCCGACACCCGCACATCCTAAATGCTCCATGCATCAGGATTTTTACGACGACACCCAGTAACGTGCCCCTGAAAGTGCCTGCAACTGCAGAGAAAAAGGGCAGAGGGCATGGACCAAGACCGAGAGGACATTTCACAATCAGTCGGCAACTTATTGTCTCTTCAGTGGCCTCTTGATTCCTCCCACAGAAAAGAGAGACATCCCTCGTGCGTGGAACCGGAGGAGAGGCGATGCAGGGATTTGAGAGGAGAAGCTGGGGCCCCACCGTCACCAGTGAAAAGAAACCAAACAACACCGTCCGTGAGGCTTGCCCGGACCCCAGGTCCAGGCATCAGCCACTGGGGCTGCAGAAGAGGAGCTGGGAGCCCAGAGCCGAGAAGATGCAGAGCCCACGGAGCACAGGGCGGCCCCACACCCACCCTTCCTCCCGCCTCCATGCTTAGTCCCAGGCTCGCCTGGTCGGTCCGACAGCTGGGTCCCGTCTCAGCCTCCTCAGCTGGGGCCTCGGGGCAGCTCTAGGCAGCAGGCCCAGAATGTCAGCCCAGGCTGTGGCCACCCTCGCTCGTGGAATCTGAGCTGCACCCTAGGACACCCTGCCTGGGTAGCCGGGCCAAGACTGGCCAGGTGCTGGGACCCTGGACACACGGGGAAAGCAGGGACGAGGTCGGAGGGAGGCGGGGAGCAGGCTGCTGGTAAACAGCCCAGGTCAGTGAACGATGTAAACAGCAGGTCTGTGCCAGGAGGCCAGGCGAGTATGAGTCTGGGATGAATCCCAGCTGCAGCTCCCTGAGGGTACAGACAAGGAAACTGAGGCTCAGGAGTTTGGAAGACCAGCCCACTGGTGGCCCCTGACCCGGCTTCTGACCGCAACCTGCAGCTTCCCTCCGAGCCCCACCACTAATTAGTCACCAAATCCTATTTGATGTAACATCTCTCAGACAAGTGATCTGTGTTCCGCCTATTCCTACCACCTCCGGTAAGCCTGAGCGTAGGACACTGCTTCCAGTTTCCCTTGGCCTCCCTTGCCACGCAAGCCTCCCTATTCCAGTCCATGGCACACGCTGCTCACACGTTCATCTCCTAAAACAGTACTTCAGCTCTGCTCTTCCCCTGCTCGGAAACTACCACTGGGTCCCTACTCCCCGCGTCCCCTCCCCCCACCCAGACCACTTCTGATTCCTCTGCCTGCACTGCAGGACCTCTGCAGCGGCCTCTGTGCTGATGTGTTGCTTGGAGACCGACCTTGCTCTCAGATGGTGCAGTCTCAGGAATGGATGTCCACTCTTCCCATGCCCAGGGCCAACCCCTTCTACTCCAGGACATGCCAAACCTGACCTGGCCATTACATTTGAAGCTTTAGGGAAAGTGTTAGAAATTCTGTTTTCAAAGAAACTCTTCTCATGCTGTGTTGGGAAGCTCACCGCACCCTCCAAGTCACCACAAGGCTGGTGTTGAGTGTGCGTGCCCTGCATAGACAAACCCCAAGGTCAGCAGTCCAGGAAGGCTTCATGGGGGAAGTCGGCTTTTTCTGCCAGAGAGGGATTCAGGGGTAAGGTGGAGCTTCTAAATGGTGGGACATGGGTATAGGGTGGGCAGAGGGGCGCCTGGGCTGACTGCTCACAGTCAGCTCCTTCCACAAACCTGAAGACCAAGCTCCAGGGGCTCCAAACGCAAGGTTGCTGACTCCTGGGCCGACTGCTGGGGAAATCTTCAGAGCCAGCCGGCCAAACCTGATCCAGACTCTGGCCCAGAACAGACTGGAAGCAAACCCTCTGGACCTGGGGAACTTTCTTTTCTTGTGCTTGAGGACAGTTGATAGTTACATTAAACGTACATGGCCTAAACACTACTTAAAAGACACATCACACTGGATAAAGAGAAAAAGCAAGCCAGACGATAAGAAATCCAGCTTAAATACAAAGATGTGCGTTGTTAAAAGTAAAAGGCTGTGGGAATTAAAGCAGGCAGACACATGTCACCAGAAAAGGGAGTGCTGTATTAACAGCAAAGTAACTCTCAGAACAAACAGTATTCCCAGTGTTCAAGAGGGGCCTTCCAGGATGATTAAGTGGGTTGAAGACACAACAAGCAGCCCACTTAGGATTATCACTAATCTAATGACTTAGACAATGACTTAGGATTATCACTGTTAGGTTTCAAATGTATTATTAATCACCATCATTTCTGTTTCGGTTGAATGGAGGAGAAAGCCCAGTGTCCACATGCTGAGTCACTGGTGCTGGCGCCCCCACCCCCGTCTTGCTGGATATTCACTCTCAGGTCTCAGCCGACACACCCCGCCAGATCACCTTCCCTGCTGCCCCTTCCATGGCTATGGGACCCTCCAGGGGCACAGTGACCTGACCCCACCGCGGCACCCAACGAGCTGGTAGACTCATCTCTGCTCCTCTGTCTCCCTCCTTAAGGCCAAGGACTGCCTTGTTCATCCCTGAATTCAGAACACTTAGGTCTAGACACATTCTAGAAACTTTTCTGATGAATGAATGAATGAATGGGACTTGAAGTCCTCAAAACCGCAAGCCTCTTAGCTCTCTTGGGCTCCCAGCACAGAGGTGGTCTTCAGCCAGACAGAAGGAACAGTGAGCACACGTTGGGAAGGACCCTCTCTGCTCCACTGCACCCAGCCCTGCAATCTCACATGAGTCACTTGACCACTCAGGGCCTGTTTCTTCATTTGCAAAGTGGTAAAAAGAATTCCACCAGTGACAGAGGAATGGATACAGATGTGGTGTGTATATACAGTGGAATATTACTCAACCACAAAAAGGAATGAGACTGGGTCATTTGTAGAGCTGTGGATTGACCTAGAATGTACAGAGTGAACTAAGTCAGAAAGAGAAAAAAAACAAATAAGGTATATTAACACATATATGTGGAATCTAGAAAAATGGTACAGATGAATCTATCTGTAGGGCTGGAATAAAGACGCAGCCGTAGGGACCGGACACACAGACAGAGTGGGCAGGGGAGAGAGGCATGAATTGGGAGGTTGGGACTGACATCCGTAATACACTGCGTTGTGTTGTGCTTAGTTGCTCAGTCCTGTCCTACCCTCTTTGCGACCCTACGGACTGTAGCCTGCCAGGCTCCTCTGTCCATGGGATTCTCTGGGCAAGAATACTGGAGTGCGTTGTATTGCCTCCTCCAAGGGTCTTTCCAGGGATCGAACCTACGTCTCTTATGTCTCCTGCATTGGCAGGCGTGTTCTTTACCTTTAGCGCCACCTGGGGAGTCCATACACACAGTACCATGTATAAGAGAGCTAGTGGGAGCCTGCGGTATAGCACAGGGAGCTCAGCTCAGTGCTCTGTGATCACCTAGCAGGTGGGAGGGAGACTTGAGGGAGGGGATGCACGTATTGGTATGGCTGATTCACTGTGTTGTACACCGGAAACTAACACAACATTGTAAAGCAATTATACTCCAATTTAACTTTTTAAATAATTTTATCATTTATTTATTTAGGCTATGCTGGGTTTGTTGCCGCAAGGGCTCTTCTCTAGTCTTGGCCAGCGAATGCTACTCTGTAGTTGAAATGCGCGGACTTCTCACTGTGGTGGCTTCTCTGGTTGCGGAGCACAGCCTTCAGGAGCTGCGGCAAGTGGGCTCAGCAGCTGGGGCCCCTGGGCCCTAGAGCACAGGCTCAGCAGTTGTGGCACACGGGCTTCAGCTGCCCCATGGCACGTGGGATCTTTGTGGACCAGGGACTCTCCTGTGTCTCCTGCATTAGCAGGCAGATTCTTTACCACTGAGCCACCAGGGAAGCCTTATACTCTAATTAAAAAAAAAAAATAGTAATAACAACTCTGGGCCTGGAAAGCTATCATTTTTAAGCAACAGTATTGAAATGTGCTTTGCAAATGTGAGCTAAGTGTTAGAAGCAGAAGGTACCATGTCACCCGCATCGCAGAGTGCCCAGATGAAGCCAGCAAAGGAAGGAAAACACCAGGAACCACACGGAACAAGGAGCGGCAGCACCGGCTCTCACAGGTACACCTGTCCGCTCACCATCTCCCTCTCTCCCCCTCCCCTCCCCCGTCCTGCACACCGCAGAGGGTCAGGGCCATCTGGCCCAAGAAGCAAAGCAGCATCACAGTGTCATACGACCCAGGACACTGACACATCCCTGATGGGAATGGATCCCAGGACCTCTGTGACACCGACCACATGGGGACTTCCTTGCAGTGTCCGGGGTCAGGCTGGGACATTCCAGGGAGGAGGCGCCACAGTATCCTGTTCCGACCCCCCACTGGCTTTCCCTCAATGACTAAAACACCAACTGGAACACCACTGGAAAAAAAAAAAAGGCAGGCAGAGGGACCACTATTTCACTCCTTCTGAGTCAGCACTCCAATTGCAGAATGTGGGGCTCTAGCACAGACGTCCTGAACACAAATTTGCATTTCAGCAACAAAGTATCCAATGAGTCAGGAGCATTCAACTTTGCAGAGCACTGGTCTCTCCCTGCTGCTGTCATCATTTCTGAGCAGTGACCTCCCAACTCTTCTGATGGCAAACCACCACCTCCCAAGAAGGTATGTCTTTAGTGGTAAATTATATACACATACCACTGTGCTGATAATATTATGTACATTATAAAACCTGCTTGAAAATTAGAAATGAAGAAGGATGAGTTTGCAGTAAGTAGAAAGAGAAGTTGTGGTATTTTCTTCTGGCACTTGAAGTCATGCTTTGGGGGCTGAGGAAGGACATGGCGTGCCCTGCCTTTCCCAACAGCGAGCTTAAGGGAAGGAAGCTCAGGGTCCTGGCATACACAGGTCATCTCCTCCAGCTTCTCACTCCCCTCACCCCCCAGTACACTCTGCTCCTGCTTGACCATCGCCTCCATACATTACCCACCTCCACTCTTCTTAATCTCCCCTTCTGCACCATCCACCGCCCTAGGAATTTCTGTGGCTGAAAGTTTCTAGTCCCTTTCAAACATTAAGTCTTTCTGTACTTCGTTTGTTACAGGGACAGGAAGGAAACCACAGGAGGCACGGAGGAGGGTGGGAGTGAGCTTGGAGAACAGATCTCTCTTTTAAAGTGAAAGCCATCCGTCCTCTTTCTGATTCCTAGATCACCAAACAATCTAAGCTGTCTCTCCGGATGAGATGAGGATCAAAGTACAGAGTTTTTTAAACTGCTTCTAGGCTCACAGCCTCCTATCTTGGGATAAGGATCTATGGCTCTTTTTGGAGCTCCAGTAATGGTAAACTTGGTTCTCCCACTGAAAGCAAACTACAGTCTCCTCATTAGAGAGCCAGTGGGTGGGCCCCCAAGGCACATCCCCCAATGCCGAAGCTTCAAAATAACCACAGACAGAAGTCCAGGAGGTTGGATGCAAAGAAAAAAAAAAAAAAAAAGACTCCCAAAATGTTACTAATTTAAGGTTTCTACAAACAGGGAAGAGGAAAAGTCAAGTCATTCCAGAGAGCACACAACCAGTAAGAGCATCAGTCTTTCCAGTGCAAACCCAGAACCTCAGAGATGCTGGTGGAGGTTCAAGGAAATGCACATACAAAACTGAAATGGAAACTATAAAAACACAAATGTGAGAGGCAGGGAGGGGCCAGTCCTCCCTGGGGTCTCTGACTCTCCTGGCAAATCCTGTAGCAAAGCCCAGGAACTGGAATTTCACCCCAGGACATACACATTTAAGGATGCCACACCTTTTAGGGGGGCTTCCCAGGTGGCGTAAGTGGCAAAGAATCTACCTGCCAATGCAGGAGATACGGGTTCGATCTCTGGGTGGGGAAGATCCCCTGAAGTAGGAAATGGCTTGTCTGGAAAATTCCATGGACAGGGGAGCCTGCTGGGCTACAGACCAGGGGATCACAAAGAGTCAGACACGACTGAACACGCACACACTTTTTAGAAGGATTTTTAAAGATTCTTTAGACTTTGAGCCTCTCTCTGGAGCTCAGAAAACTGCCTCTTTCTCACAGTTCCTCCCCCACACCCACCAATCAGCAAAGGCAAGTTCACTTACACACTTAAACACACACACACACACACACACACACACACACACACACGGCACCCCACTCCCACCCCCAGCCTCCTGGCAACCTTAGGAACAGACATAAAGGTTCAAGATCAAAATAAAAAATCCCGGGGGAACACAGTCTGCTCTGTACCTACTGAGGATGCCTGTCTCCCAATAGCTCCCGTGACTGGCCGCGGGTTGAACCCTCTTCATTGTTCTTCCCACTAAAGCTAAGATGCGTGTGGCCACCAGAGACCCCATCACAGCCCCACAGGCTGTGCGAGTGAGGAACACAGTCCTTCTCTTCCCCAGGTGCAGGGCCCACCCAATTGGCTACACCTGAGAAAGCAGATGGTGGTCCCTGCCGGAGAACCTGAGGTGACAGGAAGGGGGTCATTCGGCCGAGGACCCCTTCGGGAGGTGTGGTCCTGGGTGGATGGATCTCTGGCAGTTTCCTGGACACAGCACCACAGACAGCCGCCTTTCCACAGGGCAGGCCTGGGAGTCACGGTCAGGCGGGTCTGGAAGGGCACTGAGCCCTTGGGGGGCGGCAGTGCTGACCACCTGCCCCTCTCCCTGTCGTCCAGTGCCTAGACAGCAGTGGGTGGCAGCAACACCCTCAGAGCTGGCATTACTGGGCAGAGGGCACCAGCCACAGATTGCCAAGCACATGCCAGTCCCAGACCGGGCTGCTTCTTGCTTCATCCTCACAACCACCCCACAAGGCTGACAGGTGAGGAAACCCAGGCAGAGCGGAAGGAACTTCCCCAAGGCCACGCAGCTGGTGTGTGAACCCAGGATGCGAGCCTCCAGAGCCTGCAGCAACATCCCACCTCTGCCTCCAGCACAAAGTCTGAGGCTTTGATCTCACTGACAGAATCTCTTATTGAATGAATTGTAAGTGAACAGTGAAAGACAGCTGGCTGGGGAGCGGAACCTTGGCTCAGTAAGCAGGAGCAGAAATGGGGACCTCATAGTCTGGCGATCTGGGCCCCACCCCAGCGGTCCTTCAGGGTGAGTAGGCTAGGGTGAGAAGGGGGCAAGCTGGGAAAAGAAGGATGTGATTCAACCTTTGCCCCCACCCTAACCCTAGAATGTTCATCAATAAAAATGCAAACCAAGCTACTATTGTTACCGAGTGCTAGCTCTCTCTCGGAGAAGGAAATGGCAACCCACTCCAGTACTCTTGGCCTGCAAAATCCCATGGACAGAGGAGCCTGGTAGGCTACAGTCCATGGGGTTGTGAAGAGTTGGACACGACTGAGCGACTTCACTTTCACTTTTCACTTTCATGCATTGGAGAAGGAAATGGCAACCCACTCCAGTGTTCTTGCCTGGAGAATCCCAGAGACAGAGGAGCCTGGTGGGCTGCCGTCTATGGGGTCACACAGAGTCGGACACGACTGAAGCGACTTAGCAGCAGCAGCAGCAGCTCTCTCTGCTTGCTGCATGATGGGCCAAGGAATCCAAGAGATGAGGAGTTGAGGCAAGGGAGACACTTGAATGGGTAGCCAGCTGACGGAGAAGATGGCAAGCTAGTACCTCAAAATAACCATCTGATGACTGGGGGGGCTGGGCGGGCGGGGGAGGGCGGCGCCTGTATTCCAGGTTCTTTTATAGACCAGAGATCCCAGGAAATGAGGAAGCAAAATAAGAAGGCCATTAATCTTGCAAATATCTCCTAGAATGGCAAGCCTCAGGCAAGGGATGTATTAATTTCTTCCTTCCTGCCAGCCACAGGTGGACAGGGTTCTGAACAAAGGCACTTTAACAGTCAGGCAGAGAGGCAGGATACTCTGAGGCAGGCCATTCCGTATGATTATAACAACAAAAGCAACGAAAAGCAAATCAAAGAAACAGTTCCAACATGGAGTCAGAATTGGCTTTTTGCAACACTATCCCTTTAGGATGATGTCCATGGGGACTTCGCTGGTGGTCCGGTGGTTGAGAGTTCACCTGCTGATGCAAGGGACACAGGTTTGTTCCCAGGTCCATAAAGATTCCATATACCGCGGGGCAACGAAGCCTGTGCATCAGCACTATGGAGCCGGTGCTCTAGAAGGTGAGCTGAAACAGGAGAAGCCACTGCAATAAGAAGGCCAAGCACTGCAACTGCAGAGCAGCCCCTCGCTTGCCACAACTAGAGAAAGCCCATGCACAGTAACCAGAGTACACAGAAATAAATAGTAGATAAAATAAGAGTGCAGGAGAGGACTTGAGAGATAGGAAGTAACCCAGGGAGAAAGAGGTCAGAAGGAGGCAGGCAGACATATTTCACTCTCTGTGGTGCTGTTCAGGGCTGGACTGGGCTGCCTGGGAGATGGCCAATGTCTTGGTACCTGGAGACGGGAGGACCCAGGAGGTTAAGGATGAATAATCAGCAAACTTACTGAAAGGAAGAAGAGTGGACATTCAGCAACAGCCATCTGGAGGTCTAAAAACTGTGTGCAGGGTGGATGCAGCCGCAGGCAAATTCCTCTAGGGGAAGAGGGCTCTGCCTGGTTATTTTCTCCCTGGGTTATTTTTATAAGAAATTGCAATCAGGTTCACTAGAGATCCAAGAAAAACCAGATTCTGCCTCCTATGTTACATGCATTTCATACCCCTACCTTCCTCCCAGGGGTGCTAACATGAGAAATACTGAACAATATATACAGTGGAGACAAAGAATGACTCCTTAAGTGCTCAGCTTTTCAGAAAGCTTGAAGATATTAACTCATAAAGTGAATCCAAGACCTCAAAGAGGGCCACTTCCTCTATGCATCTTCTCTAGAGGCTTAAAAGTGTGAACTCTTGAGGCCCTAGGGGCCACAGACTGAAATCCAACCAGCCTGGGCCCTCCCCTCCTGACTTTTCATGGCACTGTGACTCATGCTGCCTGTAGGGCTGACATACTCAGTCCTACTTGCTCCCCCAGACCTCAGCTCTTACTGTTAGTCCCACGTGTACCTGAGTCTAGACAGGTGGAGTGCACAAGGAGCAGAGTGTCAGATGCAAAAAATGGGTTGGGAGGTTGTAACAAAGACTGATGACAACTGGACCCTGTTACCTCATTTGTTAAACTCAAAGCCAGGACTGTTTCAACAGGTGAGAGCACTTGCAGGGCCAACGGAGCAGACATGTGCCCTGGTGGAAAATCTGACTTGCTGGTGAAATGGGGGGGGGGGGATCTCTTCCTTCCAAGGTAGCCCTGGTATCCTTGTTTGGCCCAGGACAAGATCCTTCTCCATCAGATACAGAAATCAGTGACACGGCTTAACAGACCTGGCTGAACCTTCCAGTCCAATGCACTCCATCATTGCAGAAACACTTTGGCACTGTCATTACCCACAAAGTAACCCATTGCATTAAAACAGATGCATCATGAAAAATGAAAAGGCTCTGGAATCTGGCAGATCAGAGTTTGAATCTAAGCGCCACCATTTTCCTACTGAAACAAGTAAACACCTATCTGTACCAGGTTCCTGGATAAAACTCCAGCAAGGTTCTTTGCTGCCCCTTCTCCGTAATTGACCTGAAATTCACCTGCCATAAACATCCCCGTTCTGTCCCCTCAGGCAGCACGGTACCTGAGCAATCCAAGAGTCCTTCACATATTTGTAGCTGCGCTTGTGTGCCCCAGGGACCTGTCTGGGCTAAACACCCCAATTCTTCAACCACTCCTCATGTGACTTGGTTTCCTGACCCTCCACTAGCTGAGTCACTCTCGAAAGTTAACTCCAGAGCTCCACAGACCCAACTCATTCTAGGCTCTGAGTGAGGGTGAGGGGCTGGGGAAAGAGTTGTTCAGCTAGGGGTCGAAGCTTGAGACACCTAAGCCTCAACCCATGGGGGCTAGGAGAGCTCGCACGCAGAAGGTGGCCGCGGTTTCCTGGGGCCACTGAAGCCCCCGACCCTGTGGAGGCGCCCTCCAGGGCAGGCTGTGCAAGTTGTTTACACCGTGTCACACGGAACACCGCGTCCACGATCAATTTGGTACATCTTTTGGTATATGTTTCGGCCGGGCAGGAAAACGAAACGCAGACACTTGCACTGTTTACTTCCCGAAGATAAAAACACTGCACGGGATTACGCAATCTCCCCGTCCGGGCTCTTTTTAATGCCTCCCCGATCCCCTTCCTCTTCTGCGCCGCGCCCTCCCGGCCCCGCCCGAATGGCAAACCACCTGCCGCCCTAGTTCCTCTGGCGCTTTAAACAAAATACGGCCACTCCCGGGCCTTCTCGGAAAGAACCCTAGGCCGGAACATGAAACCAGGCCGCGGGAAGGCTAGGCGTGGAACTCGAACGCGGCGCCTGCCGGTACCGCGGACTGCACGCCACGCCGCGCCCACGTGCAGGACCCGTGCAGCTGAGCCGGGTGGGGCGGAGCCACGTGAACGCGGCGTGCGGCGCACCAGGGCGAGGCGGGGCGCGCGCTGATCGGTCCGTGCTCCGCGCAGGCAGCCAATCCGCGCGCCCATCCGCGCGCTCGACCCCGCCCGAACCACCGGGCCCCGCCCCGCCCCTTCCTGCCCCTCCCGCCGCCGCCGCCGCCGCCGCCGCCGCCGCCGCCGCCTCTTGTCCCGGGGTGACCTCTCCCGGGGCAGCCGGGCTCAGCTGACCTGCATGCCCATCGTCAACCCAGGGAGGGCGAGGCGGTGGCCGCTGGGGCAGGGCTCCACCTGCAGGCTCCTGCCTGGCCTCCCACGGCGGAGGCCCCGTGGACACCTGCCTTCTGCCTGCCCCTCTTTCTCCCCCAGACCCTGGGCCACCTCCATCCCCGCAGCCTGGCTCCAGGAGGTGTATCGAGGGCGGCAGAGCCTGCCACCCTAAAATATGCCTCCTGGCTTAAGGATTATTTTGAGCTGGTTATTTTAGAGAGACGGCAGAGGAAAAGTTACCCTTTTTATAAGAGAAATTCACATCAGAAGGGGTCCTGTTTATGGGAGACAGTGCTTCTTCACCGACCTTTCCTTCATTCTGAAGCCCCCAGACCCTCATCCCTTCCTTAGTTCACTGCCTGGCAGCCTTTTGAGTCTCATATCTTTGTGGGTATATGTCTGTTCATCATTTAAACATTTTTTCCTTCTATTGATCTTTTTATGAGGGGAGAGGCAATCTTCATCGAACATTTTTCTTTCATTTCCTTTCTCCTCCTTTAAATGCCTGGTAGTCCGAGCTGCATGTTGCTTATCTGCTTGTGGCCGTGGAGGAGCAGGCCTGTTGCCCAGAGGAGTTGGGAGCACTCAGACAGCAGGTGCGGGAGTGCCACACCCCATCCCCTGAACTTTACGGTAAAAATTCTGTTAAAGTAAAACACATGCATTGTGAAGTAACTGGCAGATACAGAAGGAACCGAAGTATTCTTGCTTGTGGTCTCCTTCAGACCTCCTGTCTGCAGATATTTTTTAAGGCCCCAGAAGATAGGACAATCAGCCCCCACCTGTGCACTGAATTTATGATCCACTCAATGCCATCGCTCATGGGGAATCAGATATTCAGCACAAGGAATTTTGGATACCAAATTAATAATACCAGGAGTAAAGGAGAGTGAAGATTAAAAAAAAAAAAAAAAAAGGCTCACTGTGCAGCTTCTGGGATCTTAGTTTCCTGACAGGATCAAACCCATGCCCCCTGCAGTGGAAGTATGGAGTCTTATCACTGGACTGCCAGGGAAGCCCCAAAATTAAAAAAAAAAAAAAAAGATTCCTGGGGAAAATATAAAAGGTAAATATGCAAAATTGGGAGAAAGGAAAGGAAAAGCTATCTGGTATTGGGCCAGAATGAGAGCAGTATGAATTTATATTTTTTTAAAGCATGTTTCCTAGCTCTATCCACTGAAAAGTCCCCAGAAACAATGGTAGCCCATGAGCAAAAATCAAACCAGAGCCCAGGTCTGACTTATAACCACCATCCTCCAGTGAAAGAAACCAGGGCTCTTTGGAGCAGCCGCTGATCCCAAGGCTGAGACAGGATGAAAGCACCTGGTGGTGACAGAAAAATAAAGAAGAGCTCAAAAGGCAAAGGGAACGTGTCAAAAAGACATGGCAGCTGACTTGAAAGGGTGTCTGTTAAATCTGGGGCGTTTTGAGCGTTAAAATCCATCAGGTCAGGACTGGATTCTAACACATGCGATCATCATTGTAAAAATCCTCAAATCCATGTGGATAATTTAAGAGAACATTCTTGATTTGGGGAGGAACACGCTAAAGTATTCAGGGATGAAGTGTTAAGATGTCTGCAATGAAGTCTCAAATGTTTCAACAACAACAAAACACCCTGAGACAATACACATTAAAATGCAACAACTGCTGGGGAATCCAGGCAATGCGGGTCATCCCCTGTGCTGTGCCTGCAACTTTGCTAAATGCTTAACATTTTTTAAAGTAGAAAGCGATACAGACAGAAATGGAAAACTTCCTCCAGGCAAGGAGTATCACTCATTGCTGACACATGCAATGAATGCTCGTGGACCTGAGAACTATTTTCTGAGTCATCAAACGTAAATCAAACATCTTATGTTCGTGTAGACACACAAATAAAATACACACGCAGTGAAAGGGACACGTCTGGGGCAAACGAATCCCAGGTGTTTTGTCCAACGTTCGCTGCAGAAAGGTTTCCATCTGCTCCCAGGCCGCCTTCTCAGCAGGGCGGTGTCCCCCCAGGGAGGCCCACGTGCTCAGAGGGGGCCTCTTTATAACGGACTCTGAGGAGGGCAGGTGCAGATCAAAGAGTGATGTGGACATTGATAATTAAGACGCACACGGGGTCACTGCAAAGGTCTCCTGAAACCAAAGTCCCCCCTTTGGCCAGTTGTGCTGGGACACATTTCTGCTGTCATTTAAGCATTTTATGTCTCCTTCATTACAGGAGGTCGGCCAGGCCTGTGTCATTCATTCATCACACACTTGCTGCCGTGGTTCTCAAGCCTTTGGGAGGAGACCCAGGGCGGCCTGAACTCTGTTATCTCATGTTTCAGGGCCCTCCTCTCAGGGGTTCTGATTCATTCTGCACAACCCCCCAGACACCCTGTGTGAATGGGACAGCAGGTGTCCTGGCTGGAATAACTTAGGACTTCAATCTAAGCAGCTTGAAGAGGACTGTGTCTAACTCAAACTGGTCACCCTCTGAAAAAGAGGCATTTGACTTGTTAACCAGACAGAGCAATGAAGGAGAGGTAAAGGCAGAATAAAACCTACGGAAATGCCCCTCAGAGAAGTCATCAGAGCGGTGTTACAGCATCAACAACACACGGAGGCTGAGGGGCTGCGGGCTCCCAAGCCAGGGGGCTACAAAGCCCGGAGGCTCTGGACACAGCGCTGGCTCAGCAGCCTTGTGTTCCTTCCCGTGAAGGTCAGGCTCCTCTGTGTGGACCTTCTGTGCGATCACTGTCAGGGGCTGGGAGACGATTCCATTAATAAGTTAATCAAGAAGAAAGAAAGACCCTCAAGTCAGAGAGTGATATCCTTTGAGGCCTGAAGTATTAATGTTCCTACTAATTCTTTAGTTAATTCAGTATATGGCTATCAATCATATCAGGCCCAAGGCTGGACAAGGGGACACTGCCCAGGAGCTTACGGTCCAGCTGGGGAAATGGAGTGAACACACATCATGGCACAGGAACCACTATTACCTCTGGAGAGAGAGAAAGGGCTAGATCTTGCAAAGTAAAGAATTGCTCCTAATGTCTTAGTGAATTCAACACCAATAGACGTGTAGAGACTGATCGAGATTTGAACACTTCTCGTATATATGTTACACCTCAGCTTAAAAACACATAAAATGTAAGCCAATGATAGAAAAGATTCACTTAGGTCTTGGTGTAAACCACATTTTTGTAATCACCAAAGGATCCCCAGATTAGGACAAGATGACACTTCGGAGCAGGAGAGACTGTCCTGTTTTGATTTGTCCAAGTTGCCTATATACCAGCTCTTAGTGTGACGCACACTTTGTAGAGGGGATGAAGAAGAGGGGTTAATGGAAACGGAAAGACCTTCAGGATACCCATCGAGATAACTAAATATACTACATGTATTACCAGTTAAACGTAGGAATCATTACTGTAGCCCTTTGGGGACTAAAACTCAAATGCATATTGAAGAAACCAACCCTAACAGCATGAGAGATGAAAGAGGATCATTAGAATCACACAGTGCGCTTGCTGCCAGAGATGACCCAGCCAATTCCTCCTTTTATAGAAGAGAACAAAAGTCCTGAGAGATGAAGGGACCATCAGAGGCCCCCCGACAGAGAGAGACATCACAGGACTGGAATCAAGTCCCTCCTGCCCACCCAGTATGCTCTCCCACGCCCCCTGAGGTCGCCTGGGGCACCCCCAGGCCAAGGTCCATGTCACCCCTGCCCAGAACCTGGCACCCTCGGAAGAAGCAGAAAGATGTGGCAGGCGGGCAGAAGTCCAGACGGAGACTGGAACCCAGCACCAGCCTCGGCTGTTCCTCCTGGTCATCCGTCACCTCGGCAGGGTCTGTGAAATCTTTCTTTCTTCTCATCCAGGAAGTGGAGACAAAACCTTGCTTCTTGAAGGCTGAGAAAGCAGCTGCCATGAAGGCGATGAATTCTTTTTGTTTGGTTTTTGGAACGGCTGTCTTGAGTCATAATTCACCCATTTAAAACCAAGCAACTGTAGGACTTCCCTGGTGGTCCAGTGGCTAAGCATCGAACTCCCAACTCAGGGGGCCCGGGTTCCATCCCTGGGCAGGGAACTAGATCCCCATGCCAAAACGAGGATCCCACATGCTGCGACTAAGATCCAGCGCAGCCAAATTAATTATTTAAAAAAAAAAAAAAAAGCTATAAAAGGGAATGAAGTTTTAAAAAAGCATATTGCTTAGATTTTGTGGGTTTTATTTTTTTAAAGCATCTGTATCCAATGTTTTGAGGGTTTTTTTTTTTAATAGTCATGGGCAATACTGAGTGTAGCTGTCTTCAGAGTGCAGCTCATTCAGACGGCCACAGAATACTCCACTATGGGGCTATACCAAGAATGAACTCATGCTTCTGTTCATGTGCTTTCGGGGTGTTTAAAGGGCTTCCTAACAGAGTCTCAGTGGACACCAGCTGTCCAGGAGTGTGTCTCGGTGACACACCCAAGAATGACCTGGTGACAGGATGTGTGGGTGTCCACTTTATAAGACAGCCCCAGACTGCCTCCCAGGCCCTCTGCCAGCTCACTCACCCTCCAGCAGTATGTCAGAGACCACCCTTGTGGTCCTTGTTCTACCCAGCACGCCATGCCAGCCTTCCTGTCTGTCAGCAAAGAAGGGGAAAACGGTGCCTTCCACCACGCTCTTCACCTGCATTTTCCTGAGCGGTGAAGAGGAGGAATTTCTTTTTCTCCTTCATCCCATTACACACTGGCTCATTTCTAAAAGGTTTTCCCAGGCTCTTTGGTTATTTCTAACAGCAGCCAGAGAAAGGAACACAGCCACAGAGACACACAGGCCACCCCGCTTGCCTGGCACAGCTGGTGCTCCTGGAGTGCGGATGACCGGTTTGCCGTCATGCCCCGAATTACATATTGGGAGCCATGCACAAATGAAATCTGTAGAAGTTTTATAACATGAAGAAACCAATTTCCTCTAGAGCAGCCAGTGACCACATGACCTTTCCCTGCATTCAAATGACTTTATTCAAAAAAGCTTTTATATCATCTGGGATTTGCACCAAACATGATTTCAGCTTGAAGTGGGTCCCGTGCTTCGTTCCCCATTTTTACGTCTGGGAAATGATGTCATGACATCATGACTCATGGTAAAGTGAATGCTGACTGACTCACTTTCGTGAAAAAGGGATGACATTTGAGTTTTAGGTTTTTCACGCAGAAGCCAGGCAATTTGCAGATTCAGATTCCTTTGCTGTTATTACAGCAAGTTGCTGATAACATTCTTGTTCTGATTTTCTACTGTGTCTGCTGACAGAATTGCTTTGAAACTTATCTTCCATACTTACCAGCCTGTAACCCAGGGCCATAAAAATAACTTGGATTCTATTTGTTGCTCCAATATGGAAGTTTTCAAACCTACTTCTCCAACAAGAGGGCATCCAGGGGTCATCAAGCCCAAGGCACGAGGGCTGGCGGAAGGTGGGTCAGGTATCCACCATACCAGTTTGCTTGGGATGAGGAGGCAGCTGACTCTGGGGACTGTCAATGCTAAAATGGGGATATCTCAGGGACACGGACTCGACTCTGGTCAGGGAACTAGAAGACTGGCAAAGACTCTTGAGAATCCCCTGGACAGCAAGGAGATCAAACCAGTCAATCCTAAATGAAATCAACCCGAATATTCACGGGGAGGACTGATGCTGAAGCTGAAGCTCCAATACTTTGGCTACCTGATGCGAAGAGCTGACTCATTAGAAAAAACCCTGATGCTGGGAAAGACTGAAGGCAGGAGAAGAGGGCAGCAGATAATGAGATAGTTGGATGGCATCACCAACACAATGGACTTGAATTTGAGCAAGCTCCAGGAGAGAGTGAAGGATAGGGAAGCTTGGCGTACTGCAGTCCATGGGGTTGCAGAGTCAGACACGACTACGGGACCGAACAACAGCAGGTACCGAAGATTCCAAATGCCGCAGGGCAACTAAGCCTGCGTGCCGCAACTAAAGAGTTCGTGTGCTGCAATGAAAGATCCTGCGTGACACAACTAAAATCCGATGCAGCCAAATAAATACTTTTTAAATAAAAACAACGGTCAATGCTGATTTGACTTGAAAGCCAGTTTCTTCTTACAAAAAGTGTCTGTCTGGAGATCAGCCCAGAGCAAACTGGATCTCTGCAGATGTCCGCTTGCCAAGTCCCAATCCTCCTGAATCCTCTCACGGTTACTCAGCAATCACTGAGCCCCCCAGCCCCGCTGTGACCTGCCCCCTCTGCTGACCATGCAACTGTTAACAGTAACGTGCCCAGCATGTCCACAGGTCAGCCGGGGGCAGTCGTGGGAGCCGCCCCAACTCTCTCTCCCTCCACATCCGATCCATCCATAGACCTGCCATCTCTACCTCCTGAATACATCACCTACAGTCTGGTCCCAGGAGGGCAGCCATGTGCCAGCCTGAGGGTTTTATAATATAGTTGATTTGTGCCTGCCCTCCACCAAGTCCCTCCCAGGGCCTCCCATCCCATTGCAGGGAGGAGGCCAAGGCCTTATAATGGCCTTGAGGGCCCACACCACCCACCCACCCCTTCTGAACCGTGATCCACACCCACCCTACATCAGCCCCTCCCACCTCCAAACTCAGCCCACAACAGCCGCAGGGCCTTTGCATCTACACACCCCCCTGCCAGACACTCTCCTAAGAAACCACGTGGTTCACTCCCCACTCCCTTCCGTCCCTGCTCAAATGTCCCTTCGGTGACCATCTATTGCAAACAGCAGCGCCTTCCCCGCCCATACCGCCTTCCCTCGTCTTTCTTGCATTATTTTTCTACCCAGCGCGGATACCCCGTGGACAGGCGCTGTGCTCACTGACTCGCCTGTTACCGTCTGTCTCCCCGTCAGAATGGAAGCCCACGAGGACAGGCGTCTGGCCAGTTCCCTGCTGCACCCTTGGCGCCTCACCCAGTCCTGCTCCACGAGGCAAAGGACAGACGTGTGCCGTGCAATCGAAGGACTTCTGGAGGCGACTGAAGTAAGCTCACGGGGTCGGGGTCTTCCGAGGCAGCCCATCCAGCCTCCCAGTGCGTCTCCTGCCTTTTCTCCCACGTTCCTCAGCTGTAACCCTCTCTTTCCTCGTGTTCCCCAAACATCTGTTTTCTGATGTTTCCCCAGAGAAAGGTGGCCCTTGCAGATGGATGGCTGCATGGTGGAGGCCTCCCTCCTTTGAGGCAGATGCACAAAGCCCCCCACCCTACTGAGTTTGGGAAGGTCCCTTGCACCCCCAGACCTGCCGGAGACCCTCAGTCACACCCAGAGCCCAAGCGGCAAGAAGTCTGGAGGCGCCGTGAGGGCTTCCTGGTCCCTGAGGTGCAACGAGAGCGTTCTTAGGAGTGCTGGGCTCTCCTTGTTCATGGCCTTGAAGTGGGTTTGCTGAAGCCTGACCAGCCTCCTTGTTAATGAAATGGAACTGACTGGAAATGTCACCGTGTACCTGTATGCTAAGGATGAGACTGTTTCATGAATCTTTCTGTCCAGGCATCAACCCAGTACCATTAAATCAAAATTTCTGGCACATCAGACTTTTTTAAAAAGCCCCCAGTTAACCCAAGTATGGGCTTCCATGGTGGCTCAGCTGGTAAAGAAATCCGCCTGCAATGCAGAAGACCTGGGTTCAATCCCTGGGTTGGGAAGATCCCCTGGAGGAAAGCAAAGCAACCCACTCCAGTGTTCTTGCCTGGAGAATCCCCATGGACAGAGGAACCTGGCAGGCTACTGTCCATGGGGTTGCAAAGAGTCAGATATGACTGAGCAGCTAAGCACAACCCAAGTGTGTGGCCAGAAATAAGACAGACGGTGCCCCTGGAGCCCCGTCCCCGGCCAGCACCTGCTGTCCTCGGACCGTGGTGCCAGGGGCCAGGCCTTCCTTGGGGTTCTGCTTGGGTCTGCTGCCCCTGCCGTCCTGGGGCCATGGTGCCAGGGGCCGGGCCTTCCCGGGGGTTCTGCTCGGGTCTGCTGCCCCTGCCATCCTGGGGCCGGGGTGCCAGGGGCCGGCCTTCCCCAGGGTCCTGCTCGGGTCTTTCTCCCTCTCTCTTCCTGCACCTTGCTAAGCTCCTGTCCACCCCCACGGGCTGATGGAACCTTGCTCTCCCTCTGACTGCACTGGCCCAGGTCCCCAGGCCTCTGGATGAGCCCAAGAAGCCTCAGGGGGAGGCCTCCCTGAACCCTACTCTAGGTTCAGCAGGTCAAGCCCACAGTCAAAACACCAAAGCAGTAGTCAGTCCTTGGAAAGAACACGTTTGTTCCCTCAAGAGCGTCAGTGCCCCTGCCCATCCCAGCAGGGGCAGCCAGGGCCAGACAGTCCCACACCCTCCTGTTGCTCACACATCGCCTGCCTGGCCCCTGCCCAGAGTTTCGACATGCCCCCCACCCTGGCTGGGCCCCCCTGCTCAGTCCCTGGACACAGATGCAGCCAGTATCCAGACGGGCCATCTCAGGCCAGTGGGATAAGGATGTGCTTCTCCCTGGCACCCAGGACACCTTCAGTTGCCACTCTCCTAAGACTTCAACCTGTCCCCTGGAGCTGCTGGGAGAGGCTGTCCAGGGTGCCCAGGACAGAGTCCCTGGAGGACACAGTCCAGTGGGCCCCCCCGCCCCCTGCCTCCCACAGCCCAGCTTAGCTAAAGGAGCTCCAAGGGGCAGACAGAGCAGGAAGCGTGTGTGACGAGCGTCCAAGCCGGGGGGAACATCGGTCCCTGGTCCGGAGCTGGAGCAATCTCAGGGTGCCACCTCCTTGGTTCCAAATGGTCAGCTGAGGCCGAGGGCTGTCCGCACCTCCTGGGACCCATTGGAGATCAGGAGGAAACAGGAAGGCCACCCACAAAGGAGCTGGGTACTGGGAGACAGGTGATGGCTCAGGCAGGCCTGCCCTGGGAAAACCCTGTGAAGTTCAAGGAGAGACTCATGTCCCCTGCAGGGGAGGGTTGGGGGTGGGTGGGGTGCCGGAGGCTTGGACACTTCACGGATCCACAAATCCTGAGCACATGTGAGCAATGGGCGCTTTTAGCTCCATAAGGAGAAGAAAAGAGCGTCTACCTGCATGGGGCCCCCAGGTCTGAACCCACCAAGGTGCAGACCACACAGGCGCACAGCATCAGGTGCTGTTGTTAAGGACCTACTGTTTCACCCAGAAGCATAAAAAAATAGGGACCATTGTCAGAATCACGTGTGTCTGCCTTGCTTACATTTATGGCTTGGTGTTGTCCTTCTTTTAGATTACACATGGGAGCATGGCCGTAAATCTTTCAGTGATCAGGGAATCTGACAGTCTTACCTCGGCTCTACAACTGCTTACCGCAGAGGAAAATGGAGTTTTGGACAAACTAACCAGGCACAAGGATTTATGGAGCACTTGCAACTACGTGGCTGGATAGAAGTATGAGATCCAGACCCTCCCCAAATCGAGGGCAAGCAAACTGAGCACAAGTAGGCATCTGCAAGAGCCCAATCTGCACAGAATAGATGGAAAACAGGGCAGAGAAGACTTGAACTTGAGCAGGGCCTTAAGGCAGGACCAGAAGCCTATGTGTATCCACGTGTGTGGATGGTACATCTCCCCCTCCCCAACCCAGGAGGGGGCGGTTAGCTCTCCCAGGGGAGCAGATGCAGGCACGGAGCCCAGATGTGGGAGCCTGGGGGTCCTGGGGGCCACCACGGGATGCTGAGGACATGGACCACAGCAGAGGACATGCTTTAAGGGAACAGGAAAGCATTAGAGGGGCACAGCTCAGGGGTCGAAGGCCTAGGAGGACAAAGCAGAGGATCCTGTGGGAACAGAGGCCCTTAAGGAAACGAGATGGCCCGGCCTGGCTGGCAGGTGCTTCTCTGGGGCAGAGTCTCTGAGATGGAGCCTCCTGCCCAGCAAGCTGCCCCGGACCCAGAGGAGGAGAGCGCCCCACGACATGGCCTGCCTGCACCAGGGCAGAGGGTGGTGCTGGCCCAGCACCAGAGCACTGGGGCTGATGGAGGGACGAGGGACCAGCCCAGCCTTCTGGAGGGTAGAGCCAGGGTCTGCTTTCTGCAATCCTATTGGGAGAGAAAGGAAGGAGAGGGCCTCAGCTTGGGTCCAAAAACCCACTGCCCGCAGCTCACCTGCAGGAACCCCTCAGGGGCCGCCTCTCCTGTGATGGTGGCACTGGTCCATGCCTCCACTCCCAGCAGGGGCCGGGGCGGCTCCCTGGGCAGCTGTAGCCAATCATCTGGCCAGACCAGGGCACTGAGTCCTGCCCCTGACAGGTGTGCCCTCGGGGCCATGGGAGAGACAAGAACACGACTTGCCTCCACATGCAGCCCCATGCCCTCCTCGGGCCTCCCTCAAGGACTCAGAAGATTCAGGCATCTAAGTTTCTCTCTGCTCCTGTCTAATGTGGAAAACGCTGCTGGTCCATAACTGCAGACTTTTCACGCTGTGCAGTCTCAGCCTGATGCACAAAGTACCAAACACATCCCTGCCTAGCCTACCATCGCGGGCAGAGCTGGAAAGGCAAAGCCTCGGTCCGGCTCTGCTCAGTGCCTGAGCTGACTGCTGCATACAGAGCCTCTGTCCTTCACCCTTGCAGTGGACGGAACAGTCCTGGGGTGGTTGAGAGGGTAAGTGCACACAGGCAGAGCTCTCACCCCAGGACTGGAAGGTGCTCCCTAAGTGTGAGTTTGGTTTCTCACTGTTATTATCAGAAACTCACCCCTCTCTCCCCTTCCCTTCTGAAGGTGGGATGTGCAGGAACACCTAGGACTCCACCATCTAAAGACATTTTTCCAGCTTCTCCACCTGAGAGAGTCCCAAGAATTTGGTCCAAGCCCCAGACTCGGAATGGAGCACCCCTCCACCCCCTAGAAAATCACCATCCAGCCTGGCTTCAAAGTCCTCCAGAGGGGGACATGCCAGGTTCACAGGTTTAATCGCCCGATTCACCACCTAAGTTTTGGGTTAGGCTCCTTCACTCATTCATTCTTTAGATCGAGCGTCTGCTGTGCGCCAGGCACGCTGGAGGTTCTCTACCTGCAGTCACACCCCCCGGGCGTGATCCACCTGCCGTGATGGGTTCCCACCTAAGTTTTTGCCACCCACTTTGTTCTCACGATTTTCCCCGATGGTCCACATCAGGGTGTTTCATTGTCACTCTAGCCCATCTCAAGATTCCAGCAGTTCAACCAAGGGTCCCACTCTGTTCCCCCAAAACAGCCACCGGCACCCTGGAGCCACCAAGGAGAGAGGCCAGGGCGGGTGTGAACATGGTGAACAGCATGAACATGGTGCTGGCATGTCATCCCCTCAGCCGGCAGGGAAGGTCATCGAAGGTTTCTGCCCGCCACCCCAGCCCCACCGTTCACCCCATTCGGGCTACATGGTTCCTGCTGCTGTCATCACGGCAGGTGGATCACGCCCCGGGGGGTGTAACTGCAGGTAGAGAACCTCCAGCATGCCTGGCACACAGCAGACACTCAATCTAAAGAATGAATGAGTGAAGGAGCACATGAATGAGCAAGCAAGCAAGAGGTGTGCAGTCACAGAACTCTGTCCGCATTACATTCAGTGCCATCGATCGAGCCCCTCCAGAGGCAAGGCACAGGCTGAGAACCAAAGCCTGAGTGGCTATCTGTTTGTCGCCCCAGACCCACTGCCAGGAAGGGCAAGGCCAGGTCCCAGCAGGTTCGGGTCCCCACAAGTTGACCCGCATGCACACAACGAGCTTCCTGGCCCTCTGCTGCCAATGCCCTAGGGTCAGAGAGAGGGAGCGGCAAGTGGTCTCTGCAGGGTCACGAGCCACCAGCATCCTCCAGAGAGGGGCAGGCCCCATCCAGCCACCAGCTCCAGTGACTGCTGGACCTTCAGCGCCCCCGTCCTGGGGTGGGACTGCCGGGGCTTCTGTAATACCCACCGTGGTTCTTCTCTCCCCTATCCTGCACCTTTGTAATAGGACCTTCACTAAGCTCTTCTCAGCTTGCCTGGAATGAGCGGGTCAAGTGCTTCCTGCCAGGCCCTGACCCAGCTGGTCCCTGAATCTGTCTTGCAAGACACAGAAACACAGCCTAGGAGACACAGCGGTCAGTTAGCCTTCTGGATGTGAGCCACAAAGGAGCCCTCCATCTGGCTTCTCGTTGTTTTGCAGGGAGAGAAGCAAAGTCTTTTCATTGCCCATCTTTTTAGTTATTTTAAAAAAATAATTAATAGATTCAGATTCAAATTCTTTGAAGTATGAATGAGTGAAGATGCTCAGTCGTGTCTGACTCTTTGCAACCCTATAGGCTGTAGCCTGCCAGGCTCCTCCGTCCATGGGATTTTCCAGACAAGAATACTGGAGGGGGTTGTCATTTCCCAGGGATTTCCCAGGGATTGAACTCAGGTCTCCGTCACTGCGGGCAGACTCTACCATTTGAGTCACCAAAGAATCTCCCCTTTAAAGTATGAAAGAGTATGTATGTATGTATATATATATATATATATATATACACACACACTGAAGTCTCAGTATATATACCATGCATATATTGTGTGTATATGTATATATATAGAAATCTCTAGCCCCGAGATGTTTCCCAGGATGGAGTGCCGCAGCCCTTCTCACAGGCTGACCTTTCCACCTCCTGACAGGTCCAGATGTCTCATCACCGAACTGGACTGAACGTACCTGGTCTGGCCCTAATTTCCACTCACTGTGTTTATTTCTCAACAGGAGGTCCCAACCCAGTCAAGTGGAGAAGTTCTGCTTGGCCTGCAAGCCCGCCGGAGCCCTGCCCTGGCTCACAGCAAAGCTGAAAAAGCCACAAGGGCCATCTCTCACACCCTGGACCCTTCAGGAATCAGCATTCATGGAACAGAGGGGCAGGGTTCGCCTGTCCAGGCAGCAACATTCTTCTCTTCGGACTAGGGAGAAAAGTCAAAACACCGTGGGCAGCGTGAGGACAGAGGTCTGCTGTGACTTAACGAGGCTGTCACAGAGGGAAACCTCCACACGTGAACATCAGCTCAGCTGCCCAGGGACCTACTCCTTCTTGGCAAGGCTGGCTCCCTCCCAGTGAATGGCGGCTGTGCCTCCCAGGAGTCTGCCTCCAGAGACCACACGGACGCAGTAGATAAATGACCATTCACGCTGCAGCAACATGAGGTCAGGTGGGGACTCTGGGGAGTGCCCAGAGGCATGGCAGCCCCGTTATATGGAATAATGGAGCCATTGAAGCCAGCCACTTTGGGACCATGCGCCATCAGCATCAGCCAAGGACCTGACTGAACCCTCAGTCCCCGCACTGAGCTGCCACCTACCTTCTCAACATCCCCACAGGCCGGCATGCAGACCGTGCCCCTTCACAACCAGGACCTCACAGTGGCACCATAGCAACCTCCGTTTAAGGGACAAAGGCCAACAGGGTAATCGGGGCAACCCTAGCATTAATCTGACGATGAATCGAGATGATGAGAGAAGTGTAGAGACGGCCAGAAAGGTGGGTAGAGGCAGCGGGAGGAAGCCACGCAGCCAGTCCTCAGTCCCCAGGTGTTCGAGAGGGAGTCGCTGGCCTGGGTCACTGGTACCCAGGTGGGCGTGGGGAAGCCTTGGGTCCGAGTGACAGTGGGTCCCCGAGCCCTTGCCAACAGAAATACAAAAATCAGGAGTCAATCAGACTGCTCTGTTTGGAAAGTAAACCGAGTCTCCTCCATCCATCCATCAAGGCGCCAACCTGAGGATGGCGCATCCTGGCCCAGCTCTGCAGCGCCCTGGGCACAGCAGGGCCTCATCACCCCGCCAGGAAAATGGGCCATGGGAGTAGCTGGGGCTTTTCTGCAGAGGAACAGGGCCTGAAGGTGGGCCCGGTGGGAAGCTCCGTGCAGGCTGCCGGGCACAGGGAGGCAGATCTTGCCTGGTAGGCGGGCCGCTCCTCTGCCAGCTGCCCCGCGCGCCTCTCACCAGTCCCACACGTCCCAGCTGACGCGCTCCTACTGCGGATGAAGAAACCGAGACTCCGGTCGGCTAAATGACTTCCCGAGAGTCCGAGGGTAAGTAGAAAAGGCCGGAGGCAGGACTCCCACTCGGATCTGCTTTCACACCTGCGTGCTCCCCCGCCTGTCTCTCCGGGAGGCTCGGACGGCAACCAGAGCGCGCCGCCGGGACCCCACGCTGCGAGCCTCTCGCCACCTCTGGCCGCCATAGAACACTCCCTCCCAAATCTTCAGCCCGCCGGGAGAACCCGATTCCACCTGCATCTCAGAACTTGCTGCGGCGCGATCGGGGTTGGTCCAAGTACCGCGACCCACGCTCTGCGCGCGGCCTCCGCCGCGCACGCTGCACACCGGCTCGGGCACGTCGGTGTGAGCCCACAGGGTGGCCGGAGGCGGCGACGCGGGGTCGGAGGAGCCGCGCGGAAAGAGAGGGGCATTACGGGACCGGCGGGCACACCGAGAAGCCCGGGTGCCCGAGCCCTACCGGCCTCCCCGAGCACCTGGCCGCTCAGGTCTCCCGCCCAGGCCCGAGCGCGCTCCGCGGGGACCCCGCCTACCTTTTCGGAAGGGCATCGCGGAGAAGTGCTCCCGGGACACTGAGGCCGAGCGACGTCCGAGTGCCAGCCCCGTGGCTCGGGGGCGCCTGCGGGCGCCGGGTGTCGGGCGAGGGAGGGGAAAGGGACATATTTGGGCAAAGGCCGGCGCGTCACCGGCGGAGGGAGGAACCGCGGCGGAGCGGGAAGCGCGGCCCCAGGGCGGGCCTCGCGGAAACCGTTTAACCCTTGCGCTCCCGGCCGGCCGGCGGCGCCGGCGGTCTCCCAGCTACTGCCGGGGCCCGAGTCCCGAACTCCCCGACGCTGGCCTGCCTCTCCTGACGCATCTGAGCGGAAACTCCTGATCGGGAACAAAATCTACTCCCTTATCAAAGCCTTCGGGCTGCTCGGGGGGCTTCATCCCTGGAAGTGTTGGGAGAACTTTATTGGATTTTAATCTTTTTGTCCTCAGGCCCAGGATATGGCTCCAACGCTGGCTGAACTGATTTGAAATTAAATGAGGGCTGGAGGGAGCAGCCACACACACACAGCTCAATAAGTATGTTAAAAAATAATGATGGTAGTGGGACTTACGGAACTGTAACCCAGAGAATTGGGGGAGGGGCGTTGCCCCTCACGTTACTGGTTTGCTTGCGAGACCAGCACCTGAGAAAATGCTTTATAATGTGATGGACTCAAAAAGCCTCGAAGGCAGGTCATCCTTCCAGTCAAGTAGGAGTTAATTCCTGTGACAAGTGCTATTTCACGTTACAGTTTGAAGATGTTAGCATAATCTCCTGATCTAATATTTAAAGCATCCATGCAAATAGCAGTTGGCATTTCTATGTAGTGAAAACTACCAACCAGGTGAGGTGGAAAAGTCAAAGCCAGTAGTGTGGTTTTAAAAATTTTTTTTCTTAATCAGAATCTGAACCATTACTGCTTAACAGTCCTAACTACCTCCTCACCCCCCCCCCCCACCTCCCCCCCAACCTCCCCCCCCCCACCTCCCCCCCAACCTCCCCCCGCCCCCCCCCCCCACCGCACCCTGTTTTGAAAAAAGGAAGTGGTCATTGGGTCAGACTGTCAAGGGCCCTGGTGGAGCCTTCTAGAAAGACAGTGTTACATGGACCCAGCTAGAGAGTCCGGAGAAGGCAATGGCACCCTACTCCAGTACTCTTGCCTGGAAAATCCCATGGATGGAGGAGCCTGGTGGGCTGCAGTCCATGGAGTCGCTAAGAGTCGAACACGACTGAGCAACTTCACTTTCACTTTTCACTTTCATGCATTGGAGAAAGAAATGGCAACCCACTCCAGTGTTCTTGCCTGGAGAATCCCAGGGACAGGGGAGCCTGGTGGGCTGCCGTCTATGGGGTCGCATTGAGTTGGACACAACTGAAGCGACTTAGCAGCAGCAGCAGCAGAGAGTAGGCTAGTGAGCCCTGGTGAGTGTGGGCGTCAGTCTGCCCACAGGAGCAGGAAGTGAGGGACAGTTGGGAGAGCCCCAGATTCAATTCCATGATCAGCTCCCTCTGCCCTTTTCTCCCACCATGAGCATAATGCCTGGTGGCCGTGCACTTTACTCCATGGTCTGAGCTGCCACGGAAGGCAATTTTTATCTAAGTGCACAGATAAAGTGCACAGGACCGCACATCACAGATGCAGACTGCTCTGAGTCACTGAAGCCAGAGGACGTGCACTTTGCAATGACAGCCCTTTTGTCCTTCTGGTTGGCACCTTTACTGCTCTTTGGACTTGAGTGACTATGAAATACAATAAGAAATCTTTGGTCTTTTGTACCGGTTCTCGGCACACAGCTCCTAAAACCTTTGAAATCTCTGGAGTGATCTTCTGTATGCTAGTTAGAAGAGCAGTGGCCAGGAGCCCCTCGATAGTTTCGGGATAGGAGCCGGTGGTCAGAAAGACCCAGTGTGATTAGAGGACTGGAAATGGAGCTCAATCACCAATGGGCAATGATTTAATTAATCATACCTACAAAATGAAACCTCAGTCAAAACCCCACCATGGCAGGGTTGGGAGAGCTTCTGGATGGTGGGCATGTGGAGGTGCTGGGAGGGTGGGGCACCCAAGGAGGCCTGGAGGTTCTCTGCCCCCCTCCCCTCTCACCTTCCCCCTTCATCTCCTCTGCCTGGCCGCTTCTGACTTGCATCCTCTACATTAGCATTAGTTGCTCAGTCATGTCCGACTCTTTGCAACCCCGTGGATTATAGCCCACCAGGCTCCTCTGTCCATGGAATTCTCCAAGCAAGAATACTGGGGTGGGTAGCCATTCCCTTCTCCAGGGGCTCTTCCTGGCCCAAGGATCAAACCTGCATCTGCTGCATTGCAGGCAAGTTTCTTTAGTATCTGAGCCACCATAATAGCAGTAAAGTAAATACTTTTCTGGCTTCTGTGAGCCTGTCTAGCCAATTATCAAACCTAAAAGGATGGGGTTGGAGGAACCCCACACTTTGCAGCCAAACGCGACAGAAAATGGTACCCTGGGCAGTACTTGTGACAGGTGTCTGAAACAGGGCAGTCTTGAGGGACTAAGCCCGTAACCTGTGGGATATGGGCTAAACCCAGGTAGTTTCAGAACTGAGTTGAACTTCAGGACATCCAGTGGGACAAATGGCTGTTGGTGTGGAAAACCCACACATTTGGTATCAGAAGGGCTGAGTAAAACCAGTTCATATTCATGCAGCCTGAACTCTCCACTCTGAGTATAATGCAGCATAGGAAACAGGACCCCTTACAGTCTGGTTTCCCTCCCATTTTCAGAGAGCAGCCCTCTCCGATTTTTGTGGTGTCTGTTTAACATCCCTGAGAACATTTGTTCTTTCATCACCAGTCAGAGGCAGCCAACAAGGATTGATGTCAACATATAATAACAGAGTGCTTCTGCTTGTCCCTTGCAGAAGGGAGCAAATAACCCAGGCAAGTTCCCACAAGAGGTAAGAGTGTCATGGACAGTGGGATTTGCTGAAGCACTAACTTATCACAGGCACTGCTGGTGGGGAATGGGCTGGGGTGGTGGGTCATGGTCCTCTGGTTTGCAGATGTGGAGGAAAAGTCGGGAGCGATTTGAAATTTAGAATACGTTCCCAGGCCCTGTCACCAGTGTAACAGGAGTCATAAACTAAGTCATGTCATCAGTGTTCAGCAGATTTCAAGTGTGTCAGCTGACATTTTTGTCCTCAGTCTAATGGAGTATTGATTCAACACTTCTTCTCTACTAAGGAGCTCTTAGTGCACCGAAGTGGCATTTTAAAAACCTACCCTAATTTCTAGAACTGTGAGGAAACTCCAGGGCCTCCCCTAGTCCCCAGTTGATCATCAGTTTAGGATGGTCACCATTAGCAGAATCATCTGAGGTCCTGTGGCCAGAGGCACTCAACTTGCAGGCAGAAGAGGAGAGGAGGCTGGAGGGCTGCTCATACGGATCGCTGGGCCTCAGCCCTTGTTTCTGATTCAGTCTGGGGTGGGGCCCAGTAACTGACCCATTTGTCAAGAAGCCCAGGTTATAAGGATGCTGCTGGTTCTCCTGGTTGAGACTGCGCTTAGAGAACCAAGAGGAAAGTGAAGCTTAGATGGGAGGCGGGGGACTGGAGGAGCCAGATCCAGCATCTCTGGCTCTGTTTCCCCAGGATGTGAGCTGCCTTCTCCTGGCTTTGGTGCCCTGTACCCAAGCTCTTGGCAGGAAGTGCCCAGGGCACAGCCTCTGATTTTTTCTCTGCAGGAAGAAAAGGGTCCCCACCCAGATTTCTTTTCTGATTCATAGGCAGAAGGCTCTCGTGTCCTCTCATAAGGATAGGAACACTCAAATAGGAAGAAAACTCACAGTCTTTCCCCCGGAAACTCACCCATCCCACCTGCAGCCTTTCCTTCCCCAGGTATTTGGGCATCTGCATTTTCAAGCCTTGTCTCCCTGATCATAGAACGTTAGGCTTTGTCTCCAGTGAAGAGTTCCCAGGCCAAAGAAGGGACCTGGGAAATTTTGATGGGGGCCGAGAACAGTGGTAAAAAAGAGTATGAAGGAGGAAGGAAGAGGAGGGGCCCAGGGGAACGGCCCCACCCCACCTCCGCCAGACTCCCAGGGAGGAGAGTCCAGGGGCTGTCCCCACTGTGCTGGCTCCCACGGCCTAGCTGCCCCTCACTCTTCCCGGCTCCTGGGTGTCTGCAGACCCACAGTCTGCACAGGGGAGGGCGGATGCAAAGAGCAGAGCTGAAGCGTGAGAATCCCCACTTCGTGCTTCCTAAGCTGGGTGACAGCCCCCTTGGAGCCTGTGTGTCTGGTCCATAAATGGGGAAGCTTCCTTCTTCGTGGGTTGCTGTAAGGATTTGAACTCATGTTTGCCTGGAGCACAAGTGCCCAGTAAGAGGTATTAATAGTTATCAGTAACATTAATAATAATAGATCTGAAAGTGGAGAGAGGCTCCTTCCACGGTCACTGAGTGGGAAGGGTCCCTGAAGAGGAGGTGAGTGATGGGAGCGCCTGGGGAGGCATGGGGTAGGCGCACATGGCTGGCCCAGGGAACGTGGCGGGTGAGGTTCAGGGGGGTCAAGTGTAGCAAGAGGAGTCCAGCTGCGGGCGGATGAGCTCCCCTTGACTCTGCGTTTTACCAAAAGGTGAGTGTGTGTCTGTGTGTGACGATGAAAGGGTCAATGATCCACAGTATCAGAGCATGACCATTAAGTGTATTTCTATGGAAATAGCCAAGACATGCATGGAAACAACAGAAATGTCCATCAACAGATGAATGGATAAAGAAGATGTGGTACATATATACAGTAAACTATCACTCAGCCATAAAAAGAATGAAATAATGCCATTTGCAGCTACATTGATGAACCTAGAGATTATCACACTAAGTGAAGTAAGTTAGGAAAAAAAAAGACAAATACCATGTGATATTACTTATATGTGGAATCTAAACTATGATACATATGTACAAAATAGAAACAGAATCACAGATATTGAGGACAGATTTGTGTCTGCTAAGGGGTAGAGCATTAGGGGAGGGGTGGACTGGGAGTCTGGGGTCAGCAGATGCAATTATTTATAGGACGGATCAACAGCAAGGTCCTACTGTAGAGCACAGGGAACTACATTCAGTATCCTGTGATGAACCATAATGGAAAGAGTATGAAAAAGAATATATATGCATATAACTGAGTCAGTTTGCTATGCAGCAAAAATTAACACAATGTTGTGAATCAACTATACTTCAATAAAATTTTAAAAATGAACAGTCCTGTGGACATGTCTACATACTCACAGATCTTGGTTTCTAAATACCAATCTCTGAATAAAGGACCCAGGAGACCTTGGAGTATTGGAGCAGGAAAGATGAGGGTGCCAGGAAATCATGAACCATTACACCGAGGTATCAAGTGACAGGCGCATGTCCAGAAGACCCAGGGGCCAGCCTGCAAGGGCTCCTCTGGGGCAGTTAGGGCAACAAGATAAATCATGGTTGTAATGGGTTCTGACCCACAGAAGAAAGAAAGATTCCCTGAATCCACATTAAAATAAATAGGTAGGTGAGTAAACAAGTGGGACTGGAAGGAACACTCTTCCTCACAAATTCTAGGACTTGTAGAAATTTACTGAAATTATTAGAATTCTAGCTAATAAATGTAGAAGGAAATTATAGAACCAGGAACTTTTTGGCAAATCTCACGGCAGTAATTGTTTCACAGAATCATCGGTGATTGCTAAAATCATTGAGCAAAAATACGGTGAGAAACAGGATACCAACAGGCTCACAGTGTTTCCCACAAGGTAATTATTCATGAGAAAGGGGAAGAAGGCAGCTTTACGATGGAGAAAGCAGGCAGCTGCTTTGGCCAAGGGATCAACACGAACGCCTTCCATGAGGGACCAAATGGGGCCTCTTGACACAGTGCACCGAGAAGGACACAGCATCACATCTTCTATGCTCTTGCCAAAAATCCGTACTCTGAATTTAATCTCCAGGAAAAAACAGGCACCTAAAATAAGGGGCATTCTACAAAATAACCAGTTGATACTTCTTCAAATACATCAAAATCACGAAGACGAAGACTGAGGAGGTGTTCCAGATGAGAGAGAGGGCTGACAGCTTCCTGCACTGCAACTGGACCACAAAGGGGACGCCAGCGGGGCGGCTGGGGGATGTGTTCACTTCCAGACTTGAATAGCTGTGCTGTGTTTATGCAACAGTTGGGGGACTGCAGTGAAGGGTTTTTGGGAATGCTGTGTACTGTGTACAACTTTTTTGTGAGTCTGAAATTAATTAAAAATGAAATGGTTTAAAAAGTCAAAACATAATTACAGATGCTGGAGAGCTCACTAAATGAAAAGACTCCCAAACTGACTTGGCCATGTGACCACCCGCTGCTTACCCTAGTGACTGGAACTGCCCAAGGGCCGGGTGGCCCGAGTGCTGACAAACCCAGTGCCGTATCACTGCCCATCTACTGGGCCACAGTTCTGTAGGTCAGAGGTCACACAGCGGGACTGGGCTCTCTGCTCAGGGTCTCCCGAGGTTGAACCACGGTGTCAGCTGGGCTCAGGTCTCACCAGGAGGCTCTGGAGACAAACACGCTTCAGGGCCCTTTCTTGGAGGCAGAATTCAGTTCCCACGGCTACAATAGCAAGGTCCCCGGGTCCCGCTGGCTGTCCGCGGGCCACACTCTGCTCCCAGAAGCTGCCTGTGTTGCTGCCACATGGCCCCTCCATCTTCAAGACCACGAATCCTTATGCATTGAGCGCTGACATCTGGGACCAGCTGGAGAAAACTCTCCACCTTAAAGACTCTGTCCCACTCAGATAATCGCCCCCTCTTAAGGCCAGCTGGCTTAGGATCTTAATTCTATCTGCAGTTTCCTCCTTGGCCGTACCTAGACTCACGTTTGCCAGGATCGCTGCAGAGGTGTGTGTAGAGCAGAGCCAGGGCTCTTGGGGGCCACATGAGAATCCTGCCTACCACGGAGAGTAACCTCTTAAACTGAACACATATGTATGAACTGGCATGTAGATGGGGGAGCGGACTACCCACAGTGAGGACTACTCACAAGTGAGTCTGACCCACCTTGGCCATGGCTGATTCTCAGAGGGGACTCCTTTCTCTCTGAGCACTCCTCCTGCTTCTGCTGCTTAAGCATGACGTTGATCATGTCATCCGTTATCCTCTCTTCTTCCAACTGGAGTTTCAGAAGTCAGAATTTAGTCTCTAGGGGACAGAGCCTTTTCAAACCCTTGATTAATGTCCCCAAGGCAGGCGAGCACCTTTGTATCTCTTGCTCAACTGTGCCTGCAGCTTTGGGAGCAGTTACCGCTGTGCCTGCTGGGAACATGCGCCCCGAGGCCAACCTGCTCCGTTGGGGACAGTCACCCCTTTCTTCAGAAGTAAAGACTAGCTGAAGTGAGGCTCCAAAGTTGTGGTTGGCCTTTTTGAGCTGCTGAGAGTTGAACTTGGGCCTTTGAAGCCCGCGGGGCCCAGGGATGGGTTTACCTTGAGGAAGGAGCCACTGAAAACGTCAGAGTCCTAAAGAACTCGGAGCGTAACCAGTCTGCTGCTGGGAAGCCACTCCTGTGTCAGTACAACTAGGCTTTTATTTAATGTTACAAAGGGCTTTCATGTGTTTTTTTCACTGCACTGACAAGTTTCTGATTCAAGCAGCATCCAGCATTCACCCCGTTTCGTGAATGACAAAGCTGGCCCCATGGGGGAAGTGGCTTGCTTTGGTGGCTGGGCCAGACCAAGACAGACTAGAGACCCGAATCTCCAGGGAGCTGGGCTCTCTCTTGCCGTCAGTGTCCTTGGGCGGGATATCAGGATCCTCTGGGGGTTAGCTCAGCCGGGAATCGGGGGCCATTCAGTCTTGGTGTATTTTGTCTCGATAACCTATTTATGGCTGAGTAGCCAGGATGCCTCTTTCCCAGAAATTAGGCTAAACCTCTCGGGCCAAGTGGCGGCTTTCCACCCCATTACAGTTTGAGAATACACTGCTGCCTCTGAAGGGGAAAATAGGAGTCACTGTGATTTCAATTAGTCACATAATCATTTCTGGGGGAAAAGGGTACATGTTCCTTACTAGGGGACGCTTCACTTTTAATAAAGATACTCGGGTCACAAGGTAACTAGCAGCAACAAGGGCGCTGGGCAGGCTGGCACAGGCGCAGGCAGCGGTCACACAGTAAACAGCCTAGAGGAAGTCAGGCTCTGGAGAAAACGATGCGGGCCGAGGGAAACGGCCTGGCCAGATGCAACCCTCATGCGAGGGAGGGGACTTGTGGCTCAAGTGTTGCTGGAGACCACGGTCACCCTGCAAGGACAGCCGACCTCTCATGCTATGCCTCCAGCTGGGTCCCCTACCCCTTGTTTCATTCCTTCCTGAATCTAACTTCCGGCACCTGTGGTCCTATTCAAAAGCAGAATGACTCCGTAATCCTGTTTACTCTCCCCTCAGTTTGAGCTCTGAGCCTGCCTGGTACATAGTAGGTGCCTAATGAACATTTATTGCATGAATGATGGATGAATATTTAGAAGATTGTGCTCCTAAAGGCTTATAGCTATGACATTCATCTCTGTATCTCCAGCTCCAAGAGCCTGGTTCACTGTAGGTGCACAATCATTGTTAAAGGAATGAGTCAGCTGATCACAAAGCTACCCTTGCTGAATATGGATTCTTATTTCTGTCTGGCTTGGACTCTAAATAACATTTTGTCCTCTGTTTCACTGGTTTTGCACAATGTATGGCATGTGGAAAATGCTCAGTAAACACAGAAAAGTGCAATTTAATAAATAATACCTCCTAAGTTCAGTTCAGTTCAGTCGCTCAGTCATGTCTGACTCTTTGAGACCTCATGGAATACAGCACCCAGGCCTCCCTGTTCATCACCAAGTCCCGGAGTTTACTCAAACTCATGTCCATTGAGTCAGTGATGCCATCCAGCCATCTCATCCTCTGTCGTCCCCTTCTTCTGCCTTCAATCTTTCCCAGCATCAGGGTCTTTTCAAATGAGTCAGTTCTTCCTATCAGGTGACCAAAGTATTGGAGTTTCAGCTTCAACATCAACATTCATTGTGATTCCAATGAATATTCAGGACTGATTTCCTTTAGGATGGACTGGTTTGATCTCCTTGCACTCCAAGGGACTTTCAAGAGTCTTCTCCAACACCACAGTTCAAAAGCATCAATTCTTTGGCGCTCAGCTGACTTTATAGTCTATATCCATACATGACTACTGGAAAAACCATAGCCTTGACTAGATGGAACTTTGTTGGCAAAGTAATGTTTCTGCTTTTCAATATGCTCTCTCAGTTCAGTTCAGTTCACTCGCTCAGTCGTGTCCAACTCTTTGCGACCCCATGAATTGCAGCACGCCAGGCCTCCGTGTCCATCACAAACTCCTGGAGTTCACTCAAACTCATGTACATCCAGTCGGTGATGCCATCCAGCCATCTCATCCTCTGTCGTCCCCTTCTCCTCCTGCCCCCAATCCCTCCCAACATCAGACTCTTTTCCAATGAGTCAAATCTTCGCATTGAGGTGGCCAAAGTATTGGAGTTTCAGCTTTAGCATCATTCCTTCCAAAGAACACCCAGGACTGATCTCCTTTAATATGCTATCTAGGTTGGTCATAACTTTTCTTCCAAGGAGCAAGCATCTTTTAATTTCATGGCTGCAGTCACCATCTGCAGTGATTTTGGAGCCCCCCAAAAATAAAGTCAGCCACTGTTTCCCCATCTATTTCCCACGAAGTGATGGGACCAGATGCCATGATCTTCGTTTTCTGAATGTTGAGCTCTAAGCCAACTTTTTCACTCTCCTCTTTCACTTTCATCAAGAGGCTGTTTAGCTCCTCTTCATTTTCTGCCATAAGGGTGGTGTCATCTGCATATCTGAGGTTATTGATATTTCTCCCAGCAATCTTGATTCCAACTTGTGCTTCATCCAGCCCAGTGTTTCTCATGATGTACTCTGCATATAAGTTAAATAAGCAGGGTAACAATATACAGCCTTGACGTACTCCTTTCCCTATTTGGAACCAGTCTGTTGTTCCATGTTCAGTTCTAACCTTTGCTTCCTGACCTGCATACAGGTTTCTCAAGAGGCAGGTCAGATGGTCTGGTATTCCCATCTCTTGAAGAATTTTTCAGTTTGTAGTGATCCACACAGTCAAAGGCTTTGGCATGGTCAATAAAGCAGAAATAGATGTTTTTTCTGGAACTCTCTTGCTTTTTTGCATGATCCCCAATGAATGTTGGCAATTTGATCTCTGGTTCCTCTGCCTTTTCTAAAACCAGCTTCAACATCTGGAAGTTCACAGTTCATGTACTGTTGAAGCCTGGCTTGGAGAATTTTGAGCACTACTTTACTAGCGTGTGAGGTCAGTGCAATTATGTGGTAGTTTGAGCATTCTTTGGCATTGCCTTTTTTTGGGGATTGGAATGAAAACTGACCTTCTCCAGTCCTGTGGCCACTGCTGAGTTTTCCAAATTTGCTGGCATATTGAGTGCAGCACTTTCACAGCATCATCTTTCAGGATTTGAAATACTCAACTGGAATTCCATCACCTCCACTAGCTTTGTTCGTAGTGATGCTTTCTAAGGCCCACTTGACTTCACATTCCAGGATGTCTGGCTCTAGGTCAGTGATCACACCATTGTGATTATCTGGGTCATGAAGATCTTTTTTGTACAGTTTCTGTGTATTCTCGCCACCTCTTCTTAATACCTTCTGCTTCTTTTAGGTCCATACCATTTCTGTCCTTTATCGAGCCCATCTTTGCATGAAATGTTCCCTTGGTCTCTCTAAATCTCTTGAAGAGATCTCTAGTCTTTGCCATGCTGTTGTTATCCTCTATTTCTTTGCACTGATCACCGAGGAAGGCTTTCTTATCTCTCCTTGCTATTCTTTGGAACTCTGCATTCAAATGGGTATATCTCTCCCTTTCTCCTTTGCTTTTCATTTCTCTTCTATTCACATCTATTTGTAAGGCCTCCTCAGACAGCCATTTTGCTTTTCTGCATTTCCTTTTCTTGGGGATGGTCTTGATCCCTGTCTCTGTATAATGTCACAAACCTCTGTCAATAGTTCATCAGGCACTCTATCAGATCTAGTCTCTTAAATCTATTTCTCACTTCCACTGTATAAGGGATTTGATTTAGGTCATACCTGAATGGTCTAGTGGTTTTCCCTACTTTCTTCAATTTAAGTCTGAATTTGGCAATATCATAATCTGAGCCACACTCAGCTCCTAGTCTTGTTTTTGCTGACTGTATAGAGCTTCTCCATATTCAGCTGCAAAGAATATAATCAATCTGATTTCTGTGTTGACCATGTGTAGAGTCTTCTCTTGTGTTGTTTGAAGAGGGTGTTTGCTATGACCAGTGCGTTCTCTTGGCAAAATTCTATTAGCCTTTGCCCTGCTTCATTTTGTATTCCAAAGCCAAATTTGCCTGTTACTCCAGGTGTTTCTTGACTTCCTACTTTTGCATTCCAGTCCCCTATAATGAAAAGGACATCTTTTTGGGTGTTAGTTCTAGAAGGTCTTGTAGGTCTTCATATGCTGAGTCACTTCAGTTGTTTCCGACTCTGTGCGACCCCGTAGATGGCAGCCCACCAGGCTCCCCCATCCCTGGGATTCTCCAGGCAAGAACACTGGAGTGGGCTGCCATTTCCTTCTCCAATGCATGAAAGTGAAAAGTGAAAGTGAAGTCGCTCAGTCGTGTCCGACTCTTATCGACCCCATGGATTGCAGCCTAACAGGCTCCTCCGTCCATGGGATTTTTCAGGCAAGAGTACTGGAGTGGGGTGCCATTGCCTTCTCCGGTAGGTCTTCAAAGAATGGTTCAACTTCAGCTTCTTCAGCATTACTGGTCAGGGCATAGACTTGGATTACCGTGATATTGAATGGTTTGCCTTGGAAACGAACAGAGGTCATTCTGTAGTTTTTGAGAATGCACCCAAGTACTGCATTCCAGAATCTTCTGTTGACTCCATTTGTTGCTCTCCATTTTGCTGCTCCATTTTGTTGACTCTCTTGTTGCTACTCCATTTCTTCTGAGGGATTCCTGCCCACAGTGATAGACATAATGGTTATCTGAGTTAAATTCACCATTCCAGTCCATTTTAGTTAGCTGATTCCTAAAATGTTGATGTTCACACTTGCCATCTCCTGTTTGACCACTTCCAATTTGCCTTGATTCATGGACCTAACATTCCAGGTTCTGATGCAATATTGCTCTTTATAGCATTTGACTTTGCTTCCATCACCAGTCATATCCACAATGGGGTGTTGTTTTTGCTTTGGCTCCGTCTCTTTGTTCTTTCTGGAGTTATTTCTCCACTGATCTCCAGTAGCATGTTGGGCACCTACCAACCTGGGGAGTTCATCTTTCACTGACCCATCTTTTTGCCTTTTCATACTGCTCATGGGGTTCTCAAGGCAAGAATACTGAAGTGGTTTGCCATTCCCTTCTCCAGTGGACCACATTTTGTCAGAACTCTCCACTATGACCCATCTGTCTTGGGTGGCCCTACATGGCATTACTCATAGTTCCATTGAATTAGACAAGGCTGTGGTCCATGTGATTAGATTGGTTAGTTTTCTGTGATTGTAGTTTTCATTCTGTCTGCTCTCTGATGGAGAAGGATAAGAGACTTATGGAAGCTTCCTGATGGGAGAGACTGACTGAGGGGGAAATTGGGTCTTGTTCTGATGGGCAGGGCCATGCTCAGTAAATCTTTAATCTAATTATCTGTTGATGGGTGGAGCTGTGTTCCCTCCCTGCTATTTATCTGGGGCCAAACTATGGTGGAGGTAATGAAGATAATGGAGACCTCCTTCAAAAGGTCCCATGCAGGCCCTGCTGCACTCAGTGCCCCCAACCCTACAGCAGGCCACCACCGTCCCATGTCTCGGCTGGAGACTCCTGGACACTCACGGGCAAGTCCGGGTCAGTCTCTTGTGAGGTCACTGCTCCTTTCTCCTGGGTCCTGGTGCCTTTCAAGAGCCTATTTCCCAGTCCTGTGTAAGGTCAGGCAGCTCTATCCTCCAAGAGGGCTTATGCCATACCCAGGTCTACTGCACCCAGAGCCCCTGGCCCTGTGGCAGTCCACTGCTGACCTGTACTTCCACAGGAGACACTCAAACACAGTTCTGTCTGTCTCTGCGGGGTGCCTGGGTCCTGGTGTGTACAAGGTTTGTTTGAGCCCTCTGAGTATCTCTGGTGGGAATGGGGTTTGATTCCAAACGCAAACTCGCCCCTGCTACCATCTTGTTGGGGCTTCTCCTTTGCCCTTGGGTGTGGGGTGTGGGGTAGGTGCCGCTCCAGGACCTACCGTCTTACTGGAGTTTCTCTGATCTTGGATGTGGGGTATCTCCTCACAGCTGCTCCAGCACCTACCGTCTTACTGGGGTTTCTCTGATCTTGGATGTGGGGTATCTCCTCACAGCTGCTCCAGCACCTACCATCTTACTGGGGTTTCTCTGATCTTGGACGTGGGGTATCTCCTCACAGCTGCTCACTCCAGCAAAGCACAGCTGCTGCTCCTGTTTTGGTTTTTCACAGTCCGTGCACTGACCAAGTTCTTTTCCCACTATCCACAGGCTACATTTTCCATAGTAAAATGTATGGAAATAAAATGTATGGCCAGTGACCTTGCCTCTGGCCCAAGGGAGACAGGCCTCCTAATACCTCCTATACTCTATATTAAAAAAAAAAAAAAAAAAATCCAGAGAGCTATTAATTTCAGATCTCTAACTCTGTACCATTCTGGGATTTTTCTAACTGCAAGTTACAGAAACCTGGGTCTGCTGGGACTTAACAAGAAAAGCTTCCTCTTTTGGGGGGAAGAAGTCCAGAGGTGAGCAGTTCAGAGCTGGTGATGAGTCCACAGGTTCTGCTCTGTCAACCACGGCAAGTGAGCTTGTTGCCCACAGCGCAGCCACTGCTGCACCTCCAGGCGCTGGGGCCACGTGGCACAAGCCACAACAGGGACACAGGGTTGCACCAGCTCACCTTTCCCCTTTACCAGGAAAGCAAAAGCGCTGCCTAGAGGGCCTAACATGGTCCTACTTTCATCTCGTGAGGCAGGCTTAAGGCTTGCTGCTGGGGAAGCAGAAAGTGTGTCTCCTAGGGTACAGCAGGTGGAAAAAGGAAGGCCAGGGGACAGTGTGTGACCCCAGTGTGTGGGGAGGAGGGCATCTGGAGGCTTTTCAGTCTTGTTCAGGGTCGTGAGGGGAAGCAGGCTCTGAGGATATTCAAGGCTCTTCCATTCCCAGTCCTGAGAACTTACTCAAAGCAAAGATTCTAGATAAGCACCGATCATGGACCCAGGGTTTTAAAACATCTGACTAAAATGAACTAAAATGGGCTTCCTTTGTGGCTCAGCTGGTAAACAATCTGCCTGCAATGTGGGAGACCTGGATTTGATCCCTGGGTTGGGAAGATGCCCTGGAGAAGGGAAAGGCTACCAACTCCAGTATTCTGGCCTGGAGAATTCCATGGGGTGGCCACGAGTCGGACACGACTGAGCAACTTTTACTTCACTCAAAACGAACTGATGTCCATGATCAGCTTGGAATTCATGGTTGACTTGCTGTCTCCTAGGTTAAGTCAGTGTCCTCATCTTTGCTAACAGAGGACGCTGCGCAGCCCATGTCTGGTCAATGGACTTAGAACTGAACACAGATGAGGATGTGGAACTAAAGCCCTCATCCCCCTCTGTTGGGTGGAAGGAGTCTGCCTGCCTTTCATGGAAGACCGACGAGCCAAGTAAACACTGAAGTTTGGGCATGGATGACGGCCTTTCAGTGGCTTTAGCAAAGGGTTCGTACTTTGGGATTTTTGGTTTTAATGTACTCTAATGTTTTATCAGAAGCAGAAGATATTAAGAAGAGGTGGCAAGAATACACAGAACTGTACAAAAAAGATCTTCACGACCCAGATAATCACGATGGTGTGATCACTGACCTAGAGCCAGACATCCTGGAATGTGAAGTCAAGTGGGCCTTAGAAAGCATCACTACGAACAAAGCTAGTGGAGGTGATGGAATTCCAGTTGAGTATTTCAAATCCTGAAAGATGATGCTGTGAAAGTGCTGCACTCAATACGCCAGCAAATTTGGAAAACTCAGCAGTGGCCACAGGACTGGAGGAGGTCAGTTTTCATTCCAATCCCAAAGAAAGGCAATGCCAAAGAATGCTCAATCTACCACACAATTGTACTCATCTCACACGCTAGTAAAGTAATGCTCAAAATTCTCCAAGCCAGGCTTCAGCAATACGTGAACCATGAACTTCCAGATGTTCAAGCTGGTTTTAGAAAAAGCAGAGAGAGGAACCAGAAATCAAATTGCCAATATCCGCTGGATCATGGAAAAAGCAAGAGTTCCAGAAAAACATCTATTTCTGCTTTATTGACTATGCCAAAGCCTTTGACTGTTGTGGATCACAATAAACTGTGGAAAATTCTGAAAGAGATGGGAATAGCAGACCACCTGACCTACCTCTTGAGAAACCTATATGCAAGTCAAGAAGCAACAGTTAGAACTGGACATGGAACAGACTGGTTCCAAATAGGTAAAGGAGTACGTCAAGGCTGTATATTGTCAGCCTGCTCTTTTAACTTATATGCAGAGTACATCATGAGAAATGCTGGGCTGGAAGAAGCACAAGCTAGAATCAAGATTTCCGGGAGAAATATCAATAACCTTAGATATGCAGATGACACCACCCTTATGGCAGAAAGTGAAGAGGAACTAAAAAGCCTCTTGATGAAAGTGAAAGAGGAGAATGAAAAAGTTGGCTCAGAGCTCAACATTCAGAAAACTAAGATCATGGTATCCGGTCCCATCACTTCATGGGAAATAGATGGGGAAACAGTGGAAACAGTGTCAGACTTTATTGTTTTGGGCTCCAAAATCACTGCAGATGGTGACTGCAGCCATGAAATTAAAAGACACTTACTCTTTGGAAGGAAAGTTATGACCAACCTAGATAGCATATTGAAAAGCAGAGATATTACTTTGCCAACAAATGTCCGTCTAGTCAAGGCTATGGTTTTTCCAGTGGTCACGTATGGATGTGAGAGTTGGACTGTGAAGAAAGCTGAGTGCCGAAGAATTGATGGTTTTGAACTGTGGTGTTGGAGAAGACTCTTGAAAGTCCCTTGGACTGCAAGGAGATCCAACCAGTCCATCCTAAAGGAGACCAGTCCTGGGTGTTCATTGGAAGGACTGAAGCTGAAGCTGAAACTCCAATACTTTGGCCACCTCAAGAGAAGAGTTGACTCACTGGAAAAGACCCTGATGCTGGGAGGGATTGAGGGCAGGAAGAGAAGGGGACAACAGGATGAGATGGCTGGATGGCATCACTGACTTGATGGACATGTGTTTGGATAAACTCCGGGAGTTGGTGATGGACAGGGAGGCCTGGCATGTTGTGATTCACAGGGTCGCAAAGAGTCAGACACGACTGAGCGACTGAACTGAACTGAACTGAATGTTTTAATGGTGCTCTAAGAGCTGGAAAAGGAAAAAAAAAAAAAACTCTTCTAAGCTCTGGGGTTTTTCAGGCTAATTATACCTTCATCTGTTTGTCAGCATTATGGTTTTCATATTTTAGAACTGTATTTGTTCCCTCATTTTCAATGTGGATTTGGGACAGCTGATAAACTTTTTAAATTTATGTTACTGCCTAACAGAATGGTAAGCAATTGACAAATACTTACTCAGAGGCTAACTGGTATAAAGATACATGATTTTCCTGAATACATTTTTAAACCTGCCCCAATAAACAAACAAATTATGCAATTTGGCTTAAATGACTCCTCTGTGCCAATAAGCAGAGAGATGGCATCTTCCAACACTGGGAAAAGCAAGTTCTATCACTCTTCCCTGCCTCGCCCAATACTTTTCAAGTTGACTTGTTTCAAAAAGAAGTTAAACATCTTACTCTAGCCTGTTCCTCCCTCTAAGCCCTGGGAAGACAAAATGTTTCAACATAAACTGGATAAGAGCCATCAAATAGTACTGTAGTGGCACCACCCAGCTGGCAATGTTATTTCAGTCTCTGGACACAACTTCTGGGTCTGTCCCCAAGGGCTGTCATTAGTAGGAAGGGACCAGCTATTCCGAACAAGAGGTGTGTGGGTGATTGGTGGGAAACCTAAAAGGACATGTGAGGAGGAAAGTTTATTTTTGTCTGAAAAATACGCATTTGTCTGATCGCCTGGAGGAAAAAGCATTGCTTTTAGTCCTGCATAGTCATTGTTATGAAACTAACACAACTGGTGAGATGTGGCACATGTGGAAATTATACACCAGCCTTCTTGAGTTTTATAAGCAACTGTCCACTCTGAAGTGCTCAGACAATCAGAGAAACTGTCAGCTCTCCTCTCGAGGAAAGGAATGGAGTCTTGGACTAGAGGGCTTCCCTGGTGGCTCAGCGGCAATGAACCTGCCTGCACTGCAGGTGACTCTGGTTCAATCCCTGGGTGGGTCAGGAGATCCCCTAGAGGAGGAAATGGCACCCCACTCCAGTATTCTTGCCTGGAAAACCTCATGGACAGAGGAGCCTGGTGGGCCACAGTCCATGGGGTCGCAAAGAGTCGGACACGGCCGTGCATGCACATACGGCCAGCTAGAAGTGCTCAGGAGGAGGCCGTCCGGCCGGCATCAGGCCCTGCTGTTGGGTTGGCAGGACTTTGTGCTGCAAGAGCAGGCATTCACCAGAAGGTGGAGGCGCAAGGGTGGGCTCAGGGCAGGAGCCTGAGGACGGCAGTGCCCTCCGGCCTGTGCACTGTCCCCATCTGTGGTCCCAGCTCCCATGTCACCCCTCTGCCCACACCAAGTCCTGCATTTGAGCTGAGACGTGACCAAGCCCTTCCTCCATCTCGCTCACAAGGGGCTGTGTGTGCACGTGCATGCATGCTAAGTCGCTTCAGTCATGTTTCACCCTGCTACCCTATGGACAGTAGCCCACTGGGCTCCTCTGTCCATGGGCTTTCCCAGGTAAGAACACTGAAGTGGGTGCCATTTCTTCCTCCAGGGGATCTTCTGATCCACCCAGGGACTGAACCCACCTCTCCCACAGCTCCTGCACTGCACGAGGATTCTTAACCGCAGAGCTACTGGGGAAGTCCAATGGGGGGTGGGTGGGGGTGGGTGGGCAGTGACAGTGAAAGAGAAGACAACTGTGAGGAAAAGCTTGAGAGGACCACGACATGCACAGACAGGATGCTCCCCTCAGTGGGAACACCGGGAACAAACTGACAAGAGACCAGCAAAGTGAGTCAGAGATCTGAGTCAGCGAGAAAACGATGACTCACTGCACCAGGCACAAGCGAGGCAACAGAAGTGAGAAAACTCTCCTCCTCCACCCTTCTCCCAGCCTCCCTCAGGCTTTCTATGGGACCAAGGATGTTATTCTTAGTGACCGCCATGTCTCCCCTTTATCTGATAACATCCAGACTTAAGAAATCGTTGCAAGAAACCTTAACTTTTTTCATGCTTTCAGGGGCTTAGAAAAGCCCCCAGAGGAGGGAGCATGGAGAACACATCTGGAAGAACAGCGAGGAGGAGACTGCGTGACACCCGGATACGCATGCAGGAGCAGAGGGCGCCACTCTCTGTGCACGAGGGCAGCCTGGGCAGGGATGGGGGCTTGCAAAGGGGCAGACATGAAGCACCATCACTTCCCTTAGCTTCTCAGGTAACCAACAGCCTGCATCTTGTTTATTTATTTAAGTCATCTTTGGAGTTCTTCAGATGACTGAAGAGACTATATTATCAAGACATTTAGAAAATCAAATTAAGAGACTATATTATCAAGACATTTAGAAAATCATTTAATAAGCACAGTAGGTTTTGGAGATAAACTTAAGAAACTACTTCTTACATATCATGGGGAGATAAAGACAAGCCACCCTGACTGTGGAAGATTGTTGTTTGCCTACTTAATACCCAATAACCCTCTTTTTCTCAGAAAGAGAACTTCCAAGGTTTAGCAGGACACAAAGCTGTCTGAAAAACAGTTACATCCGCAGCCTCCTTTTCAGCTGACCCTGCATCTGACAGAGTTCCATCCGATATAACACAAACCGAAATAATGAACTGTTTCTCAAAGAACAGATGGCACGTGCCTCTGTAAACTCTTCATCCCCTCTCTTTCCTGCAGGTGGGAGGCAAATGCAATGGCTGGAACTTAGGCAGTCTTCACAGACCATGCGTAGAAGGCATGTCTGAACATGGTGGGGCGATAAGATAGGCAACCCCTGGGCTCCTGATATTCTCATCTGGGCCCCTCAAACTGCTTGTCTTGGAACTCTTCTATGAGAGATGAAAACACGTCTTATTTCTAGCTTATTTAAGCTACTGTACTGGGGTGAACAGTATCCCCCAATTTATGTCTACCCAGAACCTCAGAATGTGACCTTATTTGGAAACAGGCTCTTTGCAGATGCAATTAGTCAAGATGAGAGCAAACCAGATTTGAGTGACCCTAAATCCAACATGACTGGTGTCCTTGTAAGGAAAGAGATACCAAGACAGAGCGCCACGGGATGGAGGTCAGGAAACTACATGATTGGCCACAGCCGCCAGAAGAAAGGAAGAGGCCGTCAGAGAGAGCTCAGCCCTATTGACACCTTGACTTCAGACTTGTAGCTTCCAGAACTGTGGGAGAAAAAATGTCTGCTGTTTTCAGCCCCCCAGTTTGTTGTCATTTGCTGCGGCAGCCCCAGGAAACCAGTACAGCTCCTGTTGTATGTTTTATCTTTGTTACGCAAGGCCTAGCCCAACCCTCTGTATTAACCTTGCAGAACCACGGCTTTTTTCATCTCCATGCCAACGTCACTGTTCACTCAGGGACGGGAAATTCTGTTGGCAAATGGCTGATGGTTTCCACTGACTTACAGGAGACGAAGGTTTTATTACCAGCTCTTCTTAACTCTGCCCGAAACTTCCTCCCTGCACCTCCCACTGGGACTCAGCAGTGCTCTGTGACCAGCTTTCTGCACCACTGATAAAAAAATGCACGACGGTCGGCTCTTCGCATCCACGGGTTCCACATCTGCGGATTCAACCAGCTACAGATGGAAATACCTGAAGAAACTTCCAGAAAGAGTTCCAGTGCGCAAAACTTCAGTTTGCCCCATGCTGGCAACTACACAGCATTTACGTTATTAGGTGTTATAAGTAATCTGGAGATGATTTAAAGTATATGGGAGCATGTGGGTAGGTTATATGCAAATTCTATGCTATTTTATATAACAGACTTGAGTATCCTCAGACTTTGGTATTCTGGGGGTAGGAGGGGGGTGTGTTTGCCCTGGAACCAATGCCCCTTGGATACCGAAGGATGGCCTTAGAGGAAAGGAGTGCAGAGTAGGACAGCTGCTCAGTTAGGAAGGTCACTTAGAGCTTCCTCTCCAACATTCAGGTTCTCTTCCACGCTTGTGCCCTCGTCCCTCTGTGCCCTCTCCTGTCCTCCTCTCCCTGAGCCATCCCAGACCCAAGTCACAAACTGCTAACTGGGAAGTACGTTCAGACCCATCTAGAGGAGCTGTGGTAACTAAGTCTTCTATGCCCAAACTTCAGATTCATAACTGTACTAACTCCAAAAATAAAATACAATGACCAGAATCTGAGCTGGGTAACTGACATGTTAGAGGTGCTTTCTGTGCAAACTGCGAGATCCTTAATCAACTATACTCCAATAAAAAACAAAAGGTTAAAAAGTTTCCTTTGGGTTTATTGATACACATTATCCATTCCCTTAAAACACCACAAACCTTAACTTACTGATACAACGGGGGAAAAAGTCAAGAATAATTGTCCAAAAGTCACACCAAAAACGTTCAGAGCTCAAAGAAGTTGTCACTCCTTCATTAAATACAGACTAGAGAGCCTACTCTGTGCCCACTGATGCCTGGCATGTTGGCAGTGTGGACACTTTTTGCACAGTCTGGGGCCTGTGGGGTGCAGACTGGCAGCCACATGGGCTCCATAACAAACTAGTAACAAGGTCCAGAAAGAGATCCAATTAAAGAAGGGGAGGGAATTATCAAAGCAAAATGATATGAAGAATTTCCAGGGTATTAACTCAAAGGACATGAATTCCAGACTGAGAGTCCATCTCTGACACCCAGCACATGTGTGAACACAGACACATCAGACACACAGTTATGACACTTGAGAACAGCGGCTCCAAAACCTTCCAGAGAAGGAAGACAGATCAAGAACGGCACTGCCTCTCTCAACAGCAATGCAGGAAGAGAAGAGTGTGGCAATGCCTTCAAAATTCTGAGGGAAAATGGACTTTAATTAGAAGTCTATATTTAGTCAATTACCAATAAAGTATGATGACAGAAAGATACTTTCAGAGGCAAAGTTTCAAAAAAATGTATCTCCCCAGTCTCTTTTCTCAGGAAACCACTAGAGAATAAGCTCCATCTGAAATAGAGATGATATCAAGAAAAAGATCCAATACAGGAGAGACAGAGACAGAATTTTAGTAATCCACTGACTTTGTAGCAAACAAAAGAGTCCAGCCTCCAAACACCCCTTCTAACTCTCTCTGCTCATTCTTTCAAGTTAGTCATAAAACATTAAAAACAAGTCAGAAATTAGTACTTCTATTTTTAAGACATTCTGTATATTGCTCTCAGTGGAGTCAACCGTATACAGTGACTAATTTTCATTGTTATACAACTTTTCCTGGACTTAACTGAGTCAACTTTTTCCTGGAAGGGAGTCAAGTTTGTAGTAAGTCCATTCCATTTCCCCCGGGGAGACACGGGTCTGAGAGCCCTGCTCCTCCTGCTCCTGGGGGCCTGAGCTCTCCAGGCTGTCTGCACATCACGGCTCCTGGGCCAAGCCTTCCTTCCCCTCATCCCGGGGACAGCCGTCCCTCTCCTGTCAGGTCCCCTGCTTCCCTGAGGCAATGTCATCCTTTCTGGATTTACTCCTTGGGTTATAGTGGGAATTAGGGAATTGGAGACTACTGGCCTTAGATACCTGCTCAGGGAGAGAAGGATGAAGAAGGCGGGCAATGTGTGTGTGGCTGGCGGGGGAAAGCTTCATGAGGGTGCATTTGGAAACACGGAGTCAGAAGCCAGAAGCAACCAGCTGAAACTGTTAAAAGTAGTGACCGCATGAGAGGTACAGAGTAGAGGATGGTGGTTTTCCATTATAAGCCTCTGGTGCATGAGTAGCAATCTGCTAGGGGCAAGATAATTGATGGAAGACTAGGGGAAAGGTCCAGTACTCCAGGTAGAGGGAAGAACGTAAGCAAAAACCCAGCCAGTGTCTCTACTGCTAGAACTGAAGGTGAAGGTGTGGCGGGGGAAGCGTAAGCATGGGGTAGGGTGAACTCCCCAGTTTAGTCGCTTACGGAGTGTAGACGTAGCTATGGAGAATGGTCACAGACTCTAATACACGGGGGTAACATGAATAGCTGGGGCACTGCTTTGGGAGATCAGGGAAGAGGATTAGAGCAGGGAGTCTAGCTGGAGACCAGGGTCTATTACAGGCAAGAGATGATGAGGGTCTGGGATCAAGGAGCTCCTCCAGGTTAACGTGAAAGATGAGAAACAGAATCCACAGGTCTCAGTGACAGACTGGGCTGGGTACAAGGGGAAGGCAGGGACCTAGGATGGTGCCTAGGCTTCTGACTTGGGCAATGCTTTCCCCAAAGTAGAGACCCTGGCCAGCCTGAAAGTGGAAAAGTGAGCAAAGTTCAGGACACGTGTTTGGGATGGAAAGGGGTCACATAACAGGTAGTTGGATACAGACCTCAAGTTTCACAATGAGGCCTGGTGGTAATAAAAATGTGTGTCAGCCACAGAAGAAACTCCAGACCAGGAGAGGAGCTAAGAACACCTAGGAAGAGGATGCAGGGTAAGAGAAAGGGAAACACTAACAGGAAGAGTGGTCACCGGCCTCAAGGAGTGGCTAACGGTGTCAGATGCCATAAAAGGTCAAGGAAGAGGACAGAGCAAATCCCGTGAGACATGGGACACGGTGATCTGCAGCAGAGTGGCCAAGAGGAAGCCTGGTGAAAACAGAGGTCTATTTTGTAATAGTCATAGCCCCCGTTCCCAGAGTGTGGGCTGAACTGAGGTGGTGATAAAAGGAAGGTTGCAGCAGCAGAGGGCAGGCGACTCTGTGAGAAGTCCGCTGTGAAAAGAAGGAAGAGGAGGGGCGCTGGGAGCAGCAGGGGGAGTTAAAATAAAGGGCTTCACATTTTCCCCCTAAAGAAGGGCGAGATTTGAAGATGCTTATTTGAGTCAGAAAAGCAGTCAGCACAAGGAGAGTGTGCAGCACAGGAGAAGCAAAACTGAACCGCCTGCCATGCAGTCCAGCTTCACACTGCCAGGCATTCCCCACACTAGTACACAAACTTACGTGCATGAAAAACCCACACACTAACGACGTTCATGCCATTATTTAGTTATTCGTAATCGCCCAGACCTGGAAGATGTCCTTCAATAGGAGAACAGATAAACAAACTGGTACATCCAGGGGACGGAATAAAAGATGAGCTATCCAGCAACAGAAAGACACGGAGGACTCTGAAATACACCATGCTACCTGAAGGAGGGCCAGTCTGGAAAGGCTGCACACCATATGATTTCATGACTTGATCTTCTGGAAAAGGCAAAAGTAAGGGGACAAGAAATAGGGCAGTAGCTGCCAGGGACCAGGAGGGGAGAAATCTGAATAAGCGCAGCACAGGGCATGTTTTTCAGGGCAGTGAAACGTTCTGTATGACAGTGTGATGGTGAACACAAAAGATCAAGCACTTGTCAAAATCCATAAAACTTTACAGCCCAGAGAGTAAGCCTTAATGTATATACATGTTTAGTAACTCATTTAACAGGCTGGGGGATCCTAGGATGAAAAGTAGAATGTGGCAAATAAATCTATATGTATTACAAATACATAAGACAGTACTGCTGAAGACGGGGCGGGGAAACAGTGTTAAGTAACTGTGGAAACACACGGAGTCTGTAGGCCAAGGGCACGGTAAACGGTGCACAGAGCACTGGACTCCAGTTGACAGGGCCGCTTCCCACAAGGGCATGGACTAACAATTCTCAAAGTGCTGCGTGTGTATACTGGAACTGCACCACTAAGTAGATGGCAGAAGTGGGAGCTTCTCCCCATGGCACTGGGGGTTACAGCTGAGCAAGTGGAGGAGGCTAGAGTGACCAGATCAGACATCAGTATGAACTTGTGTTCACCTTAATACACACACAGGTGGTCACATATCCATCCACATATACTTCCTTGCTCTATTAGCTGAGAGGGCCAAGTCACAATGACATCCCAATAGCAATAAGCACGCCTGATGCCCAGATTATGGATCCTAACCCCACTCTTTAATAAAGGAACCATGGCTGATTCTAGGACTGGGGCAGGAAGTAGACAAGATGAGCCTGGAAGATCTTGCAATTCCAGAAAGTGAGGAAGTGCTAAAGAAACAAACACCATCCAGCAATGGGATGTCAAAGCCACAGGGGTACAGATGCCAACCACAAGAGCTTCCAACAGCCAGGGCTGAACCATGTGAGCAATACCACAAAGGACTACTGGATTATAACCCAAAGTGTAATCCATGTGCTCATACTGATATAAATGGCTGAATAGGTAACAGAAAATCTTCCATGCAGAGCTCAAAAAAGCTACTCCGCTCTAAGGAGGTGGAACACACTCCTACTCCTGAAGCGTGGGCTGGGCACAGCGACTTTCCTCCAGAGGAGCAAAGGAGAGAAAGGAGTCACTTCACAGTGGGGAAGCCTGACAAGCACAACCTCAGCCAGGTGATGAAAACAACATCCTCAGGGCAAGTCCTGTTCACAGTGTGCACCTCGATACAAAGTGACGGGAACGCACTTCACTTCCCTTCCTCCCCCGAAACATCGCCCCAGCCTTAACCATGAGGACACTCAACAAATCCCATTTGAGGGGTGATCTATGAAACACCTGACCAGTACTCAAAACTGTCAAGGTCATCAAAAAACAAGCAGAGTCTGAGGAACAGTTGCAACCAAGAGGAGCCTAAGGAGATAAAACTGTTAAACATAATGAGGAATCCTGAACGGGATCCCAAAACAGAAAAAGGACTTCAGCTGAAAACTAGAGAAACGAGTCAAGTACGTAATACGCTAATACTATGTGTTCTACAAGTACATGCTAATGTGTCCGTATCAGCTCGTTAGTCGTGACAAACAACCCACACTGAGGTAGGCTGCCGTTGACAGGGGAGCAAGGGGTGCAGAAGGGAACTCCACTACTGTCCCAGTAAAGTGTGCATCTGAAATGAAAGCTGTACCCTAAAAACCATGGCGGGACGTGCCAGCAGAACTAGCCTTGGGTCAGCAGGCCGCAGCGAGACAGGCGGGGTCGCACTGTCCCTCCTCCATCCCTCCCCTGCAGTTCTGCCTGGAAAGCAGCCCCCTGGCCTCTCCCCGGGGCAATGCCTCCTCTGCCTTCAGCCCCAGCACACGTCCCCCTCGTGTTTATGGCCATGCTGCACCTAACCACGCCTAACAGACCTGCTCAGTCATCTGTGACCTCGGTACTCTACACGCAGGCAGCGGACTCACTGCTCATTTACTGTCTACCTTGTGCGTGCCAGACGCTGGAACTGGAGATAAAGTGCCACTGACCCCAAAGAGCTCAGTCAAGGGACATCTCTCACATTAGCCTGTTTCACCTTTTACCTTGCTTTTGCTTCTCTCTCTAGAACAAACTATGAACTCTTTGAAAGTATTATTCCCTTGTTCATTTTTTTCATTCTCAGTGCTAAAAGCAATTAGCAATATATACATAGCAACTCACAAATGCTTGTTGAAACAAAATGAAGAACTGAATTCTCCTTTAGGTATGGATGACTAAGAAGGCAGACTATAAGTAAGTCTGCGAGGTTTTATACTCGATAGTTTTTTATTGTCTACAAAGTAATTTCCCCCAGCCTTTGAATGTATCACACATTTTGGGACACACACAGACTATGAGCAAGAAGTGAATCTGCCTGCAAGCAGCTGAGAGCCCAAGGGTCCAGGGGTTCCCTCCGTTTTCCCCGAGACCTGCACCCAGGACTGTGGCAGCCCCTCACTGCCTGTGACCAGGACTCCCCTCCCCACCACGCTTAGCATGTTGGCCTCAAGTTCACTGAATGGCTGCCCTGGTTTAACTGGAAATGTGAAAAGCATTTCTAAAACCACCTCAACTGCCACTTACAGCTCACTGGCCAAACACAGGGCCACCCCTAGTTCCACGTTAGAAGTTCAGTCTTTTGGCTTTTAAAACAGAAGCCTAAGAATGTGAGGAGGAGCTTGGGAACAGGTGCTGTGCTGGACAGTGTCTGCCACAGCCGACCTTTCTGGCTCTGCACAAAGCACACGTCCGTCCTCCCACACTGACTTAACAGCACTCACCCTGGGCTGAGGAAGATGACCCCAGTCTCTTGCAGTCGACTTCAATGCAGCTTCGGGGTGAGGCGTCTTCTTGGGGCAGACGTGGCCTCTGTGCTGCAGCTTCTGCTACAAAGCCAGCCCAGCTGCCCTGGACACAGACCCAACATGCCATGGCTGGAGAGGACCAGGAGAGACCTCACACCCCAGGCCTGCCTGAGCGACAAAGGGCTTCCCTGGACAAGCTCTCATCCAAGTGCTCTGTCTTACAGCAGCTGATCCTGGGCTGTCCAGTTCCTCCTGGACCTCAGTGGCCAGTGTCTTGGGGCAATTCAAACCATCGCTTGAAGTGGGAAAGAATGCCTTTAACCCCAATTTGTAAGACCACACTCTCCAGTCTCAATTGCTACGGCTGCCAGCTGCTGGGCTCTTGGTTGAGGCTGTTCTGGTACGTTTTCCCAAACCAACAGGACTCTAATCTTGCAACTCTCAACTGACTCGGACTGCAAGCCAGAGTCTGGGAAAGCTTCTCTTGGCAAGGCCATACTTTCTTCTTCACCCTGCTTTCAAATCAGCTCCCTTCAGTTTGACTGTCAAGCTCTCGCGCAGGGCTCTGCAGCTCCCCATGTATGGCTTGCTTCACCTTCCTGACAACCCTAAGAAGTGGGTATGATCAGTCACTTCTGTTTTGAGCAGAGCCACCTGGTCAACACACAGAGTGACCCCATGAGGCCTGGCACCACCACAACTGCCTCAACAGACGATCAGCACAGCCACACCCAGCAGATTCCCTGTCCTTCAGTCAACGCTGGTCCGGTCAGGACCTTAAAGTACAGTAACAGTTTGGCAAAATGTTTTGCTACTAAATAACTAAGTTCATCAATTTTTCACCAACTAACCTAGGACAGCAGGCCCTCCCCTCTCTGTCTTTTAAGATCTGTCACTTTCAGTTCCAGGTATCGACTTATTCTTGGTTACAAGTGAGCGCACTCACTCTGACTGGTTTAAGCAGAAAAAGCATTTACGAGAAAAACAAAACCTAGACAGCAAACGCAATCTCCAGACCAGCTCCATTCACGCCTGGAGGCTTTACATAAAGAAATCACAAATCACAGCTACAAACTGCTCCAAAGACTGCCCTGACACACAAGAGGCCCTGCCTCAAGACAGATCTCTGCCCCCAAGGCTAGACAACACTGGGCCTACCCGCACCAGCTGAGGACGGCTGACGGAAAGAGCCAAGGGCCATTCTCCTGCCTCGAGGGGCTCGCAGACAGGCTGGGAGAGTGCACTCGGAGTCTCTACCTCAGGGAGGCAGGTGAACGCAGGGGACCTTCAAAGGCAGGAAGGGCTTTCAGATCAGAGGCAGGCCCACAAAGACAAATGTCTGACATTGAGGCTTTCTACTTATACTGGAGCTTCATTCATTTTCAACTTACACTGGAAACTTTCCATTGACATTGACTTGAATTTTAATTAATATTGAAAATTCATTTCACATTTCTCAAGCACTACCTTGTATAAGATTTTTAAATTATTCTAATACAGGAAATTCACTGCAAGTAATGCACTAGCTGATTACTGCAATCATGGAGAGTTTAACAATTAGAGAGATCAGGGGGATATTCACTAAATTTTACCCACGCTAATAGAAATCTTAATGAAGCACTGGCATTTCTCTGGTTGATGGTGAGAATGTTGGGAAAAGCCACCTCAACAATGATGTTATTATAGAGCTCAATAGTAATGAGCTGTCAAAGGGAGTTGGAATGTATACTTCCAAGACCTCAGGGTTCACACAAATTAAACTAAGCCATCATAACGAGTGCCTAGCACGAGCACATCTCAGCCCTTGTAAGACCAACTCCATCATGGGTATCTGGAGCCAAGTGTGAGGCTGGCTGCTGACTCTCAGGTCCTACAAAATGTCTAATTGTGTAGCTCTTTCACCTTTTGTTCTTAAACTCAAATTTATTTCATAGAGTATGTGCATTTTCTTCTCAGAAGCAGTCTTAATTCACTTTAACTCAGTAAAATAATACCACAAAAGAGAAAATGTTATTCTTTTATTTTATGTTAAATAAAAACATGAGAAAATCCTTTTTTAAAAAGGGTCAAAATATTCCTTATGTCTCCAAACCAAGTCCATGGATGCAAAGAAACGCTGGCTACTTTCCTCCCCCGCAGGGTCACACACACTGTCACGTTGAAAGGACCTGAAGAGACACCATGGCGCATGGCCCCAGCCGCCGCTTCAGGTTAAGTCACATGCAATATTCGGGCAAGCAAGGAGCAAAATACAGGCAGGCAGATTCTGGAAACACTTTCTGCTCGGGCCAAATATTATTATTTGTTTTGTCTTGCAATCCTGCTAAACATTTAAGCCACATATACCACTGTACTTTGATGGTACAGGTTTTCACAATTCCAGAATTGTAGTAATTGGCAGTACAGTTTAAGTAGCTGATGTGGTGGAATTTTATCCATTTAAAAATTACATATGAGAACAGGACTGCAAATTTTGCCAGTAGAAACATGACCCCAGGGAATCACCACTTCCACAACATTATCGGGCACACATTTACAATGCACCCATGAAGTTCTGAGTGAACCTGTCACTGCTGAGCTACGCTAAAGACGAGGCTTCAATCTCTGAAAACAAATGCTATATTCATGATTTCTATACCCAAATACTCCTAAATCCATCACAATCTCTAGAGTCTGACTTAGCTTAACTGAGAATGATTCATCCAAACAGGTCATGGTAGGCTCAAGATTCTTCAACCTTAGTTTAGGTTGTAAAGAGCTTTTTCTATGACTGGAGTCAATAAAAATTTCTCTGTTAGAGAAAGCAGAGGTTTTCACCTTAGGCAGACTGCCAAGATGATACTTTATTACAGAATTTATGAAGCTACAGTTTAGTAACTTGCAGGTTTTATTAAAAGAAATCAAAAAAAGAAAGAAAAGGGGAACACTACCCCACCAAAACTTTCTAGATTTTTTTTTAAGTGCAAGAAATGCTGTATCACTGAAGCACTTGAGAATTATCATGAAATCCTAGCAAAAAATGTAATCACCTCAGAAGTGGTAATAAAAAAGAGAAACAACCAGAGAGGCACACAGATTGCTTTTTGTTTGTTTTTTTAAAAGGATTTTTATACTATATTAAAAAACCACAAAATAAAAAAGGGATCAGTCAACATATATCTTAGAAGTCTTACAGAGTCTCTGCACCCATAGCCATGAAGGCCCCCTGACGCCTTGTTCTCCTCTGCTCAGTCTGCAGCTCGCTGAAGGATCGCTGGAGATGACTCAGGCTCTAGTTTTTAAAATCAAACTTGTTCTGCCAAATCCAGGACCCTGAATTTATCCAAATTGTAGAAACATGCTTTGACCACCCGTCCACCAAAATACCTCCCATTCAGATCAACAACAGCTAAAAGGCAAACAAAAAGACAGTTAGTTAAGGCAGGAATTCCATGAGACATTACAACAATATGTCTTCAAAATATTAAGATCACAAGTTCAACTTTTTAATTCTTTATCGTTAGCTGTACAACTTACCTTTAATTGCTGACTCAACCCTCTCGAATTCTAAAAATATTCGTACTGCTTCATCATCAGGGGCACCAGGAATCTGGAAAAGAAATGGAGTACAGTAAGTAAAGATATCATCAGAGATGTCACTGACTGAGTTTTCCTCCACAAATGATTTTTGTCAGAGTATTCCAACTACAGATAAGCAGTGCTCAAATGCCAAGGATCTAAGTGTAATTTGTGTTTGTGTGTGCATGTGTACGCTCAGTCGTGTCCAACTCTTTGCGACCTCGTGGACTGTAGCCCACCAGGTTCCTCTGTCCATGGGATTTGCCAGGCAATAATACTGCGATGGGTTGCCATTTCCTTTTCCAGTTAAGTGTAATTTACTCGTCATCAAAATTCACTGAACGTCTGTTTTGGACAGGCCGTGTGCTAAGTGTGAGCAAAAGGCAGCTAAGCAAGACCCCTGCAGGTCCTATGCCATCAGACACATAAACAGATAATTATGCAGTCAACAGACACAACCCAGCATGGAGGAGAAGCTGAGGTGAGCAGGAACTAAAATAAAACATCTGTACGTGAACTGTCTCTCATACCAGGCTGAGTTCCTCTGTTAAGCTTTCTAGGCCCCGTTGCACTGTGTAAGCACGACTCCCGCTAATCCCCACCACACCCACCACCGTGCAGCCCTCCCCAGTCTCCAGAAGCCGTGACCCTATGGGAACACCTGTTCCCTCCGACCCAAATCCTACCCACACAGTCCAAAGCTCCACTCACATCTGATACTGTTCACAAAGCCTCCTCGAACTATTCCACATTGATCTAATCCTCCTCTAAAACTCCTATACTTGTAAGTCAGTGCTGATAAGTCTAGCAACTGAACATTCTCTAACTTTGTTTGTTGTTTCTTCAACTGAACGTGTCACCGAGAGCACAGGAGGCACCTGCCTGACCCCAGGGGAGTCAGCACTGGTATGTGGGAGGCACTAAATTAAGCACCTGCCAAAAGAAGGAAGCCAAGGCACATATGACCCCCCGTCACTAAACTACTGAACCCACTGTCATCAAGTCTAAACGTCAGTCACAAAATGAAATGTTTCTTCACCAAATAAATTTGAAGTTCTTCTTATGCTAGTATCTGAAATTGCAATAACTGAGTAAAAGTAGTGTAACTAACCAACACATGTCACCTTCTAAAGTAAGACAGTATGTTACTTACAATGCATCCTCTATTTACAGAAAATGCTTTGTAACCTATCAATCATAATTTGGGTTATAAACAAAGAAATCTCTCTTACTTCAAATATCACACATTTTCCAACTTTGCCATATTTTTCACACTCTTCCTTGGTTTCTACTTCCAAGTCTTCATCCACCTCTCCTGCACCAACCATGTTCTATAAACAAATATATAAATTCCAGTATTGAGTATAATTGACAACTATGTAAAAGAGACGTGTAAGTAACTTTTTTCCAAGATGGCAAATGTTTCCAAACCTAAATGACCCAAAAGAAAATTTTCATTCCTGAAATATTCTGAAGTAGGTTAGTTTTTTTAAAAAAATTAAAAAATATACATTAGGCTTCAATAAGTTACCAGAGCACCTGGGCAAACACCAGAATACATAAACCAAGCTGAATTTCTGATAATTTTCTGATAACATTTTAAAGTAATTTTTCACTGTAGTCTTAAATACTAATGTTTAGCAAAGAAACACTAGAGAAAAGGAATCTAAAAACCAGTCTTCCAGGGAGTCTGCCCACAAGCACCACTTTCAGTTCGCTTCAGCTATCCCATCATCAGTGGGGCTGACTGCATGCAGGGGCAGGGCCAGGGGAGGGACACGCGACCCACAAGGCAAACAGGGCTCCTCCCTCAGCTCCTTACCCTGAGTAGGACCACTTTGGTAGGACACTTAAGTATTTCAGTTAATGGATTTGAATCTGACTTCTTGGCTGCGTCTGTAAGAAAAATGTCATCAGACAGAAGTGTTAGGGCACCAAGTCTAAGTTACAACGAGCAATTTACTTTCAACAGCAATCCCCATTCTCTATATCCTAGAGCCAGCATCTACAGTCTCTGAGCAAAGATGCAGCCTTTCCTATCTGAAAGCATCATTTTGCTTTGGTATAATTTTTACCACAACTTCTAGAACTTTTTAACATCCTCAGGTGCATTTTTGCTTAGTTCACTTCCTAAAGGGCCGACAGGGCACGGTGATCACCACCCTCAGAAGTGAGTCTTGGCTCAGGCAGTGGTCAGTGGTCCTGAGCCCAGTGTAAACGAGCAGTCCATCAGCCAGCCGTGAGCTGACCAGTGTCAGATACCCTCCCAGAGTGGGCTGACTGCTGGTTTCTGGTTCCAGTCTGTGAAGCTTACTGCTGCTTCCTCAAGCTCTATGTCAACATGCCTGCCAGGAAAAGTTCTCTTCCTTCTTCAGGAAAAGGCATTCAGCTAAGACTGATTCAAAACTACTGAGTTCTGCTGCTTAAAGTGCTAAATCATGTTTGACTCATTCCAGTACGCCCTCACTACAGAACAGACTGTAACAATCAAATGAAAATAAAACACCAAGTAGGCATCACCTACCAGAAGACTGCAAAATAACGCTACTTTTACAGAACAGCCAGTAAGAAAATTAGGATGAAAGCAGCCAGAAAAAAGCAAAAAGCAGAGAACCCTTACAGGATAGAGATACAGCAGAAAGAATAACTGATATACTCTGTATGGCTCTGTGTTGCTATAAAAACACAGTAACGGTTGTATCAGTATAACAAGGCTCTTTCCGGAGGAGAAGCAGGCATGCCAGGATTTCTGGAGTCCTGTTCATTTCTGCCAAAGCCTCTCATCTTCTTTTCCTCCTACAGGCGTTCTCTGTCCTGAACTATTTGTAAAGATGGGCCTCAGAACTTTGTTTCCACCACCCAGAGCTGGAAGGCATCACGATGAGGAATTCTCTCATTCAGGATGGCCTGCCCCCGCCCATACCCCCAGGAGCCCTGCCCGAGGGGAAGCCCACCTTTCTCGGTGGCGTCGCCCACAATGATCTTGCCGCCCCGCTTGCTGGTCTTCTCCACCGACAGCGCTGTGCTCAGGCCCTGCTCATGCTTCCCGAGACCCTGGCCTTCCCGGAAGCCGTACTTCTGCATGATTTTATGTGCTACCGTGCCCCTGCGAGGAGGAAAAGGAGAAAGGTCCCTGCACTTGAGTCACAGCACAGATTGGATTTTACATCACAGTAATCTCCTTCCAGGAAGAGAGAATGTAGATTCCACAATGGCGTTGATGATGCCATATACCTACTAATGGGCTATGAGATCGAAGTTGTGGGATGTTCAGGAGAAAGATTAAAAAGTGGATGCTGCAATCCTGGGTGCACTGAGATAACCTCTGAGGTAAAGGAAACACTAGTTCCTCTGGTAAGAGTTCCCCAGGGCCTGTTAGAAAATACCAGACTTCCTGTGTGCCCCTGTACCTGCTCTGCTACAAGGCTCATAACCAGTTTAAGTAATCCTCTCAAAAACTAAGTATGGTTTCATGTAATGAAGATGACTGCATTTTTCTAAACAGTACAGAAGAGTTTCCAATGACTGACTTCATAAATGAAGGATGCTTAAGGACTATCTGTTTAATAGATGGAAATAAAGAAACTGGGGCCCACAGTGGCTGCCTAGCTTAAGGCTGACTGACAGCAAAGGAAGACATCCCATGTTGGTATTAACGGTAGGACTGAAATTGAAACACACAACTCTTGAATTCTTAGTCCACTGCTCTTCCTCTAATTAGTGATAGCTTTCAAACTGCACAGGGAGAAGCCTCAAGGGTACTGAACACTGCTTCTTAGGGCCTGAACCCCAAAACCCTGCTTCAAACAGAACTGTTCAGTTCAGTTCAGTCGCTCAGTCGTGTCCGATTCTTTGTGACCCCATGAATCACAGCACACCAGGCCTCCCTGTCCATCACCAACTCCCGGACTTCACTCAGACTCATGTCCATCGAGTCGGTGATGCCATCCAGCCATCTTATCCTCTGTCGTCCCCTTCTCCTCCTGCCCCCAATCCCTCCCAGCATCAGACTCTTTTCTAATGAGTCAACTCTTCGCATGAGGTGGCCAAAGTATTGGAGTTTCTGCTTCAGCATCAGTCCTTCCAATGAACACCCAGGGCTGATCTCCTTTAGAATGGACTGGTTGGATCTCCTTGCAGTCCAAGGGACTCTCAAGAGTCTTCTCCAACACCACAGTTCAAAAGCATCAATTCTTCAGCGCTCAGCCTTCTTCACAGTCCAACTCTCACATCCATACATGACCACAGGAAAAACCATAGCCTTGACTAGACGGACCTTACCTCCAGTATCTCACATACGTAATTTCCTTAAATATTTCATTTGAACAAGTTGTTCCAGGGCTAAAAAGACTGAAGACTGATAACTGTACTATATTGTACCTTCTTTTGGCATAAAGATTTAATACCTTTTTCTTGCCAGCAATAAGGCAATTTTTTTCACTAGCAGGAAAAAACAAAATCAGCCCCCAGTGATGTCATGCCTGTGTCCCTTCAGTACACTCCAGGGCAGCCCCACAAGCTTCTCTCCAATGGGGAACATCCTCTGTGTGCACCGCCCAGGGCAGTAGCTATGAGCTTTGTGTGGCTACTGAGCACTCAAGACTAGCGTGAGGAAAGAAATACATGCTGAATTCTATTCACATTCAATTAGAGCCCTGAGTGGCCAGGAGGCCCCAGAGAACAGCACAGGTCGAGAAGAGAGGTATCAAGGTGAGAACTCCAAATCCTCTCACAGCGTGCAAACCCTGGCCTGCTCCTCAGCTCTGGCCAGCCTGGCCCCAAAAGAGCGAAGGCAGAATCAAAGCGCTCACATAGGCGAAGGCAGACCAGAGAGGCCTCTGCAGGCACAGCCTCTCCACCAGAGGCGCTGTCCTTCTAGAGGACAGAGAGCAAAGGCCTCGGCGCAATGCTGCTCCACTGCCACTCCCGGAGCACTAGAGGACTAAACAATACACAACACTCTCTTAACCACAACACATGTCAAATCCAGCGAGTCCTAAAAAAAACCCACAAGCCCCACCTGAAGTCAACCTTAAAACTGGTTTTCAAACACTGGCAAACAAACTTCTAATTATAGGTAGAAGGACTAAAAGTTTTTAGACCAAAGGTATAGACTTATAACCTTAAAGCAAACGTCATTTTATCAAGAAAAAAAAGGATGTCATTCATCTTTTGGACATAGTGTAAGTCAAGTCTAATTAGTATGAGCTATTTACAAATGTTCTGAAAACAAATATAAGTAACAATCAGAAACTGTTCCTACCTAGAGAATATAATGTTCAGCATCCCAATCACTCAACACTTCCGATAAAAAGCTTTACGTTTTGTACAAAACGGTAACAGGGTCATGCTGCAATACCCTCCCAGTGACTCAAGTCCTGATCCTGCGTGACTGAGCGCACCAAGCACTCCTTGTAAACCCGCTAAAGCCCTCATCTCCAAACGCGCTGCATCCACTGGAAAGTCTGACCACACCACCCCCGGCCCCCTAGAGTCCCACCCTCCCTGCACCCGCCGAGGCGCAAGTGCCCGACCATTACCCCATGTTGGCGAGGAAGGAGTTGCCAGGGCCGGTTGGGGATCGGGGTCTGTCTTGTTCCTCGTACACTGGGGGAGGAATAGCAGCTTTGGAAGACTGTGAGCGAGGTCGTGAATCCTCTTCATAAGGGAAGTCTCGGGGTACTGTTGGATGACAGGAAACAGGATTTTATTTTTTGTGCCTCCTTACGCCAGCATACAACAAAGGTCTCTGAGGTCAGGGACCACATGCCAGTTCAGTGAAGTGCAACCCCAGCTGTGCAACAGAATTAGCAAGGAAGCTCAGAGAGCTCCAGATGCTTGGGCTCCACTCCCAGAGACTGGTTTCAGTTGGGGTTTATGGTTTGTCAGGTATTTTCATTATTATTTAACTTTTTTTGTCTGTATTATCTTCTTTATAAAAAGGTAACATTCATAGGTATTTAAAAACTCTGGGGATGGTTACATTTTCTCGGGATAGTTTAGGTATGCTCCAACACAGAGAGTAGGAAAATGAACTAGAAGGTTCATCAAAGTCCAGTTCCAACCCCCAATTTGAGAACAGATCCCTGGAGACTTCTGGGACTCTGAGTTAAGGCACACACCCTGTGACTGAGGGACCTCACTCGGGAATGTGCTGCCACCTTGTGGAGGGTCACAAGTGTAACAGCTCCTAGATCACAGAGCTGTGGAGAGTCCCTTGGACTGCAAGGAGATCCAACCAGTCCATCCTAAAGGAGGTCAGTCCTGAGTGTTCACTGGAAGGACCGATGTTGAAGCTCAAACTCCAATACTATGGCCACCTGATGCGAAGAGCTGACTCACTGGAAAAGACCCTGACGCTGGGAAAGAATGAAGGTGGGAGGAGAAGGGGACGACAGAGGATGAGATGGTTGGATGGCATCGCTGACTCAATGGACATACTTTGAGTAAACTCCGGGAGTTGGTGAGGGACAGGGAGGCCTGGTGTGCTGCAGTCCATGGGGTCACAGAGTCGGACACGACTGAGCGACTGAACTGAACTGAGATCACTGAGCACAGAACTTGCCAACTGAGCTACTATTTGTTTTAACCTAAATCCAAATATGAAATGTTAGAGAAAACAAAATGAATTATTTTTAACAGCAAACAAAAAAGCATCTTGCTGCAGAAAAACCCTAGAAACTGGCATAAAAACTCCTGAAGCATAAGGGGTGGAAGGTGCTCTTGGCCGAGGGCTAGAGTGAGGAGGGTTTGGGGGCCTTTTCCCTGCACCCAGGTGCCTGGCTGATTCCAGCTAAGGCTTCCCAAGACTGGGTTAAAGACATGTATCTGAACAGAAGAGGGAAGAAACAGGTACTTACATTCTTTGTCCTTCTCCACAAGAGACGTGGGAGGTGCAATGGCAGCTCCGCCCATACCTGCAAAACACACATTCCGCTGAGCAAGGGCTGAGTGAGGAGGAAGGAGTCAGCCCGGGGCCACTGAATCGCACCCCCAGCCCAAAGGGAGAGGCAGGAAGGCACACTACTCCACCCTCTCGCTAACACCTGAAGAGTTCAGTGTTTGAAACCAGGGTTAAAAGTACACAAGTAGGTATCACTGCTTGGGTGTGTGGGTACTTCTGGTCACAGTCTGCTTTGTGCTGTCATCATTCTTGTTCACATTTCCTAGACAGAGAACAGTGGACACAAACAAACCAAAGCAGACTCCACTTGCTATCAGACAACCAGAGGGAAAACATGAACAGAGAACATAGGGATTTTTCATCAGAGAAAACCCCTAACATATGTATTATAACTTAATCACCAATGCTGCTGCTGCTAAGTCACTTCAGTCGTGTCCGACTCTGTGCGACCCCATAGACGGCAGCCCACCAGGCTCCCCCGTCCCTGGGATTCTCCAGGCAAGAACACTGGAGTGGGTTGCCATTTCCTTCTCCAATGCATGAAAGTGAAAAGGGAAAGTGAAGTTGCTCAGTCGTGTCCGACTCTAGCGACCCCATGGACTGCAGCCTACCAGGCTCCTCCATCCATGGGAAATCACCAGTGAGACACTCCAAAAAATGATAAAATGTAAATTAAAGAAACCAATTACAAAACCATGCTGCACCAGCATGAAATGTTTCAAAGAAATTTCCCACAATCAGTGTACAGGCAGGCGGCAACCACACGTTATGAAGCCGTTCTCTCAGAATGGACAGGGCCTAGCTATCTAGCGGTCACCAAGCACCTGGCTCTCACACAACGACGATGCTGCCTGTGAGGCTTCAGAGATGGAGATGGTCTGACAGAGCACGAGCTCAGACCGAATCCCTACCCCGCTTGTGACACTGCCAGAAGCCAGCATTCAGGGAAGCCCAGCCATGCATGGGGGTGGCAAGGACTCTGGACACGAGTGCAGACTCTCCACTCAGTGCTGTTCTTAATCAAAGTGCAGATGGACAGACAACAGGTGGGCACGACTGTGCTACGGACAGAGACGAGCACAGGCATGTAGTTTAAGGTGTGCTCAAAGGTCCAAAAAGTAAATGTTAGAAAGACCATCTGTGAAAACACGACGAAAAGTTAAACCCCATACAAATGTGGGTTTTTGCTGAGATGCCAGACAGCAAACTACCCAAATCAATGTCAGCTGAACTAGTTATCAAACTGAATATAGAAGGAAAGGGTAGAATTGCACATCTAAAACATGACATTTATGTTCAGGCATTACTTCTTTTCCTCCTCTCTCGCTCATAATCTTCATCTTCATCAGAATCTGGATCAGGTCGCCTGGAAAACCCACTAGCTTCATGTCTGTCTTTACGCCGCCTGTGATAACAGATGGAACAATTCAGAGATGTGAACCCAAGGAAGTCACCTTGACTTTAGGGGGCGTGAGGGGTAGGGGATATGCAAACAACTGATTAAACACCAAAGCAGCAAACATATGACAAGTGAGAAAAATCCAGAAGATAAACTGAAAAATTTAACAGGTATACGCATATAAATAGCAAGAAAAGTTTCCTTGATATTTACCTCTTTCAACACTAAAGCGAATCAACACAGGTAAGTTAATGAAATAATTTCGATTGTCTAGAACATGCTTTCACTTCATGAAATGAGTCAATAAATAACGAGAAATAGTATATTAATGTTTTATATAATCATTTAAAAATTAATACTCGGCATTTTTAAAAGAAGAAATGCAAATAAATCTTTGTTACCCATACTTTCGAAAAACATAAAAGATGTTATGAGTTCTTAAAAACTCTATCTGGCTCAAAAATAGTAAAAGGTGAAAAAACATTTTAAGTATTTTAAGCAGTATGACTCTAGTAGAGTCAGAACACAGGGAAAACAAAAAGCAAAACCTATTATTCAACATCAGTTTGTAAGCTATTTTTCTAAAAACTCACTCAAAATGTATGTTCTAAGTTTTCTGCATCTATATGCGAACTTGCTCTGGACTTTGTTTCCATGATGGGATGTAACAACCACACACTCTTAACAATAATCTGACTCCTGAGAACTGTTCAGACCAACCACAAAACCCACTCAGTCCACAGACAGCACTGAAGTTCTCATAACATCTGAATGAACATTTCAAACGTAACCCCATCCCACACTTGCATGAGGCCTTACTTTTCTCTCTCTTCTATTTCCTTCTGTCTTTCCAGCTCCCGCTGCCTCTGTCGCTCCTCTCTTTGGCGCTTCACTACTTTCTCATAATCGTTAGGAAACATGGGATCATATTCATCAGCTAAGGGGATCAAAACTTCTCCTGCAGAAAACCCGCTGGGAACAGGGTCCTGAGGAAGGGAAAATGCCAAAGTAAGTATCACCCTCTGTCTTGGAGTTTTATTCACAAAATTAAGGTCAAGGACCATGCAGGACCCCGAGGATCACCTGTCCGCCTCTGTTCTACAGATGAGGGAGCAGATGCCCGAGGAGGCTCGGAGACTTGGCCTGTTCAGGCGCCCAGCCCAGGAGCAGCAGAGCATGGCAAAGTTCACCTCTCAGTTCAGGATCAATTCCATAAACACCCTACAGCATTTTCTTAAAAAAAGCTGCCATTACCCAAAATTTTAAGCAATAAATTTGATTTTTTAGAGTAAATATAGAATACTTCTATTTTTATATACATAAAAACTTAAAATACAAAACAACTTATGAATAACATATTCTTGCAGTCATTTAATATAATAATCCCAGATTTTGATTACATGGAGACATGACATATTAAGACTCTCAAAAAAAAGAGGAAAGAAAAGTAGAAAGCCTCGTCCTGGGCTCTGAATGCTCTGGAGTCCACAGCCTCCCAAGGCCGCTGCATCTCAGGCCCTGAGTCTGAACAGGGCACGTAACTCCCTTCACAGCACAGTTCATTTTTTTAAAGTCCACTAAGTCAGGTTTTTGTGTTTCTCTTTTGTTCATTTACAAACTGCTCTTTGAGAGAAAAAGAACAAAAGGCAAACAGTGCACTAGAAACACAAGATGAAAAGGGGGCTTCGCCCTAGGCTGGGGGTCTTGAGATCCGTGGTTCTCATAAGCCCTGACCCACTGCATGGACTCACGCTCCTACATCTTCGTACTTTCTTCTGTTTGTTTCTCTAGCATGACACCCTCTTACTGTCTGTAAAAATAAGATGCCTTTCCTGGTCCCCACAGATACCCAAATGAGTGCAGGTCAAGGTCCCTAAGCTCCCACTCTGCAACTGTCAGAAGCGTGCCCAGCACTGCCAAAGGCAGGACGGCTGTTTGTAAAATGTATTTTACATATGAACACAAAACAGGCATGATACAGAGAGCTTATGCTCAGTATCAATGGATCTAAATCTAACAATTCCTGGATTATACTGGGCACTGAATTACAATGTGGATGACATTTTCTCATCATATTAATAAAACAAACACTTCATGGTCTCCTTACAATTAAAAATCAAAAATCCCTTTGATTTGTTGAATAAACAAAATTAGAAAAATAACTGTAATCACCTCCCAGACCCTATCACTGGAAATCTGACACAAATCTATTTACCACAAGGCTCCCAAAGGGAAAGTATTCATTTGTATGCACATAAAAGACATTTCTAAAACACAAAAGCACCTGAACAACATTTCCATTCAGTTATTATTAAAACAGGAGAAGCTAACAATCAGCAACTCAATTTATTTAACACTGCCATCACAAAGTTCCAACTCAGAACAAACTGTCAGCACGAAGGATAATTCTCTGTCGTTAAATCTGACAGCAAACAACTTTTACTGTGTGAACCCTGCTAAGTTCAACAATGAGCCATCCTGCTCTAAATGCCATGAAGAATACAGGGGCTTGCTTCATTTTAACAGACTGACAGTTAATACCCAACACTGCAGAGGGTGGGAAAAACTCAAACGCTCACACGCTGCAGGTGATACAACTCTGCCAGAGACAACTTGGCAACAAATAAACTGTCCAGGAAAGGGAATCATCTCCTGAAGTCACCTCAGGAAGTCTATCCTAAGAAAATTTTAAATGCACAGAAAGCTCTCTGAAAAGGTGTCCCTAAAAGGTTTACTGGCCCTACAGTTAGGAAGTGAGTGTGTAAATCACCACACACTTACCTGATGGGAACACTTTACAACTAAAAATTGGCTATGTAGCAAGAAGAAAATGCTTACTGATTAAATCTGGGGGTGATATATAGGTTCTGGAGTCAATATACAGAAACAGATGATTAAACAGTTCTTGATTAGATGCAGCAAGAAAAAATTAGGTGACAAATTTGTGGGAAAAAATGTTAAATGACTAAGAATCATCAGAAAAGTTCCCTTGTGGGGAACCAAGTGGTTTTCCCTCTTGACAGACTACCAGACTGCAGGAGAAGGATCAGCTCCTCTGGCCGTGAAACCCCATGGAGAGCTTCAGCGCCTGCCACACAGGGGAGTGCAGTGAAGCCACTGGGATGAGCGCCTGGCCCTGTACTCTTTGACACAGGTGGACAGCACAGTATATTAAGTGAGAAACGCAATGAGGGGACAGAAGATGCGGGAGGCAAAGAATACCAAGTTCTTAAATTCTTAAGTCATTTCTTTTTCTTTTCGCCAACCTCCAATTTCTGATTAATTAACTACTGAGCTTTAAACAGATTAAGTGTTTTAAAGTTGATAAAACCAGAGCAAAAATTAAACTGAATGTGATACTGACTAGATTGCAAGGCCTACAGAGGAAGTGTGCTCAGAGTGACGTGTGGCAAGTGCAGCCTGGAAAGCAGGAGAGCCCACCCACGGGTGTGTGTGTGTTGGTGGCGGAGGTGTACCTTGAGGCCTGCAGCCACGTGCGGTGGAGTGTCCACGATCTGCCGCTCATCCGAAGAGCCGCCTCGCTTTAGGTCGATTACTGGAGCAAGGACTGTACTTTGTTTTGTCCTCTGGCTCTAAAATCATCAAAAACCAAGAAAAGTGTACTTAGGCTTCAAATCAAAATTCAGATTACTTGTAACAAAGCTTTTTTTTGGTCTCTGCAACAAACCTGTCAGATATGAGAGAAACAATCTTAAAACAATAGCCTTTTAATTCAATTATTACGATAACCATATACTAGTTCCTTTTCCTTACAACACAAATCTCCATTTTCAGAAAAGGTTTACAGAAAGATTGGCCACTGTTAAATTTTCAGATGAAATAATACACTGAAAAAACTCTATGCTTGGACATACTGAAGTTTGAAAACCAGCATCACTGCTGGAAATCCAAAGTACTCTTTTCCTCATCCTGATTCTCTGAAACAGTTCTATTTCCAGGAGACGTGAAATGACCTTCAGCTCCTATTCCTCCCCTCCCTATCCCAGCCTCTCCTCCGGCCACGCAGGAGCCCTACATATTCAACAAAGAGGTAGGGCAGTGGCTCTCACTCCTCAGCAGGCACCTGCCGGGCCTCTTTCCTCACAGGTGGGCTTAGCTTCTCTCACCTTGGCCTGAGTGAGAGCTGCCTTCTTCACCTGGAGCTGAGACTGCAGGAGTTTGAAGTTTTTGGACCAGCCTTCTGTTTTTGAGTCACTGGTCTCCACTCCCAGGTCATCGTACAAGGACATCTTCTCAGTTCAGTGCTGAAAGGAAAGTGGATAGGGGTTAAAGAATGTAAGAATGTAGTGAAGATTTCTAATTAAAATATGCAGTGGCATGGAATTTCAGAGGTAGGAGGTATCTGATGAGATCACCTCGTCCAGGAACATTCAGTGACAGAAGCCAAGACACCTGATATCACCAATCAGTGCCCTTTCTAATACCCATGTGCTATTTTCAAAATAAACCTCTAGCATGAATTTTCCTGTATATAAGATCATGTGATCAAGTAATTCAGGAGTGAAATCATTCTGTTCTACAGAATGAGGGAAGGAAGTTCTACAGTCAGGGCATTCTTAACTATACATATTCATTAAAAAAATAATTCTACTTTGTGTCAGTAACAAAAAGTAGAAGCCTTACAAAAACACCTATTACCAGGTGAGTTAGCACAATTAACCACCTTTTCAGGGGGAGTGGGGGTGGAGGTTGATGGCGGGGAAGCTACCCTTTTATAAAATTTTATTATATGCCTACAAATAAGGGGAAAACCCCAGAAATGATCTTACAGATGTGACAGGAGAGTAGAAGGTTAGATTGTATAATACCCAGGCTTCCTCGTATCCCACCTGGTGATCTTTAATGACTCTGAGCACAAAGACAGAATCCACAATCTATATGTGAATGACTGACACATGCTGTCTCCGCAGACAGAGGATGAAGACAACAAAAATGACAACAGGTAACACTTGTTCAGTCCTCTCAGTTGTGTCCAGCTCTTCGGGACCCCATGGACTGCAGCACCCCAGGCTCCCCTGTCCTCCACCATCTCCCGGAATTTGCTCAAACTCATGTTCACTGAGTCAGCGATGGCATCCAACCATCCTCCGTCGTCCCCTTCTCCTCCTGCCCTCCATCTTTCCCAGCATCAGGATCTTTTCCAATGAGTGGGCTCTTTACATCAGGTGGCCAAAGGATTGCAGCTTCAGCTTCAGTCCTTCCAGCGAATACTCAGGGATGATTTCCTTTAGGATTGACTGGTTTGACCTCCTTGCAGTCCAAGGGACTCTCAAGAGTTTCTCTAACACCACAGGTCAAAAGCATCTATTCTTTGGCACCCAGCCTTCTTCATGGTCCACCTCTCACATCCATACATGACCACTGGAAAAACCATAGTCTTGACTAGATAAATGGACTTCTGCTGCAAAGTAATGTCTCTGCTTTTTAATACACTGTCTAGGTTTGTCATAGTTTTTCTTCCAAGGAACAAGTCTTTTAATTTCATGGCTGCAGTCACCATCCATGGTGATTTTGGAGCCCAAGAAAATAAAGTCTGTCACTGTTTCCACTTTTTCCCCATCTATTTGCCATAAACTGATGGGACCAGATACTATGATCTTAGTTTTTTGAATGTTGAGTTTTAAGCCAGTTTTTTCATTCTCCTCTTTCACCTTCATCAATAGGCTCTTTAGTTCCTCTTCGCTTTCTGACATTAGGATAACAGCCTATCACACTTGCCAGGGTGGTCAACGACGTAACTGCTACAGAAGCCTAGGAGGAGGCTACCAGTAAAGCCAAGAGCAGTCCAGGAGCGGGTGGAGACTTCCGGAAATAAATCTGCTCCAGGTCAAACCCAGTCAGAAGTCCACACCTCTAGCTGCTAAGTCCTTACTGCCACGTTTGAAAACCTCAACATTCTGAAACCCAAAACACGGCTCATTTCTCAAAATAAGACAGCAATCTGTTTCTTACAGTTGGAAAGGGGAAAAAAAATTGACTGAAAACCCTAAACTGCAAAGAAGTGCTTAACACAGGAGTTGCTAACTTATGAACACATCCCAAAAGTGTGTCAGTTCCCAGGCTCAGACAGCATTTCGCCATTGAAACTGTGTCACACAAATCCTGTTTTGCCTGTGTTATGTCTCAGAAAGAGAAGGTGATACATACAGGAAGGGAAATATCTAATTTTCCCCCAGAGTCACATCTGACCTGGGGCAAAACTTCTGTGTCTGCTCACTTCTCCACCCTTCTGTGCATGGATCTTAAGACCCCAACACCCCAACACCTCGGCTGACCTGGTTCCACGGTGCATGGGGCGGGGGTGAGGGGTTGGATGCTGCCTCCCTCCCTCAGAAAGCTGTTCGGCTCCTGAGCTGAAGTCAGCCCTGGTCACCTATGGGTGCCTTTCAGAGTTCCTTCCCTACTTTATACCTGAACGCTGTGATGACCTGAGAGCTCTCAGTGCTGAGTGCTAAATGAAAGGCCCCAAGGCAGTGCACAAGCAGGGTGAATAAGAGCAGAGCCCAGGGTACTGGTGGCTGAGTGCTCCAAGTGACACACAAAACAACGGAGACACGCCTAACGGTTCTCTCCTCACGGCTTCTGGGACAATTCACTGGCTCAGCAGGGACGAAGAATTCCCTGAAGAGTGTATCCCGCAGGGGCATGCCCGCTGCCTTCAGCGCCAGACAAAGCGGACTTGGCAACACCTTGTCACGGTATTAAGCTTGAGACAAGCGGCAGACAAGCGCAAGACACTGAGGCTAAACGTAGAAAAGTTAATGAATTCCATTTCTCATCTAAGCATGCCTGAAATCTGATCAGGTCTCCAAAGTTTTGCAGGTAATACCGCTGGGGTCCACTTCAGAACCTACTATTTTAATCCACAGTCTTATAAACTCCACAAAAACCTATATTCAGTGTGTGGAGGTCACTGCTCTACCCTCAGACTAAGATCAGTGTCTGCCCCAGAGTCGAACAGGGAATCAGGCCAACTGCTCAGTTAACACACTAATTGCAACCTTCTCTTATCCAGGACTTCAGAAATTTCTGGCCACTGATGACTACATAAGACCACAGAGCTGCAGAGGCTGTCATGCACTTTTCTTCCAGCCTACTTGGTGTTCAAAACTAATCCTTCTTTTCCAGGTACACATCCTTAAAGTTTAAATTTAACCTAAAAACTCAGAACAACAGCAAAGAAAAAACAATGCTGAGTGACCAGCTTGCAAAGGGCCCGTGAATGATGCCAGGTTTGAGCTGCACGAGTCCACTTACATGTGGCCTGTTTTCCACAGTAAATACTGTAGGACCACAACATCCGAGGTCGGTGGAATCCATAGATACTGAGGGCCAACTGTGAAGTTACACGATTTTTCTGCTGCGGAGGGTCGGGGCCCCTGACCCCTGCCTTTTTCAAGGGTCAACTGTACTGTGGTTTTCAGAACACTGCTTCAGAAATGACCATGCATCTTTCATCTAACCTAGTCTAATGTTTTGAGACCTCATCATTCAGTTGATCACCAGACCAAAGCCTAGTAAACAAACTGTGGGTTCATTTGCTTTACCTTTCTTTCTTCTTATAAAGGCAAGAGAAGACTGACAGACACATTTTGGCAAACAAATACAAACAACACTTTCTGGGAAATTATAAAGCTAAATTATCAAACTTTGTTTATAAACCAAACTCTACTTTGTGTGTGTGTGTGTTAGTCGCTCAGTCGTGTCTGACTCTTTGCGATCCCATGGACTGCAGCCCACCAAGCTCCTCTGTCCGTGGGATTCTCCAGGCAAGAATACTGGAGTGGATTGCCATTCCCTTCTCCAGAGAAACTTCACAACCCAGGGATCAAACCCTGGTCTCCTGCATCGCAGGCAGATTCTCTACGGTTTGAGCTACAGGGGAGTCCTTTTTCACTTTACTTCTCTCAGTACTGCTTAGTAAGAAATTTGAAAACATCATTAAGAAAGGTATTTACAAATAAGATTGGTCTCTAGAGACTGGCTCAAAACGGTGGAGCAAAAGAACGTGCGCTCATCTCCTGCCAGAGCACCAAAATCACAATTAGCTGTTGAACAGCCATCAACAGGGAGATACCAGAACCCACTAAAAAAGATACCCTCCATTCAAGGACAAAGGAGAAGCTGCAGTGAAATGGTAGGAGGGGCACAATCAGGACAAAATCACATCTTACACCTGCCAGGTCGGTGACCCATACTCTGGCAAATACCACCACCAGAGTTCTCACACTGCTCTGAAGGTTCTAGGCCCCACATCAGGCTCCCCAGCCAGGGGGTCTGGCCAAGGGACTGGGAATCCCCTAGAAACCTGACTTTGAAGGCCAGCGGGATTTGATTACAGGACTCGCACAGGACTGGGGGGAAACAGACTCCACTCTTAGAGTGCAAACAAAACCTTGTGCTCACTAGAACCCAGGGGAAAGGAACATTCACCCCACAGGAGACTGATCCAGACCTACCGTGAGTGTCTGCAGGTCCCCTGCAGAGGTGTGGGTTGGCAATGGCCCGCCAGGGACAGGGGCACTGGTAGCAGCAGTACTGGGAGATGTATCTTGGCTCGGTGTAAGTCCTCTGGGAGGTGCCAAAGCCCTATCGTAGAGCCTGTGGGCTTCCCTGGTGGCTCAGAGGGTAAAGCGTCTGTCTGCAATGTGGGAGACCGGGGTTCGACCCCTGGGTTGGGAAGATTCCCCTGGAGAAGGAAATGCCAACCCACTCCAGTACGCTTGCCTGGAAAATTCCATGGACAGAGGAGCCTGGAGGGCTACAGTCCATGGAGCTGCAAAAGAGTCGGCCATGACTGAGTGACTTCACTCGCTCACTCATAGAGCCTGTAGACTCCAGGACTGGGTCACCTCAGGCCAAACAACTAACAGGAAGGGAGCACAGCCCCATCCATAGACAGACAACTGGAGTCAAGTTTTACTGAGCATGACCCCATCCACTTGAGCAAGACCCAGCATTCCCACAGCCAGTCCCTCCCATCAGGAAGCTTGCACAGCCTCTTATCCTCATCCACCAGAGAGCAGATAGAAGAAATAAGAACTACAATCCCAGAAGCCTCCAAAACTAATACTACAATCACAGAAAGCTAACCAAGAGGAAAAGAAATAGGATTCTGTCCCAGATGAAGGATCAAGATAAATCCCCAGAAAAACTAGAGCAAGTGGAGATAGGTAACCTCCCAGAAAAAGAATTCAGAATAATGATACTGAAGATGACCCAGGATCTCAGAAAAAGAATGGAGGGGACACAAGAAATGTTTACCAAAGACCGAGAAGAATTTAAGAACAAATAAATAGAGCTGAATTAACACACTAGAAGGAATCCATAGGAGAATAACTGAGGCAGAAGAATGGATAAATGACCTGGAAGACAGAATGGTGGAAATCACTGCTGCAGAACAGAATATAGAAAAAAGAAGGAAAAGAAACGAAGGCAGCCTAAGAGACCTCTGAGAAAACATTAAACAGAGCAATATTTGCCTTCTAGGGGGTCCCAGAAGGAGAAGAGAGAAACCACCTGAGAAAATATCTGAAGAGATAATAGCTGAAAACTTCCCTAACATGGGAAGGGAAATAATCAACCAAGTCTAGGAAGCACAGAGTCCCATGCGGGACACAAATAATGGTCTCAATGGAAATCAAGTAACCAAATGCCCACTAAACTGAAGGGAAAAGACCAACTTATTTATTTTTGCATTTCCAATTTCTGGCAAAGAGGAGGCATTCAATAAACATTTTTAAATATCAACAATTAAATAAATTCTTTTTTAGCCACATGAATCAGCAGTGAAACTACACAACGCCCACAGGCTCCACTAGGAAGTAAAGAGGAAACAAAAGCTTCTGAGGTGGATGGTAGTAATGGGCACACAACACATTTAAAAATAGTTCAAATAACAAATTTTATGTTATGTATATTTTACCACAATCAAAATTTTTAAAAAAACTAGGTAAAAGGGAGAGGAGCAGCAGCACTAGGCAAGGCAGTGTGAGCTAACAGGATGCTGGATGTCCCCCTAGGGACGGAGTGAACATGATGCAAACATTTTCCCTATTTCAGGGCTACACGCTCAAGCAATGCAGAGGCGCTCTACCTCCAACAGAGTGCTTTCAGCCAAGAGCCCAACTCCTAAGACTTCGTCACCCAACTGGCGAGGCTCCATGCCATCACACTTCCTCCAACCCCAGTCTACCTGAAGCTAGTTGTTGACAATGGCACCTGATTCGCCTCCGTCTGCTTCCAAAGTCATTGTACAGCAAAATCTTATGTTCATTTAAAGTTCCCCGTTTCTGTTCTCAAAACCTTCAAAAACATAGCTTAAATATCAGAAACTGATGCCCCCTTACTAGCATCTGCTAGCTTTCTGTACCTCGGAGCTTACACATCAGATCTCCTCATCACAGTAAAGGCAGAAGAGCTCTCTTCAGAGATCTTCAAATTCATAGAACTGGACGGACCACAGCAACGACACGCTCTACCCACCTGCACTTGTAAGACTTGCTTTAATGAACTACTATAATGCAACAAGCACCAGTGAGACAAGAGACCACCCTCCACCCGTATGGTCCCCATCCCATCCCATCCACCCAAGTGATCTCCCTGGCCCAGCAGCAGCCTGAACTCCATTCTAATTCCCTCCTTTCCTCCTTTTATATAACCTTACCAACACAGCTTGTTGCATCCATTCCTTAAAAAGTATATGTATCTTCACTTTAGCTGCCTCGAGTACTTGTAAATATGTCACAGTTGATTCGTGCATCCTCTCTGCGGCAAACACTGAAAACAACAAGTGCACTAACAAGACTCTGTTATGACCTGAACTGCACCTCATTAACGCTCAGATGTCTTTCAGATGATACAACACATTTACTTCATGAAGTCTGGTGACAGGTAATAGAAACGGAGCACTTTCTAACATTTGGATATATCTTAGGAAGCCAGGACCAAATGGAAATACAAACAGTTGATTTTCATAACCTCTTTAAAATACCACCTCACTATTGACTTCGTTTTCATAATAACATCAGCCTTTGATCAACACATCTTCCAGGTATGCTCCTTTTTCTTTCACTTAAAAAGAAACACGGTAAACACAGCTCTTCTGGAAGAATGATGACTTTTCAAGATTCTACCCAAGCTAAAGAAGTATTTTTTTAAAACACGTGCAACTGGCAAAAAAGAACGTGGAAGACATCTTCTCAGGAGCACCCCACGTGCTCATCTTTTAAGTACATCTCTGAAGCCTTTGCTAACAACAACCCTCACATAAAACCAGCTACCCCCTGAACACACTCACATCATGTTAGGCTCCACTGGGTGACATGTCTGTCTCTTACTATATCATAAAGCCCTCAGAGGCAACAAGGGCTGTTTCTGTCTTCATCTTTATATCTCCAACTGAGCACCTTGCTTGGGACATTGTTAAGCACTTTTAAAATATTTTCTAAATACATCAGTGAGTTGTCAGTCAGCACACAACACATTTTTTAGTATATACCATTTGCTTTATTTCTTCTAAAAATAAAACACCCACAGTTTAAGTTACTAATGTAATATCCCATATCGCCTAAATATCCTCACTATAAAAAATGCCTGTGGCCCTTAACTCACAGAACTGTGGAAACTGAATTGCATCCTTTAAAAACTCCACCTGGTGAAGAGAGACGCAGTCCGCACCTACCTGAGAATGTGCAGAATTTTGCCCTCCCCCAGAATATCCTATTTCCCACCCACTTGCCTGCTTCCCTGGTGGCTCAGACGTTAAAGCGTCTGCCTCCAATGCTGGAGACCCCGGTTCGATCCCTGGGTCGGGAAGATCCCCTGCAGAAGGAAATGGTAACCCACTCCAGTGTTCTTGCCTGGAGAATCCCATGGACGGAGAAGCCTGGTGGGCTATAGTCCACGGGGTCGCAGAGTCGGACACGACTGAGCGACTTCACTGTACACTCTACTGCCTGCCTCTAGGAATAAGCACCTCCCAGGGCCCTCCTTCATTGATTTCTCAGAGAACCGTCTTGATCCGACCTGACTACCCATGTTCACACTTCTATCTGCCTTTCCTGCAGTTTCCAGAATACACTAAGGTGCTTCACCTTTGCTACCTTTACACTTATTTCCTCTGCAGGGAAGCTTTCCCCCATCCTGCACATCTAACAAAACACCCCCAAGACTCAGTTACACGCCTCACTCCTTTGCAAGCCTTTCCAGACCGACCGAGGCGTGGCTTTTTACACTTGTTTCTCTGGAAACTAAACTCACGGGAGCATACACACAAAATCTTACTGATCTAACTTATCTGCTGTTCCTAAACATGACCGGGGCAAAAGGAAACGCTCAAGCAAAAAAAAAAAAAAAAAAACGCTTGGTGACTGGATATCGAAGCTAAAATATCGCTTCCGAGGCAGTGCCGGAGCCTCGTCCAGGTACAACCCCTGTCTCTGAGGAATGGCCAGAGGGAGGAAACGGATTCCTTCCTCGGCGTCCCTGGCCCCGGCCACAGACTGTTCAGACCTTCCTACCGGGTTCAAGGGACCAAGAGCTGTTCCCGGACAGACGGACAGCGAGAGGGAGGGAAAGGCGCCCTCGGGTCCAGGAGACACAAGGACAGAGCAAACAGACGAGGAAGAAAAAGAGTAGAGAAGGGGTGCGAGGGCCCGACAAACCGAGGCACATAAAGGAAGGAGGCAGCAGGGAGCGAGAGAAGATGGGGAGGCTTACCAGCGGCCAGGCCGCCAGGCGCGGGGCAGCCAGCGGCGCGGGGCAGGTCAGGGACCTCCGCCCCTCGCGGTGCGGCCTAAAGCCGCGGCCTCACCTGCCGCGACGCCCGGCCGAGGAGGCGCGCCGGCCCCGGCCCCCGCCCGCCCACCGGCCCCAGAGACCACTTACCCGGCCCCCCCGGCCGACGCTCCCGGGCCGCGGCGGCGCACCGAGGCCGACGCGCCGCCGACACCGCGGGCTGGGCGCTCGGCGTCAGCCCCCGACGGCAGCACCGCTCCGGCGCCAACCCCTACGCAGACTCCGCGGGACGCGCGGCGGCGCGGGGTCACGGCGCGTACGGCCGGAAGAGAGGCGCCCGGCGCCTGCGTTGAGGGCGCCCCTGCTGCCGCGCGCCCCCTGCCGGCCGGAGGACCGAGCCCGCAGAGCCCAGAAACTTCCTCTGCCGCCAAGAGGGGTCGCGATGGCACAAGGTTGTGACGCTACACACCCCGGGAGCCTGGCATTGACCTCGGGCGGAGAGGACAACTGGTCCAGGGCTGCAAAGGTTGGCTTCATGGGGAACACATGTACACCCGTGGCGGGTTCATGTCAATGTATGGCAAAACCAATACAATATTGTAAAGTAATTAGCCTCCAATTAAAATAAATAAATTTATATTAAAAAAAAACTGTTCATCATCAGTGTGCACAAAGCTAAAGATAAATCATAGTAGGAGAGATGAATGGGCAAAAGGCTGTAAAAGACAAGACCAGGAGTGCTGAATTAACTGTGTGAAGTGAAAGTCGCTCAGTCATGTCTGACCCTTTGAGACCCCATGGACTATACAGTCCATGGAATTCTCCAGGCCAGAATACTGGAGTGGGTAGCCTTTCCCTTCTCCAGGGGATCCTCCCAACCCAGGGATCAAACCTGCATCTCCTGCATTGTAGGCAGATTCTTTACCAGCTGAGCCACAAGGCAAGCCCAAGAATTCTGGAGTGGGTAGCCTTTCCCTTCTCCAGGAGATCTTTCCAACCCAGGGATCGAACCCAGGTCTCCCACATTGCAGGCAGATTCTTTCCCAGCTGAGTCACAAGGGAAGGGCTGAGGAAATCATGGATGTGAAGTTAGGGTTACAGAATACATGTTATATACATATACATACATGTATACATACAAGGTACATGTTATAAAGCCTCACGATTTCAAAACGATAGGACAAAATTTGGGAAGAAAGAGAAAATAGGATTCTGTGTCAATGCGATTTTCTCATCTATATTTGAAATCGTATACAACCTGTATAGATCCCTGTCCTTTGAAGTAAAAGACTTTTGCTTAGTCTCCCAGGCCTCCCCGAGTCTCAAAAGGCTGACTCAAGAGTTAATGATTGGGAAATGTGAAGATGTAAAGAAGCTATTGAGCCAGGAAACTGGTAACAATTTACACTATAAACCCGCCAGAGCAGAATCACCCACTTCCCAGGGCCCTGAACGATAAAGGTCTGACACACATTCCTAGGTTTTTTTTACAGGAAGCAGCCTCTGCCAGATGAGAACTGCTGACTGCAAGCATGTAGACTAAACTGGCTGAACCAGAAGGTTGAAGATGCTTGAAACTTCACCTTGATGCCAACCAGTCTGAGAACTGTGCAGGAGCTGATCAGGCCCCTGCAGCCCCTTCCCTCACCCTGCCTTTAAAACCTCTTCCCTCAAAGCTATCAGATTCAGGTCCTCTGAGTGTGAGCTGCCGCTTCTCCTTGCTAGATGCCTGCAATAAGTGCTAGGCTTCTCTTCGTCACGACTGGTTTTACTGCTTGTGGGCAAGTGGACTCAGCTTTGGTTCAATAACATGAAATGAAAATGAAAAGAAGTCGCTCAGTTGTGTCCGACTCTTTGCTTCCCCATGGACTGTAGCCTACCAGGTTCCTCCGTCCATGGGATTTTCCAGGCAAGAATACTGGCGTGGGTTGCCATTTCCTTCTCCAGGAGATCTTCCTGACCCAGGGATTGAACCTGGGTCTCCCGCATTGTAGGCAGATGCTTTACCATCTGAGCCACCAGGGAAGCTCATTCAATAACATATTTGGGGGTAAAAACATTTTAATTTGATAAATCAAATAGTCTACACTTAAATATGCACTTTAGTACAAAGGGACATATGAAGAAAGAATATAATTAAAAACTGAGGGTTAAGAAAACAGAGGAGAAGGGACAAAAGAAGGAAATAGTGCAGGGAGTTGGTAGTTAACATAAAGAAATAGGTGGTTAAGGATATCGTGTGGCATTCTGATTATCATTAACCCAGAACTAAAATACAAACCTTTCAAATTCTCAAGACGCATGCACACAACAGCAGCAAGTCACATAAAATCACTCAGTGAAATATTTGAAAAAACTGAAAAACAGAAATCATAACAAAACAATAAGACAGAACTAAGACCACACATCTATGTGAATCAACATAAACTAAAAAAGAAAAATGGAAGAAAGCACAAAAATACAAAATATGGAATAAGGGGAATAAACTCCAGATACAAAGGAAAGTAAAATTAGCTTAAGAGATGACTTTGTTCAGATTTATCATACTAAATAATATAATAATTTATTATTTATTTATTTATTATTTTATTTATATATATATCAGAGCTGTATATTATCACCCTACTTATTTAACTTATATGCAGAGCACATCATGCGAAATGCCAGGCTGGATGAATCACAATCTGGTATCAAGATTGCTGGGAGAACTATCAACAATCTCGGATACACAGATGATGTCACTTTAATGGCAGAAAGTGAAAAAGAACCAAACGGACTCTTGATGAAGGCGAAAGAGGAGAGTGAAAAAGCTGGCTTAAGACTCAACATTCAGAGAACAGTAGGACCAGATGATGGCATCCGGTCCTGCCACTTCATGGCAAATAGATGGGGAAATGTGGAAACAGTGTCAGATTTCATTTGGGGGGGCTCCAAAATCAATGTGGACAGTGACTGCAGCCACGAAATTAAAAGATGCTTGTTCCTTGAAAGAAAAGCAATGACAAACCTAGACAGAATATTTAAAAAGCAGAGACATCACTGCTGACAAAGGTCTGCATAGTCAAAGCTATGGTTTTTCCAGTAGTCTTGTATGGATGTGACAGTTGGACCATAAAGCAAGGTTAGCGTGTAGAACTGATGCTTTCAAACTGTGGTGCTGGAGAAGACTCTTGAGAGTCCCTTGGACTGCAAGGGGATCAAACCAGTCAATCCTAAAGGAAATTAACCATGAATATTCATTGGAAAAACTGAAGCTGAAGCTCCAATACTTTGGCCATTTGATGCCAAGAACTGAGTCATTGGAGAATACCCTGATGCTGGGAAAGATTGAGGGCAAGAGAAGAAGGGGGTGACAGAGGACAAGATGGTTGTATGGCATCACTGACTCCGTAGACATGAATTTGAGCAAACTCAGGGAGATAGTGAAGGACAGCAAAGTCTGGCGTGCTGCAGTTCATGGGGTTACAAAGAGTTGGACATGACTTAGTGACTGAACAACACCAACAACAAAATCTGGATGAAATAATTTCTAGGACAATGTAATTTCTCAAAACGGACTTTAGATGAGTTATAAAATTTAAACAAACGAACTATCACAGGATAAACAGGAGGAAAGAGCAAAGAGCTACTCTCCAAAACACCAGGTGCAGATGCTTCCACAGAGAAATTTTATCAGACTTCTGTTGTTTGTCATTGTTCAGTGCTAGGTCGTATCCAACTCTTTTGCGACCCCATGGACTATAGCCTGCCAGGCTCCTCTCTAGCCTGTCCGTGGAATTTTCCTAGCAAGAATACTGGTGTAGGTTGTCATTTCCTTCTCTAGGGGATCTTCCCGACCCAGGGATCAAACCAAGTCTCCTGCATTGCAAGTGGGTTCTTTACTGCTGAGCCAGCAGGGGAGTCCTGCAATGAGACCTCCAGGGCCAATGAACTCTGTTCTGCAGTTTCAGAGTGTAGAAAAAGAAGGAAAGCTTCAAACTTCTCATACAGAGCTAGTATAGTAGTTGTACCCAAGAAATACAGCCCAAAGAGAACTGTCAGCCATTCTCACTTATGACCCTCAATGCAAAAATCCTAAATAAAATATTACTGCAGCATTAGGACAGAAATCATCAGTCCCAAGGCTTGGGGATCAGCTCTGGGTGAGATGTGAAGCATTCTGGCAGTAAAATAATGTGTCAGGGCTGGAGTGCTCAGCTGTAGTTTTGGAGGAATCAGTTCTGACTTAAAAGCATTTATTTCTAAGGTTTCTTGGAGAACTAGGTTTGTAGGGTTAAGTTCCATTTTATTTATTTTTTATTTGATCCTTTTTTTAGTTCTTCTTCATATTTTTTTTTTTTGATGTGCAGTCTTTGAAGTCTTTACTAAATTTGTTACGAAACTGCTTCATGTTTTGTTTTTTTGGCCCTGAGACATGTAGTATCTTAGCTCCTTGACCAGGGACTGAACCCACGCTCCCTGCATTGGAAGTCTTAATTACTGGACCACCAGGGTAGTCCTGGGGTCAGCTCCATTTTAGAAGTGAGGGTTTCCAAAGCTGGAGAGTCATTCCTGGAGGGAAACCCTGATGCAGGTTCAAGTGCAATCAGACTTAGGGTCAGGGTCATAAATAGATCTGATTCTAAGCTTTGGACTCAGCTGTGGACTCTGGGGGCTCCTTAAAGGGTCTTGCTGCTCTTAGGAGTCTGTAGTGAACCATGCAGCATTGCAGCCTGGGTGGAAGGAGAAGGGGGTAGGAAAAAAGGATTAGACACATTGAAGAAGTTGCTAGAGGTGACACAATTGGGAAGAGCGAGGTCATAAACCAAGGATGGGTACAACCCTAGGGAGCATGCCTGTCACAGGGAGCCAGCCCAGGGCAGGAAGTGATGTAGTGACTAGGGAGTGCTGAGGCTCAGTCCTCAGGGGTAGAACTTTGTTTTAGACATGCAGGTGATGGCTCAACTAGCAGATCAGAATCCCAGTGGACAGAGACACATCCTCAAGGTAAATCCCTGGCTGCCTCTCCACCAAGTCTGTGGCAGGAAGTAAGTAGATGCCACTCCTGCACGTGGTCCAAAGACCAGCAAACAGACGATACAGATGGGAGCAAATGTGTTTGTCCAGATTCTGGTTGTCTCTCAGGAAGAGAACCCGAGCCAGACCCATGATGGTCTACACATCTGGCCGTGCAGCCTACCAGCCAGCTGCTGTTTTTGCAGTCTTGTTTCCAGTCTGTTATTTATTTGAATGCAGCTGAAGGACAATGCAGGGGCCAGCTGGATAAGCAAGCATGGCCTGATGTCTCAGTCTGTCCTCAGGCATCTACAGTGGTGAGGGAGCTCTCTGGGGTCTCTCCAGTGAGGTCACTAATCCCATTTATTGGGTCCCCACCCTCATGACCTCCGCAAAGCTCCACCTCCTGACGCCATCACACTGGGAATTGGGATACAACTGTGAAAGTTGGGAAGGACACAAACATTCAGTCTATAGCACCTGGTATTTTGCAGAATATGTTAGAAGGAGCCAATCCTGTGGAAATCAAGCTCAAAGGGGAACAGGGAATGGGAGTAACGTTCAGCTTAGGGCATAAGGAAGTGAACCTTCCCACCCCACATCCTACAAGATGGGCAGGAGACAGACTATTCTCTTAGTCCCTCTGGTGAAGAAATGCTGCCAGTATTTTTTTTTTTTTTAATATTTGTTTATCTATTTTCTTGGCTGTGTCAGATCTTAGCTGTGACATATGGGATCTAGTTGCCTGACCAGGAATGCAACCCAGGCCCCGCTCTATGAGGAGCAAGGATTCTTAGCCACTGGACCATCAGGGAAGTCCCGACCGTGCCAGTCTTTTAACAAGAGCACTACATGTGTGATTCACAGGCGAAGCTCGTCTTGGAGAGCTTACGATTTACTCTTGTTCTTGGCGTCTGACTCACATTGCTGCTGCTGCTGCTAAGTCGCTTTCACTCGTGTCCCACTCTGTGCGACCCCACAGACGGCAGCCCACCAGCCTGCCCCGTCCCTGGGATTCTCCAGGCAAGAACACTGGAGTGGGTTGCCATTCCTTCTACAATGCATGAAAGTGAAAAGTGAAAGTGAAGTCGCTCAGTCATGTCCGACTCTTAGCAACCTCACCTTAAATCTCATGTGATATGGTGGAGACCTACGTTCATCAGAAAATTCCCCAGACAAACTGAGAGAAAAGCACTGAGGCCGTCTTAGTCAGCCCAGGCTGCCGTAACAAATAGCACAGACTGTGAGGCTTGGAGAAGGCAATGGCACCCCACTCCAGTACTCTTGCCTGGAAAATCCCATGGACGGAGGAGCCTGGTGGGCTGCAGTCTATGGGGTCGCTAAGACTGAGCGACTTCACTTTCACTTTTCACTTTCACGCATTGGAGAAGGAAGTGGCAACCCACTCCAGTGTTCTTGCCTGGAGGATCCCAGGGACCGGAGAGCCTGGTGGGCTGCCGTCTGTGGGGTCGCACAGAGTCGGACACAACTGAAGCGACTTAGCAGTGAGGCTTAACCAGATCTCCTCCGATCCGAGCCTGGAGAAGCTGCTCATTACGTTCTTGGGGAGGGGGGCGCCCTCCTGGGCTGTCTGCGGCCACGCTCTCGCTGTGCGCTCCCTCAGTGGAGACAGCTAGCTCCCATCTCCATCTTCACATCATGGGGACTGCATCCTCAAGGCCTCATCTAAGCCTAATCACCTCCCAGAGACCATCACACAGGGTGGGGGGGGGTGAATTTTTGGGGTGACGCAGACATACTGACGGCCAGGGAGAGAAAAGATCCGCACTTCTCGGGGGCCCTGGATGCCTCATTTCGAGGGGCTGAAGGGGGAGGAGGGAGCCCTGGCTGCCTGCACAGCTCTCTCTCGGTCCTGAAGTTTGTGGGCCCAGAATATGGGGTCTGAGAAACTTCCAGAAGGTGGACAGTGCCCAGAGGAGCACAGCAGAGAAAGAAGAAAGATTTCAGCCTTTTCTCTTCCTCTGGAAACCCTGAGGGCCAGAGAGACGTCCCTACTGGAGTCTGGGGGAACTCTCCACGAGAAACAGTACAAAGTGCTGCCTCGTGCCTTTCAAAGGAAGGTATGCTAATGACCTGCTTTTGCTCTTTCTGGGTTAAAGTTTCCAGACTGGGGTCCTCGGGCCCTGTCGCCTCAGGCAGAGGCTGGGCGGGGGAGGAAGACCATTTATTTGGGTCACACTGAACAATTCCACACAGCTGCAGTGTCGTCCCCACTTAACTGATGACGTCTCCTGAGCGGAACTGACTTTCTCACGGGCACAGCCGGTGCTGAACACACCTGAGTTGCCAAGGCAGCTCCGCCTCCCCAGATGCCAGATAGGAAGGCGGCTGGGCCCAAGAATTCAGGCTGATTTAGTGCAAAAGGATTGAGGAGTCATTCTTGCAACAAAATGTGTCCCTTGAACATTTGAGACATGAGATGAACTTGCTGAGCACCTCCTGTCCACCAAGCTCTGGAGGAGAAACAGCCCAGAGACGAGACAGAAGGTGTCCAGTCCTGTGTCCCCACCTCCCTGATGGAGTTACAGGTGGGGGTGCAAAGACCTCCCTTCTGAGGCCAGAGCCTTCGTGGGGCAGAGCGGGCACTTCTAGGTGGAATCTTCTGTCCCCTGGGGCCTCCTTCATAGACTGGACATGTCCAGTGTGCAAGCTGTTTACCACCGGCTCCACCTCCTTTTCCAGTTGGATTCTTTGTGTTCACAAATCGTTGTCACACACTTCTAGACAGCTTTTTGGTGAGAGTTGAACCATAAAGAAGGCTGAGCACCAAAGAATTGATACTTTCGAACTGTGGTCTTGGAGAAGACTTTTGAGAGTTCCTGGGACTGCAAGGAGATCAAACCACTCCATCCTAAAGGAAATCAACCTTGAATATTCATTGGAAGGACTGATGCTGAAGCTGAAGCTCCAATACTTTGGCCACCTGGTGAGAAGAACTGACTCACTGAAGAAGACCCTGATGCTGGGAAAGATTGAAGGCAGGAGGAGAAGTGGGCAACAGAGAATGAGATGGTTGGATGGCATCACCAACTCAATGGGCATGAATTTGAGCAAGCTCCAGGAGATGGTGAAAGACAGGGAAGCCTGGCATGCTGCAGTCCATGGGATCACAGAGTCAGACACAGCGAAACAACTGAACAACAACTGTTTGGTTTACAGACAATAGATGCAGCTCTCCATCTGAAATTTTCTAGCTTAATCCTCAGGAGGACATCTTTTTTTTTCCCTCTCGTCTCTGAGCACATTAGAAACATCCTTCTTACATTCACTTCTTGTCCATTGTAACCAGTATTCCCTTTATTTTACAAACTGAGGATCTAAGGCTTAATTAGATGGAGGGATAGAACTCAGGCTTTTTGATGAGTGGGCAGGATGACCAAATTGTGGAGACTGGGATGAGACATGAGGGGCCTGGGAGAGGGCCAGTCCAGCAAGGATGAAAAATTTACCTAGTGACACCAGCAGAACAAGCTGTGGGTTTTCTCTCCAGCAGCGCTCAGCAGCCTGGACAGAGAAGGGCAGAAAGTGGGTGGCAGAATTAATCAAAAGCTAGACATTAGCAGAGCAGATGTCCTAGAAAGAGAGGAGGCTTGGGAGGAGCTTGGACTGGCAGGAGAAAGGCTGGCATGAAATGCCTTGGCTTTTGGATGACAGAGCAGGAAGGGAGCAGAGGAGAGAAATAAAAGGATGCTGAATACAGAAGAAACAAGTTTTTAAGATTATGGGTAGATCAAAATTATAATCTGACCAAAAATTAATTCCCAGGGACTCTTGTGTAGAGATATTTCTGATATTCCACAGAGGATGATTTTTGTTTAATGTATCTCTAAACAATTTGTCCACTTTTCAGAAACTTTTTTTGACTTATTTCCCCTTAATTTCTTTCCTAAGTCATTCTATACAGTTATTCCTGTAATGTTGATAACAGCAAACACTTAGAAACAAATTCAGAAGTCTAATAATAAAGATTTAGTGAAATTCAATGATGTTCGGTGGCAATTTATATTGAAGGATGCCAGTTTTGGTTTAAAAATATGGAAATATATACACAGACAGTATTTAATGGATAGTTACCAAAAAAAAAAAAAAACCCCAGATATTTACCAATAAGACTTTATCAAGATAAGTGGGATTATAGCCATTTATATATATATATTTTTGCTTTTGTATTTTTTCTCAGTAAAAAAATTATTAAAGAATGTACAATTTTCTGATTTTTTTTAAAAGTTTTAATTCATTTGCTACTAATTGGTGTCTGTCCTGCTTTTTTGACAAGGTTTTCCATAAGTTTTTAATTGCTTCAATTGGTTGAAAACTAATCCTTCCCATAAGAAATGTACCTTTTTAAAAATGATTTTTGTGCATGTTTTGTGACTTGCCTGTGGATATTTTTTAGAAGCTGAGTTCACACATGTTTAGTTGCTCAGTCGTGTCTGACTCGTTGCAACCCCATGGATGGTAGCCCACCAGGCTCCTCTTGTCATGGGATTTCCCAGGCAAGAATACTGGAGTGGGAGGCCGTTTCCTTCTCCAGAGGATCTTCCTGTCCCAGGGATTGAACCTGCATCTCTTTACCAGCTGAGCCACTAGGGAAGTCCTAGTTCACATATGCACACACCTAAATCGGCCAGTAAGTTTTAAGATGTCTTTATCATTTTCCAGCACTAAGGTTCCCACTCTCTGAGCAGGGAGACCAACAGCCTGATCTATAGGCAATGATTCGCGGGGGTCTGTTATCTTTTCCATCATGTCGCTGGGTGCCTCCCCGGAGAGCGTGGGCAGAAGTGAGCCTGGCTCCAGAACTTTGATCTTGAGTACAGCTTTGAGTGGCAACCTTCATGTGGTCCTCAACGTGTGATCGGGTCATCAAAGCCAGATCAGTGGCTTACGTGGCAGGATCGGGAAATGAGTTTATCTGTGATCAGAGGGTTTCGAGGGATTAGTAACCCTTTCAAGTTACACTCTGTGCCTCTCTGGAGCAAAAGCATTGCAGAGAGGAGCAACGACAGTTCACCTCCAAGGTAAGATGTTCCTAGAACAGCAGAGGAGAATTAGTGCCCACTGTGTGCTGGGAATTTTAATGTAAATCAATCTCATTTCTCCCTAAACTCCCAATGAGACAGGCGTTATTATGAACAGGAACTGAGACTCAGAGAGATCAAATAATTTGCTAAACACAGTAAGTGGCTGAACCACGATGAGAACCCAGATCTGTCTGAGGTTAATGTGTTACTATAACAAAATACCAGAGACTGGGTGGGTCGTAAACAACAGAACCATACTTCTCACTGTTCTAGAAGTTAGTAAGTCCAAGATCCAGCTGTTGGCTGATTTAGGATCAGTGAGGACCCTCCTCGTGGTTCATGGACAGCCATGGTCTCGCTGTGTCTTCACGTTGAGGAAGGGGCAAGGATGCTCTCCAGGGTGTCTTGTAAGGACACTAATCCCATTCATGGGGGCTCCACCTTCATGACCTCATCATCTTCCCAAAGCCCCACCTTCTGATGCCATCAGCTTTGGGGTTCTCACATACAAATTGAGGTGGGGGGCACAAACATTTAAACCATAGCAGATGGCTGTCTCTGGGTTCCATTACTGTTTTACACAAAGGAAATAAAAAGCTGTGGGCATTTAAAGAGCAACTGAAAGCCAGAGGAATTCCAGAAGCTTATACAAGGTCTCTCATCTCCTGAGCAGGCGGGAGGGTGGAAGACACTGTGAAAATCCCCAGCCAGCATGCCCTTTATTTCAAGAAGATGCAAAGACCTCTTCTGCACAAGAGAGAACCCCTCCCTACTGCCTCCTCCAGCCACTAGATTCTAGCTAGTGTTGAGGATCCACAGAACCCAGACAGGGCTTTTGCTCCTGAGGGACTCATATAAAAATGTCCTTTGTAATAAAAATTTCAAGAAAATCTCTCATTATTTCTTTCTTTTTTTTTTTTGCCATGAAGCTGTTGAGGTTTTTATTTAGGTTTATTACAGATGTAATTCACAGGCTAGACACAATCTTCTTTGGACTAAATGTAACAATTATTCAAGTTTACCTTTGGCTTTATGAAGTGAAAACTCACCAGTGTCTCTTATTTCTTGATTCAATGACAAATTCAGTGACAGATTGTTGATTTATTCAGTGGTCTATTTATGATCCTACTTGATTGCAGGTTGCATTTCAAACTCTTTTTTTTCCCCTAGTTGTGTAATTCCAAATAATGATTCTCCACAGCCCACTCTCATATTCCAAAACACACATTCTTAAACCAGAGGGTTGCTTCTTAACAGGGAGTATGGGAATCAAAATGCAAGTGTTCAGTAGACATATAAGGCTAGAAAATGATGAAATGACCTTGGGGAAAATGAAAAAATTTTTTTCTGTTTCCCTCCTCCTATCTTCTAGCATATTTCAGGGTAAGATGACAGCTGTGACTAAACAGTACCAACTGTATCTCTTCCATCAAGTGGAAAAGACCACAAGCATTGAAGAGGATGTCTTTATCAAAATATCTGTAATTGTGACCTTCAAAGAAACAGAACGAGAAGTGCTAGTGAACTGTTTTTTCACAAGTAGCCTTCCTTCATTTCCTTTAAAGCTGAGACCTCCTCCTTTAGCAAAAACATAGTTTCTCTCTGCTGCAAGAAAGCTGAAAAACATAATTATTTCCATCTGTTCGTTTTCCTCTTCTTTGGTAGTTGGTTTTCCCTGCTCTAGGAAGAGACATTTTGTTTGTCTGGACCTGAACATCATCGCAGAAAAGAAGGCAATTTAAAAACACCTTCCTGAAATCTGATATGGGTCACCGTCTCATCCAAGGCCGTAACGTGACTTGCCTGCACGCCTCTATGCTTTCTTGAGTAAGAGAAGGGGATGGAACTGAACAATCATCATGGGATCATATCACTATAGGGCTGACAGAGGCTTAACCTTATTCGATGTGTAAATCTTCTCTATTATACCCACAGTGCTGGATTTCAATGTGCTAATTAATTTCATCTCTCTCCCCTCTGAGTTCTGAACCTGTTGAGAAAGAAACCAGGGAGTGTGATATTGTGATTTTTGATGAGAAATACATATATTTGGTATTTGTCCCCATTTCTGGCAAGGAGTTCCTAAAACCCTTGGAATTTCCCAAGTTTTAAGGATGATAAAAGTGTCTTCTGTTATATTAATGAGAGCAATTTTAGGAAGCATCTAAGGATGGAGATTGGTGACCAGAGGAACCAACTATGTGACTTGAGGGCTGGAACTTCCAGTCCCGCTCTCACTGACCTCCAGGGAGGGGAGAGGGCTGAAGATGGAGTCCAATCTCCACTGGCCAATGATTTAATCAACTGTACCTAGGTAGTAAAGCCTCCCAGGAGAACAGACTGTCTGTATCTACAAAGATGCTATTAGAAGCTTTGTTCATTGGCAGTATTCAAGTGATTGGCAGTTGTGTAGTCAACACTCCAACATATACCAACAGACTTGAGTATGTCAACAAAAAAAGTTGTACAAGAATGTTCCCAGGGAAAAGACAGCCTTCAGAATGGGAGAAAATAATAGCAAACAAAGCAACTGACAGAGAATTAATCTCCAAAATATACAAGCAGCTCATGCAGCTCAATACCAAAAAATAAACAACCCAATAAAAAAAATGGGCTAAAGAACTAAACAGACATTTCTCCAAAGAAGACATATAGATGGCTAACAAACACATGAAAAGATGCTCAACATCACTCATTATCAGAGAAATGCAAATCAAAACCGCATAACATACCATCTCATGACCTCTCATGTCAGAATGGCTGCTATCACAAAACCTACAAACAATAAATGTTGGAGAGGGTGCAGAGAAAAAGGAATCCTTACACTGTTGGTGGGAATGCAAACTAGTACAGCCACTATGGAGAACAGTGTGGAGATTCCTTAAAAAACTGGAAATAGAACTGCTGGGCATACACACCAAGGAAACTAGAATTGAAAGAGACACATGTATCCCAATATTCCTCGCATCTCTGTTTATAATAGCCAGGACATGGAAGCAATCTAGATGTCCATTGGCAGATGAATGGATAAGAAAGCTATGGTACATATACACCATGGAATATTACTCAGCTATTAAAAAAACCACATTTGAATCAGTTCTAATGAGGTGGATGAAACTGGAGCCTATTATACAGAGTGAAGTAAGTCAGAAAGAAAAACACCAACACAGTATATTAACGCATATATATGGAATTTAGAAAGATGGTAATGATGACCCTATATGTGAGACAGCAAAAGAGACACAGAGATAAAGAATAGACTTTTGGACTCTGTGGGAGAGGGAGAGGGTGGGATGATTTGAGAGAATAGCATTGAAACATGTATATTACCATATGTGAAATAGATGACCAGTCCAAGTTCAATACATGAGACAGGGCACTCAAAGCTGGTGCTCTGGGACGACCCTGAGGATGGAATGGGGAGGGAGGTGGAGGGGGGTTTGGCACGGGGTAGGGGGGACACATGTACACCCATGGCTGATTCTTGTCAATGTACAGCAAAAACCACCACAATATTGTAAAGAAATTAGCCTCCAATTAAAATAAATTAATTAATTTTTTAAAAAAGAATGTTCACAGGGGAACCCTCCTACTTTTGGCGGTAGGACTGTAAGTTGGTGCAGTCACTATGGGAATCAGTGCGGAGGTCCCTCAGAAAACTGAAACTAGGGTCACCATCTGACCTGGCAATCCCACTGCTGGGCACATGTCCCGAGCACACTATATCCAGAAAGATACATGCACCCCTATGCTCACTGAAGCTCTGTGCTCAGTAGCCAAAACACGGAGACAACGCAAATGCCCAACAACAGACGGATGGGTGAAGAAGATGTGGTGTGTGTGTTCAGTGGAACACTACAGCCATAAAAAAGAATGAAATAACGCCATTTGCAGCAAACATGGATGGACCTAGAGATTTTCATACTAAATGAAATACGTCAGAAAGAAAGACAAATACCAGATGATATCATTTACATGTGGAACCTAAAATACGGCACAAACGAAACCTATTTACAAAACAGAAGCAGACTCAAAGACATAGAGAACAGACTAGACTTGTGGTTGGGGGTTGGGGGGACGGTCTGGGAATCTGGGATTAGCAGATGTAAGCTGATATATATAGGATGGATAAACAATGAGGTCCTGACATATACCATAGGGACTCATACTCAATATCCTCTGATAAACCAAAATGGAAAAGAATATTAAAACAAAGAATATGTAAAAGTCAGTCTGTAGAGCAGAGGTTGGCACAACATTGTAAATCAACTATACTTCAATTTAAAAAATTAAATTAGAAAAGAGAACACCCACAGGAGATTTATTTATAATAATCAAAAACTGCAAATATTCAAAATGCCCACTGGTAGAAGAATAAACAATTTTGATCTGTTTATACAGTGGAATACTATACAGTAATAGAAAAAAAGAGAAAAACTTACTGATATGTGGAATGACATAAATAAATCTTAAAATGATTATGCTGAGTGAAAGAAGCAAGGCCTCTGGAAAAAAAATACGCACGTGATTACAGTTATATGAACTAAAAGAAAAAGAAAAACAAGTGCCTTGTGATAGAAATCAGCAAAGTGGTTATCTCTGGCAGGAAGGGAATACTGATTGGAAGAAGGATGGGGGAACTTCCTGGGGCGGGGAACGTTCTGTAACTTGGTTGGGATTGTGGTTACAAGGGTGGGTTCATCAGCCTGTACATTTAAGATGTGTGCATTTTAGTGTTACAGACACTAAGATCATACTTCAGCAAAAACCTTTTTAATGAATATTTTCAGAGCCTCTGTTATGTGCCATGATCTGTGCTAAGCATTTTTGGATTTAAATATGAATAAAATCTCAAGGAAATTTCCATCTAGGAGGGAGTTGTTGAAGTTTTAAACAATCTATAGAGAATTACCTTATAATAAACCTCCTCCTTGGTTTACAGTTAATACTAATAACTTAGAAAAATAAAAAGCAAAGGGACATACAAGGAATCAGAATGCCAGCATTATTACTGACATAAGGGTTGGAGAACATGGCTTTAGATTTATCACCCAAATCTAAACAGAACTTGGGCTCCGGAGAGTCCACCCACGGAGACCGGTCTGCAGAGCAGATCTACTTTCTAAGACTTCTGGCTTCTCTTCCTGATGCTGGTGACAACATGGATGAACCTTGAGGGCATTATGGTAAATGAAATAAGTCAGACAGAGAAAGACAAATACAGTGTGATCTCAGGGACATCTAAAAAAACTGAACTGCAAGAAACGGCAGAGTGGTGGTTCCCAGGGGCAGGGGGGTGGCGGGGAAAAATGGGAAGAAATTGGTCAGAGGGTACAAACTTCCGGTCAGAAGCCGAATAGGTTCTGGGAATCTGATGAGCAGGATGGTAATTATGGTTAAAAGCGCTTCATCATATTCTTGAAAGTTGCTAAGTGAGTAAATTTTAAAATGTTCTTCCCACAAAGAAAGAAATGACAACTATGAGACGTGATCGCAACTGTTGTGATGGTTTTGCGATATATTCGTGTTTCAAATAAGCACACCTTAAACCTACACAATGTATGTGCCAATTATATCTTTTTAAAAAATTATTTGTTTTTAATTTTTTGACTGCACTGGGGCTTCGTTGTGGCCCTCGGGCTTCTCTAGTGGTGGTCCACAGGCTTAGTTGCCTCACGGCAGGTGGGATCTTAAACTTGTCCAACTAGGAATCAAAACCGCGCGCTCCCTACGTCGGAAGCTCAGAGTTTTAACCAGCGTACCACCAGGGAATTCCCACCAATCCTATCCTGATGGAGGGTTTTCCTTTAATATAAGGAAAAGGATTTCTAGCTTAAGATTGTGGCAGATTAGACCCACTTCCTAAAACTTCTGGCTTGGAGAATATTAACGGAAGAAAACAAGAGCGAATCTTGAGTGCTCTCGAAGTTTCAGTAGATAAGCTCTACCCAACTGAGGAACAGAGGTCAGGTGGATGTCAGTTCTCCATGGAGAGGAGGAAGTTGGGGTGGGAGGAGAAGCCAACTGCTCGCTCCAACTGGAGACCCTCCCCCCATGAAAACTTGAGGCAGGACCAGCCACCCACAAAAACGGGGTGACAGACAGACAAGCAAGTCCAAAATGCTTTGTCAATGATCATATTCACACCTGGTGCAAAACAGAATGGTGTACTTGGGGATGAAGGTCATAAAAACTCACTTAAAAAAAAAAAAAGGAGAAAGATGGGCTGATTTTGACAGATGAGGAGTGGAGGGACTTTTCTGGGCAGAGGAGCTTGAGAAAAGCTGAGGAGGTATGAAGTGTGGCCTGACACAGTTTGGGGAGTAGCTAGTTGGCATAGCTAGTTGTTCAGAGGAGTGTGGAAAGAAGAGGCTATTTACAAATGCACTGCAGGCTCTGGCCAGGATTCTGGAATTGACTTCCACGAAATAGAGAACTTGATACAATCAGATGTGTATATCAGGTGATGGGGCAGGTGCTGGAGGGCAAGACAGGGTCAAGGAGAGGGATGCTGAGGACCTGAGATAAATCCTCTGAGTAGGGGAGATGAGGAATGTAGAAGAGTTAAAATCCAAAGGACTTGACCATCAACTGGAGGTGGAAGAAGCAGGGAGGACAGGGAAGAGTACAAGAGCCCCAGTTTCTAGGCTGGATGGCTGAATGGATGGAGCGACCCTGAAGGAGCCAGGGAGTCTGGGAGAACAACTGAAGGGAAAGATGGTAAGTTCAGTTTGGGAAGTGTTACCTTTGAGAGGTGACAGGCACCTGAGTATAAGTCTCTCCAAGGCAGTCTGATGAATGTATCACTCTGTAACCAACAGGGAAAATTTGGGCTGAATGTAGATTTACAAGATCAAAGTAACTAAAGCTATGGCTAGACATACTGAGAACAGAAACACGCCCCCCTTCTCAGAGCTTCTGCATCCCTGCTGGTGGTTTCTCTTGTGAGTTACAATGCCTCCCCACCCACTGGCATCTTTCTGAGCCATGCAACTTACTTTGGCCAGTGGTGAGATGTGTGGGCTCCCCAGGTGGCTCAGTGGTAAAGAATCTGCCTGCCAATGCAAGAGCCCCAGGAGACATGGGTTCTACCCCTGGGTTGGGAAGATGCCCTGGAGGAGGAAATGGAAACCCACTCCAGTATTCTTGCCTGGGAAATCCCATAGATGGAGGGGCCTGGTGGGCTACAGCCCATGGGGTCACACAGAGTCGGACACTATTGAAGTGAGTTAGCACACATGCAGCCTGGAGCAGAGCCACAGCCATGACGGGGCTCAGACAGTCTTCAGTGGACATGCAGCCTTCCCTTGGCTTCTGGTCAAATCAGAATAAAATCGTTAACTCCTGACTTGTGTCTATAGACACTCAAACAAGCCATGCCTCTGAACGTTTCCAGATGCGTCTCGCCTGTGTCTTCTGGCTCAGCCGCCACACAGTCCTGGAGATGTTCTCTGTTTTCTGTTCCTAGATGGTGAGCTCATCCCCGATTTTCCCCCAAATCGTTATGTCGACTAAAAAGATGTGCAATGTTAGAGTCGCAAGTTCAATTTTACTGGGGGCAAGATGAGGACTGCAGCCCGGGAGAGAGCACCTCAGATATATCTCTGAGAGACTGCTCCAAAGAAGCCGTTGGGGAAGGTCACTATAGAAGATTTTGGTGAAGGGGGAGTTTAGTGCCACGCAGTGCTTACTTTACCAGAGGTTTGCTGCTAGTCACGAGGAGCGTCTGTCACCATGAAAGGACCTCAGTGCTTTTCTAGAGATGAAGAGATGCGAGGATTGGGATCATGAAATCAGTTCCTGAAAACGTCTAACTCTAAAGACCTGTTCTATCGGATTCCCTAGAGCACAGAGTGCCTCAGCCCACCCTGAGCTCCCTCGCTGGGCGCTGGAGGTCCGCAGCACAGGACCCTGCAGAAGCACAGGGTTCCATCTCCACAGAGGCAGATGGCAAGCACTGTGGTGGTTGTTCAGTGCTGGCAAATGCTCTTGGCAAGTGCCAATTTGTAGTTGACAGTTACGTGCTTTGTTCTCTCACTTCACCTAGGTCTCTGGCCAAGTGTCTACAACTTTGAGGAGCTTTATAAAAAGTTTTTTGAAGGTCTTTTGCCCATGCTTCATGTATGGGGGATCTTAGTTCCCTGACCAGGGATCGACCAACCATATGCAGTGGAAGCAGAGCCTTAACCACTGGACCTCCAGGGAAGTCCCTGCGGGGCTTTTGTGGATCCTGACCTTTAGAAGCATCCTCTGCCTCCCCTCCCCTGGCCCGCTTTACTCCCCTGAATTGTTTTTCTTTGTAAAACAACGGAACATTAACACTGTAAGTTTTCCTTTCTTTATTCGCTTATTATCTGTCTGCCTCACTAGGACTTAAGCACCACAACAATGGCAAGGATTTTGTCAGTTTTGTTCTCGCTAAATATAATAGCTGGCTCAGTGTGCCTGGCAAACAGTATAAGTAAATAGTGTATAAAGTAAAATTGTGCAAATGGTAGCTGCTCAGTCATGCCCAACTCTTTGTGATCCCATGGACTACAGCCCACCAGCCTCCTCGGTCCATGGCATTTTCCAGGCAAGAATACTGGAGTGATTTGCTGTTTCCTTCTCCAGGGTATCTTCCCAACCAAGGGATTGAACCCAGGTCTCCTACACTGCAGGCAGATTCTTACTGACTGAGTCACCAGGGAAGCCCAAAGTCACTCAGTCGTGTCTGACTGTTTGCGACCCCATGGGCTATAGCCCGCCAGGCGCCTCCATCCACAGGAATTCTCCAGGCAAGAATACTGGAGTGTGTTGCTACGCTCTCCAGGGGATCTTCCCAACCCAGGGATTGAACCCAGGTCTCCCATATTGCAGGTGGATTCTTTACCATCTGAGCCACCGTAGAATTCTCCAGTCAAGAATACTGGAGTGGGCAAACAGTAGATACTCAATAAATAGCAGTGGTAACAGCAAACGAGGTCATAAATGAGCTCAGCAGAAAATGAAGAATTTCCTTCTTTGCATAAAACAGGCACGTCACCAAGGTGGGAAATATGCCATCAATAGGCAAGATAAAGTTTTTTGTTTTTGTTTTTCAGAAAAAAAAAAAAAAAACCAGATAGATGAGTAAACTAGAAATTAGTTCTGTCTCTACCCTGGATGAAATCAATCTAGTCTCAACAGATCTCAATCCCGTAATTTCTCAAACAAGAAACAGAATACATCACAGTAGTTTCAGGAGTATAAATATGAGGTTACTCAAAAAGTTTTGAAGTTCTAAGAAAGAAATAATTTCATCAATTCGAGGTATTGTTAATACTCCATCTGGCCATGACTGATGAAACAGATATTTGGATTCCATGAATCTAACCACTTGCTAATGTCACTTCTAGAGTCTTCAAATGAATCCTTTGTTCTATTTTCATCCTCCAGGTGTCATTAAAAATTTTTGCCTACTATGAAATACTATTCTGGCCTCATGACCCCCAAAAGTCCCTGCTTTGTTTTTGTTTTTTATTTTTGCTTTGTTTTACTTTGTTTTCTCAAGCTCTGAAACTAGAGGTTTCCAGAAAGAATGGTGGGGCAAAGTGGGAGCTTTTAACACAGGATCACAGCTGCCCAGAACCCAAAGCGAGGGGAATGTTATTTTCTCTCCTCACCCCCACCTCCCCGCCTCCTGGCCCCTTACTCAGAAGACAAGGCTCCTCGGCTCAGTTCCTGGAGGCTCACCTGCTCTTTTAAAAAGAGGCGAGTCGCCTAAGAGGACACTCTCAGCTCCTCACCCCAGCAGGCCGACTGCACCCAAGTCTCTGGATTCTTGGCTGAAAATCCTGACCTTCCTGCCTCTTGACACTGCAGGTGTGAGTATAAACCAGACTCTTGGTGTATGTGTGGACTCAGACATGCCATCATCAAATGACTTCTCCTGAAACCCAATTCCATAAAGAAAGAGCCTGCTGAAAACCAGTGAAGACCGACAGCATATGACTCGCCTCTCAAAAGCAGAGCTCAGAATGGGTTCCCCATGTGATCACTCTTTCAGCAGACTCTTACTGAGTGTCTGTTCTGTGCCAGGTACCGCACGGGGAATAAAAGGAGATGTAGAAGCACTTCCTGCCTCTAAGACTCGTGGAGTCAAGTAGTAATGATCAGATGTGTCTCCAGAGACCCAGGACACAGTTAGAAGTTGGGAAGGGTCCTGAGAGTAAGGGGATGTGGCAGGTAGACCTGGGGACCCAGACAGGTCTCCACCCCCAGGTAACGGGGAGTGTGGGCGTTGCACAACCTCAAGGAGATTCAGTATCTTCATTTGTAAAATGGAAATTGTGATGGTTACACTGACCTCACCCACTTTTACAAGAGGTTGGGGAGATGATACATATGGCACACTTAGCACAGGACGTGCCCTGTTGCACACACTTCATCACTGTTAGTGGTTGTCATCGGTTTTACTGAGGCACAGGAAGGAGAGATTAGGTGAGATCCCTTTAGGAAGGAGCATCCGAACTGGATCTTAAAGAGTGACTTAGATTTGGCCTTGAAGATCTGGCAGAGAGAACCTAAGGGGATTAGTGAGAAGTTGATGACTTTTGTTTTCTCTTGTTTTTTTCTCTGTAGCAGAGCTGTCATGAAAGAGAGAGGTGGAGAATTCATGTTGAAAAGAGAGGCTAGGGCAGATTATAAAGGACCCTGAGTACCAGGCCAAGGAACCTGGGCTTAATTTCAGGAACATTAAGGACATTCCTAAGATTCTAAGTTTTGGATAAAAGAAGAGAAAAAATTACAAGGTTCTTTAGAAAGATTAAGCCGAATCTAATGAGTGAGAATTGTTGAGGAGTGAGAGACACATCTGAGCCAGGGAAGCCCATGTGGGAAACTGGGTAAAGGTCTAGACAAAAAAATGATACAGGTCTACGCACCCTCCAAATACCCCCAGCCCCTGAGCCCAGACGCCACCCAGAACCTGCTCCAGGCAACTATTGGTAATTGATCATCACTGGCTTGAGAGAGAAAACGCATTATTATCCATCCCCAAACTAGAGCCACAGTGGAAGAGGTGAGGGGGCTTTTACTGAACTCCGTATAGCAAACACATCCTGCTCTCAAACAGAAAGGGAGAAAAGGAACCTCACTTTTGGACAACCTTGGTGGAATCCTGCTGGAAAAGTCCTCATAAGCTTCAAAATGACAACAAAATCCCTTTTTAACCATTCGAGATGGAGGACTTGGTTTTTGGTTCATGCCAACCAGCTGTTTACTCCCTGTATTTTATGGGTGGGGCAAGCCACAGCTTCTTGGATACCAGATGTGTGAGTCGGGGAGAGGAATTTGATGCATAGTGGGTTTTGTTTTTTCCATGGTACCCTTTGACTAGTGAGATCTGGTGGAAATTACGAACTGCAGAAATTCAACTCAGCGTCTCAATAACAGGATGCACCTGTAGATTTCGTAGAATTTGCAGCAGAATTCTCTCGACACGAGTTTGAGAGAAATAAGACTGTTTTCATAGTAACAACTGGGGCGAAATCTGAGGTACTGTTATGTCCCTCTCAGTGACAGCAGGTATCAGCCATGGCAGATACCATCTACCGTCTAACAGGTGTGGTTTGAAGACCTCCACACTGCAGCCTCTCTTGCATTGATTGATCAGTTTGGGGGATTATCAAGCTGACAGATGTGTCTGCAGTTAGCTGGGGCTTTTCTAATCTGCAACCCCCATGATTAGACTCTTTGAGAGCAGGAGCCCTTGTAAATTTCCTTTTGCCTCTCCCAGTCCTCACTGAATTGAATTATACCGAAGAATGCTCGCCAGAGCGCACAAACTACAGGAAAGAGTAAATTGTGGGACTTCTACTGGAGATTTCAAGTCCATAACTAAGAGGTCAAAGGCAGAAAGACCTGGGACACCACACCACAGACCTGGGAAAACCACCTGTTTCTTCAACTGGATAAGGCATGTGTGTGCTCAGTTGCTCAGTCCTGTCCGACTATGAGACCCCAGAGTCTGTAGAACTCCAGGCTTCTCTGTCCATGGGATTTCCCAGGGAAGAATACTGGAGTAGGTTGCCATTTCCTCCTCCAGGGGATCTTCCCGACCCAGGAATCGAACCCAAGTCTTTCGTGTCTCATTGTCATTGGCAGGCGGGTTCTTTACCACTAGCGCCACCTGGGGAACCTTTATGCGCTATGTAAACAACAGGGTCCCTGCACTACCTCTGGTCATCACACTGCCTCTGTCCAGGAGAGCCAAGTTTCTTTTCTCTTGGATTCTGACTCTGAGACCACAGCTCAGCACATTGCTCTGCTAGAGAAAGGAGGTACAAGATGAGAGAGCAAGGCTGCTTTTATGTGGTATGGCTGGGTGAGGCAGGGCAGCCCTGGTGGCTAAGACACCCTGCAACTCAAGTCATTCCCCTTGTGGAGGGCGCATCTGTTTCACCTTTGAGGAGACCCTGAGCATCCCCTGAGCAGGGCCGTGCCCTCATTTCTCAGATCCCCCCAGGTCCTAGCACAGTGCATGTTTAACTGTAGGTGTTATCAACTTCTGTTGACGCAGGACTTGACAAAGGTGAAATCCTTTTTATCCAAGTCTCACCTCTTCTTCTTGAACTTCCCTTGAAGATGCTAGAAGAAAATAAAATGGTTAAAAAAAAAAAAAAAGCAGAGGCAGGAAAGATCAGAGAGAAATCATGAAGTTCTGAGCTAAACAGCTGTCTCTCTTGTCCCAATCTGTTGAAGAAAGCTGTGCTCAGCATTTGCACCCATTCTCCAAGCGAAATTAACCCCAAAAGGCATAAGCAAGAAATGAGCACCAGAACCAAGATTTTCATTGAATTTTCATTGGGGGAAAGGGTTAACATTGCAAAGCAAATGGCAAAATCTTCCAATGATTTTAGATCCCCCTTAATTTTTCACTCTATCCCAATCCCTTCTCTGCCACTTTCTCTCAACCCTACTTCCTCTTGGTCCAGCATTTCTTTTTTTTAATGGAGCACTTTTTCTGGGCCTTGACTGCTCTAACACACATACTCATGCCCATTTTGCAAGCACACCTTAGAGAAGTGGCATTTTAATACCTGAAAACAGTAATCGGTGGACTCAATAAAGAGCTCACCTTAGCACCCTTTCATCTGTGGGAGGACAACAACTCCAGTGATCAGGGGTCAGCATCCCCAGGTGGGACTCAGGGTCTCGCTGCAGTCATTTCTTCCTTATCTCTCTCTTCCTTGTCCTACCCTTTCTCTTACCTCATCCTTTTATTTCTGCATTCAATCTTTCACGATCCACTTCTTTTATCGGCCTTTCATAGGAGAATCTGTGCAACTCGGGACTAGGGGCACTGTTGAAATGACCTTCGACAAAGCCATAACGGCAAGTGAAGGAAAAGTGAAAGAGGAGGATTGATTTCTCACCATCTCTTCTTCTTTTGCCGGCTGCTCCTTTACCCTCCCTCCTCAATCTAGATTCTGATAAATAGAAGCAGTTTGTTGCAATTTGTTCATTATAAGGGGTGCAGGGAAAGATTGGAGAGCCAAGGCTTAGGATAGTCTGGATGATAAATGACAAAGTTCGTGTCTTCAAGGACGGAACAAGACAGCAAGAATGACAGACAACCACGAATGAGCGACTAACTCCTCCCTATTGATCCAGCAGTCCTCAACCCTTTTGGCACCGGGGCTGGTTTCAAGGAACGCAATTTTTCCACGGACTGGCCGGCGGGGAGATGGTCTGGGGATGATTCAAGTGCATTACATTTATCGTGCACTTTATTTCCTTGTTGTTACATCAGCTCCACCTCTGACCATCAGGTAGGAGATCCTGGAGGTTGGGGACCCCTGCATTAACCCACCTTTCTTCCACTCACCTAACCTCAGCCTCATGCACCCGGGTTTAAACATCCACGGTCTTCTTCCACGTCCTCCCTTGCTGCGCCACTTCCCACTGGTCTCTTCATCTCACACTTATTAGCATCTTTGCCTGGGAATGTTCAAGGGAAGGAAAAGGTGAAACTCCAATCAATGAATTTCACTTCTGCCAAAGTTCACAGTGTCCATCCCCGACCTCTTGCCTCCAAATACCAGGTATTACAAGCTGCATTTTTCTTTTGTCGTATATTCTGACAGTAACCCTTCTGCATCATCCCCTCATTCAGGTCCTGTTATTTCCTGCCTGAAGAGCATCTCGGGATCTCTGTCCCTGTGCCTTTACTTTCCGCTGCACCAGCTCAGGCTGACTATGATGTCATTGAATATGTCCCACTCTTTTTAGACTCCGTCAGCGGCTAAAGTCCACACATCTCATTCTGTCCTTTGAGGTCCACCTCCATCTAAATCCAACTGCCATTTCTGCTCTTGGCTCCCACCCCCTGGTCTGTGTTGTTGTGTGTTAGTTGCTCAGTCGTGTCTGACTCTTTGCAACCCCACGGACTGTAGCCCGCCAGACTCCCCTGTCCATGGAATTCCTCAGGCAAGAATACTGGAGTGGGTACCATTCTGTTCTCTAGGGGATCTTTCCAACCCAGGGATCGAACCCAGGTCTCCCACATTGCAGGCAGATTCTTTACCATCTGAGCCACCAGGGAAGCCCATCCTCTCTCTACCTATCTCTATTTCTATTCGACAATAGACCACGCCTTCTTACCCCCAGTATCCACCTCCCCACTCATCCTTCAAGGACAGTTCTGAGACTGATCATATCAGTCTTCCTGAATTTTTCTCTTCCTGAACTTCTATGTCTCTTATCATTATCACTAGTATTTATCACCTTCTACTGCTACAAAATTGTGACAAACCTCAGAAAAGGCAGTCTGGGTCAGAAATGTGTTGTCTGATGCAATGAATGGTCTCTTCTGGGAAGTACCAAGTGTTTCTGATAACAGAATTGAGCAACTTCCTGAAAAATTGAGATTCAACTTGAACAGTTGACTGCCTCTCCTGGGAGGAACTTAGTTACCTTTAACCAAACTTTCCTTTCTTGAACATAATCTGTCTGTGTCATCTAGTCACCTTTTCTTCCAAAAAGAATCTCTACCAGGAAGATCTTTGACCTGGACTGATTGGAAATGATCTGGCAGTAGTAGGCTTGAAACAAACCTTCAATGTATGCTCATGAAGAATGTGTCTGAAGTTGCTTTAATAGATGACAGTTGTATTCTTATAGGTATGTATTTTAACAAATAGCCATTGGATACCCACATGTCACACTCTGGGTTGGGTCGTGTGATTAAGCTGCCCAGAGGCCCGTAAATTGGCATGAAAATCTTTTCATCTAAGTCCTCAAAGTGAAGGAGACTCTTCTGAAATGGACTCCTAACTTCCTGGGGATGTGTTGATGTATATTTTTTTCCAAGGGAAGAAATTAGAGATTCTATCAAATTCTCAAAAGCGTAACCACATCCCCCCAAAACAAAGATTAACCACCAGACTAGAGGAAGAAAAGGCATATGAAGGTGGGGATGACACCATCTCCCAGAGTAATGGAAATAAAAACAAAAATGAATAAACAGGACCTACTTAAACTCAAAAGCTTTTTCACAGCAAACGAAACAACAAACAGAATGACAACAACTCACAGGTTGGGAGGAAATATCTGTAAATAATGTGACTAATAAGAGACTAGTCTCCAAAATTTACAAATAGCTCATGACACTTAACAGTATCAAAACAAACAACCCACTCAAAAAATGGGCACAAGACCTAAAAAGACATTTCTCCAAAGAAGACATGCAGATGGCCAAGAGGCACACGAAAAGATGCTCAACATCACTCATTATTAGAGAAATGCACATCAAAACTACAATAAGATATCACCTCACAACAGCCAGAATGGCTGTCATCAAAAAAAAATTCACAAACAATAAATGCTAGAGAGGGTGTGGAGAGAAGGGAACCCTCCTACACTGTTGGCAGGAATGTAAGTTGGTACAGCCACTGTGGAGAACAGTGTGGAGGGTCCTTAAAAGCTAATAATAGAGGCACCATATGACCCTGCAATCCCACTCCTGGGCAGATGGAGAAAAACATGATTCAAAAGGATATATGCACCCCAATGTTCATTGCAACACTATTTACAATAGCTAAGACATGCAAGAAACCTAAATGTCCATCAACAGAGGAATGGATAAAGATGTGGTTCATATATACCACAGAATATCACTCAGCCATTAAAAGAATGAATTAATGGCATTTGCAGCACATGGATGGACCTAGAGAGTGTCTTCCTGAGTGAAGTAAGTCGGACAGAGAAGGAGAAATATCATATGACATCCTTTATATATGGAATCTAAAATGACATAATCCAAATGAACTTACAAAACAGAAACTCACAGACTTAGAGAAGAACTTATGGTGGCCGGGGGAAGGATGAGGGGAAAGGGATAGTTAGGGAGTTTGGGATGGACACTTATATTTAAAATGGGTAACCAACAAGGACCTGTTGTACAGCACATGGAACTCTGCTAAATGTGGCAGGCTGGATGGGAGGGGGGCTTGGAGGAGAATGGATACATGGATATGTATGGCTGAGTCCCTTTGCTGTTCACCTGAAACTCACAACATTGTTAAGCAGCTCCACCTCAATGCAAAATAAAGCGATCAAAAGTTAAAAAAAAAAAAAGAGTGGATGATAATACAGCAAAGCAAGTGCTGTGATAGTGTTAGTCTGTTACTGAACCAGGTTCATCTTACTCGACATAGCAAGACAAAATGCTAGGACACTGCGGTTTGAAGCAGAGAGGGGTTATTCACAAGGCAGCCAGGTGAGGAGACGGAAAAGCAAATCTCAAGTTAGACTCCCCGATGGCAAGGGGCTGGAGTATTTCTGGGATGAAGACTGAAGAAGCAGGATGGTCTGAGGCATGGGAGAGTGGGGAAAGACGATTGGGAAAAGGTGCCATGATTATCTTTCTGTGCAGGAGTGACTAAATTACCTTCAAAAGGTCACCATGCATACATTCACGCCTGCCCAGTTGAAGGGTCTTTGGTTCCATCCAGTCTTAACCACATCAGCTTGAACTGGACACAGCAAACTCCAAATTCCTAGCCGACAACTTGGGCAAACATCTTATTGTTCAGGCTACGTGCTGCTTAGACAGCATGCAAGTCTTAAAATGACCTTGATGAACGAAGGCAGGTAAAATGAAATTCAACCCAGGGTTTGAGTCTGAGGATTAAAAAGTGATAGTCAAGTGTCTTTCCTTCTCAAACGTGAGTCCACTGTGGGGAGTAGCTTTGCTCTATGCAGCCTTGGTACAATACATACACAATTCACGACAAAATGGGTCTGCTCTCTTCTCCTCTCTCTGCCTCCACCCGGTGCTGTCAAGGTCAGGAGACTAAGACTGCAAGTTCAGCTCAGTGCAAACTGTAAAACTTGACCAAGTTATTTGTCTTATATGAGTCCATCTTAGCGCCAGGAGCTGGTCCCCTTATTTTGTCAGAAAAATTCTGTAGACTTTGTGACTGTTACTCGTATGCACGTAGATACTTTATCATCACAATCCATTAAGTACTTCAAGACGATTTTTTTTCTGCTGCTTTACTAGTGGACTAGGTGCTGCTTAGCTACTTGAACTTCACCAACCTCTTGGTTCGAAGGTCAAGGTGTGTTTCTATGAAACAATATTAGGAAGAAACCTCAATTAAATAACATGTCAAATAATTGAACCATTTACCTAGATTTAATGTTTAGAGTCCCACATTTTGAAAAGGTAAGGGAAAACATTTTTGGTTAGAAGTTCACAAAATGCTGGGTTTTTTTTTCCATTTATGATGAGTCAGATTGAGACTATTATGACAATTCTTATGGGATTTGAGAATGGTTGAGTCCTCCCTAAGCAAACCTGCCACCCCAAGGGAAGTCACTGATCCAGGAGCACACGATGTTTGATCCGTCTGTGGGAACCAATGATATCAGTCAGGGTAAGCTAAGTTGCTGTAACAAAAACCCAACAAGAATGCAACCTAATATACCAGAAAATCTACTGGTTTCCTAAATGACAGTTCATGGATAGGTGTGCTCCAGGCATTCAGGAACCCAGGGGGAGCACTCAACTTCCAGGATGATTCTGGTCCCTGCATTCCAGCCATGGAATGAAGGGAAAGAAGGGAAACAGGCAGGGGTGTAAACGCCACTTCTGCTAATGTTTCTTGGCAAGAACATCACCACAGAACCACACTTAGCTCCAGGGGGCTAGGGAATGTGCTCTGATCATTCACCGGAGAAGAAGGGAAGGTCGCCTGGGGGACCTGCTGGCTGTCTCCACCCTACCATGGCATGTTGTCTCCATGACAACAGTCATGATGCAGTTGTCAGCCTACTGGTCTCTGGTCCCTGTCCATAACTTCATCATGTATTTATGATATTATTCAGTTTAATGAACCCCCACATGTATATCATATTGACTAAGCTCTGTGACTTAAAAGAGTTTTACATGGTTGTCCCAAGAAGACTGACTTAAAAAGAATTTTTCATGGTTTTCCAACTTGGATTGACTTAAGCAAACAACACATCTTAACATTTCAAAGTGAAAATGAAAAATTCCAACCTGAAATTTCTTACAAATGGAGAAGTGAGCGTCCCAAGGTAAACCACCTGATGTTTTTGGGAGCAGTGTGCAATTTCTACGCCCTACCTTTTCCCTAACATTCCAGTGCGGAATAAAATGTCAAATGTGGCTTTCTTTCAAGGCTCTAATTCTACTCATAAAAACACTACTCATATTTGATTAAAAAGAACTCCCAACCAGGCAACTGTAGGAAGAAAACTTGTTGTTGAATTAAAAAAAAACCCACCTGCTGATTGTGGGGTGAAATAAAACTTTTACATTATTTAAAAAAAGCCCCATTTCACTATTTTTGTTTCCACAGTTTATACATTATTTTAAGTAATAAACAAGATAAAATTAAAGATGTTTAACTATTTTGCTATTATTTTCTTATTTTGTTGTTAATAAGATAAAATGGATTTAACTTTTCTAATAATTATGAGAAGGGGTTGAGGGAAGTTCTGTTGTAAAGCAAAAAAAAAAAATTACAACTTGCTAAATATGATACAAAGAACCTATCTATGAAACAGAAATAGATTCACAGACATAGAGAACAGACTTGCGGTTCTTACGGGGGAGGGCAGGGCTGGGAGCTTGGAATTAGCAGATATAAACCAATATGTACAGGGTGGATAAACAGTAAGGTTCTACTGTACAGCACAGGGAACTATATTTCATATCCTGTGATGAACCACAATGGACAAGAATACGAAAAAGAATAGATATATACATAACTGACTGACTTTGCTGCACAGTTGAAACTAAACACAACATTATAAATTAACTATGTGCGAATACAATTTTAAAAATTACAATTCAAATTTTGATTATTTTATATAACAGTGAATTAATTTGTGAAATTAATGTTGTCTACTTACTTCAGTCCAAGTATATCTTTCAAATCCTGGTTAATATTTCCTTGGTTCTCAAAAATTTTGTAAATAAATGTCATTACATTTAATTTAATTTTTATTTGTTTTTTAAAATTTATTTTATTTTTAAACTTTACAATATTGTATTAGTTTTGTCAAATATCGAAATGAATCCGCCACAGGTATACATGTGTTCCCCATCCTGAACCCTCCTCCCTTCTCCCTCCCCATACCATCCCTCTGGGTCGTCCCAGTGCACAAGCCCCAAGCATCCAGTATCGTGCATCGAACCTGGACTGGCAACTCGTTTCATACATTTAATTTTAAATTCACAGAAGAAAACTGATATAAAACTGAAGGTATTAGTAAACTTTAGGTAATTGTTACTTTCCAAGGAGAAATATTAATTCCAAAGACCCTCTAGAGTTAAAAAAATATGAAATACCTTCAAAGCTTGTATGTCGATACTTCCCTGGTGGTCCAGTGGCTAAGACTCCACACTCCCAATTCAGGGGATCCAGGCCCAATTCCTGATCCCGCATGCCAAACTAAAGATCCTATATGTTGCAATGAAGATGGAAGGTCCTATGTGCCACAGCTAAGACCTGGCACAGCCAAATAAAGAAATTAATTTTAAAAAAGCGTGGAGGTCATTCTGGTTTGTTTGCTTCTCCATTACCAACGTGCTCACTGATCTTGGCTGGATTTCACATTTTGGTCTCGTTTTCCTTTCATTGCTTTACTCTTGAATGTTAAGCACTAACCATTCTCTGCTCCTTCCCTTTCTGAATAATTCAGCCCTAAATATCACGTTGGCAACCACTCTTCAATGCTTTGGGGGAGGGGATGTTATTTGGATTATATTTCCAATTTTTCTGTGTTTGTTTCAAAATTATACTTTGATACCTGTAGCCAGGGAAAATCTCCAGCTTAATAACTGGGCCAGCCCTACAGACAACAGGAACTGCTGCTCTCCTTCTGCGGGCTGAGAATGTTTTCAGCAGTGAGCATAAGCCTGTCCTGGAATGCTGTCGATGATCCTGTCACATTCTGACAAGTATTGCTCTCCCAGAAAGAGAGCAGTTCATGCTTTTCCCTGCAAACTCTGGTATTTAGTCTGAAAACCCCTTTTAGTTCATCTGCAGGTGGCTGTGGCTCAGTGGTAAAGAATCTGCCTGCCAAAGTAGGAAACGCAAAAGAAGCGGGTTTGATCCCTGCCTGGGTCCGGAGGATTCCCTGGAGTAGGAAATGGCAACCCACTCCAGTATTCTCCTCTGGAAAATTCCAGGGACAGAGGAGCCTGGTGGTCGACAGCCCATTGGTCACAGAGTTGGACAGGTCTGAGCACTCACACACTCATGCACAAGGCTCTTTTCAGAGATGGTAATTGCTTTTCTTCCTTCCCTCCCTCCCTCCTTCTTTCCTTCCTTTCTTTTTCTTTCTTTCTTCTTCTTCCCTGGGGCTCAGACGGTAAAGAATCTGCCTGCAACGAGGGAGACCTGGCTTTGATCTCTGGATTCAGAAGATCCCCTGGAGAAAGGAATGGCAACCCACTCCAGCATTTTTTTCCATGAATTCCACAGAAGGAGGAGCCTGGAGAGTACAGTCCATGGGGTTGCCAAGGGTCAGACAGGACTTAGCTACTAAGACACACACATCTTTTTTTAAAGTCTTTATTGAACTTGTTACAATGTTGCTTCTGTTTCATGTTTTGGGTGTTTGGTCCTGGGACATGTGATTGAACCTCCTCCACCCTCTGCATTGGAAGGTGAAGTCTTAGCCAGGGAAGTCCCAGTAATTGTCTTTCTTAGAGAATGTCAGAATATTCTTAGAGCTTAGCAATAACACATATTGGAACTATGAACTGCTTTGTCATGCCTGGATAGTCTTCCTTTTGTCAATGTTTTTGCTTACTTGCTAATATTTTTTAAATTTTATTTTAATATAAATACACCATGACATGAATTTCTAGAGGGCAAAACATAGTCAACTATTCTGTGAAAATCAGAAGATAGCTCTGATCATTAAACAGGAAAGCAAGATTCAACTCTCTGGAAAACAAGAAAAAGTCCAACGTTGAAAACCAAAATCCACTTTTAGTAATGATCTTTCAAGAAAAAAACACAGCTGGTGGCAAAATATCTTATAAAATGACAACTCATATTCAAGACCCAGGGCATCATGGTGAGAGAATTAAGGCTAGTACTGATTGTAAGTCTTGGGAGAATATTCAGGAGCTCTGAGCGTGGGGCAGTCTGTGCTTCCTCTTCAATTATCTGAATATTGGAGACCCCACCCGAAGACCCAGTGGACTTCTTCAAGGGCTCCGTGGTCAGACAGCTTTAGGAAATTCCCATCTAGGGCCAAGACTGCTTGGCATGACCTGGCGCCCCTCCATCTTGAGTGGCACCTGCCGACTCCCCGGGGAGCTGCGAGTCCGGGACCTCAGTTTCACGGTGACATCAGATTATGAAACTCTAGTTGAGACCACTGCCAAGAAGGGCTTGCTCACCCTGCTTTAACGGCAGTGGGAATCTCCCTGTCTTTTTCAGGGGTAAGCCAAAGAACGGATTCATAAACGAACCCCAATCCTTCTCACCAACCCCAGCCCACACCTCCCAGCAACTGAACTTGAGAAAGAAAAAAAAAAAAAACCTGGTTAAAACCACTTCCTATATTTGAGACTAGAGAAGAGAGTGGTACGCACAATTTCCTGGCTGAAGAACCCAGGCTAATACTTATACAGAGTAAGCACTTACTGCCCTAGAGGTTGACGGACCGGCAGGGATGACAACCTGAGCGGACTCACCCTTCATTCCCGTCTCCCGGTGCGATGCCAACAAGAGGCTGAAAGGAAACCCGGCGTTCTGCAGAGCAGCACTTTCTCTTCCCAGCCCCGACATCGGCAGTGGTCTCAGGGGCCAGGAGGATGGAGCCAAGCTTGCTGATGTGGAGGTTCTTCGTATTCATCGTGGTACCTGGCTGCGTGACAGGTAAGAGGTCACTGGTGCCTTTGGAGTCCTGGGAAGGCTAAGGATGTAGGCTCTTCCCAATCACACAATACGAGGGGCATCTAAGTAGAAAGTACAGGGAGGGGATGGGACCCTGGGTTCTGCCTCTGTGTCCATGGCCCACCGGGGCCCCATTCTTTGCCTCAGTCATCACCGACTTATAAAGAGAACTCGGAATGGGGAGTTCTTGTCACTCAAGGTCTTTGACAGTTGATTCTGGGAAGAACATAGTGGTGTGATATTTGACTGTTAACCAGATACTAATGAGCAGATTCCACAAGAGATTTTATTTTCCCGTGAATTTAGTTTTCCACTACATCCACTGGCTGTAAGGGTAATACTAGAAGTCTGGTAGAAATCTCTCTAATACCAGGTGAATGTGCCTCAGATGTCAGTAACTCATATGAAGCACTGGGATCATTTAGGATCTCAGAAAAGTTAAGCTTCAAGGAAATGATACCTAGGAAGCTCCTTGTATGTGCAACTTTATAGAAGTTTTTAAAAAATATAAGCATATCACTTTGAGAACATTAATTCTTATCTTCTTATGTGTCTACATGCATGTATATATATATGTGTGTATGTGTACATATATGAAAGTTTTGCATTTCATTCATCCTTTCAGAAGGATATTGTCCGTTTCTGTTTTGTTTTTTTTTTTTTTAAAGAAATAAGAAGCCACCAATTTCAGCCTCAAACCTCCTTCCTAATGGCATGTGAATTTTCTAAAAATGTCCTCCCTTGCTTATGCAGGAAAACGTATCAGCATCTATAATTTCATATCCTTCATTTCTAGACATATAATAATGCCAAGTGGCCACAGAAAGATGTGTTAAGAAGTGAAACACAATGATGCATAAGGGGTCTTTTGGGCCTGTTGAGGGGAAGTGACCAGTCATTGGGCTATGATCTGACCCAGGGGTAGGATCTTCTTTACTTTAAAGTGAAAAGTGGACATGATTTTAGGAAGACTTATGTGACTTCTGCCTCCGCCGGGTCTTTGCAAAGTGAGAGGCAGGCCAAGGGAACAGAAAAGTCTTTACGGTTGACTGTGCCTCATCTCTAGGGAGCGCATTTCGAGTAAGTGCGGGTTACTGATAGGTGTTGGTGACTTATCTGAGGATGTGAATGGTCTGATCGCAGTGCTCTGCCATACACTCACATCTTCAAAAATCTATCCAATGCCTCTTGTTCCCCTTTTCAACAGTACAGGAAATACAAAAGTGAACAAAACTTAGCCTCACCTTAAAAAGGATATAACCTGGTGAGGGGAAGAGAGTTATGACAGCAGTGTGGTTGGGGTGGGATAAGATCTATGGGAGCAGGGGGCCATCTGGGAAGGCTTCACAAAAGCAGCAGCACAAAGAGCCCTGAGGGGCCAGTGAATTTCCCTCCATGGGAATTCCAGAGAGAGAGGACCACACGCGCAGAGATGCGGCAGGGCGCCAGGAAAAGCCCTCAGCCTCAGGTGGAGGTACAGGGCTACTGGGGATTAAGACTGGATGACCCCAAGTTGAGGATTTTAAATTTCATTTGGGAGTCAATCAAAGACAATGAGAAAGTAAAATTTACCATGTATAGTGTACCTTACGGGGCTTCCCAGGTGGAGTAGTGGTAAAGAATCAGTCAGCCAATGCAGGAGACACAAGAGACATGCATTTGATCCCTGGGTTGGAAAGATCCACAGAGGACAAAATGGCAACCCACTCCAGTATTCTTGCCTGGAGAATCCCGTGGACAGAGGAGCCTGGCGGGCTATAGTCCATGGGGTCCCAAAGAATCGGACACAGCTGAGTGAGTGAGCACAAAGTACCTTGTATAGGCCAGACACATGTCTTCCTTCCACCTTCACAGTCCCTTTGCAAAGTGGATGTCACCAACCCATGAGATGAAGAAGACCCCAAGACTCAGAGGCCACAGAGGCAGTGGCACGGCCGGGACTCAAACCCAGTTCTTTCCGCTGAGTGCTCTTTCTGTTCACTGTGGACAGGGCCCAAGCTCTGTGGAAGTGACTTCACAGACAAAGGCGGGCAGACAAGGTCTCTTCCAGAGACCAGTAAGGACTTGGCAGCCAAAGAGAATGACATGGGCTGAATTTCTGGGATCCACACATGGCTTAGGAATCTCTCCAGGGTCAGAAATAATCTCTCAGACTTTTTCCTCCCAGAGGAGCCCAGTCTTAAAATAAACAAATCTTATTCCTAGGAAGGGAGAGGTCACTAACAAAATCAATCAGACTGTCAACAGATGCAATTTCTAGCTGATTCATAAGGCTGATTTTCATTCTGAAAATTTCCAAAGCCACCATTTAAAACTTGAGGGCTGACAGGGAGTGTATTGGTCAACGTGGGTGTTTTTAGTCTCTGTATTACTGGGTCCTGGGATGTGGTTGAAAAGAGAATTCTCCTGATGTTGCCAACAGGCACATTATTGATAGTGCCTTTCTCAGCATTGTGGAAATTCTGAGAGTTTATCTGTGCCTTCATCATCTTTCTTTCATTCTAGGAATTCTGTGATCAAATCTGCATGCCCTAGACTCAAAAACACACACCCAGTGCGGAAACCCATGAAGATGATATTTTTGTCTAATTATCCCTTCTTGTAAAGATGACTGCCCACACTGGAATTTCCGTCTTCACGTTTGTCATTAAAACACAAACGCTTAACCCTTCACATTCAATCATTCAGTTTCTCTAGATCCCAAAGTGTGATTACCACATGTTCCTTGCTTATCTTTAAGATATGCCTTGGAGAAGGTAGTGTATATAGATAGATGGATAGCTCATAATTGTGTGTGTGTGTATATATGTATATATGGATTTGGTAAACTTAGGGAGTATCTCATAAAACAGTTGCTACTTTCTTTAAAAACAGCCTTTCTTAAGTAGGTGGTGCTGTTTATCACCTGTACATCTGGTCCTTTTGAGATCTGGGAGCATCGAGGCGCCAGAAAGAGCTGGCTTCGCTGACAGTCAGCTGCTGAAAAGAATGGCTGATGTGCAAGAGAAGAGTTCTTAGCTTCTCTGAGCAAAGCCTTGACTGGTCTGGAGGCGCCTGTGTCACATCTTGCTGAGATCATTCTCATCAGAGCTACAGTCACTCTCAAGTCGGGCTAGCCCTCCCCCAGCCCCCACACATTCCCTGCCCTCCTCATCGCCTCATGACCAGCAGAGACCTGAAGGAGAAACAGGGGTTCCTTTGGGAAGTGGGGCCGTGTCCCCTGAGGCGAGGGCAGAGAAATGTTAGGAGGAAGCTGAATTTTGCAGGGGGGTGAAGGGCGTGATTTGGGGGCAAACTGCTGGATCTCTGTGGGCCTCAGTTTCTCTGTAAAATGAGGAGGTTGATGGGGCTGATCCTGAGACTGCCTTCTGGTTCTCTTGCTCTATGTCAAGAATTCTGAACAGGAAATAAAATAAGCTCTGTCAAAAGGCCTTTGCAAGCTGGGGCACTTTCAGATGAAAAAGTTTCCAAACCGAAGACATATAGAGCAGGGTCCGGGTTGAGAGGCCTTCGGAGGCGCAAGCACCAAGGCTGACGTGTCATCACGGTTATTTCCAGCCTCTGGGAGGTAGGTTCCGCCCTGCGCTCAGGCCAGGAGCGCGGCTTCAGGGAGGGTGAGGGCTGTAATACTGCTCCCTGCTGGGGAGGCTTCTGCTATTTGCTCTTGGGGCCTTTTTGCCCTCAGTCGATGTCCTTGCTTCTCGTACGGGAGGGCTTACATGAGCGGGAACCTATTTCTCTTCTCTTCATCCCAGGCCATTCCCTGGGAGGAGAGGAAAGAGGATCTTCATTCAGTCAATTGCTTCAAAAAGCTATAAGCCCTTGTATTCTTGAAAGCGGTTAAATTGAGGCTTTCTAACGACTTCGGGGGAGCCTCAGAGGGGCACGTGTGCTGGGCAGGAAGACAGTCAGGGAAGAATTTTGGTTCTTCTCTGCTCCCCTCCAGTCTCTGTTTCTTTTAATACTGACTTTTGTTCACGGATTTGGCTGCACGGGTCTTAGTCGCGGCACGTGGGCTCTTTGATCTGTGCTGAGGCCTGTGGCGTCTTCAGTTGTGGCCTGTGAAGTCTCTGCTGGAGCATGTGAGATGGTTACCTGCGGCACGTGGGAGCTTAGTCCCTGACCCAGGAGGGAACCTGGGCCCCCGGCATGGGGAGCACGCAGTCGTAGCTACTGGGCCACCAGGGAAGCCCCTCCAATCCCTGTTTTCTAACTTCCCCTCTGAAAAAATGAATGTATGCATATGTGATGACATTCGTACTTTTCGTACGTCAGAGCACCCAAGCGCGTACCCGTGGGTCCTCGGTCTTACGCGCGATTCTCGGCTTTCGTTCCTCGTCTGCTCCCTGCCCCAGTCTTTCGGTGGCAGCGAGAAACAGAGAAGGAAAGAGACTTGAGCAGGAAGGAGGTTGAGGCTGGGTGGGGGAGGTTGGCACTGAAGAGGTAAGACCTGGGCCGTGGATTTACTCTGGTAAGTGCCCTGGAGCTCAACGTTCAGAGGAAAGGGCGCCTCCACCTTTTCCTCCCCAGACAGTCCTGGGTGCCCTTTCTCCGAAGTACCTGAGCAGAGCATAGAAGAACGTTGGTCACAAGTGGTATGAAGAGCTGGGCAGCGGGGCTCAAGGGATGGCTTCTGAGCCCTTTGGACTCAGGATCTAGGATTCCTGTCTCCAGGCTAACAGAGTGCGTCACCACAGCCCAGCGGGGCCCTCTGAAGTCACAGTATTGTGAGCTGCTCCATTGTGTCCGACTCTGTGTGACCCCGTGGACTGCAGTCCACCAGGCTCCTCTGTCCGTGGGATTCTCCAGGCAAAAACACTGGAGTGGGTTGCCATGCCCTCCTCCAGGGGATCTTCCTGACTCAGGGATCAAACCCACATCTCTTGCATTGCAGGTAGATTCTTTCACCATCTGAGCTACCAGAGAAGCCCCTGAAGCCATAGGTGGGGGGGGGGGTCCCTAAACTTCCTGTGACCCTTCTGTCTGTTGCTCTTCATCCAGGGATGTATCAGGGGAGGAGAGATTGGAGGCCACTAATGAGGACCCTCATCTGCCTCTTTTGCTACCTTTTCTAGTAATTTCTTCAGGAAGTTCTGCTTAGGTGGAGTCAGCTGCTGTCCCAAGTATTATCTGGGGTGTGGCGGGGGCGGTGGGGGGGAGGTGGTGGTGGAAACAGCCCAGAGATGACCTTACCACATAAAGATGGACCTCATTTGTTACTCCTATATACATCCTGAAACTCCCAACAGGAAGAACAGTGTGATAGACACACTCTATCTAGCTCCATCTTTCTTGAGTAGTGAGTCTTTGAGCAAATTTGGGGAGTGCTGCTACTTGTTTCCTTAGAAAACTTTCTTATGCACAAAATTTTGAGAGCAATATTTGGGATAATAACCTCTCTGTCAACCAGGGTCTCCAGGTAAGACCTCTGATCAGGTTCTTTAATATCTGAACAGCCATACTCTGAGCACAGAGAATGAGACACAGGATGTTACCCTCACTACTAAGGGAGATGTAGCTGGCTTGGCAAAAGTAACCTAAAAGGCCTGGGTGCCTAGACAAGATTGGAAGCAAAGGTTTCCAAGGAAAAACCAAAGACACCAGGGAAGCAAGAGGAGTGGAGATCTAGGACTAGAAGTCAGGCCTCTCAAATTACAGTACAATATTCCCCATATGTCTTCACATCAACTCTCAGTGACATTCATCCATCTACTTTCCATCCATCCACCCATCCTTCCTTCAATCCAACCATACATCCATCCATCCTTCCCTCCTTCCTTCCTTCCATCCATCCATCCATCCTTCCTTCCTTCCATCCACCCATCCATCCTTCCCTCCTTCCTTCCTTCCATCCATCCATCTCTCCATTCATTCATCCTTCCTTTCTTTCATCTATCCATCATCCATCCATCCATCCATCAATCTATCCATGCATTAGGATTACTGAGATTGAAAAGGTCTTTGCTGTCAAACTGCTCCTGGCCTAAGACTGGAGGTAAAACATCTGCTGAGCAACTCCCGCCTTGAGGACTTGCCAAGGGAGGCAGCAGTATTTGCCAATGACTCAACAGCCATCACTGAATCCCCCCTTTCCCCAGGCTTTCAAATAAGTCACCCATTTCGGGGAAAACAATACTAGAATCATCTCTGGGTCTTTTAGGTATTTTCCACTCTAAGATTACTCAGGAATTTTCCGGCTTTTGACTTGTTTGGAGCTTACTCTGGGATTTGCTTCCATCAGTGAGAAAACACAAGTCTAACTGGGAAATGTATTTAGAGCAGCAGTTGCTGGCACAAAGTGCACATTAAATGTGCATCTGGGAAACTTTCACAAATGATGTCCAAGTCCCACCCAAGACCAGTTAGGTCAGACTCTCTGGGGATTAGAACTGGACATAAGGCTAGCGTTATTTTTAAGCCGCTCAAATGATTCAAGATGCAGTTAGGATTGAAATCCACAGAAGAGTGATTCCATGGTTGGTCTGAGTCCATTGTTTTATTCCTATTCACTGGGAATAGATGCCCTAGCATAGTACTTCCCAAAGTTCAGTGTATTACAGACCACCTATAATACGGGTGAGGCAGGGGGTTTGTTGTGAGAAAGATTCTGATTCACAATATCTGGGGTGAGGGAGGAGATTCTGATTCAAACAGGCTCCTCCATGAGATCTGAGTGCCTGGTGCCTGAACCCCGTTTTGAGTAGCAAAGCTGTCATGGGAGAGAAGCAGCAGGTGCTGTGTCCACCCCACACAGAACTTGCAACTAAAATGGGAAAACCAGTCCGGGAAAGACACAAGATTGAACGTAGCAGCGTGGTAGGTGGCAGAGTTGATGACACCCTGGCATCCAGAGGTGCTTCCTGGGGCATTCAGAAAGCCTTCTTGGAGAAGGTGGCTCTGAGCTTGCGCTTGTGAATCTCAGGAGCTGGCTGAAGGGTGGTGTTTCCTAATGAAGTGGCTAAAGTTGTATACGTGAGTCATGCTCCTTGAGCAACAAACTGAAGATTGAGGTGTTCATGAGGGCAAAGAAACAAATGCCCCACGTCTCAAATATTTCCTACTCCATTGTTGGTCGCTTGCTGAACAAAAATGAAGCTCAAATGCCTAGTGATCCTATAAAAACTAGTACTTCTGTTCTGACAAGAGGCACCTGGGTTCTTGCCCTCACGCTTTGATCCTCTAGTAACATACATTGTTGGGGTCTGGAGTCTGCACTCCCACAATGGGCCACCGAGTCAGCATCACTAGGACCTCATGACACCTCTGGGTAACAGTCAAGAAGTCCGGAGTCTTATTTCCCCACATTCAAATTTTGCCCCGACCTCTGTCGAGCACCAGGGCTTCCATCCTGACTGCCCACGTGACCGTCTGCCCCTAACCCATCCTGTATACAGCTTTCCATCAGCCATGGTGCCTGCAGCGCTCAGCCCAGGGCCAGGGACCCACGAGGATTTCAGGCAGCAGAAACTCTAAGGCACCAAAGTGTGGCTGCCCCAGGCGGGGTGACCAGAAGGCCTGAGCATGAGCGGGGTGGCCGGACCAGGCCAGTGGAGTTGGGCTTCCGGGTGCCCCCTTCCCCACCCACCCCTCCAGACACAACGAAAGGGCCAGGTGGATCAGGAGACTAGGAAGAGTGAAGTGCTTCTTTCTGAAAAGAAGAAAGAGAAGCAGGTTTTTAAAGAACACAAAGTGCGTGCTAAGGAGGTGATGGGTCCCTTTACTCTAAAGAGCATGGAAGTGATGGGTCCCTTTACTCTAAACAGCATGGAAAGCCCACTGGGCTCCAGGAGGCTCTCAGGATAGAGGGAGATGAGGAAGGTGGGCAGAGCTGTGAACTGCACAACGGCTGGCTGGTTGGGGCAGGCCCCGCACAAACCCTGATCCCAGCACCCACTTTTCCCTTTGAGGCTTATTTTGCCTTCAGCCTTGTGCCAGGAAACAAACACTTTTGGAGGGTGCTGCACTACAAAGGCTTGTGGACTCTTAGTTCCCCAAACAAGGACTCAACCTGGGTCCGGGCAGTAAAAGCACCAAGTTCTAACCCCTGACCCTCAGGAACGTCCCCAAGAAACATTTGAAACAGGAGCGATAACGACAAGAGCTCATATTTACAGCTCTCTCACAGGCACTACGTGAAAACGTTGTGTTGGCTGTGTTAATCCTCAAAATCGGGTCCACCTTGTTCTCACCCCCTTCTCGTACCCAGTAAACTGAGGCTCACGGAGGTGAATCAGTTATCTCATGGAATACAACCGTGGGTGTGGGGGTGCCAGATGGCAGCCAAGCTGGCTCCATGCAGGGCCTGCATTGTTGATGATTCTCGTAAACTGCTGTTAATAAAGAAGTTTAGTTTCTCCTTTTGAAAGTCTGCTCTGAGTAGGCCCCACTGCCCCTGTGGTTGTTGATAAATGAAAAGCCTGTTCCGACCGCATCCAGCCCCAGACGCCCAGAGGCCGCCTGCCGTCTTCTCGAGGGGCTGGCTTTTCAGGCCCGCAGAATCCCTGAAGTTTAAATTCTCTAAATCCTGTTCTCCCCCCTCCTACCCGCCAAACAGCAGCTCGGGGTGTCTTTCCTGCATTTGACTGGGCTTCAAAGAAAGCACTCGTCAAGCCACGTCTGCCCCAGCCGCCCACAAAGCAAGGAAATTCTGAGCACCTTCAGGCATGAGTCAACACCACCATGTTCAGGAATCTCTGCCCACAGAATCACCCACTCTTCTGTTTGGGCCCAAAATAGATACCTCCTTCAGAAGCCTCCCTGCTTTCTGTAGCCTCAGCAATAAGAAAACAAAGGCGAGGGTAGGTGTGCATCCAAGGCATGATGGAGGGAGTTCACTCTGCTGTGAAGTTCTCTGCAGTGAAAACACTGCCGCTGAGCTGGGCACGCAGGACAGGTGTGGCAGGGGGAAGGGGTACGCAGGAGGGCGGCTGGGGACGGTCGTTCCTTTGTTCATTCATTCCCTTGGCGAACATTTATTAAGCAAATACTATGTGTCAGATACAGGGTTGGGAGATGGGTGCAACCCAACCCTGGGTCTCCAGGAACCCACCATCCAGCAGGAGAAAAATATATCGCACAGACAATGCCAACCGAGCTGAGACTCAGAATGCAAATACAAAGAAAGAGTGGATGGCCACACAGACAGGCATTTGTTCCTATGCAAGTCCCTGGACATTGTCACTCAAGAACTGCCTCACTGTCCTAATACCTGGGACAGAAACAAGGGCTGAAGGCATTGCTCTGTCATTACTAAAGCTATTGAAATCATACACCGTGGATTTTGAATTTAGAACAGCACAGTCAGAAAATGTGCAGAAGTTGTCCTTTGCTCAAGAAACTCCCTGACCAAGAAAATAGGAATATTTTTGGTGGGAGCGGTTACTTTCCTTAAAGGAGAAACGGATGGCTCTCACAGCCCACGGGTGTTATAGAAATACCGTTAACATGCGGAGCTGACAGATGGCACCTCCTCACCAGTGTGTGAGCCACTCTCCAATTTCAAACACCCAGGAAGGAACTGCCTCTCCAAGAAAGGGATGAGGGGAACCCAGTCAGTCTGGTTATGCTAGGTACTTAAAAGGAACAGTGTTTTTTTAAACTATATATGTGTGTATATATACATATAAATATATATACACATATATATATATTGGATTCATAAAAAAAATTTGTGTTTTTCTGTAACATCTTTCAGAAAAACCTGAATGACTTTTTTGGCCAACTTGATGTATACAGGTTGTATACACATGCTATATGTATTGTATACACATACATATATGTACTATGGATATATATGTGTATGTGTGTGTTTATGTATATATATGTGTCTCTCTATATATATGTTTGTTTAGTTGCTAAGTTGTGACTGACTCTTTGCAACCCCATGGACTGTAACCCCCCAGGCTCCTCTGTCTATGGAATTCTCCAGCCAAGAGTCCTGGAGTGGGTTGCTATTTTCTTCTCCAAGGGATCTTCCTGACCCAGGAATTAAGTCCGTATCTCCTGCATTGGCAGGCAGAGTCTTTACCACTGAGCCACTGGGGAAGGCCATGTGTATACATACATGTACACAAATATACATATATACACTATGTGTATACACATATGTGTATATGCACATGGTATATACACGTACATATATGTGTGTGTGGATATATATAAACGTCTACAATGTTTATATATGTGTGTGTGTATAACTATACACATGTATAGAATGTGTACATATATATGTGTATAACTATATACACATAGTTTCATGAAATGAGGCCCTTGGAGTGAATCAGTCTATCTCCTCAGAGAAAGACTGTGACACAGTTAAAGGGCAGCGAGCCGTTTCTACAAGTTTTGCTTGAAATCCCCGCGGCCCGGGCTGACGTCAGCCACTTCCTGCCCCGGGCCCTGTGAGTTTCCCGGGAGTTTCGGGGCGGCTGTGCTGCGGCTCCGGTCCTGGCTGTGGCAGGCTGGCGGCTTCCCCAGCGGGCGAAACCAGTAGCGCCTGCAGACCCAGCTGAGTGTGGTATCTGTTTCCGGCCCCTGCGGTAGTGACACCTCTGCTCAGCGTCTGATTTAGAATAAAAGGATCTTCGCGAAGAGAAAACTCCTTATTTCAAGTGGAAGGCAAAACAAACAACTACCAGAAAAAGTCACAAACCCCAACACCTTTTAACCATACCAGGGCAGTTTCCGCTGACATCCTGCTGACACCCGGGAGAGTGCGGGGACCGCAAAGGGTGAGCGCTTTCGGCTCAGATGTGCTAACAGGCCCTTTATTTCACTTTTGACTTTCAACGCCTTTCACTCGCCAGGCCATCAAGTTTCACCTTCCCTCTCCCAGGGTTTCCTGTCTCGCTCCTCTAGCCTGAGTTTGCAGTGGGCTCCCGCGGAGGGACTCCCACTCTCCTGCTCCTCCCATTCCTCCTGGGAGAGGAACTGTGGGCCAGCCAGGCACCCGGCTGTGCCTTCTGCACCTGTGATCTTACCGGTCTCACAACAGCCCTGTAAGTCAGGGACCACTGGAATCATTGCCATTTTACAGACAAGGAAACTGAAGTTAGGCTTTCATTCACACACCCCAGAAAGTGACGGAGCCAGGCTACCTGCTCCATCCTTGTACAGAGGAAGAAGGCAGTTAACCCGTCTCATCAATTCCCCTGGGCTTCCTAGGCAAGTTTTCTGTCTCTTATTTTGAGTCACTCTTTGATCCACTCCCAAATTAATTCTCTTGAAAGCAGCTTTCACAATGCCTCTTCCCTGATCAAAGATCTCATGTTGTTCCCCCACCGCCTGTGGGGCATGCTTCCTCTGCCTGGCGTCTGGTGTTTTTTCTGACCTGGTCCGTCTGAATGTCCTCTGCATATTGGACCCCCTGCAGCTCCAGCCACTCCAGCAGGCAGGGCTCCTGTTCTGCAAACATGCTTCCTCACCTACAGTTTCAAAGCCTGGCACCTAGGGACACCTCCCCTTTTATAATCCACCACATCTCATCTGCCTACTTGGAATTCTTCCCAACTGGGAAGCATCTGGGGAGAGTAGAAAGGGCTCAGGAACTTGGGATTCCACAGGGCTTGGATTCAGAACCTGGTTTGAACTTGTGTAATCCTGTTTTCCTGTAAAACCATCAATGGGTACCATTCTCTGCCAGCACTACCAGGGTGGGGACAGCTGATGGACAGGTGAGAGCAGGTGGTCCAGGAAGACAGAGGCATGCCCAACCCCAGAAAAAAGGGGCAAGGATGCTTCCCAGAGCAAAGTGACAAGGAAGGGTCCTGCAGGACAGGCAGAAGGCAGGAAGGGGGAAGCAAAGTCTCGAGCGAGTTAATGACAGAGGACACAGCACAGTCCTTCAGGTCGGGGAGCACCCGTGGGGTGGAGCTGTGAGCTGGCCGTGGAGCTGGGCCAAGTGCAGGGGCATGGACTGTACCTGGGGAGGAGGCAACGCCACAGAGCAGCTGCAGGGATGGGGGCCATCTGGGCTTGAGGGCATCAGCCCTGTTATCTGTGTGTATGACTGATGGCAGGTGGCACAGGGGAAGGGGTGCAGCCCCTGAGGGTGCTGAGTGACCTGGGGGAGAGTCGGGAGTGGGCTGGTCCTTCAAGCCTCCAGGGGCCTCAGCTGCTGTGGGACGAGGCAGCCTGCCTAAGGTAATCAGGATACAGTAGGTGCTCAGTCAGCACGGCTTGCTGGGCCTGCAATCTGCACGGCCGAGAGCCAGAGTACCTCTCCACAGGCTTCCCAAGTTCAGTACAGCCAGTGCTGGGCGCCCTGCCCCCAACCCCACTGGCTTGCTTGTCCTCCTTTATCTCCAGTTTTAATGAAAGATGCTACCACCACCACCACCTCCAGCTGCCCAGGGAACATGCCCAGAATCCCGCTCCTTTCGCCTTGCTGGCCCTGCACTCCTTACAAAGGCCCAGTCCCTGGGGAGTCCAGTCTGAACCATCTCTGCATATTAGTACCCACTCTCCACTCTCCAAGCTCCAGCCCCCCAAACCCCAGCCCGAGGTGCCCGAGATGGCCTTCCTGCCTCACAGGACACACGGGGGGTGGGGCGGAAGGAGGTCAGAGGCTACTGTGGCCACAGGGACAGGAAGTAGCTGCGACATGGGAGGAAAGGTGGGCACACGCAGTCATGGGCGCCTCCCCCCGAGAGGCTGCGGATCCTGACATTGCGGAACCGGCTGTGTGACTCTGGGCAGGGCACTGACGCTGCCGGCTCACTACATTGTGTATAACACGGAGCCAGTAGGGACGGCCATCCCGTCATTAATCACACTGAAGTGATTCTTATTTACAGCTGTATCAGTAACACTGTAGCATTCTGTATATCTCAGTTTATTGTATATTCAATGTCTTGCTTATAATAATGGACTATAAAATAGTCGTCATATTAATTGTCATGAATGTTCATAACAGCCTCCTACAGAGGTGGCTGGGGGGACCAGGGAAGCCAATTGTGTGCCTGCATCAGTGGCAAGCATGCAGTGACTGCCACATCTTGGACAGAGCGGGCACTCTCTGTGCCTCCGAGGAGATGACAGAGAGGCTCTCTGAGTCCCTTTCAGTTCTGACATTCTGTGGTTAATAAACACCCCAGAGCAGGGTGAAACCCCATCCCTTCCATGCTGTGCTGATCAAGCCGTTCAGGGTCCCCACCAGCCAGCCCGCTCCCCTACTGCGTCCCGTCCATTCACCAGCAGGACTGAAGGCATCGCTCACACCATGGGAGGAACTATATGCAGTTCATGCTGCAACAACTACATCCTTGATGGCTCCCATCTGTTCTTTTCAGCACAAAGCAATTCCCCTTGAATCATGGTAAACAGGTCTTAGTTCCCATGTCCTTGGAAAATGCTGCCACCTTGGATTTAAATTCAATAAGAGGAAGCCCAACATGAAAACCCCTTACAAATTCATCGCCTGTGGTCAAACCTTCTAAGTTGGGTGTCCCTTGAAAGGAACAGTGCTCGCCTATGGCTTTGATCAGAGACTACATTGCGGGTGCTGCCTATGAATTTAGAGAAGGCAGGAATGGTGTGGATTTTAAATATTTTTATTTATTTGGCTGTACTGGGTCTTAGTTGCAGCATGCAAACTCTTAGTTGTGACCTGTTGGGTCCACTTCCCTGCCCAGGGATTGAACCTGGACCCCCTGCACTGGCAGTTTGGAGTCTTAGCCACTGGAACAGGAAGTCCCTAGAGCTGACACTTTAAAAGGTGCTCTGGGGAACTTGGCTCAGACAGTAAAGAACCTGCCCCCCAGTGCAGGAGATGCGGGTTCGATCCCTGGGGTGGGAGGATCCCCTGGAGAAGGGAATGGGCAACCCATGCCAGTATTCATGCCTGGAAAATTCCATGGACAGAGGAATTTTGTGGGCTACAGTCCATGGCGTCACAGAGTCAGGGCGACTAACAGTTTCACTTCACTTTCTGGGGATCTTGGAGTCTGTTTCCTTCAGTAGTCCATAGACTACTCTCTGGACTACTGAGTCCACATTAAAAGCTCATTAAAAGCCTTTCAGTTGAGGCTGCCTTTCTGAGGCCAGTTCCTGGAGTACCGGAGAGGGCTCCGGGCCTTGTCTACGTGACAATCTTAAACACCCTCCTCCTGACTGTGTGGCCACCCCCATCATCAGTTCACTCTGACACAGCTTCATCCCCCCGTTCTCTGTGGGGCCTCGCCTACTGATGTGTGGATTTCCGGCTGCTGTTGGTCTACACTGAACCCATCTTAGGCCAGTCACAGTAGACAAGGAGATCAGGGCTGCCTCCAAAGCACCAAGAACCTCAGAACCTAAATCAGCACCTTCCCTCCAGCTGGCCTGTGGCCTCCGTTTCCATAGCGGCATTGACCTTCTCCATGGAAAGGCTGGTCACCATCCAAGACAAACAATGATGTCTTTGTCTGAGCAGGCTGTCCTAGCAGACTGTCCTAGCAGAAGACCACGGCCTGGGGGCCTTAGGACAACACAGCTTACCCCTCACTTTATTCCTGGGGGCTGAGATCTGAGCCGGGGGTGGGGGCAGGTGGCGTGATGGGGTTTGAGCGAGGGCTATGGTTTCCCCCCAGAGGATTTCTCGTGACTCTCCTAAGGGACCCAGACCCACCTATGAGGGTCCAACCTCACAGCCTCAAGTCACCCAATGCCCCACCTCCTGACACCATTGCTCCAGGCAGGAAGGTTTCTTCATATGAATGTGAATCCAAACACTTGTTTGAAATGGAGTGTATTGTTGAGAGCAGGCAGGAAGAAGCGTGCCCAGAGTGAGGGGTATGGGGGGCACCCCGGGAGGTGGGGGTGGCTACTGGCAAACCTGACCCTCGTCTTCCCAGGACACACGGATTTGGGGCGCCTGACACACTCGGGGCCCACTCTGGCACGGCCAGCCCCTGCACGACACCTGAACGGGATGTCAGTTCTGATGAGTGACTCTTCCTTCTGGATGTCTCCATGTTCTCCTGTGACTTTTTTCTTTTTTCTTCTCTCCTATGTTTCCCCTTGGGTCTTGAGTTTCTACCCGGCATTGCACCTATGCGCCTGGCATTCTTTAAAACAGTGGAAACTCTGTGGCTATGGAGTTGAAAATCTCACGACTCCATGGTCTAAATTCTCTGAAGGCTCCTCTTGGGGCAGATGGTGGGTGGGATTCACCAACGTAGCACATTTCTGCTGAAACCATTATTTCGTCCCAAGAAACAGCTTTCAAAGGTTTGAAGGAAAACTGATTTTCGATTTCAGAGAAAGAACATGGTTATATTTCTACACCCCTTGTTTTTCTTATCTGACAATGTTTTAATTTTCATCGGGTTGACATTCTGCGGTAAATGTGTGGTTAACTTTTTCACATACAGAAATTTGTTATCAGCTAAGCCTCCCAGGGACAAAACCACCACCCTCAACATTTCATTCGCAGGAGCATTTGAGACCCCCAAATGCGACAGCTTTGACTTAGGGACAGGAATACTACTGGTTCTCACTCTCCTTTCTTCCCTTCTAACGTAAAGAGAAAAGAACTCTTTTCCCACCCAGCCCCCCGTTTTTCTTGGTAACAAGTGTTGATTAAGGCAGAAGGTGTTCTCATTCTTGAGTTGTGGAAACTCTGACTCTTTGGTCTGAGAGGCCCAGCTGGGTCTCAGAAACTGTGGGTCAGATACAGAACTCATGAGCGAAGGATGCTCAGTACCAGAGAACCAGCCCAGCTGCACTGAGTACCCCCCTCACCCCAGAGCACACAGCGCCCCCACTTATTCCCACCTGGGGAGTTGGGCGACCTTTTCTTTGATGCCGTTAACCTGCCTTAACCCCATCCCCCCACCCAGCCCACAGCATGGTGACCCTGAACTTGGTTTTGCCACATTTCCCTCAGCATGTGGGGGATTCCCAGGTGGTGCAGTGGTAAAGCATTGTCTACCTGCAACGCAGGAGACCATAAGAGACGCAGGTTCAATCCCTGGGTCAGGAAGATTCCCTGCAGAAGGAAATGGCAACCCGCTCCAGTAATTCTTGCCTGGAGAATCTCCTGGATAGAGGAGCCTGATGGGCTACAGTCCACGGGATTGAAAAGAGTTGGACATGACTGAGTGACTGAGCATGCACGCCTCAGTACTTACACTGAGTGAAGATGGATCTGTGTTGACTGAATGAATTAATGGACCATATTATCGATGTGATTGCTAATACACTCAAACATTCATTCAGGGCTTATGGCTGCCCACATTGAGGAAATAGTTTAAACAAACAGTAGGTGACATGGACGGCCAACAACAACCAGAAATGACCAGAAGTTTTGAAACTCAACGGTGGTGAGCCAGTGGGTAGTGATCAGGAAGTTCACCGTACTTTATTACATGTGCAGGCCATTGTGAACGCAGGTGAGAGGAAGGAAACAGATCCAGGATTCTCACAAATAGTTCTTAGAAGATAAAGATCAAAAGACTCTCCATTTCCTTGTTCTGACACAATCAAGCTTTATTAACACTTTAGATATTTTCTTCCAGCTCACAAAGCTTACCAATCTTATCATTTGGTCCTAAAAACAACCCTGCTCCAGAGATAATAATAGCAACGTCAAGACCTGGGGGCCAGATATTGAAAGCTTTCGCTTACATTATTTCCATGGATGCATCTCTTGTCATTCACACCCTTGCCATTCACACTCCAGAAAATATTCCCCTTAAAGTCCCCAGGTGGCACTGGTGGTAAAGAACACACCTGCCAAGGCAGGAGACATAAGAGAAGTGGGTTTGATCCCTGGGTTGGGAAGATCCCCTGGAGAAGGCCATAGCAACACACTCCAGTATTCTTACCTGGAGAACCCCAAGGACAGAGGAGCCTGGCTACAGTTCACGGGGTCGCAAAGAGTCAAACACGACTGAAGAAACTTGGCACACACACACAGTCCCCTGAATCTGACATTCTCTCTGCCAGGCGAACCACTGTTTATCCTTCAAACCCGGTAAAGCCGAGAACAGCCTTCCTCCTGACCTGACTCACAGGCTGGGAAGGCTTCCCCATCGGGGACATCATGCCCAGATCAGCTTGGCAAAGGCAGTGACCTGGAGGACCTGGAGTGTCTAAGAAGCCCCTAAGGTCATACGCTCCTTAATGGCGCTGAGGGATCTGCCATCTGTGGTTTGACTGGCAGACTTGATTCCCGAAGTAAGGAAAAGAAATGTTGTCAATCCCTCCTGTCAAAAACCGAGTCTGGTGATTGAGAAACCCACTTCCTGAATCAAAGGTGAAAGAGGGAGAGTGGTTGTGATACCCAGAGGTCGATCACAGAGGTGGAGAGCTCCTCACCTGCAGCCATTGACTACGGCACCAGTTCAGTCACTCTGTGCTCTGGGATGCTAGGATGCTTGACTTCTCAATGTTCTTTCATTTGTAAAAGGTATTTATTTGTTTGACCATGTTGGGTCTTAGTTGCACCATGCAGGATCTTCCGTTGCAGCACACAGACTCTCTAGCTGTGGCGCACAGGCTTGGATGCTCCTCGAGGCCCCAGTTGTCCCACAGCACGTGGGATCTTAGTTCCCTGATCGGGGATCTAACTCTGGCATTGTAAGGAGGATTCTTAACTACTGGACAGCCAGTCAAGTCCCTGACTCGATGGTCTTTTTTCCTTTTCAGCTAGCTCGGATAAGCCTCATTGGCCACAATACTGCCACTGCACAAAACTGGTGACATTTGAAAACACATATCGGAAGCAGGGAAAGTTGGGAGGTGGAAGGAAATGATAAGATGCTCTGGCAGGTCTGCAGTCCGGAGGGCTGGAGGCGAGGGTGGGTGGTACAGGAGATGGAGGGGGCTACATATGCCAGGGTCCTAGAGAGGTCCAAGCAACAACTCCTGGGAAGGGATTGCACCCGATGGCAAAGGCGAGGGGAACTGAAGGGACTGAAGAGTTGCCTCATGGGCATGACAGGGCCCTTAAAAGAAACAAGGACAAGAAGACCTGAGGGTTGTTTGAGTGCATGTTTGTTTTTAACTTTTTATTTTGGGAGAATTATAGATTTTCATGCAGTTGTAAATAACAATATCAAGAGATCCAGTACAGCCTTCATTCAGTCTTCCCCACAATTATAGCATGGTATCACAACCAGGAAGTTGACCTCACTGCAATCTATCAGTCTTGCTGATCTAACAATCTTACATGCTCTCATTGATGCACGTGTGTCTTTATTTCCATGCGACTTTCCCACGTGTGTAGATTTCTGTGACCATGAGCAGAGTCAATGTACACAAAAGTTCCTATCCCAAGATCCCTCCCACTGCCTTACTGTGACCATGGCCACAGGCCACCATCCTCCCTGACCCTTGGCAGACACTGAGCCACTCTCCATCTCTATGATTTTTGTCATTTTAAGACTATGAGATAAATGGAATTACATGATATGTAACCTTTGAAATTGGCTTTTTTTCACTCAACCTAATTCCTTTGTGATCTACCTTTCTGCACATAATTCCCTTTTCAATCCATCTTTCTGCATTCCTTAGCTGGCATTATCCAGACATTATCCAAAAAAGTGCTTCTCTCCTCCTCACTCCATGCCATGCTTTTTCAGTATCACTATCGATAGCAACCCACTCCAGTATTCTTGCCTGGAGAACCCCATAAACAGAGGAACCTGGCAGGCTACAGTCCATGGGGTCACAAAGAGTTGGACATGACTGAGCAGCTGGGACACACACACAGATCGTTTGCTAGCTTTTCAAACCATTTCATTATTTTATCACTACCACCATTGCTTCTTTGGGGTTTACCGGACATGCTGTCATAAAATTTGCAAGTAGAGATAGTTCTACTTCTTTTCTTTCTAGTATTTAGGTGGCTACGTGTTCTTTCATCTGATTGCATTGACTAAAACCCCAGTGGCGAGTTAAGTAGAAGAGGAAATAGTAGGTTTTGAGCAGAGCTGGAGCACCAGAGGATGGCCAGATGGGGAGGTGAAGGCACTATGTCTCGACATGAGCTCAGGGCTTGAGGTAGGCGTCTGCTCGGGGCAGCACAGCATCCTTGCCAAGACCTCAGCTCAGAAGCCCAGACAAGCCTCTAGTCCCATCATTGAGGGTCGTCTAGCCACACGACCTTGCTGGGCAAGCTCAGGCAATTCTCCAAACCTCGCTGTGCCTCAGTGTCTCATTTGTAAAATGGTAGGAATCATGATAATATCTTCTTCATGGTGTGGTTGTCAGGATCAAATCAGGGCATATTTGTGAGGGCTTGTCACTGTTACTTTAAGATGAATTATTAACATGTACTCTTAAACTCTCCCAGTGTTAATTCCTAACGTGGCAAACAGTGATGGATATAATCTACAAAAACAAAAGCTTTGAGGTGGGACCCTCAGTAATTTTTGAAAGTGTAAAGAGGTCTAACACCAAAAGGTTTGAGAATCACTGCCTTTGTCATATTAGTTGTTTAAAGAATTGAAATATGTCCAAGTTTGTCAATATCTGCTCTTTGAACTTCTCAAATGATCCGTCTGCACTCGTTCCCCTGGCTCCTCCCACACATCAGCAACTGAAGGGTCACTCTGTGGCAGACGGGGGCTGCGGGACGCTGGCTTCACCCTTACATTGGCATCCCTCACACTGGTTCCCGAGCCCCTCTATCCTGCTTCTTCAACACTTTGAATCTCATGCCTACAGAGAAACCAACTGCATCACCCTCTGTGTTTTTGTGGTGACCTGGGGTCCATGAAAACCTTTTCTCCTGCTGTCTTCTTCATCACTGCTTCTTCTGACTCATTTAAGTTTGCTATTTGAAATTATTTCCTGAAAGTAAAAGTGAGATCTTTTTTTAAAAGTAGGCATGAGGGGGCTTCTTTGGTGGCTTGGTGATAAAGAATCCTCCAGCCAAGGCAGGAGACAGGGTTCAATCCCTGTTCCAGGAAGATCCCACAGGTCGTGGAGCAGCTAAGCCCATACTCCACAACTATCGAGCCTGTAATCTAGAGCTGGGAAACCGCAAACTGCTGAAGTCTATGTCCTGGAGCCCGTGCTCTGCAATGAGAGAATCCAGTGCAATGAGAAGCCTGCGCATTGCTAGAGAGCAGCCCCCACCCACCACAACTAGAGAAAGCCTAAGCAGCAGTGAAGACCCGGCACAGCCAAAAATAAATAGATATTCTTTAAAAAAAGAAATAGTGTGAGTCACTCAGTCATGTAAGACTCTTTGCGACCCCATGGATTGTAGCCCGCCAGGCTCCTCTGTCCATGAGATTCTCCAGGAGAGGAGTGGGTTGCCATTTCCTTCTCCAGGGGAATCTTCCCAACCCAGGAATTGAACTCAGGTCTCCTGCATTGTAAGCAGATCATCTGCCATACCAAAAAAAAAAAGGCGTTCCTTTAAAAAAAAAAAAAAAGGTAGGCATGAAGGCAGCAATAGTGGGATTTCCTGTGATTCTGGTCCCATCGCCTTGAGCTGTGTGACTTCAGGCAACTGACTGAACCTCAGTTCCCTGACGTGTAAGGTGTGATGACAATCTCTCCCTTTGAGGGTTGCAGTGAGCATGGAAGGTAATCTCTACAAGGGAGCAGCCACAGGCAGGGCTCAGGTGTCACAGCTACTGTTATATAAATAGCCCCAAATGGAGGACGTGAGCTCTGAATTCTTCAAAGATAATGATCTGAATTCAACCACAACACTTCACAAACACTTCCCAGTGACCCAGATAGTGTAGACAGAGCCTGCCTCCAGCTAGAGGAGCTTCCACCGCTGGTGACAAGCACGCTCCTTCCTGACGCTAGCTATGGGGGGAAGCACTGAACCGGAAGTCGGGGCTCTGTCGTGTCCCACGTTTGCAGCTATTCGTTGAATGGAACAAGGTCTGTTTCCTTAATCAACAAAAGAGCAGGTTAACCTTAATTATCTCTGGAGTTTCTCCCAGCTCTCAGATCCTGGGATCCTATTAGATTAATGGTAAACGTGTCCTGTAATATTTTAGTTTGCACCTGAAATACCTGGTTTTTCTGAGGCTCAGACTGCTGGGTGGGCCCCCCAAGGAATTTGGAGACTGTCTCTTACTTTTAGATAAATCTCTGAATATTCACTGGAAGGACTGAGGCTGAAGCTGAAGCTCCAATACTTTGGCCACCATCAGGTGCCCTGATGAGGTGCTCTCATCAGGGAAAGACAGAGGGCAGGAGGAGAAGGGGGTAACAGAGGATGAAATGGTTGGATGGCATCACTGACTCGATGGACATGAGTTTGAGCAAGCTCTGACAGATAGTGAAGGACAGGGAAGCCTGGCGTGCTGCAGTCCACAGCGTCACAAAGAGTTGGAGACGACTTAGCGATTGAACAACAGCAGCAAATCTCGGGGTTCTTAGATTTGACACAGATGGATGTTTTGAGGTCAAGAACCACACCATTTCTTTATCCAGTGGTCCAAACTTTCATGGCTCCCACATCCCTTATGTAAAGCTCAGTGAACCATCACCCAGAAGCTCCTGTGCTGAGTGAGCTCCTCTGATGCCTGCCCCCAGCCTCGAGCATATGGATGGCCAGGCAGATGCGCCCAAAGATGAAGCCAGGCACTCAGAGCTGGCCTGGCTGTTCGGGCAAACACAACTTGATCTTGATTCACGCACAGAGCGAAGAATCTTATCTCAGACCTTGTCCACATCCTTTCGAAGCCCCTTCCCTTTCCCTGTCTTTCATGTTACTCACACAGGCCGCAGGGGCCATATGAGTGCTCTTCTGTTTTCAGCAACATCAGAAAAGAATACTAAAAAAAAAATCACCTAGTCCACAACTGTTTTCACCCATCTACCTTTCCTCCAGCCAAGGGAGTTCTCAGTGCACCCTCTCAGATGCTTTTCCTGGGAACAAAGTGTTCCAGAAGCAGCTTTAGCGGCGCTTAAGGACCCCACTGGTCGGCCCCTGGGGGAGGCGGGCCCCTGGGGAGGGGGCAGCCACTGCTAGATGCTGAACGTGGCTGCAGCCCCCAGCAGCTTCAAGGCACTTGTGAGAAATCGTCTCAGCATCCACACTCACCCTATCATTTCAACAAGCCCCCCACAGGCCACATGTCTGTATGTCAAAGTGTGAGAGGCTCTGCTGTGCACAAGTGAAGCAGAGTCCTGCCGGCTCTAATCAGACTTCCCGCTCAAAGGACCGACTTCCCTCCAGGTGCTGGTATTCCTGGTTAACTCGAGGGACACGAAAACACCTCAGCCCAAAACTCATCTTAGTTCTTTGCGGTTGCCATTGTTTAGTCGCTAAATCGTGTCCGACTCTTGGTGACCCCAAGGACTATAGCGCCCCCAGGCTCCTCTGTCCATGGGATTCCCCAGGCAAGAATACTGGAGTGGGTTGCCATTTCCTTCTCCAGGGGATCTTCCCAACCCAGGGATCGAACCCATGTCTCCTGCATTGGCACTTTACTACTGAGCCACCGGGGAAGCCCGCATCTTAGTTCTATTCTCTTCTAAAAACAAAATGGCAAAACACAAAGGGTAGCTTTATGTTGGGGGGAGTGGCATTGAAAGCACATGCGGGGCGAGAGAAGGGGTATCAGGATCCCACCTCCAATTAGGAAGCCCCGGTCTGCATCTCTTGTCACTCCTACCGGGTGGCCGGTCACTTAGAGGAAGGGAAGTGACTGCTCTGAGTCACCAAGTTTCTCATCTGTTATTGGAAACCCAAGCAGCAGGAGCTGTCCTTCTGGAAACAGCAGCAAATGGTTGGTGGTTTGGTCTAATGTTCAAAAGGAGAGAGCAGGACCTCCCTGGTGGCCCAGTGGGAAAGAATCTGCCTGCCAACACAAGGGATGCAGGTTCAGCCCCTGTTCTGGAAAGACCCCACCTGCTGCAGGGCAACCAGGCCTGTTCACCACAACTGCTGAGCGCCTGCTCTAGAGCTGCTGAACCTCAGCTACCGAAGCCTATGTGCCGAGAGCTCGTGCTCTGCATTAAGCAACGCCCCCGTGAGAAGCCTGGGCATCCCAGCTTGCCACATCTAGAGAAAAGTCCATGCAAAGCAATGAAGACCCAGCACAGCCAAAAATAAATCAATAAATCTTTAAAAAATGAAAAGAAGAAGAAGAAGAGGCCAGAAAGGAGAGAGCAGATGCCTAGGAGACAGAACAGCTGGTCTGTTGCAGCGTTGCAGTGGCTGCCTCAGCTCTCTTTCCCCCTGCTTGGGTGTGGTGAGATGGAGGAGGTGAAGCTCCAGCGACCCACTGGAGGGAAAACAAAACAACGGAGATCAAAAGAAGTGAGTGTCCCAGGGGCCCCCGTCCTCGTCCACCTTCCTCCCAGACCTGCGTGGTGACACAGCCCAGAGCAAGGCAGCTCTCAGTGACTGTCACCAGTGTCAGCTGGAGATGTCAAAAGTGCACAGATTCCTGCACTTCAGTTGAATAGGGAATTCCCGGAGGCAACAAACCTACAAATATCCCAAGAGGAGCTGCACCTGGGCCAGTGTGGATGGAGGTGGGGTGGGTGCAGGGCAGAGGGACACATGTGTGGGGTCCCGCCTGTGTCTTTCCAATTACCTGTCTTAGCTAAAATCTGAAATGAGACAGGAAACACTTTCGACGTCAGAAGAGCTCAATTTGAACTCTCTAAGTGAGAGTGGAAGCTCTTGGGGTTTGCAGGATTAATGATAATCACTGGCTCTCTTTCCACCTCTGATCACACGAAAGGTAGGAGGTGGCAAGACCATATCAGTGTTCCTCTGAGCCCCTGGTAGGACCCCGCCTGGACCCCCAGTCCAAGCTCTGAGCATTCACCCCAAGTCCCAGCACCAGACTAGGAATGTACACAGTTCTCCTTCACTCCAGAAGCAGCACACGCTTTCAGTCCTCTCCGAAGAGAAGATAACATCCAATTTAGAAATGTATCGATGCTTTAAAACGACAGAGAGAAAAACAGTTCACTTCCCACTTGCAAAAACTTTTTCTGTGTTTGCCTCCTGAGTTGGGGAAATGGGCAGAGTGGAGAGCAGAGAAAGACTTCTGTTAGAAAGGCAGAGCCTCCGGTGGAAACAGGAAATAGATTTGGAAATGTGGGTGCAAGAGTAAAGGCGGAAAAAGCCCCTTTGCTGAACTCTGAGAATTTTAGAGTAAAACTAGGAAATGAGGGCAGCTGCCATGCTGTGTGAGAAGAAAATTTGTAAGGATAATATGAGGAAAGGGGATGTAAAGACATTTTGCTGAGTCACATAAACAGAATTGTCCTTCAACACTCCTCTGCTTCCCTGGTGGCTCAGATGATAAAGAATCCGCCTGCAATGCAAGAGACCTGGGTTTGATCCCTGGGTCAGGAAGATCTCCTGGAGAAGAAAATGGCTACCCACTCCAGTACACTTGCCTGGAGAATTCCATGGACAGAGGAGCCTGGCAGGTTACAGTCCATGGGGTCACAAAGAACCAGAGACGACTCAGCAAGTTTCACTCACTCATTCCTCTGCAAGATTTCAGGAGAGAAGAGGCATTTTCAGGTTTTTTTTTTTTTTTTTTTGAAAGATGTTGTACTGCTGTTTCTTTTATGACCAGTCTGAGAAGGACTTTTTAAAAATCTCAGATTTAATCCTATTAAAAAGAACACCCCACCCTCTGTCTGCCTTTGCTGAACACCTTCCCACTCCACCTTCTTCAGATGACATCTGGCTCAGTCTTTGCATGGTTCCAGGGCAAAGGGTTATAGTCAAGTTCTTTACTACTTCTAAGCTATAGATCAGGGAAGTTCCATTGCTTCTAGATTCCAGGAAAGATGCTTTGATAAAAAGCAAGTCTGTGGGAGTAAGAAGCTCTGAAACTTTCCCTTGTCCTCACATGACCTCCTCGACGCTCAGGCTAATTTATGATGATCCTGGAAAAATTTCCATGGCCTAATTAAAAAAAGCATATCACCATGTAAATAGTTTTTAAGGACACCAAGTTGTCCCAAGGGCAATTTTCCTGGTTCTTTTCCAATTTCTGTGTTTGGAAACTTCCTTGGTTTGTGATTGAGTTGTCAGATTCCGAATGCATCTGAGGTCAATCCTTGATTCTTTGTGCTAGTGAATAATCGTGAGAGTTGCTCGGTATACTTCTTACTGATTTTTTGGAAGTAAAATTACTTGCAGTGAAATGCGCAGATCTGAAGTGTACGATTTTGATGAGTTTTGGCCATTAACAAAAAATTTCAGAAATGGAGACCTGATTGAAATAAAAAAGGTGTTTCTTTGGGGTTTGTTAGGAATACCCCAGAGAAGCCCTTGACCAAGGGCGAAAGGGCAAGGGTGGTGAGAATTGGGAGATTGGGACTGACACTATTGATACTCTGTATAAAATAGATAACTAATGAGAACCTACTGTACAACACAGGGAGCTCTACTCCATCCTCTGTGGTGACTTAAGTGGGAAGGAAGTCCAAAAACTAGGGGCTCTATGTATATCTACGCCTGATTCATTATGTTGTACAATAGAAACTAACACAATATTGTCGTGCAACTAGACTCCAATAAAAATTAAGAAAAGGAGCCCGTGAATTGTCTCCCCACTCCACCCCCAACAATAAAACAAGGGAGGCTTATAAACGGAAAACCCACAAGGTTACAGTTAGTGACATGACTTGTTTGCCAAGAATTATAGTTGGAGCTGGCAAGCATAAGGATGCTTGTTAAGTACCAATCGGCTGACATCTGAAAAGGCTGCATGCACAGTTTCAAGGAGGAACCTTGAGACCATCAGTTTGCAGCTGCTGGCAGATACTGCTTTGAAAACGGTTGGTGGTGTCCTTAAGTTCTGTGCAATTCAGAGAAAATTCAAGTTCTTGGTGCAGGGAGGTGTCTGAGAGCAGGTCTTCCATGGCCCCTGACTCTACTTTTGTCTGCCTGAACTGTGATGAGTCCATTATAATTTCAATTTGTCATCAGGATGAAGATGTACACCCAAGGACCCCCCATTTCCATCACCCCACCAACTCCTTGCAGTCAATCCCGCCCACCACGAGCAAACCCTGGTTTAATTTCTTTCTGTATACTAGTTTGTCTTTTCTGAAGCTTTATATAAGTGGAATCAACGTGTGTGTGTGTTGTTTTATCTTCTTTTGTTCAACATAATGTTTTTGAGATTACTTAAGGCTACTATAAATGTTTAAGTGTTTTCATAGACACAAGATTTCACTCCTCCTGGATAAATACCCAGGAGTGGGATGGTTGGATCGTAGGGCAGGTATATATCTAACTTCATTTTTAAAAACTTGGAATTTTCAAAAGTTAACAGTGTTATTTTCACTCCCACCAGTAATGTCAGCAAGTTGCAGTTGCTCCCTGCCAACATTTGGTATTATCAGTCTTGTATCTGTTCTACCCATTCTAATGGACTCTTTGAACAGTGGCTTCTGATTTGCTTTTCCATGATGTCTAATGTTGTCTTGAGCACCTTTTCAAGTGATTACTGATAATCAGATATCTTCTTTGGAGAAGTGACTTGAACAATCTTCGCCCACTTATTTATTGTATCCATCATTATGGTATCATACAGAGTAATTTCACCCCCTAAAAATCCTCTGTGCTCTACATATTCATCTCTCCAGCCCCCCTGCTCCTGCTGCCGCTAAGTTGCTTCAGTCGTGTCCGACTCTGTGTGATCCCATAGACAGCAGCCCACCAGGCTCCCCCATCCCTGGGATTCTCCAGGCAAGAACACTGGAGTGGGTTGCCATTTCCTTTTCCAAGGCAGGAAAGTGAAAAGTTAAAGTGAAGTCTCTCAGTCATGTCTGACTCTTAGCGACCCCATGGACTGCAGCCTACCAGGCTCCTCCGTCCATGGGATTTTCCAGGCAAGAGTACTGGAGTGGGGTGCCACTGCCTTCTCCGTAACCCTTGGCAACCATTGATTTTTTTTTTTTTTTTTTACTGCCTTCATAGTTTTTCCTTTTCTAGAATGTCTTATAGTTAGAATCATACAATGTGTGGTCTTTTAAGATTGTCTTCTTTCACTTAATAATATGCATTAATGTTTCCTCTATGTCTTCTTCTGGCTTGAGAGCTCATTTCTTTTCAGCTCTGAATAACATTCCATTGTCTGAATTTACCACAGTTTATTTGTCCACTCATTTACTGAAGGACATCTAAGATTGCTTTTTCTGGACAGAGAAAAAAAGGAGCTGAACTAGCATCTATTCTATGACTATTACGTGTTGGGTGCTCTGCAAGTTACCTTGATATGTTATTTCACATAATCTTTAAAACAAATCAGTAAAATGATAATTATTATATGAATTTTACAGAAAAGGAAGCTGCGTCTTAGATAAGTAACTACAATAAAACTGTGTGGCTAGTAAGCTGGTGGAGCTACAATTTAGAGACCCAGCTTCCTTCCCTTTCTGCCGGGGACCAGCCCCAGCTGATCCAGGGTATTCGAAGGAGAGACGGCATAGGCGAGGATCAGGATACAATAGCTTCAATTAGATATTAATTAAAGATATAAAGAGTAATAGAATAAGGATAGCTCAGTAGGAAAATTCAGTGGAGAAAAGAGGCTGAGTAGCTTGGTTTACACGGGAGACCAATAAAACTTCAAGACAAGAAGTTTGCACCACTTACGTAGGCCGCAGGCGTCCTTCCGTTCTCCCGAAGGAGAGGAGACACTGAGGCCTCCCGGGTCGGATCTTAGAAGCCCAGGCATAATTAGTAAGCATGGTGGGTTCCGCGCTCCAGATGGAGACTCAGCCAGAGTGAGAGAGAGCGCGACATGGGGAGACCAGTATTTCGAGAAACTGATCCCAATTCTTTATTTTCCAGAGTCTGTTTTTATACACTGAGATGTTATACAAAAGTCACGTGGGGACAGCAGTCCTGACTTTTATTAAAGTCAGGTGCTTCACACAAATGTATACAGAGGTCTTAGGGGTGTTACATCATCTTCTGGCCAGGGGGGCCTGCTGACAATTTACGACCCTCTCCTTGTGACAGCGGTCAGTCAATCAGGACACTTATTTCTCCAGGGCTGATTATTCTCAAAACAGACGCCACCCAAATAAAGTTACATTCCTACAGGGTGAGGGTGTAGTGGGTTTTAGTTAAGGAAAGAATTTACTTAGCCTAAGGTCTAACGTGATTAATATCAAAGGTTAATACTTATTCCTTCTATATATTCATTAATGTGTGTAAGGGCAGGGGATGTGGAGACTTAGCAACAAACATTGGCTCAACAAATGAAAAACCCTTCACCAACACAATTTCTAATCAGCCCATTATACTTATACTAATAGTTTTCTAACTTCTCTAAAGAACCTGTTTTTAGAGGGTTTAAAGCATCTTGTGCCTCTCACGGTTGGGAGGCTGTGAGCAATCACATGTGGCTGGACGAGCCTGTCAGGCAGGCTAGAGAACCTTCAGAGGAGTTTGTAGGTTAAAACACTCTTATCACGCCCAGGAATTATTATTAACTGGAGCTCTAGGTTAACTCCTTCTCCGAAAGAGGTGGTGGGGGACAGCCCCCCGTAAAGTCAGAGGTGTAGGTAAGAGCACAAAGTAGTAAAGTAGGCAGGCTCTGGTTATGGGGGTAGACGCTCGGGGATTTCCAGGGGGACTCCTGAGGCTCGATCCCGCCTTTGCGTATGTCGAGCCTCCTTCCTCATGACCTTTGCCATGGGCGGAGTACCTCACTCTGGCCCCCAACACCTTTCCACTACACTATGTTTCTTGGCTTATTATGAGTATTACAATTACCAGAATTTAATTATGTGATGGGCTTCCCAGGTGGCGCTAATGGTAAAGAACCCGCCTGCCAAAGCAGGAGACGATAAGAGACGCGGGTGCGATCCCTGGGTCGGGAAGATCCCCTGGAGGAGGGCATGGCAACCCAGTCCAGTGTTCTTGCCTGGAGAATCCCATGGACAGAAGAGCCTGGTGGGCTAAAGTCCATGGGGTCGCAAAGAGTCAGAGATGTCGGAAGTGACTCAGCATGCACGTTATGTTACAGGTTCCTCTGCAACTGCTGGCCCGCTCGGCCATTCAAATTGCTGTTGTTTAGTCCCTTCTGGGTTAGAGGTGGGGCAAGCTGTTCACATTCTCCTCATCCTCTGGGGGGTGTCAGGAGGGTCCTGCATCCTGGATGGGGATAAGGGGTGGTCTCCAGGACGGTGAGTGGCTGGGCAGAGCATGAGGGCTCCGAGAAGCTCCGCTCCACACGGAGTGACTGACTCACAACTGCAGACGGTCCTCTGTCGGCCCCGGGTTTGGCCACCTGCCCAGAGCTGATGCCCTTCTGCTGGGTGGCGAGGCCAGCTGCGGGCAGCCCTGGCCGCCTCACTTTCTCCCGTTTCCTGTTCCGTCCTGTCCACCTCCTCCACACAGCCTATGACTTTTTCCTGAAAAATCTCATCTCTTGAAGCAGGGCAACGTGTCTAGAGACACACAGTGGAATCCCTGTTCTGATGAGACCAGCACGCTTCCCTCCCCATACTAGTTGGGTGTTCGGCTACTTCTTCAAGTGTCTTTAGTGGGAAACCAGTGATGGTTTTTTGGGCCAAGCGAGGGTCAGGTTTTGTGGTGTGAGAAGAAATGTGGTAAACTCAGAGGTGGGTGGATGGGTGAGAAACACATCTCCTACTCACCACACACTGAGTGAACACTTAACAAATATTTCTCCTCCAAGAAACGATTTCTCAACAGATACATTTCATCCCTCAGTTAAATCCGTGTGGCTTCCCCCGCTGCCCACCTTTCCTCATGTTAGTGAAGTGAAAGTCGCTCAGTCGTGTCCGACTCTTTGTGACCCCATGGACTATACCCTGGAATTCTCCAGGCCAGAATACTGGAATGGGTAGCCTTCCCCTTCTCCAGGGGATCTTCCGAACCCTGGGATCGAACCCCGGTCTCTCTCATTGCAGGCGGATTCTTTACCAGCTGGGCCACCAGGGAAGCCCTTCCTCTTGTTCCTTGTTTAGAAACTATGCTTGCTCGGCAGGAGTCATCAGAATAAAACCCCAGCTGTTTCTATTAATTTAGTTTGACAGACACTGTAGCTTGGCTTAGAACTTGGCTGAAGTTAAATTCTGAACCATCTCTGATCTGAAGGTTTCTAAAGAACCTTCAACAGCCTGAGTTTCTTTCCAGGAAAAAGTGGGGTACATGCCAACCCCTTAAATCAAGGGAAGAAAGGTGGGGTTCGAACCTTTTGATGGTTGACTGTGCCCGTGTTTGGAAGCTTCTGGATCACTAAGGTGCCTTTTTGTCTTGGCAGAGGCTTGTCATGATGACCCTCCGAGTCTCAGAAACGCCATGTTCAAGGTCTTCAGGTACGAGGTGGGCACCATGATAAACTGCGACTGCAAGACAGGCTTCCGCAGAGTGTCGGCCGTCATGCGCTGCGTGGGGGACTCCAGCCACTCTGCCTGGGAAAACAGATGCTTCTGCAACAGCACCTGTAAGAGTTTCCACTGGTAACCCCTAGGGAAGGAGAAAAACTGGAGCAAAGAAGGAGGCGGGGCTGCAACTTTCCTTGGGGGCTGGTGGGGGGGGTGGAATTCCTTTACAATGTTGTTAGTTTCTGCTGGTAAGGAAGTGAATCAGCTACAAGTATTCATATATCCCCTAGCTCCTGAGCCTCCCTCCCACCACTCATCCTACCCTTCTAGGTCACCACAGGGCACCGAGCTGAGCTCCCTGTGCTGTACAGCAGCTCCCCAGTAGCTGGTCCACACACACTAGTGTATATATGTAAATGCTACTCTCTCAGTTCTTCCCATTCTCCCCTTCCCCTGCTGTGTCCACACGCCCATTCTCTGCATCTGCGTCTCTATTCCTGCCCTGCAAATAGGTTCATCTGTACTACTTTTCCATGATTCAGAAAGACACATGCACCTCAGTGTTTATTGCAGCACTATTTACAATAGCCAGGACATGGAAGCAACCTAAAAGTCCGTTGACAGAGGAATGAATATAGAAGATGTGCTACGTATATACAATGCAACATTACTCAGCCATAAAAAGGCATGAAATTGGCTCATTTGTAGAGATTTGGGTGGACCTAGACTCTGCCACACCAAGCCAAGGAAACCACACTTTAAGAGGGCGTGGCGGAGGGGGGGAAGACATTACACTAATAATTACTAAACAACTGAAAATAACTATAGTTCATAACGATGTGAATGTAGCACATGCAACTGAGCTGTTCTCCATAGCAGCTGCACCACTGCCATTCTTCAGTTCAGTTCAGTCGCTCAGTTGTGTCCAATGCTTTGCAACCCCATGGTCTGCAGCATGCCAGGCTTCCCTGTCCTTTCCCAACTCCCAGAGCCTACTCAAATTCATGTCCATCAAGTTAGTGATGCCAGCCAGCCACTTCATCCTCTGTCGTCCCCTTCTCGTCCTGCCTTCAATCTTTCCCAGCATCAGGGTCTTTTTTAAAAGAGTCAACTCTTTACATCAGGTGGCCAAAGTATTGGAGTTTCAGCTTTAGCAGCAGTCTTTCCAATGAACACCCAGGACTGATTTCCTTAAAGATTGACTGGTTGGATCTCCTTGCAGTCCAAGGGACTCTCAAGGTCTTCTCCAACACCACAGTTCAAAAGCATCAATTCTTTGGCACTCAGCTTTCTTCACAGTCCAACTCTCACATCCATACATGACTACTGGAAAAACCATAGCTTTGATTAGACAGACCTTTGTTAGTAAAGTAATGTCTCTGCTTTTTAATATGCTGTCTAGGTTGGTCATAGCTTTTCTTCCAAGGAGCAAGAGTCTTTTAATTTCATGGCTGCAATCACCATCTGCAGTGATTTTGGAGCCCGAAAGAATAAAGTCTGCCATTGTTTCCCTTGTTTCCCCATCTATTTGCCATGCAGTGATGGGACTGGATGCCATGATCTAAGTTTTCTGAATATTGAGTTTTAAACCATTTTTTTCACTCTCTTCTTTCATTTTCATCATAAGGCTCTTTAGTTCTTCTTCACTTTCTTCCATAAGAGTGGTGTCATATGCATATCTGAGGTTATTGATATTTCTCCCAGCAATCTTGATTCCAGCTTGTGATTCATCCAGCCCAGCATTTCACATGATGTACTCTGCATATAAGTTAAATAAGCAGTGTGACATTATACAGTCTTGACATATTCCTTCCCCAATTTGGAACCAGTGTATTGTTCCATGTCTGGTTCTAACTGTTGCTTCTTGACCTGCATACAGATTTCTCAGGAGGCAGGTAAGGTGGTCTGGTATTCCCATCTCTTTAAGAATTGTCCAGTTTGTTGTGATCCACACAGTCAAAGGTTTTAGTGTAGTCAATAAAGCAGAAGTAGATGTTTGTCTGGAATTCTCTTGCTTTTTCTATGATCCAACAATCATAGGATGTTGGTAATTTGATCTCTGGTTCCTCTGCCTTTTCTAAATCCAGCTTGAACATCTGGAAGTTCTTGGTTCATGTACTGTTGAAGCCTAGCTTGGAGAATTTTGAACATTACTTTGCTAATGTGTGAAATGAACGCAATTGTGTGGTAGTTTGAATATTCTTTGGCATTGCTTTTCTTTGGGATTGGAATGAAAACTGACCTTTTCCAGTTCTGTGGCCACTGCTGAGTTTTCCAAATTTGCTAGCATATTGAGTGCAGCACTTTAGCAGCAGCATCTTTTAGGATTTGAAGTAGTTCAGCTGTAATTCCATCACCTCCACTAGCTTTGTTAGTAGTGATGCTGCCTAAGGCCCACTTGACTTCACATTCCAGGATGTCTGTTCCAGTTGAGTGATCACATTATCGTGGTTGTCTGGGTCATGAAGATCTTTTCTGTATAGTTCTTCTGTGTATTCTTGCCACCTCTTCTTAATATCTTCTGCTTTTTTTAGGTCCATACTGTTTCTGTCCTTTATTGTGCTCATCTTTGCATGAAAAGTTCCCTTGGTTTCTCTAATTTTCTTGAAGAGATCTCTAAACATGTCCCTTCTATGGTTTTCCTCTATTTTTTTTTTGCATTAATCACTTAGGCAGGCTTTCTTATCTCTCCCTGCTATTCTTTGGAACTATGCATTCAAATGGGTATATCTTTCCTTTCTTCCCTTCCTTTCACTTCTCTTCTCAGCTATTTGTAAAGCCTCCTCAGACAACCATTTTGCCTTTTTGCATTTCTTCTTCTTGGGGATGGTTTTAATAACTGCCTCCTGTACCGTGTCACAAACCTCCGTCCATAGTTCTTCAGGCACTCTGCCTATCAGATTTAATCCCTTGAATCTATTTCTCACTTATACTGTATAATCATAGAAAGTGGAAATGAAAGTGAAGTCTCTCAGTCCTGTCTGACTCTTTGCAACCCCATGGACTGTAGCCTACCACAGTCCTGCGTCCATGAGATTTTCCAGGCAAGAGTACTGGAGTGGGTTGCTATTTCCTTCTCCAGAGGATCTTCCCGACCCAGGGATTGAACCTGGGTTTCCCACATTGTAGGCAGACGCTTTACCATCTGAGCCACCAGGGAAGTGGGATTTGATTTAGATCGTATTTGAATGGTCTAGTGGTTTTCCTAGTTTCTTCGATTTAAGTCTCAATTTTGCAATAAGGAGTTCATGATCTGAGCCACAATCAGCTCCTGGTCTTGTTTTTGCTGACAGAATAGAGCTTCTCCATCATTACCTGCAAAGAATAAAATCAGTTGATTTTGGTATTGACCATCTGGTGATGTCCACGTGTAGAGTCGTCTCTTGTGTTGTTGGAAGAGGGTGTTCACTATGACCAGTGTGTTCTCTTGGCAAAACTCTGTTGACCTTTGCCCTGCTTCATTTTGTACTCCAAGGCCAAACTTGCCAAACCGTTACTCCAGGTATCTCTTGACTTCCTACTTTTGCATTCCAGTCCCCTATGATGAAAAGGACACCTTTTTTTGGTGTTAGTTCTAGAAGGTCTTGTAGATCATCATAGAACCGTTCAATTTCAGCTTCTTCAGCATTAGTGGTTAGGGCATAGACTTGGATTACTGTGATATTGAATGGTTTGCCTTGGAAGCAGAGACCATTCTGTCTTTTCTGAGACTGCACACATTGCCATTCTTTAGGATGCCCTCTGACTCTTAAACAACCTGCCTTCGGGAGACAGGAGTGGCTGAGATTGCTCTTCTGGCCACCACACTCACCTCCATGCACGGCGTTGACAGGCTGATGGCCAGAACGGGGTCCCTTTTGGGGAGACACACAGGCACAAACCATTCAGCCAGAAAAGCTTGGGTCCTTCAGAAACACACTATAGACTACTATCATCACGTACAGGAAGCCTGCCTGGCGGGCTGGTGCTCTGCTGCCCGTGAACAGGCCCTCTGAGAGCCCCCTGAGGACAGGGTGTGTGGGGCTCATTTTTATAACCTCAGCATCTCCCAATATTGCCTGGCATGTTACAGGCCCTAGAAAGATGTTCTTTCTGAGGGTATTCTCTTTTAAACACCTGTGAAGTTATATTCTTCATTCCCTCCATACTCTCTAGCCCCTGCTAAGAACCCAGTAAAACAAGTCACTCCTGCACCCGAAGAACAGAGGGAGAAAAAACCCACAGATGCGCAGAACCAAACGCAGCCTCCGGAGGAAGCTGACCTTCCAGGTAGGAACGGACCTGCTCTCTCACAGACACACGCAGTGCACCCCCAAGGAGGAAAGTCCGGCCTGTGGTCCTCTCTCCCGAGGACGCCCTGGGGACCAGCGCCGTGGCGCGGTGGTGGCAGGCTCTCTGCTCAGCATCTCGAGCCCCTCTTACAGCAGCCAGCCTGGGCTCTGTGCATCCTCCAGGCTTGGGAACTGGCCCAAGAGGGCTCAATTCAGTTCAACTCAACTCACTTCCATTCAAATAGCATTTTGGGGGCTAACTGCCCCAAGCACAGTGGCCAGAGAATAGCAATCTGAGTCGCCAGTACTCCTTGGCCTCAAAAGATGCTCTGTGTTTCCCTTAAGGAAGAGACACTGAACTGTGAGCCAAGTAATTGACTTCCAGACGTCTCTATTTCTAACAGGACAGGGTTCTGAGTTGGGTGGGGCCACACTGGCTTCTGGAAGCTGCGGACAGAGCTTGAGCTAACGGGCTGTGGACGAGCCAGTGCTGTGTCACCCAGCTGCTGCCTCGACTTTCCAAAATTAATACGGTGGAAGTCAGCCTTGACATCGGGAAGAAAGGAGCCCATTAGGGAAACCTGAGCGTTGGGGGGCCAGCTGACCTTTCAATACCCCGTGCCCCTATGCTGATTGTACAACCTTACAGAGAACTTTACGACTTGGTGTATAATCTCGTTCCAACCTCAGAACCCAGTATGTCAGGGAGCAGGAAATATTCCTTCAATTTACTGATGGAATTGAGATGCAGAGACAATTAAAGACACGGCGCGACTCATAAAATGGGACCGAAATAAGGCCTCGGGTCTCCTGAATTAGACCAGGGCTCTTGGTACGATTATTTAAGCTACTTTGAATTTATTTTCAGCTTTTATTAATTAACAAAAAATAAAAAGACAACAACTAATCTGGGGAACCTGCTGCAATACGCTGTCTCCTCTCCTTGTCACTGTGACTTTTTTCTGGAGTGAGGATTCAGAACACATTCGTTGTTTTCCTCTCCTTCTCGCCTCCCATATCCCACAATTACTGAAAGTTTTCTCAAGAGATCAGTGTTTACTCTCCTTACTCAAGAGATAACCAGCTGCCTCTGGCTAAGGGATGCTGCGCAGACTGTCTTAATTTGGAAGTTTTCACTCGAAAGAAGCAAAACTAATTCCAACGGGTCTGGACGGTTATGAATTTTACTGACTGGAAAGGCAATTTGATTCTGAGACTTAAACACACGTTCAAGGATGGACTGCAAGATGCTGTACTGAGCAGACCCCTCAGAATGGGACCACTAGGCCTCCTGCTGCAAAGGGTCATGGAGGGCAGTAGGAGGGGTTATGTTGGATCCTTGGGGTTGTGGAAGGTCAGAGCATATACACAGCTTCACAGTTCTGGGCTTAGAAGGATCTGTGGTTCCATGTGTCCAGATTTGGGGGGCAAGGGATTAAATCAAGACAGGACATGATCTGTGGGGTTAAAGGGCAGCCAGGCTTTGGTTTTAGTTGGATGAGGGGAAAGTTACTGGATATGGGAATTTTCAGAGGCCTTAAAAGGGCAAGCTTCAGGCATGGCTTGATCAGGGACCAGGCTCCATTTCTCTAAGATCGTCTTGGTGCTTCCCTCCTCCCAGCTTTGGATTTGTCCCAAGTACTTCTCCGTGGCTCCAAGACGACCACTTGAGAATGTGCTTCCTCACTTAGCAGTCGAGATCTAGGTGGTCTCCACATCTCCTCGGCCCAGACTGGCTGGAGCCTGCCCTTAACCCTAAGCTGAAACCACTGTTCGCACACCTGTCCACTGAGCAAATCTCTCCCTGTCAGCAGAAGCTCGTTTCTCTGCGTTCCCAGAGCGAGCACCTGTGTCATGCTCCCCACGTTCTCCCTGCAGAGGCTCCTTCCCTGACCCACTGTCTGCTCACTGCAGGAGAGGGGGACTGGGTCTTCATGCCTTTCACAAAGTGCCTAGCAAAGGCCCTAACAAATAGATGTTACCAATACTTATTGGAAGAAAGCGGGGGGAGGGGTGGAGGAGGGGCCAAAGAAGAGAAGAAGGACTGTGGTCTGGTCTCTAGGAAGAGGCAGCCTGGACTCACAGCATCTCCTCAACTTGCCTCTGGAATTCCCTTCCCCTCGTCCAGGTCACTGTGAGGAACCGCCACCATGGGAACACGAACGTGAACCTTTAAAGAGAGTCTACCATTTCACGCTGGGGCAGACGGTTCATTACCAGTGCGCCCAGGGATTCAGGGCCCTACAGACCAGTCCTGCTGAAAGCACCTGCATGATGATCAACGGGGAGCTGAGGTGGACCAGGCCCAGGCTCAAGTGCATACGTGAAGGGGAGCACGGTCAGGCTTCAGGTACAGAGGTGCCCGGGCCCAGGGCCCGCCGCCTGGCTGCTCCCTGACCCACCCGCCACGTGGTCCTGGGCAAGCCGCTCCCTCTCCTGGGGCCTCGGTTTGTTCTTACTCTAGAAAACGGATGAGATGAACCGTAAGGTCTCCATGCCCTGGGGTCCCCCATTTCCTGATGGGGATAAAGAGCAGGATCTGAAAGAGGAAGACAGGCATCTTCCAGAGGGCCCCCCCACCCCCACACGGCGTTTCTAGCTGATCCTGAAATTCCCCCTCTGCTTCTAAGCTACCAAGACTTCCTCATTCAAAAGGGAAAGTCCACCTGCCCTGCATATGTTTCCAACTTGCTGATACGTGATGTAAATCCAGCCTCCTTCTATACCAGGAGAAAGCCACCCCCCTTCTTATGTGAGTCCCACCTGAGCTTTGCCAAAGTGCAGACGTGCAGGGCAGGGACTTTTCAAGCACAGACACACAGGCACACGCTTGTGTGCTCGTTCACACACACGGACACGCCACCTACGTTGAGTTCTTCTGCTACTTTTGTCCTCAAATCGTATTACCATATCTACAATCAAAAGGCCCCCCATTGGGCCCTAACTGTCGGTGGTTTCTTTGCTCGCCCCCATTGCCCAGGCCCCACACCTCCCTCTTGGATCTTCTTGTTGGGGTGCTGTGTTTCTTTCCCATAGCCTGCCCCCCCGCCATGAGTCACACTGCCCACCAGGCGTGTCCACGAGCAATGGGGAATCTGTCACAAAGAAAAGCTCTCCTTTTGGGCATTTCTACTTTAATAGGCTTCCCAGGTGGCCCTAGTGGTAAAGAACTCTCACCTGCCAATGCAGGAGACATAAGAGGTTCGATCCCTGTGTTGGGAAGATCCCCGGAGAAGGAAATGGCAACACACTCCAGGATTCTGGCCTGGAGAATCCCATGGACAGAGGAGCCTGATGGGCTACAATCCAGAGGGTCGCAAAGAGTCAGACAAGACTGAAGCGACTTAGCACGCACACACTTTGCTTAATGGTTTGATGGAATTTGTATTAGGATGACCCAATTCCAAGCTGCAGACAGCAACCAGAGCTGAGTAGGAAGTTCGGGGAGAAAGCTGCTCAGAGCTCCAAGGAGAGCCAGAGTCAGGGTCACAGGTCCCTCCCTCCCGCTCTGCTGGGGTCACTGAGCCACTTCACTGTGACCCTGATGGGGACCGCAAAGCCGAGACACACCTCAGCTACCATGTCTGGGGTCAGCTGAGGAGGCGGAGGGGGTGGGTGGGAGACCCCAGAACCCCACTCCTCACCTCTGCCCCACAAGCATCCTTCTTCTCTCCTCCAGATGACGCAGAGCCTCAGGAGAGCACGGAAGCTCCCCCTGGGAGTGGAACTTTCTTACCAACCAGGATGGCAGGGACCACAGGTACGGCTGGCATTCTTGGAAGACAAAAGCCTGGCTATTAAACTGTGAGGCAGGAGAGGGAAGAGCTGGCCTGGGAGTTGCCCCCTGGTGCTAGAGACGGTCCCACATCTGCACACGACCTCCCAGGCCTCAAACACGGTCAGTGTCGCCAGTGTCAGAGGATAAGCAAGTTGGAGGGCAGCAGCTCGAGGCAGAAGAACGAGATGTTCAGAAGTTGGGCCAGGGCTCCCCTGGCCTCTCGCAGGTCTCCAGCGGCCTCCGAGTCCCCTGCCTCCAGAAGCCTGGACTCTCACAGCCCCAGGCAGCCCCACAGCCAGCATCCACAAGCTCCTCCCCCTCTCTTGCAGATTTCCAGAAGCCCACAGATGAGATTGCAACGCTGGATACGTTCATATTTACCACTGAGTACCAGATTGCAGGTGGGTAGTGACCCAACAGAAACCTACACATTTGCTTGGTGGGTGGTGAGCTGCTTGGTGAGTTAGTCTAAATGAACTCTTTACACTATATGATATATAAACTCAAAGACGAATCCAGAGCATAACGTGACTCAGAGTCACAGGCACGGCTGTGGTGAGTCAGCAGTGAGGTCTCCAACCAGCCTCAACCAGAGCCTCCTGACCAGCTCCCAGAGGACAAACACCCAGCACCTGGATGTGAGTGGAGGGAGGTGGCGTGCCCAGCGCAGGAGAGAAAAAAACACACCAAGACCACTCCAGCTGCCTTCTGGTGGGAGCCAGAAACAGGCTTTGAGGGAAACAAAAAAAACCCCCAAACACCAAAACGGAGCTCTTCGAGTAGAATGCTGGTGACCAGGGCCTGGGGGTGAGGCAAAGAGAAGACGGTGACAAAGGGCACGGACTTCCTCAGCAGAGGAGTCGGTCTGGGACAGTCAGGGTGTGGGGATCACAGCAACGATGCTGTGTCGAGGACTTGAAAGTTGCTAACAGTAAATCTTCAACGTTCTTGGCACAGAAGAGAAATAGTAATTACAATATATTTTGCAATAAAAGTGCACACCTTAAAATTACAGCCTGTTACAGGTCAATTATATCTTACGGGGCGGATGAAGGGAGAAAAACAGGCTCTGAGGCACGTCTGAGACCGATAGATGGATGGCTGGATGGATAACCGCCAGCTCCAGGGCAAAGGAAAGAGTGTATGGGAAACAGAGATGCTTTCAGGAGATGCCAAGTGTTTATCACTTACCTTTATACTCATCTTGATGTTTCAACATTTCTTTCACCCCTTGCGGGCCTCACTCAAGTTCTCTTTAACTGAGGCTGGGCCTCTGACCCTCTCTGAAGAGGGTGCCTGTCAGCTGCTCCCTGAGAAGGAGGGGAGTCCCCTTGGGAAAGGTTGGGGCCCTTCTGATCCATACCCCCAGGTCCTGGTCCTGCAGCCTCCAGGGAAGCCTGGCCAGGAGGGAGCTGCGTTCTGAAAAGGGGCTGCGGAGACCGCGGCGCTCACCTCCCCAGAAGCACTGAGCTGGGTGTGGAGGGCTGGGGGCACCGACACGCGGGAAGGGGCTCTCTCAGCCCCGGGGCCGCCTCCCTGACCTGCTTCTCTGTCCGCAGTGGCCGGCTGCACCCTCCTGCTCGCCAGCATCCTCCTCCTGAGCTGCCTCACCTGGCAGCGGAAATGGTGAGTAGTTGTGAAACAGAGAACTGCCTGACACTGTGTGAGTCCCCCAGACGCCCAGAACTGCAGTCTTCTGGGAGACGGGAGCAGACACCTCAGACTGACCCAGAGAGCTGTTCCAAATGTTAGTCACTCAGTCGCGTTCCACTCTTTGCGACCCCATGGACTGTAGCCTGCCAGGCTCCTCTGCCCATGGGATTCTCCAGGCAAGAATACTGGGTTGCCTGTATTGTGGCAATACAGGGTTGGTTGCCATTCCCTACTTCAGGGGATCTTTCTGACCCAGGAATCAGACCCAGGTCTCCTGCATTTCAGTCAGATTCTTTACCGACTAAGCCAACAAAAGCCTTCTTAGAATCCAATGCCATCTGAGAGCGCCCTCTTGTGGCCAAATGAAATACTACTTTCTTTCTTTCTTTCTTTTTTTTTTTTTTTTAAGCAATTGGTAGCATTCAGAAGGCAATGGCACCCCACTCCAGTACTCTTGCCTGGAAAATCCCATGGACGGAGGAGCCTGGTAGGCTGCAGTCCATGGGGTCGCTAAGAGTCGGACACAACTAAGCGACTTCACTTTCACTTTTCACTTTCATGCATTGGAGAAGGAAATGGCAACCCACTCCAGTATTCTTGCCTGGAGAATCCTGGGCTGCCGTCTATGGAGTCGCACAGAATCGGACAGGACTGAAGCGACTTAGCAGCAGCAGCAGCAGCATTCAGAAAAATAAGATCGTGGCAGCCGGTCCCATCACTTCATGGCAAATAGATGGGGAAACAATGCAAACAGTGATAGACTTTAATTTGGGGGGCTCCAAAATCACTGAAGATGGTGACTGCAGCCATGAAATTAAAAGACGCTTGCTCCTTGGAAGGAAAGCTATGACCAAACTAGACAGCACATTAAAAAGCAGAGACATTACTTTGCCAACAAAGGTCTGTCTAGTCAAGGCTGTGGTTTTTCCAGTAGTAATGTATGGATGTGAGAGTTGGACTATAAAGAAAGCTGAGCACGGAAGGACTGATGCTTTTGAACTGTGGTGTTAGACTCTTGAGAGTCCCTTGGACTGCAAGGAGATCCAACCAGTCAATCTAAAGGAAATCAGTCCTGAATATTCATTGAAAGGACTGATGCTGAAACTCAAATACCTTGGCCACCTGATGCAAAGAACTGACTCATTTGAAAAGACACTGATGCTGGGAAAGATTGAAGGTGGGAGGAGAAGGGGACAACAGAGGATGAGATGGTTGGATGGTGTCACAGAGGCAATAGACATGAGTTTGAGTGGGCTCTGGGAGTTGGTGATGGACAGGGAAGCCTGGTGTGGTGCAGTCCATGCGAAGAATCGGACACAACTGAGCTACTGAACTGAACTAGGAGTTGGTGATGAGATGGAGCTGGCTTACAAAGGCTCCTGAAAGCCAAAAGTTAGGTGTTCTGGAGTTTTGCAATCTGCTTTTAAGTTTAGCCATTATTAAAAACTAAAATATTAAGCTTACAATTAAATAAGTTTAGTACAAAGTCAATAAATATTCAAAATTAATCACTTTCTAATTATTTTATTGCCTTTGACTACTTTATTCTCAGGGTTGTTTGCATCTGTGTACCTGTGTTGAGGAAACACTGCCTAGATAATGACTTTACATTGTGCCTCTCTCCCCAGCTCTGTATGCAGGACATATTGACACTGGGTGTGGTGGGGGTTTTTACACCACGGAGGTGAGCAGACGGTTTCCGAGAGCTGGTTGTTAAGCATTTGCCTGCATGCCAGTTCCTGCAGCCTCACCCCATGGGAGCTCTTAGCCAGATAGGAGGTAACCAGATGCTGCTGAGAGCTGTCTGACAGGGTTGCCACTAGCCTCGTGCGGATACTTCATACTTTAAACTTAAATAAGTTAAATATGATTAAAAGTTCGGTTTACATGTGGCAGTAGCCACATTTCAGGTGTTTGATAGCCACATGTGGCCACCTCGTTGGACAACACAGATATGAAACACTCCCATCTTCACAGAAAGTTCTTACAGCACAGTCCTGGCTAGAAACTAGCAGTTTTCAATTCAGGAAATCCCCTTGGCACAGCTAGCTGTGCTATGATTTTTCCTTTTCTGCAGCTATTGTCTTCTACTCCCAAAAAGTTTTATAGAACAGCTCCTGTGTAGATGTGGGTCAGAGGGCACACACTTGCAGTTAGGAAATGGCCAAGTTCTGGGGAATCTGACGCAGCAGCTTAGGTGACTACAAGCAACAGCAGTGTATCTATATACTTTAGAGCTGCTAAGAGACTAGCTCTTGAATAGTCTCACCACCAAAAAAGAAATGACAACCACGTGATGTGATGGAAGTGTTAGCTTAACAGCAACGTGGCTATTATGTCACAACACATAAATGTATCAAATCAACACACTACACCTTAAACGTCCACAGTGTTCATTGCCAATTATCTTTCGATTTTAAAAGGACTCAGAGACTATCTCCTGTGTACAAGGCACTTGGTAGGGGCCTCAGGATGATTAAGAAGGGCCTCTGCTCTCAGGAGCTTATAGACCAGTCCAAGAGAAGAGAAAATAAAAGAGAGAGACTTGAAATGCAATTTGTGAAAGCCTAAGACTGAGGCGTTACAGAGAATGAAGAGAGAAATGACACAGACCATCCTGTTGGGGGGCGCCCAACAGGCTTTCAGAGCTGACACAGGCAGACAGGTGAAGAACAGCAGGAGCAGCTGCAAGGCAGAGGCACAGGAGGAGAAGGGAAGCGTCCTAAAGGGCAGGAGGCCATCTGCGAGGGTCTGGCAGTTCTCCGCACTGAGGGGTAAAGTGCACGGGGCAGTGGTCACAGTGCCCCGACGTGTGATGGCCAGAGACCACGTCCTGGAAGATCAGGCCAGACTGGGGAACTCAGGCCCATCCTGAGGGCAACAGCAGCCACAGAAGCTGGCTGATGTGGTAAATGGTAGCCTCGGCATTTGAATGGTCCGGCCACCAGAAAGGCTGGATTGAGGGTGGTAATAGTGGTGGCAGTTTGATATTTATGCCGGAATAAATCCACCCAGGGGACGAGGAGAGGCTGGACCAGGTTGGGGGCATCAGCTAAACCAGAGGAAAAGAATGGAGAGACACATAAAGGAGTCAGGTTAGCAGAGTCTGGTGGCTGATTGGAAGTGAGTGTGAAGGAGGAGGGTCGACTCGAGATGCGGCAGGTACCCACTCCCCAGGGACTGTCATCACCACCTACTGGGACAAAATGCAGAGTGAGGATGTGCACCCCGTGAGGAGCAGCCCCCGAGCACAGCCCACCTTTCAGCCCCTCCCCAAGACCCACCAGCTCCCCCACCTGTAATCCGCCAGACCTCGGGCTCATCTTCAGCCCCACAGGCTGCACAATGACTGGGTCACGTCCCCGTGAGGACCACGGGGCTGCCGGTCTTGACTTCTAGAGGGATGATCAGTGGGATGGTCAGGGTATCCTGAGGTGGGACTTAAAGTTAGCGGGTCAGTGGGGCTTGGGATGCTCAACCCACATCAGTTTAGTGAGATCATATTGGTGTTGATGCAGCATTCCACCCATGACTATGACTTGTATCACCACAGGAAGAAGAACAGAAGGACAATCTAGAAAACCAAGGGCCAGAAGAAGTCAAGAACAGCCCACAGATGTCATGGACCGCAATCAAAATCAAAGAAGCTAAACACTCATCCAAGAGGCCTTTCCTGATCCGGTGGGCTCTGGAAAGCTCTGAAGTCACAGAACAGAACACCGGGCAGCTGCAACCCCATCGTGAAGCCAGCCCTGTGGTATCAGCCCTTGAGGTGGATCTGCGTCTAGGCAGCAAGTCCAAGGTCGCTGGAGGAACGGGGAGAGACAACCAGAACTCTTGCTCCTGTTTCCATGTATATGCGTTCACTAGACCACAAGTAGCATGGAGCTCTCTCCACACCATGTAGAGTATAAAGAAGAGTAGTTTCATGCTAAGAGCATCCCGACTTCCCAGGTTAGAAATCCCAAGGAAAGCCCTAACACTGATGTAAATAGACACACATGCTCTCTGCCCAGGTGAGTGGACTTTGTCCCTGGATCCACATAAGTCCTTTCCAAGCCTCTGGTTGACCAGCCCACTCTCCTGCTCATATGCCCCCAAAGGAATCCTTTTGACCTTAGCCCAGTCCTCCAAGCTAGCCCCCTCTACTGAACCTTACAGTTTGAATTTCTAAAGAACAGATTCCCTGGGGGAGCAGTCTTTGGGTGACCGCAGAAGACAGCAAGCAAACCCATGGAACTGTTGAGCTTCAGAGTTTGAAAGGATTTCACTGGAGTTAATGCCAGGAGAAGGGGGAGAAGCTGGGTCCACGTAGTGGGTTATCCTTAACATTTAGCTTCAGCTGTTTGTGACTGGCTGTTCTAAGAGCTTTTCCTCTGGGATTGCTATAAATGATGCTCCACATTCGGCTACCACAAATCTGATGTTTACGGACAGACACACAGTGTGCAAATGTGTACATTTGCAAAGAGGTGTCATAAAAACACTGATAAGGGAGCAGTACATCTAATGTTTATGGGAGGAAAGAAAGAAAGAAGGATGGGGGCAGGGGAGCGCATGTAATTACGGACGAGGTCACATAAGTGACCCTCACACTGTGAGCAAATTAAAATTGCCTGGAGAACTTGGTGAGATCTAGAAGCCTGGGCCCATCTCCAAAGTTTCTGAGTCAGCAGGTCTGGGGTGGGGCTTGAGAATCCATATGTCTAATAGGTTACATGGGATGCCAACCCGGGACCACATTTTGAGAATCATCGTGTTTATACCTCTCCATACCTGCTGACCCTCAACCCCCAATGGAAAAGCCAACCTTGGGGGTTGAGATTTCAGTGCAAGTTCAAACTCTTGCCCAAGATATCAATTCTCAATCAGTTGACAGATGTCCTGGCTGAACAAAATCACATGATGAAGGAGATTAATGAAAAATTTAAATCAGCAGCCAGTTTTCATTTCTGAGAGGGCAGGAAAGTGTTACCAAAAAATGCACAGGTATTAGCAGGTCTATATCCAGGTTAAAAAGAGCTTTTCTGTTCTTTCTGTGACCAACCAAGTACAATCAGAGTCCATCATCAGCGTTCCCTGACATGTATGTTTTCTGGGAAAGTGAGTAAAATGTTTTTAACCTTATTTATCTGACTTGAGTAAAACTGGATTATCATTATTCATTTTGTGGGGGGGAGTCTGTGAGATCAAAATTTTTTCATAATACAGGTGACCCTTGAAGAGCATGGGTTTGAACCGCGTGGGTCCGCTTACATGTGGATTTTCGTCAACAGTAAATCCTGCGTGCTATTCAATCCGAGGTTGGTTGAATCTGTAGATGCAGAACCAGGGATATGTAGAAACCGTGGGTATGAGGAACCAACTATAACGTGGATTTTTTTACTGCACAGAGAGGGTCATTGCTCCCAACTCCCGGGCTGTTCAAGGGTCAACTGTGAGTAAGATGTGATTTGCCTTCTCGTTCTTACTCCCTTACGAGTGCGTGGTGGGGTTTTCCAGAAACTACATGATACATGATGATGTCATCGCTCTGGTGTTAACATAAAATAAGTTTATCACTATTGTTGATGGAAGAATTAATGAATAATATTTTTAAAATTTCTTGGTGTTTTAGCATCTAAGTATGCTAAGTATCACTAGATGTAACTATATAAACAAAAAGTTTTGGGAGCCCTCAATACTTGTAATAACATACAGAGGTCCTGACAGTTAACAAGCACACCCTCACTGGTCATTTCAGCAAGGCAAATCAGGTACGTATGTGTACACACACACATGGGCATGCACACACCTGTGTGCAATGGAATATTACTCAGCCGTAAAAATAATGAAATGATGCCATTTTGAGCAACATGGATAGATCTAGAGATGATCATACTAAGCAAAGTAAGTCCGACTGAGAGAGACAAATATTGTATGATATCACTCATACGTGGAGTCTAAAAAGATACGAGTGATCTTATTAATAAAACAATATGTTTTGACATACTGTTTTATATGACAGACATAGAAAACAAACTTATGGTTACCAAAGGGGAAGTGGGGAGGGATAAATTAGGAGTTTGGGATTAACATATAAATACTACTATATAGAAAAATAATTAACAAGGACCTACTGTATGGCACAGAGGACTCTACTCAAAAATCTTATAATAACCTATAATGGAAGAGAATGTAAAAGAAGAACATTTATATATATATATACTTGAAACTAACAGAACATTGTAAATCAACTATATTTCAATAAAATTTTTTTAAAAAAGAAATGCAAATCAAAACCACAGTGAGATGGTTCTACCCAGTAAGATGACTTTAAGGAGAAAAGAAAAGAAATAACAAATGTTGACAAGAATATGGAGAAATAGGAACCCTCATACATTGCTGGTGGGAATGCCAAATGGTGCCGCCATGGTGGTAGTAGTTTCTGAAAAAGTTAAACATGGAATGACCACATGGCTCAGCAGTTTCACTCCTGGGTATATTACCCAGGGGTGAAGAAAACCCATGTGCACACAGAAACTGGTATAAGACTATTTATAACAGCATCTCAGCCAAACACTCAAGAGATGGAAACAACCCAAACGCCCCCCAGTGGATGAGTGGGTAAGCAAACCGTGATCTCTGCACACTGCAATACGGCTCAGGCACAGAAAGGAATGAGGCCTTCAAGAAAGGCTGCCATGTAGATGAGCCTAAAGAACATGACGCTAAGTGGAGGAGGCCAGACATAAAATGTCACGTGCTGTGTGATTCCCTTTGTACAAAATGTCCAGAAGAGGCAGCTCCAAGGAGACTGAAGCAAACTACTGCTCACCAGGGCTGGCGTGAGTGGTTGCTTAACGGGTACAGGGTAGTAAATCTTCCCAGGTGATGCAGTGCTAAAGACCCCGCCTGCCAATGCAGGACTGTACGAGACTGTAGGGAAGATCTGCTGGAGAAGGGAATGGCTACCCACCCCAGCATTCTTGCCTGGAGAATCTCCATGGACAGAGGAGCCTGGTGGGCTACATAGAGCACACGGACATGACTGAGTGACTAAACAACCACAAAACAGCCCAAAGACGGGCATGTCTCAGACCCCATTTAAGAAAAAATCTGAAGGGAAACCTAGAGAAAACCCAGGGAAAATCAGGGGGAAAAAACAACTACACCACAGGCAGTTTCACCCTCTGACATCCCAGGCATTGTAAGCATTAAACACAGCCTAATTCCTACATCAACATACAAAGCCTCCCACCAAAGGCCTACTCACCTCAGCTCCTGCTACCTGGGACATCATATCCAGCTCTCAACAGAAAAGTGCAAGCATGCTAGGGAATTCCCTGGTGGTTCAGTAGTGAAGACTCAATGCTTTCCCTGCTAAGGGCCCTGGTTCGATCCCTGGTCAGAGAACTAAGATCCCACAAGACAAGCAGTGGAGAAAAAAAATAAATTACAAGGCAAGCTAAAAGGCAGAAAGTACAGTTTGAACAGACAGAGCCAGCGTCAGAACCAAACACAGACATGGCAGAGATGCTGGGATTACCAGGTTGGGAATTTAAAACAACTGTGGAAGATAAGTCATTCTAACAGAGATTGCTGTGTGACTCCCTAAATCCATCTTTCCCTTAGCCCCAGGTTTTAGGGGGACACAGTCCTCTCCCAGCTGAGGATTACATTTGCCAGCCTCCCTTGGGCTTCAGTGCGTCCTGTGACTAAGCTCTGCCCCAGGAGACGTGAGTGTGGTAAAGCAAGCAGTCTCTAGGATGCGCCCTTGAAGAGAACTGGTATGTCCCGCCCCTCCTTCACCTCCTCCGCTGGCCGGCAGATGGCCTTGGTGGTGGGAGTCAGACCAGGAGTGGGATCAAAACGGAAATAACACCAAAGGAGCCAGGATGTCTGGCATGGCGGGGCCATGCCAGGACTGCTTATACTTGTACTGGATGTGAGACAGAAATAACCTCCCCTGGGGGCAGATTGGGAGTTTGGAATGGACATGTTCACACTACTGTATATAAGATCGATCAACAAGGACCTACTACATAGCATAGGGGACTCTACACAATACTCTGTAACAACCTCAATGGGAAAAGAGTTTGAAAAAGAATAGATACATGTATATGTATAACTGAATTACTTTCTGTACATCTGAAACGTATGCAACACTGTTAATCAATTATGCTCAAATATAAAATAAAATTTTTGAAAAATAAAATGCAGATGTAACATTTATAACAGTTTCTCTTGCATCTCCTGCATTGGTAGGCAGATTCTTTACCACTGAGCCACCTGGGAAGCCCTTTTAACAGTCACAACTGCCAAAAAGAAAGAAAGGAATACTCTCCTTTTTAGGCCATTGTGATGTCTGCCCTTGTTAGAACAGCTATATCAACGCCCCACAACATCCACCCCTACCAATATCAGAGACAGACATGCCTCGCCCCCAACTTTGGCTGATATGGTCTTATCAGTATCCAAATATTTTCAGTGGGAAATGAGACAAGAATGATCGTGCAACATTTAAACAGACTTTCAAGTAAGTACATGTTTGCTGTTCATAAATATTATCTAAAAAATTTCTCCCTCCAGGAGGTAAACAAGTTCATCCAAGGAAACAGCATTGACACTCCGTGCTCATGTGACTACTTCCTTACTAATCTTCAGAGAATGACTGCAGTTAGTCTGCAGTGTCCCTGAAGGCTTTCCAAAAATGTGGGCTCACATGGGGATGTTCCAGGCAGACAGTCCTTTCTGGCTAAGCTAGGAATCAGAAAGAGGGAGGGCTGAGATTTGCAGAGCCAATCCCCTTGTTACTCCATTCCTCCTGTGAAAGAGTGCAGTGCAAAATGTACGTCTTTTTCTTTCTACAGTAGTAAATTATCCTACTTACATAAGTTATCCTAATGCTACGAGGGTAGGATAACAGAGTATACCATCTGGAAAAAAAATAGGCTAAGAACTACCTTCAAGCAGTCAGGCAAGACGGATGGCTACTAATTTCCATTAGTAGAGTCGGAAGAGAGAAGCTGGCTTAAGTCCTTTAGATTACCTTGAAAGAACAGACCCCAATATGAGAAGTTATAAACTATCTGAAATCTTCAGTGGAGTGCTTCACAGCCACGGGATTAACTGAGAAAGTAAACACCGCTCATCAGCAAGGGAGTAGAAGATGCAGCCGCAGATAGGTGATGACTTCTGTCCTTGCACGCCCGGGTCTCTGCTGTGAGGGGCTGTGTCTTTGCAGCTTCCCACTTGCTCCTGCCCTGGCTGTGGGCTAGGTGGCCTTCGGGAAGTCCAAGGAAGAGTTTGGAAGGCCGATGAAGAAAGAGAAGCCATAATCCTTCCTTTCAGCTTCTTGTGGCCTCTCCGTCAGTGAGGGGTGGCTGTGGGCTCCAACAGCCTTTGGCAGCCCCGGTACAGTCAGCAGTGGTTGACTGCCATTACAGGCTCCAAAACAGTTCTGCAATTACAGCAGCACTTATTTCAACCGCAGCAACAGTTTCCGTCAGAATCAGCCGAAAGTCTGCTTATGTAATCCCACCTCTTCCCTGTGTTCCTGATGGCTTCCCTGGAGTGGCTCAGACCTTGAATCTGCCTGCAATGTGGGAGACCTGGGTTCAATACCTGGGTCAGGAAGATCCCCTGGAGAAGGGAATGGCAACCCACCCCAGTATTCTTGCCTGGAGAATTCCATGAAAGAGGAACCTGGTGGGCTACAGTCCACGGGGTCGCAAAGAGTCAGACATGACGGACTAAGTGACTAACATTTTGCTTCCTGAAATAAAAACCTCTCCTACTTTGCTCCTTTAGTTTATTTAATGCAACCAGATCCTTGTATTAAATAAGCTCTGCTTAGGTTTCCATTTCAGGCTAAGATGGGGAAATAGGAACTGAATTTACCCTCATGCCTGAAACAACCAAAAATGGGAGACAACAAAATGAGATAACAAGATTTTTTAAAGACTTTTTAAAAAAAATGTGGACCATTTAAAAGTGTTTATTGAATTTGTTATGATACCGCATCTCTTGTTTATCTTTTTTGTCCCTGAGGCATGTGGGATCTTAGCTTCCCAACCAGGGACCGAACCTACACCCACTTCTCTGGAAGGCAAAGTCTTAACCACTGGACCACCAGGGAAGCCCAACAATGGTTTTCAAGACGTCGGATGTGCTGCAGTGAAGGATACCGATCCCTGAGGGGTGAGAAACAGACAGGAGAGCCTACGCTGGCCCAGCTTACGAGTTACATTTCAGGCCAGGCATGGGGAGGAGATGCAGCTGAGTGTCCAGAGAGAGCCCAGGCCTCATGGTTCACAGGGAAGAGGACCCAGGAGAGAGCAGCACTGAGAGGACTCGGAGACCAGCAGGTTCTGGAGAGACTGCGCCACGGCCCTTCCTCTCACGGGAGTGCCAGCCATCGGCTGTGTGTGAGGGACTGCTCAGGCCAGGAAAAGGGCCCCCTGAGGAAGTGGGGCGGCAACACTCAGCACACGAGAGGTCACGGACAGTGCCCGCTCCCACCAGCCTGAGACCCGGGAGGTCGTGGACAGTGCCCGGTCCCACCAGTTGGAGACCTGGGAGGTCGTGGACAGTGCCCGGTCCCACCAGTTGGAGACCTGGGAGGTCGTGGACAATGCCCGGTCCCACCAGCCTGGAGACCTGGGAGGTCATGGACAATGCCCGCTCCCACTAGCCAGCCTAAAGCTCTCTGGATTCCGTAACTCATGAGGCACTGGGTAGAGTGCTCAGAGGGGCCACACCTCAGCATTGGGGAATAACAACCTCCAGGCTACAAGCTGTGTAAATCCTTCCTGACACACCTTAAAAGCGAGATCCAAAAGGATCAAAGCGTATCCATGCATTTCACTGCACTCTGGAACTAAGCTCGAGATTGTTTACAGGAATGCAGAAAAACATCCAGCAGCCAACTAGATAAAATCCACAAACCAGTCAGGATGTACGGGCCATGCAAGCAAGCAGGAGTACATGACTCACAATGAGTAAAGGTCAATCGATCAAAACCAAAGCCGGTGACCCATTAGAACGTTAACAGTAACTGCATTCCATCTGTTTAAAAAAGAAAAAGGAGGACTTCCCTGGTGGTCCACTGGCTAGGAATCTGCCTGCCAATGCAGGGGACACGGGTTCGATCCCTGATCCGGGAAGATTCCACATGGCGTGGAGCAAATAAAGCCTGTGTGCCTGGAGCCTGCACTTGGCAACAGGAGAAGCCGCTGCAATGAGAAGCCCGCGCACCCAACTAGAGTAGCTCCCTCTCGCTGCACGCAACTAGAGAAAAGCCCAACCACAGCAGCAAACACCCAGCACAGTCAAAATTAATTAACTAATTTTAAAAGATTTTTTTAAAAGCTAGAGGAAAGATTATATATGTTAAGTGGAGACATGGAAGATGGGCAGGGAGGGGCAGAGTAAGGGTTAAAAGGGCTTTTGTGTGACTGTGGGTTTACAGGTGCGGACATATCAAAACCTATCCAACCGTATGCTTCAAATATTAACCCCCTCCAATAACATGCTTTCTGAAAAATTCACCTCTGTTTGAAGTTCCTGGTGGGGTGGCAGGGTTTGGGAGGTTCGAGGGGAGACTGGCGTCTGAATGAAATGTCTTCTGGCCTCACCAGCCTGCAGGTTCAGATGAAGCCAGGCTACTGGGGATAAACCATAATGCCTTGTTCTTGCTCCATCTGCTAGAGCTGGACTTCAACCCCGCACACACCCACGGCATATGCGCACACACACGCTGACACGCACACACCGTTTCCCTCAGACACCTTTGGGGATCCCCAGGATCTGGCTGTCAGGACTGCATTTACACTAAAACAAGTTCTGTGCACCCTGGAATCTCACCTGGAGTCTCTGTGAACCCCAAGTTCTCAGCTCACACCTAAATAGCTTTTCAGGTTCTCATCCACAGCCAGGGGGCCAGACCACTGGGACAGCCTCAGACAGGCACCAGCCTGTCCTCTCTTCCCCCGTGGGCTTGTCCCCGGGGCCCACTCCTCCAAAACTGCAAATAGACTCCTGCTTACTGTCCCTAGAGGTGCAGCAGGCATGCCCCGAGAGGGGTGGATTTCACTGGTGAACTCAAGGGCACGGGACATCCAGTCTACAGAGATCAGGACCACGGTGCTAAAACCTCTTCTAGGGCCTCTGGAGTTTCAGCTTCCTGTGTATTCATTTTACAAATATGGAGCACCACTCTCTAGGGAAAACCAGACAGACAGCTTCATAGCCGGTATGCAAGGATCCTACATAAAGGAGGACGTTTTGACTGTGTTAGAAATGAAAGGACTAGTCTGTGTTCTGCACCCCTGCAACCACCAACGCTGGGACTCATGAAAACAAAGTCACCAGATGCTAATCTGGTTCAAGGAAACTCCACCAACTGCGTGGGACAAAAAAGGAGGGGGATCTCGGGACAACCGGGAGAGCGTGTTTCCTTCCCTATGCCCATTGCCTCCCCAGCCCGTGGGGAAGAGGAGAGGGCAGGGGAGGGGCGAGCTCAGAGCCCACCGTCCCCTGCTCTGGGGCGGGTGGGAGGTTCTGACACAGGCACTGTTAAACTGAGACTCAGGAGAGACCTGGGCAACTGCGGAGGGACAGGGGACGGCAAAGACCCTGGTGATCTTTTCATGATGCATAACATGTATCAAACATCTTTAGGGTACGTAATTTTTATATGTCAAAGAACATCAACAAAGCTGTTAAAAAAAAAAAAAACAAAAAGAGCCTAGGGGAGTCTGACTGTTTTGGGATGGGCAGCCAGGACACTAATCTTGCGCTCCTAGAAGTGGGAAAGCCGGGGAGCTGTCAGAGATGGCCCAAGTTCTGAGCTCCCCTCGGGGCAAATGAGGCCCGAACAGAATCCAAACGTTCCCAGGTGCCCGGTGCACCGCAGGCAGGGACTGCACACTCTCCAGGCCTCAGCGAGGAAGGAGCCTGGGTGCAGGCAGGGAGCTGAGGCTCAGGATGTCAGCGGATCTCCTGCAGGGCACGCCCGGAACTGCTGGGACTGGAACAGGAAACCCTCCCTCAGCACTTGGAGACACTGGGGCAGAAATCGATGAGAGACATCCCCCGTCCAAGGAAGAGAGGGATGAAACTCAGACCCAGTTAATAATTGACCTGCAAGCTGACTGAAGTGGATGGAGGGACAGCGTGGAGTGGGTGAGGTGGAATGGAATGTACCTGGCAGGTCAGAGGTTTAGTCAGAAATTATTGTCACACATTTCAGAATGGATGGAGCCTCAGTGAAGAGAAATACAGTGTGTTTTTTCTTTCATAATGTCTGTGTTCCTAAAATAATATTTCATTTTGATACTTAAATTGTATATGCAAGATGTTAAAAAAGAAATTATTGTCACAACTCTAGAATGCTTCTGCCACCTAGGTCCTGTGAGGGCAGATGTCTGCTCACTTAGTAGGAAATCAGATGGCATTTCTGCTCCCCAACACTACACCTGCAGGGTTGGCAGGCTTTTCCTTCCCTCTTCTCCCATGGTTCCTCTCCCTAGAGATGTCTCAGTCATATTATAGTGACAAACCATGTGCTTGGATCCTTAGAGACAAGGATATTGGAGAATAAATAAACTGCAAGTCCAGTTTTGTTTTTTCTGTTTGTTTGTTTGTTTTTCCTGCCACACTGAATGTCTTGTAACACCTTACTTCCCCAAACAGGGATTGAACCTGTGCCCCTGCGATGGGAGTGTGGAGCTCTAACCAGCGGACCACGAGCTACGTCCTTTCTTTCTGCTTCTTAGCCATGTCCCTCCATCCTCTTCTGGTTCACACAGTACCTGGTGTGAAGTCTTCAGAATGCAGTATATTCCTTATGGATCATTTCATTATTTCATTCTGGATGACTTTAAGGTTTTCCCTATATCACTGATTTTAAGCAGTTTGACAATGACATGCTATTTGTTTTTACTGGTATTTATCTTGATCGGGGTGCTTTCAGCTTCCTATTCTGGAGTTTGTTGTTTTTCATGCACTTTGGGAAAATTTCAGCTTTTATCTCTTCTTCCATCTTCCTCTCTTTCATCCTTCAAGGGCTCAGTAACATGCATGTAAGACTATCTTGTACTGTCCTGTGGCTCCAGGATGTTGTTATTTCTTGTCCTTCCTTTTCACACCCTATGTTTCAGTGTGGATCATTTCTATTGACCTTTCCTCAAGCTCATGGTTCTTTCCTCTGCTAATAAGCCTATTGAGGAATTCTTCATATCTCACATCATGGTTTCATTAGTCTGCTAAGGCAGGCCTTATCTCCAAATGCAGTCACCTTGGGGGGTTAGGGCTACAACAGATGAATCTGGGGGGAATTTAATCCGTAAAAATGATGTTCATTTTCAGAATTTTGATTTAACCGTTTTCTAATGTTCACTTTTCCAACTACGCCCTTTTAATACATTAGTCACAGTTATTTTTAAAGTTTTTGATAGTTCCCACATCTGCATCACCTCTGTGTCTGGTTCTGTTGACTGTTTTATCTCATGTTATCTTGTTTTTTGGGTGGGGGATAGCTTGTTATTTGGATTGAATGTTAAATTTTCTGTGTACAAGAATAGTAGAGACTGAAGCAAAGAATATTTACACCCATAAATGGGCATGGATGTTCTTCTATCAGGCAATTACAGCAACGTATTGCACTTGTCTTTACCTCTTTAAATAATTTTATTGAGGTATAATTTACATACCAAAAAATCCACTCAATTTTAAAGTACAATTAAATGACTTTAGTAAATTTACTGAGTCGTTGCACTTCATTTTTATTGTGTTTTGCAGATAAACATCTTTCACAAACTGAAGGTTTGTGGCTACCCTACATAATCTGAGATTGGTCACAGACATAAGATTTTAAAATGTGTGAACTGAACTTATTCCAATAAAGTAATATTTCTAATTTTTAGCATGGTGGAGGAAGCTGAGTGGTTGAATAAAAAGATTACTATATATTAGATGTTGCAAAGCCTATAAATGGATTTTCTTGGGCTTGCATGGTGTCTTGATTTTTTTATAAAACAATAATCACTGTTAGCAAGCCAGGAGTTATCACACAAGGACCCAAATGTTGGACACACACAAAGCCTGCAAGGGCTTTCAGCTCACTTCCTCTCATGCCCCGAGCCCTGCTGTCTGGCCATTGTGGGCATTTATTTGGGTTTGAGATCCTGGGGTAAGTCATGAGTTTGCATTTTTAAAACCCTAAGGTTCTGTCGCTTTCTTCCTTGGTTTTATCCTGAGTTATTCAGGAATGAACCAAAAAACAATGGAGAGAGCAGGAGGCTCATGAAGCTGGTCCTCGTCTTCAAGCCTCCTCACTGGGAGATGAGACAAGGGAGGAAGAGGAGACAGGATGAGGGGCAGAGAGGAGGGGCAGGTGTATTTCTGAAGATTAAGGAAGAAGCCTCAGGGCAACTGGCCACGTTGGGCCCTTGGGTGGATGAAGGATAGGAGGGGATTCTCATGGTGTAACTGAAAATGAAACACAAAGGCAGTTCAGCTCGGGCTGGTTTGCTTCACGAGTTCGGCATCTTAGTTGGCTGTAATCTTGCTGTAGGAGGTGATGGCGGAAGCAGGAAGATTGGTCCCAGCTGTTGGGACTTCACCCAGGGTGGGGTTTCTATTCTCACCATCTGTTCATGGGGCCTCACTGTCCATCTTCTTGAGACTTTGGTGTGATGAGAGGGAAAAAAAAAAAAAAAAACTTTTGAGAAAAACAACTTTGTCTTTCTTTCTGAGTTGCTGCTGAGACATTGTATGCTGTGATAATCCTTCTCACACCCAGAGTCTGGACATCTGGATAAAGACTCAAATGGAGGATACCACTCCAAGTTCCCTCTTCAGTATTCTCGGGGCAGCTTTTAAAGTTACTGCTTACAGGGAAGCCTGTGAAAAATTAGTGACCTCCGCCCAAGGACTTCATGAGTAATAGATGTTTGCTCCCCTCCTCTCTACCTCTGGCTCACTGTGGCCTGGGATGGAGAATTGTCTTTCCTGGAGTCAGCTGGAGTCAGTTGTGCCCCACTCCTTGCTTTTGGGATCTGTAAGTGATGATAAATCCTTGCCTCTGCCTCCTTTGTGTGGATACATTGAGACTTTGCCTTCAATCAAGAGGACCCCATGGGTTTTACTTCCCCAAAGCTGGAGCTGGGATGCTGAGAAAGCTCCCCGCCGACACCACGAGGGTGGCGGGTGCTGCCTCCTTCAGCAGATCACTGCCTGCCTGTTCTTCTTCTGTTACACCCTCTGGGCTCCTCCGGCCATCTGGCCCCCACCTCGGCAGATGGCTCGACTTAGTGTCATAGATAATATTTCTCCCAACCCCTTTCCCACCCCTAACTTGTACTTAACATTTCTAGCTGATAACTTTCTTTACAATCATCTAGGGAAAAGGTCAGTTTTCATTCCAATCCCAAAGAAAGGCAATGCCAAAGAATGCTCAAACTACCACACAATTGCACTCATCTCACATGCTAGTAAAGTAATGCTCAAAATTCTCCAACCCAGGCTTCAGCAATACATGAACTGTGAACTTCCAGATGTTCAAGCTGGTTTTAGAAAAGGCAGAGGAACCGGAGATCAAATTGCCAACATCTGATGGATCATGGAAAAAGCAAGAGAGTTCCAGAAAAACATCTACTTCTGCTTTATTGACTATGCCAAAGCCTTTGACTGTATGGATCACAATAAACTGTGGAAAATTCTGAAAGAGGGGAATAGCAGACCACCTGACCTTCCTCTTGAGAAACCTATATGCAGGCCAGGAAGCAACAGTTAGAACTGGACATGGAACAACAGACTGGTTCCAAATAGGAAAAGGAATACGTCAAGGCTGTATATTGTCACCCTGCTTATTTAACTTATATGCAGAGTACATCATGAGAAATGCTGGGCTGGAAGAAGCACAAGCTGGAATCAAGATTGCCGGGAGAAGTATCAATAACCTCAGATATGCAGATAACACCACCCTTATGGCAGAAAGTGAAGAGGAACTAAAAAGCCTCTTGATGAAAGTGAAAGGGAAGAGTGAAAAAGCTGGCTTAAAGCTCAACATTCAGAAGATGAAGATCATGGCATCTGGTCCCATCACTTCATGGGAAATAGATGGGGAAACAGTGGAAACAGTATCCGACTTTATTGTTTTGGGCTCCAAAATCACTGCAGATGGTGACTGCAGCCATGGAATTAAAAGATGCTTACTCCTTGGAAGAAAAGTTATGACCAATCTAGATAGCATATTGAAAAGCAGAGACATTACTTTGCCAACAAAGGTCCATCTAGTCAAGGCTATGGTTTTTCCAGTGGTCATGTGTGGATGTGAGAGTTGGACTGTGAAGAAAGCTGAGTGCCGAAGAATTGATGGTTTTGAACTGTGGTGCTGGAGAAGACTCCTGAGAGTCCCTTGGACTGCAAGGAGATCCAACCAGTCCATTCTGAAGGAGATCAGCCCTGGGTGTTCTTTGGAGGGAATGATGCTAAAGCTGAAGCTCCAGTACTTTGGCCACCTCATGCGAAGAGTTGACTCATTGGAAAAGACTCTGATGCTGGGAGGGATTGGGGGCAGGAGGAGAGGGGACGACAGAGGATGAGATGGCTGGATGGCATCACTGACTCGATGGACGTGAGTCTGAGTGAACTCCAGGAGTTGGTGATGGACAGGGAGGCCTGGCGTGCTGCGATTCATGGGGTCGCAAAGAGTCGGACACGATTGAGCGACTGAACTGAACTGAACTGAGGGTAGTTTACAAAGGACAATGCATCACATATTACACATTATATGTCATATATGTAACACTTATCGAGTATTTGTTATATGTGGGGCACACAAAATGGTTTTATTAATTCATCTGATTTTCACGGCCACCCTATGGTGTGGATCTTATTATTACCACATGTGCAGAACTGGAGAGAATGTGGTTCAAAGTCAGTTAAAAAGCAAAAGTTCCAAGACAAATCAAACAAAAATGAACACACAGATACAGAGAACAGAATAGGGGTTACCAGAGGGGAAGGGGCAGTGGAGGGTAAAATGGATACAGGGGATCAGCTGTATGGTGATGGAGGGAAAGTAAATTTTTGGTGGTGAGCACTCTGCAGGGTAGACAGAAGTAAAAATAAAACATTTTACAAATGAAACTTGCTATAAGTCTTGTCACCTCAGTATAAAGATCCAAAACAATGTTGAGTCAAAAGAAAAAAAAATGAAACTGCAAAGAGTTGTTAAACACACTCTCCTCTGACACATTTAAATCTTTAAAATTCAGAGTCCATCACTCCATCTTTCAACTACAAAAGTGATTCGAGTATGGCTATGAGACTACAAATGAATATAATTGTGATATCAAGAAATGGATTGGGGGACTTCTCTAGCAGTCCAGTGGTTAAGAATCTGACCTCCAATGCAGGAGGCTTAGGTTTGATCCCTGGTCCAGGAACTAAAATCCCACACTCCAGGGGCAACTAAGCCCCAGCATCGCCACTGGAGAGGAGCCTGTGTGCCGCAGCGAGGATTCTGTGAGCTGCAGCAGCGATCTGATGCAGCCAAAACGAAAATGAAGCAAGTAGATGAAAGGAATGGGTTGGTCACTTGGAGATTTCTGCTACTGAAGACTCATCACAGGGAAGAAACTGAGGGGTGATTTTCCCTGAGGGTGAATAGGCTTTTGTGTTCCAGAATCCAGGCTCTCCCAGGGATGCAGTTTACAGACTGTGTGATGTTTACTTGTCTGATTGATGGCTGGGTACCAGGGAGGTGGACCCACATAGGACTCTTCTGGATAAGGACCTCAGCTAATTGAGAGCATCTGCTGAGACTGCCCGTGAGGCTGTGCAAAACGGTGTATCGAGGGGAATGGAGGTGGAATCCCTAGAAGGGGTCAGAGAGGCCTGCTGAAACCAGAGGCTGGAGCCTGGGTCTGGACAACAACTATCCAGAAATAATCAAGAAGTCAGAGGTGGCAGGCCTCCTCTCTAGTTTTCCTGAAAAAAACCCATGGGAAGGGAAGAGAGCCATTGCTTTGGGAAGGGTGCGGGGGTGGGGGAGGCGGGAGTCGTATCGGATTTTTGTTGATCTTGGCAAATGGAAGCTTGGGGCCAGATATGAAGACTTACAAAAATAGAAAATGTGGTGTTTTTTATATTCTGAAGATTGAGAAGCAGTTCCTTCCTCGCACAGCCAGCACTCGTCTGTCTGCTCTTCAGCAAGGCTCCTCTGGGCGTGGACTTGTTTTCTCTTGGTCCCTGTATCGCAGTTTGCTGCCTTGGTTTCCCTGGGCTGTCTACTGCTACATGCCCGTACACTGATCCCTACAGATTTCCCTCGCCTTAGCTCCTGAGTCAGCATCTCCCAAAGTCAAGGATGCTATCCCTTGGTGAGCAGTGGAATGATCACCCCCAGTCTGGGGACCAGTTGTGCCTGGTCCTTAAATGGCCCCCACGTCTTTGTGCTGTCCTTCAAGAATCTGAGTGTGTCCACGTGACCCAACAATTCTGCTCCTAGGCACACACCCAAGGGGACTGAAGACATAGATTCACCCAAAGGCTTGTACATGAATGTTCTCAGCAGCATTGTTCCTAACAGCCAAAAGGTAGAAACAGCTCAAATATCCATGTGCTGGCTTATGAATAAACAAAATGTGGAATATCTAGTTAATGGAATATTATGTAGCCAAAAAAATGAATAAAGTACTGATACACCCTACAACACGGATGAACCTTGAAAAAATTATGCTGAGTGAAAGATACCAGACACAGAAGGACATACTGTATGATTCCATTTATGTGAAAGATTCAGAACAGGCATATCCGTAGGAAAAGAAAGATGTGAGGTTAGCAGGGACTAAGGAGAGGGGGAACTAGGAGTAACTCCGATAAGCACTGGGTTTCTTTCTGGGATGATGGAAGTGTTCCGGAATTCACTATTGGTGATGGTTATACAATGTCATGGAGAAGGCAATGGCAACCCACTCCAGTACTCTTGCCTGGAGAATCCCATAGACAGAGGAGCCTGGTGGGCTACAGTCCACAGGGTCACACAGACTCAGACACACCTGGAATGTCTTAGCACGCATGCATACAATGTCATGAATAAAAACAAATGAATTATACACAATAAAGTGGTGAATTTACTGTTATGTGAATTACAGTTTACTTTAAAAGTTTAACATTCTTGGGACTTTCCTGGTGGTCCAGTGGCTAAAACTCTGAGCTCCCAATGCAGGGGCTCCAGGTTCAACCCCTGGTCAGGGAACTATTAATAGATCCCACATGTCACAATAAAGGTCGAAGATCCTGCATACTGCAACTAAGACCTGGTGCAGCCAAATAAACAATTTTTTTAAATTAAGATTCTAAAGCAAGAAGGAGGCAGAGGAGGAGGAGGGTGGGAAATAATCCATTAGCCTTGATCCACGGCCTCCTCCTCTGGGTGACCCAATGTGACCCATTACCCTTCTGTCCTGAGGGTCCACTGTCTACTCCTCCAGAGGAAGGGCTATGGCTGAAGACCCTGCTACCAGGAATCACCTTTCCTGTTCCCACAGCTGTGTCCTCAACCCTAGCTGCGCTCTGGGTGGCGGCTGATAACCGAGTTCCCCAGCCCTGTAAAGGCCTCTGATTTGAAGGCCCTGGGACAAACTCCTACATGAGTCACCCTCAAGGTGTGGATACCGCAGGGACCCAGCTGCTCACTCCCTTTGGCCTGAAAAATAGGTCTTGGACTTTGTTCTCAGAAGTAAAGATACCATAGGGGCTTCCCTGCTGATTCAGTGGGTAAGAATCCACCTGCCAACGCAGGGACACCGGTTCAATCACACGCCCCATGTGAGCCGCATGGGAGCCACAACTACTGAGCCCTAGATCTGGAGCCTGGGGGCAGAAAATATGAAGCCCCCACAATGAGAAGCCTGCACGCTGGAACTAAAGAGACGCCCCCGCTCACCATCCCTAGAGAAAGCCCATTCAGCAGTGAAGACTTGGTGCAGCCAAACATTAAATAAATACATAAAACAAATTGAAAAAATAAAAAAACACCCTCTTGTTTAGGTGGAAATGTGTCATCCTAGAAACATATGCTGAAGTCCTAACTCCCAGTGACTCAGCATGTCACCACTTTGGAAACAGGATCTCTAAGAGGTCATCAAGAGAAAACGAGGTCATTAGGATTAGGGTGCTTCCTAATCCATTACATCTGGTGTCTATAGAAGAGGGAGAAATTTGAACAGAGACAGGCATAGAGGGAAGGCAAGTTAGTAACTGGGAGTAACTGCAGTGATGCACTGACAAACCCAGGAACTCCAGAAGCTAGAAGACGTGGGTAGGACGGTCCCCCAGCGTCTTCCCAGAGAGCTGGGCCCCCAGGAACACTTGGATCTGAGACTCCTGACCTCCAGAACATCAGAGAATCACTTTCTGCTGTAATCAAGCACCTAGTTCTTGAAACTTTGTTAAGGCAGCCCTAGCAAACTAACACAGACCCAAAAGCACAGGGCGTCTGGGTGTGGATGGCGGAGCCTCACACGTTTTAAAAAAGAAACCGTCAGTATTGCTCACTAAAAGTGACAAAGTACTGACACACAGCAACTTGAATGGATCTCAAGGGACAAGAGTGGACCTCTAGTGGTTACAAACTGTACGATTCCACTTATATACCATCCTTCAAATGACAAGGTCACAAAGATGGAGGACAACTCGACGATGGCCAGGGCTCCATGAGAGGGTGCTGGGGACGAGTGCTCTCCGTCTTGACAGTGGGGGGCACAGACATCTTCACACATGACAAGACTGCCTAGAACTGAGCACACACCCTCCCCTGAGTCATGGAAAACGGACCAAACCTGAGCAAGGGCTGCGGTTGGCATTCGTGACAGTTTGCTGTGTGCCGAGTTATTCGGGATCTTAACACTTGGAGAATGGAGGGAGGCCCAGGCCAAAGATGCCGCGTCGGCCTCATTTCACTTCCCAAACTGGGGGTTTTCGATTGTGCATCGGGAGCTTTCTCATAGCGCACCTGCTTCTCAGGACTGTCCAGCTTACCTGGAGATCCCAGGAAAGCAAGCTGCCTGCCCAGCAGCAGGATGGTAGGCGAGGCGAATTCCTCTAACGGAGGAATAAGGCACAGAGGGGAACCACGGTTGGTCCTCTCTCCCGAGCCCCCTTTAAATAGCTGAAATGTTCTTGGGGAAGAAAGATGCAGCAAGACTAAGAAGCGCCAGTGCCAGTGCCAGGAGTCGGGGAACGTTGGGTCAGGCAGCTCCGGGTGCGCGCCAGGTCTGGGCCTGGACGCACAGGGCAGGTGACCAAGCCAGCCACGCCGGGCGACAGCCCAGTTGTCACCCAGCGTCACAGGCCCGGACTGGCAGGGCGTGGGGCCGCTCGTTCGCAGGCAGCCCAAGGTCCAGGCCTTCTAAGTCAGAGCAACAGACGCACACAAGCCAGGGGAGGTGACCGAGTGGAGTGGAAGCCAGGTGTGACGCCCACCGGCCGTGTTTACGGGAACGAGTCGGTTTCTCCCATTCCCTCTGCGCGGGGACACGCGACGGAATAAACCGCTGGGGACACCAGGGGCTGGAGGGCACAGCCGGCGAGGACTCCGGGCCTCCGCGGGGCACAGTCCGGGCCTCCGCGGGGCACATTCCGGGTTCCCGTCCGGGCGCGGCCGGAGGCGCTGCGGGGACTCGGCGGCGGCGCGGGGGTCACGGCGCCGCCGGGTTTTTTCCAGGGGAGGGGGCGGGGATGCTGAGTCACGGAACTGTCACCGCTTCTCACCTCTCTCCTGCCCTCGGGGGCTAAAGCAAAAGCGAAAGCGAATGCGGCTCGCGGGGCGGCCGGTCTGGAGCTGCGGCCCGCCGCCTCCCCCAGGCCGTGGGCATCTGAGCGCGCCGGCGGCGGGGCGTCCCGGCCGGGGCGAGCCCGGGAGGCGGCCGGCGGGGGCGCGGCCGAAGTCTGGCCATGTCCGGGCGGCTCCGGGGCCGCGGGGCCGGCGCCCTCCCCGCGCTGGGGCTGCTGCTGCTACTACTGCTGCTCGGATCTTCGGCCACGCCGGGTAGGGCGCGCGCGCCTGGCGGGCGGGCAGGGAGGCGGGCGGCCGGGCGCGGGGCGGCCCCCAGCACGAGGTGCGCCCCGCGCGCCGGGGACACGTGGAGGGACGCGGGGACCACGGGCTGCGGGCCCCACTCGCCTGGCCACTCAAGGCAGGCAGCGAGTCGCCGGGCTTTTCATTCTACGTTTTCCCCAATTTCCGAGGCAAAGGGAAGAAGCCGGGGTGTGCTGCACGAGCTACAGTTGGGAGCTTTACAGCGATTTCGAGAAATGGGTGAGCCCCGCGAGGAAAGCAGGGAGAGCGTTCAACAGCCGGCAGTCCTCGCGGGGGTCCCTCCCCTCGACCAAAGCAGGTTATACGGGTGGGCGGCGGTACGACGGGGTACGGACCGCGTGCGTCCCAGAGGAGAGCAAACGTGTCAGGCAGGTTGCACACCCGGGGGGCCTGGCAATAGCTGGGAAGTCTCAGCGTTAGGAAACCCTGAGGGCGCGCGGAGGTAGGGGCCGCAGTCCGGACGGCGCGCTCCCAGACAAACCGGGAAAAATGAAGTGGAAGGATGGCTGGGTGTGTGTGTTCAGGAGGAATTTTAGACACACAGCTGTCAACTCACTGGGCAGACTCAAATGAGTGTCGTTCTGGTGGGTTTTCGTCCCAGGAGCTAGACAAGAGGGAGGAGAAAGTAGGGATGTATCCGCGTTTATCCGCGTTGGCACGCCTTAATCATTTCGCAGTCACGGAGCTGCGAGGGTCTGATGAAAGCTACAAACCCTCTCCTCTGAAAAACACACGAATGCACGACTTAACAAAACCTGCATATAGTTTTGGGGTTAAGGGGCCCCCAAAGGCCATCCATGGACTCTCCAGAGGAGAGTAATCCCGCGATCTGTCTGTGCACGTGTGTGTGTTTAAGGCAACACTTCTCATAACATATCCAGTCGGGTCAGTCGGCCGTTCCTCTACTGGAGGATCCATCCGCATTGGCCGCCGGCTGGCCTGCTGAGAATCCCCTAGCTCTTCTGGCTTTCCTGAGGTTTTTTTTTTTCCCTGAGACGATGTTTGGATTTCCCCCCATATCTGAGAATCCGAGTTATGAGGGTGATGTCAATTCCTCCCACCTGCCTAGCCAATGTCCCGCATGACCCAGGGGAGAACAATGTGGGGCAAGTCTACTGGACGATATGAAAGTGAAATGCAGCCTTAGTCAGAACCCAGCAAAACCGAGAGCAGTGTACCTCCCAGGGCAGAGCAGGCTGCAGGCAAACTCCCTGAAGCTCTTCAGCTCCAGCAGCTCTTTGACTTCACAGAGGCACGGCTTCCATCTCTTAGCTCCAGATGGTTCTTAGTTTTTCCTAAACAGCTCTCTTGGGGGGCGGTTGACAGATAATAAACAGTGCACATATAAATTAAACAATTTGATAAGTTTAGAGGTAAACGTAAAGTCAGGAAACCATCACCACCACCACGAAAGTAAATATAATCATCACTCTCAGAAACTTCCCCATGTCCTGTGTTCCTTTCATGTATAATAATTATCCTGAGAATTCTCCAGCTTGTAACTTGTATCAAGCAGTCCATTCTTCTTTATTACTGAGAATTGTTCTAATGCACGGATGTTGTAGTTTTTTTATCCATCCACTTTGTTGCTGAACGTTTTGGGAGTTTCTGGTTTTGACTATTAAATATAAAACTATTATGAACATTTCCATATAGGTTTTTGTGTGGACAGAGGTTTTCATTTCACTTGGGTAGAGAAAATGGCTGGGAGTGAATGGCTGGATAACATGACATGTGTATGCTTACTGTTTAAAGTAACAGCCAATCTGTTTTCTAAAGTAATTGTACTCATTTACATTCCCACCAGCAGTGGGCAAGAGTTCCACTTCCTCTCCATCCTTGTTGGCACTTGGTATGGCCAGTCTTTTTTTGTTAACTTTTAATTTTTTTCCAGTTTTATTGAGGTATATGTAATTGATATATAATATTGTGCAAGTTTAAGCTGTACAAAGGGCTTCCCAGATGGCACAGTGATAAACAACCCACCTGCCAATGCAGGAGATGCCAGAAACACAGGTTTGATCGCTGGGTCAGAAAGATCCCCTGGAGGAGGGCATGGCTACCCATGTTCTCCAACGTTCTTGCCTGGAGAATCCCATGGACAGAGGAGCCTGGTAGGCTACAGTGCATGAGGTCACAGAATCAGAACAACTGAGCAACTGACCGCACACACAAGGTGTACAAAGTGATGATTTGATATGTGTATATATTGTGAAATGCTTGCCGCAATAAGATTAACACATTCATCATCAGCTCCCATAGTTATCAAAAGAAAACAATTATGTGTGTGTGATCAGTCTTTCTCTTTAATCATCCCCATTCTAGTAGATGTGTAGTTGTCTTTCATAGTTTTAATTTGCATTTTCCTAATAATTAATAATATTGAGCATCTCTTCTTGTGCTTCCTTGCCATCAATCTGTCTTCTTTTGGTAAAGTGTCTAATTAAGCATTCTGCCCTTTAAAAAATTGAGTTATTGAATTATTATTGAGTTTTGAGAGTTCTTTATATTTTCTGGGTATAAGTCCTTAATTGGATATATGATTTGCAAAAAAAAATTTTCAGAGTCTGGGACTTCTCTTTTCATTTTCATAACAGTGTTTGATGAAGAGAAGACATTTTTAATTTTGATGAAGTTCAGCTCATTAATTTGTTCTTTTGTATTGTGCTTTTAGTGTCATATCTAAGAAATATTTGCTTAAGTCAAGGTTACAAAGGTTTTCTTCTATGTTTACTTCTAGAAGTTTTATAGTTTAACTTTTATTGATGTCTGTGATTCATTTTGAATTAATTTTTCATATAATATGAAATATGGGTTGAAAATTTTGTATTTGTTTGGTTTTCCAAGCAAATGTGGCTATCCAATTTTTCCAGCACCATTTGTTGAAAAGATGATCTCTGCTGAATTGCTCTTACACCTGTATTCAGCATCAGCTGTTTGTATATATTGGTTGCTATAGACAAAACATCACTACATGAAAATCAATTATATTTCTATACATTAGCAATGAGTAATTGGAAACTGAATTTTTTAAATAACAATATCATTTGCAATAGCATCAGAAAGTTAGGGATAACTCTGACCAAAAAAAAAAAAAAAAATGAGAAAGACTGTACACTAAAACCCACAAAGCACTGCTGAGAGAAATTAAAGAAGATCTAAACAAATGGAGGTGTGTCATGTTCACGGACTGGACAAATTAATGCTGCTAAAGTATCAGTTCTCCAGATAAAATTTTTATCAGATAAAAATTCCAGCAGGCTTTCTTATAGAAAATGATAGACTGGTTGCAAAATTGAGACAGGAAATGCAAAAGACCTAGCACAATCAAACAGCTTTGAAAGACAACTGAGCTGGGGGATCAGCACTTCTGACTTTAAGACTTACAAAGTTGCAGTAATCAGGACAGCGTGCATGCTAAGTGCTTCATTTGTGTTCGACTCTTTGTGACTCCTTGGAATGAAGCACGCCAGCCTCCTCTGTCCATGGGATTTTCCAGGCAAGAATACTGGAGTGGACGGCCATGCCCTCCTCCAGGGATCAAACCCAGGTCTGCATTGGCGGGCGGGTTCTTTACCACTAATGCCACCTGGGTAGCCTCCAGGACATGTTCTCCTGGTGTAAAAATGGATGAATAGCTAAGAGAACAAAGGGTACCTGATGTTTTTAAGTGAACTGAGAAGGGAAGTGGACACAGATGATTAGATTTGCTACTTGGCAGTGTGATCCTGGTTGGGAGTTATACAGAGCAGCTCCTTCCTTACAACTAGCTGGGTAAATGATAGTTTCAGATCTGTTCCCGCTAGTTTTCAGTGCTAATAGACAAAGCGAGTTGCTGTCATCTGTTCTGATTCAGGAGGCCTGATCTGGAGGGGAACGCATCATCTTGGCCAGGCAGCTTCTTAAAGACCCTTGTAACCCGTGAGGCTTCAGGTGATTTGCCCAAAGCAGCTGGAGACAATGATGATTTGTTTGAAGCTGAATATCCCTGCTCACCAGCTTGGGTTTTGTTATGCAGGGTGCTGGTGTGCCTAAGGGTGGTTGTACAGCTTGTGTCTTTAAACATTTTTTAAATTAATAAGCCATTTTTCAGACATCTGGGGAGTTTTGCTAAAACTTTTGTCAAATCATTTTTATCTCATTTTTGCTTTGTGCTGCTACTGATGGCAAAAAAGTGATACAAACTTAAATGTACAAAATATGGGATTTGTTGAAATCAACCTGAATGCCCCACAGTGGAGGACTGCATAAATATAATGGGGTTGCTTTCAAACAGTACGCACTGTATGATTCAGCCTTTACTAGAGATCTAGAGTCGAGAGATGATAGATTGTGTGTGTATGCGTCTGTGTCTGTGTAGTTTTCTGCCTTTTCTTGTCTTTCCAATGTAATTTGCATTGCTTTTGTAATAAAAGGAAAAAATAAAACTACAAAAGAAGTAACACAAAAAAGAGCTAGAATTTTGGAGTTTTTTCTAATTCATCTTTAGTTAATTATAACCAATCTTGTTTGGCAATGTTTTGGTGGCTTTGTAAATTTTGCAGATTGCTCAAAATCGGGCTCTATAAAGTCACTGCATATAACTGCATTATATACATATATTTTACAATCCTTTATGACTTGTTTAAATAATTCCTTATTGTTAGAGTTGTTGGTAGGCTTCTGTTACCTGCCAAAGGATGGATATTCAGGTTGTTTCAAAATCTCTGATATTCTAAACAGCATAGAATAAAATAAGTTGGATGAAAATTAGCTATATAGAACAAATAAGGCAAGGGGAAAGCCCTCGAAGTCTTTTTTAAATGGCATAAACATTTGAGGATATTCTTTTGCAATAAAATCATCACTCTAGCTAACTTGTATTGGGCTAGATCACTTCTACCAAACTGATTTTACCCAATAGCACATAACTAAGTAAATACATGTATAAAGTCCCCTAGTACATTCTCTTGGAGTCATATCCATGTTACTTATTAAACATGATTGATGTTATTTGAATGTTTCTACTTGGAAAGATGATTTTCTCCTGCACAGTGGGAAGGTAATTAAGGGCTGGGTCCAGGGGGATATTACTGGAGCTGTATGGTGGAAGAGTTGGACCTCTCTAGTGGCTCAGATGGTAGAGAATCCACCTGCAGTGTGGGAGACCCAGATGTGATCCTTGGGTCAGGAAGATCCCCTGGAAGAGAATATAGCAACCCAATCCAGCATTCTTGCCTGGGAAATCCCATGGAGAGAGGAGCCTGGCAGGCTACAGTCCACAGGGTCACAAAGAGTTGGGCAAAACTAAAGTGACTTAGCATGCATGCACGTGGTGTACGGGTTACTCTTGTCAAGAGTGTGGAGAATAAACTGTAGGCAAGAGAGTCTGGAGGCAGGAAGCTAAGCTGGAGACTTTTGCAATAGTTCCAGTAAGTGGTGATGAAACCCTGAACCAAGGCGGTGTTGGTAAGGTGGAAGGTGGGGGGGCAGATTTCCTCCTGAGTCCTTCGAGTATAGAATGTATTTCATTCTTTTGTTCGTCCTTCAACCTACAGCCACTCAAGTCTCCCAAGCTTTCAGAAGTCATAATTTAAGGATTTGAATGATGATGAGTCTACCTACCACACAAAAGGTAGACTGGGAGGCTTAGTTAACGAGCCTGAGAGAGCTGATGAGTTAAAGGCATGACCTGGGTGTAGCGGGTACTTACACTGAGTGCCAAGAGGAAAATGTGTGTTGGCTTGGCTGGTGCTTCAGCCAGAATAAAGAGGGAGAATGGATTACTGAAAACACAGAAAGGCTTTTATGCATTGGCTACATCAGTGTCACAATGAGCACAAGGGCAGCGATCATATCCTATATGTCTTGGTATCCCACCAGTCAGCGTGCTATAGGCGTTTCAACAGCAGAATATGAGGCAGGAAATGCTGAAATGGATTCTGACTTTTCTTACAGAATGGGAGGAGCCTGCTACTCTTGAGCTCTGGATTCGAGAGTAGGCCAGGATTACTTACTCATGTTAGAAAAAAGTCTGATTCACAGGTTCTGGGAAGTAGAAAGAGGTGTGGCCCTACACAAATATTTTGGTGACTTCATTTAAACAATCGTTAGGACTTGTTATGTATATTTTTTGCCTACTTAAGAATTTTGAAAATCCAAGAATCTTACATTTTCTCCCATTTCCATTACTTCATCCATTCCATCTATAGATTAGTAAGCTGAAAACTAACTTCAGAAAACACCCATCACATACTGGGCTTAGCTCCTGTAATAAGAGTACCTGAGAACTATATTCAGAAGCTTTCAGTGTTGTAAACAAGGTGAGATTTGCTTCACTAACTATCTAGAGGACAATGTTATGAGAAGAGAAATTATAATTGAAGTATCAAAAGGTGTGACTAAGGCCTCTGAGATGAAGATTATTGACACAATCCAATGTGTTACCTCCATTGCACTTGTGAAAGTCTAGCTTCGTAAAGTGAGTTACTGACCAATATGTGGTTGATTGGCTGCGCAGGTGGCTCAGTGGTAAAGAATCTGCCTGCAATGTAGGAGACACAGGTTCCATCCCTGGGTTGGGAAGATCCCCTGGAGATGGGAATGGCAACCTACTCCAGTATTCTTGCCTGGGAAATCCCATGGACACAGGAGCTTGGCGGGCTATAGTCCATGGGGTTGCAAAGCGTTTGACACAACTGAGAGGCTAAGCATGCACACACACACACACACACACATACACACACACACACAGTTCACAGTGGAAAGTAGACTTCCTTTTTCAGTAAAATGACAGAGTAGACATTCTGAAAAATTCTGCTGGAAACAAAACACCCAGAAATGATGAATAATAGATAGAAAACATCTATTAAAATCCATAGCCAATAAAATATGTAATCAGCTGTTTAAAGTAAAAATAATAATAATGTATTGTGGTATTTATAAGTAGAAGCAAAACATTTGAGAGAATAGCAAAAGGCTGGATGGAGAGAAATGAAAGTATATTGTTCAAGGTTCTTATACTACACATGTGAAGTAGTATGATTTCACCTGTGGGTGAGCTGTGATGAGGCAAAGACATATACTACAGATCTGAAAGCAAACACTGCAATAACACAACAGAGTGTTACATTTAGTAAGACAACACAGTAAATGAAATGGAATCATGAAATTTCTATGGAACCACCTGCATAGAAAATCCCATGGAATCTACAAAAATGCTAATGGAATGAGTGAGCAAAGTTGCAGAGCACACAATCAATTTACAAACATCAATATACAAAATACTAGCAACAATTAAAAACTGAAATAAACATAATGTCATTTGGGTTGTAGTAAAAATATGAAGTACTTAGGGATATATTGACAAAAGATGTACAAAATTGATACACTGAAAACTAGAAAAAATTTCTGAGATAAATTACTGAAGACTTAAATAAATCAAGAAAGACTGTGTTTATGGGTATTGAGAAGACTCAGTACTATTAAGATGTCAGTTCTTCACCAACTTGATCTATAAATTTAATGCAATTCCAATCAAACTTTCAGCAGGCTTATTTTTTTCCAGTTAGAAATTGATATACTGATTGAATAACCCAGTAAAGGACCAAAGTCAGCTTTGAAAATGATTAACAAAGTCAGAGGATTTACACTACCTGACTTCAACAATAAAGCTACAATAATCAAGACAGCAAGGTATTGCATGTCTAGATGAACAAATAGACAAATATATCATTGGAACAGAATGTCAAGTCCCTAAATAACCCCACGTATACTTGGTCCTGGGTACAGATCCTATACCAACACCACTGGAGGCCCACCACTGCTGCTGCTGGAGACGCTTTTACATGCACAAACCCGTTAAAGATAACGAGGGAGCGTTTGGCTGCCACGAAAGGAAAAGGCAAGATGACTGAAAGCTGCAAGCCTGAGCGCCAGGCACAGCGGGCCTGCCTAAGACTGAGGCTGGACCAGGACAAGAGTCAGCTTCCCCTGGCCCCACCCCATCCAGGCAAGCAAATGCCAAGTCACAAGCGCAGCCATCAACTGCCCAGGGTGGGGTGGGCAGGAGTGTGGAGAGATAACCCCTGTGGTTTAGATAAACAGAAGAGGACTCAAGATGAGGGTGGAGCAGGAACACTGAGAAAAACCCCCGCCACTCCAGCCCCCACTCGAAGCACTTGTTGCTCAGTCACTATGTGGTGTCTGACTGCAGCGCCATGGATTGCAGCACACCAGGATCCTCCGCCCTCCGTTATCTCCCAGAGTTTACTCAAATTCACCCTAAGCACAAGAAAAGACTAAAAGAGGGCTTCCCTGGTGGCACAATGGTAAAGAATTCACCTGCCAATGCAGAGGACACAGGTTTGATCCCTGCGCAGGAATATCCCACATGCCACAGAGCAACTAAGTGTGTGTGCCACAACTACTGAGCCTGTGCTCTCGAGCCTGGGAGCAGCAGCTACTGAAACCTGTGTGTGCCCTGCAGCCATGCTCTGCAACAAGAGACGCCACTGCAGTGAGAAGCCCGCACACAGCAACTAGAGAGGAGACCCTGCTCACTGCAGTGAAGACCCAACACAGCCCCCGCCCTGCCCCATCCCCTGCTAAAACAAACAAACAAACAAAAAAAACTGGGGGAATTTGAAGCCAATGCTAGTCTGAAGTTAACCATAGCAACAACAAAATCTAAATCCAATTCAACAACTGACTTGACTGACTGGACCTTTCCCACATCATCAGTTTAGCATTAGAAGTGTTCACACTTTCAGGTATAAATACTGTTTATCTCAGTTCTACAAATATGGTTAAGCATTCAATCAAAAATTGAGCCATGCAAAAAAATATGTCTCAACATACTGTATGTCTATGTCACAACAACAGAAAAGTCCCACTATGAAGTGAAAGTGAAGTCGCTCAGTCTTGTCCGACTCTCTGGGACCCCATGGACTATGGCCTACCAGGTTCCTCCGTCCATGGGATTTTCCAGGCAAGAGTACTGGAGTGGGTTGCCATTTCCTCCTCCAGGGGATCTTCCCGACCCAGGGATCAAAAGCAATAAACAAGACTCACCGATGACCCAGAAATTGAAACTATCAGTTCAGTTCAGTTCAGTTCAGTCACTCAGTCGTGTCCGACTCTTTGCACTGGAAGTTAAAGGAACTGTTGGGTTGGCCAAAAAGGTCCTTCAGTTTTTTAGGTAAAAATAAAAGACACATTTTTCATTTTCACCAAGAACTTTCTTTTCTTTTTTTTTTTTACCGAGAACTTTATTCAACAATGTATTCCCTGTTTTGTTCCACTACCTTCTGCCATTTTTTTCAGGCAACTTCATAAATTCATCTTCCCAAAACTTTGTATCTTTTTGAGCAAACAACTGTTCCAAGTGCCTTATACAGTCTTCCAGGGAATTGAAAGTTTTTCCATTAATTTGTAAAGACTGAAATAAATGGACACCTAAAGGTGCAGTGTCTGGTGTATATGGCAGATGAATCAGAACTTTCCAGTCAAACTGCAACAGTTTTTGCTTGGTGTCAAAGAAACACGCGATCTTGCATTATCTTAATGTACATGTGTTTTCTGTTGACTAATTTTGGACGCTTTTCGCTGAGTGCTGCTTTCAGTTGGTCTAATTGGGAGCAGTATTTGTTGGAATTAATCGTTTGGTTTTCCAGAAGGAGTTCATAATAGAGGACTCCCTTCCAATCCCACCATATACACAACATCACTTTCTTTGGATGAAGATCGGCCTTTGGTATGGTTGGTGGTGGTTCATTTCACCTGGCCCACTATCTTTTCCATTCTGCATTATTGTACAGTGTCTACTTTTCATGACCTGTCACAATTTGTTTTAAAAATGGAAGATATTACATTTAAGTGGAGAGTCACATGTAGAAATACAGTCAAGGTTTTTTTTGTTTTTGTTTTTGTTTTGCTTAACTTTGTGGAACCCAAACATCAAAGCGATGGATATAAGCAACCTGGTGCACAGGATCTTCAACCCTCGGTTTGGATACTTTGAGTATGTCAGCAATTGCCTGCATGATATAACAATTAATTGACTGTTCTCAATTAATGTCTCAATTTGACTACTATCAACTTCAACTGGTCTACTCAACCATGGAATGTCATCCAGTGAGAAATCTCCAGCATGAAACTTTGCAAACCACCTTTGACATGTTCGATTAGTCACAGCATCATCTCCATACACTGTACAAATATCTTTCTGCATTGCAGTTGTGTTTTTACCTTTCCTGAAATAATAATGCACAATATGCCAAAAATGTTGCTTTTTTCTTCCATCTTCAATATTTAAAATGGCTACATACAAATTCCCCAATTTTGATAAGCTTTTAAAAATGTATGCTGATATGATAGTTGTCACAATACAATCTAACAAAATTGTTTCCAGTGAAGTTAAAGACAACTAAGCTCTATGAGAGCCATCTTATGGAAAAAACCAAAGGAACCTTTTGGCTAGCTCAATATCATTAACATGTTAAAGGCTCAGATGAAAAAGATAGACAGCATTCATGAGTAAAGGGGGGAATTTCAGCTGAGAAATGGAAATCATGAGAAAGTCTCAAATGGTAATATTAGAAAAAACTTAACAACAATAGAGATGAAGCAAGCCTTTGACAAGCTTATCACAGCGCTTGACATAGCCAAGAAAAGAATCAGTAAACTTGAAGACAGGTCAGTACGCATTAACAGCAACACAAAGAGCAAACAAGAGAGGGAAAACAGACCAGAGCAGAGCATCCAAGAGCTGACAAAGAGCAAACAAGAGAGGGAAAACAGACCAGGGCAGAGCATCCAAGAGCTGTGGTAGGAAGTGGTTTCATACATGTGTAATCAGAGCTCCACAAACAGAAGAGAATGGAGCAGAAGAAATAGTTGAAGAGATAATAGTTGGGAATTTCTCCAAGTTTATAAAAGCTATTCAATTACAGATGCAGGAAGCTAAGAGAACACCAAGCAGGATAAATGCCAGCCCCTTGAAATAATCTCATGCTAGACACATCATACTCAGACTGCTGAAAAATGAGGAGAGGGAGAAAATCATGACCCAAAGAATAAAGATACATTATATACAGAGGAACAAAGATAAGAAAGTAGGGTCTTAAAGAGAGATTTGTGCACCTATGATCATAGCAGCATTATTCACAGTAAGCAAATCGTAGAAGCAGCACAAGTGTCCATCAGCAGATGAATGACAATCAAAATGTGGTTGATACAGAGTGCAATATTTAGCCTTAAAAAGGAAGGCGGTTTTGAAATATGCTACAATATTGATTATGCTAAATGAAATAGTGTGTTAGTCACTCAGTCATGTTCACTCTTTGCGACCCCATGGACTGTAGCCCACCAGGCTCCTCTGTCCATGGAATTCTCCAGGCAAGAATACTGGAGTGGGTTGCCATGCCCTCCTCCAAGGGATCTTCGCCATCTAGGGATCAAACCTAGGTCTCCTGCAGTGTAGGCAGATTCTTTACCATCTGAGCCACCAGGGAAGCCCTTTAAGTGAAATAAGCTGGTCACAAAAAAGACAGGTACAGCTTTGAGCATGTTGCCTTTGCAATTCTGAGGAAATGGACTGGTCCTGAGCATCACTGTGTGTGTGGTGTTTGGGGTGAGGCGGGGGTTCTGAGTCTCCTCCCTTCTAAGGTTTCAGAACAACCTCTGGCAGAGAGGCTCAACACTCGACTCTGACATTACAGACTCTCCCAAGGCCAAGACAATGATGGTGTCAGCTCCAGAGACCAGACTTGGAATAAGGAAGGAAACCAGCTAAATCCACTCTTGCCAACTAAATCCCGTCTTTGCCGAGCCCTCTCCCATCTGCTGTATTCTCTGGAGTTACTCCTCTGTGACTGGAGAGACCGTCCAGCCATCAGTAATGTACCCTGAGAGGTCCAAAAGTCCAAGGTCCATTCAGGCTCCCACAGAAGGAAGGAACACTTTATCATAGAACAGAGTCTAGTGTTTTTATGGGACTATCCATGCTGGTCATGGTCAAATGCTTCCAGGGTTGAGTTTTACGGTCATTCCTCTCCACTTCACCTACCCGTCCACTTCTAAATACTTCCCCAGCTCTGTTCACGTATAGCAAAGCCCCACAGGTGCAGACTTAGGATTTTGGTAGCAAAAATCTGAGATTTAATTTAAGATTTTGTGGTGTGGTACTGTCAAGCTAGACACACACAAACACACCCACAGAACATTTTTGAGCTGGAGGTGGGGGAGAATTAGATTCAATGAAAAAATATTATAAATTCAGAGGAGCACACCAGGAAGAACTGTGAAAGAAATCCTCACTGATGGAACCAAGACCATGACCTGAAAAAGAATGAACAAGCAGTTTTCATGCTGAAAAGTAACTTGCTGTGATGCCAGGGCGCTTCTACGCCTGTAAATAGCAGAGGGCATGGTCCCTGGGCCGGCAGCATCGTCATCACCTGGAGCTTGTTAGGGCTGGGGTTAGGAAGTGAGATGCTTGGCTCCTGCCCGGGACCTGCTGACTCGGGAGTTCCAAGAAGAGGGTGCAGTACTCTGTGTTGTCACAGGCCCTCCAGACGGTTCTGGTGCACATCTGAGAAGCACTGACAAGGAGGGTAGAAGAGGAGGGTAAAGGCAGCAAAGAGCAGAGTTGACGAGGCAGAGCAAGGCCTCCAGTGTGGCCCTGATGGAGACGAACACTCCCATCAGGGACAATGCAGAACTCTTGGCTGCAGCCTGCGAGCGGCAACTAAAAGACCCCACACACTGCAGCTAAGACCCGGAGCAGGGCTCCCCTGGTGGCTCGGTGGCAAAGAATCTGCCTGCCAGTGCCAGAGACTTGGTTTCGAGCCCTGATCCGGGAAGATCCCATATGCTGCAGAGCAACTAAGCCTGTGCGCCACAACCATTGACCTTGTGCTCTAGAGCCACAACTACTGAAGCTCTCGGACCCCAGAGCAACAAGAGAGGCCATGAGCGCCGCACCTGGAGTAGCCCCCGATCACCACAACTAGAGAAAAGCCCACGCAGCGACAAAGACCCAGCACAGCCAAAAATAAAGAAATAGCATAATCTAATTTTTTAGAAGACCCAGAGCAGTGAAATAAACATTAAAAAAAAAAAAGACGACCAAGTGTAGAAAGAGTGGAAGCACCACTACTGGCCCCCGGGGAAGTGAGGAAGAAACTCTAAAAGGTGTGAAGAGAGGACAGGTAATGAGGGGCAGTCAGCACCATGAAAATCACGAGGGAAATAATCAAAGATTTTCCTGACCCAAAGGTAATTGTTGTCTGAGCTGTAGAGGGCTCGTAGAGTTTGCTTCAAGAGGAAATCTCAAGGAAAGGGCCCCAGGCACCACTCAGCTAATGTTGATTTGCATGCTTACTTATTTTTTACTTTTATTTATTCCGATACAACCTCAAACTCACCAGGAAGTTGTAAAGACAGGACAAAGGCCTTCTGAATACCTTTTACCCATCTTTGCCAACTGTTTACATCTGGCCCCATTTTATTTTTTTCAAATGTATTTATGTGCTTTGTCGGGTCTTAGTTGCGTCATGCGAGATTGTGGCGCACAGACTCTCTAGTTGTGGCACATGGACTTAGATGCTCCATGGCATGTGGGATCTTAGTTCCCCAACCAGGGATCAAACCCATGTCCCCTGCACTGCAAAGCAGATTCCTGACCACTGGACCACCGTTTTATTTACTGTTTCCCCCTCTCTCTAAGTATAAGTACATTTGCATATTTATATTACATGTACATCTTCTTCTGAAGCATCTAAACTGTTTGCCACATTATGCTTGAAATATTTATGCCTAAATATCTCAATGTATATTTCCCAGGAACACATTTTATTACATACCTTCCTAAAACACAACACTCTTACCAGATCACAGTATGACTGTCAAAATTAGGACATTTAATCTCGGCATAATAATATTATCTAATACAAGGTCCATTTTTTCAAATTCCGTCAGTTGTCCAATTAATGTCCTTTTAGCTGTTTTCTTCCTAATTCTGGATCTAATCTAGGACCACGTGTAACATTTAGTTATCATATCTCTTTAGCCTCTTTCAGTCTGGAACATTCTGTATGTTTCCTCATGGTTAGATTCAGGTTATGAATTTAGGGGAGGGAGACCACAGATGTGGTCCTGTGTCCTTGGCAGTGAATCAGATCAGGAGGCATATGACAGCTGTGTATCTCCATGTTGGTGATCTTACTTTTATTTAATATTTAATTTATTTATTTGACCACACCGAGTCTTAGTTGCAGCATGCAGGATGTAGTTCCCTGACCAGGGATCGAACCTAGGCCCCCTGCATTGGGGATACAGTGTCATAGCCACTAGACCACCAGGGGGAAGTTCCTGTGATGTTATGTCTGATCACTTGGTTCAGGTGGGCAGCTTTCTTCAAGGTAGTTACCATTTTCCCTGTTGTAACTAGTAACCAACTGTGGGAAGCAACATAGTTACCATTTTCTCACTGTAACTAGTAAGCAACTGTGGGAGATACTTTGAGACTGTATCCATCAGGATTGTGGTCCTAAGGATCTAAGAGGAGCAGAACCACCTTGTGCTGCTGTGGGAGCCAGTTACTGTCTAGGTGAGCTGTCCTTTCTGCATCTGAAGCCGGAGCCTCCAGGTCATGGTCTGGTGGGAAGATGGATGTAAACCGGGGGGAAGCAAGAGCCCCCTGGGAGCCGAGAGGCAGAGCTGGAACCCATGTGGGTCCTTCATCTTCCCTCTGAGACTCCAGCTTCCACAAGGGGCGCTCCTCATCCTGGAGCTGGACACACCTGGCCCAAAGGTGGGAGAAGCTGCAGCAAAGGGTCACAGGGCTGGAGGAGCTGCTCGGCCGCCCGTGGGGGCTGCAGATGAGTGACAGCAGGAGCTGCAAGGGCAGCCATCTCCCAAGTGCAAAGGAACAGGAGCGCTTCTTCCATCCTGCCAGGGTGCTCACACCCATCTTTACCGTGTCGCAGGTTAACTATGCATCTAAGGTGGAGTCAGGCCACCATGGAGAAGACTGCCTATTTACTTAAGTCTGCCCCAAACTTAGAATTATTACATATGCCATAAACTTAGGTACTTATACATGCAATAAACTGTCCCACCCACATAGCAGGCAGCTCTGCAGAATGACACATTAGCACGGCGTCCTTACACTGTGGCAGTGATTCTTGTGGCTCTTACTGACACGGTTGCCATGGCCTCAACTTTTTAAATCCCCTCGAGTGACAGGGCAAATGTTTTATTTCAGAATGCCACAAACACTCAAAGTTGAAATTCATTGCCCTAAATGGAGGAAAGGATTTCCAGATTTAGAAGATGTAGGACAATTTGCTGACACATGATCTCAAACCTGAAGACAACATAGAAAACAGTGAGGACCAAAAAAAAAAAAAAAAAGGTGACCAAGGAAAGATCAATAGATTCAAAACATGATTCGAAATTGGAATCCGTGGATGAAGCTGAACTTGAGGACTACAAGGCGAATAAGAATGTTTGGGAAGGGATTCAGGTGAGCAAGATGCAACCCAGACATCGGATGGAGAGAGTGGAGGAGGAGGGGAGTACACCTAAACAGCCAGATTGCTTATCCCGTGATCTCTGTTCACACAAGTTAATAGGGAAAAAAAATTTTTTTAGAAAACTACTACATTAAAATATAATGGTTATCTTATGATCTCATTGAAAAGGGAATGAAAATGCTGTGTCCACTATAGAATCACTGTAAGTGGAGAGAGCATTGCCAGCGTCAGGATGGAGTGATAAAGGACAGCAAGCTGGATATTATAGTTTTAAAAATGTAACATTAGGGACCTCTCTTGTGGTCCAGTGGCTAAGGCTTCATGCTCCTTGACTGGGGAACTAGATGCTATATGTGGCAACTGAGACCCAGTGCACCCTAAATAAGTAAATAAATATTTTAAAAATCTAATATTAGATGTCGATGGGGTTTTAAAAGAAGAGTCAGTGTTGGATTAAGAATGAAAATCAAACAATGTATTTTCCCTTCTGAGACTAGGAAGACCAAAGTAAAGCCCAGAGTGACTGACCCACTGGACTCGGGTGTGCTCAGGTGTGCTCAGGTGTGAGGATGCTGACGCCTCACCAATACACCCTGAAGTGGGAGGTGGGGGTCTGACAGCTGGCCCTGTGGTGGCTGGCCTGTCTGTAGACTGCTGAGCACTTGGCAGTAACTGTTCCAACCACACTCTGAATGTGGCTCCCTCTGATTTGATGTCTAAAGAGGCCCTCCTAGCCAGCAGGATGTGGCAGAAGGGGTTCAGGAGGTGGTGACCCTGAGAGGTGAGTACGTGTCCCACTCATTCTGGCAGTGATTCTCTGACATCTGTACCTAGGCTAGCAGCTGGGGAGTGTGGAAACCCAGAGGGCGCTTTCTGGAGGAGAAGATGGGTAAGCCCTGGGCAGAGGGTCAGGCAGGAAAGCAGAAAGCTAGGGCTCCACGCAGAGATGGCATGGTGTTACAGTAAAAGCAATGAGCACGCTCTGCGTGGTTTAGTTCTCCTTTGTCCTATGATTTCTGACTTCCTGTGGTAGGGTATTTTTAAATCCCATCCCCCACTTTTTTATTATGAAGTATTTCATATATTTAAAAAAGTATATAGTATATATATACATGACTGATATTCTGCCAGTTCTCATCCTTGGTGTGGCTTTTGATCTGTGGCCAGTGGTCACCCCATCGGGTCCTGGTTAATGCCAGCAGCTATTCTGATTGTTTGCTGTCTGAATCAGGCCACTGTTTGGCTGCTAGCTATTTTGATTGTTATCCCAGCATATATCATGGGGGAAAGAAAAAAAAAAGAACCTGTGTACACATCAGCAGAAGAAACAGCATTACAAAATATTTCAAAAGCATTTTTAATAAAAATTCAGAAAGCATGAAAAGGCAGCAATCTTATCCCTCAGCTGCCTCACCTCCAGTGTGAATAGTTTCTTGTGTATGCTTTTGGAGATTTTATGTATAAACAAAAAACTGGATATATGTATTGCTTCATCTCTCACTGAGGGTAGTGTATAAAACACAGTGCTCTGTCCCTTTGCTTCTAAACCTAACAGTTTATCCTGGAAATCTCTCCACTTCAGTGCATAAATAAATTCTTTCTTTTTTTTTCTAATCTCTATTGTAAAGAGCTGGGTAGGACTTCATGGTACAGTGGCGCTATAATCTCTATTATAATTTATTTATTCTCCTACTGACGACATACAGGGTAATTTACTGGCTATTTTAATGGATAATGTTGTACACACTCACTTCATAAATACACCAGTAAGGCAAATCCTAGAGGTGGAACTGCTGAGTTCAAGGGTATATGCATAAGTGTTGTAACAGTGTTTCACAGGAATGCAGATATAGCTGTAAAATAAAATCCCTGGGAGCAGAATTGCAGGGTCAAAATGCATGGGTATTTAGATTACAAGTATGTCTCACTTGGGGCTGTATGAGCCACATGCCAGTAATGGTGTAGTAACCAACTTCTGGCTCTATTCCAACTTGGGAGCTGAAAGCACTGTCTTAGGTAGTTTTATTTTACATTTCCTTCATTATGACTGAGGTTGAGCATTTTTAAAATGTATTTAACAGCATTTGTATTTCCTTTTCTGTCAAGTTCCGGTTTATACTCTTTTCCTATTTTTCTGTGGGATTGGCAGTCTTTTGATTGACTTTCAGGAGCTCTTGACATGAGAGAAGTTAACACTATGTGATAGAAAATGCAGTTTTTTTTTGTCATTTTGGTCATTTGTCTTCTGACTTACACTGAGTTTTGCCACGTGGGGCAGTTTTTCTTTTTATGCGGGGCAATGTTACTTTTGTCAACCTCAGTTACTCCGAGGACGGCGCTAGTTCTCTGCTGACTCACTCAGCTGGTCTTAGTAACAAGGGCAGTGGTTTGTTTCAAGGCTACACAGCCTGGGGCAGGCTGTTCCTGAAAAGGGGCCAGGAAGTAAATAATTTAGATCTCTGTTTTAACAATTCAGTCCTGCTGTTGCAGAGTGGAAGCATCTATCTTCATGAACAAATGAGCAAGGCTGTGTGCCAATAAAACTTTATTGGCAAAAGTAGATGGCAGGCTGGATTTGGCCCTTGAGCCCTAGTTTGGACCCCTGGCACAGGGGCAGTTAGGGCGCCTTCCTCCTCCAGACTGTGAATCCAACTGGCGCTACATTCAGTCTTCCCCTCAGAGTCCCTCGCTGGCAGAAAGATTACTTCACTCACTCCTCTTGCCAGAGTCCTAACCCTCACGATGCTCCAGCTGCTCAGCAGAGACTTACTCATTTCCCAACCTGGAACCCGGAAGTCAGCTCTGCAGGCAGCTGTGGGCAGCCAGGCACCCAACCAACGAGCCACTCAGCACAGACACACCCTTTAGTAACTGAGAAAGGAGCCTTCAGGATGATGGCAAATGCTATTGAGGAATTTCCCTGTGGGACTTTGCCTCCAGCACAGCCCACTCTCAGCTGCCTCGACCGCCCCACATATGCGAGGCTTGCCCTCAGAAACTAGTTCTCCCATCTCTTCCACGTACAAGAAAACCTAATAATGTACTGAATTGATAGGGGAAAGAGCATTAAGAAATCATACAGTTATTTCAAGTGGCTACAGGAAAATCTTGCTTTGAAACTTTAACTGCAATAAACTCTTCCTGGCTTTGGATGGGACTCAGTCTTAAAGGAGGCCGCTTTGGAGGAAAGGTGGTAACCTGGCTGGGTCCTCACCTTGTAAGAACTGAGGACCCTTGTGAGGGAGGGCTTTCCTGAGGAAGTAACATTGAACTAAGCTAGGAAGGGTGGGATGGGGGGAGGCAGGGGGCATGGTGAAGGCATGGGGGGTGGTGATGGGCCAAAGGCCAGTGTGGCCAGAGACAAGAGTAGCTGGAGAGGCAGACGGGGCCAGCAGAGCCTTCTTGAAGGCTCCGTGTCTTAAATACAGCTGTGGATGGAACCCACTGTAGAGGAAAAGGACACAGAACTCTGGGACTCAGGTGACTGCAGGGGTGAGGGAGGGCTTTCCTAAGAAAGTGACATTAAACTCAGCTTAGGAAAGATGGCAGTGGGCAACCAGGAAAAAGTGAAGTCACCAAATATGCATTTATAACGATGCTGCTGGGGACTCCCCTGATGGTCTAGTGGTTAAGACTCCACATTCCCAGTGCAGGGGTCCCGGGTTCCATCACTGGTGGGGGAACTAGATCCCACAGACTGCAACTAAAGATCTCACATGCCACAGCCAAAGAAATAAATACATAAACTATTTAAAAAATGAAGATGATGCCAGCTGCCTTGTGGAAATGGAAGGTTTGTTAAAGGTAGCAATCTGGAGCCTTTTGCTGTTGTTCAGGGTAGGAGAGAGACAGAGGTGGATATGTTTGAAAGATACGGAGGCTGGAGACATGGGGGTAGAGGACAGGGAGAGGGGTCTCCACTGATGACCCCCAGGCTCTAGTGATGCTCAGTGGCTGGCTCTTAAAGAAAGATCCTGGACCACTTCTAGATGGTGGGTGCCCTTACTCGACATCTTCCACATGCTTGAATCTGGGGGGTGGATCCCCAGGGTCCCTTGGGTTTAAAGTTACTGACTTCCACCCAAGCATCCTGCAGAGCAAGCTGCAATCTGCTCACATTTTCTCTCTCTTCTACGCTTCTGTAGGCATCACCTGCCCGACTCCCACATCCGTGGAGCATGCAGACATCCAGGTCAAGAGTTACAGCATCAACTCCAGGGAGCGGTATGTTTGTAATTCTGGCTTCAAGCGTAAAGCTGGGACCTCCAGCTTGACCCAGTGTGTGTTTAACGAGACCGCGAAAGTCGCCCACTGGACCACTCCCAACCTCAAGTGCATCAGTAAGTGGCTGTCCCAGTACTGTCCCTCCACCCCTTTTGCCACGGCCACGCAGAGAGCAGACCGCAGTATGGGCAGCTGATGAGGGAGCCTACATGTCTGGGTTGAGGACTGAGGCTAAATAAACCAATGGGCCTCTAAACACAGCTCAAAGAGGGGGAACTACATGGGCTTTGGGGGCCACACAGTTCTGGATTCAAATCCTGGCTCTGCCACATAACCACCCATGAGACTTCGATCTTTTGATTCCTCATCAAGAAAATGGGCCTGATTCATCAGGTCCTTTTCAACATTGTGGGTTGTAGGAGGAGTAAGCAAACTCTGGTAAATATTAACTATTATTACCATCAGTGCTTTAGATCACAGAAGCAAGAACTGGGCTACAGACAGAGGTGTTTGCTCATAGCACCCTGCTCCCTGGAGGGCTGCCCAATTCCTCCCCAGGGGACAGCCCACAGGGAAATCACGGCCCTTCCTCCCCTGTTGATACCTGCCCTGAGAGAAGTGGGGAGACCCATGGAGCAGAGACCTCCTGGCCCAGACATTGTCTGGGATCCAGCCAGAGCTCCAGACCAAGAATGAAGAGAGATCTATGGGATTCCCCCACCTTTAAAAAAAAAAAAAATCCACAGCTGGATAACCATGCCAGGAGAAGTCAAAGAATCTTAGAGTGGAAGCCAGCAGTGTTATTTTCAGCAAGACTAAGCCCTGTACTCTAGAGAAGGAAAGAGCAACCCATAGTCTTCCAAGAGAAGGATGTGCTGAATAGTTACTGCACACATGGTGTGTGTCCAGGTGGGACATGTTCTCACGTAACATTTGCGGACATTCTCAGCTCCTTTCCGGGGAAAGCAGACAAACGGGGTTGTTCAAGAGCAGATTCATGGCTGGGGGACTCCTTGAAAAGCGTCTCCTATTGAATCTGTAGTGTTGAGATCACCCTGAGCCCCTGCCCTCCCACCGCGTGGCCGCCGTGCAGGGCTCAGAGGCCAGGCAGGCGTTCTGCTTGTAGCAGAAGCATCGCTGGGCTGGGAACAGGGTGCCCACCTCATGGACCGTTGGGCCCATGGGAATGGGCTGGGCGAGGCCAGGTCTGAGCAGTAACTTTGGGGAGAGCACGGCTGTTTTCCTTGGTCTAGCCCAGGGACCCACTGGAACTGTAGTCCAGGGGCAAAAATCAGGGCTTCCTACTGTAGAGAAAGTGGGCATTTCCTCAACGTTCCAATTCCTCTGGGTGAATGAATCAAGGATGTTGAACTGAACAGGGTGGGTTGCAGGGTGGGGTTGGGGGAATGAAAGATGGGGTAAGCCTAGAATCATAGATGTTTAGAACCAAAGACTAGGGGAACCTTTAGGTCTTAGCCCCCAAAGCCCCACCTTTTACTACTAACCACTCCCTCCATGATTTCCCCAACAACTTGTGCCCAGAACAATCCATTGAGTAATCATCTGTTTTGTCATGGAAAAGCCAGCGTTAAAAAGCTGAGTTGATGTCATTGCTATCATTCTAGCCAAAGATAAGACACTTGCCTCTGAACTTTTGCACTCTGTTTGCACTGGGAACTGCAGATAAACAGCTGTTTATCTCCTGTGTGTCTGGCCAGGCCTGGGTGGCCAGATGTGTCCACTTTAAATTATAAATGTATTATTTATTTAAAGTATACATTTATTATTATTATTCTTTTATCTACATGCAGTTCTGAAGCCACCCCAGGTTCCACCCTGGGATCATAAATGCCGTGTGGTTATCCTCTCTCTAGGAGACCCCTCCCTGAGTCACCAAAGGCCACCCTCCACAGCAGCGCCGACAGGGTTGACCCCAGAGCCAGAGAGCCCCACCCCCTCCGGAAAAGGTAGGAATGCCGCAGACTCTCTCAGGACTCCCATCCTCGGCTGCCCTCAGGTCCACAGAGAGCCTGCAGATCTGTGGACCGCTGCGGGGATTCCACCGCAAACACCCCTTATTCACGTCAAGGATAAGAACTGACATTAGCTTCATTTTCTCTTTTAAGCCAAAGTTGCTGGACAACCAGGCTTCATGGGTGCACACTTCATAGTGGTTTAAAAGCCACTCTTACTAGGCCAGATCACACTTCGTGGTAGATGCGTAGCTTCGAGAATGGGGGGGTGGGGGCTGAGATTCTGCCCACCTTGCGTATCAGCCTTCCTGGGCCTCATGGGCACTGGCAGAAAACCCAATCCTCCTAGATCAGAGACGGAGGACTCTCTTGCCTGGCACTGCAGGCAGTAGGGCCACTGGCAGGTTTCATCAAGTCCCTCGTCCACACGTGCCTTAAACAGGCCTAAGCAGGTGCCCGTGTGGGTGGCGGACATCCCTGGAGAGGAGGGAGCCTGAGCAGGAACCTGATGTTTTAATGTTGGTGTGAACACATCTGCCCTGTGCTCCGAGGGAGGTACTATTTCCACCTGCCAAGGCCATCTAAGCATCCTTGAAAAGATGGACCTCCACTGGCGAGACGTGCAGAACTGGGAGAGACCCAAGCACACCATCTCCCAACAACCCTACCCGTGATTGTTTCGGTACACACGCTTGCACAAAGCTGCCAGGATTCTGCATTTTGACCGAGTCTTAGGAAACTCTACCCTAGTTTCCTCTGCACTGTTGAGAAAATCTGAACTCTTGGATGCAAAATATCCTGGGAAGACTTGCCCTGTGTCTTCTGACACCCTCTCTTGACTCCTGATTCTCTGTGGCCCATTACCCAGTGTGAGGTTTTCATTAATTTTTTATTTATTTTGGCTGTGCTGGGTCTTTGTTGATGCTTAGGCTTTTCTCTAGCTGCGGTGAGCAAGGGCTATGGTCACGTTCCGGTGCATGGGTTTCTCATTGCTATGGCTTCTCTTGCTGTGGAAGCACAGGCTCTAGGCGCCCAGGCTTCAGAAGCTGCAGCTCGTGGATCAGGAGTTGTGGCTCGAGGGCTCTAGTGCGCTGGCTCACTAGTTGTGGAGTCTAGGTTTAGTTTCCCTGTGGCATGTGGGAGCTTCCTGGGCCGGGGATCAAACCTGCGTCTCCTGCGTCGGCAGGTGGCTTCTTTACCACTGAGCCATCAGGGAAGCCCCAGTGCCAGGCTTCTCCTGGCCCCGTCTCCTCCTTTCCCTCCAGGCGCAGCCATCCCACAGTGGTTGACAGCGCTTCTCGGGCTGCCTCCCCAGAGAGCCAGTTCTTAACTGAGGATGCTCTCTGAGATCTGGAACTCTGGGTGGATGGGGAGCACCTGGTTACTGGAGTTCCAGAAGCTCTCCTGTGACCCTCAGGGGGCCAGGGCTGAGCACCATCACTGAAGGGAAGGTGGAGGGGTGGAGCAAGGGTTTCCTTCCAGTTACTGAGCCAATGACAAACAGGAAGAAGAGGCTGGGGTGCCCACAACCCCTTTGACCCGAGTCACACCTGGCTCGAGGGACCTCCCTCAGCCTGGCCTTCATGCCCCAAGCACTTGGCAGATTGCAGCCATGCAGGGAAATCTCAGGTGTGAGTGTAACCTCCAGGGTGGGTGCTGTGGCCAGGGCACCTCATGGGCCTGCTCCAAGTCAGGGGAAGCATGGTCTGCAGAGCGCCTAGGCCCTACGAGGTGCCGACAGAGGGTGAAAGGGCACAGTGACTCCTCCGGCGCACGTGGCTGGGAGAGCGTGGGGCAGAGGCCCTAACCAGGGGCCGGATAACCCAGAATGTGTGGTCACAGCTTCCCCTCCAGGGCTGGGCTCATCAGGACTGTATTATCACCCTGGAAGACCCACTCACCACGGAAACAGAACAGCAGGGTTGTGCACTGCAGCCTACAGGTTGCGGCAGCTGCTGGCCGGTGAGGGACAGGAGGTCAAGGACCTCAACGCAAGGCAGGTGGCTCAGCCGCCTCCCAGAGATGGGCGCCGAGCCAGGACGCATCCCTCAGGTCCACTCACGAAAGGTCAGATGGGCTGAATCCCAGGTTCCCCTTATTTCAAAAGTTTCGTGCAAGTATGTACAAAGTAAACTAAAATTAGCATCCTGATGTCTTTGGCAAGTACAGTTCCTCTTTTCTTAACTATTTTTATTCATTCATTTTTTGGGTGCACTGGTTCTTCACCGCTGTGTGAGGGCTCTATCTAGCTGTGGTGGGCGGGGGTTACTCTAGTTGTAGGGCTCAGGCTTCTCACTGCCGTGGCTTCTCTTGTTGCAGAGCATGGACTCAGTAGTTGAGGCTGGTGGGCTCTAGAGCACAGGCTCAGCAGTTGTGGTGCACTGGCTTCGTTGCTCCACAGCATGAGGGATCTTTCCAGACCAGGGGTTGAACCCCCTGTTCGCTGCATTGGCAGGTGGATACTTATCCAATGGACAACCAGGGAAATCTCCAGTTCCATTTGTCTGAGCTGGGTCTCCTGGTAACCACTTCTCCAGTGCCTGATTCTACTCAAACCTTTGAGATTGTTAGCTTATGTGGCCCATGATAAATAGTCATAAATCCACTAGTGTCCACAAAAGCCTCTTGGCCATTCGGAACTGACGAAGATGTTGCCCACTCAAGGGATCTTCTCCCAGAGCTGTGGCGGAGTTTGCTGGGAGAGGGCTGGCCGGGGTGGGTTCACGGGAGGTGCTGGTCCACTCTCTTCTGAAGCTGAGAAAAGACACTGTTCTCAATGTTTTCATTATCCATGTCTTGCACTCCCCTGCAGAGCCAGATCTTACTTCCAAGTCAGACACCAAAGTGGCCACAAGGCCAGCTACTGGACCAGGCTCCAGGCTGCCATCCACAGCTCCTCCTGTGGGAACCACAGGGGTAGTCAGTAAGGAGACCACCTACGTCCCAGCTCAGACAGCAGCCAAGGCTCCGGAACACACATACCCGGCCTTGCAGGACACGCCCGGTTAGTGCTGGCTTTGCCTGCTGGAGGACAGCGCAGCTCCCGGGGGCTGTTTCTGAGACGCGGGTGCAGATCCAGAGTAGGCCGATCACATCACACCATCCAATCCAAAATCAGGATGACTGCGTGACCCTCTGCCTCCTGCTCTCTGCCACAGCCTTCTCGCTCTGGCCTGTGCTCTATGCTCCACCCTGCTTCAGAGGGGAGAGAACTGTCTTGCCCCACATTAAGTTGCATGGCAGAGCCTTTGCTGAGAATCTGATTAAGATCTGCCTCCTCCTGACATGGGAGGACAGAGGAAGCTTTCTGCCATCTGGAATCACGGTGTGAGGGATGGGGGCATGCTCTCTGGGTAATCTGCATGTTCTGTAAATGTGCCTCTGATTCCTAAGCATGGCTCAGCATGGAAACAAGTGATCCTGGTTCTGTGCTAAAGTTAGTCTGATTTTGCCGGCTGTGAATCTCTCAAGGCTTTAATATGAGAGCCAAACTGTCCTGGAGTTCTCCTGCTTAGAGAAATTAGTGCCTTCAGGACCATGGCAATAACTGAGCTGTAATCTCTTCCCTGCAGGTGCATATCAGAACAATCCCAGAGTTGTGACCGGTGAGTATTTTCCTTGGTCCTTTGTAGTTATATTTTATCTGCATCAACTGGTGGTGTCTATGTTCAGGGGACCTCAGTGCCAGGGTGCTGGAAGGTCCTGACTTACGCCTGCTCTTCCAGTGTGGTCACCAACAGCTGCCCCTTTCACTCTCAGAAGTGTTTCCGTGTAGATGAGTTACATGATTGTGCTGTTTACAGTGTGTGCAGAATTCTAGGTTGGCTATTTATCTTAATGTTGGTAGGTTCTCACTGTCAGGCGATCGGTACAGAAGCCAGCGTCGGTGCACCACAGGGCCCCCTCGTGCAGCTGTTCAGGCCTACTAACTGGGGGCTAGACTCATTCAGGACCCACTGGAAAACCAGTTAACATGATTAAATGATATTCTGCCATGAGACGCACTTATCTTTCACAGGGAGTTAGCACTATACACTCAACAGCGAGAAGTTCTCGTCCTTGGTCTAAAAGGCATCTTTACAGAAGACACATGACTTTAAGGCTGGGAGAGACAGAAAGTCCCAGAGAGTATAAGGAGGAAAATGGAAAAGTGCTTGCAAGAATGAAAGACAAAGAGGAAGGGAAGAGAGAGAGAAAAAAGGAGAGGGGAGGAAACAGAAGCAGGGAGAAATGCAAGGAAACAGAAGCAGGGAGAAATGCAAGAATGCAAGGAAACAGAAGCAGGGAGAAATGCAAGTTTTCAGTGATTAAAAAAACTATAATTTCAATGCAGGCAAAAATTAATTTCTAATTTCTATTCACAAGTTTCCTGGCTAGAGAATGATTCAAGTTTTTGTAGTTATATTTTATCTGCATCAAGTGTGTTCTGGGAAAAAAACCAAGTGGCTTTGGTCGTTTTTGCATTTAGTTGATTAGAATGGTTTTAAGAATGATCAAAACATATGCCAATGCAAGATATTTTTAAAAGGCTCTCTGGAGAGTGTTTTCATGGAAAAACTGTGGCATTTAATGACAATGATGTTGAAACAAAAGTATGTTTATCATTTAAGAGGTGGCCAATAAGTCAGAGAGCTGACCAAATTTTTCTCCTTATGTCACATATTACATTAATCTTTCTACAGACTTTTACATTTTTTTAGTCATTTTCTTGAACTGTTAATATTTGCCCAGGGCTTAACAATTAAAAGTTATAAAAGGCTGTACGGTAAAAAGCCCATCTCTGACTGAAAGTCCCCCTGCAGGCAGGCAGGAATTCCTGCTACTAGATTTCAGGGTATCCTTCAGAGAGAGTCAATCTGTAAATAGCATGTAGAAGATACACGATACAGGTAGGTGTATTATTTTCACTGTTCTGCATCTTGTCTTTACCTAATGGTATGTCTTGGAAATTTTTTCATATCAATAGACGAAAAAACCACCTCATTCTTTCCAACAGCTCAGGATATTCTAATATATGGATTTGCCAAAATTTATCTAGCCAAAACCCCTACTGGGCCTTGGGGTTGCTTACATTCTTGGGCTACGTAACAAAGGAGGACTAACTGGAAAACCTTATATCGCTTCACACACGTGCAAGGATGGTGGTGGCGCTGGTTTAGTCCCTAAGTCATGTGTGACTCTTGTGACTCCATGCCAGGCTCCTCTGTCCATGAGATTTCCCAGGCAAGAATACTGGAGTGGGTTGCCATTTCCTTCTCCAGGGGATCTTCCCGACCCAGGGATTGAACCCCCCAGTCTCTTGCATCTCCTGCAGTGGCAAGTGGATTCTTTACCACTGAGCCAGCTGGGAAGCCCATGTACAAGTATATCTGAAAGAAAAAAAATCCTACAAAATTTGAGGGCCATTTTTTTCCAAAGTGGATTTCCAAACTATTTTATTATGAGATCTAATCTGTATTTCTTTCCAGTTCATGACTTTCACTGGATTAAAATATCAAAAATTCTCTCCCTTATTCTAAAATGCCAGATAATAAACATTAACTGAATACCTACAATAGGCAAAGATAGCTCTGCTCAAGGAACTGTGGAAATACAGAGATTAAAAAAAAAAAAAAAAAACTTTAAATCTTTTATGTGGCATGAATAAGATTTCTTTTCTTCCAGACTGCTTAATGTAGACACTAACTATAAGACAGGCCTAGTCAGCAAAGACATGAAAATGAGATCCATTTAAGTTTTATCGGCTAAGAAGATAGGAATTAAAACTAAAACCCTGCTGCTGCTGCTGCTGCTGCTGCTGCTAAGTCGCTTCAGTCGTGTCCGACTCTGTGCGACCCCATAGACGGCAGCCCATCAGGCTCCCCCGTCCCTGGGATTCTCCAGGCAAGAACACTGGAGTGGGTAGGTGTCTAGAAACACTTAGTGATGAACAGTTTCTCCAAAGTATGTCTGTCACACACAGTCCCAGCCACCTGGGCCCTAGGAGTGTGCCCCGCCGGTTACAAGAGGCAGGGACACTCATGGCACCTTGGGCGTCGGTAGGGGCTCCTATTTCTGCAGCAATAAGCCACTGATTGATCATCTTTGGAAGATGATATAAATAATGCTTTACCATAGCAGTTGCTCAGTAGATATTAATGTTTTAATCAGTCCACTGGTATTACCAATATCAGTTCTTAAAAAATGAATCATGTAAATGATTATCATGACTTTTATGTATTTAAAGATATTTTTTGATGTGGACCATTTTAAAGTCTTTATTGAATTTGTTACAATATTGCTTCTGTTTTATGTTTTGGGTTTTTGGCCCTGAGGGATGTGGGGTCTTAGCTCCCCGACCAGTGACTGAACCTGGACTGCCAGGGAAGTCCCTTTCACAACTTTTAAAAGTGGCTCTTTTCGTGCAACAAAATGGTAAATAGTAAATGTTCCATAAGTGAGGGAGCAAATACTCATTGGAGTTTGAGGGCTCTAACATTTTAATACATGTTGAGGGAAATGGTCCTCATTTCACTATCTTCTATATCTATGCACTCACTTGGCAGCCTTGTTTTGTAATCAATAACCTTATTCGATGATTCCAATGTCTGCCTCTGCTCCTTACCTAGGCTATTTTTGAAGATTCCTGGTTGTGAAATGAAAGGATAGAATGTCAGCTACGACGGCGTTTACACTGCCATATCCATTTAGTGCACCCGAGGGGAAGGGTTCGTCTTTCAGACTGTATTATACCTCCATCTCTCAGAGCAGAAGTACATCTGCTGCAGTTTACATGCTCAGCCTTTAAAGGGAGCTACTTCTATATCATATCATTTGTCTGTTCAAATGATACAAATTGAGCTCCCATCTTGTGCCAGACATGGTCCTAAGCTGCAACAACATGCAGATTTCTCATTAAAAAGCAAATGGCACTTTACACGTCCTTCAGCTGCAGTTCAGTTCAGTCTCTCAGTTGTGTCCAACTTTTTGTGACCCCATGGACTGCAGCATGCCAAGCTTCCCTATCCTTCACTATCTCCCAGAAATTGCTCAAATTCATGTCCCTTGAGTCAGTGATGCCATCCAACCATCTCATCCTCTGTCATTCCCTTCTCCTCCCACCTTCAACCTTTCCCAGCATCAGGGTCTTTTCCAATGAGTCGACTCTTCTCATCAGGTGGCCAAAGTACTGGAGCTTCAGCTTCAGCATCAATTCTTCCAATGAATATTCAGGGTTGATTTCCTTTAGGGTTGAATGGTTTGATCTCCTGGCAGTCCAAGAGACTCTCAAGAGTCTTCTCTAACACTACGGTTCAAAAGCATCAATTCTTCAGCACTCAGCTCTCTTTGTGGTCTAATTCTCACATCCATACATGACCACTGGAAAAACCATAGCTTTGACTAGATGGACCTTTGTTGGCAAAGTGATGGCTCTGCTTTTCAATATGCTGTCTAGGTTGGTCACAGCTTTTCTTCCAAGGAGCAGTGCTTTTTAATTTCATAGCTGCAGTCACCATCCACAATAATTTTCAGGCCCAAGAAAATAAAGTCTGTCACTATTTACATTGTTTCCCCATCTATTTGCCATGAAGTGATGGGACCAGATGCCATGATCTTAGTTTTTTGAATGTTGAGTTTTAAGCCAGATTTTTCACTCTCCTCTTTCACTTTCATCAAGAGGCTCTTTAGTTCCTCTTCACTTTCTGCCATAAGGGTGGTGCCATCTGCATATCTGAGGTTATTGATATTTCTCCCGGCAATCTTGATTCCAGCTTGTGCTTCATCCAGCCCAGCATTTCACATGATGTACTCTGCATATAAGTTAAATAAGCAGGGTGACAATATACAGCCTTGACGTACTCCTTTACCTATTTGGAACCAGTCTGTTGTTCCATGTCTGGTTCTAACTGTTGCTTCTTGACCTGCATACAGATTTCTCAGGAGACAGGTAAGGTGGTCTGGTATTTCCATCTCTTTAAGAATTTTTCACAGTTTGTTGTGATCCACACGGTCAAAGGCTTTAGCGTAGTCAATAAAGCAGATGTTCTGGAATTCTCTTGCTTTTTCTATGATCCAACGGATGTTGGCAATTTGATCTCTGGTTCCTCTGCCTTTTCTAAATCCAGCTTGTACATCTGGAAGTTCTCGATTCAGGTACTGTTGAAGCCTAGCTTGCAGGATTTTGAGCATTACCTTGCTAGCATGTGAAATGAGTGCAGTTGTACTGTAGTTTGATCATTCCTTGGCATTGCCCTTTTTTGGGATTGGAATGAAAACTGATCTTTTCCAGTTCTTTAGCTTGCAGAAGTTTAATGGTTTAATTCCATCAATTAATCATTTATTGATTACCCACTCTGAACCCAGCACTTCCTATGTGCTCAGTATAGGAAGACACAAAAGAGAAACCATTGGCAGGGACTAAGGTGTTGACATTCTCATTTCATAACTGCTTTCAGCGAATGCAGGCACACAGCATGTCAGAGACCCTACTGTCTGCCTGAGCTAGTTTGAAGGTACTGCCAAGAAATGATGATTCCCTGGATATGCACAGAGAACACTTTTTAAAAACTGAAGTATAATTGATTTACAATATGTTAGTTTCAGGTGTGCAGCATTTTTGTAGATTACACTCCATCCATTCATGGCATTGAAACACGTATAATATCATATGAGAAACGAGTCGCCAGTCCAGGTTCGATGCACGATACTGGATGCTTGGGGCTGGTGCACTGGGATGACCCAGAGGGATGGTACGGGGAGGGAGGAGGGAGGAGGGTTCAGGATGGGGAACACGTGTATACCTGTGGCGGATTCATGTTGATATATGACAAAACCAATACAATATTGTAAAGTTAAAAAAAAAAAAAGAATAGCCAGCTACCAATAGATGATAAAAAAAAAATAAAAAAAAAAACAAACAAAAACTGAAGTATAGTTGATTTACAACAATATGTTAGTTTCAGGTGTGCAGCATTTTTGTAGATTATACTCCCTCCATTCATGTTATTACAAGATAATTGTCTGTAAGCCCTTCTGCTGCACAGTATATCTTTATTGCTCATCTATTTTGTGTATGGTGGTTTATATCTGCTAATTCCCTATCTCTGATTTGCCCCCCTCTCTTCCCTCTTTCCTTTGGTAACCACAAGTTTGTTTTCTCTGTGTCTGTTCCCGTTTTACATATACATTCATTTGTGTTACTTGTTAGATTCCACATATAAGTGATATCATACAGTATTTCTCTTTCTCTGACCTATTTCACTAAGCATAATATACTCTAGGCCCATCCACACTGCTGCAAATGATAGAATTTCATTCTTTTTTATGGCTGAGCAATGTTACACTGTACATAAATACCACCTCTTTATCCATGCAGCTGTTTGCGGACATTTGGGTTGTTTCCATGTCTTGACTTGGAAAACAGTGCTGCTATGAACACTGGGGGCACGAATTAGTATTCTCTGTCGACTTGTTGATGGTGGCCATTCTGACTGGCATGAGGTGGTACCTCACTGTGGTTACAGAGGACTCCTTCACCCACACTGAACATGGTCCACTGGCCACCTCGGCTGTCTTCTCCACTGCAGACCCAACATCACCGTAGGCTGAAGGCCAGGCAGGGGCTCCTGCCTTCTGGCCTGTGCAATAACCATCTTCTGCTTCCTCTCTCAAGCTAATCCTCCTCCCTTCTCTGTCTCATCAGATCTCTTTTCCTCTTTCTCCAACCCACGCAGCCTGCTAGGAAACATAAAAGGTTGGAAAACATGACAGTTGATTTATTAATCCACTGTTTTGGCGATTCTGGTTTCAATCTCTTTACTAAATTTGGTGATTCTTGTTTCAATTTCTTTACTACATTTGCCTGGAAATAACTGGGGAAGGAACCAACTGTCTGAGTTCCAGGGGCTGAATTCAGATTGCTTTGTCATATCATTGGCTCAGGACCCCTCTTTGTACTTGAGTCTGAGTCCGCAGCTTCTATTCTCAGTTAGAAACAGGAAGCAGCACTGTGAAAGTGGAACTAGAGTTAACACTAGCTCGCCTTTTCCAATAAATCTCTCCGTGGACAGTAAATGCATGCCAACCTGATTAGTCAACGTGAAGGAATAGTTTACTGGAGGGTAAGACATCTCTGCTAAGAAATTTGTCTTTTAGTCATAATGATGATTAATGTTAAATTTAGAAGCTCAGAACAACGTTCACTAATTTCTCATGTTTTCTCTTATTCTTTTGGAATAGCTTTTCTAAGTTTTATTTACTTAGGTAAATAAAAGTAGTCTTGTTTTTGTAACTTTAGTGTCTCTTCTGATTGGAGCGTCATTGCAAAAAGATCGGGGGTGGGGGAAAATGCAAACTTTTTAAAAAAGAAAATAAAGTTATCTACAAGCCCAAAGAATTACTTAATACTTGGCATATATTCTTCAAGACTATTTTGTGTATATGGACACATACGTGGCTTACTGGAAATTCTTTTATTTATTTTTATCTCAACCAGCTTTTTCACTTAAGACTTTGTAGACATCTTTCTGTGTTAACAAATGTAGATTTCAAAGTTTTGGAAAGCTGAATAATACTCCATTGTATGGGTATGCCACATTTCATTTAACTGTCTACTGATAAGAGATTTAGATTAATATTTAAAAACAATTATTTTAAACAATGCTTTAGTGACTACTCCTGTGTATGCATTTCCCCTTTTCTTAGAATACATTTCTAGAAGTGAAATTAGAGTCAAAAGGAATGGTCTTCTCTGAAGCTTCCGTTACACATCACCCGTTTCCTCTTCTAGCCTGTAGAAATCTGGGTATGTTCCCTCATCCTATCTCTAGCTGTTTTTGAGGACAGTTCTAGTTGAAGGCCAAGTCCTTGCACACACAGCTGTGGCTGTCTGTCTAGGCACAGGTCTGAAAAGCTCAAGGCTCCAGGTGATCAATATGCCTCCTGGGCCACAGTGAGACTCCTGGGTCCACAGTTGTTCAGGTTGTCACCTTAAATTTTTTAAAATTTAGTTTATTTTTGGCTGTGATGGGTCTTCACTGCTGTGTGCACTTTCTCTAGTTGCAGTGCTCAGGCTTCTCGTTGCAGTGGCTTTCCTCCTCATGGAGTACGGGCTCTAGGGCCTGCATGGGCTTCAGTAGTTGTGGCTCCCGGACTCTAGAGCACAGGCTCAGTAGTTGGGGTACTTGGGCCCAGGTGCTCCACAGCAAGTGGGATGTTCCCAGACCAAGGATCAAACCCATGTCTCCTGCATTGGCAAGTGAATTCTTTACCACTGAGTCACCAGGGAAGCCCCAGATTGTCATCTTAGACGCAGGGCACGTTGGTGATTTTTGCAGGGAGATTTCACAATATTAAAGCAAAATGGCCAAATCTGCTGGGAGCTTCTGATGGATACAAGTGTTTTAAAAAGAGCATTGTTTCACCTGCTCCTGGGCCCAGCCCTCTTGCATCCACGTGAAGGTCCCACCCTCCCTAACAACTCCCAAACAACCACTGTGGCTGTGCTGCCGGGAAAGGAGTGTCCTCTCTGCCCTGATGTAGAAAGACAGAACAGCGTGGATCTCAGGATCTGTTAGTAACTGTGAGCTGGTTGGGAAGGCATCTGGATCTCCCTGCAGAAGCGTAAACTGTACAGAATTTTCAGGCTCAGGAACGCTGGGACTTTGAGCAGGGTGCCGACTCATTCTGCTCTCTTTCCAGCAGCCGTCTCAACTGTCACTGTGCTCTTTGTAGTATGCCTGGTGTTTCTTCTGGGACGTTGCCTGTGGTCAAGGTGAGTAGCACAGGAGACCCATGCTGGACAAGAGGCTTCCTCCCCCAAGAGCAGGGTTGCATCTGACGGCCTGGCTCTGCCCTTGCCAAGGAAGACCCTTTCCTGGCTGGAGGTGTGAGTGCTCCCACCCACTCTGTGCTGGGCAAAAGGGGTGTCCGGGCCAAGTGGTCACTGAGTCAGGCCTGTTCCCTTCACTGTCCAAAGGCAGCCTGCAGGTCACTGGTCAGAATCTGGGCAGCCAGAAATGAATGGACGGCATGGGGCCAATTCACCAAAAGCCAATTCAGAGGGAAAGAATGTGCCAAGTAACCGATGTGATGGACGTGCAATTTGTATGATATATTTACGGACTGTTCTTCTTGAATGTACTTGTTAAATACGGGCACACGTCCCCATAAATAGGCTTATACGTGTTGGCCTTGGCATTTCTAATACTAGAAATTCTATATTTCAGCAAGACTGTTTCTGCCACTTGCTGAAATTTCAGCTTTTATTTTTCTAATCTTTAGGCATTTTTACCATTTCTTCATAAAAGCCTTAAATAGCATATTAGCCTTAATTCTGTACTTCCATCAGCTGGTGACCAGTATTTTACCATTCCATAGTGATATGGCTGTTCCAGACATATCAGGTGTGTTGAAACTAAACTTTCAATCACTAGTCACAAAAATTTCTTCCTAAATATTATATCAATATAAAGATTATACCACTCTTCGAGCCTAACTTTGACAAAATGAATATTCCACGAAATGGCACTGCAAAGCCAAAATATAAAACAGCCATCAAAATATTCACACACATCTTCAAAAGCTATTAATATCACCCTATGCAAAAAGAAATACCACAAACTTCATAGTCTAGAAATCAAGAAAAGAAAGCTGATATTTTACTTAAAAATTCATCAAAAAATCCCCCTAAATGCTAAAATATTTGCAAAATAGAAAATTACTTTTAAAAGGATTTTAAGAATATCATTACGGTTAAATAATTTCTACATAAAATGTATATAGAATTATTCTTAGGAGATAGAATATATTCATTGATTATATTAAAAAAGAATAAATATACAATCTTTTTAAAGAAGACATTAAAAATATATTCTTAAAAAGAATTTGTAAATTTGATAAATATGGCCAATAAATATGCTCCTAAAAGGAATACAGCAATATTCACTGGCTGTATTTATGGTACGAGTCATGAATGGATCTTTAAGAATTGGTAAACATGCTAAACATTGCTACTTGGGCATGTGGTGAGCTGATTCTTTCCATAAGCTGATTAATTTGCAAATGGGTTATTAGGTAGATTAGTGATTCGACAAATTGGGTTTTAGAAAATTGGTTTTATAAACTGGCCTAGAGTTCTGATTTATAGTTTAGGCCTCACTCCAAGGAGCTTGAGTGTTGACTCTACGATGTCCTGAAACTTGCTTCTTCTCAGGAGGCAGACTGTAATCCACAGGTCCGCATACTCAGGACCTAAAACACACTTCCAGTGACAGGTGGGGAGGCGTGGGATGAAGATTCTCTGCATCCCCTACTCCTGGCTTCTCAAGAACTGATTATTATATTTGTTTATTTAACATTTACTAAATAAATGTCAGGGCTTACCTGGTGGCTCAGATGGTAAAGTCTCTGTGTACAATGCGGGAGACCTGGGTCCTATCCCTGGGTTGGGAAGATCCCCTGGAGAAGGAAATGGCAACTCATTCCAGTACCGTTGCCTGGAAAATCCAATGGACAGCGCAGCCCCGTAGGCTACAGCCCATGGGGTTGCAGAGAGTCGGACATGACTGAGTGAGCTTTATAACCACTACATCACTTTTATCAGGACTGCCAATGCTGGCTTGGCCAGGCTCCTCGTCACTCACTCCTCCCATGGCACCTGGCACTGGAACCACTGCCTTTTGGCAGGGGGTTGGCAAGGCGGGGGGAGCTGCCCCCACAGTGCTGGTAAAACTTGGTGGACAAAGGGGTGAAATGCAAAATAAGACCTAAAGACCGCCTGTGAGTGGAGGCAGTCTAGGTGCTCTCCATCAGAGTGTCCAAAAGGAACTGTTTGTTGACACAATCTTCTCTGTCAATTATCCTGCTTTCCAGGCGAGCCCACCAGACACCCGGTGTTGAGATGGAGAGCATGGAGAGTGTGCCAATGACCACGGGGGCCGATGCCAGAGGGGAGGACACAGAAATCCACCCGCATGGCCTAGGAGGCTCCGGGGACGCTGAGGCCAGCAGCGGCCGCAGTGAAGGCCCAGCTCTTCCCCAGTCAGAGAGGACCTAGGGAAGACTTGGGGCGCTGGCCCCAGGGGAAAGACCCCCAGGGTGAGGAAACATCCGGCCTTCATCTTACCGACGGCCCAGGTCCAGCATCGCCCTTACCGGTGGGTTCTCTGGGCTCAGGACAGATGCCCGCCGTCCGCCTGCCTTGCCTGCCCGCCCTGGGCGTAAGGCCCAGTTCCCAAAGTCCCAGCCGTCAACAGTTACCCGGGAGGGAGTGAAGGCCTCAGGGCTTCCTATCAGGGCTTTTATTTCATCATGACATTTATTCAGGACAGCTTGTCCACTCGATTCAATCCCATTCCTCAGCCTGACCAGCAGATTACAAAGAGAAGAAACACACCCGAGGCTCCAAGTGAGCTACAAGACTCCTCCTGGATTGGGAGGTGTTAACAAGGATGACACCAGCATTTCAACTCGTAAAACCTTCTCTCGGCCAGGTGCTGTGCATGCATGGAAAGGGAGCAGAGAGACTGTGCCTAGTGGCTCCTCTAGATTTAAGGATTCAGAAAGAAGAAAACTTGGTGACGTTTTTCTATAGATGTGCATTTATATTTATATTCTTGTCTTTTATATCTATGTATTGTAAGATTTGTATTTTGAAATTTGTTCCTTGTACAAACAATATGTCTATTTTCAATTAAAAAAAAAAAAGATTGCACTGAAAGAATCACTGACGAGAAATGTACCAGAAAGAAAAAAAGGAGATCAGGAATGCAGAGTCCCGCATGACTGAGGTCAGCTTTTCTGAAAGAAGGAAAAAGTCTTGCCTGCAGCCGAGTCAGACTGTGGCTTTGGAGAATTTCCGGTAGCATTTCTACGTGAGAAGCACGTGCGTGTCTGCTGCACACGCTGTTCCTGTGTTCTTTCCTCCTTTGGTGTTTATGTTTGTTTATAAAATCATGGGCCTTGTCCCAGCTCTTCATTTTACAGATGGGAAAACTGAGACCTAGAGAAGTGACTTGCCCATTTACTCATGCAGAGTCTGCACAGAGTCGGATGGGGGCAGGTACAGGGGCGGGACTGTAAACCAGGTGTCAGCCGCCCCATCACATGGCCAGGGTAGCCGGGACGGGGAGGTGGACTGGAGGCAGAGCAACCAGTCCACCCGCTGCTGGGGCTCTCAGTGTTCCTTCTTGTGAATTTCTTCAGGTCATGAATTTAGATGCCTTCATCAGGGCTGGTGAACTGGGATGACCCTGAGAGATGGGATGGGGAGGGAGGTGGGAGGGGGGGTTTCAGGATGGGGAACACATGTATACCCAAGGCTGATTCAGGTCAATGTATGGCAAAAACCACTACAATATTGTAATTAGCCTCCAATTAAAATAAATTAATTAATTTTAAAAAAAGAGTGAAGGAAGAAAGGGTGGGAATGCTAAATAGCTGGTGTTGGGGATTTCAGAGATGTACCATATTCACTGTCTCTTTCAATGAGCAGGGAACACTGCTAACACTCGAGCTGAGCCTTACATACACTTGGTTATCTGGTTATCCTTACATAGCAGCAGCAGCTGGTGGATCAGAAGTTAAAGTGTCTGCCTGCAATGCGGGAGACCTGGGTTCAATCCCTGGGTCGGGAAGATCCCCTGGAAAAGGAAATGGCAACCCACTCCAATATCCTTGCCTGGAGAATCCCATGGACAGAGGAGCCTGGTGGACTACAGTTCACAGAGTCACAAAGAGTCGGACACGACTGAGTGACTTCACTTTTACTTTCTTTTATCCTTACATACACTGGTTACCTACACTTTTTTGTTTCTCTCTACAGCTGTTTGTCCCTAAGTTTCTAGAGTTATTAATGCTTGGACCCAGTTTGTTCTTTACAAGAATTTTTAAGTGCACGACCCTTGTTATTTTTAAAACTTATTTAACAGGAACAACATCAACAAAAAGGCACAGGTTCAGTGGAGCCAGGGATTCGAAAGGTTTCTATAAGAGTCGGAGACGACTGAGTGACTTCACTTTCATGCATTGGAGAAGGAAATGGCAACCCACTCCAGCGTTCTTGCCTGGAGAATCCCAGGGACAGGGGAGCCTGGTGGGCTTCAGTCCATGGGGTCGCTAGGAGTCGGACACGACTGAGCAACTTCACTTTCACTTTTCACTTTCCTACATTGGAGAAAGAAATGGCAACTCACTCCAGTGTTCTTGCCTGGAGAATCCCAGGGACGGGGGAGCCTGGTGGGCTGCCTTCTCTGGGGTCACACAGAGTCGAGCACGACAGAAGCGACTTAGCAGCAGCAGCAGCATGGGATGGAAGAAGGCTGGGTCACAGGGCTAGCTCATGGATTTATGCACATCCTCCTGGGGAGAGTGAGTGATGTGATGCTGTGGAATCACCTGACTCATGTCCAGCACGAAGTCTGCTGTCCACCAAGCACCAACCAAGTTCAAGCTGGGTGAATTATATGTCAAAAGTTAGATCTAGACATAGCAGCGAGCAGGGCTGGGTGGAGCTGCGGTCTAAAAGGGCCAAGAGGGCTTGGGTAGGGACAGATCAATCACTCATTCAATGAGGGCTTTTTTAATTTTTCCAGTCCAAGGGATAAAATGAATTCTTTTACCAGCTGGTGCAGTCCTTCTAGGGGAAGGTTTAAACAACCTCTATAATGCCAAAACATACCAAGGCCCCAGAATGCATCCATCACGCAGTGAACATCTTGGAAAGAACTATGTGTTCATCTTTGAATTCTCTCAGAGACTGACACACTGCCCTGAAGGTCATTAACAGATGCTAGATCAACAAACTAAAAGATTCCATTGGAGAAGGAAATGGCAACCCACTCCAGTATTCCTGCCTAGGAGATCCCATGGACAGACGAGCCTGGCGGGCTACAGTCCATGGGGTCACAAAGAGTCGGACACGACTGAATGAACGATCACACAATGTATCTCAGGCTAAGACCCTATGGGTGCCTATGATTTCTGTAGCCCATTTTAAATCATCCCTTTAATAAATTCTCAAAGTCCATAATTCTTCACAATCTATATAAAAGAAAAAAATAGGTTAATTAAAATATTCCAAATAATAAAATCAAAATAAGGTCAAATGTTCTGAGAGCTGGTTCTCAGGCAGAGTTAAAAAGAGGTAACCTGGGGACACTCAGCACCCAGCTGCCTATCCTTCTCCGACGTCTCCGAGCACCTCGAGTTCTACATGTCCCCCGTTTCTACATGCAGACAGCAACTGATCCCAGAGGGCTGACCTGGGCGGACACCAGGTGCCCAGAAGTGAGGCGTCATCACGGAGACCACAGCAACCTACCCGGGAGGGCAAAGGAGTGCACGTGGGGTCTCCGGTGCCCTTCTTCTGTTGCATCAGGACTCGTTCCCATCCCCTCACACCTGTGCCCATGCACAGGCCAACTGTGAGTTCTCCAAAACCACCACTTCCCATCCGACCTGGAAGCCTCGACTCAGCCAACCGGGAGGGTCCTGCAGGTGGACCCGATGTGATGCCGCCTCCTTCGACCTGTCACCACGTGTCGGGCCTCCCCAGAAGCAGCTCCAGACCACTACTGCTTGCTGCCCTTGGGGGCTGACTGGGCTCAGCCAGGCAGGTCTGCTCTGCACGTCGTCAACTTGTCTGCATTCCGTTAGTCGCTGGGCTGAGCTAGAAGACCTGAGAAGACCTCCCTTGTGTGGGGCCCTAGCGCTCCGTTGCATGAATGCTCCATGTGGCTAGCTTGGGCTTCTTCACAGATGGTGGCCTTGGGACAGCCAGACCACTTCCAGGTGAAAGAAGAAACTGCCAGGCCCCTTAAGGGTGGGGACTGCCACATCTTATGGGCACATCTGTTTCATTTCATTGGTCAAAGCAAGTCGCTGGGCCGCCCAGACTCTCGGAGATGTGGTGGGCTGACAAAAGAGGAGGGAAGGAATCAGGGGAACCATCTGGGGAGATTCTACCTTGGTACTGCCCAGGGCCAGCATTTGTCTTTCCATCCTTGGTAGTCCGTAAATGCCAAGGAGTGTTGGATGGATGAGTGAGGAGAATGATAGGAGTCAGCACCTGCCAGGCACTGGGAAGAGTCCATCTTTTTATTTTTAGTGGAGAAAGCACACAGGACTCAAAAGGATGTGAGCTCTACAGGTGTTAGAGGTCTTGAGCCCAGATGACACTGTCAGTTGGCTATGAACCTACATAATTCATATTTTTCCCTGCTCTCATTTCCTGTCCTACACAACATTTGTCACAAAGAAAACTGCCTATCATCTTTTTTACCTTGACTTGATCAGTAAATAAGACTTTCGTCTTTATAAACTCTCTTCTAGATGTTAGGAAGTAAGAGAACAGGGACCAAAGGGGCACATTTAAGGGTGGTTACATGTTTCCAACTGACTGATCTGCTTCAATTCTGGCCTCAGAATTTCAAGAACCTAGCTGAGAATCTTGGGTTTACTTGTTGGTTTTCCCATAAGTCTTGAAGGCAAAGAAACCAGCTCAATTCAAATCAAAGCATCCCCAACACCTCACACTGTCAGGAACAAATCAGGAACTCAACATGTGACATTTTCACAGAATTTATAAATATACGGTGTTACAAGTATAAAGGAGTCATGGTTCACTTTTCTCCCCTAGGGTCCTGTCTATGAACCCACCCATTCTACTTCTCTGGACCTGAGTAACCTGGGGTGTGACGCTCTGTCTTCTCCAATTTGTCGTTGTTGCTCAGTGGCTGTTGCGTCCAACTCTTTGCAAAACCAAGGACTGCAGCAGGCCAGGCTTCCCTGTCATTCACCGTCTCTCAGTTTGCTCAAATTCATGTCCATTGAGTCAGTGATGCCATCCAACATCTCATCCTCTGTTGTCCCCTCCTCCTGCCCTCAATCTTTCCCAGCATCAGGGTCTTTTCCAATGAGTCAGCTCTTCTCATCAGGTGGCCAAAGTACTGGAGCTTCAGCAACAGTCCTTCCAATGAATAATCAGGGTTGATTTCCTTTAGGATGGACTGGTTGGATTTCCTTGCAATCCAAGGGACTCTCAGGAGTCTTCTCCAACACCACACTTTGAAAGCATCAATTCTTTAGGGCTCAGCCTTCTTTATGGTTTGACTCTCACATCTGCATGTGACTACTGGAAAAAGCTTTGATTAAACACACCACTGTTGGCAAAGTGATCTGCAATCATGTTGGAGACCTCTCGCCCACACGCAGAGAGGCTGATATCCCCTTCTCCGGCTCCCACCAGGGTGCAGATCCAGACCCACGTGAGGCCCATCGGATGCCCTCACCTGGTGAGAAGCACTGAGTATGGAATGAGGAAACACAGCAGAACTGATGGAGCGGCAGCCGGCAGTGCTTTGGAGGCACCAAGTGGTTGTCATGCTGCCGTTGTCTTAGCTCTCCAGGCTGCCTCAATTCCTCCCAGCTTTCCTAACCTAATCCTCCAACTTCCTGTGATCCTCCGAGCCCCCAACATTCTTCCATTGCATCTTCTTTCCTTATTACAGACTGTTTCCATCACTTGTCACCAAAGCATTCCCACCAGAATGATTTGGTAGTAGAAGCAAGTATTGCTAATCACAGAGAAGTAGGGAAGGAGGAATAACTCTGAATCGTGATCTGCCTTACAGATGACAGAAAAACAGCATAAGTTCTGCTAACAGCCTGAGATGGAGCAGGAGTGGCCTGGAATGGCACACTCACCAACTGTGCAGCTTTGTGGTTCTCCTACAACCCCCTCCCCTGCTCCAGGGGTTGCTGTGACCCTAGGTGGTTCCAGGACTGCTCAGTGACTATTATATAAACAAACTGAAACAAAAGCAGCCTTGAAGACTGAAGGTTGTGCAGGGACTGGTTGCAATCAGCAGAATCTTTGGGTCCTGCTCAAGTCCCAGGCACTACCCAGGGGGCCCTTTCTCATGGACTCCATCACCATGAACTTGGTTATCTGTACAGGACTGTTTCGTCACATATCTGGGCAGAGAGCCAAAGGCACTAATTACAAAACTCGCATGGAATCTTCAGAATACCCTCTGAGAAAACCGACATCAGGAGGGCACCAGAGTTGCTCTAACTCCAAGAGGTCCAGCGCCCCCTGCGCTACATGAGGCTGCAGTGTCTCTGGTCTTCCAGAAACCTCTAAGGTTTCCCAGAACCCTTAGAGGCTGCTCAGCTTGGGAGCTTCCCAGGGGAGAGCTTAGAAGGAATTCTAGCTGCTACTCTGAGTATGGCAGCTGTATTTATTGTGAGTAAAATTTGGTTTGAAGAATGCCATGGCTGAGAACATCTGAAAGCCTTCTATGCTTTGTTTCCGACAGATCTGGGTTTTCGGAAGAGCTCCAGTGCCAACCGTCGACGTGCCGGTGGTGGAAACACCATGGGTTTGGAGATCACACTGGTTTCAACCTGAGCACTATGCTACGTGCTACTGATCAACCACCCTAGAGCCTGGCTCACCACCTGCTCCCCCAGGCTTTTCAGGAGAGCTGAATAAGGTGACACTTGGTGTCCCAAGTGTGTCTACCAGGCTCATAAACATTGAAGTTGCTTCCTGGATAAGGTCAATGTAAATACTGGACAACCAGGCCCCAGTGGCTGCCTGCTCCCTCCCTCCTTCTCAAATGAGTTCCCACTTTGGGGTATTAATTCCCTTCCACACTGTCGTGTGCATCAAAGGAAGTGGACCTCACCTAGACTCCAGGAAAGCAAATCTGGATTACTCTATGCATCACCAACTCCAGCCCACATTCTGCCCTCTACGGAAATATTCTGCCCAGGACTCCCCTGTCCTGGGTCAGGCTTGCTGTTTGCTAGGGAAGGTCCTCCTCATCCTGACTGGCCCTTTACCGTGCTGGGATTCAGCCTTCCTGCAGCTTCCTAAGGAAGGCAGCGTGGTGGATGACATTTTTACATGTAAAAGCGTCTTTATTTTACTGGCCCTTTGGTTGGGTTTGGGATGCTAGGCTGGAAATCGCTTTCCCTGGGTTCTGAGGTGCAGCTCCTCGGTGTGGAGTTGCATAACCTGAAGATGTTTCCACTCCTGGACCTTTGCACACAGGTAATGCTCTTCCTGTAGGATCTCCATCTCTGGCTCGCTGGAGGTCTATCTTCATATATTTTGCTGATCATTTCAACCTGCAAACTCATAATTCAGTTCTGGGTGATTTTTCATATTAAAAATGAAAGTTGCCAGCTTGTTTTCTTTTTGCCAAACTCCTTTGGCATTGAGATGCTCAACCTCTTAAGGCGGTTCTGATCACGTGTCTCCTTTCAATCTTTTGTTCAACTTCCTATATTATTTTTTCAACTTCTTTCAACTATTCTATTGGTTTTTCATTTTATACTTTTGTCTCCAAATACACACACACACACACACACACACACACAACTGATCCTGTTATCTCATGCATACACTGTCTTCTCTTATTCTTTGAATACATTTAAGAGATTTAGATTTTTCTTTTCCTTGTACAGACCGTTTCTTTCAAGTTGATTCTTTTCTGTTTTGATATCCCACTTTCATCTTGGAGGCTCTTTTCAGATGGCTGGAGATCCACATTTGGTTGGTCTGCGGCTCCTATTTAAGGGTCGAGCACTAAAAACTTATTTGAAACCCTGGGCACTTGGGTAGTCTGATGCCGATACGGGTTCCAGGGGGCCAGTCACCCAAGGAATCTACATCACTGTGGGTGTTTCACTGAAGTTGGGTCTACTCCCTACAGAAGTTGCTGGTCTCCCATCTAGCATGTGCATGCATATGTATAAAACTAGGATGTTGATTCCTAACCACACCCCCACCAAGGGGACGGTGTCAGGAGATGGGGCCTTTGGGGGTGATGAGGTCACGGGGTGAAGCCCTCGGGATGGGATCAGCGTCTTGGGAACAGACCCGAGAGCTCCCTGCTCCTTCCTCAGGTGAAGACACAGTGAGAAGATGCTCTCTGTGAACCAGGAAGCAGGTGCTCAACAGCCAGGTGCCAGTGCCTTCCCCTCACACTCCCAGCTTCCAGAGCTGGGAGGAGTTGGAGTCTGAAGGTTACAAGCCTTCTGCTGCAGCCGCCTGAGCTCGAGACGATGACGGCCTGTGTCCACCGTGGCCCTGGCCCTCAGCTGTGCCTGGTCTCTTTCAGGAGAGCCTCCTGTTTCATCCTTCCTAGAGACCAAAGCTCTGGATTCCGCCAGGGTTGAGGACGAGACGTTGCCCAGTTTCACAGGACAGCAAGGAGGATGTAACTGGCTTTTATTCAAACTCTCGGCCACTGTTCCTGCTCCACCTTTACTCCTAATTCCCGGGGTCCCAGCACCATTAAGTCCCGCCCCTTGTCAGAGTTCTTGGGCCTGGGGAGCTGTCAGTCATCACTCACTTATCTGCTTCCCAACCTCCAGACTCTTGTGGCTGTCACTTTCTCCCTGTTGTCTTTGTCCGAACAGGTTTATGCCTTTAAAAAAGGATCCTATTTGCTGTCCCTGAAGTATGGCTTCAGGAAGCAACCAAAGTACACATGTATGACTGGTCTATGATCATGTTCGGTTACCTAAAGGCCCCATCTACGTTAGCCCCCGCAGTCCAGCTCCTGGCCTCACTGAACTGACCACGCTAACACCGCCTCTGGCTTTGCAACTTTATTCCCCACCCGTGCTGGTCTGGGCAGTGCTGGACGCTGAAGCCACTTCCACTTAAACCCCTTCCTCTCCTGAATTCAGCAGCAACTCCATCTTTGGGAACTGGCTGTTGCCTCTTCAGAGAATGCTCTTCCTTTCTCAGCTCAAGCCTGGTGTTCCTCTGTGCTTTCTTTTCTGGACACTATGGTGGAGTGGACTCGTCAAAACCCTCATGCTGGTCTTCCTCACCCGCCACTTACACACGACAACTCTAAACTGCTTCCAGTCCATGCCAGTCTGCTGACCTATAGACCTGTGTCCCCACCAGCAAACCTACTTGGGTTTCTTATAAGCACCCAAACTTGGACAAGTCAAAACCAAATCCATCAGTGTTTTTACACAAACCTACTACATCCCATGTTTTCTGTCCCAATGAAGGGTACCCTCACCCACACTGCAAATGAGCCCGAAACCCAGGGGTCTTGTCAGGATTCCTACCACCGACTTATTACCCCCAATGAAGCCCTAAGTCCTACTGATTTGACCTCTTTAATCCCAAAAGCAGAAGTTCTCAGAACTCAGTGCACATCAGAATCACTTGTAGGGCTCGTTAAACATCAACATCAACCACATGTCCCTCAACAGATGAATGGATAAAGAAGATGTGGTACATATATATACAATGGAGTATTATTCAGCCACAAAAAGGAACAAAACTATGCCATTTGCAGAGATGTGGATGGACCTAGAGGCTGTCATAAAGAATGAAATAAGTCAGAAAGAGTAAAACCAATATCACTCATATGTGGAATCTAGAAAAATGGTACAGATGAATTTATTTGCAAAGTAGAAATGAAGAGACAGGTGCAGAGAACAAACGTATGGATACAAAATGGGGAGCGGAATGGGATGAAGTGGGAGACAGGGACAGACGTATACACAGTGCTATGTGCAAAACTGATCGCCAAGCACAGGGAACTGTACTCAATACTCTACGATGATGTAAATGGGAAGGAAATCCCGAAGAGAGGGGATGCGTGTATATGTACTATAACTGATTCACACTGCTGTACAGCAGAAACTAACAGCATTGTAAAGCAAAGACATTCTAATAAAAAGTAATAATAAGAAGAAGAATACTAACTGCTGGCCTCAGTCTCATGAGTTTTGACCCAGCAGATGTGGGTGAGGAACAGAATGTGCATTTGTATCAAGGTCCCAGGGGATGTGACACTGGCACCTGGGGGCCACACTCTGAGGACCACTCACTAGAGGACAAGCCCATCTCACTGGACCACTTCGCCTGTGCTGGTCCGGCCCAGCAGATGTCATTTCTAGCTGAGATCAGGACTCTGAGCCTCTTAACTGAGCTGACCTTCCCAAAACATCCTCCCATCTACAACTGGAATGCTCTTCCTGAAAAGGAAATCTAATGTCTTACAATTTCTCACTGACTTCTCATAATTTTTGAGCACACCACCCACACTCCTTCGTGTCCAGCGCCCTTGGTGACCTGGCCCTCCCTAGCCTGCTCCTACTGCACACATGCCCCAGCCAAACACATCTCATCTCTCCAAACATTTCCTACAGGTCATACCTTTAGTGACTGCAATTTCAGTTGCTGATATTCTGTGATATTTTAAAATTTCTCTGTACCAATACTTTAGGTTCATCAAATGCTATCACCTAGTTTTTAAAAAAAAATCTAAAATCTGAAATATGCCTTGAGAATAATTTATATGAAAGGAAAAAGTAATGCATAATCTACAATGCACTATGATATTTTAACACTATTTCAAGAATAATTTTTATTTCCAATAACTTCTAAAAACGGATTACATGACATAACAGAATTTGTTTTTATATCGCTAATTCTGCATCAGAACCTCTATATACATGATAAAATCAAAGAAGATGGAGACAAATCAGAAATCCTAACTTTGAAATAAAATACTAGAACTTGCTATTAAGACTGAACATTCTTAAACAGCTGAAAAAAGATCTCATTTAAGCTATCAATGAGAAGGGGTTACTTAAAAATGAATGAACCAAAGAAAAATATCTGGAACTAGCTTATAATTATTTTCCTTATTCTCCCAATTTATGTGGTGTAAAAACAAAACAAATCTCTACAGAAAATGTGCACAAAAACACATTCACAACTAAATGAAATCAGGGAAGCCCCATGTTTTAAAGACTAACCTTTATAAAGGAGCTAAAAGATTTTCATTTCCATGCAGTGCTTAGTTTATATTTTTGAATAACACTTTTATTTTTTTCATCTAATCACTCATTAAAATAATGGATATTTAACACTTATATACACGGGTATGGGATTAGAAGATGCAAACTATTATGTATAAAGTAAATAAGCAACAAAGATATATTGTACAGCACAGGGAAATATAACCATTTTTAATAACTTTAAATGGAGTGTAATCTATAAAAATATTAATTATGTTGTACGCCTGAAACTAACATAATATTGTAAATCAACTACACTTCAATAAAAAAATCTGTAATAAAAATAAATAGAATATAATTAACTTTATAAGTATATTTAACAAAACTATAAATTCTATATAGGACTTTCTATCTTAATAAACTGATTACTGATTTCCTTAAGAAACTAAAATAAATAACATTTCTATTTTTACTGTGTATTTAAAAATTATTTTTCTATTTGAAACACACCAACTATTTGATTTTACTGACATTTTAGAAATCCTTATATGACACTTAAAAAATAAAGTACCAGTATCAATTCCTGGATCCTATTATTTTTTAAATAAGTACCAAAATCCTAACACTGGTGTTTACTGTGGCACCATGACCACAAACACGCTTGCCCTTCACGTTGCTCCTTCTTTCCAGAAGCTTCTCCCCTTCTTTAGTGGGCAGCTAGCCATTCACTCCAACATTAAACACAGCTCCAGCACCACCCATTCTGGTGGTCCCCCACCCTCCACTCTGATGGGCGCCTCTTTGGCCCCAGGGCAGCAGTGCGGCTCCAGCTCTGGACGCCCACCTCTAAACCCCCACACGGCATCACAGTCCTGACTGCCCTCTCTGTGTCAGGACTGCATGTGATTCCAGACACCCATGGTCGGGCCTGCCCAAGAGGTGCTCAGTGGAGGCCTAGGATATACTCCTCCAACAATCGCAAGCACACTCCTCTCCAGTGAGCAGAACAGACTTCCAGAAAACGTGTTCGTGGGGCCCTCTCTAGCCATCCCCTCCACAAACCCTTCTACTGAAAGACTCTGAACATTGTGCCCTGAAAATCCAAACCACTCCCTCCCACTCGCTGCTTTGTTCCGAGTGATCCAGGAGCACCAAGCGAGGCTGGGCCAGGAGCACGACAGAGGGGTGAGGAAGCCCGCCCCAGCCGTGCTCAGGGCCCACCGCGTGAATGCTCCTCCCTGTGCAGATGTTAACGCAGCCCTCACCCTCTTCACACAGCCGCCCCGTCCGCCAGCACCCTTGCTTTCCTCACCGGCCTGCTCGCTCGCCAAGCTCCACCAGAGGCCCGATGTGGGCGAGACGAGGGGAGCCGCATGAGGCGGGAAGCCTGCTCCCCACTTAGCGGCCTGGGCTCAGACACCAGAGCCGGGGAGCTCCGGCAGTGCCCCACCTGCCGTCTGCATCCCTGATGTGCTGCGTGGCGAAAACGTGCAAACACCGGGTCCACGTGTGGCTAAGCCACACCTCTGTGAGAACAGCTGCATTACTGACTCCCCCAGCACCCAACCAGGAACCAGCTGCCTGTGTCCCCGCGTGGTGGCTGGCCGGCCTCGCCCCGCTCTCGGGCTCTGGCCTTCTGCTCTGCCTGCAGGGACACGAGACGTCTAGCTACAGTCGCTGTGCATTTGTGTGTCATGTGCCTCCCCGTTCAGGCTGTGAGCCCCACGATGAAAGGGCGCACCCTGGGTCTCACATGTGCACGCCTCCCCAGAGCATGAAAAATCTCCTTTCTGATGTGTCAGCTGCCCCTGGACATAAAGCCTCCTACTCTGTTCAGTGTGTGATATGAACAGTCACAGACCTTTGACAACAGTAAGTGGAGAAACGGAGAAAGTCCAGAAACAGCGGGGGTGAAGGCAGGGGCCTCACACAGTGGAATGCCAGTGCTACAATGCCTGTTTAATTGAGACCTTGTAATAAAAGTTTAAATACATAAAATGTTTTGTTTTGTTTTTTTTTTTATCAAAAGACCATCCCCCGCGTTCCTGGCCCACTGACGTGGAGGAGGGGCGGCAGGGTCTGGCTACCTCCAGGGGTGAAGACAAAGCAGGTCCAACTTTGGCCGCCGTCATCATCCTTGGAAAATGCTCTGTGAGCGACTCTGGCCTCAGGGAGGGAGCCCCCCACGCCGCTGTCTGCAGGGGCAGGAGCCCCCCGGGCATCCCAGCGCTCAGAAGACGAGGAAGAGCAGGGCCTCATGCCGGGGCAGTACGACATTCTCCACCGTGCGGACCATGGCGCGCACCTGCTCGGGGGAGGCGGTCAGGAAGGCCAGCGGCCCGATGCGCTGCTCCACACATGAGTGACACAGGTACCCACCCTTGTTCTCCTTCCTGTTGCTCTGCAGGGCGGGGTAAGGAAAGGAGGGGAGGGGGACAGTTGGAGGACAAACGTTTTCCACCACCAAGTGTGACCCCCCCCATCAGACTCCGATGCTTTCAGACCTGCCGTGTGGCCCTGAGGTCACACCTCCCCCAGCAAAGCATCCAGGGTGGACTCTGCTTTATCAAGTTCCCAGGGCGTAATAAGGCACGAGATGAAAAAGCCAGGAAAAAGCTAGCTGGGCCCCCAGGAAACAGTCCTCACCTGAGCGTCTGCACCAGCCTGCCTCCCAGACTGCCACCTGGCCTGGGCCCACGGGGTCCAGCGTCTGTGACGCTGAGGTCCACAGGGCACCTCCAGACCTCCTCATGGAAGGATCAGACAAGCTTCCCCTTCACCTCCCTCACCCATGGCCCGGACAGGCTCAGGGCTGCCTGGCAATAAAGCTCGGATGACTGAGCTAAACGCTGGGAAGGGCAGCAGCAGCGGCCGAGACACGTACGTAGGTGATGGGCAGCTTGCGCATGGTGAGCGCGGCGTCCACAGGGATGGCGTTGCTGCACTGGCCCACGCAGCAGCGCACCACGCCTGTCTTCAGCACGTTACTCGTCAGCTCCGCCTGCAAGAAGTATTCCTGGGAAGGAGAGAACAAGGGTGTTGCTGCAGCGCCTCTGCAATTTTCTACCTGGACGTCCAACACTCTAGGACATCATATGAGTCCCAAGATAAGAAAAGCACGGACCACAGCGGCTTCCGTTGTTTCTCTGCCTTTTCCCTGCACGTAACACCAATTCCAAAAGAACACGCACAGCGGGACCCAGTCCAGCTGCATTCTTACTAAAATGACTGGTTTAAAAAAAAACGTTTAATGGACAAACATGTGACACTATCGGCTGTAATATTTTAGGACTACTTCTGGATTTTATCTGAGGCTGACCTGCCTCTGTGACATTAAACATGATCTGCATGTTCTCTTCACAGCCCAGTGAGCTTCAAACACCTGTGCATGCCCATTTCCCCGAGCCCCTGGCTGTTCCTGTGAGCGAGCTCTGAGCTCTGCTGCTCTACCTGCAAAAGGCACAGACCCAGCACCCAGGTCAGCTGGCTGTTGGATAAGATGCACGATAGTGTGTGCCAGGCGCGCATCGTCTGCACGCAGTGGACGCTGCATCAAATGCCAGCGCCCTCCCAGATGGGAGACGCCCGAGAACAGGCACCAGGATCTGGTCTGCCGCCGCGGCAGAGGGCAACCTGGGCTGGCACACCAGAAAGACCTCCAACGCTTGCCGACAAAACAAGGATGATTTCATGGGTTTTTCTGAATTACAACTAGCTATTTATCCAATTTTTTTTTTTTTCAAAATCCAGGTCTACGGTTCTGATTTATGTGGTTTTTCTGTCTTTCAGGGTCTGCCTACCTGCTACAGGAAAGAACAGAAAATATACAAATGCTCATGTTCCTGCCAGTGTGTACGAACAACTAACTACTGACCAGGGTGGACCTCACCACGTCTGAAACAGGATGTTCCCAGATGGAGTCATAAGCCACAACAGAGAAAAAGCAGAAGTCCTCCCCTCATGCAAGGCCCTTCAGACTAAGAATCATCTGGTCACACAAATGGGCCGTGCTAGCCGCTGGACCAACAGGTGTCTCCTAACCAGCCTTAGTGAGAAGGAAGCACTTCTGCAGAGTCTGTGTTCTTTTCTCCTTGGAGAAAGCTCATTTCTCCCACAAAATGTGTGCATGAGCAACTGACATACTTCCAGTTAGCTTTAAAAAGTCTGTGAGACTCTAACACAAAACTTGTGGGACTCCAAGACATACAATTCCCGTGATGAATATGGCAAAACCTAGAAAAGTGATACATTCATTATCCTTTACCCAGAAAGTATGACTGTAGAATTGTATCCCCAAGATGCATTAACTAAAACAGAAAATGACTTGTGCCTAAGATCATGCATGGTGGCAAAAGTATTAAATGCAAAAGACTGGAAAAAAGCCAATATCCATGGGTGAGGAACTATATAAGTCATGTCCGATGGATGCAGTGAATACTACTCAGCTATAAAAAGGAGGAGAAAAAGCTTTAGAAACTGATAAAAAGTGAGGTATAGAATATTATAGAATGCTACCTTTCATGGAAAAGGAAAATAGAAAAATACATCTATACATATTTGTCAATATCTGCAAAAAAAATATCAAAAACTAATTTTTAAAAACTAGCTATCAATGATGGAAGGAGAGAAAGTCTACAGGAGATAGGGAGGGAACAAGACTTCTCAAAGGACACCTGTTACAAAGTTCTGATTTCAGAAACATAAGCTTTATACATTCAAAAAAGATAATGAAGAAGGACAGCAATCCTTGTAGGGGCTGCAGATAAACAAATATGTCTACCTGTGCTTAAACTGATGATCAAGTCACACAGAGGGGAAAAGACTCATTTCAAGCATGGTACTTCAAAACACTGTACTCTGACTACACATCTTCAGTGGAATATTAACAGACAGACCTGTTAGGAGATCTTTAATTCCACACAGTATTCTGTCAACAGTAATATTGGTACTACTTGAAAAATTTGACACCCAGAATAATATAAATAAGCAATTAATAAATACGGTTCTGAACCAAGAGTTTCAGTGTAAGAGAAAAGATTCAAATGTAAAAGAAAGTAAACTGTGTAATGTGTAAAGACGTAAAAATCCTTAAAGGACTGGGCTGGAGAACCACAAGTGACGAGGGTTGTAAGCGTAGCTGGCCACCCGCTCCCGACGGTGCAGACAGAGGGCAGCCCACCTCTGTCCGTTGCACCTGCGTGTCTACTTTATATATCTGTGCTGCATTCAACAAGAAGCTTAAATTAAAGACTGGGGTTGAAATGATCAGTGTCAAAAATATGGATTTCCTAGCTCTGTCTGCTAAAGAGGTGAACAGCCTGAGCATCACTAAGAGGGAGAGAATCTGAAACCGCTGCCTCCTGACGGGACACAGCACAGAGTGAAGCCTGCTGCCCCCGCACCGTGGAGGGTTCCTGCCAGAACAATTAGACCCCAGCCCAGTCACGCCCCTCAGGTGACTTCCTGTGACGGCAACCCAGGGCAGGCAACTGCAGGACAAACGGAAAAGAGGGGACGCTCTGGGGAACAACTGATGCAGTTTCCACAAACAGTCAGAAGTGTCAGGGATGGGGGAGGGGTCCTGGGCTGCTCTAAATAAAGAAATTTAAGAGACCTAATAACCAAACGTCTGTCTGGGTCCTGATCTGAACAAATCAACTATAAAAAGACATTTCCGAGATAATCATAAAAGTATGATTATGGATCGGGTGGTAGAGGCCATGTGGAATCACCATAAATTTTATGAGACAATAACGGGGGCTGTGGATATGAAAGAAAAGTCCCTGGTGTTTCAGAGACATGGACTCCAAACATACGCAGATGTAGGACTGCAATATATCATTGTCTCAACATTAAAATGTCTCAGATTTCCTCATATAACCCATGTTGTGAAATGGTATCACTACTCTACAAGCTATCTGTTATCAACTGCCAATGTGATAATTTGCTTCTGTTACAGATCTAACCACTACCGTAACGCAGGTTCTACAAGAAAATGACGCTGCAGGTTCTAAGAATACATAAGATCAAAGTTCATGCAGAAACTCACACAACAGGTAGAGAATTTGTACATAAGATTTACTCTCCTACTTCACTCTCTGGGGTACTGGTTTAGAGACTAAGAAAAGCCAGGCTTATCTATAAACCAGGAGTCAGCAAACAACTGTCTGTGCTTACCCCAGCCAAAGTCAAAATGTTCTCCAGAGATCTGGTCATGATGAGCCGCTTTTTGGCACGAGTTACTGCTACATACAGTAAATTCCACTCATCCTCAGAAAACGACTCTAAAGAAAGAAAAGGGAAAAAAAAAAATATCAACACACAAGCCTGCTTACAAAAATTTATGTCCTGATCTAAACATTTACTACTCCCCACCCACCCCGCAAAAATCCCTAAAGATCTGCTGGCTTCATAAATGAAGCTTTCCTACCAACACCAACTCCAGGAACAAACAACCCTTACAAGACAAGGGACACAGGACCTTGAGCTCTCGTTTGTGCTGCCTCTGGCAAGTCCTGGGGGCTTGTTCACTGGTCACCCAGCACCTGGTGCATGGTCAGCAGTGACGTGCCTGGAGCATCATCCTGGCAACCAGGAGGCTGGCAGAAATCAGGCTGATGGAGGTGAAGTCCCTGGACAGACAGACCTCAGCCACAGCCACACAAGGGACCCAGGGCGCCTGAGGCTCCTGTCTCGGGGGCTATGCTCTTCCCTCCAAACGCCCTCCCTCTCCCTCAGCCAGTCTGGATGGGCTTGCACGGTTTCTGCCCTGTCAGTGCCTGCACACAGGAGCCCTCCACAAGGCGTCGGGGGTCTGGGAACACAGGAGGAGCTGTGCCATCCGCCCTAGAAGGGTGGGCACAGGATGAGGCCAAACACCACAACACTGAACTTTGGAGCAGAGAAGAGTTTAATGCAGGGTTTGCAAGGAATTGGATGGCTTGTGCCCTAAACAGCCCAAGCTCCCCGAGAGCTCTCAGCAAAGCCCTTTTCTAGGGAAGGGGAGGGAGGAATGAGCGAGTTGTTGCAAACATCTTGGTGGCAGAGCCTGTGTTCCTGAGATCAGGTCACGGTCAGGGAACCATGCTCCTATAAACCTCCACCAAGTGAATATTATGCTCTGTTCTGACAAGAAAGGACACAGTCCCCAGGCACAACCGTCACTCACTGAGTTCGGGTTCTGGCTGAGGGGAGGCAGATCTCATCTGGTGGCTCCCTCAGGGCCAGGCCTCCAGACCCCGTGCGGCTGTCATCACTGAGGGAGCCGGGCACCCAGGCCCTAACGGCCCTCAGGCTCTGCAGGCTGCCAGTATGGTGGGGGCAGGCCCCACAGACGGTGACACATGCAGACAGCCGCTGCCGTGAGGTCTCAGAGGCGGGGATCAGGGACCGGGTCACCACCTCAAGGCATGCGCCCAGCCACGGTGCAGTCCTGGTGAAGGCTCTGGAGCCCTGCAGGACAAGGCCCCCAGCCTGTTCCCTGGGTCCCTGGCTCACGTGCTGGCCCAGGGATGGGTGAGCTGAAGGGCCCCAGGGAGAAAGCCAGGCTCCGCCTCTTACCTCACTCTCCTGATGACCACCACTCCACTGACAGCTGGCTGAATGGACCGCTAAAAGTCGCTCCCTGACAGCCGGCTGCCTGTGGGAGGGGCCCCTTTGGCACCAACCAATGAGAGAGCAGGACTGCTAACAGTCTGGCCGTAATCCTAACGCACAGTGACAGTCTTGTGCTAAGGGCTGCATGTGGCCACACTCTATTACATTATTCAATAAACTTCACTTCCTCAAGACAGAGCAGCTGGTATCTCTCTGTGGCTACTGCGTCTCCCTGCTCCACAGCAACATATGTTCAACACTATGTCTTCCTCTTGTTTTAGGAATATATTTGTCAGAGATAAGGAATTTTTAGTATTTCTATTTGGGGCTTGCCCATGCAGGCTATGACCCAAATTTTGACTCCATGACTAAGAGAGACATTTTGTCTGTTTATAGGAAGACTTCAAATGGTTTCATTCTAAGACTTAAACCCCAAACAAACAGCACCAATGCTTAGAGTTTAACAGGTAGCCTCAAGTATAAACTGATACAAAAGAAGCCAATGATAGTGTACACTGATGCCTTTTAAGATTCTCAGGCCTCTTTAATAAAAAAAAAAAAAAAAAAAAATTACAGGAAGAACACCCTGGTAGGTAGGTAAACGATGATTTAGAGCTTCTGTCTGATGGGGAAATACCAAGACGCGATAAGCCCACCTGCCCCTGGAGAAGCCTGACGGAAGTAGACCCTGGAAGCTCAGTTTTTCTAAAAACCACAGTCTAAGAATAATAAATTGAGGACCAGGAGGCCCTTTCTGTTCTAGGAGGATCCTTCCAAGAGGCCACACCATCCTGGAAAAAGCAAGGCAGCCCCACAATGAGGACTCCGTGTGCTCACCGACTCTGAAGTGGGGCAGCTGTGCGAGGTTGTGCCTGGCACAGGGCACTTTCACAAAATCGTCCAGGACGTGCACGGTGTCAAACTCCAGGCCCTTGGCCTTGTGCACGGTGCCCAAGATGTACTCTGCAGCAGAAACACAGCCGACCGTCAGCCAGGGCAGGCAGGGGGAGACAGGGGAGGGGAGAAAAGTGTATGCTGCCCTAACTGCGTTTTCTTGCCTGGGTGCAGCTCTGCAGAAAAGGGAACCTCAGCTTGAAAAAAAAAAAGGGAGGGAGGGAGACAGTAAACAGGTGAGGGGGATGAGAAGCCCACTGCAGGGGCTGAGTACACGGCAGAGTCTGGCCCAGAGCTCACGGCTGCCACCTGCCACCCACTGCCTGCACACGAGGGGACACAGGCCCAGGGGAGGGCGGGAGCTTGCCCAGGCTCACGCGGTGGCTGGCAGAGCTGGGGCTCAGGAGCCCCTTCTTCCCGCTGGAAGTAGAGCAGAAAGAGAGGAGGGGCGGGAGGAAGGCAGCCCAGCTCCCCTCGCTGGTGTGGTTGCCCCAGAAAGTGAAGTCCACGCTGGCAAGAGCCCCAGAGGCCGCCCCTGCCCCATGTCCTCACCTGCAAAGTCCAAGTCCTCTATGTGGCACCGCTCTATCCTCGCCACCAGCTCTGGAATGCGGATGTTGTACTTCTCCACGACCGCGATCTTGGCTTCCAGCTCCTTGTCCTCAGCTGCGGTCACGTACCGCTTGAAGCCACTGAAACCCTCTTTGTGCGCCCACCTCCTGATGAACTTGTCCTTAATGATGAGGTTTCCTAGAGGGAACATGCGTGTGGGTCAGGGGGACACAGCTGCACCCATGCTCGGTGGTGGCAGTTCCACATTCCTAACAGACCATGAGACAAATGAATGGTCTCAGAGCTGGAGACCTGGTTCCAGGCCCGACGGCACCAACGACCTGCCCTGGGCCTCGGGGTGAGTTAGCACAGTGGCCTGTGCATCAAGTTTGGGGTCAAGAGCTCTGCCCTTGAGATCCCTGCTCGTCGGGGATTTGAAACAATGCGGTAATGAAAAAGCAAGTGTGCTATGGAAGTGTTAGAAACGATTGCACAGGGCCCAGGTAGAAGTCACCACGTGTGAGGTCCTCAGGCAGACGGAACAGAAAGAGGGTGAGGATGATGGCCGCGGGGCCAGTGTGTGAGAGAGAGATCTAGACTCCTGAGAACAGGGCCTGGAAAGAGCTGTCACCGCCTCTGAGAACAGGTGGCCTCAGGAACTGTGCCGCTGCCAGAAGCAGCATATCGGCTCCTCCAGGGCAGACAACAAGCGACTCAACACGCCCGTCCACCTCCCGCCCGACACCAGGGTGCCTGTGGCTGCCCCACATGGCCAAGCAGTACTCACGTTTCTTCCGTTCTTCCTCTGGCTGGAGAAGTGTCCAAATATCAATGATTCTGTCCAATCCAAACGATTTAATCCCCTGAAAAAGTTTGCTGGTGAAACTTTGGGCTTCTTTTCGTTTTTTGTTTTCATTACTGTTGTTAACAAGACAATGTAAAGAGGATGTACAGGTGGGATTTTGAAATGAGCTGGCTTTTTGGAACAGACTCTCAAACTGCACCCAGAGCATAAATGCGGTGAGCTTTTGTGTATGCACACAGGCAAGAAGGGCATGGAGTTTTTTCTAGAGAGCAGGGGAAAAGGTCCGCGGTCCTTGCTGGGCCTTACTTTACAGGACTCGCTGGAGCAGAACAGCTGGAGGGAGTGTCTCCCAGCGCAGACGCAGGACAGTTACCCCAACTCCTGTGTGCAGGATGAGTCTGAGCGAGGGGCACTTTCATCGGCTCTGTGTGTGGGTGAGGTTTCCGAGTGAGAGCAGAGGACAGACATGCACTCCTACCCCAATCAAGTGAATCCGGGCAGGCACCTCTCCCTCTGTGACCCGGACAGCCTCGTCAAACACATTGGCGTTGGTGCGGGACAGAAGAGCCACCTGCCCCTTTGAGTCACCCCGGATGCCACCTTGAGGGAGAGAGCACAAACTCTGGGGCCGATCCAGGCAACGAGGGAAGGTAATCTGTGTAACAAATACGAGGAACTGCAGCCTTACTCTGATGGTTGCCTCCAACCAATGTCTTCCTTCTCACTCGCTTGCAGACATCCAAGATGGTAGCTCCTACATAGGCTATCTCTACACCGAACCGGAAACTCTGGGAGAAGAACAGAACAGATGGCGTCAGCACCCACCAAAGAATGAGAACACACTGCCGTCACCACTGAGGCCTGGCCTCTGCAAACCGTGCTGCGCGTCCCTTGCTTGTCCAACCTTGAGAGGGTCCTTGGAAATTCCCTACTGCACAGCCACTCACATGGAACAGGAGCCTCAGTGGCAGACATCACTATTCTAAGTTTTCAAAACAGAATTTTCTATCTTGAAACCTGAGACTGACCTATCTGTCTTTATCTCTTGCCCCTGAATCCAAACTGACAATCTTTCCACCACATTTTTTACACTCTCTTATTGCTGCTCCCAGCATAGCTCAGAAACCCCCACCTCATGTCTCACCTGCTTGGCCTCCAACCCTTCTCCCCTGCCCCTTCTCTCTGCCAGATGAATCCTCTGCCACACACTTTCATAAAGCCCTGTGCCTCGCCGCAAACAGGAAGAACAACCCACGAAGAAAAAGGTGGGGTATGGACTTTCAGGACCCTCTCAGCTCCTTTGTTTCCTGAGACCAGCAGCAGACTTTCCTTTTAAGCAAATCCCTCATTCTTTCCAAACACCATCTGAAGAAGAAGCATAAATTACATAAATTACACACAGAAGACCAAGGGGAGAGGGTGCAACTCCCTGCCCCCTGAGGCTCCTTCAACACCAATGTAAAGCCACTGCCCCACTGAGGAAGGCACTGCTTCTGCAATGCTTGGCCACAGATGAGATGAGAGTGGACATTACAACACACAGCATTACCCACAGCTATTCCTTACTGTACTGAGCACAATGTTTATCGGGAAAAAATAAATAAATAAAACCACTGCTCTACTTAACAAGCCGTGAGAAAGATCACAAAGTCCTGAGCATTTCCTGCCCCCTCCCCATCCCCGCCCACTGCATGTGGCAAAATAATTTCCTACCCTCAAAGCAGCGCCCAACGCACTAATTCCTTGACCTCTGCAGCTGGAAAGTCAGTGCTTTTGCCCAAACTCATGGTGTTTACTGCCTTTTCCCACCTATTTATAATTTGAGGTAAAGAAGTACTATATATTTGGGTGACCAGCAAGAACACAGTTGAAGGAGAGGGAGATTTTCAACAAGTAGTACTTTGCTGCTACAGAACTATTCTAAGTGGTGCTGTTCAGAGTTGATCAGTCGTGTCCGACTCTTTGCGACCCCATGGAATGCATACACCAGGCCTCCCTGTCCTTCACCGTCTCCCGGAGTTTGCTCAAACTCATGTCCATTAAGTTGGTGATGCCTTCTAACCATCTCATCCTCTGTTGTCTCCTTCCCCTCCCGTCTTCAATCTTTCCCAGCATCAGGGTCTTTTCCAGTGAGTCAGCTCTTCCCACCAGGTAGCCAAAGTATTGGAGTTTCAGCTTCAGCATCAGTCCTTCCAATGAATATTCAGGACTGATTTCCTCTAGGATGGACTGGTTTGATCTCCTTGCAGTTCAAGGGACTCTCAAGAGTCTTCTCCAACACCATGGTTCAAAAGCATCAATTCTTTGGCGTTCACCTTTCTTCATAGTCAAACTCTCACATCCATACATGACTACTGGAAAAACCATAGCTTTGACTAGATAGACCTTTGGCAGCAAAGTAATGTTTCTGCTTTTTAACATGCTGTCTAGGTTGGTCATAGCTTTTCTTCAAAGGAGCAAGTGTCTTTTAATTTCATGGTTGCAGTCACTATTTGCAGTGATCCTGGAGCCCAAGATAATAAAGTCTGTCATTGTTTCCCCATCTAGCTGCCATGAAGTGATGGGATCGGATGCCACGATCTTTGTTTTTTGAATGTTGAGTTTTAAGCCAGGTTTTTCACTCTCCTCTTTCATTTTCATCAAAGGACTCTTTAGTTCTTCGCTTTCTGCCATAATGGTGGTGTCATCTGCATATCTGAGGTTATTGATATTTCTCCCAGCAATCTTAGCTTGTGTTTCATCCAGCTCAGCATTTTTCATAATGTACTCAGCACGTAAGTTAAATAAGCAGGGTGACAATATACAGCCTTGATGTACTCCTTTCCTGATTTGGAACCAGTCTGTTGTTCCATGTCTGGTTCTAACCGTTGCTTCTTGACTTGCATACAGGTTTCACAGGAGGCGGGTAAGGTGGTCTGATATTCCCACTGTTTAATGAATTTTCCACACAAATTTATTGTGATTCACACAGTCAAAGGCTTTAGCATAGTCAATGACGCAGAAGCAGATGTTTTTCTGTAATTCTCTTGCTTTTTCTATGATCCAACAATCATAGGATGTTGGCAATTTGATCTCTGGTTCCTCTGCCTTTTCTAAATCCAGCTTAAACATCTGGAAGTTCTCAGTTCACATACCGTTGAAGCCTAACTTGCAGGACTTTGAACATTCCTTTGCTAGCATATGAGATGAGTGCAATTGTGCAGCAGTTTAAACATTCTTTGGCATTGGCTTTCTTTGGGATTGGAATGAAAACTTGATTTTTTCCAGTCCTGTGGCCACTGCTGAATTTTCCAAATTTGCTGGCATACTGAGTGCAGCACTTTCACAGCATTATCTTTTAGGATTTGAAATAGCTCAGCTGGAATTCCATCACCTCCACTAGCTTTGTTTGTAGTGATGTTTCCTAAGGCCCACTTGACTTCGCACTCCAGGATGTCTGGCTCTAGGTGAGTGATCACATCACCATGGTTACCTGGGTCATTAAGATCTTTCTTGTATAGTTCTGTATATTCTTGCTCTTCTTAATCTCTTCTGCTTCTGTTAGGTCCATACCATTTCTGTCCTTTATCGAGCCCATCTTTGCATGAAATGTTCCCTTGGCATCTCTAATTTTCTTGAAAAGATCTCCAGTCTTTCCCATTCCCACTGTTTTCCTCTATTTCTTTACACTGTTCACTTAGGCTTTCTTGTCCCTCCTTGCTGTTCTTCAGAACTCTGCATTCAGATGGATATATCGTTCCTTTTTTCCTTTGCCTTTTGCTTCTCTTCTTTTCTCAGCTATGTGTAAGGCCTCCTTAGACAACCATTTTGCCTTTTTGCATTTCTCTTTCTTAGGGATGGTTTTGATCACCGCCTCCTGTACAATGCAATGAACCTCCATCCATAGTTTTATCAGATTCAATCCCTTGAATCTATTTGTCACTTCCACTGTATAATTGTAAAGGATTTTATTTAGGTCATACCTGAATGCTGCTGCTAAATCACTTCAGTTGTGTCTCTGTGCGACCCCATAGACAGCAGCCCACCAGGCTCTGCCATCCTTGGGACTCTCCAGGCAAGAACACTGGCATGGGTTGCCATTTCCTTCTCCAATGCATGAAAGTGAAAAGCGAAAGTGAAGTCACTCAGTCATGTCTAACTCGTAGCGACCCCATGGACTGCAGCCCACCAGGCTCCTCCATCCATGGGACTGCCCAGGCAAGAGTACTCGAGTGGGTTGCCATTGCCTTCTCCACATACCTGAATGGCCTAGTGGTTTTCCCTACTTTGTTTAAGTCTGAATTTTGCAATAGGAGTTGATGATCTGAGCCACAGTCAGCTCCCAGTCTTATTTTTGCTGAGAGCTTCTCCATCTATATAGAACTTCTCTTCTATATAGAGCATCTATAGAGCTTCTCCATCTTTGCCTGCAAAGAACACAACCTGATTTTGGTATTGACCATCTGGTCATGTCCATGTGTAGAGTTGTCTCTTGCGCTGTTGGAAGAGGGTGTTTGCTAGGGTGCATTCTCTTGGCAAAACTCTGTTTGCCTTTGACCTGCTTCATTTTGTACTCAAGGCAAACTTTCCGTTTACTCCACGTATCTTTTGATTTCCTACCTTTGCATTACAGTCCCCAATGATGAGGCTTCCCTGAAAGCTCAGTTGGTAAAGAATCTGTCTGCAATGCACGTGAACCGGTTTGATTCCTGAGTCAGGAAGATCCGCTGGAGAAGAGATAGCCCACGCTGGTATTTTTGGGCTTCCCTAGTGGCTCAACTGGTAAAGAATCTGCCTGCAATGTGGGAGAGCTGGATTAGATCCCTGGGTTGGGAAGATCCCTTGGAGAACGGAAAGGCTACCCACTCCAGTATTCTGGCCTGAAGAATTCCATGGACTGTATATTCCATGGGGTTGCAAAGTCGCACATGACTGAGTGAATTTTACTCACCCCTATGATAAAAAGGACATCTTTTTTTAGTGTGTTCTAGAAGGTTTTCATAGAACCGGTCAACTTTAGCTTCTTTGGCATTAGTGGTTGGAGCAGAGACTTGGATTACTATGATACTGAATGGTTTGCCTTGGTAATGAACAGAGATCATTCTGTCGTTTTTGAAATTGTACCCAAGTACTGCATTTCAGACTCTTTTATTGACCAAGAGGGCTACTCCCATTCTTCTAAGGGATTCTTGTCCACAGCAGTAGATACAGTGGTCATCTGAATTAAATCTGCCCATTCCAGTCCATTTTAGTTCACTGATTCCTAAAATGTCAATGTTTTCTCTTGCCATCTCCTGTTTAACCACTTCCAATTTACCTTGATTCATGGACCTAACATTCCAGGTTCCTATGCAGTATTGTTCTTTACAGCATAGGAATTTACTTTCACCAACAGATACATCCAAAATTGGGTGCTGTTTCCACTTCGGCTCAGTTTCTTCAATCCTTCTGGAGCTATTTCTCCACTCTTCTCCAGCAGCATATTGGGCACCTACTGATCTGGGGAGTTCATCTTTCGGTGTCATATCTTTTTACCATTTCATACTGTTCATGGCGTTCTCTACTCCATCATCCTTGATGTTTCCTATTCTAAGTGAGCCATCCCCACATTATCAAGATCCACAAGTCCATGCTGATACAAATAAATAAATGAATAAATAAATAAACTGAAGAGAAGACAAAGTATCTCCTTCACAGAAGAATTCCAAACAATCTATGTGGATATTCCAACTCTTGTTCTTAACTGAGGGCTGTGAGCCATGATTTCCTTTCAGGGCACACAGTGTGGAAAGGGGAGATAGAGGTGAGGGTGGGTGGGGGGGTCACGTCACAGTAGAATCACTTGCCACACCCCAGCTCAGCCAGGGCACCAAGACAACATCATCAATTGTGAATCATGTTGATGGTATGGACCCAAATATCAGTGTAACCACCAGACAAATGCCATCAGAGGGGCATGTGACAAGACACCTAAATGGTGCCCTTCAAGGTCACCAGGACCAAGGCAAGCTGGAGAAACCACAGAGCATAGTCAACAGGAGCCTAGAAGACTTGACAACTAAATGCAGTGGGGTCATCTGAATAAAAGTCTGGAACAGGAAAAGGACATTTGGTAAGAACCAGGGAATCTGAATAAACTGCGGACTTTAGTTGATAATAACGTGCCCACACTGACACATTAATTGTGGCAAACTCATCACCTGAATACTGGAGGACGCTGAGTGCAGCATGTTTAAGAACTGTCCGTACTGTCTTCTTGACTTTTTTCTAAATCTGAAACCAAAAACGTCCATTAAAAAAAATTCCTCTGCGCTGATGTCGTCCTAGATCGCTAAAATCTGAAACTAAAAACATCCATTAAAAAAAATTCCTCTGCGCTGACGTCGTCCTAGATCGCTAGAGCAAACGGTAAGAGAAAGCCTGGGGAACAGCGTCACAGACTGGGGCCCAGGGCTCCCTGGAGCAGAATGCACGGTGCGGATGACGTCCGTGTGTGCCGGCACCGCGCACGCTCCCTAACTGGGAGCTCCCTAAAACCAGTGGTTCCCACAGATTTCCGTCTCAGGACTTCCTCATGCTTCAGAAAACTAGTGAGGACCCAAGGAAGCTTGTATTTATGTGAGTTTTATCTATCTACAATTACCACGTTAGCAATTTTAGTTAATTTAACAATAATCTCATTACATGAAAACACAAAGAACACATTTCTCAAAAACTGTAGTCTCCTCCCCTCCAAAAAAATATTTTAGAGACAAGAGTGGCACTGCTTTTACATTTTTGCAAATGTCTTTAGTTCTCAGCTTAGGAGAGCCGATTTCTTGGGGCTCTGTGGGTGTCCAGCTTGGTGTGACGGCTTCACACAGATGGTTGCAGAAAACAGTGGAGTATTTAAGAGCCTTTCCGGGCAATCAAGGCTCCAAGGGTTGCTGTGCTCGTGCTGGAAACCAATTTTTCAAAATCTGGATTTCACTTGAAAGCAAGACTTTTTTGGCAATGAACATTTGTTAGCTGTTCCCCTTGAAGACGCGGCTTATCGCATTCATTCTTGAGAAAATGCCAAATCCCCAAGTCTGAACAACCAGAGTTGGTCTGTCGACTGTTCATTCAAGTACAAAAGGAAGCAGCACCCGGTGGAGCTCACAGCACAGTCACAGAAGTGCCCCAGGTGAGAGAGCGGCCGGCACACTGCAGGGGCAGGAGGGTGTCCCTCTCCTTCCCATTCTGCACACGGACTGCTGGAAAGATGGGCTCAGGGTCTGCAGGACAGAGACTTTCTTCCCTCTGCTATCAGGGATGCTCTTAGTGAGCGCCTTGCATTGAAGAATACAGAGACTACAAGGGCGGGCTGGCACTGAGGCCACGGCTCACTACAGGCTCTGCATCGTCAGTGCAAATGTCAACAAGGCGCAAAAGGCAAGTGACTATTTTGAAAACCGTTCTGACTCTGCAGACCCCCGAGAACCACGGAGAGCCCCTACTTAAGAGGCGTGGATTTGCTGCATGCGGTGAGCTCAGGTAAAACCTTGCACAGGGCCCGGCACACAGGCAGCACTGGAAAACCGGGGTGGGGAGCCCCACACAGGCTTGTGTATGTGTTGTGTGTGTGTACATGCGTCTGGGGGCTGGGAAGCAAAGAAGAGTCTTACCTGTGTGAGATAGAAGACGTGTGTGTGAGGGACCGTGAACAGAGCATTCACGGCGCCGCGGAAGGTGTAGATCTGCTGGTGGGGGTCTCCCACGAAGATCTTCCCACAGGGCTGAGACAGAACGATGTTCATGATGGCTGCAATCCAGAAGGGGCAAGTAAGCGCTCTGATGCAAGGCCCACCCACACAGCAAAAAGAAACCAAACGGAAGACAGCAGAGGGCGAGAACACTTGCACACTGGGTGGCAAGGCATCCTTCCCTGCAGGGCACATGCACTCAGTCCAAGGAAACAATTTTCATTCATGTATTTATTTCTGGACATGCTGCGAGGCATGTGAGATCTCAGTTCCTGACCAGGAATTGAACCCGCGTCCCCTGCAGTGTCCTAACCACGAACCATCCAGAAGTCCTGAAGAAACAAGCTTATAACAGACAGTTTCTAATCCTATGAATGCAGATTATTTTTACTCCTGAACATGCGACTGTGTCTAAGAAATCACAGAGGCAAATATAAAATGATGCAAATTATCCTCTTTAATATAATAACTTGGGGCCTAAGGATAACCTACCAAGTCACATTATTTTCTATCAGCCACTAGAAAAAAAAAAAACCTTGTTCATTCTGAATTGACTACCTTTTCCCTTCGGCGTGAGTCTTTGTCCTAATAATGTGATGACTTAGGCTCAGCCAATATTTTAAGAATAACCCAAGCAAAATATTTAGAGAAAAATAAGTCTCCTTTGGGTGGAGGTGAGGGCAGAGACTGTTGAAATCTGGAATCAAAGAGTAAAGGATTTCAGAGTGACTAAGCATCAGACACCCCTTCTCCTACTACAGATAAGAACCACGGACTCACTGCATATATGTCCTCTGACACATGCGTGATGCAGTTTCTATGTGTTTGAAACTACTGGTGTCCCAAATGCTTTATCACCTGGGGTGCAGTCCTGGGCCTCATCCACAAAGATGGCATCAAAAGAGGCCAGCAGGGGCTTGCTGAGCTGCCAGAGTTTCAAGTAGCCTAGGAGAAGGGGCAGAAGGGTCAGAACACGGGGTGAGGTGGGTCCACGTGGGGTCAGGGGTCAGGACAGGCCCATGCGTACCATCGTGCGTCATATGGTAAGCCTCCTCCCTGCACTCGCCCAACTTTCGCATGTTGTCCCAAAGCCGGCTCGCTTCGAGGACTCCGTTCTAGAAAGCAAGTGACACGGTGACGCCAAGGTCAGGGCCCAGAAATATGGGGTTCACGTGTGAGCAGGGGTCAGAGAGAAGGCTCCAGCACATGGTGAGTGGCGGCCCCTCCCTGACCTCCCCTGGCTGCATGAGGGCCTCGTGACACCATCAGGCACCCAGCCAGCAAGCAGCCAGGGCTGGACCACACCCAGCGGCAGAGCATCTCTCAGGGAGCACAGCATCCAACGAACCAGGAGGGGCTGGATGATTCCTCTAGATTTATGACCCATGGTGATTATAATTCATAAGGAGAGTGACCAGGGACTTCCCTAGCAGTCTGGAGATGAGGGCTCTGTGCTTCCACTCCACGGAGCACATGCTAGATCCCCAGTCAGGGAATTAGGATCCCACATGCTGTGCAGTGGGAGTGAGGGAAAAAAAACAGTGATCAATGACTGAGCCCTGTTGATGCAGTGCAGGCCAGGCTGAGGACCACGGGAGAGGACCACACTTCACAGAAGACCGTGGACACCCTGCTGCCACACCCGCCTGTGGCCTGCCTCTGCCTCTGCCTCCCGCCAGCAGTTCTGAAGACACCAAAGGCTGGGACAACTCGACCCCAGGTCACGCCCTCAACCTCCCAAGCCTTAACTCCAGGGAGACTGAGCCGCTCACCAGCTTTTCGCTCTGTTCCACCATGACTCGTTGCCCCTGGGTGTTTTTGCACCAGATGGGCACATGGTCGATTGTCAGCTCCTCGTCAGCCGAGGCGAAGAAGTTTTCCAGAGTCTTGCACACGAGCTTGGCCCTGATGAAGCCACCCTTCCCTTCAGTGAGGACGGAGTTGACCATGAAGGGGGTTAACTTGAAGAGATTCAGCTTCTTCTTCAACTGGTACCTGCAACGCACGTCCCGAGGGCACAGGGTCGGCCTTCCTGGCCACACAGGACTTGTGCGCCCCCAGGCCTCCCTACCTTCTCTCCAAATGACACCATCAGGTTGCTGGCAGTGGTTCCTCCAGGTAAGGAAACCAGCGAGGGGCTGAATGAGGCCCCTGCAGGACCAGAAAGGGCTCCTCTAGGCTTTCCAGAATTCAGATCTAATAACTCAGGAGACAAAGGGGCTCACAGCAGACACCGCTGTTTCATGGTGTGGCCCCAACTCCAGGAGGCCCCGGGAGGACCTTGAACCTCCCTGCAGCCTTCTCATCCCATGGGGCGCGGCTCAGAGGCCCTGGAGCCTGGGTCTAGCGCCCCTCATCCTCTCCCCTCCCACTTCCAAGTAGAACCTGAACTGATCAACCAGGCTGGTGGCACCTGGGACTTCAGACATTGTTGTCTGACGTCTGACCTGTGCCTCAACTCCAGAGACACGAGCATGCCTCCCTCAGTTGACAATGTATCTCTCTGGGGTAAAAGTATAAATCACTAAATCTTTCCTTATATTCCCTGCCTGTAAACAGAGATAAGGCACTACGTTTTCCCATCACTGCGGTGCGCTGACTGTAATCTGAAAGCGGCACCGTGATGCTCACTTGCGCCCGATGTGACCATAGGCCATGGAGTGGAAGGTCTTGCAGATGACGTTGCTGGGGAAGACGCGCTCCGCCTGCTTGGCAATACTCTTGTTGAAGGTCACGTATAGAAACCTGCTCTGAGACCACTTCTCAGCATACTTGACCAGCGTGGAGGTCTTCCCGGTGCCTGGAGATGCCAAGAGGAAGGGAGGTCACTCTCTGACCAGGAAGAACTGCTCCAATGGGACTCTAATTAGGATCTCCCCATGCTTATCTTGCCACCGGCCTGGGACCCAAGAGTGGCAAGTTCTCCACTCCACAGATAAGAACTAAAAGCCAAGCAGTGAAGGGAGCAGCAGAGTTGAGACAGAGCCACCTAGGTTGGGGTCGCAGCCCCAGCTGCTCTAGCGAGGGGCCATTGATTTCCTTGAACTTTAGTCTGCTCCTCAACCGTGTGCATGTAACACACAGGGAGAAAAAGCACTGTGAGCAAAGGTCAGACAAAGAGTGACCAAGTACTTTGGGAGCCAGCTAGGACAATTAGCTGGTCGAGGCAAAACACTAGACCACACCTCTGGGGATGCAGGTTAGAATTAGAAGGTAGAAGCCCTTCTAGGTTTCACCCTACAGAAAGCCAGGAGCTCCTGACGTTGTCTGAATAAGACAGTCACATGACCTGCTGCCCCACAGCCACCCGTGTGTGAACAGACACGATGACACGTGACAGGCTGGGTCAATCCCACAAACTGTGGACCATCTGCCCCCAGGAACTCCAGGGTGGATGCTCGCTGGAGTGGTAAGAAAACGCAATTATTCCTTGACAACTGCTTTTTAGATGATTTAATTGCAGCAGGGGAATAGCAGGTGATGGTAAGATACTCCAGCAGGTAGAGGGAAGGGGGAGGCAACGACGAGAGGCCTTCAGGAGCGGCAGCCCCTTACCTGCAAATGCCATTATTTTCACCACCTGGAGAGGCTCCATCTTATGGCTTAGGATCAGCTGTTGTTCATGTGTCAGCTGGATGGTTGTTTTCTTTCTAATCATTACAGAAGAGAAATTAGGAAAAGAGCAAGGAATTGAAAAGATCAGGGGATAGACTACCAAAAACCCAATAGGAAATCAAATGGAATGAATAAAATTTAACGAGGAAAAAAAAAGAAGGGACTTTCCTGGTGGCGCAGTGGATAAGAATCCACCTGCCAATGCAGGAGAGACAAGTACACTCTCCGGTCCTGGAAGATCCCACATGCCATGGAGCAACCAAGCCTATCAGCCACAACTGTCAAGCCTGCGCTCTAGAGCCTGCAAGTCACAACTACTAAGTGCCTAGAGCCCGTGGTTCCACAAGAGAAGGCACCACAGTGAGAAGCCTGCACATCGTAACTAAGGAGTAGATCCTGCTCACTGCAGCTAGAGAAAAGCCTGTGCAGCAGTGAAGACCCAACAGAGCCAAAAATTTAAAAAATAAAATTATTTTTAAAAAAGAACGCTCTCTTCTTTAAGGAAAAGAGAAAAAGGAGAGGGTGGTCCTTTAGAGTGGTAAAAACGTTCTAAAACTAGATTATGATGTTAGCTGAACATTCAGTAAATCTACTAAAAATTACTGAATTTAACAATTAAAATGGGTGATTTTTATGTAATGTAAACTATAACTCAATAAAGTGCTTAATACAAAACTCTTTTTCTCCTTAAGTGTGACAGTCACGAATCAAAGGGGCCAACACACTACAACACATCTACAGACGGACATACCCCGGCCAGACCGACGGTTCCTCTTTGTCTCCTGAGGCCTGAGCACAGGAATTCTCCTGAAGATACAGGCAATAGAAAATGTTGTAGTGAATCCTAACAGGAAGAAAGGAGATTAGAGATTTTCATATTCAGTCACAACCTGTATATTATTTTTCCTCAGACTCCTGTTGCTAAAAAAGAAAATATGTACCATTATTTTACAAAAAAAAAAAAAGAGAGAGAAGCAAAGGGCTTAAATATACCAAGAGCTGTGGTGTCTTTAGCTGCAATGTTGATGGTAAGCAGCAGTGCAGGTCAATATCTGGAGAGCATGTTCTGGGAGAGAGGCCTGGCTGCAGGGGCCAGAGAGACTGGCACATGCTCTCTGGGGAACAGGACGCAGCCGTGAGCGCGCACACGGCCCCAGGACGCTGCGTGACTGAACAGCGCCTCCTGTCCCTGGAGTGTGCTCGCTTGCTGGCACCGTCGCACTCTGGTCTCTCCGAGAACCCGGGGCGCGGTGGGTGGGGGCTCACCCGGGGCCCGTACCGGTTGCTGATGCTGATCCCCTTCTCCCGCATGGCGTAGAGCAACACGGCGATGCAGTACAGGGTCTCGGTGACGTCTGGCACGGTCACAGTGGAGCTGGGTCGCCGCAGGCAGAAGAGCAGCTGCTGGATGTCGCTGACGCTGCTGGACAGGAGGACGATGGCCGCCACCAAGGCCCACACATTGACGCCCTGAGGAGGGAGGCAGGGGGGTGAGAGAGCAGACCCGAAACAGTTGGTGAGAAGCACACGGGACGACAACGAGGAAAGTCAGGCTCAGGGTTCACGTGTCTCCTACAGACCCTCTGAAAGGAGGCCAACTTCCCAAATGACACTTGGGAAACGACAGGAACGTCTCCTCTTACCCTGGATTCCTTTCTTCTCATCACTTTTGGATCTGACTTCCCAGTTTCCGTTGACTGAATGATATTTATAAAGTCCCTAATATATAAGACCCTGCACAGAGGTAATCCACACTCTCCCCACCCAGGTCAGTGTGAGCTCTCAGGTCCAGACACTCAAGTCCAACAAGCTTACTAATAAATGTGCCAAAAAGGCACGTAAAAAGAAAACAGCAGTCTTTACAGAGAAATCAAGGCTGACAATTCAATGGCATGAAGATGTTAATTTACTATTGCCCTTCCCTGGTGGCTCAGTGGGAAGGAATCCACTTGCCAATGCAGGAGACACGGGTCTGATCCCTGATCCAGAAAGATCCCACATGCCGCAGAGCAGCTAAGCCTGTGTGCCACAACTGCTGAGCCTCTACCCTGCAGCCTGTGAGCAGCAACTATTTAAGCCCACTCGCCCACGAGCCTGTGAGCCACAAGAGAAGCCACTGCAATGAGAGGCCTGAGCATCACAACGGGAGAGCAGCCCCTGCTTGCTGCAAATAAAGAAAAGCCCGTGCAGCAGTGCAGACCCAGCACAGCCTAAAAAACAAATTTTTAAAAAGAAATGCTAATCTACTACTTACTTTACATTACGATTATTTAATAACTTATTAATGGAACTTCCCTGGTGGTCCAGTGGCTAAGACTCCGCACTCCCAATGGCAGGGGCCCGGGGTTGGTCCCTGATCAGGAACCAGATCCCCATGACACAGCTAAGAGTTCACATACCACAACTAAAAGATCCCACATACTGCAACTAAGACCCCATGCAGGCAAATAAATTTTAAAAACTTTTTAAAAAAAAAGAAAAGATGGGTAGAATTTTTAAAAATATTTATTAAATATTAAGTTTAATAAATAGTAAATAAATTATTCAAAGTGTATGATTATGGACACAGTATGCTCCATTTATTAATGTCTGAGAAAACATTCACTAACATGGATATATCAAAAATAGATACTACTATTCCTAACTCCTTGCAAGCCTCCCTGTTAAAAACATATCCACGAAAGGAAAGTTCTGCACATTTCTCACTACAACCGTCCTGTGAAACAAACCTCACTCCACCATCGACAGCCACTTCACTAAAGGCAGAGAAATGCACAGGGCTAGATTTCCAACCTTCCACTGGTTGCAGAATAAGGTTGGGGTTGCACGCGGTTTCCAAGAGAACATTTAAGAAGAACCCTTGATCTAGATGACAATTCCAGAAGATGGAGTCAGGACACTGAGGACTATTTCCAGCATCTCAGTAACTCACCATGTGTCAGTACAAAGCCTGTCATTTCTCTGGGCTTCCCTTGCGGCTCAGCTGGTAAAGGATCCAACTGCAATGCGTGAGACCTGGCTTCAATCCATGGGTTGGGAAGACGACCTGGGGAAGGGAAAGGCTACCCACTCCAATATTCTGGCCTAGAGAATTCCATGGACTGTATAATCCATGGGGTCGCAAAGAGTTGGACGTGACTGAGCGACTATCACTTTCAGAAAACCCAAGTTGTCACCAATACAATGGGCTGCCTTGTAAAGAAACTCTTAAAATCAAAGTGTTTGGAGGCTTAGGTGACCATCCTTTGTTGAAACTGCTCAATAGGATAGAAAACTGGATGAAATGCTTTTTAAAATTCCTTCCAAATTAAAGAATCTGTGGCCATTTATTTCTCTATGGGACCAATGACAAAGCTTAAGGCTTCAAAGCAGAGATTTAAGGAAGATTTTTTAAATAAATCTAAAACAACCTTCAGCCACACCTGACCACCAAGACATTCTCTTGCAAAGAGAAAAGGCGCCGCCTCCCCAGCCCTCCCCACAGCCTCTTCACGTACGGCAGGGGCAGCACAGAGGTCAGGGAGGTGTTGGCGCACGCAGGCCTCTGCCTCGGGGAGGAGGAGGTGATCCCTCAGACTCCACAACGCCTGTCCAGGGTCCACACTCGGGGAGCACTTCGTGGTGGCTGTGTAGCTGTTAAGACATTCACAGCAGTGTCCGTGGGGAAATGATCCATTAAGTGCTGATCTCTCAGAAGGGACTTCAGAAACCCACTTCCTCCCACAGGACGGTGACTTACCGGATGAGGTTCAGCACACACAGGTCTGACTCCTTCTCTATGCCGTAGCTCGACAGGATGCCATCCACCTTGCTGACGGCTTGCTCTTCATTCATCAGGTATCGGTGGTACAGCTTTTTCCAAGGAATGAACTAGATAGTTTAAGAAATCCAAAACGACATGCAGGCAATGGCTATTAGAGACCAGGCTACATATATAGACAGCTGTTTAGAAAACAACTACAGCTCACAACTCAACAGCTGGACAAAAGGGCAGAAACATCACACAGATTCTAGTCGAAAACGAGAAGGTGGGTATCAGTTTCTTGGTTCCAACACCAATTTGTTACAGAATCTGGGGAGAGCTAGAGCTTCAGCTTTCCTGTCTGAAACAGTCTGGTGCCTGTTAAGATACTAATGACTCAGGGTTTCAACTTGGATTAAACAACATGAGAGCTGCAGCTATACTAATAGTAAACAAAACAGACTGTGAGTCAAAAATTTTAGGAGAGACAAAGAAGAAGAGTATATAAGGATAAAAGGGTCAGTTCACCAAGGAGCTTTAACAATTATAAATACACATGTACCAAATATCAACGTCCTAAATCTAAGAAGCACATACGGGCAGAACTGAAGAGAGAAACAGACAACAAGAGACTCTGATGCTCCACTTTCAAGAACAGATAGCACAAACAACACTAGACCAATTGAACCCAACTGACATATAAAGAACACTCTACCCAAGCACAGCATACAATCTTCTCAAGTACGCATAGAACGCTGTCCAGGATAGATCATGTATGTGGCCATGAAATAAGTTTTAATCCATTTTACAAGACTGAAATTATAGAAAGTATGTTTTTCAATCACTACAGAATGAAACTGGAAATTAGCAGCAGAAAGAAAACTGGAAAACCCACAAATATAAGAAAATTAAACAACACATTTTCAAAGCAACCAATGGGTCCAAAGGGAAATCACAAAGAAATTAGAAAACACCTTGAGACAAATAAAAACAGAGGTACTAAAATGCATGGGATGAAATGCAAGCAATGCTAAGAGTTAAGTTTATAGCTACAAAAATTACATTAAAAAAGATCACAAATCAACAACCTAAATTTACACCTAAAGGAACTAGAAAAAGAACAAACTAAACCCAAAACTAGCAGAAGGAAGGAAATAAAAGAGACTATAGAGGAGAAATAAATGGAATAAAGAATAGAAAAATAGGGGAAAAATCAATAAAACTAATAAGAGTTTTTTTAAAAAGATCAACAAAATTGACAACGATTAGATACATTATGAAAAAAAGGGAAGATTTAAATAACCAAAATCAGAAATGAAAGAGCAATGGTACAACTGATGTCACAGAAATAAGAAGGGCTATGAGAATACTTCAAATAATTGCAGGTCAACCAACCAGACACTCTAAAGGAAGTGAATAAATCCCTAGGAACACACAACCTACCAAGACCAAATCATGGAGAAACAAAATCTGAACAGATCAATAATGAGCCCGCCAGGCTCCTCCATCCATGGGATTTTCCAGGCAAGACTACTGGAGTGGGTTGCCATTTCCTGGTCCAGGGGAATCTTCCCCACCCAGGGATCAAACCTGGGTCAACTTCATTGCAGATGGGCTCTTTACCATCTGAGCCACCAGGGAAGCCCAATGAGTAAGGAGACTGGATTAATAATCAAGTCTCCCAAAAAGGAAGCACCCACGACTAGATTGCTTCATTGAAAAATTCTACTGAACATTTAAAGAAGTAGTATCAATCCCCCTCAAATTCTTCAAAATAACTGAAGAGGAGGGAGCACCCCAGACTTATTCTGAGGCCAGCATAACCTTATACCAAAGGCAGACAAAGATACCACAAGAAATAAAAAGAAAATGAGAGCTGTGAGAAGGTCACTCAAAGTAACACCATCATGTCATTGCTGGTGATGATAAAAAGGGCATTGTTCTAACATTTTAAGATGTAAGAATAAGCTGTGATATCGTCCCAAAATCTTCGCAAGCAGAACAGCAGGAACCCTCACTTATCCCCATTTCCCACCAGAGACCTTAATACTGACCCAAAATAAAGTTCACAACTAAAAACAGAAAGATATTTGTCTGAAGGTAGGAGACAAGACCCCCAAGCAAAATATGGAGCAAGAGCGATGAGAAATTTCCTCCAAAATCCTTTGGGCTTGGAAGAGAAATGTATTAACTCTTAACATATCCACCTTGCCCTCCATCCCCAAGGTTTTCAACTTCTCACTCGGTAAAGAATCTGCCTGCAATGTGGGAGACTTGGGTTCGATCCCTAGGTTGGGCAGATCCCCTGGAGGAGGGCATGGCAACCCACTCCAGTATCCTTGCCTGGAGAATCCCATGGACAGAGGAGCCCGGTGGGTTACATCCGTGGGGTCACAAAGAGTTGGACGAAACTGAGTGACTAAACACACACATTTGAAGAATGGATTAAACTCTGCTGCTGCTGCTAAGTCACTTCAGTCATGTCTGACTCTGCACGACCCCACAGACGGCAGCCCACCAGGCTCTACCGTCCCTGGGATCTTCCAGGCAAAAACACTGGAGTGGTTGCCACTGCCTTCTCCGGGTTAAACTCTACCTCTGGCTTATTCCCAATGGCTGGTCTAAGGGACACACTAGCTAAGCAGAACATTCTCCTAGCCCTCCTGGAGACCTGAACCTGAGAAGTATAATGACACAACAAACGGAAGCATGGGCTGTGGGCTAACAGTACCAGGAAATCCTTTCTGAGAGTGTGGGTTGCCCCTGTGTTATTCTCAGAAGGTACTCCTGTGACTACATGCAACACTCATTTAGCAATCACCTCCTATTAATACGTGTAAACTATTGTGAGACACAGTGGAACACACAGTGGAGAATACACAAACAGGACAGCCAGCCCTCCAGCAGTGCTCTAATGTTAAATGAAGGAGGAAGGCTCTCTAAGGTCATAGCAGAACATCGTAGGCTTGAACAGAGGTATAAATCACTATAATAGCGTAAGGAAGAGAGAGGGTGCCTTCCGTGGGAAGAGGAGTTACTTGGAGTGCAGCCTGGAAGAGGTGAGATGTCAACAGAGATATGAGGGCTCTTTGGACTGGTCAGCTGTGGGGTGCAGATTAGATCCACATAAGGGCAGTACCACACAGTCCCCAGCTGAGAGGCAGCACATCGTGTGCTGTGGACAGAATACCAGAGTGGACTGGAGAGAAGTCAGCAGTGAGCCTGGAATAAATAATAAGGTGGGACACACACGGAAGGTCTCAGGTGCCTCCAGGGGTTGGGATTTGATTCTAGAGGACAACGGACACTAACATTTCTGAAGAAATGCCATCGTCAGGAGGACGCGTTAAGTGAGGCGAATCCGTGAAGATTTAGAGCAAACATCAGAGAACGAAGAGCACGTTCCATACCAGCGGATCACTGATGACCTCCCTCCAGAGGCGGCACACCAAGCTCAGGTTCCAATAGAGGTCTTCCACGGGCAGGAAAGCAAAGATGTGCCTCAGGACCTCGCTGGGCAGGCTGCAGATGTGGCTCGGGGGCTCCTGGCAGGGCAAGGTCCCAAGGAGCCCGTAGTGAGAGTCAGGAACAGGGTCTGGACCAAGGTCCTCCACCTCCTGGCTGGGTTCTCCAGGCTGCACGGTGAGCTGCCCCACCCCGACCTCTGCTTCTGGCCTGGCTTCCCTGGGCCGTGTGCATGATGGGGACGAGTGATGCCATGGGGTCTTCTTAGACACCCCATCCCACGGACTGGTCCCTGGGGCCGGATTCCTCTCATCGTCTAAGGACCGAGACCGCTTCCTTGCAGGCAAAGCGGACCCTGAAGAGTGCAGCCTGGCTTCTCCGTCTCCCCCTGGAGGCAGGGCACAGGGGCTCCCTGCCACGAAGATCATTTCATCCTCTGAGTCCTTAGAGCTGTCCTGGCCCACAGAATTGCTTTTGGCCATGTCATTGGTGCACGGCTGCTGGCCAGCAAGGAAGAAGTCAAGGCTGTATCTCAGGCATCCTTGACCTAAACAGAGAACCCACAAAGAACACATGAGAAACGAGGAATGACTGACGACCCTTCGCTGACCTGAATGAGACAAACTAATTTTCAATTATCTATTTTAATACGGGAAAGAGACAAGGATATATTTATTGGTCTAGTGATTACATATAAAGCTTAATACAAAAAATATTTATATCAGGCTCTATCATATGGTCAGACTATTGCAACAGGACTGTAAGATCACAGTAACAACATTTACAAATAATGAGATACTCAAAGGCCACACACACTATAGATTCTGAAACACAGGGTATTTGGGGGAAAGACATACCCCTGGCCCCTCTTTTGGTTCTGGGTCTAGGATAGAGACCGTGGTTCGGGTCTCTGCTTGTCCATCTTTGAAAGGACTGGGACGCAGCCAAGTGACTCCGAGCGAGATGTTGGCACTCAATGGCTGTAAGATGCTTCCGCTTAAACCGTCTCACTGTTTTGTACCAAAGGGCAGAAGAAATGGGACTCGTTAGTTATCACAAATTCTACAAGCTAGTCAGCAAATTAAACTTAATTTTTAGGAATCTGGTGACTGTGGACCACCCGAGCCAGCCCTTTCCATCTTCTCTACTTTCCCATCGATTTTCAGTATCTCATAGTTTCTTAATATCTCCTCCTCAGGATTTTAGAATCCTAAAATAACCTTCTTTTCCGCCTATCATGCCTTCTAGAAGCCCTGATCATGAAACGCTCATTTGAAAAGTTGCCACTATTGCCCAAACGGAGATCTGTCATCTTTTGCTGACTTAACCCAGGCCCTGTATATTCCCATATTAACCATAAATATTTTAAGAGCTGGCTGTAGCTTTTTAAAAATAAACTCGGACATTGTCCCCTGAATACACCAGCTTCCCCAAATGGCAGAAGCAGAAGGCACTAAGGGGACAGTCCCTGCGGGCTCCCCAAGGGGCAGCTCACCCCTGTGCGCCTCCGCCCGCCCCCAGGTGCACCCCCGACCCCCCAAGGGCTCCAACGTTCAGCACTGGTGTGAGAGGATGGCAGCAAGGCCCCCGAGAGGAAAAGAATCGAGACCACTCTTCCGCATCTTCATGGGACGAGGTTTCATATTCCCCCTCAGCAACACAACAGCATCTGTGCCCAGAGTTCTGTCTTGAGAGTACTGACATATTTATGTTTATGTCAGGCATTTTCTGCCAGGTAAATATTTTCCATATTTAGCTGATGCTCTTCCTGTTTCTGCATATCATCGCATTTATGATCTAACCCCTCCGATATCACTAAATACAATAGTTAACACTACTGTAAAAAAGAATAGTTACATTTTAAAAAAACAGTAAGAGAGGAGAACAATACATGCAAGAGAATTAAAGTGACCCTTTACAGATGGCCCACAGAAACCACTTCCTGCCAGCACCATACTGCCAGAGGTCCTAAAAACATTCTAGAGTAAACTGCAACATCCCATGTTAGAATCCACTCAACATTTCCTGTAACCCTGAAAACATCTAAAACCAAGACACTAATACGTGTATCTGGTATAATTTATATTAATCAATAACCCACCCCCCTCAGCCCATAGCTTCTTCAGAAATGATGCTTCAAAATTTCAATTCATTTTTTGAAGGTTTAACAGAAGTGTATGGATGTGAGAGTTGGACTGTGAAGAAGGCTGAGTGCCGAAGAATTGATGCTTTTGAACTGTGGTGTTGGAGAAGACTCTTGAGAGTCCCTTGGACTGCAAGGAGATCCAACCAGTCCATTCTGAAGGAGATCAGCCCTGGGATTTCTTTGGAAGGAATGATGCTAAAGCTGCAACTCCAGTACTTTGGCCACCTCATGCGAAGAGTTGACTCATTGGAAAAGACTCTGATGCTGGCAGGGATTGGGGGCAGGAGGAGAAGGGGACGACAGAGGATGAGATGGCTGGATGGCATCACTGACTCGATGGACATGAGTCTGAGTGAACTCTGGGAGTTGGTGATAGACAGGGAGGCCTGGTGTGGGGTCACAGAGTCGGACACGACTGAGAGACTGAACTGAACAGAAGTTTTAAAAAAAACTTCGTGGATATTTCAAGACTTATAGAAAATTATTTCTCCACACAAAAATAGCTCTATAAGGCCCTCTGAAAGTATGCTAGAGAGACCTTTTAACTACCTGAATTCAGAGTTAAAATGCCGCAGGAGGACCCCAGTCACTTAGCTTCTTGAAGGTTCAGGGGTGCTATAATGATTAAATGAGAAAACACACCCCCAAAGACTTGTCAAACTATAAAACCCGACACAAATTCACCCCTGCTTATTCTCTTGAACAAAGCTTAGATGTGATTGCATAAAACGTTGACTTGGTGTCAATTTCAGGTGACCCTGGAATGGTTAGGGTGGGCATGACCTCAGTAACAAGCAGATCCAAACACACAGTGACCTCAGGACTCCAGCTCGTTTCTCTGTCCTGTAGCAGTCTCAGGTGACTGTGTGGGAGCCGGGGCCCCTGCCACCGTCTCGGGGTTAGCAAGGCGGCTGAGGCTGTGTGATGCACTCAGATGTGGAGCGGGGAGGCTTCCTCTATGCGATCACTCACAGTCCAGTCACAACGAGGACCCTGAGAAGTTGACACACGGAGTTCACACCACAGTCACACGGTTCCAACCACCACGAGTTCACACCACAGTCACACGGTTCCAACCACCACAGTCACACGGTTCCAACCAGACAGACGGAAGCACCTAGCGACACCCACAGGAAGGCTGACACAGCCCATCAGCTCAGAATCACACGTGGACCATGCCATGATGAGCCTCTTAAAAGATGCTATGTTCTAACAGCATCAGTGTTCTTGTGAAATTATTTAAAATTACTATAGTAAAATTCCAACCAGCTTCTAGCCTTGTTAATATATTTTAAAATCAGCAGCTTAAACCTAACTTTACCAGAATAAGGATGCTCAAATGCTACCCCTTCCTTCCCTGAGTCCCCAGACCTCGTGAGGTCCCCTCCTCCAAACAGCAGGTGTTCTCTGCATGGCACTTCAAGCGCACTTATTAGAAGATGTTCGTGATTCTTCAGGAAGCAGCTAAAGTGCACTGTGATGAAAGTGTACCATTAAGAGGGATGGAGAGACATGACACTTGCTGGTGGGCTTTCCAAACTACGCGAGGCCCCAGAAGGGTCCAGCAGAATCGTCTCCAGGCGGCAGTGGGCACCAGTGCCTCTAGAGCTGACCACAGTGTCATATCCCTTATGTCACGACAGGAAAACACTGGGAAGGCAGGAAAACCATTTGTCAAACAAGATTTTGCCCATCCCATGCTGCTATTCCTGTGATGGCTCTCTTATAGCGAGACGTCTCATAGGTCCTCCACTGCTAGGCCCCCGTTTCTAGAGTCGCCCCACCACCACCCCACTCTGCTTGGCAGACCACTGGCACTGCAAGTGTGGGTCCCAGTCCTTGTGTCTGACTCCCAAGTGGTGAGTACCTGGAGCCCTCTGCCAATCACTGTACTCTTCACCCTGATGACCGTCATCACCCCACTGCACCCCCAGGTCAAGCGCACAGCCAAAGACTAGATTCTCCTCAGCCCCCTGGAACAATCATTACTATACTGATCATCAATAAACATGCACGAGACACCCCCAGCCCTGAGAAGGCAGGGAACACGTCCCCTCGACTTTTTCCTCAAAGCATTCAGCATGACACTCCGTAAATCACAGCTACTCCAGTGCTGACTGAATGAGAAGTACATGCTGCTGCTGCTGCTGCTAAGTTGCTTCAGTCGTGTCCGACTCTGTGCAACCCCATAGACGGCAGCCCACTAGGCTCCCTCATCCCTGGGATTCTCCAGGCAAGAACACTGGAGTGGGTTGCCATTTCCTTCTCCAATGCATGAAAGTGAAAAGTGAAAGTGAAGTCGCTCAGTTGTGTCCAACTCTCAGTGACCCCATGGACTACAGCCTACCAGGCTCCTCCATCCATGGGATTTTCCAGGCAAGAGTACTGGAGTGGGGTGCCATTGCCTTCTCCACAAGTACACGCTAGGAAGCCTCAATTCTGCTGGAATCCGCCTGGCTTCATTTTCTCATCCTCCCGATTGCAAGACGTTTTATAAGACAAGTAGCGGAACAGGGTGCTCCTGGTTTCGTGGTGAAGTCAGCCCGTCCCCTCCCTCCTCAGCACACGGCTGGTCCATGCCTCCCTGTGGTGCTGGGAGTTGGGGCCCCAGGGAACACGTGGAGGAGTGTGCACCTCTCCCAGGCCTGGCCCGTAAAGCCTCTCCTGCCCCTTCCTCTGCACTCTAGTCCCGTCCAGGGAACAGGAAGGTGACCCCAGGGAAACCTGGAGGCCACACGTTCAAAAAGGAAGACCCTCCAACAGCCTGGGTCCTTGGATTACTGCTTTAAAGAGCACCAGTGCTTCCTTCCGTGGTGGCTCAGCTGGTAAAGAATCTGCCTACAATGCAGAAGACCTGAGCTCGATCCCTGGGTTGGGAAGATTCCCTGGAGAAGGAAATGGCAACCCATTCCAGTACTCTTGCCTGGGAAATCCCACAGACAGAGGAGCCTCGTGGACTACAGACCATGGGGTTGCAAAGAGTCAGACATGACTTAGTGCCTAAACCACCAGAGTTCACCCCCACAACACACACACACACACACACCTGAAACTGCTAGCTGGAGTCCTGAGGTCACTGTGTGTTTGGATCTGCTTGTTACTGAGGTCATGCCCACCCTAACCATTCCAGGGTCACCTGAAATTGACACCAAGTCACTTTTTTGCATTCCTAACCTTCGTTAATCAGAATTTATACCAAACAGGCCTCCAAGATGTGCAGGTTACAGACCAATACAGAAGATAATAAGTGCCTACAATTAGTGCCTGGAGAGAAAGATTATTAAATAAAAATGTGAAAAAGGAAAATCAAGGTAACTCTCCGGCACAGGGGCCTGACGAGAGCAACAGCTCCTAACAAGAGGTGCACTGGGAGGTTTCACCAATTAAGAGGAACCCAACCTCATCCCATTCGCTCCCACAAGCCTCTTGCCCTTCTCAGAGAGGCTCCGTGCAGGTCGAGCGACACCCTCCTGTTTCTGGCGAGACAGTGGAGGTGCGCTGCGGCAGGCCTGTTGTTACCAGGAGTTGGGTACTTCACAGGTCAAATGTGCCCTGGGAGATCTAAGAACCCAATCTCAGCAGCGTGCATGGTGGTGGTCCCCAACCTCAGTGAGACAGAAAGTATTCATTCAACCCAGGCAGGGCTGTGCAGCAATGAAACCACCCTGTATGTGTCTGAGACATATGCAACAATTACTTGTACAACTATGTACTTAACACGAGTTGTTCACATACAGACTGGTGTTATTACTATTATATGTTTTATTAACACATTCCCTGATAGCTCAGTTGGTAAAGAATCCACCAACAATGCAGGAGACCCCAGTTCATTCCTGGGTCAGGAGGAACTTCTTGGGCTTCCCTTGTGGCTTAGGGGTGAAGAATACACCCGCGATGTGGGAGACCTGGGTTCAGTCCCTGGGTTGGAAAGATCCCCTGGAGAAGGGAAAGGCTACCCACTTCAGTATTCTGGCCTGGAGAATCCCATGGACTGTATAGTCCATAGGGTCGCAAAGAGTCGGACACAACTGAGCGACTTTCACTTTCAAACCACTGTTTAGGTGTGTATCAACATGTCTTCTGCCCCCAGATGAAAGCTTTACAGTTGGGTGGGAGGGAGGAGAAAGGCACCCAACACCCACTGCTCCATAAATATTAATGAAACGAATGAATGAATGAAATGAACAAATGTACCAACTACGGCACTGCCCTCTGGAGAAGCTGAGGTTGTCTTCTTCGGTTTTGATATCCTACACTATCTCAGTGTGCCAACGAGCTTCATAGGTTTTGATGTTCTTTCACAAATTCATCTGACTTCTGCACAACCCTGTGATTGTGCCACGATGAAATTGGGGCTCAGGGAAAACTTGCCTGAAATCACAACAGTTGTAGGTGATACAACTTAGGCCTTCTGACTCCTCAAGTCCAGAGTTCTCTCTATGGAAGGTAATATTCTCAGGACTTCCCTGGTGGCCCAGTGGTTAAGACTCCATGCTTGCTTCCACTACAGGGGATGCAGGTTTGATCCCTGGTCAGGGAACTAAGATCCCACACGCTGTGTGGCCAAAAAAAAAAAAAGAAAGATAATATTCTCCCTTCCAAATCCAACAGAAAGATTCAAAGCAGCTTCTAAAACCCTCAGGTTTAAACTCTCTGTCCCTTTTTTAGAAACCACTGTGGAACATCATAACCAAAGCTCCAACTTCCAGTACTTAGAAAACGTAAGTGTAAGGAGAGCGGAAGTGTTAATCCTTCAGTCGTGTCTGACTCATTGCCACCCCAAGGACTGGAGCCCACCAGGCTCTTCTGTCCGTGGAATTCTTCAAGCAAAAATACTGGAGTGTGTAGCCATGCCCTCCTTCCAGGGGATCCTCCTGACCCAGGGATCGAACCTGCGTCTCCTGCAATACAGGCAGATTCTTGACTGTCTGAGCCACCAGGGATGCCCATCAGGAAAGTGTAAACATGACATCACTAAATACTATACACTCAAAATGGAAAAAGCTCTAAATATTTTTGAATTCATTGGAAGTTTGAGCTGTACGAGAAGCAAACGTGCTAGCTCCTCCAAGGACTTGCTCTCAATGTAGAGCCAAGTCCCTCTTTCCCTACAAACCCAAAGGCCTACTCTCATAGGTCCCCAATTAGGTTCTCTGATGCCTACAAATACCTGCTTCTCTCATGGAACAGCAACCACTTAGTATAGCAAGCAAGGATGGAGAGAGCTTTTTTCCCTATGTGTGTTTCAGGAATGGAGAAAGAAAGGAAAAACAAGAAAATGTATGGACTAGACTGTATTTCTAAAGATTTGAAAGGCTTTTTCTATTGTCAATTCCATCCCACAACCATGTGTAAATACCTATGATGCCCCAGGTTCATGAAAAACATCTCGAGGGCTTCCTCTCTTGGCATCTCTGGGGTCACATGCTACTTGAGACACCGCAGATTTAAAAATGAATGATTTCACCTGTCCACAAGGTAGCTCTCAAAACACACACAAGTTACTATACATAAGGCATGACAGGTACTACACAAACGCACTTATGAAATGCTATGGGAGTAAAGACAAGTGACCAGTTAGGAATGATGAAAAAGGCTTTATGAAGAGATCAGCCTCACAAGGTGAGCAGGATCCAGGAACACAAAAGAAACGCATGGCAGTGGAGTGGTGGAAGTCGGGTTTCATCACACGGAGAGGCTCAGGAGGATGAAAAGGGAATCTGCAAAACACAGAGTACAAAGGCCCTCAAGTATAATGCTAATGAACTGGGACTTTATCTTAGAGGGATTCAGAGAATTATCTCACTTTTCTAAGCAGGGTCAATGCCTGGTCAAATTTACACCTTAGAATGGGAACTCTGGAGGCAGGCAGAGGATGAGTAAACACACAGACTGTCATGGAAACAAAGCAGAAAGTCACTCTACTAACAGACGCAAGAGTTGGTCAAGGACTGAGGGCAGTGGTGGCAAACAAAGGGAGAAGGGAAAGTGAAGACCAACACTGGAGAGATCAGAAGAGAAAAAACAACAAAGGCAACTGACATTGCTAGCCGGATCTCAGTGATAACAGCATTAACCACACTGAGGAGTAAAGAAGTAATCGTGCCTGCATTTTAATCACTTCTTCCAGGAGTCAAGGGAGAATGAAAGTTTTCAGTTTTGAAAATGCTTGCTTGTTTTGTTTTCAAATTATCTGTCGAGTGACAAGTTAAGCTCCAGGAGGTATTTTGAAATAGGAACTGCTAACTGCTAAGTCACTTCAGTCGTGTCCGACTCTGTGCGACCCCACAGATGGCAGCCCAACAGGCTCCCCCGTCCCTGGGATTCTCCAGGCAAGAATACTGGAGTGGGTTGCCATTTCCTTCTCCAATGCATGAAAGTGAAAAGTGAAAGTGAAGTTGCTCAGTCGTGTCTGACTCTTAGCGACCCCATGGACTGCAGCCCACCAGGCTCCTCCATCCATGGGATTTTCCAGGCAAGAGTACTGGGTGCCATTGCTAGGAAACTAGCCCTCAAAACATCTGTAAATGATAGCTGGAGACAGAAGATTGGAGGTGCTTTTGTGAGATGCTCTAAGAGCAGATGATTCCACAGACCGATGAAAACAGAACTCACAATCTTTAAGTACAATCAGCTTAGGAAGGACAGAGGGGGACAATAAGCAGAGAGAGAGGATGACAACAAATCTGAAATCAGAGCTCTAAGTCTATGAACAAGAGTCTAGTGTTCGCACACTCAGAGGCCACAAAACATGTCAACCCATCAGGACACCCTCTGATGACAACTGCGGAATGCAACAGAACCACGAAAAAAGAAGAGAGGAAAAGGAAAGAGGATAGCCAAGTAGCAGTGATGCCAAGGCAAGCCACAGGAGAAACGAATTACTACAGGGCACACCACAATCTCCACACACCTGCACAACAGGGCCAAGCAGACAAATGGGGAAACCAGTAAGACCCCAGAACATCTACTTCCGCAAGCATATTGTCAAGACCTGTCCCCTGAACAGCAAGCTTTTGCTCTAGACAATCTCAGGTGCTGTGAATAGATCCACATACACTGTCCTCTGGTTGCTGAAAGGGGGATACAGGCCAAAATAAGTTCCTAAAGAAGACAGAAGCGGGGCTTCTCTGGTGGTCCTGTGGCTGAGACACCACACTCCCAATGCAGAGGTCGGGTTCGATCCCTGGTCAGGGCACTAGATCCTGCATGCCACAACGAAGACCTGGTGCAGCCAAATTAGTAAATAAAATACTCTTTTTTAAAAAAAAAGAAGAATACAGGAGGAGAACTGCCTGTTAAGACACCAGTTAAATAACCAATCATCTGAATTTAAAATATTCTGTTCTATACTGCAAATACGTGTTTTGATTTTAAAAGCAAGGAAACTGAAGGCTTAACCCAAGAAAAGGTGGAAACTGCAAGTGAAGTGAAAGTTGCTCAGCCATGTCCGGCTCTTTGCGACCTCATGGACTATACAGTCCATGGAATTCTCCAGGCCAGAATACTGAATCATGGAATTCTCCAGGCCAGAATATTGGAGTGGGTAGCCTTTCCCTTCTCCAGGGAGTCAACTGGTAATAAGGATGGAGCGGGTGGTGGCAGGGGAAGGTTAGCAGTAAAAAGTGTGTGGAGCTACCAGATATCGCAACTTCAAGCACTTGCACCAATACCAACGGCTGCAGTAAGAACAACCCCTGGCATTTCCTAAAACTTAGTGAACTTAAAGAACTTTCATGCCTTCCTCTTTTTTTAATTGAAGTGGTGAGACAGAAGGGAACAATAACTTTGGTAAAGCTGATACCGGACCTGATTCTGTCTCCAAGGGCTATTCTTTCTACTCAGTTAATCAAATTCAATCCGCTCATGAGCAAAATGAGCTTGCTTTCATGTCAGAGATCTTTCTCCATTTTATCTTCCTTATTTGAGCAGATACCAGGCACGAGAGCAGGCCCCCACTGGCAGCTACCATCCTTCCTTCCAGAGATCTTTATCCTCCCATGGGAAAATCTCTAACTTCTTCAGGCCTCAATTTCCCCACCTGCCATGAGTGGGTTACCATGAGGCCTTACAGGCTTGTTTGCGGATGAGGTAACTAACGTAAAGTATTTTGTAAACCACAGTGCGATACAAGATGCAAAGTATAACGATTCCAGGCCTGAAAAGCAGAGCTGCTCCCACTTTCCCTCGGAAGGAACAGAAAACACCAGGAGGGTTAAACGACGAGCACCTCGGAAGATCAGGTAGAGAAGTCAACACCGACCCTCACGTCCGCCACCACCCCGCACAGCTTGCTCGGAACTCACAGACTCTCCACCAGCTCCAGCCCCCCTTACATTACCCCAGTTTTCCCAATATTGAGGTTAGGGGGAGGGCAACTGCAAATGCAAAAGGCAAAAGGATGCCACAAAATGACTCGCCCAAGGTCAAAACAGCTGAGCAGCAGGAAATGTTGGCTGCCCACGGTCGAGGCCACGTTCCGGCGACGCCCACATCACCGACAGCGCCCCGGCCTGCCGCTCTCTCATCCGCCCTGGCCCCAGCCCGCGCTCCAACACCCCGGAGGACCATACCTCGCAGAGACCAGACCCGCTAAAGACCCCAGAGACTCAACGTCCACGCGACCGGGCCCGTCCGCGCCCCCACCACGCCGGCGGCCTCACTCACTATGGCGATCCGCATCGGGGCTCCCGCCGCCGCCGCCTCAGGTCCCGGGCCACCCGGGCTCCGGGTCGTGGCTTCCCAGGGGCAGTGGGAGCCCCTGCAGGCCGTGGACTTCCTCCACCAGCTCCGCCGCCGCCGCAGGGCCGCGAAGAGCCCGCCGCCGACGCTGACGGAATGCATCCCCGACCAATTGAAGCACGCAAGAGGAAGGGTGCACTTGACGGACTGCTGCGGCGGCCAATCGGGACGCTCAACCGCGCTACAGCTAGCAGGCCCCGCCCCCTCTGCGCTTCCGCCAGGGTGGAAGGGGCGAGCAATAACTTTCCCAGAGTTCCTCCGAGCTTAGGGACTCACGGAGGGGGCCGCGGCCGGCGCGATGGGCGGGGCCAAGAGTATGGGCGGGACCGGCCGCGGAGGGCGGGGCCACAGGCGGGGCCGCACGGGCCCCACCCCGTCCTCGCGTGCTCGCGCCGCCTGAGGTGGTGGTACCTGGGGTTCACCTAATGTTTCTCCTCAAAGTGAAACCAGTGCGGGCGGTAGTCTCCGCGCGTGCGTTCGCTGCGGCCCGCGGGTCGCGTGGTCAGCTCGGAACCTGAGGGTGTGGGGGAAGGTCGGGGCGTCTGGGGAAGGGTCCTGACAGGCAGGGTGGAGGAGGATCGCGGGGCGGGCCCAGGGGAGGGTCGCCAAGCGTTCCCGCAGGACCCGAGCCCGTGGCCATGACCGCTCTCCGGGTTCCGCGGCGGCTGTGCTGGTTGGTGCTGCATGAGAGGAGCTGCACGCGGCTGGGCGCGCGGGCTGCGCGGGGTCTGCCGGAGATACCCTCCTGCACACTTTACGCGCCACAGCCGCTGGGACATCTTGGCCTATCTGGGACCTGGACATCGAAGCCGTCCACCAGGACTACAAGCGGGCTCTCTCTGCACGAGGCTGCCTCCATGGGACACCCGGACTGCGTGCGGTACCTGCTGGCCCGGGGGGCCGCCGTCGACTGCTTGGAAGGCCGACTGGTAAGTGGTGGGCCCTGCAGAGAGACCCCCACCCTTTCCTGCCGATTTTAGATTCCCACGCTTGGTCGGCTTCCACACCATAGCCTCTCAGGCTTCCCCTACAGAACATCATTGCTGTCCTTGTGGGGTTAACTGCTCCAGCCTTCTGTTTCAGACTGCCTCCCATGATAGAGCAGAGAGCTGTAACGAACATGTTCAGATGCCCTGGAGAAGGAAATGGCAACCCACTTCAGTATTCTTGCCTGGAGAATTCCATGGACAGAGGAGCCTGGCAGGCTGCAGTCCATGGGGTCTCAGATTTGGACACTACTGAGCGACTATCACTCATTCACTTACTGCCTGTAGCAAGGGTCCCAGGTGTCATGTTTTTCTGGAAACATCTCACTAAATGATTATTGCACAGATGACATTGTTCTAATTTTCTGTTTTGAAATTCCTAGTTATAGCTTATCAGAAATTTGCAAAGACAGCCGGGAAGTCCCATGCACCTTTTCCCTGTCTTGCCCCAAAGTTAATGTCTTACAACTAGAGTACAGTCACAAGAAGAAACTGACACTGCTATGACATTGCTACTCTCAGGGCCCTTACTCCCATTTCACAGGTACATAGATGAGCACAGGTGTGTGGGGTCCTCTGTGTAGTTTTATCACATGACCTCCACAGTCACCATGCTCACCTGTAACCATTATACAAAGCAATTGCATTCTGTTATTAATAGATGCACACAATCTTCAGTACTGACTGTCCACCTCCGTAGACATTTGAACACCTGAAGATTCATACCATGATAAAGTTCCTGAATGAATCCACAAGGGATTCCTGATCTTACATAAACAAGAAGAACATCAGAAAGATACAGCTAAGTAAAGTGCATCTTGCCCACTGGCATGGGGGAATACGCCTGCTTACGTTTTGAGTTTGGGCTTTGGCTGTGACTGAGCCCAAGACATTTTCTTCTGCTGGTCCAAAGATAGTGGAGGCGTATTACCTTTTTAAAAACAGTTCTGTGGATAAAGAAACAGCCTCCCCAAACAACCATCAGAAGGCCAAGTCTCATTTGACTGTGTGCTTAGGAAGTGCCGTTACAGCAAGACATTTTGCCCGTTCTCACCCCTTGTTTTTCCCCTTTTTTTTTTCTCCCTTTACGGCCCCCAGCCCCCATAGCACCATATGCACGTCTGCCGTCTTCACTGCCCGTACGCTCAAGAGTCCGCCCTGTCGAACCTCCCGTCCCACTGACCCCCCCTCTGCTGGCCGGACTCTGCTCTTGACCTGGCTGCCTATCCGTCCCCGGTTATCGCTGCTTGCTGCATCAATTAACTTTACCACATTTCGACGCCACACTCTTGCCCCCGTATCCTGTCCCTGTTATTCTTTATCTGCTTCGCTATCTCACTCCTTCTCCTTGTTTTAACCTGGACCTGAGTTAATCTGTTTCTGGTTAAGCCCACCACACCTCTCTGTTAGGGCGAATGCAACTATCTAATGCTTTTTGAGGGGGCTCCGACAAACCACCTTTAGAGAAAAAATAATTTCTGAAGAAAAGGTCTAAAATGTTAACAGCCCCGGCCAGAAATATGCAAATAACCTAAGGCTTTGCAGATGATTAAGTTTGCAGGAAGAAAGCCTGGTTTGCTGCAAGACTCGACCCCTCCCCCATGATCCGCATGCATAACTTAAGGTATAAAAACTACTTGAAAAAATAAAGTCCGGCCTTGGTTCACCGAAAACTGCTCACCTGTCGTTCTTTCTCTACCTTCTGCTGAATTATTCAGCCTCTTTTCTCCACTGAATTTCCTCACGAGCTATCCCTCATTCTATACTTCTTTATATCCTGAATAACATTAATTAAGCAGTGTTCCTGATCTTCGCCTAAGCCGTCTCTCCTTCGAATACCTGATCAACCGGGCTGGTCCCCGCAACCCTACCATAGCGCGAGCACGCAATGAGCGTCGCCCTCGCCACTCGCAGAGACCCGCACTCCCCTGCGCCCCACGAAGGGGCTCACTGACCTCGCCGTCGTAACCTCGGAGAAAGCGCACACTGGGCCGCCGCTTCAGAGAACAACCCAAGACTCCCCCGTCATCGCGAGATGAGGGCCTTCGTCTCCTGCTATGCCTAGAAGACCAATCTCGCAAACCTCTCTCCAAACGACCTCAGAGCTGGACTCCCTTTAGTCCAACCCAGGTGCTCCAAAGAGATACCCGTCGCCGAACTCGAGAGCCAGACGCGAGGTTCTTGCTCCACTCGAGATAGATGCCTGTCTCCACGGTGTCTGGAATGCAACCGAAGACCCCTTCGCCCCTGCGAAGGAACACTGGCTTCTGGACACAAGCCTAGATGAGTCCTATTAGGCCCTGCAGTCACTCGAGAGCAATCCCCCCAGCTTTCCTTCGCAACCGAATGGAAGATTGACTTCCCTGGGGACCAAACACAAAGAGGCATCCTGAATTCCCCGTCGTTAAATTCGAGAAATCCTGCTACACACCTCGAGACAACCGCGTGTTCCCCCGTTCATCCAAATGAGGCCCTGTGCCGCTACAGCATCTCAGAGAAGTCCCACTTTAGAAGGAGTTCGGAAACCGGTACTGTACCCTTGGATCGACCCACAAAGTTGCCCCGACATCCCGGTCTCCCTCAAGAGGAACACCGAGGGTTTTCACCCGCCACCACTTCCTCTGAGCCCTTCTACCCTCCTGACTGACAGGAGGGTCGACTCCCCTGCTTTCTGGAAGGGTCCCACCTTCCCGGTTCGCACCTCAGGATGAGAGCCGGCTCCACGACATTCCAGGATCGTTGCCTCGCTGGGTGGTTCCACATTCCGAAAGGACCCCGATTCCGTCCCCTCTTGATAAGGGAACCGAGGCCCGGACAACCTCTTCGAACTTCCACCCTGTGAATAAGTTCAACACAAGCAAGTGACTCGCCCGTGCATCGTCGGGGAAAAGACCCCAGTTTCCCAAATAACCCGCTCGAAAAACAAAGTGGGGCCTGTCTCCCCCCGGGAACACCTCGAAGACGCAACGGATTCCCATGCCTCAACCCAAGACGAGCCTGACTCTCCTGTCCCAAGTCTGCAGGAAACTGCGATCGGAAGTCTAAAGTCAGAGGAACCCTGAGGTTCCTTGCCTCACTGGAGATGCAGGCCCACTCTTCCAATGCACCAAAAACCCAGTGGAAGTGCGAGCAGCCCCTCCCACCTCCAGGTCCCCGACTCTCAGATCCACCAATGAGAAGCCCCCTGCAGCGTCACCTGCACAAGCGAGGGACCCAGGTGTCCTGCCTCAACCCAAGAAAGACCTCGTAGGAGACCTTCTCAACACGTCCAGGCCGATTTCCCCTACTGCCGTGAGCCGGCATTATTGCATATTGCAGTGGGCATATTTGCATATTGCATATGAGTGCAGCACTTTCCACAGCATCATTCTTTCCAGATCTGGAGTAGCTCCACTGGAATCTAAAGCACTGCTGGGAGCCAGTTTGAGAACTCCGCCATACAAAGTCATGAGTAAGGGGCCGGCATACCGCAAAGCGCGGATCGAGCTTCAGGAGTCCCCTGGAAATTCTCGAGCATATACCCCCAAAACCAGAGTCTGCCACTTTTGCTTGTGCTTTCACCTAAACCTCTGACTTACGGGCTCTCCCCGCACTACCTCTCTCTAAAACGAGTAGAGCTTACAGTTCAGTTATCTTCCGGGTGTGACAGTGTTTAACCTACAACTCCTTGGGAAATCTCTCTAAGCGCCTGAATAGGTTTTCCGCCCACATGGTTGTCAGAGCCTCCCAAACTGGGAGAGCAGGAGATTTCTAAACTGTCTAAACACAGATTCTTTTGAGGAGTTACAAGATGATTAGAAATTTAGTGTGAAGGTTTTCACTTGTGGGCCACTTGTTGGCTGCTAAGTTTCCATATCCTTACCTGCGTGTCCTGGGCAGGTTATGCATTTTTAAATATAAATTGGTGTGATAGTAGTAAGCTTTAAGTTTGTAACCTGGACCCTTGAGTTAATGCTTTTTCTGGTTATAGCCCACCACACCTTGCTCTGTAGGAATGCAACGTATCTAAGCTTTTTGGAGGGGGCTCTACTGACCAACCACCTTAGAGAAAAATAAGTTTTCTGTGAAGAAAAAGGTCTTAAATTTAACAGGCTGGCTCGGCCAGATAGATGAGCAAATCACCTAAGCTTTTGCATTATGATAAGTTTGCAGGAAGAAAAGCCTGGTTTGCTGCAAGACTCGACCCCTCCCCCATTCTCCTCTAAGCATAACTTAAGGTATAAAAACTACTTTGAAAAATAAAGTGGCGGCCTTGTTCACCGAACTTGGTCTCACCATGTCGTTCTTTCTCTTTACCTTCTGGCTGAATTATTCAGCCTCTTATTCTCCACTGAATTCCTCACTGAGCTATCCTCATTCTATTACTCTTTATATCCTTAATTAAACATTTAATTAAGCAGTGTTTCCTGATCTTCGCCTACGCCGTCTCTCTTCGAAAGACCCTGGATCAGCCGGGCTGGTCCCCGCACCCTACCATGCTCGAGAGCAATGAGGCGCTCCCCTCGCCACTCGCATGGAGACCCGACTTTCCCCTGGCGCCCCACGAGAGCTCACTGCCTCGCCGCGTACTCGAGTGAGAAAGCGCAACAAATGGGCCGCCCGCTCAGAACAACCCCAAGACGCCCCCTCAGTCCGCAGATGCAGGGCCTCGTCGCGCCAGCCGAAGACCAGCCGCGAACCTCTCTCCAAACGCCGTTCAGAGCTACGTCCCCTGAGGCCACCCAGTGAGCTTCCAAAGAGAGACCCGGCGCGACGCGCGAGAGCAGAGCGGGGTCTGGCTGCCACTCGAGATGAATGCCTGGGGGCCCCGGTCCCCCGGGTGGGCTGGAAGGCAACCCCGAGATCCCGGCCCCGGAGAGGAACACGGGCGTCGGGACACCAAGCGAGATTGGGTCTGAGGCCGCAGTCACGCGAGAGCAAGCCCCAGCTTTCCGGCGCAACGCGAAGGGAGAGGGGACTCACTGCGGCCCAAACACAAGAACAGGCCTGAATGCCCCGGCGGAAAGTTCACTGAAAGATGAACTCCCCAGGTTGATAGGTGCTCAATATGCTACTAGAGATCAGTGGAGAAATAACTCCAGAAAGAATGAAGAGATGGAGCCAAAACAAAAACAATGCCCAGTTTTGGATGTGACTGGTGATGGAAATAGACTCTGAAGCTGTAAAGATTTTTTATTATTATTATGAAAAACAGGTGCCTATGTAGGCCCTTCGTAGAAGTGAAGTAACATAAAATGAATTTTGGAAAAGCAGGGGATGCTTGAAATTGTTCCTGGAGCTGTTTTAGCCCTTTTCAGTCTCACCCAATGACTTTCTCATCCTACCTCGAGATTGTGGCTCTAGGTGATTCCTCAGAGCCAAATGCATAATTTTCTGAGGTCACGAGTGAAACATTTATACTAGGTGGTGAAAGCAATATTGAACGTGGCTTTGAGGGATGGGGTGTTTCTTCATCCCTGAACTCTTCCCTGGAGGCAGGTGTGTCCCAGAGGGCAGCAGATATCACTGTGAGGCCACCTCCCTTTCTCTCTGACGCCCTTTCTCTCCTCTCCCAACTGTGACTTGTTAGTTGAGGAGCCCCAGACACATGTGTACTTCTTTAGAACATGTTTACAACTATCATTGATTACAGGAGGTCTGCTCTGTGCTTTCAGTGTTCAGTTTAGTGGGACATTTCCATTTACTATATGGCAACTTAAAAAATGCAAACATTTAGGGAATCGTGCTGTAAAGAAGCAATATTGCACAGGAACCTGGAATGTTAGGTCAATGAATCAAGGCAAATTGGAAGTGGTCAAACAGGAGATGGCAAGAGTGAACATCGACTTCTAGGAATCAGCGAAACTGAAATGGACTGGAATGGGTGAATTTAACTCAGATGACCACTATATCTACTACTGCGGGCAGGAATCCCTTAGAAGAAATGGAGTGGCCATCATGGTCAACTAAAGAGTCCGAAATGCAGTACTTGGAGGCAATCTCAAAAACAACAGAATGATCTCTGTTCGTTTCCAAGGCAAACCATTCAATATCACAGTAATCCAAATCTATGCCCCAACCAGTAATGCTGAAGAAGCTGAACGGTTCTATGAAGACCTACAAGACCTTTTAGAACTAACACCCAAAAAAGATGTCCTTTTCATTATAGGGGACTGGAATGCAAAAGAAGGAAGTTAAGAAACACCTGGAGTAACAGGCAAATTTGGCCTTGGAATACGGAAGGAAGCAGGGCAAAGACTAATAAGAGTTTTGCCAAGAGAATGCACTGGTCATAACACCCTCTTCCAACAACACAAGAGAAGACTCTACACATGGACATCACCAGATGGTCAACACCGAAATCAGATTGATTATATTCTTTGCAGCCAAAGATGGAAAAGCTCTGTACAGTCAGCAAAAACAAGACCGGGAGCTGACTGTAGCTCAGACCATAAACTCCTTATTGCCAAATTCAGACTTAAATTGAAGAAAGTAGGGAAAACCACTAGACCATTCAGGTATGACCTAAATCAAATCCTTTATCATTATACAGTGGAAGTGAGAAATAGATTTAAGGGATTAGATCTGATGGACAGAATGCCTGATGAACTATGGACGGAGGTTCGTGACACTGTACAGGAGACAGGGATCAAGACCATCCCCATGGAAAAGAATTGCAAAAAAGCAAAATGGCTGCCTGGGGAGGCCTTACAAATAGCTGTGAAAAGAGAAGCGAAAAGCAAAGGAGAAAAGGAAAGATATAAGCATCTGAATGCAGAGTTCCAAAGAATAGCAAGAAGAGATAAGAAAGCCTTCCTCAGCGATCAATGCAAAGAAATAGAGGAAAACAACAGAATGGGAACGACTAGAGATCTCTTCAAGAAAATCAGAGATACCAAGGGAACATTTCATGCAAAGATAGTCACAACAAAGGACAGACACGTATGGACCTAACAGAAGCAGAAGATATTAAGAAGAGGTGGCAAGAATACACAGAAGAACTGTACAAAAAAGATCTTCACGACCAAGATAATCACGATAGTGTGATCACTCACCTAGAGCCAGACATCCTGGAATGTGAAGTCAAGTGGGCCTTAGAAAGCATCACTACGAACAAAGCTAGTGGAGGTGATGGAATTCCAATTGAGCTCTTTCAAATCCTGAAAGATGATGCTGTGAAAGTGCTGCAGTCAATATACCAGCAAATTTGGAAAACTCAGTAGTGGCCACAGGACTGAAAAGATCAGTTTTCATTCCAATCCCAAAGAAAGGCAATGCAAAGAATGCTCAAACTACCACACAATTGCACTCATCTCGCACGCTAGTAAAGTAATGCTCAAAATTCTCCAAGCCAGGCTCCAGCAATATGTGAACCGTGAACTTCCAGATGTTCAAGCTGGTTTTAGAAAAGGCAGAGGAACCAGAGGTCAAATTGCCAACATATGCTGGATCATGGAAAAAGGAAGAGAGTTCCAAAAAAACTATCTGCTTTATTGACTATGCCAAAGCCTTTGACTGTGTGGATCACAATAAACTGTGGAAAATTCTGAAAGGATTTAGAATAGGATGGGAATACCAGACCACCTGACCTGCCTCTTGAGAAACCTGTATGCAGGTCAGGAAGCAACAGTTAGAACTGGACATGGAACAATAGACTGGTTCCAAATAGGAAAAGGAGTACGTCAAGGCTGTATATTGTTGAGATAGAGACAAAAGTGAGCTTCATTTAAAATTTTTTCATGTTTGCTTGAACTACAAATTTAGAAACATTCTACAATTGCTCAGAAAAATATTTTTTGTAAATCTCCTTGCTTCTCATGAGGAGGGTAGGAGTGTAAACCTCCCCTTGAAACTTCAGGCTGAGGAAATGAAGTTCATCTGTAATTTCTGACCAGATTTATAGTTGAGATTACACTCATACTTTTTGTATATAGCAATTAACGATGAGAGCTCGGATAGAAGTAGGCTAAATAGTAAAGAGAGATCTTATTTGTGTTTTAAATTTTGTCCTAAATAACTCAAAATGTGGATAATTCATTGTGCTGACTCATTTTAATAAACCAGGTTTTATCAGGAGGAAACGAACATCCTTTTAAAACTAATCTCTTCAGTTTTGGCCTGCTTGATTCAACTAAAGATTTTCAAGTTTCCTGTCCTGTGTTTAAAAAATATCTATGCTTTAAAAATTAACTATATCGACTGCTACAAATAGGAGTTTGATATTGATTTATTTTTGTTCACACATTTAAGACATATAATTTAAAACATTAAAATGCCACAAGCATTACTGAACTATGTAACAAGGTTTTACATATTCATTTTCTCTATGTTATAGTTAAAAATCTATATGTGTTTTCTTAATCTGAGGAAGTAGCTGGCATAGGACCCTAGACTCTTTTGTAGAATTGTAACTTTGACTACATCAATGACTCTCATACCTTAAAAACAACCTTTCTTTTTAAAAAAAACCTTCCGCACAGAACCATATTACATAAAAGAGACAAGTATAGAGTCATTTAGCTAAAGGAGTGGCCAGAGACCGTGCAGCTGTGACTTCTCTGTTCCTCAACCCTTCAGTGACCCCCATGGGACCTTCCCCTTCTATGGGACATAGTTCAGAAACTAACACTTGTGAGAGAATCCTTCTCGCTAAACACCTTTAGAATTAAAACTTGCCGGTACATTGTTTTCTTGTGTATAATTTTCTCACCTTTCTATGTCTCGCTAAATGGAAAAGTTTAAAGAAAACTGCAGATGTGTTCTTCTTATTAATATTTGACTTCAAACTACTTCATTTGAACATGATCCTCACCTAGAAATCAAAATAAAGGTCTTGGAAGTACATATTTAGGGCAGGAGCTGTTAAGGGAGAAGATGGTGATCTTGTGCATCATTACCAGGATTATGGGTCATTCCCTAATTCTCTGAAATTATGTGTACTCAATAGACTGATATTTATTATACTTTTTATCAGATTAATCTAAATAGCATCCCATATATATGTTCTCTGTTATCTAAAAGCAGAATAAGTAGGAATTCATTTTCTTTTATTTATGTGATTATTTTTCTACCTAAGTAATCTTCAAGTTAGGTCTAGTCTCAAAGTATTATTTAAATGTCACATGTAGGAAATTATACGTCATTCCTATGATAATATCTCTTGTTTAACTTAAACATAATATTTGACTTATTTCAGATGCAGCAGGAGTTGGACAAGATATAACTAGAGAACTAGAAGAAGGTATGTTGCAAAAACGTATGACAAAATCATTAGACATTGATTTCTGAAATACATGGTAAACAGTCAGTGGCATCTCTTTCCATTGTTTGGATAGCAGTTGCTATCTTAAATATTTTTTCTTACATATAGCTAATAAAAAATGTGAGAGCATGAGCAGTCATAGTGAAAAATTCCTTCTTCCTCATCTATTCACCATGTTCCATTGCTTGAAAAACAAGCCCAAAAGGTCTAGGTATTTCTTTTATTTCTGGCTATTTCCTCCTTCTACTGACTCCATCCCTGTGGAACTATCCGCCTACACCCTGACACTATTCTCAGAATACGTGGAGTTCATCAACGTCTCAAGTGTCTGATAGTGGTTACGGTTAGGAAACCAGACTGAAGCAGTCATGTTTGTGTAGCTGTCACTTGGTGGGTGACTTTAAAATTTCTCTGTCGTTGACTTTGTCACCAGTTTATCTTTCACCCTCAGGAAAAGCTCCAAACACCCACCTCAATTTGGGTCCTGCCAAAGTAGTTGACCTTATCTCTTTACCACCCTCCTCTGCCCCTCAACTCTGCATCTAACCAGCCAGACTGTGTAGGATCCCACAGGTGTGCTTCCTCACCTCTGGTCTTTGTACATATTTCTCCCCTCTACCTCTTGTACTTTCTCCTGTCCTTCAGATAGCTACTTACATATCACCTCCGTCAAAAAGCTGGCAGTACTGACACAAAGCTGGCTGTCCCTTTTGAGTGTTCCTTGTGCCATCTTTTATATCTGTCTTAGTATTTATGACTCTGGATGGAAATCTGCTGTTCATGTATTTTTCCAGCTTAGGGCATATCATTTTTCAGGGTGGACTGGGTCACCTTCATCTTGTAATTCCAGTGCTTGTCACAGCACCTTTGCACGTAGTTATCGAGTAAATGAATGAAGAATGAGAAAACCAGAAGCCCTGATACTCAGCCACACGTGCGACCATGAGCGGATTATATAACTGTAATCTTGTTTTTTGTGTTGTGTCATCTATAGATATAATTCATTCTTCGGAACACTTGGAAAGGTCTCAATTTTGTTTTGTTTTTTTCTTAACTAACAGTTAACTCAGGTATTTTAGGTAAAGAATATAATTCTTTCCTTTTCCTTCCAGTTGATGCTGAATTTGCATCTAATTCCTTTAGAGTGACTCCTTGAGGATCTACAGATGGGTCAAATGTATATGAGGACCTACTATGGAAAACATCACAAGAATATGTACAGACTTTGAAGAAAAAAGATGATTTGAATGATGAATAGTAAAAGTTTCCCTACAGGACTGTTTACATGAAGTTTTCATTGTTTCCCATTAAACCTGATGAGAAATTCTTTATTAAAGGAAAATATTTTCATATTATGTGTGTATGATAACAATGTATATGGTATTTTAAGCGATGTTTCTCTGCCTCTAACTTAGCAGACTTAAAAGCCAGCACTGTTGAGTTTTCCATATTCAAAGTGATACTGTTAGTCACTCAGCCATGTCGACTCTTTGTGATCCCATGGACGAGCCCGCCAGGCTCCTCTGTCCATGGAATTCTCCAGGCAAGAATACTGGAGCAGGGAGCCATTCCCTTCTCCAGGGGATCTTCCAGAACCAGGGATCAAACCCAGGTCACCTGAATTGCAGGTGGATTCTTTACCATTTGAGCGGCCCTTTATGAACTCAAACCCTAGTATCAGCTGTTTAAACAGCATCCAAACAACCAGACTTGTCATTAATATTTAGTGGTGTTGATTGATAGCTTTTTTGTATTTTCCAGTTTTTATCACTATATATAGGTCTAAAGATTTAGATACTTATGGCTACCATCAATGTTATGGCTACCATCAATGTTTTGATGTACTACAACTTAACAGTGGCATAAAACTTACTATATGTAACTGTAAACATGGATTCATAGGTCTTCCTCATGAAGAAATAAGTTTTGCCTGAGTTTTTGCCTTTGCAATGAATTAACTTTTTTTAAAAAATTTATTTTTAATTAGAGGATAATTACTTTACAATATTGTGATGGTTTCTGCCATACATTGACTTGAATCGGCCATAGGTATGCATATGTCCCCTCCCTCTTGAACCTCCCTCTCACCTTCCTCCCCATTCCACCCTTCTAGGTTGTCACAAAGCACCAACTTTGGGTTCCCTGCATCATACAGCAAATTCCAAAAAGACACATGTACCCCAGTGTTCACTGTAGCACTATTTACAATAGCTAGGACATGGAAGTAACCTAGATGTCCATCAACAGATGAATGGATAAAGAAGCTGTATATTATTCAGCTACAAAAAGAAATGCATTTGAGTTGGTTTTAATTGATTTACTTTTGGAAACCGTGTTTAATTGATTTACTTTTGGAAACCGTGTTAAAATGAGAGAAAAGTTCCAAGCACCAGACAGACATTTTTGCAAAACTTCCCCATCTCCCCTATCTCCTCCTAAGGTACCATTTATATTTCCTAAATGTTTTTTGTTATAAGTGCCCCTCCTTCCCCAAGTCACCTGTTTTTCAGAAGATGCCTTTATCTCCTACTCCCTGGCATTTACTAAGTAGTATATCAACTCCCGGTTGTAATCACCCCTCAAGTCACATTTCTTTGTGAACCTCTGCACGTGGTTGTTATTGTTGTCGCTCAGTCACGTCCATCTCTTTGCGACCCCATGGACTGCAACATGCCAGGCTTCCCTGTCCTTCACCATTGAGTTTGCTCAAACTCAATGTCCATTTAGTCGAAGATGCCATCTAACTAGCTCATCCTCTGTCACCCCCTTCTCCTCCGGCCACAATCTTTCACAGCATCAGGGCCTTTTCTAGTAAGTCGGCTCTTCCCATCAAATGGCCAAAGTATTGGAGCTTCAGCATCAGTCCTTCCAATGAATATTCAGGGTTGATCTCCTTTAGGATTGACTGGTTTGTTCTTGCTGTCCAAGGGACTCTCAAGTCTTCTCCAGCACCACAGTTTGAAAACATCAATTCTTCAACACTCAGCCTTTACGGTCCAACTCTCAGATGTGTACATCATTCCTGGAAAGCTATTTAAATGTTTTTTTTCTCATGGTTATCTGCTTTTGTCAATTTAATTGGCAGATTCCCAATAACCTAAAGGGTGGAGGAAGTGTTTTCCTCACCAACAGTTCCAAGAGCTGACATGTTACTAATGCTCACTTAATCCTTCATCCCCTTGTCTTTCTGTCCTCTCAGTGATCTGACTTGGCAGAGCTCCAGTTTCATATGAGACTGATGATCCTTCTCCCCCACCACCCTCTCCAAGGGTCTCAGTGCTGCACTGCCCAGTGATCCTGCTACTTTTATTAATTTGTATCTTCTGATAAGGATTTCAGATCTCTTCTCTACGAACTTCTCACCATGCTTCTCCCCTCTCACTTGTACCAGACAATCTGAGGTCCCACAACAAACTTCTTGAAAGGTTCACCTGTATCCCTAGCAGTTCTAGACTGTCTTCCCTTTCTTTCCTCAAAACTACTCCCAAGTCACTGATGACTACCACATCGCTGAATCAAAGCCACACCTTTCCTGCCCTTGTCTATCTGAATTCCTCCTCTTGGCGTTCACTCTAACTGACCTTTTGGAGACACTCCCTCCTTTTGGCTAGGCTTTCAGTATTCATTCCTTTTATCCTGAAGGCACGGACAGGTCATTGTGATCAGAGACACAGTTCTTATTAAGTATCTCACAGTAAAAATACAGGCGTTGCCCCCTCGCCCAGGACTGCACCTGGGGCCGTGTGTTGAGAGCAGGTCAATTGTTCCACAACAGCAGGTGCAGAACGGAAGAAAACCTTGTCCCTCCTGCTGAGAAGGGCCTTCTCCTCTCCTGGGAAGGATGTCCTCCTTACTCTGGCCTTTGGTACGTAAGTAAAGGTGTCACCCACCCCAAAAAGGGTCCTTCTGCCCAGTGTTTCTCCGCCAATGGAATGAGTTGTGTTGAGAAGCAAAGGAACTGAGAAGTGGGAGCACCCACTGTACAGTCCACACTCTCCAACAGGCCATGGGCGGGGCTGCTCCGTAGGGCTTTCATCAGCGGGGGAGTGGGTGGAGTTGGCGGGGTTCTGGGGAGCAGAGATAGGCACAGCTGCTCCCGGTAGTGGGGCTCACAAGGCTCATTGCCACCTTACATTAAGGTGGGTGCAGCGTCTCCGCACACGGCACCCCCAGCCCAAGCAAGAGCATCGGCCAAGCTGGTTCACACCAGGAACTGGGGTTTGAAGAGCCGGAAGCAAGGCCTCTGCAGGAAACACCCAGCAAGCAAGAGAAGCCAGACTACGCACAAGGGAAAGGAGGTTAGTATTTTTATTCCTAATATTGTTTGTTTGTTTGTTTAACCTGGTAACCGTTTATGGGCTTTGCTGATAACAAAATCTCTCCAGGAGCCTGACCTGGAGTCTCCAAGGTTCTGGGCCTCATCCCTTCTTGAAATATAGATTCTTAAGGAGATGGAGCACCTTGGGGGGACCTACTCTGGGCTGTAGGTCTCTCCTGCTCCTTGGGGAGATGAGACTATGAATTCTTTCAGATCGGAGCTATTAATTAGATGAACGGTTGCAGATGTCTGCGCTGAAGAGTCTCAGAAGATCTGGGCTTTTTACAAAACCACTGAGAAATCCCAGGGAAGTTTATTTCCCCACAATTTCCCTCCTTGTTCCTAGAAGAGTTTTAGGCTGCAATTCAGCCACTGTAACCAGTCCAAGGAAACTTGAAGTTGATGGGCACCAAATCCTTTTGGCTTGTCTTGGGCAACATTTAATCAGCAAGACCCTTACTGAGCAAAAGAAATTGGTCTCAGCCAAAGTCCCCCAAGTCTTAGATTCAGGAATCTAAGCCAAGTCCCCCAGAATTTCAGGGACTATTTTGGGAAGCAAGGTGGCTTCCTCCTTGTGTTTCTGTATTAACCTTTTCTACCTGATCCAGGGCATTGTAGGGAAGCAAAATTTGTCACTCCAAAATGTGTCTCTTTGGCAAGAGAATGATTTTAGGCAGAATATTTTTAAGAAACAAAAGACTCAAAGCCTTTCTTTTGACCGCCTCCTTAAATGTTGAATCGTTTAGATAAAGGGGCTGGCCCAGGAAGACAGCTACTATGAGAGATACTGAGAAAAAATGTGTGCCAGGTGTGGTCAGGGGAACTGCAAATATTTACAGAGAGTTCCAAACACTTGCTTTTCCATCTCCATGTGAATCACCTTCTTCCACATTCTAGTCCCAAACCACTACCCACAGCATCCTCCTCTGTCTCTAGCTGAAGATGGCATTTAAGGTGAGGGTTTCAACCATTCTGGTGAGTTACTCACATTTTCTGGTTCTCACCCATGTATACAGAAGTATACATGTTGTTAACCTTTTGTTTGCTTTTCTCCTGTTAATCTGTCTCATGTTAAGTCGCTTCTTAACCAGCCAGATGAACCTAGAAGGATAGTTTTTGTCCTCCCCCACAGGACACACCTGAGTACAGGGAGCTATGCTCATTTACAACTGGCAGAGACTTTGCCTCGTCTGCAAAGAAGAGATCTCTGGTAAACTGTTACGTATACAGCAGCACCAGCCAGTGAGCTGACGCTCACTTGAAGGCCTTAGACATAAGTAGCACCATCCTGTTACCAAGTCCTGTTGCTTCCTACAGGATGGGCCGATAAATCAAGAGATGAATTACTGGGGCAAGGAATAGCAACTTTGTTTGGAAAGCTGGTAGATCAAGATAATGGTGGACTCATGTCCCATAAGAACCATCTTGCCTGAGTTAGAATTCAGGCTTGGTTTACACTAAAAGGAGAAAGAGTAAAGTCAAACCTTTCCTGGTTCCCATCAGCCTCTGAAGGGAATGTGTTAATTCCCTTCCTGCAGTCATTGACAGGCGGGCTTGGTCAGGTTGTTTCCTGGGAGGTAAACACAGGTGTTTAAGCTTAATCCTTATTATGCGGGAGGCAAGGCTCCCAGCGACGAGCAACTATGTACAATATAAGCATAAAGGCAACATCCCTTTAGTGCTGAACTTGTAATAGAATACAAAAGGGTCTTCCCTGTTACAGTTGTTCACTTCAGCAGAAGTCAGGGACAGATTTCATACTGCCTTTTGTGAAAGAAAAACCATGGAGTCGGTAACGTTCCCTAATTTGAACAAACTCCATGAGATAGTGAAGGATAGGAAAGCCTGGCGTGCTGCAGTCCATTGGGTCACAGAGTTGAACATGACTTAGCCACTCAACAACAATAATGCTTCCTAAAGAGCTCTCTGAAACAGAGCCAGGAGGCCATTAACGAGTGTGACACAGGCATGTCTCAGCCTGGATGGAATCTGACCTTCCGATCATTTGTTGTCCTAATGAAGTCCTCCAGGATATCTGCCAAAAACTCAAGCTACTTCTTGGACCATCCCTCCCCTAAATAACTTGTGATTCCGTAAGGACAAATATTTCCTGGCTTGTATCAGAGTCGCTCACAGTTCTCATCAGGCAATTTTTGACAACCTGTGGCCTTTTGTCTTCATAAACCCCTGACTCCTTTTTGGAACACTCAGTTTAACCTGAATCTCTGTTTCCCGAATTGCAATTTTTTCCCTTCCAGTTTTATTGAGATGTAATTAACATGCAGCAGTGTATAAGTTTAAGGTGTAGAGCATAATGATTTGACTTACAAGATGACTACCACAATGTATTTTACTATAATAATAAACATAACTATATTCCTGCTGCCTGGATATAGTGAAACATAACTAGAGCCACACTGCTAGAATACAGTAGAATTTTTAAGGTTCTCCAGAGGGGGAATAAAGACAGTAGGGGATTCGCTATTTATCTATCCGTCTGTCAGGAGACCTGAAATCTGTAGTGAGCCAGCAGACTGGAGATTCAGGGAAGAGTTGATGTTGCAGTCTTGAACCTGAATCCCCAGAACAATAGTCTGGAAACTCAGCCAGGGTTTCTATGCTTCAGACTTGAACTCTTCCACTTTTCGGTTGCTGTTCAGTCACCAAGTTGTGTTCCACTCTTTGCGACCCCATGGACTGCAGTCTTCAGGGCTCCTCTGTCCTCCACTGTCTTTTGGAGTTAGCTCCAATTCATGTCCACTGAGTCGGTGACGCCATCCAAGCATCTTGTCCTGTGCTGCCCCTTTCTCCTCCCGCCTTCAGTCCTTCCCAGCATTAGGGTCTTTTCCGAGCAATCGCTCTTTGCATCAGGTGGCCCAAATACTGGAGCTTCAGTTTCAGTATCAGTCCTTCCAATGAATATTCAGGGTTGATTTCCTTTTGGATTGACTGGTTTGATCTCCTTGCAGTCCAAAGGACTCTCAAGAGTCTTCTCTAGCACAATTTGAAAACATCCTTCCACTGTGAGGAACCTCAATATTTGGGCTTGCAGTCTTCAGCTGATTGGATGAGGCCCATGGACATTATGGGGGGAAATCAGTTTTATTCAAAGTTACTGCTTTAAATACTAATCACATCTAAAATATACCTTCACAAAAACATCTAAACTGACTTTGCAAAAAATGAATGCATTTCTTGGTAAACTAGAAAAAGAAAATATGTGGCTTAGGTTTCCTAAGGACAAAAATAATTTTCTAAAAAAACGTATATTATTGGAGCATAGCCAACGAACAATGTGGTGAGTTTCAGGTGCACAGCAGAGTGACTCAGCCACACATATACATGCATTCATCCTCCCCCACATTCAGGGAAGGGTTCTTAAAGGCACCGTTGGGGGTGAGGGTGTGAGATGCCTGATAGCTGGTGTACATCCTTCTGGATTGGTTGGTGGTGAGCTAAGTGGGTGGTTTTAGGAGTCAGTATCATCCACCATCAGGTTTCAACTGGTCTGGGGTCTACATAGGTATAGTCAGCATGCGGTTAACTTCTTCCACCTGGTGGGGGTTTCAGTATCTGCAGAACTCCAGGATATGGCTCAGAATGTTATCTACAGCCCTTGAGGAGGAGCTGACTTTGATGTTTTAACTATAGTTAATTTGTCTTAGACTGTTTTCATTTATTTCAGCATTTTCGCACTTCTCTGATTACGTTTGCTCTTTGGGACTTGGGCAAAGCCTCAGAGGCTAAAGCTTTTCTACCAACAAGAGGCAGGTGCCATGGGGAGGTCTTCACAGTGTTCTGCTCCATGTCCATTAGTTTTTCTTTTTAGTGTGTCCTCCTTTATTTTAAATAGATTCAAGAGGTGGGGGGAATGTTCCTAGTTAGGAGGTTTTCATTCGTTACCCACCTAGTCTGAAAAGTCTAGAAAAATCTATCTTCTTAAAATAATCTGTGTATCATATTCCCCCACTTCAGCTATTCAGTGAGTATCATGTCCTTCAGAAGCTGCACACCTAAAACCAACCAAGTCCAGAGTCTAGTCTCTGTGCTGGATGCTAGAAATTCGAAAACCAACAAAATGTGGCTTCATCTCTCTCGTGGGTTGTTACTGGTTGTCATTGGGCCCCTCAATGCTCATGACCTATTGGACTGAATAAAGGTACTTCAGGAAACTGCAAATTTAATGGAAGGAAGTCATAGGAATGACCCCTTAGAATCTGAGATACTTATTAGGAGTTGGAGAGATTTGTTCTAAAGAGATATAAAGCCTTGTTCCAGCAGGAAACAATTTTTTGAAAAATTTCATTGAAGTATATTTGACTCACAGTGTTGTGTTAGTTTCAGGTGTCCAGCAAAGTGAATCAGTTCTATATACATACATATCTCCATTCTTTTCAGCTTCTTTTCCCATATAGGTTATTATATAAAACTGAGTAGAGCTCTCTGTGATATACAATAGGTCCTCGTTGGTTATCTGTTTTATGTGTTGTTGTTGTCGTTCAGGGGGTCAGTCTTCTCCAAGTCTTTGTGACCCCATGGACTGCAGCACACCAGGCTTCCCTGTCCTTCACCATCTCCCAGAGCTTGCTCAAACCCATGTCCATTGAGTTGATGATGCCATCCAACCATCTAGTCCTCTGTCATCCCCTTCTCCTCCTGCCTTCAGTCTTTCCCAGCATCAGGGTCTTTTCTATTAAGTTGGCTCTTTGCATTAGGTGGCCAAAATATTGGAGGTTCAGTTTCAGCATCAGTCCTTCCAGTGAATATTCAGGATTGATTTCCTTTAGGATTGACTGGTTAGATCTCCTTGCAGTCCAAGGGACTCTCAAGAGTCTTCACCAGCACCATGGCTCAAAAGCATCAGTTCTCTGGTGCTCAGCCTTCTTTATGGTCCAACTCTCACATCCATACATGACTACTGGAAAATCAGTTCAGTTCAGTCATTCAGTCGTGTCTGACTCTTTGTGACCCTATGGACTGCAGCAAGCCAGGCTTCCCTGTCCATCATTAACTCCTGGAGCTTGCTCAAACTCATGTCCATCGAGTTGGTGATGTCATCCAACCATCTCATTCTGAAGTCCCCTTCTCCTCCTCCCTTCAATCCTTCCCAGCATCAGGGTCTTTTCTAATGAGTCAGTTCTTCACATCAGGTGGCCAAAGTATTGGAGCTTCAGCTTCAGCATCAGTCCTTTCAGGACTGATTTTCAGTCCTAAATATTCAGGACTGATTTCCTTTAAGATTGACTGGTTTGATCTCCTTGCAGTCCAAGGGACTCGCAAGAGTCTTCTCTTTTGAACACCACAGTTCAAAAGCATCAATTCTTCAGCTCTCAGCTTTTCTTTATGGTCCAACTCTCACATCCATACATGACTACTGCAAAAACCATGCCTTTGACTAAACAGGACTGCTTTGGTATTAACTACCAACACTGTTTCATTTTTTTGTTTCTTTAATTTTTTATTTTTTATTGGGGTATAGCCAATTAACAATGTTGTGATAGTTTCAGGTGAACAGTAAAGAGACTCAGCTATAGATATAATACATGTATCCATTCTCCCCCTTGGAGAAGACTCTTGAGAATCTCTTGGACAGTCAGGAGATCAAACCAGTCAATCCTAAAGGAAATCACCCCTTAATATTCATTGGAAGGACTGAGGATGAAGCTCCAATACTCTGGCCACCTGATGTGAAGAGCTGACTCATTGGAAAAGACCCTGATGCAGGGAAAGAATGAAAGCAGGAGGAGAAGGGGATGACAGAAAATGAGATGGTTGCATGGCATCACTGACTCAATGGACATGAGTTTAAGCAAGCTCCGGGAGATGGTCAAGAATAGGGAAGCCTGGCATGCTGCAGTCCATGGCGTCACACAGAGTTGGACACGAATGAGCAACTGAACAACAATTCTCCCCCAAACCCCTCTCTATCCAGGCTGCCACATAACACTGAGCAGACTTCCCTGTGCTATACAGTAGGTCCTTGTTGGGATAGCTAGTGAGTTTGAGACAGTCATGTACACACTGCTGTATTTAAAATGTTTTGCTTTTTTTAGTTTTGGTAATGTAGTAATGAGAGTGAACGAAAAATCAAAAAGGAGAAACCAAGATACATGAAGGCTGGAATCTTGAAGAAGTGCTTTACAGAGGGAACAAATCCAGGGTAGAAGGGACATGAGAAAGCCAGTAAGGTGAGAACGGGCAAAATGTCTTGCTGTAACGGCACTTCCTAAGCACACAGTCAAATGAGACTTGGCCTTCTGATGGTTGTTTGGGGAGGCTGTTTCTTTATCCACAGAACTGTTTTTAAAAAGGTAATACGCCTCCACTATCTTTGGACCAGCAGAAGAAAATGTCTTGGGCTCAGTCACAGCCAAAGCCCAAACTCAAAACGTAAGCAGGCGTATTCCCCCATGCCAGTGGCAAGATGCACTTTACTTAGCTGTATCTTTCTGATGTTCTTCTTGTTTATGTAAGATCAGGAATCCCTTGTGGATTCATTCAGGAACTTTATCATGGTATGAATCTTCAGGTGTTCAAATGTCTACGGAGGTGGACAGTCAGTACTGAAGATTGTGTGCATCTATTAATAACAGAATGCAATTGCTTTGTATAATGGTTACAGGTGAGCATGGTGACTGTGGAGGTCATGTGATAAAACTACACAGAGGACCCCACACACCTGTGCTCATCTATGTACCTGTGAAATGGGAGTAAGGGCCCTGAGAGTAGCAATGTCATAGCAGTGTCAGTTTCTTCTTGTGACTGTACTCTAGTTGTAAGACATTAACTTTGGGGCAAGACAGGGAAAAGGTGCATGGGACTTCCCGGCTGTCTTTGCAAATTTCTGATAAGCTATAACTAGGAATTTCAAAACAGAAAATTAGAACAATGTCATCTGTGCAATAATCATTTAGTGAGATGTTTCCAGAAAAACATGACACCTGGGACCCTTGCTACAGGCAGTAAGTGAATGAGTGATAGTCGCTCAGTAGTGTCCAAATCTGAGACCCCATGGACTGCAGCCTGCCAGGCTCCTCTGTCCATGGAATTCTCCAGGCAAGAATACTGAAGTGGGTTGCCATTTCCTTCTCCAGGGCATCTGAACATGTTCGTTACAGCTCTCTGCTCTATCATGGGAGGCAGTCTGAAACAGAAGGCTGGAGCAGTTAACCCCACAAGGACAGCAATGATGTTCTGTAGGGGAAGCCTGAGAGGCTATGGTGTGGAGGCCGACCAAGCGTGGGAATCTAAAATCGGCAGGAAAGGGTGGGGGTCTCTCTGCAGGGCCCACCACTTACCAGTCGGCCTTCCAAGCAGTCGACGGCGGCCCCCCGGGCCAGCAGGTACCGCACGCAGTCCGGGTGTCCCATGGAGGCAGCCTCGTGCAGAGAGAGCCCGCTTGTAGTCCTGGTGGACGGCTTCGATGTCCAGGTCCCAGATAGGCCAAGATGTCCCAGCGGCTGTGGCGCGTAAAGTGTGCAGGAGGGTATCTCCGGCAGACCCCGCGCAGCCCGCGCGCCCAGCCGCGTGCAGCTCCTCTCATCCAGCACCAACCAGCACAGCCGCCGCGGAACCCGGAGCGCGGTCATGGCCACGGGCTCGAGTCCTGCGGGAACGCTTGGCGACCCTCCCCCGGACCCGCCCCGCGATCCTCCTCCACCCTGCCTGTCAGGACCCTTCCCCAGACGCCCCGACCTTCCCCCACACCCTCAGGTTCCGAGCTGACCACGCGACCCGCGGGCCGCAGCGAACGCACGCGCGGAGACTACCGCCCGCACTGGTTTCACTTTGAGGAGAAACATTAGGTGAACCCCAGGTACCACCACCTCAGGCGGCGCGAGCACGCGAGGACGGGGTGGGGCCCGTGCGGCCCCGCCTGTGGCCCCGCCCTCCGCGGCCGGTCCCGCCCATACTCTTGGCCCCGCCCATCGCGCCGGCCGCGGCCCCCTCCGTGAGTCCCTAAGCTCGGAGGAACTCTGGGAAAGTTATTGCTCGCCCCTTCCACCCTGGCGGAAGCGCAGAGGGGGCGGGGCCTGCTAGCTGTAGCGCGGTTGAGCGTCCCGATTGGCCGCCGCAGCAGTCCGTCAAGTGCACCCTTCCTCTTGCGTGCTTCAATTGGTCGGGGATGCATTCCGTCAGCGTCGGCGGCGGGCTCTTCGCGGCCCTGCGGCGGCGGCGGAGCTGGTGGAGGAAGTCCACGGCCTGCAAGGGCTCCCACTGCCCCTGGGAAGCCGCGACCCGGAGCCCGGGTGGCCCGGGACCTGAGGCGGCGGCGGCGGGAGCCCCGATGCGGATCGCCATAGTGAGTGAGGCCGCCGGCGTGGTAGGGGCGCGGACGGGCCCGGTCGCGTTGACGTTGAGTCTCTGGGGTCTTTAGCGGGTCTGGTCTCTGCGAGGTATGGTCCTCCCAGGGCGGATGAGAGAGCGGCAGGCCGGGGCGCTGTCGGTGATGTGGGCGTCGCCGGAACGTGGCCTCGGCCGTGGGCAGCCAACATTTCCTGCTGCTCAGCTGTTTTGACCTTGGGCGAGTCATTTTGTGGCATCCTTTTGCCTTTTGCATTTGCAGTTGCCCTCCCCCTAACCTCAATATTGGGAAAACTGGGGTAATGTAAGGGGGGCTGGAGCTGGTGGAGAGTCTGTGAGTTCCGAGCAAGCTGTGCGGGGTGGTGGCGGACGTGAGGGTTGGTGTTGACTTCTCTACCTGATCTTCCGAGGTGCTCGTCGTTTAACCCTCCTGGTGTTTTCTGTTCCTTCCGATGGAAAGTGGGAGCAGCTCTGCTTTTCAGGCCTGGAATCGTTATACTTTGCATCTTGTATCGCACTGTGGTTTACAAAATACTTTACGTTAGTTACCTCATCGCAACAAGCCTGTAAGGCCTCATGGTAACCCACTCATGGCAGGTGGGGAAATTGAGGCCTGAAGAAGTTAGAGATTTTCCCATGGGAGGATAAAGATCTCTGGAAGGAAGGATGGTAGCTGCCAGTGGGGGCCTGCTCTCGTGCCTGTATCTGCTCAAATAAGGAAGATAAAAGGAGAAAGATCTCTGACATGAAAGCAAGCTCATTTTGCTCATGAGCGGATTGAATTTGATTAACTGAGTAGTAAGAATAGTCCTTGGAGACAGAATCAGGTCCGGTATCAGCTTTACCAAAGTTATTGTTCCCTTCTGTCTCACCACTTCAATTAAAAAAAGAGGAAGGCATGAAAGTTCTTTAAGTTCACTAAGTTTTAGGAAATGCCAGGGGTTGTTCTTACTGCAGCCGTTTGTATTGGTGCAAGTGCTTGGAAGTTGCGATATCTGGTAGCTCCACACACTTTTTACTGCTAACCTTCCCCCTGCCACACCCGCTCCATCCTTATTACCAGTTGACTCCCTGGAGAAGGGAAAGGCTACCCACTCCAATATTCTGGCCTGGAGAATTCCATGATTCAGTATTCTGGCCTGAAGAATTCCATGGACTGTGTAGTCCATGAGGTCGCAAAGAGCCGGACATGGCTGAGCAACTTTCACTTCACTTGCAGTTTCCACCTTTTCTTGGGTTAAGCCTCCAGTTTCCTTGCTTTTAAAATCAAAACACGTATTTGCAGTATAGAACAGAATATTTTAAATTCAGATGATTGGTTATTTAACTGGTGTCTTACAGGCAGTTCTCCTCCTGTATTCTTCTTTTTTTTTAAAAAAGAGTATTTTATTTACTAATTTGGCTGCACCAGGTCTTCGTTGTGGCATGCAGGATCTAGTGCCCTGACCAGGGATCGAACCCGACCTCTGCATTGGGAGTGTGGTGTCTCAGCCACAGGACCACCAGAGAAGCCCCCCTTCTGTCTTCTTTAGGAACTTATTTTGGCCTGTATCCCCCTTTCAGCAACCAGAGGACAGTGTATGTGGATCTATTCACAGCACCTGAGATTGTCTAGAGCGAAAGCTTGCTGTTCAGGGGACAGGTCTTGACAATATGCTTGCGGAAGTAGATGTTCTGGGGTCTTACTGGTTTCCCCATTTGTCTGCTTGGCCCTTTTGTGCAGGTGTGTGGAGATTGTGGTGTGCCCTGTAGTAATTCGTTTCTCCTGTGGCTTGCCTTGGCATCACTGCTACTTGGCTATCCTCTTTCCTTTTCCTCTCTTCTTTTTTCCTGGTTCTGTTGCATTCCGCAGTTGTCATCAGAGGGTGTCCTGATGGGTTGACATATTTTGTTGGCCTCTGAGTGTGCGAACACTAGACTCTTGTTCATAGACTTAGAGCTCTTGATTTCAGATTTGTTGTCATCCTCTCTCCTCTGCTTATTGTCCCCCTCTGTCCTTCCTAAGCCTGATTGTACTTAAAGATTGTGAGTTCTGTTTTCAATCGGTCTGTGGAATCGTCTGCTCTTAGAGCATCTCACCAAAGCACCTCCAATCTTCTGTCTCCAGCTATCACTTACAGATGTTTTGAGGGCTAGTTTCCTAGCAATGGCACCCAGTACTCTTGCCTGGAAAATCCCATGGATGGAGGAGCCTGGTGGGCTGCAGTCCATGGGGTCGCTAAGAGTCAGACACGACTGAGCAACTTCACTTTCACTTTTCACTTTCATGCATTGGAGAAGGAAATGGCAACCCACTCCAGTATTCTTGCCTGGAGAATCCCAGGGACGGGGGAGCCTGTTGGGCTGCCGTATGTAAAATTCCACTCTTTAATATCATTGGAAGGACTGACGATGAAGCTCAATAATCTGGCCACCTGATGTGAAGAGCTGACCTCATTGGAAAAGACCCTGATGCTGGGAAAGAATGAAAGCAGGAGAAGGGGATAACAGAAAATGAGATGGTTGCATGGCATCACTGACTCAATGGACATGAGTTTAAGCAAGCTCCGGAGATGGTCAAGAATAGGGAAGCCTGGCATGCCTGCAGTCCATGGCGTCACACAGAGTTGGACAGGATGAGCAAACTGAACAACAATTCTCCCCCAAACCCTCTCCTATCCAGGCTGCCACATAACATTGAGCAGACTTCCCTGTGCTATACAGTAGGTCCTTGTTGGGATAGCTAGTGAGTTTGAGACAGTCATGTACACACTGCTGTATTTAAAATGTTTTGCTTTTTTTAGTTTTGGTAATGTAGTAATGAGAGTGAACGAAAAATCAAAAAGGAGAACCAAGATACATGAAGGCTGGAATCTTGAAGAAGTGCTTTACAGAGGGAACAAATCCAGGGTAGAAGGGACATGAGAAAGCCAGTAAGGTGAGAACGGGCAAAATGTCTTGCTGTAACGGCACTTCCTAAGCACAGAGTCAAATGAGACTTGGCCTTCTGATGGTTGTTTGGGGAGGCTGTTTCTTTATCCACAAACTGTTTTAAAAAGGTAATACGCCTCCACTATCTTTGGACCAATTACTAGCAGCAGAAGAAAATGTCTTGGGCTCAGTCACAGCCAAAGCCCAAACCTCAAAACGTAAGCAGGCGTATCCCCCATGCCAGTGGGCAAGATGCACTTTACTTAGCTGTATCTTTCTGATGTTCTTCTTGTTTATGTAAGATCAGGAATCCTTGTGGATTCATTCAGGAACTTTATCATGGTATGAATCTTCAGGTGTTTAAATGTCTACGGAGGTGGACAGTCAGTACTGAAGATTGTGTGCATCTATTTAATACAGAATGCAATTGCTTTGTATAATGGTTACAGGTGAGCATGGTGACTGTGGAAGTCATGTGATAAAACTTCACAGAGGACCCCAACACACCTGTGCTCATCTATGTACCTGTGAAATGGGAGTAAGGGCCCTGAGAGTAGCAATGTCATAGCAGTGTCAGTTTCTTCTGTGGACTGTACTCTAGTTGTAAGACATTAACTTTGGGGCAAGATAGGGAAAAGGTGCATGGGACTTCCCGGCTGTCTTTGCAAATTTCTGATAAGCCATAACTAGGAATTTCAAAACAGAAAAATTAGAACAATGTCATCTGTGCAATAATCATTTAGCGAGAACACGTGGGACCCTTGCTATAGGCAGTGAGTGAATGAGTGATAGTCGCTCAGTAGTGTCCAAATCTGAGGCCCCATGCACTGTAGCCTGCCAGGCTCCTCTGTCCATGGAATTCTCCAGGCAAGAATACTGAAGTGGGTTGCCATTTCCTTCTCCAGGGGATCTGAACATGTTCATTACAGCTCTCTGCTTATCATGGGAGGCAGTTGAAACAGAAGGCTGGAGCAGTTAACCCCACAAGGACAGCAATGACGTTCTGTAGGGGAAGCCTGAGAGGGCTATGGTGTGGAGGCTGACCAAGCGTGGGAATCTGCAATCGGCAGGAAAGGGTGGGGTCTCTCTGCAGGCCCACCACTTACCAGTCGGCCTTCCAAGCAGTCGACGGCGGCCCCCGGGCCAGCATGGTTTGTGGCATCACTGACTCAATGGACATGAGTTTAAGCAAGCTCCGGAGATGGTCAAGATAGGGAAGCCTGGCATGCTTGCAGTCCATGGCGTCACACAGAGGTTGGACACGAATGAGCAAACTGAACAACAATTTCTCCCCCAACCCCTCTCCTATCCAGGCTGCCACTAAACATTGAGCAGACTTCCCTGTGCTATACAGTAGGTCCTTGTTGGGATAGCTAGTGAGTTTGAGACAGTCATGTACACACTGCTGTATTTAAAATGTTTTGCTTTTTTAGTTTTGGTAATGTAGTAATGAGAGTGAACGAAAAATCAAAAAGGAGAACCAAGATACATGAAGGCTGGATCTTGAAAAGTGCTTTACAGAGGGAACAAATCCAGGGTAGAAGGGACATGAGAAGCCAGTAAGGTGAGAACGGGCAAAATGTCTTGCTGTAACGGCACTTCCTAAGCACAGAGTCAAATGAGACTTGGCCTTCTGATGGTTGTTTGGGGAGGCTGTTTTTATCCACAGAACTGTTTTAAAAAGGTAATACGCCTCCACTATCTTTGGACCAACTTACTAGCAGCAGAAGAAAATGTCTTGGGCTCAGTCACAGCCAAAGCCCAAACCTCGTAAGCAGGCGTATTCCCCATGCCAGTGGGCAAGATGCACTTTACTTAGCTGTATCTTTCTGATGTTCTTCTTGTTTATGTAAGATCAGGAATCCTTGTGGATTCATTCAGGAACTTTATCATGGTATGAATCTTCAGGTGTTTAAATGTCTACGGAGGTGGACAGTCAGTACTGAAGATTGTGTGCAATCTATTAAAACAGAATGCAATTGCTTTGTATAATGGTTACAGGTGAGCATGGTGACTGTGGAGGTCATGTGATAAAACTTCACAGAGGACCCCAACACCTGTGCTCATCTATGTACCTGTGAAATGGGAGTAAGGGCCTGAGAGTAGCAATGTCATAGCAGTGTCAGTTTCTTCTTGTGACTGTACTCTAGTTGTAAGACATTAACTTTGGGGCAAGATAGGGAAAAGGTGCATGGGACTTCCCGGCTGTCTTTGCAAATTTCTGATAAGCCATAACTAGGAATTTCAAAACAGAAATTAGAACAATGTCATCTGTGCAATAATCATTTAGCGAGAACACGTGGGACCCTTGCTATAGGCAGTGAGTGAATGAGTGATAGTCGCTCAGTAGTGTCCAATCTGAGGCCCCATGCACTGTAGCTGCCAGGCTCCTCTGTCCATGGAATTCTCCAGGCAAGATACTGAAGTGGGTTGCCATTTCCTTCTCCAGGATCTGAACATGTTCATTACAGCTCTCTGCTCTATCATGGGAGGCAGTCTGAACAGAGGCTGGAGCAGTTAACCCCACAAGGACAGCAATGACGTCTTGTAGGGGAAGCCTGAGAGGCTATGGTGTGGAGGCTGACCAAGCGTGGGAATCTGCATCGGCAGGAAAGGGTGGGGGTCTCTCTGCAGGGCCCACCACTTACCAGTCGGCCTTCCAAGGAGTCGACGGCGGCCCCGGGCCAGTCGCAGCCCACCACTTACCAGTCGGCCTTTCCAACGTCGACGGGCCCATGCAGCAG